>NC_064638.1:1090362126-1091596138 GCF_023864345.2 Schistocerca serialis cubense
TTCCCTCCAACAGTACTTCAGACATTAGTCGAGTCCATGCCACATCGTGTTGCGCCACTTCTGCGTGCTCGCTGGAGCCCTACGCGATTTTAGGCAGGTGTACCAGTTTCTTTGCCTCTTCAGTATAAACGACACACAGAAGGAGCCAACAGCAAAGATTTTCGAACAACATAGAAAGTAGTTTGTATTTCAGAAAGTGTAGCTGTAGTCGAAGAAATGGTATCTGATTAGACCTCCATGATACCTCAGAAACGTTTTTCTATATTGATGATCGCTTGCCTTTTTTTATGTTACCGAGCGAGGTGGAGCGTGGTGATTGTTGACACTCAAGTTCGGGAAGACGACGGTCCAGATACACGACCGGTTACGTTTTACTCGTGGTTTCCCTAAATGCTTAAGGCAAAGGCATGTTGGTATCTCTGAAAACAACACGACTGATTTCCTTCCCATCCCTCCCGATCCCCAGCTTATTTTCTAATCTTCTTTCATTCTTGTTTCCCATGAACCGCATTTTTCTATAAGCTGTACAACGTTTTGCCAAATAAAATATTCTTGGTATTTTAAAGTAGTACAAAAATACTTCACATTTTAAAACGATAAATTGCGAATTTTTTTTGTTTTTGTTTTCGTTTTATGTTCTAGTCTTGTTTTCTAGGATTACCTGGACGGTAGCTTAGCATGAGATCGTCCAGTATTATAACGAGTTCTATGCTGATGCCTTAAATATGATTCGATCCCAATCCTTATACAGGGTGATCCAGAATAAAACAGTTACAGGTGTTGTGCTTCATTTCATTTGATTGTTCTCTAATGATACGTGATATGACATCACACAAACCACTCATGAGACACTGACCTCTGTCGATGTGTATTGCCTTCCATCGGTGCATTTCCGGACATGGTTTTATTGCTAAAAATTGCTATCCTGAGTCCTCCGTATAACACCTATAACTGTGTAACAACAATTCTGAATCAGCATGTGCAATTGAAATAAGTTAGCTCTGTTGATAACATCATCAAACTACCAAATTTCCAGCGTCTCCTCAGCTACTGCCTTCCAGAAGCTTAAGGTGTGGAAATGACTGTACTATTTTTTTAGTCCATTTACGATGCGAAGACACAATACTCTGAGGCTGTTAATTCACTTCAGGCGAACTCCAGGACGTTTCCCTCAAGAATTCTACACCCGATTCCTTTCCCCTGCCCTCGTTCAGCCGAAGATAGTGTTCCATTTTTCATGAAATCACAGATCACAGACCGAGCTGACGCGGTAGTTGAGTCAATGGACTCTGCTTTTGGACTGAATGTATTCAAATCCCCGAATACTCATCCAGAAGCAAGGTTTCCTGAACCACTTCAGGCTAAATCCACGATGAAATCTCCAAGGACGCCACGGGTGATAACCTCCAAGAAACCTGTCTCAGTCCTGTGCGATCTGAGCATGTGGTTATAACATCCACGATATATAAATTTTTTATTACGAGTAGAATATGAACGTGTGGATAATATTCATTCAATTATGTAATTATTTCTTAAAAAGATGATAATTATGTAAAACAGAGACAATATTTGTCTCACATTCTTTGTTAATCTATGTCATTCTTTTCTTTTGTTTTGTACCCTTTTGTCGTCTTCTTGTGATGTATGTCGCAAGACGCGAATCGATTTGAGGTCTGTTAAATGTAACATTTAATGTACATTTAATGTAAAATTATTGTACTTTTATGTTCATTTGCTGATAAAAACAAATAGAGTTATATGAACATGGGTCTGGAAACGCCTTGTTTCTATGTTACAGTTCATTTTCTCTATCTCATTAATCATAGGAAACACAAGAACAGAACGTTAGAATCACGGGGAATATGGACTCTTGGTGACGTCTGGTTACTTCGTGCACCGTCAGTGTTTTGTTTTACGTGTACCTGTTGCCATTCGACGTACGTTATTGTTTGTTTACAGGTAACATCAACTGTTTCAGCGACCAGTACGACCGTTGCAAGTACATTGGCTACTACTTGGGTCGCCCAGTGGCAGTGTACACAAATGCAGAGATGGCAGATACCCATGTGATAACAGGGATTAGCTGTCGGTAATGGCACCCGCGGTCGACGTTTGTATCAGGAGAGATTTCCAGGATGAAGGTGCCCCGGCAGGAAAACGTTTAATGCCACTTATCGTTGTGTTAGGGAACATGGGGCATTTAAACCTGATACTGGCGACCGGGAAAGGTCTAGAAGGATGAGGGCACCCTAACTAGAGGCTGCAATTCTTCATGCAGTTCACGACGACCCTAGCGTCAGTACAAGACATGTAGCTTAATGATGACCACATAACTGGCGGGTTGACGCATGCATCAGTGCATACGGAGGGAATATTAAATATCTTCTGTGAGAAAGAGTTGCATATGGTATGCTGGTGCCTTCTCTTAGTGTGTGTTACCCATAATTAATGAATTGGAGAAAATGAGTTGTAACATGGAAACAAAGCGCTCCCCGACCCATGTTCATACATCATAATTTGTTCGTCTGCGTGTGAGGAATGTGTCCTGCAATTCGTGCAGTACATATTTGTTACACCCTCTATAAAATTCTAAACGTTCAAATGTTCTTCCTCTCTTCTAACAACGTGACTTTCGTCCGTTTATACATTCAATCATTCATCGTCCTCCGTAGATCCCATCGAGATTGAGAATCGAGTAAGGATCTCGGTAAACGAAAGATAAACAAATCATAGAAACTTAATCAGTAAATCACAAATGGTTCAAATGGCTCTGAGCACTATGGGACATAACTGCTGTGGTCATCAGTACCCTAGAACGTAGAACTACTTAAACCTAATAACCTAAGGACATCACACACACCCATGCCCGAGGCAGGATTCGAACCTGCGACCGTAGCGCCTAGAACTGCTCGGCCATACTAAATCACATTAACAATAAACTATCACTATAGTAATTACATACGTGGAAGTACTTACATACATGGAAGAATCCTGGAGATACTAGTAGGTATCAGATAGATTATATAATGGTAAGACAGAGATTTTAAATTGTAAGACATTTCCAGGGGCAGATGTGGACTCTGACCACAATCTATTGGTTATGATCTGTAGATTAAAACTGAAGAAACTGCAAAAAGGTGGGAATTTAAGGAGATGGGACCTGGATGAACTGATTAAACCAAACGTTGCACAGAGTTTCAGGAAGAGCATAAGGGAGCAATTGACAGGAATGGGGGAAAGAAATACAGTAGAAGAAGAATGGGTAGCTCTGAGGGATGAAGTAGTGAAGGCAACAGAGGATCAAGTAGGTAAAAAGACGAGGGTTAGTAGAAATCCTTGGGTAACAGAAGAAATATTGAATTTAATTGATGAAAGGAGAAAATATAAAAATGCAGTAAATGAAACAGGCAAAAAGGAATACAAACGTCTCAAAAATGAGATTGACAGTAAGTGCAAAATGGCGAAGCAGGGATGGCTAGAGGACAAATGTAAGGATGTAGAGGCTTATTTCACTAGGGGCAAGATATATACTGCCTACAGGAAAATTAAAGAGACCTTTGGAGAAAAGAGAACCACTTGTATGAATATCAAGAGCTCAGATGTAAACCCAGTTCTAAGCAAAGAAGGGAAAGCAGAAAGGTGGAAGGAGTATATAGATGGTCTATACAAGGGTGATGTACTTCAGGACAATATTATAGAAATGGAATAGGAGGTAGATGAAGATGAAATGGCAGATATGATACTGCGTGAAGAGTTTGACAGAGCGCTGAAAGACCTGAGTCGAAACAAGACCGCGGGAGTAGACAACATTCCATTAGAACTACTGACGGCCTTGGGAGAGCCAGTCCTGACAAAACTCTACCATCTGGTGAGCATGATGTATCAGACAGGCGAAATACCCTCAGACTTCAAGAAGAATATAATAATTCCAATCCCAAAGAAAGCAGGTGTTGACAGATGTGAAAATTACCAAACTATCTGTTTAATAAGTCACAGCTTGCAAAATCCTAACGCGAGTTCTTTACACGCAAATGAAAAAACTGATAGAAGCCGACCTCGGGGAAGATCAGTTTGGATTCCGTAGAAATATTGGAACACGTGAGGCAATACTGACCCTACGACTTATCTTATAAGAAAGATTAAGGAAAGGCAAACCTACGTTTCTAGCATTAGTAGACTTAGAGAAAGCTTTTGACAATGTTGACTGGAATACTCTCTTTCAAATTCTGAAGGTGGCAGGGGTAAAATACAGGGACAGAAAGGCTATTTACAATTTGTACAGAAACCAGATGGCAGTTATAAGAGTCGAGGGGCACAAAAGGGAAGCAATGGTTGGGAAGGGAGTGAGACAGGGTTGTAGCCTCTCCCCGATGTTATTCAATCTGTATATTGACCAAGCAGTAAAGGAAACAAAAGAAAAATTTGGTGTAGGTATTAAAATTCATGGAGAAGAAATGAATACTTTGAGGTTTCCCGATGACATTGTAATTCTGTCAGAGACAGCAAAGGACTTGGAAGAGCAGTTGAACGGAGTGGACAGTGTCTTGAAAGGAGGATATAAGATGAACATCAACATAAGCAAAACGAGGATAATTGCATGTAGTCGAATTAAGTCGGGTGATGCTGCGTGAATTAGATTAGGAAATGAGACACTTAAAGTAGTAAATGAGTTTTACTATTTGGGGAGCAAAATAACTGATGATGGTCGAAGTAGAGAGGATATAAAATGTAGACTGGCAATGGCAAGGAAAGCGTTTCTGAAGAAGAGAACTTTGTTAACATCGAGTATTCATTTAAATGTCAGGAAGTCGTTTCTGAAAGTATTTGCATGGAGTGTAGCCATGAATGGAAGTGAAACATGGACGACAAATAGTTTGTACAAGAAGAGAATAGAAGCTTTCGAAATGTGGTGCTACAGAAGAATGCTGAAGATTAGATGGGTAGATCACATAACTAATGAGGAGTTATTGAATAGAATTGGGGAGAAGAGGAGTTTGTGGCACAACTTGACAAGAAGAAGGGACCAGTTGGTAGGGCATGTGCTGAGGCTTCAGGGGATCACAAATTTAGCATTGGAGGGCAGTGTGAAGGGTAAAAATCGTAAAGGGAGACCAAGAGATGAATACACTAAGCAGATTCAGAAAGATGTAGGTTGCAGGAGGTACTGGGAGATGAAGAAGCTTGCACAGCATAGAGTAGCATGGAGAGCTGCATCAAACCAGTCTCAGGACTGAAGACCACAACAACAACAACAACATAGTACTTAATGCTATTCGTGATTATGGCAGTTATATTTAAAAAAAGGAAATTAAGATAAAGGCTGCGACCGCCTCAGCTGTACTAAATACACTCATGCTCATAAATTAATGATAATGCTGATACATGGTGAAACAACGCTCTGGTGGGCAATTTGACCGTTTAAATCACCTCGGGGTATGACCATGCGGTACATTTGACCTGCGGTCGTCGCACGGTGACGCTGGCAGTAGTACAAATACGCAGAGGTGTGTTGGTGCATTTCAGAGTAAGGTGCTGAGAGTAAGTGTGCAGACGATGTCAGACGTGCTAATGGTGATTGTGTGGTTGAAAATGACTCAAAGAACACTTATTGATGACGTTATGAGGGGTAGCATACTAGGGCGACTGGAGGCTGGTCAAACACAGCAGGTCGTATTACGGGCCCTCTGTGTGCCACAAGCTGTGATCTCAAGATTATGCTGACGATTCCAGCTGACAGGAAACGTGTCCAGGCACTACAGTACGGGACGTCCACAGTGTACAATAGCACAAGAAGACCCATATCTCACCATCAGAGCCTGCAGACAGCCACGGAGTACTGCAGGTAGCCTTGCTCGGTCCCTTAACGCAGCCACTGGAACAGTTGTTTCCAGACATACAGTCTACAGACGACTGAACAGGCATGGTTTATTCGCCCAGAGACCTGCAAGGTGCATTCCACTGAGCCCTGGTCACAGGAGAGCCCGTAAAGCCTGGTGTAAACACCACGGTACGTGGTCATTGGAACAGTGGTCCCAGGTTATGTTCACGGACGAGTCCAGGTATACACTGACCAGTGATTCTCGCCGGGTTTTCATCTGGAGTGAACCAGGAACCAGATACCAACCCCTTGTGTCCTTGAATGGGACCTGTATGGAGGTCGTGGTTTGATGGTGTGGGGTGGGATTATGACTGGTGCACGTACACCCCTGCATGTCTTTTACAGAGGAACTGTAACACGTCAAGTGTATCGGGAAGTCATTTTGCACCAGTATGTCCGCCTTTTCAGGGGTGTAGTGGGTCCCACCTTCCTCCTGACTGATGATCACGCACGGCTCCACCTAGCTGCCATCGTGGAGGAGTACCTTGAAACAGAAGGTATCAGGCGAAGGGAGTGGCCTACCTATTCTCCAGACCTAAACCCCATCGAGCACGTCTGGGATGCTCTCAGTCGACGTATCGCTGCACGTCTTCAAACCCCTAGGACACTTCAGGAGCTCCGACAGGCACTGCTGCAAGAATGGGAGGCTATACCCCAGCAGATGCACGACCACCTGATCCAGAGTATGCCAATCCGTTGTGCGGCCTGTGTACGTGTGCATGGTGATCATATCCCATACTGATGTTGGGGTGCATGCGCAGGAAACAGTGGCGTTTTGTACCACATGTGTTTTCTCAACTTATCACCAATACCGCGGACTTACAAATCTGCGTCGTGTGTGTTCCCTATGTGCCTATGCTATTAGCGCGAGTTTTGTGTAGTGCCACATTGTGTGGCACCACATTCTGCAATTATCCTTAATTTAAGAGCATGAGTGTGGTTGCTGTTTATCTGATACGGCAACTTGTTCACTTGATTACAACCGTATTTTTCAAAGGAAGTATTTAACTACACTAACAGTAAATATTGAATCCTGTTTAGCCGGGTGGTGTGGCCGAGCGGTTCTAGGCGCTTCAGTCTGGAACTGCGCGACCGCTACGGTCGCAGGTTCGAATCCTGCCTCGGGCATGGATGTGTGTTATGTCCTTAGGTTAGTTAGGTTTAAGTAGTTCTAAGTTCTAGGGGACCGATGATCTCAGCTGTATAGTCCCATAGTGCTCAGAGCCATTTTAGCCAATCCTGTTTACACGACATTACTACTGGTCACGCAGATCAATGAAAGTGGCTGCTTACCGTGGTTACTGAATCGAGATATTCATATAATTTGTGGAAACAGTGGCTGATGTGTTACGATTTCAATTTTGTTATGTTTTTTCTTGATCTGTCAGCCGAGTTGTGGCGTCGTGTTGTCTCAACGTTTCGACGAGTTTACCATTCATCTTTAGGCGAAGTGTCGGGCTCATGTCCAGTTCACTTATTTTGTAAGTAGGCTGTTTATGTTTTCTCTATGTAAGTAGGCTGTTTATGTTTTCTTATTGGGAACGTTACGTAGCGCTCAATATGAAAATCACTGGCTGTGCTGTGTGCAGTCTGTGGCTGCTTTGCATTGTTGCAATACTCGCCATTGTAGTGTTAGGCAGCTGGATGTGAACAGCGCGTAGCGTTGCGCAGTTGGAGGTGAGCCGCCAGCAGTGGTGGATGTGGGGAGAGAGATGGCGGAGGTTTGAAATTTGTCATGAACTGCTATATTTATATATGATGATATCAAGGTAAATACATTGTTTGTTCTCTATTAATATCTTTCATTTGCTAACTATCCATATCAGTAGTTAGTGCCTTCCATAGTTTGAATCTTTTATTTAGCTGGCAGTAGTGGCGCTCGCTGTATTGCAGTAGCTTGAGCAGCGAAGATTTTTGTGAGGTAAGTAATTTGTGAAAGGTATAGTTTAATGTTAGTCAGGGCCATTCTTTTGTAGGGAATTTTTTGAAAGTCAGATTGCGTTGCGCTAACAAAATATTGTGTGTCAGTGAAAGCACAGTCGTGTACAATTGTTCAAAGGGGAAGTTTCATATGGCGACCCTGCCAGGATACCTCACTGGAATCTTCTGATTTTTTCTTGTAGTTTGTGTATTTAGTGTAGCTTTTGTTTATTGCTAGCGCGTAATTGTAGAGAGAATCCCCTTTGTAGTTGTAGCCTTTCATTGTTGTACAGTAAAACAGTTGTGGCATGCATGTAGATTTGCAGCAAGTTTTTCGCAGCTACGCTTGCAATTAACTAGATATCATTTTCAGTGCTATGTTAATGTGTTCTCCTATTTTTGCACTTCAAATTGTGCTTTTCTGTGTTATCGTGTGAAATATTGTGACAATTATGGCGTGTGAAAAACGTAACACTAGGCTCCAAAGTAAATTGAGAAATGATAGTGACGACGAGCGTAGCTTGCCAGCACCACTGGGTAATGAATTAACTAATGTCCCAAAGTAGTAATTTGGTAATTGCACATAGGGAAATGGAGCGGGCGGCAAACAATGGTGTAGACAGTGAAACAGGTAGTGAACAGGGAAGCGTTATCGATCGATTGGTCGGCAACAGCTCGCCTCAGGAATCGGGAATGACAGAACACAATATTGCAAATACTACAGACTCAGGTTTTGGGTTCTCACCGTTTTCTCAAATGAGTCAAGACACATTTTCCGCTTGTCAAAATGTGAATGTTGCTGGTGCAAATTCACTGCCGAAAAGCACTGAGGAACATGTTTCAGACACCAGTGCATTGTTATTACAATTAATGCAACAAATGGGACAAAAGCTTGAAAAGTTAGACACAATGGAACAAAATCTTCAAAAGTTAGACACAATGGAACAACACCAGAGACAAACACAGCAACAGTTCAGCGCGCAGTTACGATTCAGGGAGAAATTCTCCACCACGTGACCGACAAGGAAGAAACTACGGAATCTACCGACATGACGACAGACGAGATAATCATAACGACAGACCTGAATTTCATCAGAACTGGCGGAATTCAAACAGAGCAGGGCACTTTCGACAAGGTGAATTTGTAGAAGCTAGGTCTCCTAATCCCAATAACGACGCGCGCCAACAAAGGGACAGACAATGACTCGCACCGCAGGCAGCTGCTTGCGCCGGCTGGCTCAGAGAAAAAAGCACATAGACGCTAACCTTAAGAAAAAATTCCAGTATTGTTTAACGACGTATACCGCACGATAATTGCGTTGAAGCTGAAACTCTGCGTACTAGGAAGAGTAAAGGTTTACACCACATTTCACATGTAAAACCGTTTATTAAATGATAATGTGCTGTTTAACTTTGTCTTTGTCATATAACTTTTCACTTTACATTACTAGTATGCTTTGTCAGACTTAGAATCTGTTAATATGCAACAATGTTTGAAGTTAAATATCCAGTCAAGAACCAAGAGAACTTATTTAAACAGAAATTACGAATGCATTGTTATTGTGAACAGACGACACAGTGTTATTGTGTGTGTACATTCTTGCTTGTTAGTTGCACGTTTACGTAACGACTATAAGGCTCACATACTTAGAACATTTACCAGTACTGCTAATGAGATTTTAATGCAACATTTTGGTTTACTTGCAAATACATTATGGATTCAAGGTGCTTTCTGAGAGATACCAGGTGACACAGTGGTTAGTTTATGTGACAGCTACACGATTTTTATCACGACGCTACTAATGAGTGACAATTTACAATGTTGATTTTGCGGTGTTTCTGTTTTATATCTGCACAGTTTTTCTGTATTATTCTGGAAAGTAAAACATGTTTTAGTAGTAACTTTTATGGTATAGCTACAAGGAGACAGCCTTTTCTGTAGCACAACAATACGTTACAGCACAGTACTTTCTTCATCACGGCAATAAGCGTAATAAGTATGATATCTATACGCAAAGCATTTCACTTTGTTTATCATGAGGTCAGTACATTGACTTCTGCAGAACTTAGCTTTGGGGGACGATAACTACGACACTTCCACAGAGATTATCTTACAGCAAGACGCATGTTTAGCGCTACAGGACACGTATTTGAGTGATCAATTTTGTACTAAAAACATTTATTTTCAAAGATATTTGAAATACAATGATACAAAGTTTTTCCGTGATACATTTCATTCCATTGCAATAATCTGTAGCACCTGAGGGTATAATTACATTAATCCTCAGGGGGGTACACGCTCACTTTGTGTACCATGTGTTTGGCAAGCACAAGGAGCCCTAGCTAATATGGTATTTGCTTATACAACTTTACACTTCGGTACCATATTTCTCTAACACACAATTACACAGCTATCTGATTATTTGACAGAGAAACAAACATTTTTTTTAATACGTCAGTGACAGATGTTTACGCAATTGCAGAGTTGGATAATTTCACACTTATGAAACTGTATTTTGTCTGTACTGTGTGATCTGTTCATATTTTTTCCTAATCATTGTGATACTATGAGAGCTTTGAATGATGTATTTGGTATGGATTCATGATTTTTAAAGTACGTTTCAGGCAGATGACACTATTGACATGAGCAGAGAATTTTTTTAGGCTTCGAAATTATTGGAGGAAGTTACGACGATTTTGAGATTTGACTGAAGTGTTATGATGTTATTATTACGACGACGATGTGTATTATGTTGTTGAGGAATGTTTATTATGCTACGTATTTCTCATGATGAAATATTGAAGAAGTGTCGACGAATATGTATATGTATAATGAGGTAAGGAATAATGAGTAGTGTTTAGGGACTCTGATTTGTGGAAAAGGTTGTTGGAAACCAAGAATCGTACTTTAAGAGTTATGAAATGTGTGTGTATATGCGTGAATGTATTACAATGCAGACGAAAATTTTTTGGACACTGTTATATCAATAGCATTTTGTTTCTACAGATTTGTAACGCAAATTTTCGACCTGTGAAATTTTTATGTGAGACTGTCACTGTAGCGGAAACTGCTGTCGTAAATATTTCCGTACGAAAGTTAAGTGACCACCTGCACGTAATGCGTTGTGGCGCCCAGCTGGACCAGCCGCCCGGAGAAAAAGCCATTAGGTGGAGAAGTAAGAAAATGGAGGCCATTAAACTCGCTGTTGACATTCCTTTGTAGAGGGCATCGCTAATGCGACACTCTCGTTACTTGAAAACATATGATTTTTGTAATGCGTTGTGGGCACACAGCTGTGTCAAACACCTGGAGAACAAGCCATTAGGGTGTGCCTTTCATCGCTAATGCGACACCCTCGTTACTTGAAAACATATGATTACTCGCACTTTGTGCTAATTACTGAAATGCCTAATGAAATGACGAGAAATATTTTTTACATCTGCACACCTGATTATGACAAGCGTCTTTCTACGAGCGTTGAGAGAGTTTCTACTGACTTATGAAATGTCACATGACTATTGAATTATATTTTTATACTTTGCTTTTCGTAGTTGCTTATTCCACTTGATATCTGGTTTCCAGCTGTGTTGCAGCATTGCTTTTATAAAATAAAATGCATTTGCTAATGTGAACACTTTCTGTCAACAGATCTATTAAATAATTATTTTATGATCCACATTCTTTAAAAAAGGAGCACTTGGAAAGGAAAGAACAATAAGAAGGAACTAGTAACAGTAACACATAATTTTCTTTTCAAGTACATGGTAATATTTCTTTTTACAATCAGTTGTTGTGGTGCACCACTTTAATTGCATAGATATTAAGATGTGAATATACATTTCCCTTATCTGTGTTGTTGTCTTTAGTGTACTATTTTTTCTGCTTGTGCGTTTGTCATGTTTAGATATAAGTTATTACATTTACTGCTGCTGGCTTTGCCATTTTGCATTCTTTTCATTGCTGTTTGTATTAATTGTTTTGTGCTGCTGCATTGCCTCGTTCCTTAGTTTAGCATCTGAGCTCAGTAGATTTAAGTTAGCTTAAGAGGGGGTAGACTATATAAGAAACTGACTATGGAGAATAGGTAAAGAATGCATTGCAAAGTTATATGAAAAAGATTTGGGCCCAAATGAGTATTGTACAATCAGAAATAATTATTTTGAAAGAAATATGAACAGAATACAGAAAGCAGGCTTAGATAGGACTTTTTGGGAATAATGACGAATGAAGGGAGATCTCCGAGAAATAAAGAAAGTTTTGTTTGCAAAATACTGCAGTACAACAAACCCTGTCCTTTCCTTTTGTATTATTCCGCTATATGTTTATGTACCCTTGTGTATTTGTCTTTTTCCTGTCTTTATGTGTTTAGCTAATAAGATTTATGTTGTAGAATTTTTCAAATACCATGTTACTTTCTTTGTAAAGATGTTTATACATTATTTATTCTGTTCTGTCTTAATGTTCATGTGTGAAGTTGGTGTTTCGAAAGTTATTCTGATCTTTTAAGTATGTACTCATGTCATAATTCCTGGAACACTGACGTATATGTTATTTTGATTCTTTTGTAAAGCTTGTACTACAAATGTTATCTGTATTGTTATGTTCTTTAATGATGTATTTTGTACCTTTGTAATTGTATTCTTATGTTATAAAATTGTAATTGTCACCAGTTCATGATATTATTAACTTGTTAGTTACATTTCACTGCACACATTTCTGTTGGTCATAGTACATGGACAATATGTGAGAAGTAGGGACTGATAGTGTTTGCACGTGTGTTAATGATTCAGCAAGAGACTGGATAACAGCATTGCTGGTTCTAAGGACAATTCCAAAAACTTTGTGAGTGCACAAGTGGTGGTTATGGACTTGCTATATTATCCGCAAGACTCTTCAAAGGTGATTGTGCACCTGCACAGTCACAACAGATGGCTGCTGGCTATCTCTACAAGGGCTACAGTGGGTCTACATCTTTGATGATCCATCAATACCATTATTTCTACAAGGACTGCAGTGGGTCTGCACCTCTGGTGGCCCACCAATACCGTAATCTCTACCAGGACTACAGTGGGTCTGCTCTGTGATGACCTACCTACCAATACTCTTCAAAATTTCGACTGACTCTGCTGTGGGTTTGCTCTGTTGTGGCCCATTACCTGTATGCATGTCAAGAGTCAGCACTGTCTTTCCGTTGGAAGGACCACACTACTTCTTCAAGACTGCATGGAAATCCACTACTTCTGTCTGCATTTTCTTTTACTGCTCAGACTTTGAGAAAAACTCTGCATTTTTACTGTGTTGAACAATCTGGACTGTCTTTATGGACTGTGAGAAATTTTTAGCTTTTGACCAACATTGTATCAATAAGTGTGTGCATTTGATTTCTTTGTTATTGTAATTATGAAAAATTTTATCAAATCATTATTGGGCACTGCCCAAAAAAAATTTGTAAAATTTTTTGTGGGGAGCATGGGGGCTATGTAAGTAGGCTGTTTATGTTTTCTCTATGTAAGTAGGCTGTTTATGTTTTCTTATTGGGAACGTTACGTAGCGCTCAATATGAAAATCACTGGCTGTGCTGTGTGCAGTCTGTGGCTGCTTTGCATTGTTGCAATACTCGCCATTGTAGTGTTAGGCAGCTGGATGTGAACAGCGCGTAGCGTTGCGCAGTTGGAGGTGAGCCGCCAGCAGTGGTGGATGTGGGGAGAGAGATGGCGGAAGTTTGAAATTTGTCATGAACTGCTATATTTATATATGATGATATCAAGTATAAATACATTGTTTGTTCTCTATTAATATCTTTCATTTGCTAACTATCCCTATCAGTAGTTAGTGCCTTCCATAGTTTGAATCTTTTATTTAGCTGGCAGTAGTGGCGCTCGCTGTATTGCAGTAGCTTGAGCAGCGAAGATTTTTGTGAGGTAAGTAATTTGTGAAAGGTATAGTTTAATGTTAGTCAGGGCCATTCTTTTGTAGGGAATTTTTTGAAAGTCAGATTGCGTTGCGCTAACAAAATATTGTGTGTCAGTGAAAGCACAGTCGTGTACAATTGTTCAAAGGGGAAGTTTCAATTTATAGCCGCTGGACCACAGACTCCTCTGCCGAAGGCCAAACTGATGGGCCAGTCATGTGCCTATGGGTGAGATGTCGGGGCCGGTGACCAGAGGCGGGGAAGGAGGTTGAGGGAGGGAAGGTTCCTTCCAGCGGAGTGGAGGGGTCCGGGCGTCGAGACCCAATGCTGCTTGTCTGTTCCATGCGTTGCCTCAATCGCTTTCACATCCGAGCGTTCCTGACGTATTTTTGCTACTACCGCATACCTTGCGTAGATCTATTGGAAACCACTGTCCTGGATGACAAATTCGTCATGTACTACGACGAAAGATCGAAAAGTAACGCACATAATTTTTTCTCTCCTGGTAGTGGATGTAGAATGTTGAAATTTCGCGACGATGTAGCTTGAAGTCTGCGCTACGGAGGGTATTTTGTTTTCACGTGCAGTACTAGAGGGAAAAGCCTGAACTACGAAACAAAGTTACCGCCCATGTTTCTGTCGTCAAATTGTGAAGAGCAGCGAAGTGGAGTTCGATATTTGTGGGCCAAAGGGCATAAACCGAGTGAAATTCGCAGGGATGTGTGTGGCATGTACGAGGACGACTGTCTGGATCGTAGCAACAATGTCTCCACGTGGTGTGCGTTCCTCTAGGAGGGCCGTGTGAACGTTAGTAATTAGCGATCCTCCGGGCGGCTGGTAACAGCTGCAACCCCGCAGAATGTCGGAACCGTTGCGACAGCGATTCTGAAAGAACGGTGTGTGCAAGTGCAAACCTTACCGCAGTAGTTCAACATTTCCTATGGCGTAGTGTACGATATTGTTCACGACACGTTGAAATTTCGTAATAAGCCGAGCGGTCTAAGGCGCTGCAGTCATGGACTGTGCGCCTGGTCCCGGCGGAGATTCGAATCCTCCCTCGGGCATGGATGTGTGTGTTCGTCCTTAGGATAATTTAGCAGTTAAGTCCCATAAGATTTCACACACATTTGAACATTTGAAATTTCGTAAAGTTAGTGCTCGTTTGGTGCCTAAGAACTTGGCAGGGAAGCACAAGGCCTAGCGAATGATGACAAGCTTGGATCATTTAACGCGTTACATCGCAGAAGAACAGGACTTTCTGAAAGGAATCGTCACTGGTGATGAGTCGTGGGCGTACCACTGCACGCCCGAAACCGAGAAGGCCTCTATGGAATGGAAACATGCTGGTTCTCCAGTAACAGAAAACTTCAGAGTGACTCAGTCTGCTAGGAAAGTGCCTGTGACAGTGTTCTGGGATATTCAGGGTGTGTTATTAGTGGACATTGCTGAACAAGGGACCACTGCGAATGCTTCAGGCTACATTAAAATTTTGGTTAAGTTACATGTTGCCCTTCGTGACAAACGCCACAACTTAATGCTGACGGTGTCAGACTTCTTTATGACAGTGCTCGCCCCCATGTTGCTGCTCCTGCTGTTTGGGTTGGAGGTGCTCCAGCATCTGCCGTACAGTTAGGAACTTGCACCGTCAGACTTTCATCTGTTTCGTCCCACGAAGAAATTCCTGACCGGCCAACGCTTTGCGGCAAATACGGAAGTGAAATCAGCAATTCCCTATAACTATACTCCAGCCAAACAGGCATCTACGAACGGGGCATTTTGAAACTGGTACCACGATGAGAGAAATGTGGTGAGAAAGTTGGTGACTGTGTAGAAAAGTAGGTAAAACATGTAAGTTTATTTGCGATATTTTTGTTTTGTTACCTATTAAACTTTTTCGTAATAAATTATTGTGCGTTAATTTTCAATCTTCCCTCGTGTTATTTCAACAGTCACTTTGACGATCGAATTCTTGAACCCTTAGACGTGGCACAGCATCTCTCTCTGTTCAAAAACGAACATGTGTTCTTCAATGGTGCTGTGCTCTGCCACTGAAGATTTGTCGGTTTGATTGAGTCGAACTCACCACACGTGTTCTAAAGAGTCCTGCAAGATACATAGCTGCGTCTGGCCGATGTACTGCATGCCACACTCGCGACTGATGCTGTAAACGTTAGGTGCCAATGAACCTAGTTGATCTTTGTGAATTGTATTTCCACTGGACATTTAATGGAGTATGAGAAAACAATGATTTTGTCCACAGCAACATCTTACTGGGATTCCATTATTAAAGAATCCGCAGAAATACGCCTGGCGGAAAATCTGTTGAACTGGGACAGCGGCTACCAGCTGGACAGTGCATGGAATCCCATCATCTCCACGATTTGCTCAAATCGAAGACTACAGAGTGCGCCGATGGCCGCGGCAAACAGCAACGCAGACAGCGACTGAGTTCCGCTATTCCACCAGTGAGGGCGCTGCCGGCGGGCAGTGTGGTCCATCTATCAAGTTTTCGACTCATGCGCAGAATAGTTGCAGCGCGCTATGTATTGCGGAACGGAGGACGTTTCCGCACTTGGATAACATTGCACACACCGAACTCAATGTCCCCATCACTACTCAGGATCTCATCGCTACAGTCCTGGTCACGATCGTGTCACCTATCGCCACCTCCGTGAAGCTCCTGCCTCCTTCCTCTCCACCCTGGCCAGGCTCTATAATGTGCTCGTGTCCACCGGCTACTACCCCGACCTGTGGAAAACCTCCCGCATCCTGATGTTCCTTAAACCCGGTAAACCGCCATCCGCTGTCTCCTCCTACCGTCCCATCAGCCTTACCTTGGTCTTCAGCAAGGTCCTGGAATCCATCCTTACCCGACGCATCCACCAGCATCTCCGCCAGCACCGCCTCCTTCCCGTTACCCAGTGTGGCTTTCGGCCTTCCTTCTCTACCGATGACCTTCTCCTTCACCTCACTCATCTCCTCTCCGAACAGCTTAATTCCCGTCGCTCCACCATCTTCCTCTCCCTTGACCTCGAACGCGCCTATGACCGTGTGTGGCATTCTGGTCTCCTCTTCAAGCACCAAACCTTCGCCCTTCCTATTAACTACGTCCGTCTGATCGGGTCCTTTCCTTCCCAACGTCCTTCCTACGTCACCATCCATAACACGGATTCCTACATCATCTTCCCCTCCGCCGGTGTGCTCCAAGTTTCCGTCCTCTCCCCTCTTCTGTACCTTTTGTATACGGCGGACATGCCGCTGCCTTCACCCCCCATTCACCTTCTCCAGTACGCCGATGACACCGCCTTCCTTTCCCCCGCCCCCAACCTGCAGCGCTCCCAACACCTTCTCCAGTCCCATGTTGACAGATTCACCACTTGGTGCAACCAGTGGTCGCTTAAGGTCAATCCTTCCAAAACCCAGGTGATCATTGTAGGCAAAACCACTCCTTCCTTTCGCCTCCTCGACTTCTATGTCACTGTCTATGGCCATCCTATCGCCCTCACCCCCACCCTTAAGTACCTGGCGCCACCCTTGACCGTCGCCTCTCCTGGACCCCCCACCTCCGGACAATCCAAGCCAAGGCACACTCCTGACTCCGTCTCCTCGAGCTCCTTTCTGGCTGTACATTGGGTCTGGACCCCTCCACCATCCTCCATACCTATTAATCCCTCGTCCACCCTATCCTCTGCTACGCCCACCCTGCCTGGATCTCCGCTCCTCCTACCTTTTACAAATCCCTTCAGATCCTTGAACGCCATGCTTTTTGCCTCGCCTATCGCATCCATCTCCCCTCCCCCACGCAGTTCCTGTACCACCTTATTCCGTTCCCCCACCTCCTCCTTTTCCTCAAACGGATACCGATCCTCTACACCTCCTGTAAACTCGATCCTCCTCACCCGCTTGTCTCTCCCATCCTCTCCCGCCCTCGTCCGCTACCGCGCCTGTATTTCCACGTCCCACCTGCTCTCCATCTCTCCACTCTCATGATGCCCTCCTCCCCTCCGTCTACCCCTCCTACCAACTTTAATACTCCCCTCCCTCTTCCTGTGTTTGTTCCTATGGGCACCCTCTCTCCCTTCTCTCCCCCTTCCTTCCCCCTCCCTCTCTCCCCCCTCCTCCTCTAGGCTTCCCCTACCCCCATCCTTTCATTCCTCCCACCATCTCCTCTGCCATTGCCATCTTTGCTCTCGCCTCTCCCTCCCGCACCACCTTCTTCCCCTCTTGGCAGGTCCCCGGACTCGCACACATTAAGTGGACATTCATGCGCCGGAGATCATCGCCATCATTTTAGTGTGTGTGCCGTTGTGTTTGTGCCTCAGTGTTTTTCGCCGCCCACACTCCATCGTTCACGTGTCGTCTCCGTTATCAGTGTCCATGTGCAGTGCCAACAGTTTCTTTAGGTGTCTTTGCATGTGAACGGCTATGTGTTATTTGTTTCTGTGTCTACTGCTTTTTGCCCCAAACTTTGTTCTGTATATTCTGTGTCTCCATTGTATTTTCTTTGTAAAACTTGCGGCTGAAGAGCCGCGTAGTGTGCTGCTGCCAGCCCACCTTATGTAAGGTGTTAAATAACAATAAAGAAAACAAAGACGTTTCCGCCAGTCTGTGACGGCTTACCTGAAGATGATTGGCAGGTACCCTGTTGAAATATCATGTGAGGTATTGAACGACGATCGACTGCAAGCCCGAAATTTGTTTGAACTAGTTGATCTTTGACTGCCCAATTAATTCTTTAGGATTTGTAGGGATTCCCAGTTTCTTTTCTTTCTTTATGTTAGACGTAACCTTCTTGCAAACTTTTCCATCAGACTGTGTAACTCCGTTCTGAACCAACCACTAGGAGGCAAAGTCTGCATGAGAACAATTTTTAATTTTTTTGTCTTGTATTGAGACTGTATTAATAACAGTTCAGCTGTAACTGATTTGTACAGTCAGCAAAAGAAGGACCATTGGAGAATAAATGTATCAGAAAGAAAGTGAAGGATTCCAAGATCCTTAAGAGTTCACTACCACTGCTCATTTCTACGCAGTAAACACTTTACTTGGTTTAGATACACTCAACAGCAAAAAACTGTGTCACTGTAGACAAAATGGCAGAGAAATCGGACCATTTGGCAATGGCAGCATACAAACTGGAGCACGGCGTGCCGTCAGACAGAGGAAGAGTGTCATTGGTTCAGAATAAACGAGATATCTGACGCATCACTCTGTATTCAGCTATACCCCGCTGTGCCAAAGATTGCTTACTTTACGACCTAAGGACCTGACTGCATGTTCGAACTGCAGCGACAGCATTTGGATGAACTGCAGCGACAGCATTTGGATGGCTACAAATATGAAGCACAAACGCTATAAAAACTTTTTATGCGTTTATACCGATCAGGTATAAATATTCCGGATGTAAAATAGTCCCCCATTCGGACCTCTGGGCGGGGACTACTCAAGAGGACGTCGTTATCAGGAGAAAGAAAACTGGCGTTCTACGGATCGGAGCGTGGAATGTCGGATCCCTTAATCGGCAGGTAGGTTAGAAAATTTAAAAAGGGAAATATATAGGTTTAAGTTAGATATAGTGGGAATTAGTGAAGTTCGGTGGCAGGAGGAACAAGACTTTTGGTCAGGTGAATACAGGGTTATAAATACAAAATCAAATAGGGGTAATGCAGGAGTAGCTTTAATAATGAATAAAAAATAGGAGTGCGGGTAAGGTGCTACAAACAGCATAGTGAACGTATTATTGTGGCCAAGATAGACACAAAGCCCACGCCTACTACAGTAGTACAAGTTTATATGCCAACTAGCTCTGCCGATGAGGAAGAAATTGAAGAAGTGTATGATGAAATAAAAGAAATTATTCAGATAGTGAAGGGAGACGAAAATTTAATAGTCATAGGTGACTGGAGTTCGGTAGTAGGAAAAGGAAGAGAAGGAAACATAGTAGGTGAATATGGATTGGGGGTACGAAACGGAAGAGAAAGCGGCCTGGTAGAATTTTGCACAGAGCACAACTTAATCATAGCTAACACTTGGTTCAAGAATCATAAAAGAAGGTTGTATACATGGAAGAAGCCTGGAGATAGTGACAGATTTCAGATAGATTATATAATGGTAAGACAGAGATTTAGGAACCAGGTTTTAAATTGTAAGACATTTCCAGGGGCAGATGTGGACTCTGACCACAATCTATTAGTTATGAACTGTAGATTAAAACTGAAGAAACTGCAAAAAGGTGGGAATTTAAGGAGATGGGACCTGTATAAACTGACTAAACCAGAGGTTGTACAGAGTTTCAGGGAGAGCATAAGGGAACAATTGACAGGAATGGGGGAAAGAAATACAGTAGAAGAAGAATGGGTAGCTTTGAGGGATGAAGTAGCGAAGGCAGCAGAGGATCAAGTAGGTAAAAAGACGAGGGCTAGTAGAAATCCTTGGGTAACAGAAGAAATATTGAATTTAATTGATGAAAGGAGAAAATATAAAAATGCAGTAAATGAAGCAGGCAAAAAGCAATACAAACATCTTACAAATGAGATCGACAGGAAGTGCAAAATGGCGAAGCAGAGATGGCTAGAGGACAAATGTAAGGATGCAGAGACTGATCTCACTGGGGGCAAGATAGATACTGCCTACAGGAAAATTAAAGAGACCTTTGGAGAAAAGGGAACCACTTGTATGAATATCAAGAGCTCAGATGGAAACCCAGTTCTAAGCACAGAAGGGAAAGCAGAAATGTGGAAGGAGTATATAGAGGGTCTATACAAGGGCGATGTACTTGAGGACAATATTATGGAAATGGAAGAGGATTCAGATGAAGATGAATGGGAGATATGATTCTGCGTGAAGAGTTTGACAGAGCACTGAAAGACCTGAGTCGATACAAGGCCCCGGGAGTAGACAACATTCCATTAGAACTACTGATGGCCTTGGGAGAGCCAGTCATGACAAAACTCTACCATCTGGTGAGCAAGATGTATGAGACAGGTGAAATACCCTCAGACTTCAAGAAGAATATAATAATTACAATCCCAAAGAAAGCAGGTGTTGACAGATGTGAAAATTACCGAACTATCAGTTTAATAAGTCACAGCTGCAAAATACTAACGCAAATTCTTTACAGACGAATGGAAAAACTAGTAGAAGCCAACCTCTGGGAAGATCAGTTTGGATCCCATAAAAATACTGGAACACGTGAGGCAATACTGACCTTACGACTTATCTTAGAAGCTAGATCAAGGAAAGGCAAACCTACGTTTCTAGCATTTGTAGACTTGGAGAAAGCTTTTGACAATGTTGACTGGAATACTCTCTTTCAAATTCTGAAGGTGGCAGGGGTAAAATACAGAGAGCGAAAGGCTATTTACAATTTGTACAGAAACCAGATGGCCGTTATAAGAGTCGAGGGACATGAAAGGGATGCAGTGGTTGGGAAGGGAGTGAGACAGGGATTTAGCCTCTACCTGATGTTATTCAATCTGTATATTGAGCACGCAGTAAAGGAAACACAAGAAAAATTCGGAGTAGGTATTAAAGTCCATGGAGAAGAAATAAAAACTTTGAGGTTCGCCGATGACATTGTAATTCTGTCAGAGATAGCAAAGGACTTGGAAGAGCAGTTGAACGGAATGGATATTGTCTTGAAGGGAGGATATAAGATGAACATCAACATAAGCAAAGCGAGGATAACTGCATGTAGTCGAATTAAATCAGGTGATGCTGAGCGAATTAGATTAGGAAATGAGACCCTTAAAGTAGTAAATGGGTTTTGCCATTTGGGGAGCAAAATAACAACAAATAAATTATGCCCACAGTTCAAAGGTTTATAAAGGAACCTGAGCTCATCTGGAATAATGAGCTAAGTGCAATTAATGGGATTGTAGTTCGGTATATTTTGTTAAATATGATAGGCCAGTGCCAGTGCCAGTGCCGGTTGAGAAAATACGGAAGTTCTTGTGAGACATAGTGGAATATTCCCGCTTGAGGCCCTATAATTCCATCAAGTTCCGATTGGTGGCAGCGCTATACGTAGCCTTCAAAATGGCGTCTGTAACGGAGACTCGTTCGTCAAAGAGTTTCTTTTGTCGGAAAACCAGAGGTTCGCAGATATTCATAGGCGCTTGGAGAATGTCTACAGAGACCTGGCAGTGAAAAAAATTACTGTGAGTCGTTGGGCGAGGAGTCTGTTCTCACCACAACCTGTCCGACCTCCCCTGCGGCACACCTGAAATCACTCTTACTTCGGAAGACTTCTCCCCATTGAGAATGACATGCTGCGTTCTGTTATCTAGGAACTCCTCAATCCAATCACACAATTGGTCTGATAGTCCATATGCTCTTACTTTGTTCATTAAACGACTGTGGGGAACCGTATCGAACGCCTTGCGGAAGTCAAGAAACACGGCATCTACCTGGGAACCCGTTTCCATGGCCCTCTGAGTCTCGTGGACGAATAGCGCGAGCTGGGTTTCACACGATCGTCTTTTTCGAAACCCATGCTGATTGCTACAGAGTAGATTTCTGGTCTCCAGAAAAGTCATTATACTCGAACATAATACGTGTTCCAAAATTCTACAACTGATAGACGTTAGAGATATAGGTCTATAGTTCTGCACATCTGCAGATATGGTCTACTGAAATCCTGAATAAAACCAATCAGCTTTTAGGAAAGAACGCATTACTTATTGGACTCACCTCACAGACGTTACCACTAACAGGCTGTACTACTCACGACTGAATATGAAATATCTCTATGTCTGACCATGTATGAAAATGCGATAGCGCCCGGATCGAATGTACCCGAAGTAAGCTAAACGTTAGATGAACAGCCCAGCAGGAATTTTTGGCCTGACGGCGTGTCGTGGGCACAGGTACGACGTGGTGACGCACCTGCTGTTCGTGGCGACATTCACGTCGTGGCTGTGCGCGCTACTGGATGTCCAGGCCTCGGACCAGGAGACGCTGGAGCGCGCGTACTGGCACTACCTGGACCCCACGCTGGTGGCCGAGGGGCTCTTCGCCATCGGCACCATCATGGCGTTCGGCCGCCTACTGCTGCTCTTCCAGCTCAACTACCACTTGGGCCCACTGCTCGTCTCCGTCGGCAAGATGACGCGCGACATCGCCAAGTACACAGCCATCTTCGCCCTCTTCTTCCTCGCTTTCACTGCAGGTACAGCAAATTTTCTTGACAAAAATACCAGGTGCTATCGAAAAGTTCTCGCAATGTATCAACTAAAATTATTTAATTTTACGTAGATATTATTCTGAACCATCACCTTCAAAGTAGTCCCCTCATGAACAAAAGTACCGATCCCAGATTTTCGGCCATTTTGATTTTTTAAGGATATTTACTACCGTTTCCGACTGCATATGAAAAGCAACCACTGAATCAAATCTTCGCCCCCGCCCCCCCCCCCCCCCCCAGCTTGATTTTAATCTTACGGAAGAAGAAGACACATGGAGGTAAGTCTTGTGAGTATGGCGGATAAGAAAGAACTGTCTTTTTGTTTTTAGTCAAAAATTTCTGAAAATTGGCATGTTGAGTAGCCAGACGTTCGTACGCCACTTCTGTAGAGTTTCTCTTGTGACCTTCCGTAAACGCCTTAGAACATCGGAATACAATTTTTTATTCAGCGTCTGACCAAGAGGAATAAACTCGTTTTGAACAATCTGTCATTTTTAAGAAAAAAAGACGGATCACCAAGAACTTAATGTTACTATTCACTTGATGAGGTCTTTGTGGCCGTAGTAGAGAAGGACTCTTCCATTGCGACGATTACTGCTTATTGTGAGGGTCACAGCCATAAAACAGACTTTGTCACCATTGACGACCTTTGAAAGAAAGTTTGCATCGCCTTGAAACAGTTGTTGGCTTTCCTTGCAGACTCCCACGTGATGGTGCTTCTGATCGTCTTGAGGTAGTCGCACAGATTTCACCACAGTCCTTCTCATGCTCAGTTCTCCCGACAGAATACGTTCACATGGAACATAGCTTGTTCGCAAGGTGTGGTAGAGGTCTTGGATAGTCTGTTTGCGATTTTGCAGAATCAGATCCCGCACTTACTGAACATTTTCTGGTGTCACCCGAGTTGACGACCGACGAGACGGGACATCGTCATCGGTTAATGCTCGCCTGTTTCGAAAGTCTGTGTTTATGTCTAAACTAAAGCGTTGTCTCCGAAAGATTGCTTTAACATTGGTGCATAGAAGCAGCGGTTGCGTAAGATTAAAACAAAGTTTTATGTAAAGAAGCTGCTCTTTCGCGTCAGCCTTCGAAAAATCCGAAACACTGAAACACTGCAATGGAAATATGCTCACCAACAAATAAACAAACCACTCATCTCGCCATTTCTTACCTCACCGAATCAGGAACGACGTATGGAGATACAAAAAATGGTTCAAATGGCTCTGAGCACTATGGGACTTAACTGCTGACGTCATCAGTCCCCTAGAACTTAGAACTACTTAAACCTAACTAACCTAAGAACATCACACACATCCATGCCCGAGGCAGGATTCGAACCTGCGACCGTAGCGGTCGCGCGGTTCCAGACTGTAGCGTCTAGAACCGCTCGGCCAATCCGGCCGGCTATGGGGATACACCCAGCGGTGTTTCAGTGTACTCGTAACCATTTGCGTGTGAAATTTAAATGTCGGGAACTTTCGTACTATGTACAGTTGTCACTGAAGTTCTTGTATTTTATAGAATGGTCTCACTAAAACTGGTCAATATTCCGACGAAGTACCCAATCGCCACCTCCAGGCAGTGATGTCGGGTGTTGGTGGAAGACCCAAGCAGACGCTTTAGCGTTGCTACGAAACAAGAGTGCGTGTGTGACGCACAACGGTCTTCAGGCCCCAGCACCATGTTACCAGGACACATTGATAAAAAGCAGTGCAAACAGTCATTTGTGTTGGTGAATGGTTCTGAAAACTCTAGTACAGTAGCACCGCAGTTCTCTAGTTGTTTGTCCCTTTGTATTCAACGTAGTTATATTCATTTGCTCGCACGGTTTTCACGAACCAGTCGGAAACTACTGCTACGAACCTCAGTAACACTTCTTCTTTCCTAGAACTTATCCCTTTGCATGAGGGCCGCAACTTTCGTGTTCTGACAAATTTATTTTCATTTAGACATATGACCGAATGGCGTCAATATCACCGCAGTGGTCAGGTGATATAATAAAGTGATGTCACGTGAGCCATGTTTCAATGAAAGGTGTGAACTTCTTTGCTCTGTATGCCCTCATATTTTATGTGTTTGTGTATTGTATTTTCACAATCTTAGGTCCGCTGATCAGCCAGAACGTTATGACACCTACCTAAGGCCGGTATGTCCACCTTTGATAACAACGACGGCGCGTCGCAGCATGGAGGCAACGAGGACTTGCTAGGGAGGGAGTTGGCACCACGACTGCACAAACAAGTCGCCCAATTCCCGTAAATTCCGGGGAGGGGGCCGATGAACTCTGCCGCCACTTTCAGTCAAATCCCAGATTTGTACGATCGCGTTCAGATCTGGTCAATCGGGAGACCAGCACGGCAATTGGAACTCGTTACTGTGTTCCTCAAACCACTCCATCACACTCCTTGCCTTGTGACGTGGCGCATGGTCTTGATGAAAAATGCCGCTGCCATCGGGAAACGTGATTGTCATGAAAGGGTGTACGTGATCTGCAACCAGTGTACAATGCTTCTTGGCCGTCATGGTGCCTTGCACGAGCTCCACTGGACCCATGGATGCCCACATGAAAGTTCAAATGGTTCAAATGGCTCTGAGCACTATGGGACTTAACATCTGAGGTCATCAGTCCCCTAGACTTAGAACTACTGAAACCTAACTAACCTAAGGACATCACACACATCCATGCCTGAGGAAGGATTCGAACCTGCGACCGTAGCAGCAGCGCGGTTGCGGACTGAAGCGCTTAGAACCACTCGGCCACAGCCGCCGGCGGAGACGACGGATTCGTGCCCTTCCGCCGGCTTGATGAAGAAAGTATCGGGATTCACCGCCCCATGCAAAGCTCTGCCACTGCTCCAACGCCCAGTGCCGATGGTCACGTGCCCATTTCAGTCGTAGTTGCCGATGTCGTGGTGTTAACATTACACAAGCATGGTTCGTCGGATGCGTAGACCTCTCGAGTGTTCGGCACGCTGTGTGTTCAGATACACTTGTACTCTGCCCAGCATTAATGTCTGATGTTAGTTCCGCCACAGTTAGCTTCCTGTCCTGTTTTACCTGTCTGCCCGGCCTTTTACGTGCGACATCTGTAATGAGGGGTGGCCGCCCAACCCCACGACTGCAGGGACTTATCTCTGCCACGCCTCCCGGCCCGTTATACTCATTACTCGCGGCCTTACTGCCGATTCCCGTAAGAGTTCGGGCACTGTTTGTGCATCTGCAGAGAAGAAGAAGATAGTCAAATGGCCGGTGAGCCTGAACTACACATATATGAAGATAGCATCTGTTCTTTCGGACATGTCTCATTCACTATTTGCCGGCACGGTAACTCAGCGTGTTCGGTCAGAGGGCTGCGTGCTCTCTGTAATAAAAGAACTGAGTCAGGAATCAACGATCAACTTGAACGGACGTCTTGTGACGTCCGCCCAGACCAAACGCAACGAACTGTATCGAACAAAACGAAAAAAAAAATGGATAGAGCGTCTGCCATGTAAGCAGGAGATCCCGGGAACGAGACCCGGTCGGGGCACACATTTTCAACTGTCCCCGTAAATTTCGGATAGTTTTTCAATTTCACGCCTGCGCATAGTATTTTTATTGGTACAGTTCATACTAATTAGCGTTTCTTCTTTTACTTATATCTTATATTTGCGTGTTGTGTTTAACACACTAATCAGCATTAATATAGTCTTACACATGATTCAAAACAGTGTAACAAAGTTCGGATGGTTTTTCAATTTCACGCCTGCGCGTAGTATGTTGGTAGCACTTCGTCGCCTTGCCTGTTATGCTGTGTAGCAGACTTTAAAGCTGTGTGGATCAACATAATGAAAAGGCGAGGGGTCTCGCTCGTTTTGTCCACGACTGTACATGTATTTTACACAAAGTTGACCTATGCGACAAGAATTGCAGCAAATGCATTATTGATCACAAATAACATCCACTGCTTCAGTTAAAACTTTTATTAAATTGATAAGAAAGACGCAGAATCTTTTAGAAAACAGCAGCTAAGAAAAAAATTAGAAGTAACTAGACGAGTTCTTTGACCTGAGAAGTTAAGTCCCATAGTGCTCAGAGCCATTTGAACCATTTGAACTAGACGAGAGTCTGCTACCGCTTACTTCAAAGCTCGTAACACAACGAACTACGTTACAGCACCGACTTGACGACGCTTCCTCCGTATGTGATATACACTGTGTCAAGGCTATATCTTCAAATGTCATCATTTGATATTTAACTACAACAAACCGTACCAAAGCGACGCGCTTTCGATAGAGCTGGTGCCATAGCATTGAAACGGTATACCTTCATAGCACACAAGTTATAACACTAAAAGCATCAAATAATGAAAGCCTTTAACTAATGATATGTACTATATTGTCATTTTATTATAACAAAACGTACCTAAAACGATGCATTTTCGAGAGATCCTCAGTGTACTGATGCTTTGAAACAGCTTACTCGTACATACATACCACATACTAAAGAAAGTATATACCACGTAATAAAAAAAATACTCCAAACACGGAGTTTATACGATATGGCGGCCCCTAAGTTCTGCTTGTGATATAAAAACAACACTGCATCTCATTGGTCACGTTCCTCACCGCGAGGCAAAAACCTCGCTTGCCAGATTTTTCATTTCACAGTATAGCCGAATGTAGAATTCCACGCTGTGACGTCACCAGCTCCTCGTCCATGTGCATTTTCACGTCCCTTGAGAGAATGGCTTAAGCGTTGGGAAGTCATCCTGATCAACGACTTCTCAACCGCCATTCATAATTCACTCAGACTGGCGGGAGATGCAGTCATGGACTGTGCGGCTGATCCCGGCGGAGGTTCGAGTCCTCCCTCGGGCATGGGTGTGCGTGTGTTTGTCATTAGTATAATTTAGGTTAAGTAGTGTGTAAGCTTAGGGACTGATGACCTTAGCAGTTAAGTCCCATAAGATTTCACACACACACTTTTTTTTTTTTTTTCTTCAGGTGTTGCGTTCAGGGACCACATATTACTTCCCAGATGGTGCTCGGTAAGACTGAGGTTGGGTGTTCCTAAACTACGTTGGCACAAATGAGCAGCCAAGGGGAAGTGCGTTTTTTGCGTTATGATGTAGGTGAACAGTCCGATAGACAAGACTGGTCAATATCAGAGATCCCACTTCATCAAGTGTGCATCCCCCCACCCCCCACCCCCCCAAGACGACAATACCTCCACCACCAATTTGAGCAATGAACCCTTTGCAAGTGTGATGCATCACTCATGCAGTTTTCAACACACTGATAACGTACTACCAGGTCGACCATAACCACTCTTTGTTCTTCCAACGAAGGTGTTCCTGCGTCCATGTTGATCTTTGACCACGGCACAGTGTGGTGAACAGTGTCACATGGGTGAGGCCGTGACTTCTGGGACCCATAATAACAATAGAGTTCTGAATGGTATGACTAACCACTGCCAGCAAGAATAACGAATGATTTGCTGCACTATGACCTGGCTATCCACTATTACACTCCTTGATAGTTAACTGTGACTCTCATAGTTGACTGTCAGAGGTGATTTTCCTTGAATCTAGGTACTTACAGTACATCACTGATGCGGCGATATGTGAAAAGCCCAGTGCCTGTGCCACATGGAAGGCGGAGTGTCCAATGTGTTAGGCTGTCATAACATGCCCGTAATCAAGCGTGCTAATATCATACATCAACCACTCAGTCCATAAAGTTTCGAGGCTGGATTAGTAAGAAATGTAGAAAAGTTGAGAAGGTGATTTTATTGCTTCAAGTGTTCTAAGTAGTCTCCCTCCACTTGATTACAATGCACAAACGTTGGTACTACCATATGAAACTGTCAAAAAAAGTCCTAATATTGTTCATTTCGCGAGTCACACTAGCTGGAATGTTTATTTTTTTATTTATTTATTTATTTATTGTTCCGTGGGACCACATTTAGGAGAAGTCTCCATGGTCATGGAACGAGTCAATACATGAAATTATAACACGATTGTAGAAACAGATAAAATGAAACAAGTCGTTAGTTTAAATAAAGAAAATCAAGAATGTAACACTGGAATTTGCTTAATTTTTTATCTCTTCCAGGAGCTCCTCGACAGAATAGAAGGAGTGAGCCATGAGGAAACTCTTCAGTTTAGACTTAAAAGTGTTTGGGCTACTGCTAAGATTTTTGAGTTCTTGTGGTAGCTTATTGAAAATGGATGCAGCAGAATACTGCACTCCTTTCTGCACAAGAGTCAAGGAAGTGCATTCCACATGCAGATTTGATTTCTGCCTAGTATTAACTGAGTGAAAGCTGCTAACTCTTGGGAATAAACTAATATTGCTAACAACAAACGACATTAAAGAAAATACATACTGTGAGGGCAATGTCAAAATTCCCAGACTATTGAATAGGGGTCGACAAGAGGTTTTCGAACTTACACCATACATAGCTCGAACAGCCCGTTTTTGAGCCAAAAATACCCTTTTTGAATCAGAAGAATTACCCCAAAAAATAATACCATATGACATAAGCGTATGAAAATATGCGAAGTATACTACTTTTCGTGTTGAAATGTCACTTATTTCAGATACTGTTCTAATGGTAAATAAAGCGGCATTTAGTTTCTGAACAAGATCCTGAACATGGGCTTTCCACAACAGCTTACTATCTATCCGTACGCCTAGGAACTTGAACTGTTCCGTCTCGCTTATAACATGCCCATTCTGTCTGATTAAAATGTCAGTTCTTGTTGAATTGTGGGTTAGAAACTGTAAAAACTGAGTCTTACTGTGATTTAGCATCAAATTATTTTCCACAAGCCACGAACTTACTTCATGAACTACATTATTTGATAATGTTTCAATATTACACACAAGATCTTTCACTACCAAGGTGGTGTCATCAGCAAACAGAAATATTTTTGAATCACCTGTAATACTAGAAGGCATATCATTTACATAAATAAGGAACAGCAGTGGCCCCAGCACCGACCCTTGGGGAACGCCCCATTTAACAGTGCCCCATTGGGACTGAACATCATTACCACTCTCAATATTGCGGAGGATTACCTTCTGCTTTCTGTTCTTAAAGTAGGAGGCGAACCAATTGTAAGCTACTCCCCTTACTCCATAATGTTCCAACTTCTGCAGTAATATTTTGTGGTCAACACAGTCAAAAGCCTTCGTTAAATCAAAGAAAACACCTAACGTTCTCAACCTTTTATTTAATCCGTCCAAAACCTCACAGAGAAAAGAGAATATAGCATTTTCAGTTGTTAAGCCATTTCTAAAACCAAACTGTACATTTGACAGCAAATTATGTGAATTTAAATGCTGCAGTAACCTTGTATATACAAGCCTCTCGATAACTTTAGCAAACACCGATGGCATAGAAATAGGTCTATAATTGTCAACATTATCCCTGTCTCCCTTTTTATAAAGTGGCTTCACTACCGAGTACTTTAATCGGTCAGGAAACCGACCACTGCTAAAGGAAAAGTTACAGATATGGCTAAGTACTGAGCTAATATACGTGGAACAATACTTCAGTATTCTGCTAGATACCCCGTCATATCCATGAGAGTTCTTGGTCTTTAGTGATTTAATTATTAACTCAATCTCCCTCTTGTCAGTATCATGGAGGAGCATTTCAGGTAACAGTCTCGGAACACTTTTTTCTAAGAGCGCTATATGATTCCCTGTTGGGACTAGGTTTCTATTTAGTTCACCTGCTATATTCAGAAAGTGATTATTAAGTACTGTACATATATGCGTCTTATCAGCAACACGGACATCCCCACTACGCACTGATTCTATATCCTCGACCTGTCTCTGCAGACCAGCCACTTCCTTTACGACTGACCATATGGTTTTAATTTTATCCTGAGACTTAGCTATTCTATCTGCATACCACATACTTTTTGCCTTCCTAATAACTTTTTTAAGCACCTTACAATACTGTTTGTAATGGGCTGCTGCATTTAGATTTTGACTGTTTCTAACGTTTTGATATAATTGCCACTTTGTTCTACAAGATATTCTTATCCCTTTAGTCAGCCACCCAGGCTGCCTGTTTGTGCTAGTACCCTGTTTTAAACGTTCTAACGGAAAGCAACTTTCAAAGAGCACGAGAAAAGTCTTGAGGAAAGCATTATATTTATCGTCTACTGTATCAGCACTATAAACATCTTGCCAATCTTGTTCCTTGATAAGGTTTACAAAAGTCTGTACAGCAACTGGATCAGCTTTCCTAAAAAGTTGGTAACTATATTTAACATGTGTTGAAGCACAAAAATCTTTTAGACTTAAAATTTGTGCATCATGATCTGAAAGGCCATTCACTTTTTTGCTAACAGAATGCCCTTCTAATAATGACGAATGAACAAAAATATTGTCTATGGTTGTTCTACTGTTCCCTTGCACTCTCGTTGGAAAGAATACGGTTTGCATAAGATTATATGAATTAAGGAGGTCTACCAGCATCCTTTTCCTTGCACAATCACTTATACAATTAATATTGAAGTCACCACATATAACTAACTTTTTGTATTTCCTATAAAGTGAACCAAGAACCTCCTCTAGCTTTAGCAAAAATGTTGTGAAATCGGAGTCTGGGGATCTATAAATAACAACAGTAAGAAGTTTAGCTCCACTAAATTTAACCACACCTGCACAACATTCAAACACCTTTTCAGTGCAGTACTTTGAAACATCAATTGACTCAAATGGGATACCGTTTTTCACATACATGGCTACTCCCCCACACCGCAAAGAGCTCCTAGAAAAGCTGCCAGCCAACCTGTATCCTGGTAAAGGAAGCCTCTGAATTATCTCCTTATTTAAGAAGTGTTCAGATATACCAATAATTTCAGAGTCAACATCTATAAGCAGTTCACTAACTTTATCTCGAATACCTTGTATATTTTGATGAAATATACTAATTCCCTCATTAATCGGATACCCAAGCTTTGTAGAAAGTGGTTTCTTTGTTAGAGAGACTTCCCTTAAGCAGGAATACCTATCAGCTGACTTCAATCTAAAAAAGGTACAGCTCTAACACCCACAACTACCGGAATTTTCCCATGAGTGATCCCACCACCCCCACCTATACTGTCACCTATAAGTTTTGCCAACCTCCCCTTCCCATACCTGTTGAGGTGCAGGCCATGTCTAGTGAAACCCGTCCTACTGATAGACTCCACCGACACCACTGAAATGTGACTCATGCCTTCTGTCATCAGCGCACCCCCAAGTCTCATGTTATTACGCCTGACGGCTATATTAAGATGAGGCCGATCGTGACGCTGAAACAGTTCCACGAAATGCACATTCGTGTTGCCAGTCTGAGTGGCTATCTTTTCCAGGTCACCATCTATGTCATACTTCCCATCCCTATCAATACTATTACCAGCCCCACCCACAATCACTACCTGATCCTCTTTAGTAAAATCCCTACATAACCCCCCTATGTTAAAAGTCACCTGAGCCAATCCTGCATTAGGCTTCACAATGCTGGTGACCTGGTACTCACTCCCCAAAACTTCCTGCAACTGCTGGCCTACACCTCTACCGTGAGAACTACCTAACAGCAGAACCTTCTTCTTTCTCTTAGACTTTGCAACTGTCCTAGCCACCGTAACTGCTGAGGTCTGCTGCATACTTCCTACATCTACAGCTACTAGAGATTCCTCTCCACTAGACTCTGACAGTTGGTCATATCTATTACAAACACCAATAGTAAAACTATCTGAAAATCTCCTTCTCCTAGCAGATCTCTTGCCAACAGCCAGCTCCCATTCCCCAACCCCCTTCTCCCTCCTCATCCTATCTAGCTCCTCCTGTGCGTTTTTCAACTGCACCTGAAGGGCACAGATCTTACGCTCCTGCTCCTCTATCAACTTACTCTTGCTACATAACCTGCAGTTCCAGGAGAGGATCTCACCAGAATGCCCACTGGCTTCCCCACTGCATTCCCCCCAGTGAAAATACTTCGAACAAGTCTCACACCGCAATCCACTACTCACGAACCTACGGCAAAGCCCACACTTCTCACTCATGGTAAAATTTTACAATTATTGAAACAAGAAAACAACTTTATCTAAGTTCCGCTACTACAATAAGAAGATGTTAAAAACTGACTACAATTATCACAAACTTGCTCTACAAGGGAAGTAACTACTATTATTGACAGTATTAATCAACAACAAATGAGGATATAACAAAATACTAACACAGAAAGAAAATCAAACGTCTAATGACAGTAACGAAACTGAAAGCAGTTCGCAAAAATTTCTTCTGAAGTTATTTCACCGGAAAACACCAAGAACACCGGTTGAAGACTACTAAAGTTCCTAAATAAACTACTATACACAAACAATTAATTAGTACTTAGCTTTCGATGCGCCGCTACAGCTGCAACTGGTCAGCGCGGAATGTAAACACGGGTAAGAGGTTAAGTTGCTCGATACGAAACACTCACAAATATCAGGCCACAACACACGAAATGCAGAGGTGAATGAAGAAACCACTAATAAGTCACTTATATAGTAAATATTATCACAAAAACAGTTAAAATATATATCTGAAAACTAAAAATAGATGAAAACTTAGAGAGCGATCTCACACGCAGTCACGCGCTTATGACGTCACGTTTACTAGTCTGTTATGTCATCAAAGCTTTGACTCTTCATGTGAATTTCTGCAGTTAACCTTTCTGTGGTAGGCTTTTATTGAAAAGACCAACTCTCGTCATCCATTTTTTTCCAGGAAAGTATTGCGTGCGTTTTGCTTTTCTATCAAGTCGCAGCTGGCGTTCCGCGTCGTTATTTTTGTTCAGGAGTCAAAGTGTGTGGGACAAACTTTGCACATACTTCTCTCTCCTTCAAAATATCCTGGAGAATGTCGAACATTGATTCAAAGATGTTGTTCCATTGCGTTTTATGGAACAACAACGTTGACAAGCTATGACCCCACTATCACTGCTTAACACTGGCTGCTGAGAGCGGACCAGTGGAAGCACGTACGTTGTTTACAGCTGTTAGTTCAAGCTGCCACCACAGTTACTACGTTGACGTCGCTTATACGACAGGAATGTGTTAGGCTGTCATAACCTGCCCGTAATCAAGCGTGTTAATATCAAACCAGTCTCGGAAATTTTGCGATGGACGGTGTAGCCCACCAGTCACACCCAAGGCCAACAAAGGCCTACGATATCCAAGTCACGTTACAAGCCGAACTATTCTATCCAGCACGACGACAGTCTCTCTCTCTCTCTCTCTCTCTCTCTCTCTCTCTCTCCTCTCTAGCACAGTAGATATTTCTCATGTAGTTCCTCTGAAGTATAAGTACACCCCCTTACTCCCACAGTATCATACCCCAAGTTGTACTGCCTATTCACCTGTCTCCTTGATACTGCCAGACCGCTACCAAGTACACAGGCTCCAATCGGAGTCATGTGATACCAACCTCTGGAAGTGGTTAATCGATACGAGTCAATGTAATTGCTAGGAAGGTAGTATTATTCAGGGCTCTGATCGACACCCGCCTATCTTTAATTCAGTTTCCCAATTGTCTATTGAAACTAAATCTTATAATGACGGTGGCTGTGATGTGGGGTCTGAGTGGGGTATTGCCAAATGGGGGCTGCCCCAGGGATCAGTGTTGGCGCCAATCCTGTTACTTATTTATATAAGTGATATGCCCTCTAGTATTACAGGTAACTCTAAAATATTTCTGTTTGCTGATGACACTGGCTTGGTGTGTACAATATTGGCTCTGTTTCAAATAATCCAGTTCATCACATAAGTTCATGGCTTGTAGAAAATAAACTAACGCTAAATCACAGTAAGACTCAGTTTTTATAATTCAACAAAAACCGGCGTTTTAATTTCACAGAATGGGCGTATGCATAGTGAAACTGAACAGTTCAAATTTCCAAGTGTTCAGATAGACATGAGGGTTGACTGAAAAGTAATGCCTCCACCTTTATAACTTTTCAATTGTTGACAGCATTGGTATGTGGCAGGTACTGGCTTGTTCCGTAGCCTCTTCTCTACAGCTCCAGTTGGCAGGAAGCCTTAGCATTGAACGGTTGTGTTGTTACAGTGTAAAGTATGGAACCCTGCGCAGACAGTCGGTCAATGCGATTTAAGCAACATGCAGTGACTGAATTCTTGACAGCAGAAGGTGTCACCCCGAAGGAGATTCATCAGAGAATGAAAGCAGTTTATGGCGACTGTGTTGATGTGAGTACTATGCGTCGTTGGGCGAGTAAGTTTAAAGATGTTGAGGCAGGACCATCTGACTTGCGTGACAGAGTTGGACGTCCTGTGACAGCAACCACCGAGTTTCACAAGCAAAATGTTGGCAGATTGATTCAGGACGATCGTCATATCACCCAGAGAGAAACTGCAAGCCCAATAGGCATTTCACAAGAACGTGTGGGTCTCATTATTGCTTTGCTTGGCTATCGGAAGATCTCTGCACGATGGGTACCCCGGATGAAGACTCCTGAAATGAAAGCGCACAGACTTGAATCTCACTACCGTACGGCATTCTCCATACAGTCCAGATTTAGCACCGTCTTACTTCCATCTGTTCCAGATAATGAAAGACGATCTGCGGGAACATCAATATGCTTCTGATGAAGACGTTGAGAGAACTGTGAGACTGTGGTTGCGGAAACAGAGTGTCGACTTCTTCCGTGACGGCTTCAGAAAACTTGTTCATCGTTGGCAGAAATGTATCCAATTTGCTGGTGTTTATGTGGAAAAGTGAATATTGGCAATTAAAGATCACATTCTAAAGATTATTTCTGCGTTTGATTTATTAAAATATTCCCATCCAAACCCAATTTACGAAGGTGGAGGCATTACTTTTCATTCAAACCTCGAAGTAAACTGTCGTGGAAAGCCCAAGTTCAGGATTTTGTTCAAAGACTTAATGCTGCCATTTGTACTTTTCTAACTGTATCCGAAGTAGGTGATCGTTCGACACGAAAATTAGTCCACTTTGCTTATTTTCATTCGCTTATGCCGTATGGTATTATATTTTCGAGTAACCCTTCCCATTCTAAAACGATATTTTTGGCTCAGATAAGGGCGGCTCGGGCAATCAGTGGCGTATGTTCACGAACCTTTTGTCGACCCCTGTTCACGATTCAGGGTATTTTGACATTGGCCTCTCAAGATATATATATTCCTTACTGTCATTTCTTGTTAACAATATTAGCTTATCCCCAAGACTAAGCAGCTTCCACTCAGTTAATACTCGGCAGCACACAAACCTACATTTAGATCGGACTTCCTCAACTCTTGTGCAGAAAGGTGTGCATTATACTGCTGCATCCATTTTCAATAAGCTACCACAAGAATTCAAAAATCTTATCAGTAATTCAAGAGCTTTCAAATCGAAACTGAAGAGTTTACTCATGGGTCACTCCTTCTATTCTGTCGAGGAGTTCCTTGAAAAATTAAGCTGATTCTTGTTGTATTGTTGATTGCGTTTACTTAAACTTATGATTGACTTTTTTCGGGGTCATGAACATTTTACTTTTATCTGTTTACTTTTATGTTGTAATTTCATGTACTGACACGTTCCATGGCCTTGGAGATTTATTCCTCAATTTGTTCCTACGGAACTTGACGCGTAATTAAAATAAATAAATTAAGGCGTCTCAGCTCCGGTAATGTCCTAGAGCAGTTTTTGTTCAGATACAAAGAATTATTAAAAGTGTATCCATAATTGTTTAAGTGTGTTTCATAGTAACTGACGTATGTTTTGTAGGCGCCTGGAATGAAGGACTAATGGAAAGTGAGTCAGAGAGACGGGTGGCCAAGGCGCCAAGTTTAAGTCCTAGTGCCCGAGAGCAAGCCCGCTTCACAAAATTTGAAAAATATGAATAGTCAAAAAGGCTAGAAATGCAGCGAAAAAGACAAACAACACTGTCTGGAGAAAAAGTGAAGCACCCAAAAGACATAGTCAGAAGTCAATGTACATGTACACACCATCGTCAGACTGAAGATGATTAAAGCTGCAATTCTCAGTGACAAGCAGAACCGCCACCAGAGTGCGTTAGTGTTGTTTGTATTTTGTGTTATTACGAGGCCTGATAGGGTTTATAAAAGGGGAGAGGGGCAGCGTCAGATGTTGAGTGATCACTGTGATGGGCGTCGAAATGCTGCATACTCTTGTGAGACACAGTTATCATCTCCTGACAGACCTCGAAAAGGACCTCATTGTGAGTCTTCATTTGGCCAGCTAGTCGAATCGCGCAATATCCAGATTTAAGGGGCATTCAGAAGTGACAGTGGTCCGATGTTGGACTGCTTGAGAATGTGAGGGTAGGTGTGTGTACTCCTTGTCAAGATTCTGATCGACCATGTCTGACCACCACAAGGAAGGTTCGCCATATTGATTAACAAGCACATCATAACCCTTTCATATCTGCTCTTATCATCACAAGATAAGAAATGGACTCCCGGCACCATTAATGAGAGATTAGCGGCAGCGGAGCTGCGGAGTTATCGTCCCATGCGTAGGCTGCTATCAACACAACAACACTAATGGCTGTGTTTGATATTGTGTCATGACCAGGAAACATTGACTGCTGACGAATGGCGCCGCATTGTGTTCACCACTGAATCGTGGTTCTGTACTACCATAGATGTACGGCCAGTCGGTACGACCTTGTGAAGGAAAGGAATAAGCTCGATGCTCTAGAGGTTGAATTCTACGATAAACTCCTTGTTTTTAGAAACAACATTTCAGAAAATATTCCAAAATCTTCCCCTAAACACATTTGTAATTGCGGGTATTCCCCGTCTCCTACCGCTTGCCGCGCGATGAGAGAGTTAGTCACTTTCACGTCTCTTGCACGGCGTGTGGCGTTCATTATGCGTATCGGGCAGCTGTTGCCGTGTGACGGTGTCGTAACAGAACATCTGCTCTCATTTCGGATCCAAAAATAGCGTACTTCTTTTTGATGTCAATGGCTGTTTGTAAATAAACATATCTAGTCCGTCGTCGGAATGGAGACAGAGGTCTTTTGCTGTATCTTCAACTGACATGAAAGATTAATCTTGACTGGACATTTATTTTTTTGATTCTTATCAAATGATACAGAATATTTCGAGAGCATCGTTCTCATCTTTGGATACTTACATAAACTGAACATCTGTGTGATGATTATTACACCAACTCTTACATGTTCAGTAGCAGTTAGAGATATTTCTGAGCACTTTCTCGAGAGGCTGAACACATAAGAGGAATTTCATCTCTGATCCCAGAAAATTAAATGGTGCTTACGCCTTCTTATAAGGAACACAGGATAACGACGTTACGTGTCAGATAGTGACCTATACAGGGTGTTACAAAAAGGTACGGCCAAACTTTCAGGAAACATTCCTCACACACAAATAAAGAAAAGATGTTATGTGGACATGTGTCCGGAAACGCTCAATTTCCATGTCAGAGCCCATTTTAGTTTCTTCCACCTACGCTCAATGGAGCACGATATCATGATTTCATACGGCATGCTCTACCTTTGGTGCTAGAACATGTGCCTTTACAAGTACGACACAACATGTGGTTCATGCACGATGGAGCTCCTGCACATTCCAGTCGAAGTGTTCGTACGCTTCTCAACAACAGATTCGGTGACCTATGGATTGGTAGAGGCGGACCAATTCCGTGGCCTCCACGCTCTCCTGACCTCAACCCTCTTCACTTTCATTTATGAGGGCATTTGAAAGCTCCTGTCTACGCAACCCCGGTACCAAATGTAGAGACTCTTCGTGCTCGTATTGTGGACGGCTGTGATACAATACGCCATTCTACAGGGCTGCATCAGCGAATCAGGGATTCCATGCGACGAAGGGTGGATGCACGTATCCACGCTAACGGAGGACATTTTGAACATTTCCTGTAACAAAGTGTTTGAAGTCACGCTGGTACGTTCTGTTGCTGTGTGTTTCCATTCCATGATTAATGTGATTTGAAGAGAAGTAATAAAATGAGCTCTAACATGGAAAGTAAGCGTTTCCGAACACATGTCCACATAACATATTTTCTTTCTTTGTGTGTGAGGAATGTTTCCTGAAAGTTTGGCCGTACCTTTTTGTAACACCCTGTATACAAAACATTATGTGTCGTAAAGTGCAGTACGTGAACGGGCAAGCTAAAGTTTACATAAAAGGTGTACTCATCAAAGTTCGGTATAGACAAGACGACGCTCCGTTAACGATGAGTTTCAGGAGAACCTATTTGAAGCTGTTACAATGGAAATGATGTAGGCGATAGCAGAATAATCGGTTCCTGCTTGTGTTTCATTATACAAACTTACATCCAAACATACCACCATTATCTTCAGTGAACTTTGAAGCTAATATACACAGCCGTTATTTTGGTAATCGAAGAAGCTGTTATATTATTGTTTAATTTAGACACATCCTTTTAAAATTCGAGCAAGAAATTTTTTCACCCCTTACAATGTTTGCATGTTCATTTCTGTCTTCAGCCAACAGTACAAACAATGATCTAGTGGAGAATGGTTTTGGGATGATGGGAATCGTGTATAGTCTACATCGCCATTCACCCAAAACAAAGTACAGTTTATTTTAAGGTGTTGCACCACCGTTAGTGAAATATGAGGAGGATCGCCATTCTGGTACAAGTACTTTTCAAACCATGTCGCCAAAGAACATGTTCCACATCCTTTAGCTACGTATCTTGCAGAAATTGAGATACCATGCTGGCATGACTGAATCAGTCAACAATCACATTTATATTCCGCAAGCTAGTTGCTACGTTTGGCGAATGATATAACGGCTACCACTATCGTTTCTGCTGAAGATAAGGTGGGTAGATCACGTAACTAATGAGGAGGTATTGAATAGGATTGGGGAGAAGAGAAGTTTGTGGCACAACTTGACTAGAAGAAGGGATCGGTTGGTAGGACATGTTTCGAGGCATCAAGGGATCACAAATTTAGCATTGGAGGGCAGCGTGGAGGATAAAAATCGTAGAGGGAGACCAAGAGATGAATACACTAAGCAAATTCAGAAGGATGTAGGTTGCAGTAGGTACTGGGAGATGACGAAGCTTGCACAGGATAGAGTAGCATGGAGAGCTGCATCAAACCAGTCTCAGGACTGAAGACCACAACAACAACAACAACTATCGTTTCTCCCATTTCCTGTATCACTCGCTGTTGGTCTGGAAAGAATAACTGTCGGAAAGACTTCGCATGAGGTCGAACTTCTCTAATTTTTCCCGTTATGGGTTTTCGTGACTTGTACTACATTATGTTGCCTTTGTCGCTGTTTCTAGTGACTGATTTTCAACAGTGTAATCGAAAAATAATGAGTCTATTGAGATGTTTTTCTTGTTGTGAACCGATATGAAGTGATCGATGTATTCCGAGATTCCAAGTCCTTACTTGTTCCCTGTAATAAGTTACCTTCTTTCCTAAATTTCCCGGTCGCCGTCTTGTTTTCTCTTGATGTTGTGCTCCTGCTATGCATTGACATGTATTTGATCTCTGACTTCTTTTCCGACTGCGAAGGGGCGAGGGCTATAAGAGAGCTTCTGCGTTTAAACAATTCACTACGAAATCACAAAACATGGTTTCCGTAATTCTTCTATGTTAAAATAACTTCTCAACTCGCAACAGATGATAATCAACAAAGCTTTTCAGACAACATGTTCATACATGATGCTTCGATGTTTGACCAAAGCCATAAGTTAGTACTTAACTCGGATAGCAGGTTAACGCCTGTTTCGCAATAATTCCCCCAAAAGTGACGTCATTTTGAAGTCACAATATCGACGACCGCATGATCGGCTTCCGAATTTCATTAGCATTCGATAGGGCCTCTAAGGCTGGTATTACACTATCATATTTCTTTGTCAAAATTGATATGTCAAATATTTTTGTCAAAGAAATTTGATAGCGTAATAGAGAACTTTATCAAAGCTCGCCTTTTGTCAAAGAAATATGATCAAATCTAGGCCCTCGCCGTAGTAGTTTAGTTGGTGTGTTCCTTCGTCTCTTTTTAATAATCTTGCTTCGAATGGGGTGGGGGATGAGTAAGGGACATAACAAAAATGCTATTAATCGTGTGATGACGGACAGATGGGATATGCTCCGCTACTTCAAATCCACAATCACAGCTGCAGCCATCCACCTCTGTATCTGTAAACATCCAGGCAGCTTTTCAGCTAGCCGGAAGCTAGTAGGAGAAGGAAACACTCTAAAATTTTAAAAAAATATATTTATTAGCTCTCCATTCTACTTCGTCTATTTTTTAAACTCTGGATGCCACGAGCTAAAAAGTGCTTCATGTGTTTCATAGTTTTTATTAATTTTGTTGTTGTTGGAACACTAATTCCATTAATTAAATTATTCAAAAATAAAAATAGTTGTTATTGCCCATATTGTGTATACTAAACATTTATTTGCCTCCAGATATTCCTCGTTCATTACTTTATAAATCGCTTCACGCGTATCTTGAATTGTTTTGGTTAATGTGTTCTGTGGTACTGGAGTGATGTATTGTAAGCTGCAATAGCTCTATCTATACTGTAGCAAGAAATCGCAGTGGGTGAGCCTGTCTTGTACATATGTAGCATTTCTGAACTGAGTATTCTGTTTTGTAATATAAGAAGCCACTTTACTGAGCAAATACTGAAATGCACTCTCATCCATTCGTAAGTAATTTATGTAAGACTTGGCGTCCTCTACTTGCAGCTCTCGTAAGACATTTTGCTGAATGCTTTTATTATCTCGATGAAAATCCCACGGCTTCACCCGAATATGTTTCCTTTTTTTCCGCCGCTTATCTTCCAAATGCACACACACATTGCAATTGTGGTAAAAGCAACTGTAGCGCATAGTAACGAGTTGTTGTTGTCCGTCATCTTGAATTTTGACGGAAAATATGACGACAGCGTAATACCCCTTTTTAGCGTCGCTTCAAAGATCTTTGTAAAAGAAATTTGACGAATATTTGATCACATTTATTTGTCAAAGAAATAGGATTCTGTAATATCGGTCTAAGGATGAAACACACTTGTTTTATAATTTGCAGTATGCCGTGTAACGGAGCATTGAAAATTTATCACAGAGACATCACCATAAACATTAAATGTTACTTGATAACGCATCAACGATACAAGCCTTCAAGATAGAATATGATAACCAAGACCAGAGTTAAATATTGTACGGTTAACTGCTAGCGTAATGAAGAACGTCGTTTTTGGCTTGGTTCGCATCCCATTACATGCATTTATTTTATGTCAGTGTTGTTAACATGTTCCGTTACTTTCTTACGAATTTATTGCAAGTACGTTCTGCAATATTACCCAATAGCGAAGGATAAAATAAATATTTAGCGATTTCCGAGTATGTGGCTAGGCAGGAACCTAAGAGGACAGCTTTAAGTTGCTGCGACTGAAACGAGCAACAACAAAATTCATATTATCTCTTTTCACGAATATTTGGCTCTTTATTTCCGAATATATAGTGGCTACCGAGTGTGTCAGCGTAACATAATGTTAATGCGAGTATGGATGGAACAAGGTTGCGATTGTATAAGCGAATATATTCACTAATATGGTAAAGTTCAAAAGTCGTAGAGAATATAGTTTCTTCTAAGAGAATTAAGTGTTCCACATCGCAATCTATGTTATCTGCTAACCACTATCACCCACTTCAACCGCCGACAGTATGGTTGAAACACGTTGAGAATTCTATCACCATTACACTGCATCGTGAATGAAACTATGAGAACGTTTCCATATGTCCATAAAGTTCGTAAGTCATATATTATCTAGCTTTACCTAAGAGAATTTATTCCTCCACATTTCGCAGAATTTTGGCCACCACACTCATCCGCTGCCACGCACCGCGACCAAACTAGCACACTAAATGATATCTGCATTCGTAATGTACTTAATGAGATATACATCTGTATGCATCTCATTTTTAGAATAGTACTCATGCTTTCTCCCATGCCACGTCTTTCAGCTAGTTTTTTGTATTTGTGGTACATAATGTTCAGAACTTAAATACCAATTTCCCGAAGCAGTTCGATGCAGCTCACAAAAATTCTCGAGAAAATTGACTTTGATGTTTCCCAAGCGTCTTTAATAGCCTGAGGCAACGTCGCTCTTTCGACAGGCAGCGCGGCACGGTGGTAGTGGCCAGCTCCCTCGTGAATGGCTAGAGATGGCTGGGTTCGATTCCAAGCCGATGCAAATGTTTGTACAAAAATGCATGTTCTACGAGAATTTCCAGGAAATAAGGATGGAGATTGTTTTGCTCATTTTTTCGTTTATTTCGAATACCTACGTCAATTAAATATAAAATTCATCAAATACATGTTCATTAACACGTACCTAATTGTCATTTTTCTTGAAAATCAACGTCTTCTCCCTTCTAATTAGGTATGGCACTAAAAATTTGGTTTTCGTGGTAAATATAAATTCCTAATTACTGGTCTTTTATAAAATATCGTTAATAAAGATACTTTAAATTAAGGAGACATTACAAGTTATACTATTTTTCATCTTTATGTATTTTACGCTTCACAGAAATGCTGGTAGAACATACACCTTTGTTTACAAGTTTACTGCAGCCAGTAACTGAACGCATGCCACCTATGTTGCACGCACACGTTCTACCACATATCCATACTGCCTATCAAAACGTCAGTCTTGCTTTAGGATCTTCGAATTGCTCGAAAAACTTCAATTTCAATTTCCCAATAATTTTTAGAGTTGTATGGAGCTGCTTTGGCTGATTGATACTTGTATGCAGTCCTAAAGCATCAACTGCACGCCGACCAGCGCAGCGCTGCAAAACGACACCAAAAGGCAAGAGCGGGCAGTGCCACACCTCCAGGAAAACTGGGCTCTGCGCTCTCTGTCATCGCCGGTCGGTCCTAGTTCGGTCACGATCTTAGAAACTGAATAATAGGAAGATGTTATTTAGCCTCCGCCTGTGAGTAGTAATAGAGAGTAAAGTACTTGCAAGTACGAAGCACAGGAAGCTAAGTATTGTTTCTTCCCTTAATAGAAATAAAGTTTTCTATTAATCTTCAGGTGTTATGTACTGGTCATTTTGGATTCATTCTCTCCTTCCTTGTTTGTGTTGATACTGACTTCCAAAGAAGCCGACACTACGTCTGGCGACAAGGATTACAGAACCAACGCTGCCTTCACTCTACGCTCTGTCACAGAGCGTCACTAATATTTCTCGTTTCTTTCAGAGGTGCGTTGCTACTAATTGTGTTATTTCTTGCAGACTAGCCGCAACGTTTCCACTATTTATTTAATTTACCCATAACTGCTTTGTTCTGGCACTCCTCTCATTATCATCACCTCTAACCTGCCTCCTGCACCACCTGTGCCAACGCCTCCGGTTCCTGCTGGCTTTCATCTAATGCAGTTTATTCAGTTTCAGAACCACCAAACGTCACAGTTGATGACGGCAATCCAGCAGCTCATTAATGCACACGCTACTGCTGCATCAACGCCACTACCTCCATCCATTCCATCGTTCCAAGCTTTCAGTGAACAACAAGAGGAATGGAACGAGTACTACATTCAGTTCGATGCTCATTGTGCCACACATCAAGTGTAAGGTACTGTGAAACTTTATTTCTTGTCAACGGCCGGTACAGGAGCTTACAGTCTTGCTCAGAAGCTATTCCCGACTAGTAGGCCAGAATTGCTAACTTTTGAAGATTTAGTTTCCGCCCTCATCGATTATTACGTGGATCAGGTACAGGTTGCTGCAGGTTGTTACAAGTTCCTCTAATTGCCGAAAAAGCCAGAATAGACACACTGTCGGTGTGCCACTGAACTTCAGGATTTGACGCAACAGTGTCGTTTTCAATGCAGCTGTGGACAGTATTATAGCGACGCAATGATTCGTGATGCAATTACTTACAGTGTGCTACACAGTAGGTTTCGTCAACAAATTCTCAAACATCCTGATCCTACTTTGAAACAAGTAATATAAATTATTGAACATCAAGACTAAAGTGATAGTGCTGTGAGAAAACTTTTAGACAGCTCCCATTTGCAGTGCAACGCAAAGTGACAAACATGTATGGCCTTGAATGAGATTTTCACTCTGCAGAAGAGTTTGCGCTGATATGAAACTTCCTGGCGGATTAAAACTGTGTGCCGGACCGAGACTCGAACTCGGGATTTTTGCCATTCACGGACAAGTGCTCTACCATCTGAGATACCCAAGCACGACTCACGACCCCTCCTCACAGCTTTAGTTCTGCAAGGTTCGCAGGAGAGCTTCTGTGAAGTTTGGAAAGCAGGAGACGAGGTACTGGCGGAAGTAAAGCTGTGAGGACGGGTTGTGAGTCGTGCTTGGGTAGCTCAGATGTTAGAGCACTTGCCTGCGAAAGGCAAAGGTCCCGAGTTCGAGTCTCGGTCGGGCACACAGTTTTAATCTGCCAGGAAGTTTCATATCAGCGCACACTCCGCTGCAGAGTGAAAATCTCATTCTGGAAACATCCCCCAGGCTGTGGCTAAACCATGTCTCCGCAATATCCTTTCTTTCAGGAGTGCTAGTTCTGCAAGGTTCGCAGGAGAGCTTCTGTAAAGTTTGGAAGGTAGGAGACGAGGTACTGGCAGAAGTAAAGCTGTGAGGACGAGGCGTGAGTCGTGCTTGGGTAGCTCAGATGGTAGAGCACTTGCTTGCGAAAGGCAAAGATCCCGAGTTCGACGGTCCGGCACACAGTTTTAGTCTGCCAGGAAGTTTCAGATATGGCCTTGCAACCACCCACCATGCGCAAACAGACCACCGTGCTATGGCCAGAGTAAAAAAGTGTCAACACGTGTATTTGCTGCGAAATCGTGTCTCCGCTGCTTTCCCACACATAAAAGACAACATTGCTCTCCAGAAAACGCGACTTGCTTTGCCTGTGGAAAGCCATGTCATGTACAGTCTGTATGCTTGCAATAGAAAATGAACTCTTCCCACGTTCGCCCTCGCAAGTGCAGAGCATCGCCTCACTCAGTGAATGTAGTTTTTCCTAAACCGGCTACTGGTACTAGTAACGACCAAATTCAGGATGTGCCTTCACGCCACCCAAGTGCTATGCAATGACGGCCAAACAAAATGTTTCTGAACTTAGTCACTGTCAGACGCTGTGTGCGACTTCAATTAAACACCGGCGCTTCTGGTATATTGCTTAATCGTGCCACTTATGAACCATCGGGCTTGCCAGAGTTAACAAAATCTTGCACGCGATTTACTGTGTATAAGGGTCAGGACATTCCAATGCTTGGTACATGTAGTTTGCCTACCACATTGCAGTCTCACATCACAACAATGACATTCACAATTTTGTGTTTGAGAGACTCTGAAAATATTTTTGGATTAGATTCATTTGATTTGTTTGGTCTCCATATTCAAGACAATATACTTTCTATTGCTTCTGTCAGCTCAAAAAACAGTATTACTCGATTGAGGAGTTTCCTGATCTATTTTCTGAAGGACTTGGCAGAGCAAATAACTTAGTGATGCATGTTACAATGAAGGACAATGCAACCTAAGTTTTTTGGGTACGTGCGATCCCTCATGCCCCTAGAGACAAAGCTGCAAGTGAACTTAAAAGAATGGCAAGACAATGGTGTTATTGCTCCTCTCCAGGCTAGTCAATGGGCTTCTCCCTTAGTCATCTTACCAAAGCGTTCTGGAAGGCCTCGTCTTTGTGTTGACTTTAAATCCATTGTGAATCCACAAACAATAATTGATACTTATCCATTGCCTCCCCCTCAATAATTAATGGACAGGCTTGGTGCAGGTGCTATTTTTCAAAAATTGACCTACGCGATGCGTATTTGCAAATTGCGCTAGATGAGGAGTCGAAAGTGTTTGTGGTCAACAGACATTTATTGTTGTTCAAATTTTTGCCCTTAACCTTTGGCAGCACTTTTGCGCCTGCCAAATTCCAATGCTACTCAAAACAGCTTACTGCAATAATCCCATTCTGTTCAAATTACTTGGACAATACTGTGGTGTCAGGACGTACACCGGAGGAACATATCAGTAACCTTCTTACGCTTTTTCAAGTGCTGTCAGCTGCAGGTTTGAAGTGTCGCCTGGATAAATGTGCCTTTCTTCAGTCTGAAATTCAGTACTTAAGCCACGTTTATCATAGGAAAGGTTTTCATCCCCTTCACTCACCTTTACTGGCCATCCGGAGCGTGTCGGAATTGCAATCAGTTCTCGGGAAGTAGGACCATTACGTCCGGTCTTTATCTAACGCAGCCCAGGCCGCACCTCCGTTACATCGTTTGCGCCGGAAGAATGTGCCTTTTGTTTGGACCAAAGAGTGTCAGGATGCAATCCAGAAACGTAAAAATGCCTTGTTGAGTGACAGAAGCCTTGTTCATTACGATCCCGTTTTAGCGGTGGACACTTTTTCGTACGGAATCAGAGCTGTGCTCTCGCAAGATTTGGTTCACAGGACAGGTCGATCGCTTTCGCTTCTATTTACCAAGATTCGACGTAACTAATCCCAAATCGAGAAGGAAGCGTTCGCTATTATCTATGGCGTGACAAATTTCACCATTATCTGTTTGGTCAGAAGTTGTATCTAGTGACGGACCATAAACAACTTCAGTCTTTCTTTCATCGATCCAAACCTGTCCCACAATTAACGGCTCAAAAGCTGCAACGTTGGGCTTTGTTATTGTCACAGTGTCAGTACGAAATATTGTACCGGCGAACGTCAAAGCATGTAAACACTGACTCTCTGTCTCACCTTCCTTTTAGTCCTAATTCTGAATTCGATGCTGCTGCCACATCTTGTTGTCATATTAATGCGCAGGGCACTGAACTTTTATACAGACTCCTCCACTGAACTAAAGGAAAACTGCACAGGCAACAGAAGCAGACCATGACTCGAACATTTTGCTGCTCTACATCCACACTGCTTGGCATCGTTCAGTGAAAAACATTCAAATTTTCTTGTGTCCCGATATTTTGCTCGTTGGCATAGCCTTTCCGTCCAGGACGATGTGATTTTATTGCAAAATGATTCTGGACAATCCTGTGTGCTAATTCCTAAAGTGTTCCAAAAATATGTTTTGCAGTTGCTCCAACAATGATATTGGGAGATTGTACACACAAAACAGTTAGCGTGTCGGCACTGTACTCGCCCGGGCAAGATGACGTCAATAGGTCACGCTTATGCTGAGAATCTGTCGGCCCCGCTGCAAATGTTTTCAGCTTGGCCAAAGTCTCAATCACCGAGACAACAAGTGCATATTGACTTTACTGGTCCCTTTTGGAACACTCGTTGGCTTATTGTTGTGGACTCTTGTAGTCAATATCCGTTTTCAGTGCCCATGAACTCTACTACATCGCACAGTACCATAACAGCTCTGTCATCTATTTCTTGCTTGGAAGTTTCGCCTGAAGTATTGGTTACAGACAACGGACCACAGTTTAAGGCTCAGTACTTTTAACAGCTTTGTACAGCCAACGGTTCCGTCGCCGGCGGAGCTTCTACATGGCCTGCGACGCCGTACGCTGGTCCAATTGCTCCATACACCGCAGTGCACAGCGCCTCCCACTTTGCACCTAATGTTTCTATTATGTTTCTAATATTTTCAGAGTTTTTGGTCGCACCACCTGTTACTGCTTTTCAAAGCATAGTTTTCTCTCCTTAGCAGTTGTGTCTTAGTTTTTAACCTATTTCGCGTTTAGCAGTAACATGCGGGTCAAGACTAGCTTTGTGCTGGTCGACTGATCTAATTTAATTTTCTTCAGAGATAAAACTTGTAAAACAGACGGCGTACTCTTCCTTTTCACATCGGCGGTGAAAAAGAATGTGCGAATAGGTCCAAAGTCGATAGTACGTAGAAAATGTTTCTAAAGAGAATGAATATCTGGCATGTACGTTGTCCTTGCTAGTGCTTGCGACAAGTTTGGTTCATCTCGATGCAATTTGGATTTTTTGTGATGGCAAAAAGTCGCCCTTCAATTATCTCAAGAAAAACACCAAACGCTCCTTTTTTAATTCTCATTCATAATCTTTGGGGAGGAAATGATCTCAACAGGTCATTGCATTATTCACATTAACAGGATCAGTTGTTTTACAGTGTGACACCAATATGCGCTGTCGTTCTCTTATCTTTCGGATATCGGAGGTAAACGACATCCGCAGTTTCATAAAAAGCATCTTTGCATTCAGCAATAGCACAACGATTTCTACTACACATCGACCGCCGGCCGGAGTGGCCGTGCGGTTCTAGGCGCTACAGTCTGGAGCCGAGCGACCGCTACGGTCGCAGGTTCGAATCTTGCCTCGGGCATGGATGTGTGTGATGTCCTTAGGCTAGTAAGGTTTAATTAGTTCTAAGTTCTAGGCGGCTGATGACCTCAGAAGTTAAGTCGCATAGTGCTCAGAGCCATTTTTGAACAAATCGACCAGCGAGAAGAACAGGTAACAAGCAACTGCATTCTACTTATTTCAACTCACGGATCTGAATGTTTGCATTAACCGTGCACGTGTAGTATTCACGCTTCCCGGTTCTCACTTGCTGCATTGCTAATGATGTCATGCCGTTTCGCCAGCAGTCTACGCGGAAAGCCAATATCGCATGCCTTGGGCAGGTATCTCAATATATCAAGCGATGTGGAACACTTAGTTCTCTTAGGAAAAGCTATATTCTCTATGACTTTTGAACTTTGCCATATTAGTGAATATACTCGCTTGTACAATCCTCACCCTGTTCCACCCATACCTTCATTAACATTACGTGGAGTAACGCGCAAGTTCTTGAGTTTTGGAGCTTACCAGCAAGAAATACATCTGTGGAATCTTAATATGAGAAACCACAAAAATCGCAATGTCACTGCGATGGCATGGGAGGCAAAGAGCTATACAATTACCGAATCTCTTTTCGGAATTCTATCTGGTACAGACACATGCACATACCACAAAAAAGATTGATTATTGGTGTATATGTTTTACATATGTTGTGTAACTGCTGTGTTTTGTTTACATTCATGTATTTGCTTACTTGTGCAGTAAGCTTGTTTTATCCAAATTCTTGTCGTATATCTAAAGCCATATGACATTCCAAGAATTCTGTGACGATGGAGAATCCTGACAAATGCTTGCATCATACTTCAACATTTCCGAAATGTCAATGGCATAAGGACGAAATTTTTTGTTGTGACTGAAAACTTAGTCGCTGTATGGAAGGTATAGTGAGTTACGTATTTTTTCTATGAGTAGTATAGAAAGTGATTTGGTTTCTGAAAACGTGCAATAGGCATTAGTACTCTAATACTTGTTTCTTGGTTTCTGGAAATTTGAAAGAAGTAGGCTTTCAAATTTGAAAATGTGGATTACAGAAAGAAGGGCCTGTAAATTCACGTTGAAGGCTGTGGCTGATATGGCCAGAAATCGGCCTCAGCCCCAGCTTATCCAAGAAGACCGCTATAGTGCCCTTGTCACCCACATGGCAGCTGAACTGCGAGAGATGGAGAATGTGGGTGGTAAAGAATTCACAATAGGCACCATTCATGGTTTGCAGCAGTATTTTATGGACAGGTGGGATTAGCTGCATGCGACATCTCGACATGCACAACCGTCCGCCTCTCTCTCTCTCTCTCTCTCTCTCTCTCTATATATATATATATATATATATATATATATATATATATATATATATATACAAAAAGGTACGGTCAAACTTTCAGGAAACATTCCCCACACACAAAGAAAGAAAATATGTTATGTGGACATGTGTCCGGAAACGATTACTTTCCATGTTAGAGCTCATTTTATTACTTCTCTTCAAATCACATTAATCATGGAATGGAAACACACAGCAACAGAACGTACCAGCGTGACTTCAAACACTTTGTTACAGGAAATGTTCAAAATGTCCTCCGTTAGCGAGGATACATGCATCCACCCTCCGTTGCATGATATACCTGATGCGCTGTTGCAGCCCTGGAGAATGGCGTATTGTATCACAGCCGTCCACAATACGAGCACGAAGAGTCTCTACATTTGGCACCGGGATTGCATAGACAAGAGCTTTCAAATGCCCCCATACATGAAAGTCAAGAGGGTTGAGGTCAGGAGAGCGTGGAGGCCATGGAATTGGTCCGCCTCTACCAATCCATCGGTCACCGAATCTGTTGTTGAGAAGCGTACGAACACTTCGACTGGAATGTGCAGGAGCTCCATCGTGCATGAACCACATGTTGTGTCGTACTTGTAAAGGCACATGTTCTAGCAGCACAGGTAGACTATCCCGTATGAAATCATGATAACGTGCTCCATTGAGCATAGGTGGAAGAATATGGGGCCCATTCAAGACATGACCAACAATGCCTGCCCAAACGTTCACAGAAAATCTGTGTTGATGACGTGATTGCACAATTGCGTGCGGATTCTCGTCAGCCCACACATGTTGATTGTGAAAATTTACAATTTGATCATGTTGGAATGAAGCCTCATCCGCAAAGAGAACATTTGCACTGAAATGAGGATTGACACATTGTTGGATGAACCATTCGCAGAAGTGTACCCGTGGAGGCCAATCAGCTGCTGATAGTGCCTGCACACGCTGTACATGGTACGGAAACAACTGGTTCTCCCCTAGCACTCTCCATACAGTGACGTCGTCAACGTTACCTTGTACAGCAGCAACTTCTCTGACGCTGACATTAGGGTTATCGTCAACTTGCACGAAGAATTGCCTCGTCCATTGCAAGTGTCCTCGCGTTCTAGGTCTTCCCCAGTCGCGAGTCATAGGCTGGAATGTTCCGTGCTCCCTAAGACCGCGATCAATTGCTTCGAACGTCTTCCTGTCGGGACACCTTCGTTCTGGAAATCTGTCTCGATACAAAAGTACCGCGCCACGGCTATTGCCCCGTGTTAATCCATTATACAAATGGGCATCTGCCATCTCCGAATTTGTAAACATTGCACTGACTGCAAAACCACGTTCGTGATGAACACTAACCTGTTGATGCTATGTACTGATGTGCTTGATACTATAGTTCAATTCTTTTATCTTGGCGGCTCGCGCATGCCCGCCCAGACGCGGGAGATTGCTGCGTTGCCAGTTGCACACGACGCACGCGCCAATAGAAGCAGCGCCATGGTATAGTATAGTTCGCAAGCTTACGTTTAGGGGGGAGCGCGCAGTTCGTGAAGTAAAGCCGCCACGGCCGCATTAACCCTTTCGCTGCTACAAAGACGTGCTCCCTGCATTCCGCACTGTGCGCGATTTTGTCACTGCACTCCTCGCCTGTGCAGACACATCGTGTTCCGACTGCTTTGACACACTTAGCATTCGATTCTACAAAAACTATTTGACCCAAAAATTAGATTTTTACATGTCTTCTTGACTGATACCTTCCCCCCATAAATGACTTAATTTTGTTTCGATGTTCAACGCAGTTATTATGCAGCATTAAATATTGTAAACCATTGCACGAAATTTTGAAGAGTTTGCAGAGGTAAAAGTTGAGGGGGGAAGGTATCAGTCAAGAAGACGTGTAAAAATCAAGTTTTTGGGCCAAATAGTTTTTGTGAAATCGAATGATAAGTGTGTCAAAGCAGTGGGAACACCATGTGTCTGCACAGGCGAGCAGTGCAGTGATGACAAAATCGCGCACAGCGCGGAATGCGGGGAGCACGTGTCTGCAGCAGCGAAAGGGTTAATGAAGAGACAAAGCACTAGAAATTTCAAAAAATTGCATTCAAACGAATATAATTCGTGAAGTAATGCACTTCCATATTGTTTTCAAACAATGAAAATATTGCGCACTGCACAAGGCTTGAAGTCATAACCTTTGGCATAGAAGCCCAACATCTTAACCATTACGCTAATGCAGCTCGTCTATGTACGGCATGTCATGAGGACTCTAACAAGTCACGCAAAGTACTGACAAAAACTGTTGGTATGACTATGAATTACTCACGCTTCGTCGAAGTACAATAGGAAATAAACAATTACCGCTGTTCTTTGTTGCAAAAAAGCGGTTCGTGAGATTGATACAAACACCTTTCCTTGCTATCGCCTGAATTAGGAGTCTTATTGCTTGTTTGGTTTAATTAATTAATAGAATATGAAGCTATTGGTATAAAGAATGCTTTTTCCAAACTTTCTATAAAAGAAAGTCTGCTATCAAGACATTGCTTTTGTTCTATTACTTTATTTATGATTGAACGTTTTTAAAACTGAAGACACTTGTCCATGCTCTGCACTGCAGTCGAGATCTGGCAACGTCGTTCTCTGTTCATTGGCTGACTGTGTTTTGTGACGCCAGATGCGCAGAACGAACCTAAACTCGGCCGCCAACATAAACGACGCGCACTTTAGTACTGTAGAGCAATGAGTCGCATGTCAACACAAGCCCCGAAGTCAACATTACTTTCCTTCAATTGGGCCAACTGGCGGTGAATCGAGGAAGTACAGTACATACTGACGAAACTAAAACGAGCTCTAACATGGAAATTAAGCGTTTCCGGACACATGTCCACATAACATCTTTTCTTTATTTGTGTGTGAGGAATGTTTCCTGAAAGTTTGGCCGTACCTTTTTGTAACACCCTGTATATACTACTTTTGCACTCAGGATGCCTCACGTTGTAAAACGCCTCATCAGCTTCATCCATTCCTATTAATTTTGTAGTTTTCGGACACCAATTGTAATTGCTGTGTTCATAAAATAAAAATAGTTCTTAATTCACATAAAGTGTATTGAACATTTATTTACCTTCAAACATTGGTCCTTTGGTGCTTCATAAATTGCTGCACACGTTTCAGGTATTATTTTCGTTAATGTTTACTGTGGTATTCGAGTGCTGTACTGCAAGCTAGAGTAACTCTCTCGTGTAGGAAGGAATCGGAGTGTTAGTGAGCCTGTCTTCTGCAGATATAGCAGTTCTTAAGTGAATATTGTGCTTTGTGATAAGAGGATGCACTCCACTGAGCACATACTGAAATGTATGCTCATCCATCCTTATGTAAGACTCGACGTCCTCCACTATAAGCTCATGTAACAAGTTTTGTTGAATGGTTTTATCCCGTTGTGAAACCCACGGCTTCGCCCAGGTAAGTTTCCTTTTTTTTCCCCACTTCTCTTCCACATGTGCAAACAGTGCAATTGTGCTACATAAAACTGCTGTGGTTAATAACAAGTTGTTGTTGTTGTTGTCAGCCATCTTCAACTTTGACGAAAGATATGATGACAGTGTAATACCCCTTTTTAGCACCACATCAAAGATCTTTGACAAAGAAATTTGATAGTGTAATACCGGCCTAAGATAACAGTTGCAACACTTCGCCTCGATTTTGTTGCCTACTGCGCCAGCGGCGCGCCAATCGATCCATAAGCAAAATTGTTGAGTTGGGCGCGATCGTGAAAGCGAATATTTTTCCCACTATTTAGCAGTTGCTTGTCCCAATTAGAATAATATAAAGATGAAACTCGTACTTGTAGCAACAGATGACAATGGCTAAAACACAGTAGGCCTACAGAACAACAAATGGGGCGTCAATTCCTTTTGCACGTAGAGGTGCATACCTGTGTTTCTTACGTGTGAATCGATGTGTTTATATTCCATTGATGTCAAGTTTGTAATCTGCAGTTCTATCCAGCATCACAAGTGTTTCTTAATGAATGTGTTGTAACTTGCCACTGGAGTCAAGATTTTTATGCCTACTTGCAATTTATTCGGGAGGACGATGGTTCAATCCCACGTCCAGCCATCCTGATTTAGGTTTTCTGTGGTTTCCGTAAATCGCTCCAGGCAAATGCCGGGATGGTTCCTTTGAAAGCGCACGGCCGACTTCCTTCCCTGTTCTTCCCTAATCTGATGAGACCGATGACCTCACTGTCTGGTGTCCTCTCCCAAACAACGTAATGCCTACTTGCAATTACTTTAGAATCATTTTTGGTAACATTTGTGTCTTTTGATATTACACAAACTCTTGGAGGCAAAAAAATAATTGAAATATCTCGTAAATATCGTAGGAAAGAGACGCAAAACAAACATTATGCTTACAATGCATCTGACGTACTCCTGTCTCGCTGCTTGGAGCACTAGTGTCGCTTCAGCTGTCAAACGATAACAACTTTTACAGCAGTGTCACGACTTTTATGTTAGACTGTGACTATACTGTGCAAGCTGTTATATGCATTTATTGTGTATGCTACTACGTGTGTATATACAGGGTTACTACAAATGATTGAAGCGATTTCACAGCTCTACAATAACTTTATTATTTGAGATATTTTCACAATTCTTTGCACACACGTACAAAAACTCAAAAAGTTTTTTTAGGCATTCACAAATGTTCGATATGTGCCCCTTTAGTGATTCAGCAGACATCAAGCCGATAATCAAGTTCCTCCCACCCTCGGCGCAGCATCTCCCCATCAATGAGTTCGAAAGCATCGTTGATGCGAGCTCGCAACTCTGGCACTTTTCTTGGTAGAGGAGGTTTAAATACTGAATCTTTCACATAACCCCACAGAAAGAAATCGCATGGGGTTAAGTCGGGAGAGCGTGGAGACCATGACATGAATTGCTGATCATGATCTCCACCACGACCGATCCATCGGTTTCCCAATCTCCTGTTTAAGAAATGCCGAACATCATGATGGAAGTGCGGTGGGGCACCATCCTGTTGAAAGATGAAGTCGGCGCTGTCGGTCTCCAGTTGTGGCACGAGCCAATTTTCCGCGGGCTACGCGTGAAACTTGTCCGCACGCGTTCAACCGTTTCTTCGCTCACTGCAGGCCGACCCGTTGATTTCTCCTTACAGAGGCATCCAGAAGCTTTAAACTGCGCATACTATCGCCAAATGGAGTTAGCAGTTGGTGTATCTTTGTTGAACTTCGTCCTGAAGTGTCGTTGCACTGTTATGACTGACAGATGTGAGTGCATTTCGAGCACGACATATGCTTTCTCGGCTCCTGTCACCATTTTGCCTCACTGCTCTCTCAAGCGCTCTGACAGCAGAAACCTAAAGTGCGGCTTCAGCCGAACAAAACTTTATGAGTTTTTCTACGTAACTGTAGTGTGTCGTGACCATATGTCAATGAATGGAGCTACAGTGAATTTATGAAATCGCTTCAATCATTTGTAATAGCCCTGTACATTTTAGATTGTAACCATAATATGTTCCATGTTAAATTTACATATCTGTACAAAATGAAATTCATGGGACAAATAAAAATTACAATTATATTGCAAAATTTCTATTGCCAAGACACCATGCATGCTGATGGGGATGAGAATACTGCACCACATGTAGTTATACAAATTTTTTCTGTGCTTTCCACTTATTCACATGTGATGTGCGCATACTTTCTAATGACAAACACAGAGAGTTTTGAATAGCCATGTCCTGGGAATGATGGTGCTGCAGAACATAATGCACCACAATAATGTATGCTTGGCAAGTGTAAGACATAGAACAATTTGTCGCAAGACATTAAATTTAATATCTAATAGCAATTACTCATACTGTCTTATTTTCAAACAATGGAAAATCCAGAAAGGAATTATGACAGTGTTATGAAAAGGATAGATTGCTACCCACCATGTAGCCGAGATACTGGATTTCAAGTAATCACAACAAAAAGTCTGTCAAACAAGAAAGCTTTTCCCCAAATAGGCCTTCATCATATACACATGCACATACTCATCAAAACACAACTCACACAGACATGACCACAGTTTGTGGCTGCCAAGGCCTTTTTGACCGCAAGCTTATGGGATTACAGAAGTACACGATTTCACCCATCTACTTTGTCCCACAACGTCATCCATATGGGGGAAATGGCTATTCTAAGCATTTCCAATGTGGCGCCTATGACGTCACTACACACACACACAACAAAAAACACGAAAATACATATAAATAAGACAATAACATCTCCCTCCAAAAATACATTCAGACTAATAGGACAACTGTGGGAAATTGGCTGTTTTAGGGTGGGGACAAGCTAACTATAACAAAAAAAAACACACACACCACGCTCTCAAAATCCTAAGAAAAATTACAACATTCCACTACACCAACCAAATCTACAATTCACTTGACCTGTATAGGTCAACCACAGCTGACAATACCAAAATCCAACACCTACAACTAAAACTACGAAAATTGGAATAGGACATTCCCTTGAGCTGTATAGGTCAACCACAGTGGACGATACCAAACCACCAACGCCTACAGCTAAACCTACGAAAATTGGAATCGAACATTTCCCTTGAGCTATATAGGTCAACCACAGCTGACAATACGATAACACCAGTACGTACAACTAAAACTACAAAAATTGGAATTGGTCATTTCCCTTACGTGTATACAGTCCTGGAAAATGAAAACCGAACACATTGATGCAAGTGAATAAGACCCATCATACCTGCACTGAACACTGAAAGAGAGCAGTACATGTGATGATCAAACACTCAGAACTGTGGACATACCAGAAACCCCATCATCGGCCATGGAATGTTGCTAGCTGCACAGTGGTTGATCACCGCCAGAGCCAGTTTGCCTTCGGGTACAGAGCTCCGTCTGTGTCAGCAACATTGTTAGCAGGGTGTATGTGAACTGCTTGGGTAATTCACAGAGCTTAAGCGAGGGCATATAGTGGTCGTACGGGAGGCCGGGTGGATGTACCACAGAATTACGCAACACATGGAAATTGCATGCCAGGCCATTCCACAAGACTACATTCAGCATCCCTATGATAGTCTCTATGGGAGAATTGCAGCCTGCATTGCTGCAAAAGGAGGGTACACACGGTACTAGCATTGACATTGTGCACTCCGTGTTGCTGTACTCACGTCCGTATGGCTCTGTCTGTGTGAACATGTGTCATATACATCCTCAAGAATGTGTCAAAAAATTTCCCCCAGTTGGGGTGACGAATTCATGGTGTTCGTTTTTCATTTTTCAGGAGTGTAGATCAACCACAACTATTGATACAAAAAAACCAACACGTACAACTATGAAAAATAAAACCAAAACCACAACACCCCAAAAACATCAAACATAAATTAAAACACATTCAGTACACCATAAATACACAAATCATCTCAACTCGCGAAGAATAGACACACACACACACACACACACACACACACACACACACACACACACACACACACACCATGTAACGAAAACGCCAAACACAAAAACAAATAACTCACTGAAAAACTTCCAAACCTTACGCCCCGAAATACAAATACTGCCAACGACTTCACACATCCAACACCAAGGCTCAAATGAACTCAATAAAACACATTACCTTCAGCATACACACACGCACCACCAGAGGGCACCATCAGACACAAGACGACATCAACAAACACAATCAGCTCATAAACTCCGTGCCGTAGTGGCGTCACTCACTACAGCACCCCTATGTCAAAGCAGACAGGTGGAATTGGATGCATCCATTGACAAGTCTTTTTGTTGCACCTACCTGCGACTCAGCATCTCCACTTTATGATGAGTAGCAATCTATTCTTTTCATAAAACTGTCTTATTTTCCTTACTTTCACTCCCTGTTGTTTTACAAAATTGTCTGCTGCTGGGGGATGCAACTAAAGCAAGGAAAGTATTCATGTGACAAATGTAAGCAGTATGAAAACTGGGTAAAGTAGAGATCTTACTGAATATCTTGGAATTCTTAGACTCACTTCCCAATAAACTTTCTGTTAATTGTATTTGTTAATGATAGTAAAAACCAGTTTTGATTGCTTGAGATTCGTGCCACCATTATACAAGATATAATGTGCTTGTAGTCACTTTGTGTAGGGTTCTGAGTGTCCTCTGTATTCTGATCAAAAGTTCTTCAATAATTTTCCATGTGATATAAACAAAGAAACTGATAATGACTATCAGTTCAAAAGAAACTGAATAACTTAACTTATTAATAACTTCTTATCCAAATTAACTGATTATCTAAGATCAAGGACTGAGGAATATTGTTAGCTATATGACAAGCAGCTATGTCCATTGCAAACAAGCTTCTATTCTTAAAGCACACAAACACCTTTGGTTGATTTTTCTGTGTTAAAATTAGTTTGTGTAGACAAAATAATTACTAGCAGTTTAATGAACAGTTGTTAAGACTTCTAACAGCTGTTTTTCTTTGTTATTTCCACATCCTTAAATGCTCTCCATGGAACATGATGAGTAAATGAATAATATAATACAAAAACCAAATAAATAAATAAATAAAAAGAAGGCTATCTCATTAAAGAGAAACCTGTTTTAAACTCTTCACTTTTCTACAATCGTCTAAAATTTGTGTATCTTTATATTATACCTTTAGGTGTGCCAATCTCAAGTTACACATACATGGGTGGTTATTGCACAGGTATTGCGGAGCCCAACATCAATGGTAACAACACAATGATATGTAATGGCATTTATTATTTTGTCTTTTTACTTTTTACACTTTATTAAAGAGAATTTAAACTTTTGAAATGTGGTACTACAGAAAATGCTGAACATTAGATGGGCAAATTGGATAACTAATGGAGACATACTGGGAGAAAAGGAATTTATGACACAATTTTGTTAAAAGAAGGTATATCTTGACAGACACATCCTGAGGCTCCAAAGAATAGATAAATTATTGGAGTGAAATGTTGGGGATAAAATCTGCAGAAGGAGGCCAGAGTCTGACTACAGTAAGAGGGTTCAAATGAATGCCGGTGGTAGTAGTTGTGCATAGGTGTGAGGCTTGCACAGGACAAAGGTGGAGAGCTGCATCAAACCAGCACCCTGACTGAAGGCAACAACACAACATGAAACGTAACTGAAAACTGTGTGAGTGTCACGGATGCCATTTTGTCTCTTCCATTCTTCTTGTTCAAAACCTTTGCTTACATTCATTTTGTTTAAATTTTCCTCTCTGTCTTAGCACAAATGAGTTTTCCAGTACGTTACTGATCGTATCCACTAACTGTTAGTGTATTGATTGTTAGACTATGCAGACAATTAACTACCCTCCACCACTGGCTCAAAGCATCATACAGCTAAGCCCTCACTCTGTTGTAGGCCTATGCCGGTTCTACCAGTACTATGAGGGTATGGTGCGTGTGGATCCCGTCAGCAAAACAACCACGGCACAGATCAGCAGCTTCGTGAACCCCACCGCCACGCTCAAGACGCTTTTCTGGGCACTGTTCACCATGTCACCCCTGGAATCGGCTGATGTAGTGATACAGAACCTGCCAGACACAGACGTCATCAACCGCCACTACTTCACTGAGACCATTGGATACATAGCTTTTGCACGTAAGTATCTCTATCTACACTTGTATTTCACATTATGCTGTATGTTGTATTATGATGGGATCCACTACTGATTTCAGTATTCCATTGTCTATTTCATGTTGTGTGGAATGTAAATATTAATCACCTGCTTAACAGAGTACATTGGTTTCTCTGAAACACTATAGATGGTGTAAAACTGGTACCATGCATGCATGACAGTGAAGTGTTCCAGCCAGTTGTGTGGAATCACTTCAGTAACGTGGGTCAACACAGAGATGTGACAAAATGAGATAAAGGGAAAAAACTACATTCCATTTGTGAAACTGTGACTGACTTATTGTAAGGTATAGAGGAGCCATCTTGTTTGCAAGTGCACGGTTACACTGTGAAGAGCTTACCTAGTTTATTAGTATATCAATGTGGACTGTCTAACATGTCTTTAAGGAAAGTAGTAGCACTTAAAGCCATGTAACATGGGTAGGAACAGTGGTCCTGAAAAGGTCGTAACTCAGGGGGACCAGAGCCAAGTGTCATGTATTGTCAATGTCACTCAGTTTCAAAACCAACAGAAACTGCTGCCCTTAGTAAATGTAGATCCATCTCAACCAGTATCTGAGAAAGCTTTGCAAAGGGGACTGTATATAATGGACATTTGGAATCAGGTATTTCACAAATAGCTATTTCTCACAGTGGCACATGAAACAGCATGTCTTCAGTGGGCCAAATGACACAGAAACTGAACAGTAGTTGACTGGAGTCATGTAGTGTGGTCCAATGAGTTCTGATTTTGCCTCTTTTCAAATGACTTAAGATGCAGAGTGATGAATTTAATCCTCAGTATGTGTAATATGTCATTCAGGCAGAAAAAGCTTCCATGCTGTATGGATCCACTCATGAATATGAACCAGAACATTTATTTCAACATTCTTGGTGACCAGTTGTAGCCTTTTTGTCTACATCTTCATGATGAGTATGCTACGGGCACTAACATCTTCCAAGATGATACCAGATATGATCACAGGGCTGCACAAATATTTTCGTGGGTGGAGGAGAGGCCAGGCACTCTAATTCACCTCAGCTGGCCCCGATAAATTATGCAATCTTAATGGCATTTGAAAGTCTGGGACTTTTAAAAGCAACAGGTGAAACACCAGTCAACATCCCCATAGTTTGGTAGCTCTGTGGGATCTGTTCAACAATGAGTGACTTCAGCTGGTTGTGCCCTGACTACTGTAAGGCAGTTGGGGTAGGCGTTTTGGAAGAGCTACTGAAAGTCATGTTCAAAATATACTAAAGCTACCTCAAGTACTACCCCCTCTTATAAATACCTTCCCATTGACAGAAAGTACTGTGTCTGTCATTAATAGACCACTTGACTGTGAGTGGCATGTCAGTGTTAGGGATAAGCACCCTGTACAGGGGAGTCAGGGACGAGGGAGAATGCAGGGTGTTACACCAGTCCCCTTAAACAACAAGTTCGAGATGTTGCCTTTCACTGAAACTGAGCCAGTGAGACCCAAGTTGTGTAACATGCTGTATCCCATGTCAAGGGAGGTAGATGTAAAAGGGTAGGGACCTATTAACCACTGGTAGTCCAACATGCACTGGATAAGGGAAAACTGATAAATTGGATCTAATGGCATGGTGCACTCTTACAATAGTGCAATGGCATTCAGAAACAATTATGGGAAAAAATGAAATGTAAACAGAGCATTGTGCATTGGTATCAACAATTAGGCAGGGGTGCTGTTTTTTCTCTGTAAACAGAAGAGTACCTGTTGACTAAGTGATGCAACCATGGAGAGGGTGAAGGAATGCAATACAAAAAGAATCAGTGGCCCATGTAAGCTGAAAACTTGAAATACTACAGCACATGCAGTACAAAAAATTAATGGTCCATGCATGCCACAAACTTGGAATACTGCAGCAAACTCTGTGGAAGATTTCACAACGGCAGTTACATTTCATACCATACTGTCTGCAACCTGTGCAAGAGTTAAAACTAGAAGATTATGGCCAGTCCCTTCAATTTTACATCATAACGCAGGAAGCACTGGAGGATGATAATTTTATCTCAGAGCTGACATTCAACAGTGAAGTAACCTTCTGTTTATCTGAAAAAATTAATCAGAACAGTGTGAGAGAGTGAGGCACTGAACAGCATCATGAAATTATGGTACATTAACAAGATATTGTGACAGACAAAGCTGTATGGGCTGCTTTTCTCCTGTGAGAAAACTGTGACAGTTACTTCTACCTTGATATGTTGCAGTTTTGGTTGTTTTCATAACTGACTGCTGATCCTGAGAACTCATCTTCTAACAAGACAGGGTACGCCATGATTGGAACATCGATGTTTGTCACTACCTAAACAATGTACTATCACTTCACCAGATTGGGCGTAGTGGTGAAGGTGATGTAGCTCCATTCCCTTGCCCCCTCCCCCCCCTCCCATCCTGCTCGAAGTTGCCTAACATAACACCATGTGACTTTTTCCTTTGGGATCACATTTTTGTACCTCACTGCTTTTGGAACATCTCAGAGAATGCATCAATGGTGCTGTGATGAGCATTGACAGGATGTTGATACATAAGGTATGGAATGAACTTGACTACTGCTTGGACATGTGTCACAAGCCAGGGAAGCACTTATAAAACAATTGTAGAACGCAAAATGCAAACTTGACAACTTTACAGTTCTATTCGTGTACCAGTCACATTTGTGCAAGTGTTGTAGGAAAATTCTTGTAGAATGTAAATGCTTTGGATTAAAGGAGGCCACTCACCAAAAAGCAGGATTGTTGAGTTGTTGTTAGGCACATGCAAAAGAAAGAAAACTTGCTAGCTATCAGTGTTATCCTTTGATGAACTAGAGTAAAATGCACACAGAAAACACACACATGCATACACATGCCTCTGTCACTGCATGGTGCCAGCTGGACTAACAGTGCAAATGCTTTTTTGTCAGCAGGTGATGGTTGTTGGGGGGCAGTATCAGGTGGGATGGATAGAGGGAGAGGGACTGTAAGTGGGTGGCTATCAGCTGAGAGGGAGGCAGTCAGTTTGCCAGTTAGGAACACAGGAGGGAGGGGTGGTGGGTATATGGGCTAGGCAAGTAATGCACAATTGTAGGGGAAGGGAGGAGCAGTCCACACTGAAAGCAATGTGGGATGTGAACTGGTAGGGGGCGACAGGATGGTGGAAGGGGAAACTGTTAAGTGGAGGGTGCAGGGACAGTGGGTAACCTGAAATTGGGGCCAGGATGATTATACAAGTGGAAGACATGTAAGAATAACTCCAATCTGCATGTGGAACACCAGTTGAGGAGGGGTGGGAAGGAACTTGAGTAGGAAGTCCCTAATTAGGATAGGATGAGATATAATCAAGGATATGGTTCACTTGTTCCAGTCCAGAATGATACTGGGTGACAAGGGGGCACTCTTTTGCAGCTGGTCCTTGGGGGCAGTGCCAATTCTCACACATCCCCTATCCTCTCACCACCCCCAAGAATCAACAACAAAAGAGTGCCACCTTATCACCCAGTATCACCCTGGACTGGAACAACTGAATGAATTGGGTTCTCCAGTCCAACTGAATTGATCATTGACTTGAAATCATTATGTTTAGCTACTTGGAGACCATTTGTTCCCAAACAATTATGTAATTTTTATGGATGACAATGCGCCATGTCACCAGGTCACAATTGTTTGTGTTTGGTTTGAAGAACATTCTGGATAATTCAAGCGAATGATTTGGCCAACCATATCACCTGACATGAATCCCATCAAACATTTACATGACATAATCAAGAGGTCAGTTCAAGCACTAAATCCCACACTGCAACACTTACAAAATTATGGACAGCTATAGAGACAGCATGGCTCAACATTTCTGCAGGGTACTTCCAGCAACTTGTTGAGTCCATGCCGTATCGAGTTGCTGCATTATGCTGGTAAAAAGGAGGTCCAACATGATATTGGGAGGTATCCCATGACTTTTGTCATCTCAATGTATACGAATTGTACTGCAAATATTGCACTACTTTTTATGTCAGTAAGACTACCAAACAGCTGTCTACTAGATTGTATGTCCACCGCCACATTATTGCCAAGAACAAAGTTGGCCATCCAGTGGCACAACATGCAGCTGAGTACAAAATGTTCAATTTAAACAGCTGCTTCACAACCCTGGCTATCTGGATGCTTCCTTCCGCCACCAGCTTCTCTGAACTACACAGATGGCAGTTATCCTTGCAACACACCCTCCGCTCCTGTAATTGTCCTGGCCTCAATCTCATGTAACGCGTTGTCCCCGCACTCTTCACTCAATAGTTTTCCCTTCCTCCATCTTGTCAACCACGTCCAATTCAGTCCCAAAATCACCTTTAATGTGCGCTGCTACCCACCAGTCCCTCCAATTGTGCATTCCATGCCTAGTCCATATACCTGTCAACCTCCCTCCTGCATTCCTAGCCAGCAAACCAACTGCTCCCCTCTACCTGTTAGCCAGCCGACCCCAGTCCCTTTCCCAGGCTCCCTCTCCCACTACACACCCTACCTGAAACTCCCCACCATAACCAATCAACCTGCCACAAAACAGAGCATTGGCACTGTTTGTCCAGCTGGCACCATGTAGAGACAGAGCTTTGATCCAAAAAATATTTGTACATGTTGTACTTTGGAAAATGCAGAGCTTTGAAAATGAATGAATCATTTATAGTAGCCCTCTATGAAAACATAACAATCTCTATTGCCATACTCCTTATTAGAATCAATTCTTTTGTAAAGTTATGATGAAAAATTACATATTCACAAACATTCAAGTGTAATATTTTGCTTTACAATAATGAGGAAAATGTTTCATACAGTTTGTTTTCTTAACCCTTAATATCCCAGCTGCGGTCTCACAGACCACTAGCATTTATTTTCCTTTTTCCTCTGTTTCTAATGCATAATGATGGGGTAGGAGATTACAGCATTGTGTAGTTGCTCTTTGCTGAAGCTGCCATGGTTTCCTTTGTCAGTAGCCACTTGAATATGATTTGGACCCATACTATTACTGCTTCTTTTGTGCTATTGGTCTCTGAGACTTTGCACTATGAATTCAGTAGACAGGTCTATGTCTACTGTTCATGTTTAATGGGTCCTAACTTTGGGGATAATGTTTGAAAATATTTTAAGGACAGTTTAGGAAGTGATGCTGGGTCAGGTAGTGATAACAAAATTGAAAGTGAATATAATACAGTATAGGAACAGTGTGAAAGTAAAGACAAATTTATTTTGCCAGCTGTGAATTCCTTGCCTGAAATAAGTGATCAAAGTGATGAAGACAGAAGTGTGGAGACAATTTGTAGCTAGAAGATCTGTTAGAAATGCATTTATTTATTTATTTAGCATCCAATAGATCACACATGTGATATAGGATTTGTCATTTGATTACACGTAACACATAACAACACATACACATAGTAAATTGACAAACATACACAAACAGCAAACAAATTACATACACATAGTGCATAAGTAGTGTACAAGAACTTATTACCCAAAAAACAAAAGTACGTGCTCACGATAAACAATTTTAGATCATGAACTATGCCTTATACACAAAACGTGTTACGGATATACACAAAACGTATTACGGATATTTAACAGATTTTTCCTAAGTATCATAATTACAAAGTTGAAAACATCATTAAATTAGTCTGAATTTTTTAAAAATAAGTAGGCTACAGGTTTCAATCCACAGTCTGAGACAGGTATTCATTTACATTGTAGTAGCATTTTTCCATCAAGTATTTTTTTGCTTCATGCTTGAAATTATTTTTGCCTTTAATTTGAGATGGAAGTGCATTTAAAAGCTTTATTCCTAAGTGGCTAACATGTTTCTGACTTCTAGTTTTTGCTACATAGGGAATGTGGAAGTCTTCACAATGCCTTGTATTGTGATCATGGTAGCTTGAGTTGGTTTGGAGATTGCAGTTATTTTTACTTATCATTTCCAGGCATTTAAAAATATATATTGATGGTATTGTAAGTATCTTTAGTTGTCTGAATAAGGGTCTACAGTGAGTTTGTGGTGGACTGTGTGTCATGATACGAATAGCTCTTTTTTGCATAATAAAAATGTCATTTAGTCTTGACCTGGTTTTTCCCCAAAAACTTATGCCATAACTTGCAACTGATTGGAAATAACTGAAATACACTGCTCTAATACATTCTTTGCTTGCATACCTTGGATATTATTCTTAAGGCAAAACATGCTGAGCTAAGTTTCTGAGTAAGATATAAACTGTGTTCATTCCAGTTTAAATCTTGGTCAATTCGCATTCCCAGAAACTTTGTGGTGTACACTTTTTCTATTTGTTTACTATCCAGCATAAGGCACATATTTTCCCCTTGACACTTGCTTCCATACTGTATAAAGTGTGTTCTGTTTGTATTTAATGTCAGCTTATTTGAATAAAACCATGACTGTATGTATGAGAGCATTTTCTGTGCTGTAGTACACAATGATTCTTTTATATCACTAATTATGATACTCGTGTCATCTGCAAATAGCAGAATTTTGGCTGAGCTGTCTGGAGCCTGTATATCATTGATATAAATTAGAAATAACAATGGGCCCAGAATGCTGCCCTGTGGAACACCTATTTCAATTTGTTTTGGTTCAGATATGAGTTTAAAATTGTGAAGATTGTTGGATGACCACAGCTCAACAACTTGTGACCTGTTTTGCAGACAAGATTCAAACCATTTTTTAACAGTACCCCTGATGCCTATTGCTTCAAGTTTCTCTAGTAATATTACATGGTTCACAGTATCGAAGGCTTTGGATAAATCTAGATTAATTCCAACAACCTGTTTATTTGACTCCAAATTTCTTACTATTTCTGTTGTGTAGTCCAATATGGCTGTTTCTGCACTGTGCCCTGCTCAAAAGCCATGTTGACTGTTATTTATTAGTTTATGTTTTTCTAGATATTTTGTAACCCTGATTTTCATTAATTCCTCAAGTATTTTGGAGAAGGCTGGGAGGAGAGACGTAGGTCGGTAATTTTCTATTTTATGTCTGTCACCATTTTTGTATAGAGGTATCACTTTGGAGATTTTAAGTTTGTCCGGAAATATCCCTTCACTAAGGGACAAGTTTGCTATGTGCACTATAGGTTTGACAACACATGGAGCAATTTTCTTAATTATTGATACAGGTACATCATCCAACCCAGAGGACATTTTGGATTTCAAGCATTTAATGACTTTTAGAACTTCATGCTCATCTGTTGGCATTGCCATCATGCTGGTATTTACCATTGGAGTTGTCACTGTTGGTTGTTGCTTAAATTTACTACTTAAAGTAAGGGCAATATTTACAAAATAATTGTTTACATAGTTTGCCATGGCATCTTTTTCTATGGGAATATTTTCATTATTTTTAAGATTGATTTCCTGTTCTTTAGTTTGACCCCCAGTTTCTTTTTTTACCATTTTCCACATCATTCTGGACTTGTTACTAGCCTGTCTTATTAATCTATCATTACTTAATAATTTTTCTTACTTTGCAGTAAGTCTTTTTGTATGTCCTCACATACTCAACAAACTGCTGATCATGACATGTTTTTAACTTTAAACTTAGTAATTTCATGGTTTCACTTGACTTTTTAATTCCGGGTGTAATACAGGTCCCTTTGGATCCATATGATCTGTAACTCAAAAGCTTACAGGTTGAAACAAATACTGCTGCACATCGGAGCCTCTTCCAAAGATGGCCAATGACATTATTTTTCAGCATGTTGGACATAAGTGGGGTAAATGCATTTTCCTTCACAATTCCTACAAAGACAATACTCAGGTGAACCATTTTAAGTTTTGAAGAAGCTTGTAAACTCGTTGGTGATACCACAGATAAAGAGCAAGTCAACAAGTATCACATACCCCATGAACTTCTTTTTTCCTTCACTGTGTTTTGGGTGTAGCAGAACCAAAAGTAGAATGATTGGAAAAACGCAAAACATGTTCCACCTGAAAAGAGCGACATCTTATCCAGAGTGAGATTTCCACTGTGCAGCGGAGTGTGCAAAGATATGAAACTTCTTGGCAGATTAAAACTGTGTGTTGGACCGAGACTCAAACTCAGGACCTTTGCCTTTTGCAGTCAGGTGCTCTACCGACTGAGCTACCCAAGAACGACTAACGACCCATCCTCACAGCTTCAATTCTGCCAGTACCTCGTCTCCTACCTTCTAAACTTCACAGGTTTCGAGTCTTGGTCCAGCACACAGTTTTAATCTGCCACGGAATTTCAAGACATATAATTTGCCACTGCTGCCAATCTGACTTAAAATCTCTACAAAAATTTCCAGCAAGGGCAAAGAAAACCTCTGAGAAGAAAACTAAACACCTAAAATGTACTAGTGCAATTTTAGTGTTTAAATGTTGTGTGGTAGTTTTTTTGTGTTTCTATTTTTACATATGTAATAAACAGTAAAGATATAGTAAAAAGTAAAATTTGGAGTGCAGGGCATATGAGTTTCCATAGCATTATTGTTATCATGTAATTAATACTATGTTCATTTCATGTAGTTTTCTGTTTAATTTATTTTTTTTTTTTTTTTTTTTTTTTTTTGTAAAAATAAACTTTATAATTTATTTGAATACATATTTCTTGTTGTGTGCTATCAAAGTAACCTTTTACATAAAATCTGAACTGTTTCACTGAATTTCTGAATGCAATTTTTATGGCTGATTAAATATAGCAGGCAGTCAGACTGCACCTGGCGCAGTGTGTGACCAAAAAGTGAATTGGGAAGTTAAGGGTTAAACGATTAGTTATTCATATATAGGTTGATAAAAATATGAATTATTAACAACCAGTTCAAAAGAAACTCTAATTTGCTATTAAATACCATTGTTATTTCAATTGCTAACATTTAATACTTTATGTTACGCATTTTTAAACATTACTGAAACCTCTATGCCAGTATAATCTGGGACTTTCAAAATGATAATTTCATATGAAAGCAACTGTACTACAAAATCAAGTAAATGTTCCTTTAGATTTGACTATCTTGTTTCGGAAAACTATAAAATTACAAAAACGTTATTACAAGTTATTAAAATTTGTGACTTTGTTGATAATACAGTGTGCTTAGTATCAGTTGTTACATAATCTTCAATTCTTCCATATTAAATAGTGAAAAATAAAATGTAAAATGTGGTCATGAGACATTTTAGTACTCAATAGAATGTATTGGGTATTACATTAAAAGTTGTGTACAGAGTATTACATTAAAAGTTATGTATCTAATAGTTAATTATGGATTCAAAGCTGTCACGTTACAGTGTACAAAACATTTTTAAATTGATAATTTCGAATTGGGGGCTGTTGTTGGCCACCAGTGTTTGGGATGGACCCTCTGTTGCTCCAAGGCTCCCTTATTGGATGTCATTATTGTCTGATGGAGGTGGATGGCATGCAGTAACTGAGAGAAGGGGACCATGACAGTCAACCACATGGACACAAAGAAAAGCCTTTGAACTCAATCAGAACTTGATTCCCTGGCTGAATTGGTGCTGGCCATGGACAGGGGTAGGGTCAGCTAGTGTGCCTGATAAATGGAACACTGTCAAACAACCCATGCAACATCATCATCTATACAAGGCCAATATATCTAGCAATGTGCCAGCTGCTTTATCTTGGGAATGCCCCAGTAGGACTGGTGTAGGGGGTGCATGATAATGTTTGGTTTGTGGGGTGATCAACTGCACAGTCATCAGTGCCTGTACAAATTCCCAACCTTTGCTCAGTTCAATCTTGCCACTTTCATGAAAGATGATGAAATGATGAGGACAACAGAAACACCCAGTCATCTTGAGGAAGGTTAAAATCCCTGACCCTGCCGGGAATCGAACCCAAGACCACATGCTCAGGAAGCGAGAACGCGACCGCTAGACCATGTGCTGCAGACAGGGTGTAGGGTTTGGAGCAGCAAAACCTCCAGGAGGATGGCACCACAACCTCGCACTGTTCCTCTTCCATAAGGAGCATCGCACCTTGCAAAACCTGAAGTTGCTGCCATGAAGAAAACAGTAAAGAGCAGGTGGTTCTGCATTGCAGAGATTGGTAAGCCAACCCAAGTGGAAATACTGTAGAATCCATTGACAATCTGGATATTAATTTTGATATAACTTGTCTCAAAGTTCAGTACAAGATGTTTTGGGTATACTTCTAGCTATTGAATTGCTGAAATGTGTGATCGGCTGGCAGCACTTGTTTCTGCTGCAACACTGAACTAGTTAAGTGCTTGAGCAATTGCTGATACTAATTTAGTTGTGCTGGCAAAACTCAAGAAATTTTGCATCTATAATAGTGCTTGGTGAACCAAAACTGGTACCTCCTCTTTGGCAATATTGTAACCATCACTTTACAGCTAACTACATGAACTGAACACAAACAAATATTTGTAACAACAGATGAAAATTGTCTATTATTCCTTGATACTGAACAATAATAGTTCTTGCCGGAATCCAATATAAGTCATAGTTCCAAACAGAAATTAATGTGCAAAAGTTCCTGATTGAAACTTGTCCAAGCACTACTAATTCACTATGTATTTATATTGTAAGTGGGACCTAAAGTGAAGTTCCCTTAAGTCAGCTGTGGTGGAAGCCACATGCTCATAAATCAGAGCACTATACAACACGAGTCTAAATGCACAATTAATAAAATATCCCGGGCTATTATTCCGTGGTCAAATGGATTTCACTTTTTAACCCGATGTTTCATCCCCATCTATGGAGGACATTTTCAAGGGGGATCAAAGCTTTGTTGAATGTCCAATTCACAACCTGGCTCACTACTGAATGGAATGAAGAGTTCAATGAACAGATGGATGGTGTCACTATTGGGAGCCACTTAAGCCTGGTTATAGCAAACTTCTTTATAGAAAAATTCGAGAAGCAGGCATTGGAAACTGTGAACAAGAAACCGAATATCTGGTTCTGTTATGTGACATTGCAAGGAGGAACTGGATCATTTTCACAAATATCTGAACAGGATCAATCTGAAGATTAAGTTCACCAAGGAGACGGAGGCAGATGGAAAATTAAAGTTTCTTGATGTACTTGTTGGGCCACACAGTTTACAGAAAACCCATGCACACAGACCATTCCTTACACTGAGATTTGAACTACCACCCACAACAAAAGCAAGGCATCATAAAAATGCTGGTGGATAGAACAAGGAAAATCTGCGAACCAGAGCTGTTTGATACAGAATCAAAACATCTCACCAATGCGTAGTTCAAGAATGGTTATTCATTCACTGAGGTGAAAAGAGCATGAAGACCACCATGTAGAAATTATAGCAATGCTCAAGCACTAGTGAAATCTAAAGATTTCCTGCCGTTCATTAAGCATGTGACTGATGGCAAAGGAAGAATCCTGAAAAAGTGGAACATCCTGGTAATCTACATACCCACACAGAAGATACAAGATCACCTAAAATCAGCCAAGGATACTTGCCAACCGCTGAAAAAACCTGGAATTTATAGGATTTTGTGTGGTTGTGGGGAGGTGTATGTGGGTACTACAAAAAGGACTGTCAAAAAACAATTTGAAGAGCACAAGGGCAATTGCAAAAGAGGGGAGAGAGATGGATCAGCTGTTGGAGAACATAACTTACAGCCAGAAGACCACCACATTCATTTTGATAGGACTCAAGTACTGGCAGCCACAAGTGGATACCTTGAAAAACTATACAGAGAGGCCACAGAGATTGCAAAACACACCAGGAGTTTCAATAGGAAGGTGGAGGGCTTGAAATTGAATGACATTTGGATTCTGGTGCTGAAGAAAATGTGTACCAGTCTTCCACCATGGGATTATAGCAACAGCAGACAACGGCAGTCGACAATGGCCAGTTATCCTCGCGTATTCAAAACATGTGACATCACACCACTGTGCAGAAGTTCGTGGAAGTGAAATATTTCTGTAGTCATTAGCAATCCAGGGTGTGATTCAGACATTCAACAAAGTTACAATCCCCCTTGAAAATGTCCTCCACAGTTGGGGATGAAGCATCAGGTTTTAAAGTAAAATCTATTTGACCATGGCATAATAGCCTGGAACATTTTATTAACTGTGACATTTCCAGCCATGAAAGTTTTCATTTTACACATGTGTAAATTGGTCCAAGTAAACAGCAGTGCCACTTGTAAAGGTAAAGTCAGCTAATAGCAACTGAGAGTATCTGCTGCAAGGTGGCTATATATTTGCCCGCTATGGAAATTCTGTGAATGGTCTGTGCTCTCTGTGCTCAAGGAAGCCACCATAATTGTAAAAAGATTGACGTAAGAATCATTTGAGGAATTCAAAAGTAAAATTTTGCCTACTCATCTGATGAAAAATTTTATGAAGCTTTGTTATTCCAAAAAGTTGGTAAATGGAACATTCCTGCCATATATGCCCTTCCCAGACATGGGTGATGTTACACACATCAATACATCCATATCTTACATTTGCATGTCCGTCAGGGTTTCTAAATTGTTCATCTAATCGATTAATCACTGTCAGGTCACATGTCCTCACAATGTAAAATATTGTGGAAAGGTACACAAAGGTCATTGGTACACAAAGTAGTAGTCAAGAGTTGCATACCACTAACTGTTATCCCTCTGGTAATGACATTTGCTGAGTAAGTTAATGAAGGACAGGGATGACCATCCATATATGCCCTTGCCAGACATGGGTGATGTTACACACATCAATACATCCATATCTTACATTTGCATGTCCGTCAGGGTTTCTAAATTGTTCATCCAATCGATTAATCACTGTCAGGTCACATGTCCTCACAATGTAAAATATTGTGGAAAGGTACACAAAGGTCATTGGTACACAAAGTAGTAGTCAAGAGTTGCATACCACTAACTGTTATCCCTCTGATAATGACATTTTCTGAGTAAGTTAATGAAGGACAGGGATGACCATCCATGGTACAATGGCCACATTAGATAGTTCCTATAACACCAAAGACAGTTTCATCACATGCATAAACAAGCCTTGATGAATAACAAAATCTCAAGGAAGCCACCATAATTGTAAAAAGGTTGACGTAAGAATCATTTGAGGAATTCAAAAGTAACATTTTCCTACTCATCTGATGAAAAATTTTATGAAGCTTTGTTATTGCAAAAAATTGGTAAATGGAACAAACTCATCCGACCAGTCATCCAGTGAGCATACTGGCACCGTAACATAGAATGCCACATTTTCCAGAATTGTGTCACTGAGGGAAACTGTACTATGGTTCCAGAATGAGACTTTCACTCTGCAGCGGAGTGTGCGCTGATATGAAACTTCCTGGCAGATCAAAACTGTGTGCCCGACCAAGACACGAACTCGGGACCTTTGCCTTTCGCAGGCAAGTGCTCCACCACCGAGTACCGGGCGTGAGTTGTGCTTCGGTGGCTCGGTTGGTGGAGCACTTGCCCGCGAAAGGCAAAGGTCCCGAGTTCGAGTCTCGGTCGGGCACACAGTTTTGATCTGCCAGGAAGTTTCATATCAGCGCACACTCCACTGCAGAGTGAAAGTCTCATTCTGGAAACGTCCCCCAGGCTGTGGCTAGGCCGTGTCTCCGCAATATCCTATTCAAAGTAATATCTTCCCCATTTATTTCCATGTGGACTTCGATCTGTTAACACTCTGAACAGCTTCTGCTGTCCCACTGTGGATCGATATTTTTCTTTAAATATTCTACAAAATTCGTACTGGTTCAACACAGAGCATTCCGAGGCATCTCCCCGTAAATGCCCTATAGCAAATTGAATCTCTGTATTATTATTCCACCAGGGTGGAAAAGGAACATCAAATGTTAATAAAAACACAATGCTGTGTACCCTATTGCTACATTTAAATGTTTGGAGCTTATTCTTAATTCCAACCAACTTCTTGCTCTTGGGGCAAATATAGATCTTTAAACTGTACTTTTATATTACCAAGATCTATTATTTAAAATCTTGAACAGGGCACCACTAAGAAACTATAGGATTATAGATATAATGGGAATCATGCAGCCTTTGATAGATATAAACCTGTCTCTCTCAGAAGAAGTAATAACACTTGAAAATAGCATATATTATAACTAGTACAAGAAGCCATAAGTGCAAAATGAACATCAGAAATTACATACATTGGAAATGTAAAATAAACTTATGTGTTATATATTGTGTGAAAAATCATAAGGCTTCATCAGCAGTAAAATAATCCATAGAAATGCCATGGCGTAGCCATAAGGCTTAGTCGATAGTTAAGATGATCCATCTGAAATCTAAGGCCATGTGCATCATATACATAAACGGACAACTAAAGGACAGGAGGGACAACCCAGCACCAAACTTATGCCCAGGTGATGCTCACATAAGAGGCAGTGCCAACCACAAAAGATACCTGACATATTAATAAAATTACATTAGAATAATATCACAGAAATAGTAACACCACAAAAACTATAAAAAATGTATAAACCTATGCAAGTGTTGAACAAAACTATGATGCACATTAAAATAGGTTAACGACAGAGTGTGTCTTTGAGAAAATAACATCTCAAAAAACCACAGAAAACCTGATACAGCCACTATGTCAATTTAAGAACAGGCTGATAGCTATCGAAAAAGTTTCTGTTTTTTAGCTGTAATTGCTCGTTAAGAATAAAACCCCTATAATTGTGCCCATATATTTGAAATTCCTGATTTCAAATACATTTATATTGATACTTATAGGCCTTGTTTTTACTTTAATCAATGTTCTCAATTAACAGTTATTGTAACTTTTCAAGCAGAACACACATTTTCTTCCTTCTATTAAATGTCCATTTATTGATGAAAACTTGCTTTTATCTAACATTTGATTCTCAAATATATTACTGATCTTGTGTCCGCCTGCTTAGCTGAGTGGTAACGTGCTTGCCTACAAAGCAGCGGGCACAGTTTCAATTCCCAGCCAGATTGTAGATTTTGTCCGCTCATGGACTGGGTGTTGTGTTGTCCTCATCATCATTTCATCTTCAACCTCAGCACGCAAGTCGCCCAATGTGGTGTTGGCTGAAATAAGACTTGCCCTTGGCAGCCAAACTTCCCCATCTGGGGCCTCCCGGCCAACAATGCCACATGATCATTTCATTTCACTTTTAGTGATCTTGCACTTTTCATAAAATCTCATATCTAGATTTAACTTTTCAGATTATTTGATGTTCCTTTTAATATTCATGATAGCTCATAGGCATTAATTACTCATGGTGCTATCTACAGAGTTAGACAAAAGTCTGGATACATCCCTGTAAAAGTTGAACAGTATGAGGAATCATAGTGGCATCTGCTATTGGGTGTCTGTAGGTGGGGGCACAACCTATAAGAGCTATGGTGGCAGCAGCAGTCATACTGAAATCTGCCATCTTGGATTTGGGTTACATGTTTCAGATGGGGTCATGTGGCTCATTATTTTGAATTGTCTCTTTCTCAGGAACACACATGTGCAATCTGTTTTAAGGTATTTTTATGTGTGTAGGAGTTATGACTTGTTAAAGTTTAGAACACCTGTCAGAGTCAGCATCACAGCATAACTGCTCAATATGTCTGCCTTTGCACTGGACACACAATCACAGTCCTTTTTGCTGGTCCTGCTGCACATGTTGCTCAGTCGGTGGGTCAACAGAGGCACACACCTCCTCAGTATGCCAGCAAAGATGGCCTAAATTCTTGACTTTTATTTTATACACAATTGATTTCAAATATCCCCATAGATAAAAGTCAATATGTGTAAGATCAGGGGATTGTGGTGGCCATTTGATAGGAGCACTGTTCATCCAGAAACTACCTTACTTCAGTAGCATGGTGGGGAGGTGCACCGTCATGTTGGAAGAAGGTTGGGAAATCACCCTGTGGATTCAACAGTGTTGGAAGCGCATAACCACAGAGCATGTTAAGATACCTCTTCTCAGTCGAGGTTCCATCAATAGACACTGGACCCATGATACTTTTGTCCAAAATCCCACACCAAACCATCACTTTTTCACCACCAACACCTTTACAGGGATCCACCCACAAGGGGTTTGCATCTGCCCACTTTGTTTTCTTCTCCTTGCAAATAAAAATTAGGTTCATCAGTGAACAACACTGTCACATGAAGTTTGGATTCCTATTACACTGGTTCAGAGTGCATTCTGAAAACTGCAACCATTGATCATGGTCATCCTCCAAGAGATGATGTTGCAACTGTAGCTTTTGTGGGTGCCATTAGTGTGTGTGCAACAAAAGCAGGATTGAACACTGACTGACACTGGATATTGCTGATAGATGGCATGTACTGCGACATGGACTTTTCACTAACAATCCCACAACTGCTCTTGCAGTCTCCTTGTTGGTGGCTGTTGCTGGGTTCCCACCATGTGGCTTGTCCACACAGAACCTGTTGCACTAAATTTGTCCAATAACTTGGATACTTTCATATGTGAAATGTCATTTCTCTCAGGATGCCAGGCATTGAAGTCAGCAGTAATTACTCTGGTACTTTGTCCAACTCTTATTAACACAATTTCAATGTGTTCCTGCCTGTGTAAGTGCCATTGTGGATCATCTGCAACAATAAACAAACTTGATCACCACCTTGCAGTTTCAAATTTTAACAGATCATAACTCCTACACAAATAAAGATATCTTAAAATAGTTTTCACATGTGTATTCCTGAGAAAGAGGCAGTTCAAAATGATATGCCACATGACCCTTTCCCATTTGAAACACATAACTCATATGCCAGATGGCGAATTTCAAATGGCCACTGCTGTTGCCATAGCTCCTATAAGTTGTTCCCCTACCCACAGACATCCCATACCAGACAACTTATGATTTCTCACGCCATTTGACTTTTACAGGGGTGTATGCAGACTTCTGACTCACCCTGTTCTCTCACAAAAGGCATCAACACCATAAAAACTTTTCTTCACAACGTATTCACAACAGTTTATTAACCATAGATTACACAGTCTGCCATGAATTGCAAAACTTGAGCATGGTATGTACAATATATCAGTGCAGACTCTCTTTACAGATTGAACATATCTCACCACATACCTTATATTCTTTTATTTTTATATTACTATAACAGTCATCACGGCAATTAAATTCTGCATCAGGCATCTTCTTCTGCTGCATGGCCACCAACTCTGGGAAGATTACATCTGGTGATCCTCATGTAGTGTAGAAAACAATTTAAATTTCTACTAGTATGCATTCATTAACCAACACTAAAATAAAATGATAATGTGACTCGCTGTATGTTGTTGCAGCATCTGGATTATTGGATGGTTCACTGAGGTATGATTTATCATCATGGCATCAGCAAGATAACGTTCCTTTCCACAAATCTGGAAGTACAAAATTGTTAAGGGTTTCATGGCAACTTGTTGACAAAATGCCTGTTGATGCACGTTCTTTAGCCAATGGTTGTTTTAAGACTTTTCTGAAGTTTTGTCATCACGAGTGGCTGGTATTATCAGTGCTTCACCCTCCAGTGCTGGTGATGGACTGGAATCAGCTCATGGACACAGACTATAGGTACCTGATGTCCCATCGTCCAAGGGCTTAACCAAGGTCATTACTACTGGGGTTCTCCCCTTACTACGTGCAAAACCCATCCACTGCAGCACAAGAATCCAGGATCTGTCCACCTTGAAAAAAGAAGAATGCCTCGAGGCAAACTGATACTGGATTCCTGTGCCGTGGCATACAACCATTGCAGGTAACAAAGTGAGAAACGTCCACAGAAAAGCCATTGGACATTGGCATGCCAGGTAGATATAATCTGTGGCTATGAGCTTGACTCCAGTCCACCACCAGCATTAGAGGGTGAAGCACTGACAGTGCCAGCCATTTGGGTTGGCGAAACATCAGAAAAATCATCAAACAAATGTCAGCCAAAGAATTCAAGACAGAAACCAACAAGCAATTTGTCAATTTATGAAACTACTATGATCATTGTGTTTATTACGTGACTCCACCATGTACACCCTTCAACAACTCTGAGAAGTTCTCCAGACTGCGTGGTTCCCAGTACCTCCAGAGATCTATCAGCATTTGGATGAGTCACATAGCTTTATTAGCTGCTATGTGTACTGCAAGTAGCAGGTACTCTGGGTGATTGGAGGTAATAGCAATGTAACTTTACAGTATATATAACCTTTCTTCTTAAATAATTTAAATATTTATGGTTAATTAGTTAGATACAAGTGCTGAAAGCGTTACCAACTAAGAAGTTTATAAACAAAACAATAAAAATAACATTTTTCAGCTAAACAGTGCAAAGTGAATGTGCACTTTTCATTCAGATGTAACTTTATTAATATTTGATATTAAAAAAAATTATGTTCTACACATGGCTCTATCTTCTCAGAATCACATTTCTTTTATGTTGACTGGTACTGATATAAGTTGTTTGTGCAGAAAAAAAGTTAAGCATTTCAAAATAATATGCAGCATTCAGTGTTATTGCAGCTCTGTTTTCTTCAACAAAAATAGGATCACGCAATTCCCAATTGGTCCAACACCCAGCATATTGAGTCAGTCAACAATTCCTTTCACATCTGTCTCCACCCTCACCAGCACAACAGAATCATCATAGCAATATACCAGAATAACATCTGTCGGCAATTCTCATGAAACTATCTCTGCCCCTGTACAACTTATATCACCGTAATAATGTATACTCTTTCCATTCACAGGCAAAATCTGTGGCAGCTTGCTGAAACTACATTCAGTTTTTTACATGGCAGAAAAATATGTAATAGAATCTGCAGAATATGTCCATGTGATACAGTAAGAGTTCTCTTTTGTAATTTGTCTACAGATCCTATGTGATCAGTTGTAAATAGTACATACTATTATTTGCAGAAGAAGTAGGAAAAAATTATGAAATATTCAACACGTTAATTTTTGTCAAAGTTTAATACAGTATCTGACAGAAATACCCATACAAACGTCAAGATACAGATTTCTCACACCAAAAGGTGAAGAAAATTCATAGAAACACATATCCAAAAATCCTTCAATTCTCTGCTACTAATGAAAGAACAGTTTTCAAAATTCTGAAGCCAGAAACTGATACTAAATGTCCAAAGTGGTCTGTTCTAGCCTCTACACACATGCACATGTGCTTGTTGGACTATGGTCTGTTGCATATTTTGAAACATCCCTTGCACTGTGTCAGCGGGTTCGTAGCCTTCCATGACAGCTTGGTAAAGCACTTCTGTTTTAAGAATATCTGCTGCATAAATCAATTTATTTAATTACCCAGTGATTACATTACAAAGAAGTGAGATCAGGAGAATGTGTAAATCAAGGAACTGGACCACCTGTCATCAAAGATACCATCTTGTGCATCCCAAACAATGTGTCCAAAATTTGGAAATTTGCTTTTTCTTATTTGACAGCACCATCAGGATGCTGGAAGATAGTCTAAACCTAGCAGATAGTCATCCACAATTCCAGCCTACACATTAATTTTAAACTGGTGCTCATGTCTAGCCAGCATTGTACATTGAGGATTTTCATTCATACACAAGAACTGGATGTGAAAATGTGCTGTTTGATATCTTCCAAATGTTGCCTCATTTGTGAACAAGACTGAAGATTTATTTATGTATCCATCTGTAGACAATAAATATTGTATGGATGTTGTCCAAAAGTACATGTAAATTTATAGGATACAATCTGTGCAAAAGGAACATACAAAATTTTATATAAGTAGTACAAAGAATAATACATACAAAATTGTACAAAAAATTTACATAGAATAATACTTGGTCATACAAGACACAGTAATACAAATTTTTATACATGTATACTAACTGTATTGCAAGTGCATTGTCTGTTTGCCCTAAGGCTTTACTTTTGTCTTCCCTAAACAGAAAGCCCTTATATTCACTACAATAATTCAGTACAGATTTTAAACACTCAACAGCTGTCCATCAGATTTAAAAATTAACAGAAACCTTAGGGGATGAAAGACATTATTTATTGGCCTAAATAGTCATTTACCAAGTAAAGCATTGTTCAAGTAGAAATTCTTTAAATTTTACTTTAAATCTGTTTTCATCTCCTAACTTTCTGTGAACCGAATAGTCTGAGCAAAAGCCGTAGACAAAAAATCTTCCATGTTCAGTGATTGTCAGGCTAAAGACCTTGCACATACTGAAGATTATTCAGATACAGTACATCAAAATGTCTATGAAGTTCCCCCCCTTGTTGTATTAAGTGATGGATCGTATGTTGTGCTAACATGTGACACACTAAAATCTGGATCTTCTTCAACTGAATGCAGAACATGTTTTTTTTCTGGTTGAGTGTATGAGAAAAACTTATTCTACATTTACACCTCATCTGTGGTACTGCATATTTTGTCTCAGCTACATGGCAATAAATAGCAGCACAAAGGTTAAACGACCTGGCTGTGTTCTGTCTGGATATGCATTTTGATACAGTTGTGAAACTTCACAACCATCACCACTTGCATACTTATAAATAAAAATAACCTCTACCTACTCATTAAATTAATGTTCTGTGATGGTTAATTGGAACACTTATCAGGTAACTCACACTTCGAAAGTGATACATTCAAGATAGATTAATTTCAAAGGTACATAAATTTCAAACATAAACTTGTCTGCATAACAATAAATCACCACTAATGATGCAATGAGTGCTTCAGCACATTCACTTGTATCAGTATTTTCACTAGAATAGCAAACAAAATTAGTTTTAAGTATTGGCTACAAACTTCCATTTTTACGTTTCATAAAGAACACATTAGTCTTAAACATTCATAATAACTCAACAACAAATGGTTCTCAACACATGCCACTCAATGTTTTTAAAAGTATTTTTGAAACAATCTATAGGTTGCATCAAAGCTCAATCACCATTTCTTTTCATTTAGTTCCTACTTCTCTATTTTTGAAGAATGCTAGTTAATAGCACTTCTTATTTTTATTGATGTCTGTCAAAATTTTCTCAGTTGTTCTGCTGAATTTCTATTTCAAATTTTTAACTTTAAGCATCAACATAGCAATATTGTTATATGATTTAAAAATTCTTTATGAATATGTTACAGTACTATTTACCAACTTTCAGAACTTTTGTTGGATATTTGCTACATTTACTGATATGAGGAATAATCATATAAAAAAGATATACTTTGTGTAAATGTTTGTTAATGACATGTAACTTTTTAAATATCTCAGCTACAAAATATTGTGTAGATTACAGTCAGTTTTTTGGGTATAATAAGTTTTGTGTGTTCCATGCAAAATTAAGATCTGGAGGTATGGTGCATTTTCAGACTAACTGACCCAGTTATACAAAAATGACAATTTTAGAATACTGCCCCTCCCTCCCCCCTCCCCCATCCAACCACCACCACATCCACACACACCACATATCCCTCGGTTAATTTTTTGTGTATGCCCCTGCCTGTTGATCAATGCAACAGACATCTGAACTGGTTAGGAAAACACTGTAAGAACAATATCAACAGAGTTAGTAAAACATGAAACAACACCACATCTCTCTGAAACATCAACCCCATATCGCCACACCAAACTGAATAGTTTGGTTAATATAACAGTTCAAAAAATAACATTGATTACATAGTTTATATGCCACTTCATAGAAATTACAGAGATTATTATATGAAGTGAGACTGTCAAAATATTTTTATGAAAAAGAAATTGTTCATAAAGATAATGGTGTCTAAACAATGTGTTTTATCTTCACAGTGTTTGAAGTCATTTCAGTTATTGTGATGCTCAACATGCTCATCGCTACGATGTCCAATACTTTCCAGAAGGTGACAGACAATGTTGCCATCGAGTGGACTTTTGGCAAGACTGAAGTATGAAGCTAACCAGTAATAATGTTTATTCACTTGTAGTTGCATCTAGCATCTAATGGTGTGTGTATGTACAAGATACAGAACAACTTCTACACCACTTTTACGAATACAATAACTAGCATAATTAAATAAAAAGTATACAATAACTATAGAGCTGAAATGGAAAAGGTTGTAAGTGCCAAATTGGTCAATATTACAATTTTGCATTGAAAATGTCCTACATGCCAGTGTCAATGGCCTTGAGAGAGATCTAAGTGAAGAGCGACTACTTGTAGTTCCCACTGACACTGATAGATGGCATCTGATGTAGCTCCACGGTTGGCCTTGAGAGAGATCTAAGTGAAGAGTGACTACTTGTAGTTCCCACTGACACTGATGGATGGCATCTGATGTAACTCCACGGTTGTTGGCGTGGGAAAGGTTGCATGTCATTCAGTATTCAGTGAGAGTTGATGCTGTGCTTAGTGAAGTCTGCAAGTTGAGTTATATTCACCACTCATTTAAGTGTGTTTTGACGTTTTCTAAAGAATTGTGTAGAGCTAAGATGTCAAGGGACATCCCAAAAGTGAAGGAAGTGTGTAAACCTCCAGACAAGGTATGTTTCGATCAGTTCTTTGTTAAATATAATGACATAACCAACTCATTGTTTGCATTAAACTCCTTCATTATTATTGCTGACTCTGCTTCGTTCATTCTATCCAGACTTCCTGCAAACGCAGATATGTATGCCAATCATTGAGCAATAGCAACATCCAGAAGCTGTATGAGGATTTCTCACATTTATCAAAAGATGCCCAAGGCACATATTTAATGAGTCATATTCATTTGACGAACATTGCAATAAGATGCCATGGGAGCTATGAAGACCCAGCAGACAGCAGAAGACAACTGTCAGCTGTGTACACTATTCCAACACAGCAAGGTACCGTGTGGGTCTGTAATAATACCTTCCTAGCAGTATTCAGAATATTGAAAAAGAAAAATCACCTTCTCTTGGAATGTTTAATGAAAGGAGATGTCGATTCACACCTAAGCGCCAGCTGGAAATATAGTGTGAGAACTGCGCCGGTCAGAATAAGAACAAGATGGTGGTGCTGGTTCTAGTGTATCTAGTAGAGAGAGGATACTACGATTCTATTGAACTGAATTTTCTGGTCTGTGGACACTCTTATACACCTTGTGATTGAGATTTTGGCATTTTTGAGAAACGAAAATGTGTTTGCAAAGCCATGGTGCCAGAAGAGCTTCTTCCTGTTACACAACCGATTTCAGGTGGTGACAATGGCAAAATCTGATTTCTTTTATGTCTTCTGTGCCTGTGATGAGATTATGAACACAGCATCATTACAGATTACTAACAAATCATGGATCAAAGTGTCTGTGACAGATTTACGACAAATTAAAACAAAGAAAACCTTCAATGAAATGGAAGCATGGGAGCATCGTACTATTTTCAAGAAGGGAAAATTTGAAGAAATTGCCTAGATCCAAAATATCATCAGTTCTACAAGGCCATCTGTTCTTCCTAACTTTTTATTGTTGTGTATAACAATGTTTTCAATAACTTTTGTTAATATCTTTAGTGATTATTGTTCAAAACACTTAACTAAACTGATTGTACCTAAAAATTAGAAGAAATGAAGATTTCTTAAGTCCCATTTATTTTATTAACGTCTGAAAAATTTACTTTTTGGCACTTACATCATTTTCCAAGTCAGCTCCTCAATTATTATGCAATATGGGCTTAAATTAGCTCTAGAACTTCCCATATCTTTTTGTTTTAGCAACCCAAAAATAAAGTAATGCTTAGAAATGAATACTGTATAATAGTCTAACTGTTACACTAATACAAAAAGTAACTAACTGAAATACAAGTAACAAAAAATGGAAAAATATTGCAGTAAACAAATATATTTTAATATGATTTTATGTTTTGTGACTGTATGACATAGAGAATATTTCTTTAGTAACTCAGCAGCAGAGGACTGTTGAAATTGTGTTCAGTGTGTTCAAATTTTTCACTTCAGCATGATAATTACCCAAGTTTCCAGTTGGTGCATAATATGATTGTATATATTCTTACGTCCATTACATCAAACAACTGAAGTTTTTCTAAACTTAAAAAGTTCCCTAAATGTATTTGCAAGGAACAGGCAATGAAATTAGCCTCAGAAAACTGATTTGATAATAACTTGTAAATGCATATTTAAGAATTTCATTTTTCATTTGAATTTATTTTGTATTTGCTTGCTTATTTACAAAAATATTTTTATGTTGAACCTCAGAGAGTGAAACCATATCAAAGGACTCACCATTCTGTGCCATAATGACTGTCACAGGACTGACTGAATATTCTGAATGAATAATGGAAATTATTCAATATATTTAATAACACCATCATAGAGCAAATAGGAAGAGAGGGTCTGCAGATGCTGCATTTAGAAAAGCTATATTAGAAACGAAAAATGGCAAATCTCCTGGAGTAGATGACATTACGTGGAAATGATCAAAGCCACTGCTCAGGAACCAATGGCTATGCAGAACAATGATAGTATGGGCATTTGTAAAGATTCTTGATGGTTGGACAAAGGCAATTATTGTACCTATCTTTAAGAAGTGTAACAACATGTTCTGTGAGAATTACAGAGGCATAGTACTAGTATGTCACTGCATGAAGATTTATGAAAAGCTAATTTTACAGAAAATCAGGAATAGGATAGAACCACAATTAAGAGAACAATAACAAGGATTTCAGTGAGGAAGATCAACAGTAGATGCCATATCTTCAGCCAGACAGGTTGTAGGAAAGAAGAAGGAATTTGGAAAAGGTATCATAGCTGCATTCATAGATATAAAAAAGGCTCACAACACTTTTGGAAGGGAAGAGATATGGCAAGATCTTGATAGACTGGAATTGTCAAAGGAATGCAATTGAGAATCAAAAACATGTACAAAAAATGGCTGAACTGTGTTGTAATAGATGACAAACAATCAGAATGGTTTGGAAGGGATAGAAGGGTTTGGCAAGGAAGTGTGCTCTCATCTGTTCTTTTTAATATAGTCATGGACAACATCACAAGGAAGGTTCGTCAATGGCCAACGGCAGATGATATGAAAATCATAGCATATGCAGGTGATATGATGATTTGGGAAGAAAATGAACAGAAATTGGAAGACCACCTAAATACCTGGCAGAGAGTACAGTAATTCAAAAAACAGACATGGAAATAAGCTTAACAGAAAGTGAAGTTACGAAAATCAGCAGGAAAAATGAAAAAATGAGGGATGTAAGTTATGATTGAAAACTTGTTAAATAAGTAGATGCTTTCAAGTATTTATGAAGTAAACTAACCAAGAAAGGAAACATCAAGGATTAAATCTGGATGTTGTTGTTGTTGTTGTGGTCTTCAGTCCTGAGACTGGTTTGATGCAGCTCTCCATGCTACTCTATCCTGTGCAAGCTTTTTCATCTCCCAGTACCTACTGCAACCTACATCCTTCTGAATCTGCTTAGTGTATTCATCTCATGGTCTCCCTCTACGATTTTTACCCTCCACGCTGCCCTCCAATACTAAATTGGTGATCCCTTGTAAATCTGGATAGAATAGAAAATTGCTCAAAATTTTATTATTGTGTGTTGGACATAATTGGAAAATACATGCCAAAGCAAAGATTGTGATATACAAGTCATATTATCTGCCCATTTTGAGCCATGGATCAGAATGTTTGATTGGAACAAGAAAAAATCTGGACTTTCTACAAGGTATCCTAGGTAAGATGAGAAGGGGCGGGTAAGGAATGAAACAATATGAAACATCCTCCAGATCAAGCCGCTAAAAGAAACTGTGAGAGAAATAGGCTCAAATGGTGTGGCCACATTAAAAGAATGGAACCATAAAGACTGCCAAGAAGATCGCTAGAATGGACAGAATCTGGACATAGACCAATAAGAAGACCACAAACAAGATGAAGGGACAAGTTGAAGGGTGATGTGAACTGAGGTCTGCTGTGGAAGGAGATACTGCCTGATAGACTGTGGATGAAAAGAGATGCTTGGAAGAGGCCCTGTGAATGACCCACAGAAGAAGAAACATTTCAGGAAGAAGAAGAAGATTTAGTAACTCTTCCTCATGAAAATTGCACTTCATTTTAATATCCACACACAGAGAAACAAAGTCAGATTTTCTTGTTTAGATTCTCTTGTTCAGTTGGCTTGCCTCCAATTTCTATTGACTCCATATGAAATGGATGATTCCTGGATGAATAGAAAAGCATATGAGTACTTTTCTTATATTCAAAACATTTTTATTTTCATGCAGACAGGATGTGGCCTATCACTGATATCAACTACCTACACCATCATGGAATGAATCAAGATGTCATGAAATAACTAATTTGCATCAACTAGTTGACCTGTGTGAGTAATTCGCACCATACACTGATCAGTTACCAGTAGGTGATATAGTAATGGATCAGTTACCAGTAGGTGATATAGTAATGAAAAAGTCAATATCATTATATGCATAATGATTAATTGTAAGGGACTGATGACCTCTGACGTTAAGTTCCATAGTGCTCGGAGCCATTTGATTAATTGTAAAACATATAAAAAGCAGGTATTAGTTTCATTTTTTTGAAATTATTTTACAAAGTTTATTTAAAAATAATGTTAGCATTTATAATGTGATCATCTTTTACTATCTGGCTGTATGTGTCTTTAGGAAAATGTAAATATCACTGAATGTGCAAATTCATGAGAAAGTCATATATAACTGTCCATGCAAACAACAGGTTCTTGAAAATACAATACTGCCCTTTGAAGTGTCTGACCTTGTGCTTTATTAATGGTCATAGTGAAGGTTACTTTTAATGGGAGTTGTTTTCTTATCATTTGGAAAGGCATGGCTGGATCAGAAGATGTGATGTTATGCAGGGTATGAGCTCAGTTTTATCAGTGTCAATGAATTTAGCAGTGACAATATACTCATCTAAGGAAGTTGCTACTAATCTTATACCACTATTTAGTGCATGATTATTATTAAGATTTCTAATTATCATAATACACAGCATTTGTCTTTAAAAGTTATTGATGACATGATAAACCAAGTGGATACACAGAATTCAAAACTTCTACTTTGTACAATTGAACATAGTTTATTTCTTCAAATTGGACAAAATCAGAACTGCTTTTTCAAGTAACAAACTGGAAATGACATATTCATTAATTGTTCTACTATCATGATTTTTGGACAAAGAATCACCATTGAATAGAACTGCAAAAAATTGTGTTCATTGATTTCTGTGGCATAGAGTCTGAAAGAAATAAAACTTTTGCAATTACAATAACATTGTTTAAGAATTTTGATCACTTCATTAAATTAATCTGTTTGGGTTTCCAAACCACCATTATCCAATTTAAGAAACCAAGTGAAAATGGGATTATCATTTGCCCTCATATTTTGAGTCAACTTATTAATTTTAGCATGAGACCATAAGGGTGATCATTTAACTGTATATTTGATAATGGCTGTTCTACTGGAATGTCTGATGATGGGTAATACTTGACAGAAATAGAATTATTTTGCCTCCATAGGAGAGATTATCATTCATGATGTCCCTTAAAAGATGATAGCACTTGCATCTTTGGGAACACTGAAATCTTGTCCCAAATGATGAGATCAGAGTCACGTAGAATTTGTGTATCCTTGGTGTGAGTGCAAACAGATGAGACCGATGTTTCATGATGGGTATATGTAGTTTGAAAATCGAATGTTATGTGCGTCCCCCCAGTTGCAGATTGTCAGCAATGCCTATCCATTTAACTGTTAAAGCTACCTTGTTTTCATCCCAAAATGTGACACAAAGTATTGTACCCAAACGTTTTACTGCAGCCCCCTAGTCAGTCAGTGAAATAACAATTTGGAATCTTATTTCTTACTGAATGTAAGACTCTGTCAGCTATTGCCTTCTATTCTTTGTTTAGCTCTTCATAACCTGTCTTGCTCTCCAAATGTTCTTTGGCAAACCGAATTGTTGGCAAGCTTTTCTATTGTATTCAGAAACATTCTCCAACTCTAGAAGCAGCAGGTTGTGGGTTTCAGGGGGCATGTGCTGTCTCTTAAAGTGCATCCTTATATGTTGTCTGCAACACAGGTATATTAGCAGGAGAATGGAATCTCATATATAAATGACGGTGAATAGCCATCTCAATTTTGTCGGCATTTGGTGTTTGACAGCCTCCTGTAACCATTCTTTCCATTTGGTATCATTGATGACTAAATGTAATTTTTCTGCAGCTTGGAGAAATGAGTCCCACAGTGTTCCATCAACTGTGCATATATTGTCAAATGACTGCAGTTCCTCAATGTACAGAAGTAGTACTTGGAGGTAATATCTTTTATCATTTTGTTTTGCAGCTCCTTATATTGGCCGTGTTTGCAGTTAAAATTTTTGGGTGTGAGGTCCACCAGTTATGCAAAACACCGTTTTTTCTCAGTACCCAGCCAACAGCATTGGGTACTGGGAAAAAACGGTGTTTTGCATAACTGGTGACCTCACATCCAACAATTTTAACTGCAAACACAGCCAATATAAGGAGCTGCAAAACAAAATGATGAATATTTCGTCACCCAGCCAGGCATTCCCCAGCAAGCTCTACAACAAATACAGGAACACCTTAATGAAGTGGGTACTGAGAAAAAATGGTGTTTTGCATAACTGGCAGACCTCACATCCAATAATATCTTTCAGTGTTGGCTGGTTTGACAATGTAGATGCGTCCAAAACACTTTATATTTTTCTTGCAAATAATCCATTTTCCTTTTGACCACACAAAATGTTGCTGAATTTCATGGTAAAGGTACTTGAAGGTCATAATACTGTCATTGCACAGTTTAAAAAATGTTATGAATTTGTAGTCTCCATGTTGCTCATGAAAACCACACATTGCATGTTGTACCACCATACAGTGAGACCTTCAGAGGTGGTGGTCCAGATTGCTGTACACACTGGTACCTCTAATAGCCAGTAGCATGCCCTCTTGCATTGATTCATGCCTGTATTCATCATGGCATACTATTCACAGGTTGATCAAGGCACTGTTGGTCCAAATTGTCCCACTCCTCAATGGAAATTCGGCGTAGATCCGTCAGAGTGGTTGGTGGGTCATGTCATCTGTAAACAGCCTGTTTAAATCGATCCCAGGCATTTTTGATAGGGTTCATGTGTGGAGAACATGCTGGCCACTCTAGTCGAGTGGTGATGTTATCCTGAAGGAAGTCATTCACAAGTTGTGCATGATGTGGGCACCAATTGTCCACGAAGATGAATGTTTCACCAATATGCTGCCTATATGGTTGCACTATCGGTCGGAGGATGGCATTCATGTATCGGACAGCCGTTACGGCACCTTCTATGACCACCAGCAATGTATGTCAGCCCCACATAATACCACCCAAAACAGCAGGTAACCTCCACCTTGCTGCACTCGCTGGACAGTGTGTTTAAGGCATTTAGCCTGACCGGGTTGCCTACAAACACGTATCCAATGATTGTCTGGTTCAAGGCATATGCGACACTCATTGGTGAAGAGAATATGATGCCAATCCTGGGCAGTCCATTTGGCATGTTGTTGGACCCATCTGTACCATGCTGCATGGTGTTGTGGTTGCAAAGATTGACCTCCCCATGGACGTCAGGAGTGAACTTGTCCTTCATGCAGCCTATTGTGCACAGTTTGAGACATAACATGATGTCCTGTGGCTGCACAAAAAGCACTATTCAACATGGTGGCGTTGCTGTCAGGGTTCCTCCAAGCCATAATCTGTAGTTAATGGTCATCCACTGCAGTAGTAGCCCTTTGGCAGCCTGAGCGAGGCATGTCATCGACAGTTCCTGTCCCTCTGTATCTCCTCCATGTCTGAACAACATCGCTTTGGTTCACTACAAAACACCTGGACACTTCCCTTGTCGAGAGTCCTTCCTGGCACAAAGTAACAATGCAGATACAATCGAACCATGGTACTGACTGTCTAGGCATAGTTAAAATACAGACAACACGAGCCGTGTACCTCCCTCCTGGTGGAATGACTGGAACTGATCAGCTGTCGGATCCGCTCTGTCTAATAGGCACTGCTTATGCATGGTTGTTTACATCTTTGGGTGGGTTTAGTGACATCTCTGAACAGTCAAAGGGACTGTGTCTGTGATACAATATCCACAGTCAGTGTATATCTTCTGGGAACTGGGGTCATGCAAAACTTTTTTTGATGTTTGTATAGTTGGACAATGAAGAGTAGTTCAAGCTCCTAGAGTTTGAGAACTTTGTCACTACTTTTGTAATCCCAGTGAGTGTGTCCTGGTGAGGTTCCAAAAATCCTAGAGAAGCACAGGTTTCCTGCACCTGCGAGGTGCTGCAGTGAGTAGCTTTCTGCTGCTATCGCTGTTTTTTCCATCTTTGTTTTCACTGATGATGGTGCTGCTGTTACAGATTCTTTGAGTGATTGATCTGCCACTACTACTGTGCTCTCCTGTCAATTTCTTATGTTTCTTTGAGAAATCCTCACACATGGTAGCCCATCATATGTTGTATCAGGCACACAATCTGACCTTCTTCTTCTGATTCTTCTCTGTGAACTGGTGTAATTTTGGATGTTTCATTCCTTTAAAAACATCTCACAGTTGGCTTGAAGATATGTAGCTTCACTGGCATCAGAAATTACAGTTGATTGTACAAGGCACATTCGGAAAGTAAGTTTCCCATTTTTTTTTTTAAAGCACAGACAACATAGTTATATGAAAAGCTTTATTAGCAACAGGTACAGCAATGTTTAAGCTATTTTTTGACATAGTCACCAAAAGAATTGAGACACTTGGTCATGGGATCAAATTTTGTATTCCTGTGTCTGCCACTTGTGAATGAAACACTGGCCAGAGGACACGAATTTATTGTGGTGCAAGAAAAGATGGAAATCACTGGGAGATAGATCAGGACTGTATGCTGGATGAACAAACAGTTTTGTAGTGATTAAAATTCTTCTGGGTGTTATGCCGCATCATTGCTAAAAACTAACAACAATAATAAACTAAAACCCATATTTTGGCCAAATTGCAATGGCCTTTCTCAGGGCACAACTGGTTTTGCATGGGGAGTGGTGCTTCTATTTATTACAGACTGCCCAAGCCTACCGGATAAGCAATGAAAATAACACCAAAGAAGAATTAAAGGAGCTACAACACATGTTTCATGCCAATGGCTATGATGACAACATCATAAGAAAGGTAGCTAAAACCAAAGGGAGCAAAACATGAGAAGATAGCAAAGAAGAGAATCTTCCACTGGTACACATACAATATGTAAAAGGCATCAGTGAACGGCTAGGCAAAGTCCTCTGCCGACAAGGTTTCAAACTGATTTTTCATAGCAGTCACAGGATTCACGAAATGATAGAGTCCACCAAGGATGTAGTCAACAATCTTAACACTGCAGGTGTTTACGAACTACGGTGTGAGTGCAGAGCTGCCTACATAGGAGAAACAGGGAGACCTGTCAGCTTACGAGTAGCAGAACATGAACGCTATGTACAATTACAACAACATAGTAAATTGGCACTAGTGGAACACCACCGTGACTGTGGACAACCTATCAGGTTCCAGGAAGCCCGAGTACTGGCGAAAGAATCGTGGATCCGAGAACGCAAGAATACGAGAGGTGATCGAAATTATTAAACAGCCTGACAACATCAACAGAGAAGATGGCTACAAACTCCCGGCATCCTGGCTTTGGCCATCCCAGTCCAACGGGCCGCGAGCAGTCATGGGGCAGAAGCTATACGGGACATGGACGTATCTGCACAAACAGCTGTAGAGCAACTGTCAGGGGCACTTCAGCGCACACCAGGAGAAAACTTGCCGACCAGAAGTCGAACACTGATTGGTGGACATACCAATCGTTGGCGACATGGGCATCCACGAATAGCTTCTTTCTTTCCATATTCCCTTATGTCATGACTAGCTAATCATCCAGAGGGCCAATCAAAAGTTTTACAACAGTGACGTCAGACATCGATAGTCTGTAATAAATAGAAGCACCTATACCCATGCAAAACCAGTCATGCCCTGAGGAAGGCCATTGCAATTCAGCCAAAACGTCAGTTTTAGTTTAGTATTGTTGTTAGTTTTTAGCAATGACATGGCATAAGACCCAGAAGATTTTTAATCACTATGACACCTGCTGCGGAAGCCTACATTCTTAAAACAGTTTTGTGCTCGGGTGTTAGGTTTTTCAGCAGCCACCTGGCATACAATTTCTTGAACAGCAGGTGCTTAGTGACAATTTCATGCAACAAGGATCATGATAATGAACAAAAAATTGTACATGTTGGGAGCTCGTTATATAATTTACCAGACTGACATATTTTAACTACAGACATTAAACACGAATTTTACATGGTAGTGAACATGTAACACAGAGATGTTCATGAGTTTACTTCTAGATGCTGATTTTTGCAATAATCAGGTCCAAGTGGATGAATTCCAGCCTTTAGAAAGCCTGATTTCAAATTTGTGGTCACATGAGTGGTGAGTTCTTCCACCAGCAGATGAAGAAAATGTGGAAACTTACCCGGATGAAATTTTCACTCTGTAGCAGAGTGTGCACTGATATGAGGAAACTTACCTTTTGTGACTATGGTGCAGAATCTTCCTGAAGGGGTGGCTTTCCACAGCTCTAGGATACATCTCCAAGCAATTTTCATGGGCCAAAAACAAAACTATTCTCCAGTAGTTATGTTAAATGAGTGGAGTTCAGCACAAGATACAGAAAAAAAAAATTTCTTTCCTTGCAAATTCTGAAATCATTGAGGTTAATATAGTGGCTACAGTTGTCTCCTAGGATTGTCTTTTCATCCAGTTTCTTCTAAAAGGACACCACTGTCTAGAACCAATCTGATTCTTTATCAGACCGCCCAATTTTGGTGTGGTTGTACCTTGTCTGTGGAGGGCCAGCCATGGTCTGCAAATTCCATAATATTTCCAACTTATAGATGACATGAGGTGGGGCCACCTGACCATTTGCATTGTCACAGAACGTTATTGATGTACTTACCTTGGGTAAATTACAGATTTGTTCATGATATTTCACTCCAAGCTTTGGGAGCACCTTTCTCATGCCTGGAGCATCCACAAGACAGGTTTAATCATAATTCCAGGTGTTTGTGGCTAGCACTTCATCCAGCTCTTTCCTTGGGTTTTCAAAATATGTTTTCAGAATTTCATTGGTAACTGCAATATGTGCTAATTTTATGTTGTTGCTCATTACTTGGGACAAGTGATTATTATGCCACAGCAAAAATAATCTGATCCAATCCGTACCAGGGAAGTTATTCTTGAATCCCTTCACTGTGCAACCTAATCGGTCCAAGTAGTTCTTGACAGTGGATCTCAAATCATATGTTCCAACAGAAAATCCAAAACTGCTGACAGCTTTAATGTGATCTACAAATGCAGATCCTTCTACTTAACCAACAATAATTTTTCATCTTTATAATTTAACATACACTTTGGTATGCTATACTGTGCATTTGCAACGCTGTGAGCAGTTTGCCAATTTTTATCTCTTCAAGAGCTTCTGCAAGCTTTTTGGGGTATAATTTGCATAAGAAAGTGAACCAATTTTCCTTGTAGTTCTCTTACCAGATACAGTTCTGTGGGGTGTAATGAATAATAACAAGTTGGCATTAATAATTATTTATTATTAATATTAAAATCAATATTAACAAATATTAATAATGAAAGAGTACTAATTTGTTAGTGCTATATATTTTAGATGTGGACTGCAACATAATGAAAACTGTTTGTTGAAAATGGGAGCTGCAGTTGTGAAGAATGGAGCAAAGCTGGTGGTGCAAAGTTGTACCTCATGTATGCTTTTGGTGAATTTTGTTCTTTTTATTGATTAAATAATTTCCCTACATTATATAGGCATTTAGAAGCTGTAGTGTATACTTACACATCTATGCAATAATTAAAATTAATTTACAAATGCTCACCTGTCATGGAAAGTTTCATGATAATAACAAAATATGATAAACCACAACTTCAACAGAAATGTGAAGGACAAAGAGAATACTGAAGAATACTTATTCAATTTACACCAAATGGCAGCCCAGCTCAGCAGCTTCAAAATGAAATGTTGTGTTGAGGGCTGTTTGATGACTTGGTTTTTAGAGGGCCTCAGGGAAACACAGAAAGGGCTCCAGTCTCATAGGGTGCGGGTCGAACACTGGAAGAACATAGATCTGTTCCATTGATTTAACAGTTGTAAATTGTCATAACTATGTTGGAAAAGTACCAGAGCTCTAAGTATTAACAGAAAACACTGATGCTCTAATCATTATAAGCACTGGAATTATTTATTTATTTTGAATTACATAGATCCATATCGTGATGAATCACAAGGATGTGGAAAGAGTCAGTTTTATGTTATTATATAGATACAATAAACAGTGAACAATAAAATGGTACAATTGACTATCATATGCTTGGAAGACAAATAATGGTTAGCACATTAGAAAATAAAAATCTCAAAACATAAATACAAATGACAATACTACAAAGACAATCACTGGTTAATCTTCATATACTCATCAAATAGTAAACTAAACTGACTTACCTGTACGGTGTTTTCTTAATTTAGATTTAAATTCAGGTGGGTCATTAATATGGAGTTTAATATCTGACGGAAGAGAATTGAAAACTTTCGTGCCAGAATAGTGAACACCTTTTTGTGCAAGACTTAGATGTTTTGCATCCCTGTGTAAATCATTTTTAGACCCTTTTTTGTGGTCATGGTATGCACTATTAGATGTAAACAGAGGATAGCTATTATAGGCAAAAATCATCAGAGAAAATAAGTATTGAAAAGTGGTTGTTAATATTTGGAGCTTATGGAACAGGTATCTGTAAGTAGAATAAAATTTTCGCTCTTCAGCAGAGTGTGCGCTGATATGAAACTTCCTGGCAGATTAAAACTGTGTGCCAGACCGAGACTCAAACTCAGGACCTTTGCCTTTTGCGGGCAAGTGCTCTACCGACTGAGCTACCCAAGCACAACTCACGCCCCGTCCTCACAGCTTTAATTCCGCCAGTACTTCATCTCCTACCTTCCAAACTTTACAGAAGCTCTCCTGCGAACCATGCAGAACTAACACTCCTGAAAGAAAGGATATTGCAGAGACATGGCTTAGCCACAGCCTGGGGGATGTTTCTAGAATGAAATTTTCACTCTACAGCTGAGTGTGTGGTGATATGAAACTTCCTGGCAGATTAAAACTGTGTGCCGGACCAAGACTCGAACTCGGGACCTTTGCCCGAGTTCGAGTCTCGGTCCGGCACACAGTTTTAATCTGCCAGGAAGTTTCAGGTATCTGTTAGAATATCTCGGGTAAATGCCACTAATGATCCTCATTGCTCTCTTTTGGTGCAATAAAGACTTTTATGGCTAAAGATTAATTACCCCAAAAAATTATACCATATGACATAACAGATTGAAAATAGCCAAAATAAGCAGCTTTCATAGCATTCATATTGCCAACAACGGTAATTGCATGTAGAGCATAAGCTGCTGCACAGAGTCTTTTTTGAAAGTGCACAATATGCCCAGACCATTTAACTTGCTATAAATTAGAACGCCCAGGGAACTTTGCAGATTCACAAAGTAATATATTTTGATAATCACAGTGCAAGTGGATTACTTCATTTTCCTGTCAAGATGCATTAAATTGCATATATTGAGTTTTTTCAGTATTTAGAATTAATTCGATAAACTTAAACTGGTGTAAGATGTCTACAAGTACAAAATTACATTTATTTTATAGTCCACTCATTGTTTGGCTTTCAAGCAGAATAGTAGTGGAATCAACATAAAGAGTGAATTTGCTCTTGGTGTTTGTAAAAAGTGGAAGATCATTGATGAGAATAAGAAACAGTAATGGTTCCAAGATGGAGCATTGTGGTACTCCACATTTTAATGTGCCCCAGTCATATGAAACAAGACAGCCATCAGTACCATCAGGTACCACCTTCTGCTCTCTATTGTGTAGATGTGATTCAATCCACCTACCAGTGCTACCATTCAAACCCTAAAAATCAGTCTTCCCTAAGATCCACACAGTCAAAGGCCTTTGCAAGTCGGAGAAAATTCGAACAGGTGATATATTGTTATTTATTGACTCAAGAAATTCATTTGTTAGAGAGAAAATGGCCTGCCTCTTTTTTTTTTTTTTTTTTTTTGGTGAGAACATTATAAGTGTTAAGGTGGTGTAAAATGCTTTTACACACCACCAGTTTTTCTAATATTTTCGAAAAGAAAGCAGAGATATTTGATGGTAGCTGGATACGTTAGGTTCATCACCCTTCTTAAAAAGTAGTGCTCTATAATTTTGGATGAAATGTTTTCAGTACATGTGGTATTTTTATTTTTTAAGGCCTCGATTATGTTTTTAACTTCAATAATAGTGACTGGAGCTCACTAATAGTGATTCGAACTACACAAATTGGGTCAGATAAGTTTTGATCACCTTGTTGTAATAAATTAATGACCATATTTAATGAGCCCTTACAGCCCACATATTGTGCTCAGGTAAAAAATGATGGTTAAATATGCTAGATATTGGTGCAGGATCATACATCGCCTTTGTCATTATAGATTATCTATATGGTATTTTCATTCTCATTGTTCTGCCATACTCTCTATGATATTCCAGATTGATTTTATTTTGTTCCTAGCGTCATCAATTTCAGATTTAATATGTAAGCTTCTGGATTTATCACCCTTTGTAAATACTTTACAGTACAATTTATAGTAGGATCTTTCAAGGGGTTCATTTTATGGTCTTAATGAGGCACGTAATTCTCTCTTTACAAGAAATTTTAATTTCTTTGGTAATCCATGACTTCCTGGAAGAAACTTTAATGGTCTTCCTCAAAATTCTTTTTGGAAAAGTCATTTCAAATATAGAGAGGAATTCATTTAAGAAAATATTAAATTTGTCATTTATATTAGTTATCTTATACACTGAATCCCAATCAGTATGTGACAAATGATGATTAAAAGCTGAAAGAGTTTCAGTGTTTATACATCTAGGCATGGGAAAATTTGTTACACACATTGTTATTGTTAACCTTAAGCAGTTGGCCATCATGATCAGAAAGACCATTTATCACCTGGCTTATACTTGCATTGTTTATTCTATTCTTGTCAATAAAAATATTGTCTGTAAGACTTTTGCAATTTTCTGTAACTCTCATGGGGACATTAACCATAGCAGCCAAGTTGTGAGAATTCATTAAATGCTCGACATCATGTAGCAGTTCCACCTGCTTTATTTCTTTCATTGATCATCCTCGGTGTCGACGTACTGCGTTGCTACACTGGTTGCAAAATGGGGTTTGTAATTTGGACACTGACTATGGTAAATAATGTAGCCATCAGATGCTCAGTTGCGTTTCACTGTCTTTTACTTTCACTTTGCACAACCCCCCAATAATACACAGCTATATATGTATGGCCAGTGCACTATTGTTTAAACGTTCCATAAGCCTCATTATTAGTTTGCAGGCAATCCTCCACATACTGCTACAATAGTTTTCTGTTGAATATCCACGAGCAGTAAAAACATAACCACAAAGTTCACAGTCCTTGAAGAATAGAAAGAAACATATGGAGGAGACACTGTCAGTCTTTTAACACATGTCCTATTGGTGTAACACTTATCACTGTTAAATTGATGAGTTGTTGTCATTCTAAGCAACATAGAATCCTCGTCTAAATCTCAGACATGGACTGACAGTCTCGTGACCAAAAACCGGGCCCTTATATATCACCACAATAAAAATTACAATTAAAACTTAACTAAGTTGATTAACTGTATACATCGAAAAATTCCGTCTTTTTAACAGTTTCTTCTACTACAAGAGTTAGGCTGAATTATTTTTTTAAATCATGAAATTAACAAATATCATTACGCAAACAATACCTTTGACAAAACTGTCAATTACTTTGGAATTAATTAAGGGCTAGCTTTGCTAACATGTTTTCGAGTGGAGCCAAATAGATACTTTAAGATTACTAGTAGTTGTTCCTCCAAATGTGTGCAACTAGTACAGAATTTATATTTGTTTATATGTCAACAATAGAATTTAAATTGCAAAACAATTATTGGTTTCACCCTATAATGAAAGATACTAACTTGTAATAGTCAAAATAAACTAGAAAATCAATTACATACATAAATCTAAGCACAAAATTAGATCTGCTGTTATATTCATTAAGACTAAGGGCCAAGCTTTTTCTTTTGTGAAAATGCAGATTATATTCACATATGTTAATGTTAAATAGTTAAAAGTAACAAAACGAATTTAAAGAGGCAGATAGCAAATCAAGAGGGGAATTAAAATTATCCCAACTTGCTCCATCACAGTCAGTCTTACAGTTGTTATCAGTTAGGAAGTTAACATTAAAGTCTCCTGTAACTATTATATTTCTGGTTCTGGAAAAAAGTATGGCCAAAGAAGATTCTAATTTGTTCACTTCCCAGCCGGAGCTCTGTAAATTGTGAGCACTGTGACCAATATGTTCTTTGAGGTAATTTGAATACCACAGACTTCAAAGTGTTGATCTGTACAATATTTGTTTAAATCTAGCTGTTTATAAATAAGTGCGTTATATGAGGTGTGATTGGAAAGTTTTAAGAATGGATCTGCTGCTGCTGCTTACTGGTTTGGCGGGCAGGTACACGGAGGACGGGGAGTGAGTCCTTGAATGCCCTCTGACAGGAAACTGTGTTTCCTTTATTCAGTTTTTTGTAGCAGCTGGTTGAGTGTGGGTCTGTTAGGGCTTGTGGCTGGATTCTGTCTTTGTAAAAATGGATGTAAAAATGGAGCAACGAGTTTGTGTGAAATTTTGTTTTAAAACCAGGAAATCATCTTCTGAGACTTACAAACTATTAAAAACAGCTTTTGAAGATACTTGTATGAGCCAGTTAAATGTTTTTGTGTGGTTCTACAGCTTTAAAAATAGCCATGAATCATTTGAAGATGAACCACAGTCTGGCCATCCTTCCACCTCAAAAATGAATGAAAATGTTTTGATAGTTCGTGACCTAGTGCGCTCTGATCGTAGACTTACAATTAGGAAGATGGCTGATGAACTTAATTTAAGTTTCTATGCAGTTCAGTCAGTTTTAACTGAAGCTCTGAACATGCATCGAGTGTCCGGAAAATTCATTCCAAAAATGTTGTCAAGTGCCCAGGACAATACTGACTTGAAGTGTGCCAAGAACTGATTAATTGGACTAAAAATGACCCAGATTTCAGGTGAAAAATCGTGGGTATATAGATATGATCCTGAAACCAAAGTGCAGTCTTCACAGTGGAAGACTACAGGTTCACTACAACTGAAAAAAGCACGGCAAAGTTCGTCACAGGTGAAGACAATGTTGGTGACTTTTTTTCGATTGTAGGGGTATTGTGCATCATGAATTTACCCCTGGAGGACAGACAATTAACCAGGAATACTACAAATGTGTCCTGGAGTGTTTGTGTGAAAAGGTGCGGAAGAAAAGTCCTGCATTGTGGAAAGACAGGAGTTGGGTGCTACACCATGACAATGCTCTGGCTCATTGTGCGTTCTCCATCATTGAATTTTTTACCAAATTCAAAATTCCTGTGCTTTCACAACCACCATATTCCCCTGATTTGTTTCCTGTGGACTTCTACCTGTTTCCTAATCTGAAATTTTCACTGAAAGGGAAGCGATTTGACTCAACTGAAGACATCCAGGCAAAGACGGAGAGTGTCCTCAACACACTTCAGGAAAAAATTTCCAGGGATGTGTGGAAACATCATTGGAGTCAGTGTGTTCAGTCAGAAGGGGACTATTTTGATGGAGATGCATCACAGTAGCATGTATGTACCACCACTGTACCATTAAAAGCCCATTCTTAAAACTTTCCAATCACACCTCATATATATAAATTCCAGCACCACCTTTCTCTCTGCTTGATCTGTAATAGTTTGTAGCTAAATCATACCCATCAAGTTGCAGCCCCTCAATATCAACTGTCATATGGCACTCAGTAAGACATAAAACATGCATGATTTATAAGATTCCTATCATCTAGATTTACAGATAAAATATCTAATTTATTTTTGAGACCTCTGATATTTTGGCAAAAAATGGTAAGCTTGATCAAGCTACCTTCACTGTCCTGACACTGGCCCTTTTCTACATATGCACCATCTTTCACTGGTTCACTTCGAGCTGGGTTTTTGTATTGTGGCCTAGGTTGCACTTGGAGGTTTATCCACTTGATTTTGCTGTGGTAGTGAAGGTGCCAGCCATAAAAAATCACTGCTTCTCTTTGGAACTTGTCTTGCTCTCTTTAGTACTTGTGGTGCAGTTTTTTTTTTTTTTTTTTTTTTTTTTTTTTTTTTGAAAAGAAAACTAAGATAACATTCAACGCCATCTCTCTTTCAGTTCTGAGCAGATTATGGTTCATTTCAGTTAATCAACCTGAGATTCGCAGTTTCCCAGTTGATGGTTACATATGTATCAGTCACAAGTGTGACGGAACCTGCACAGGGTGCAATTTTTCATCTTTTGGCTTCAAATTTTGAAGATAGACTTGTTGATAATGTTCATTTCACATGCATTAATGAAGATATAGACATCTGACTTGGATACTCGGGTCCAGTCAGTGTTAAAGTGGTGAAGAGCTCTCAACTTGTATGAAACAAACTGTAACGTAGCGCTGCCCACCGTGCAATGCATTCAACTCGAGTTATAATAATCTGATGTAAGTTAACCCATTGCATAAACTGAGTTGAGCCCAAGCTTGTTCAAACTGAGTTGGCAGGGAAAGCAAAATTAACGTTTGAAATCATTTTCACGTTCATGTCTGCTTGGGTTGTAACTTCTCTTAACATACAGTAACCAAACTGAGTTGGTAGAAAAATTCTTTTATCGTTCATTTTTCTTTTTAGAGTCTGCACAGTTGGCATATCTTTTTGATTGCAGTTTTGTTCCTTATATGAAATCGGAAGTGAAAACACTGTTGTTTTTTTTAATTTTTATTATATGAATGTGTGTTGACACCATGCAAATCTGCAGCTGTGAAACATTATATGTAAATTGAAAGGGGTCACTGCTGTCAGCTGCAATGGTACATTAAGCAGAACAGTGGCGATGAGCAAAAATGTCTACTGGTCCAGGATTTGAACCCAGGATCTCCCGCGTACGAGGCAGGTGCAGTAACCACTGTGCCATCCGCAAGACAGCATTATCGCAACTGCACCGATTATGTATCCACAGTTCCTGTCTTGGTGGGAGTGTGAATTGGCCATGAGGTGTGCCAAGATAGTCCATGCAGTTGCGGTAATGCTGTGTATCGGATGGTGCAGGGGTTACTGCACCTGTCTAGTAAGCAAGAGTTACTGAGTTTGAAAACCAGTCCAGTACCCATTTTCACTCATTGCCGCTGATTCCACTTAATGTCCCACTGCAGCTGACAGCAGTGATCCCCCTTCAATTTACATATACATTTTTTATTGCCTGTCATCCAAATATCTAATGTCAAAGCAATATGTGTCACCTATTTCAGTTTATTTCTTACAAGCTACACACTCGATATTATTATAAATCTTGTAACATATCAGTCTTTTTTTTTTTTCCTTGATGGCAGTACATGATGAGCATTTTTGTAGCCAAATGCTCTCCCACAAACGTGAATGGCTACTCTGCTTTAACCCAAAAAGTTAACTCATAATAGTCTGCCCCCAGTAGCTGAGTGGTCAACATGACAGAATGTCAATCCTAAGAGCCCGATTTCGATTCCCACCTGGGTCGGAGATTTTCTCCACTCAGGAACTGGGTGTTGTGTTGTCCTAATCATCATTATTTCATCCCCATCAACACACAAATCGCCGACATGGCATCAGATCGAAAGACTTGCACCCGGCAAACGGTCTACCCGACGGGAGGCCCTTGTCACACAACATTTACAACTCATAATAGTGATGTCCCTTTCCACAATGAATGTAATCTCTGTATGCAGGGTGTCACACTTTAAATTTTCACTGCCAGTATCTCTGGAACCACAATAGATATTGACAAACGGCTTCCACAGGTGTGAGAGTACAGCAGGGGCTCATGAAAGTAAATAATATGAGACATTTTAAACCATGTGCAAATATTGGTTTCAACACAAACTTGTCTTTTTTAATGGCCACCCCATATTATTCCATACACAATCAATAATATAAGAAATCACAATAATAATGGTGTTCATTGCATTGTAATATGTCCATTACATCCCGAGAAATTGAAACGCGAATTTGACAAGTGAAATGAATGAAACATACAATGCAAGTGTGATCCACACATTGCTTGTAATCACAATGTGATTGATGTACTACAATGCAACAAACACTGTACTTGCATATTGCTATGTACACTGTTGGTACGTGGCCTAGGAAACGTACAGATGTCCAATCACCTACAATGAAAACAAGGACACAGTTTATTTGTATGTGCTTTATTGAACTTTCTGACAGTACTACAATGGATATAACAGTAATGAAATACTGACAACCACCAGCCAGAATAAACAAAATTAATGGCTGTCAAAGGGTTGCACAGAGGGATACATGCTATTTGTGCATAGTTGTACATCATTTATGCAGTTGTACATGTCGTTGAAAATCTTTAATGACTGTGACACAATTCAACCATTGTAAATAGTGCAACGCATACATAAACATGCAGTAGTACCAGAAAAATAAACATATGTCTTCTTAGTAATACACAAAATGTACGCTGGTGTGCAATCAACACAACTCACAGCTGAAACTCTACAACATATATTTGAAGAGATCAACATTTTCTTGACAACACCACTGTGTGCTCTCCACCATGGATCCACTTATGGCCATCAGTGTTTGTGGTGTGATTGCGGTAATATGGTCTTTTGTGTTGACCATTGTTTTTGGACCTGCTGATACACCACATCTTTCACATGTCTCCAGAGAAAAATGTCCATGGGGGTGACGTCCAGCAACCATTCTGGAAATCCCTGAATGGGACTGCCCGGTCCAATCCATTGGTGTGGAATTGTTGGTTTAGTGCCTGTCATGCCACTATAGCATTATGAGTAGGACATCCATCATGTTGATACCACATTATTTGATGCAAATGAAGGTCTTCCACCTGTCCAGGTAATGCATACCTCAGGAACTGATCATACTGTCACTAGTTAACAGTGCCATCAGTGAAATATGGGCCAATGATGTGGTGTTCTACAGTACCACACCATTCAATGATGCTCCACTGACTTTGACATTCAACCCAGTGAATCCAGGGTGGGTTTTCTGGTGACCAGTAGGACCTATTGTGTAAGTTGATGTTTCCATGGTTTGTAAACATGGCCTCATCAGTAAGCAGTACCCTACATATGAAGTCAACAGCCTTGCTGCAGAACCCACTAACAGTATTCCAGGTGACTGTGAATGTCATTGCCATGGAGGCCTTCATGTAGCACCATGTGATATTGGTAGTATCTATGCCTATGCAGAATACGCATCACACTTGTTCGAGGGATTTGTATCTATCTCTCTATTTCATGAACACTTGCATGAGGGTTTATTGCAGTGGCCACCAGAACAGCTACCTATGCTCCTTCATGTGTTATGCCTCTGCTCTGAATCTGCATTCATGGAGACAACTGCCCTGTCACACGAAGCCTGATAACAAGAATCCTGAAGGTAAGGCAGGTCAGATGACGTCTATTAGGGTACCAATGGACGTACACCTATACCGTAAATGTGCCATTTTTGTGACATTCTAAATACAGTAATATGATGTTGACCATTTCCTCATTTGTGAATACCATGTTGAATACCTACAACAGATGGACAGGGTAATTAATATCAAAATTAAAACAGTGATACCTGCTTCATAGTGAGCCATTTCCACACACAATGCCAATTGCGGCCCGTTCCTCTACACAACTACACAGGCAAAGGGTTGACCTGGGCAGTGTAAGGGGGCAGCGTACACTGGCCGGTACTGCTCTGAAGTCTATACGTAGATAAGTGCAACATGCATGAGGGACCCCATTATGTACACATCGGTGCTTGTGGCAGGAATCCATATTACTACTTTCATCTCTCGTTTTAACAGTGAAGGTAAGAATACAAATGTCAATCACATCATGTTTACAAGCATCATGAGAACTGCAATAGCAACACATTTTGTTTATTTCACATGTCACCTTCTCTGATCAGGGACTTGGTGGTGTGTTGTCTTAATCATCACCATCTCATTCCCATAGATGCGCAAGTCGCTGAAGTGGTGTCAACTCATCGGTCTACCCAAACAACTGAGGACAGAAACTTGAAATTTGCAGATGGTGTTAATCTTGTACTGTAGGCATCGTTTAAGAAGGGATCTTGCGGAACTCCACCCTTATGGAGTGTGCAATATAGGATGAAAGGTTTCTCAGAAACATGCCGCTATTAAGGCAATTTTGATGCTAGACCTATGAAAATCAGTATATGGTTTCTAAGAAATATGTGTTGCAGCACTTATTGGAAATTTAGCCCCTGCGGGGGTAGATTGGTAGATGAAAGTTTGTTTTAAAATAAATCATTATTAAAGAGCTACTAAAGTATTTTTGGAGATTCGACCACTAAGGGGCTGGAATAGGGCCAGACTAGTTCACTGACTCACTATCACCCAGCCCAAACCACCAAGGCAGCATTGACAGTGGCTTTGACAATGGTCGTGAGACACTAATGCCAGAGGTCCCCCAATAACATTGGCTGACAACGTGGTCATAGTGCATCCGATCTTGTTTGTCAGTTTTTTGCAGGGTCAAGGAGGTTAGGTTAGGTCAGAATATGTTCTGATGTAGGTTAGATTTTAACATCTTAGGGTAAGGTGGATAACCAGGACACTTCTGTGCTTGGATAAGAGTGTTGCATACCAGCTTCTGCTATTAAAGAGACACCAAATGCATGTGAATTAGCTTTCCTGTCTCATAAAGAATGTGGCGAGTACTATACACTCTATCCTCAGTTATAAGAATAACCCCACAAGTTTTATGAATTTATGAGGTGATGGGAGAAATATTCCATTACATACATTTGAAGTTGTGCAGACACACATCAATTAAACTTCAGTGACTGTCATTTAGCACAAGAGTGAAAGCCAATCATAAAGTGTAGCATAAGATACTCTGATAACCTAATGCACTTAAAAGTGGAAATACATACCGTACACCATATTGTCACAGAAGAAGCTGAGTAGCACCGTGGTGTAGTGATTGCGATACTAAACTGTTGCATGAAGGGTTGTGAGTTCAAAACTCACTTGGGCTGTACAATTTTAATTTCTATATTTGGTTCGAGTATGCTCTAGAAGTATCCACAAATGTCAAGAATCATTGTACTGAAATGTTCTGTAGCTGCATATATACTGTATGTGTTCTCGCCAGAGACAGTTCACTCCGCACTCTTGTATGTGCAAGTGCTGAATAAACCTTCGTAAAGTGAAGTTAGTGTTTGTCATTCACCTAATTACACATTCTTCTACGTGTCATTATTCTGGTGGAGGCGCTGGGTATTGGAACTTGTGATAGCGTGCATTACCGACGACACAGTGGCTCCCATCAGGCCACGACAGAGCTGCCATTTACGTGGCGAGAAACACGAGTTTGAGCCATATTCAACAGATCGCAATCTAACAGAGACAGAAGAAGAAGAGGACATTATGATGACAGCAACTGTGTGCCATCACATGAGACATCCTTCTGGGTTCTCCTGTGATGATGGCCAAGATTCAAACAAGTGGCTGAAGGTATATGAGCGTATAGCTACATTTAACAAATGGGATGACACCGTGTGTTTGGATAATGTATTTTTCTACTTGGAGGGCACTGCCAAGCATTGGTACGAGATCAACGAGGAGAAGTTCACAAGGTGGGAAGTATTCCAGGCACAACTGCGCAAGTTTTTGGCGACAAACAATGATGGAAGTGCAAGGCTGAATATAAATTAAAGTACAGGACACAGCATCCAGGAGAAACTATAGCATCCTACATTCAGGACATCTTGGAGCTATGTAAAATAGTGGATCCTAAAGTGAAGGAGGAAGATAAGGTTGCACATCTCATGAAGGGTGTTGCTGAGGACATGTATCAAGCCCTACTCCTGAAGGAGGTTTCGACAGCAGACGACTTCATAAAGTGATGCCAGTATATCGAGACAATGCATCAAAAAAGAATTACACGCAAGAAGTTTGAATGGCTTCCAAACGTCGTATCAATGTCTATGATGGAGGGAGGAACTGATTCCACAAGTGTCCTTTGTCAGATAGTGAGAGAGGAAGTTCAGAAGGCACTTGGATTGTACGGCAACCAAAAAACTGAGACGCTTGAAGAGGTCATAAGGGAGGAAGTGGAACAGACATTGAACCCAATATCTCGTCCTTCATTGCCATTTAAAATGGTGAAAATGTCAACCCCCCAGGCAGAGTTACATTCCTACAATGCCATGTGAGGAACCTGTTTGGGCACCAAGGAAGACACGTCTGGAGGACCCAAGATAACCAACCAGTATGTAACAAACCAGTATGTTTCCACTGCGGACGACTGGGACATGTGGTGCACTATTGTCGAAAAAGGCTGTGGATGATACCCAGGCCAGAAGACAACAGACCAATCTTGATTTATTGATTGATTGATTTATTTTAACAGGAGAGCTAAAACAGCTTAGGTCTGACCCGCTTCTGCCCGCACCAAAACTAGGTTTATTGTGTGGAATCGCTCCCTGTATATTTAGTAAAGCCAACCAGTGCCCTTAAATAGTGCAAGGAGTCCCTCTACCAGTTTTTTGTTAGACACAATTTCTTCAGGTCTAGTTGTCCCGAAGATTCTATATCTTTTACTCTCCAATGCCATGCTTTCAAAGATTAGGTGTGATGCAGTTTCTTCACCCTCATCACAGATCCCACATTTAGGGTACTCTTCCATTATACCCATTGTGTGTAGGTGTTTTTTGAAGTTCCCATGGCCGGTCATCAGTCCAGTCATGAGTTTGATCTCTTTCCTGTTCAATCCCAGGATTACAGAGCTTCTTTTAAAACATGGCTTGGGCATCATTAACTTACCATGTTTTTGTTTATGGACCTTGGTCCAATATCCTACATGCTGTGTCCTAAGCCAGTTCCATATTTCTAATTTTATCATAGCCTCAGTGATTGTCAAGACAGGTTCCAGTCCAATAAATGGAGTTTTTGCCCCCATCCTAGCCAATCTATTGGCTTGTTCATTGCCACAGATCACTGAGTGGCCAGGGACCCACACTAGGTACACCCTATTGCTTCCCCCTAGCTCCACCAGAGCCCTGTGGCAATCTGCAACAATCTTAGATCTTGTTGCAGGAGCTGCCAATGATTTCAGGGCTGCCTGGCTGTCTGAATAGATGTAGATGCTAAGGTCACCTACTTATATTCTCCTCCACACATGCCCTGATTGCAGTAATTTCAGCAGAGGCCAGTTTCCCTAGAGAGATGCTGCTCTCCAGTCTCAGCTGAACCCCGTACAACCCTGCCACAATGCCTTGATCTGTTTTCGACCCATCGATGAACCAAATGATGTCATACGGTGTCGAACTGTTTTCTCCCACTGATCCCTACTTCCAATTATTATGCTGTAAGGCTCGTCAAAGCAGTTGGGAGTTGTTATATAGTCGACAGGCATTTCCCCAGCCATACATATATTTACCTCACTCACTATATTAGTGTGTGATTCTGGTTATCCGAATGAGACCCAGTTTTGGCCAGTTTTAAGTCTGTATGCCCCAGCTGCTGCCTCCATCTTAACCAAAAGCTGAAGTGGAGGCATACCCAGCATGGCTTCCATTCCAGCAGTTGGTGTGCTGCTAATTCCGCCAATTATGGCTAAGCAGACCAATCTCTGCACCTTAGCAAGCTCTTTAGCAGCAACCCACTCTTATACCTTCTTCCACCACACTACAGCCCCATAGGAAATCTTAGGTCTAACCACTGTGGTGTATAACCAGTGCATACCCCTGGGGCTTAGGCCCCAGTTTTTGCCACAAGCCCTCCTAGTACTCACTAAAGTATTTTTTGCCTTGGAGCAGATACTCTTAATATGAGGGGTCCAAATTAGCTTCTCATCCAAGGTTACCCCCTAGATATTTCACTGTCCCCTTCACAGGTAGAGTTTCATAAGAGCTTTAGATTCCAACTTGCATGCTGAATAGGTCTCTTCATAAATAACACCTCAACAGTCTTCTTAGGATTAACTCTCAGATCCTGTTTAATGCACCATTTTTGCACAATGTCCAACCCTCCTTGTGCCATATTCCTGATTGTGTCAGTGAATTTGCCAAGTATTACTATGACAAGGTCATCTATATATCCTTGGCAGAAGCATTGTCTGGAATTTAGTTCCTCAATGAGTTCATTCACCACTAGATTCCACAATAGAGGAGACAAAACTCCTCCTTGTGGGCAGCCTCTAGTTGTCTTAATTACCAACTTTTCATTCATCATGGCAGCCTCTACCTTCCTTCCACTAAGCATGGCTCTGCTCCACCTATGTATAGTGGTCCCCAGGCCATGCACCTCTGCTGCCCTTACCATGGAATCGAAGGTCGTGTTACTAAGGCCCCCTCAATATCCAGGAAGATGCAGAGGGCTATTTCTTGGATGTGAAGGCCTTTTTCCACCTTTCCAATGAGTTGGTGGAGAGCAGTCTCACATGATTTACCTGGTTGGTATGCATGTAGGTTCAAGTGTAGAGGGACCCTACTTAGCCTCCTCTCCCCAACATATACATTAACCAGTTTTTCCAGTGCTTTGAGAATGAAGGAGGTCAGACTGATTGGTCTCATATCCCTGGCCTTGGTATGATCAATTCTCCCTGGCTTTGGAATGAAGGCAGCCTTCACTGCCCTCCAAACATTGGGAATGATTCCTACTGCTAAGCTAACCCTGAATAGCCTGCATAGAACTCTTATAAGCTTTCCTCCTGCCTGTTGCAGGAGAGCTGGAAAAATTCCATCTGAGCCAGGTGACTTGAACGGTTGGAATGTTCCCACTGCCCACTGGATTTTGTTGAAGTTCACACACTCCTTGGTCGATTCCCAGTCCTCTCTTCGAGTGCCTGGGAACCGTTGTCTCTCTGGGGTCACATACTGGTCTGTGTTAGCTGACAGAGCATATTGAGGAAAGTGAGTTTTGAGGAGCAATTCCAGCATCTCATGTGCTTTCTTGGTATATTCCCCATCCTCCTTCCTCAACATACCTCCTGGTTTAGTTGGTACTCTAGTGAGAATCTTGTGAGGTCTGGCTTGTGCAGCCGTGCCTTCCGCTTACTCACAGAATGCCTTCCAGGATGCCTCATTTGCTTGTCTTATTACAAGATTGTAATTGACAAGAACCTCAAGATATTTAGCCCATTGTCCTTCATGTCTCACAATATTAAACAGTCTCAGTACCTGTTTTCTTTGTGTTTCCAATTTGTTATTCCACCAAGGATACTCCTATTTGTGCACTTACTGGTGATTGTGCAGTTGTCTTGATATGAGGTCACTATGGCAGAGGTAACAGCCTCTGCTGCTTCCTCAAATTCTACTGGCTTCATTATTGTGGTTTTAATTTCTGATAAGCCTAAATCAAGGTCCCTCCTATATGTCTCCCAGTCTGTTTTCCTGGGATTTCTATAAGTCACGGTCTGTCTGATTCCCATTTCAACATTGAATTTAATGGGCATGTCGTCCGATGAGGACGGCTTCAACACCACATGCCATTGTTTAACATAGTTACCCATCATCATGGAACCAAATGTTATGTCAATTACTACTTCCCTTCTGCTATTCCTGAATGTAGGTTCATTGCCGCTATTCAGGACCTCTAAATTGTTAGCTAAGAGGAATTGAAGAAGGTACTCACCTCTACTGGTGGTGTCCTTGCTGCCCCACACTAGGTTGTGGGCATTGTCATCGCACCCCACCAGCAGATGGTCACCTTGCCGATGGCAAGTCTTTACTAGTCTCCTCATTTCCAAGGGAAGGGGAGAACTGTCTTTGTAAGGAAGGTATGCTGAGGCTAAAATAATTTCCCTCGTGATACCTTCCTCACATTGCTGCATTTTGTTGGTCACTAAGTCCCTGGAGCAGAAATCCATCATTAGCATGAAAGAAATGCCATTTCTAATGTAGATGCATGTTCTGGAGTTTCTTAGATTCCTAGTATAGATCAGCTTACCTCCACTGCCTCCGACGCCTGGTACACCCCCTTTGTGTAAATAGGGTTCTTGTATTGGGGCAATGTCCACTTCCTGTCTTCCCAGGCAGCGATTCAGGGCAGCAGAGGCCACTTTACTGTGCTGCAGATTAATCTGCCACACCTCCAGGCTCTGTCTTACTGCCTTCTTTGAGAACCCTGACAGTGACCTGCGAGAACCTAAAAACAGTTTCTGGTCCTGCTCCCGCATCGCCTTCAGGGACTTCTCACTAACCTCCACCACCAGGGTTCGTCCTTCCAGAGCAACCTTCTGGTTAATCACTTTCCAGTCTCCTGTCGAAAGATTGAATGGTGCACAGATAACTTAGTCTTGGTACGACTTCCTTCTTGCAGAAGAGAGTAGATCGTAGCTGAGCACTCACTGCATTACCTTTGCTAAACCTCGATTCCAGTTCTTTCACTATGTTGCCATCCTGTGAGAATATGCATCCTAAGTACTTGAAACTGTCCACGTGTTCTAACTTTGTTCCTCCTATTTGGCACTCAATCCGTTTATATCTCTTTCCCACTGACATTACTTTCGTTTTGGAGATGCTAATCTTCATATCATAGTCCTTACATTTCTGATCTAGCTCTGAAATATTATTTTGCAAACTTTCAATCGAATCTTCCATCACAACTAAGTCATCTGCATATGTGAGACTGCTTATTTTGTGTTCACATATCTTAATCTCAACATATGATCCTTAAATAATATGAACAACAGTGGAGACAGGTTGCAGCTTTGTCTTACCCCTGAAACTACTCTGAACCATGAACTCAATTTACCGTCAACTCTAACTGCTGCCTGCCTATCTACGTAAAGACCTTTAATTGCTTGCAAAAGTTTGCCTCCTATTCCATAATTTCATAGAACAGACAATAACTTCCTCCTAGCAACTCGGTCATATGCCTTTTCTAGATCTATAAAGCATAGATACAAATCCCTGTTCCACTCATAACACTTCTCCATTATTTGCCATAAGCTAAATATCTGGTCCTGACAACCTCTAAGAGGCCTAAGCCCACACTGATTTTCATCCAATTTGTCCTCAACTAATACTCACACTTTCCTTTCAACAATACCTGAGAAGATTTTACCCACAACACTGATTAAAGAGATACCTCTGTAGTTGTTACAATCTTTTCTGTTTCCATGTTTAAAGATTGGTGTGATTACTGCTTTCGTCCTGTCTGATGGAACCTGTCCCGACTCCCATGCCATTTCAACTATCCTGTGTAGCCATTGAAGACCTGACATTCCACTGTATTTGATGAGTTCCTACTTAATTTCATCCACCCCAGCCACTTTATTGCACTGCAATCTATCGACCATTTTCTCCACTTCCTCAAATGTGATCCTCTTTCCATCATCATTCCTATCCCATTGTATATCGAAATGTGAAACATTACTGATCGTATTCTCACCTACATTGAGCAACTCTTCAAAATATTCCCTCCATCTGCCCAAGACATCAACAGGATTCACCAGCAGTTTTCCTGACCTGTCCAAAATACTTGTCATTTCCTTTTTACCTCCCTTTTGAAGACTGCTAATTACACTACAGAATGGTTTTCCAGCAGCTTGATCCAAAGTCTCCAACCTGTTTCCAAAGTCTTCCCAAGATTTCTTCTTGGATGCTGCAGTTATCTGTTTGGCTTTGTTTCTTTCTTCAACACAACTTTCTCTGTCTACCTGAGTTCTAGAATGTAGCCATTTTTGATACGCCTTCTTTTTCCTTTTACAGGCTGCCTTGACTGTGTCATTCCACCAAGCTGTTTGCTTCATCCTACCTTTACATACTACTGTTCCAAGACATTCTTTAGCCACTTTTGGTACTGTGTCCCTGTACCTTGTCCATTCCTTTTCCAATGACTGTAATTGACTACATTCAACTAACTGGTACCTTTCTGAGATCACTGTTATGTACTTGTGCCTGATTTCCTTATCCTGAAGTTTCTCCACTCTTATCCTCCTACATATGGACCCGATCTCCTGCACTTTCGGCCTCACAATACCAATTTCACTGCAGATTAAATAGCAATCAGTGTCATCAAAGAATACCCTGAATACACGTGTGTCCCTCACAGCCTTCCTGAATTCCTGATTTGTTATTATATAGTCAATGACAGATCTGGTTCCCCTGCCTTCTCAAGTATACCGGTGAATGTTCTTATGTTTAAAAAAGGAGTTTGTGATTACTAAGCCCATACTGGCACAGAAATCCAAGATTTGTTTCCCGTTCCTGTTGGCCTCCATATCCTCTCCAAATTTACCCATAACCTTTTCATACCCTTCTGTTCGATTTCCAATCCTGGCATTAAAATCACAATCTTATAGTATTGTAATCATAAACAAAAGTGATGAAAATTCCTTACTTTAACAAGGGTAATTTTTCTGCTTGAGTTATGTGCGGCGCAAAAGTGCATTGCTGGGATTTCGCCATGTAGTCCAATATTGAAGCCACTGAAGGTATTACAGTCAGTCGTCTGGTAATCTAAGAACTGCTCCCTTGTCCTTTACTCTAACAACTACATCACTGAGTGCATCACAAAAACTATCCATCTTATCTTGATCTGTCCCTTCACAATGCGAATGTACTGACACAATCCTAATTTTCTTGCTAGATACTGTCAAATCTATCCACATCAGTCGTTCGTTTACATACCTTATTGCAACTACGCTGGGTTCCATTTCTTTCCTGATGTAAAGCCCTACACCCCATTGTGCTATTCCTACTTTGACTCCTGACAGGTAGACCTTGTATTCTCCCACTTCCTCTTCTTTCTCACCCCTTACCCAAATGTCACTAACAGCTAAAACGTCCAACCCCATCTTACTTGCAGCCTCTGTCAGCTCTACCTTCTTGCCAGAGTAGCCCCCATTGATATTAATAGCTCCCCATCTCGTTACCATTCGTTTGCCGAGTCGTATCTTAGGAGTCACTGGTTTGTCAATTAGAGGTGGGACTCCGTCACCTCGAAAGGTCTGAAGCATTTTGCTCTGATTGTTGCCAGCATCATATTTAAAGTACCAGGGAAGCAGGTTGCTAGCCTTACTTGCCCCGGGTCCCATTGAAATTTACCCCTATCAGTTGAGGGACTAACCGGTGAATTTGGTAGTCTTTGCCATCTGAGCACAAAGGTGACCACGACTCAGAATATGTCCGAGATGCCCAGCCTTATTCCAAAGTAACTGGTATCCCGACTGTCAGGACCACTTACTTGGCCACTCATACGTTGCCCGTGGTTCATGAACTAGGACATGACAACAGGAACCCACACCATGAACCACTTGACCTCTTAGCAACAAATAAACCTGAGCCGTACTCCATTCATCATAAGAATAAACCTCATGTAAAAGTTACACTATGTATTCTTCCACATTTTCTGGAACCTCATTGGACTTCGTTTCACATGGAGCAGAAGCCGTCTCGAGTACAGTCAAGTACGACGATGATGATATGTTGTAAGCTGTACGTTATGCACCCATTGGCGTTACCGGCACATTTAACTTGGACAGCACTGGCCAGGCAAGTGATCCAACTGACCTGCAGTGATGATGTGAACAATTGCAGTAAAGACATAAAAAGAGACAAGTAGAGAACTATGTAGCTTTGAATGCCATTTAATTTTTAAACAGAAGGAAATGATGGTAAAACTCAGGCGATACGCTTCTTAGGTATTGTAATCAAAAACAAAAGTGATGAAAATTCCTGACTTTAACAAGGGTAATTTTTCTGCTTGAGTTATGTGCGGCGCAAAAGCGCGTTGCTGGGATTTCGCCATGTAGTCCAATATTGAAGCCACTGAAGGTATTACAGTCAGTCGTCTGGTAATCTAAGAACTGCTCCCATATCAGAATCCAAGGAATACATTTCAGTACTGCTACATTGATAGCAAGGCGATCAGCAACATAATCCCAAACCACCAAAAAATCCACATTTCCTCCTCCTCTTTTATGATGTGGTGTTCCTCATTTCGCCATTGTTCGGCAGTGACATGCCACAAAGCTTCGTGTATTAGTTCCAGTACATTTGACAGCTTAAGTGTCTTGTTCTTTCTTGTGACAAAGCCCTTAAGTTGGCTCCAAATCAATTCTATTAGGTTCAGATTGCAGTGTCAAAGGGTCAACTGTAAAAATGCAGCGTTTGTACAGTGTGCTCGATGCTGTGAAAATTGTTTTCCATGTTTCTACAATGATTATCACTCTGGCTCGAGTGAGGCCCCATCCATCCTACAAAACAAAGGGCATATTCAAACAAAGAGTATTTGATTTTTCATTTTTCTCTGCTGCTCACCAGCACACTCGATTTTCAGTTAATGCCACTATCGATTGCGCCATACAAATAATTACATTGCTCACCTTTATATTTAGTACGTACATAGTGTTTCTCGAAAAACATCAAAGCTGAATTTTCTCTGTAATCTTGTCAAAAAACATTAACAACTTGTTTCTGGCATTAACAGAGTCCCACTTGCGTGTTTCACTAGAAGCATGAAGCAGTGTCTTACATTTTCACTGTATGTATATATGAATGGCTTTGCGGGAGAGATCTGCATCCTCCTCAGCTCTGGTGCAACAGTGTAACACATCATGCACTATCAGGGGTGACAGTCCATTGCCATTTATTATGGCATGGGCTATGTGCTTTTCATCCATTTGTCTGCCTACCTTCGACATGTGCAGAAACATGCTAGATGACAGTGGTGTATGGAATGGCATCAGATAGCATTTGGATGGATCCAGGTTCCATTTGTTTGAAAATAATGGCTTCAGTTTGGTTCACCACAGATGGGGGGAGGGGGGCATCACATTGACTGCATTCCCACAAGACATACAGCGCCATCTCAAGGTCTCATCATGTAAGGTGTCATTGGGTACAACCACAAATCACAGTTGGTGCATTTCCAGGCCACTGCAACCAGTGTGACCTATGTGAATGACATCCTGCAACCCTTTGCCATACCCTTTCTGGACAACACTCCAGATGCTATTTTCAGCAAGACAATGCACAATCTCATATTGTTGCAAGAACATGTGCCTTTTTGGTGTCACAAGATGTCAGCGTTTTGCCCTGGCCCACCAGATTACCAGACTCATTGCCAATCATAAATGTGTGGGATATGGTGAACAGCAGGTGGAGTACTGTGACCCAATGCCAACCACCACAGATTAATTTTGAAACGAGGTGAATGCAGCATGGATGGCTATACAACAGGATGCCATTCATGATGATGCCATCACACATGGAACAAGTTATCAGGGCCCATGGCAGATCCAGTGCCTGCTAGATAATGGAAGACATGTCAAACTGAGGTGACTGAAATGCTACTCATTTCTGCAGAACATACTAGTGTACATGTCCTGTGAACATGAACATCCAATCTCTAGTTATTCTAGGAGTTCTGTTTTTTTCTGAACATGAGTGTATAAAACAATTGTGGTAATTATACACAATCATGGAATATCAAAAAGGTCTATAAGTAAAATCGTTCAATAAGAAGCAAACAAATACATTGTTAAAAGTGTGTTCATATGGCGCTGCTGCTATTGCTATTATGTATTGCAGTAATGGCTTGTGTGAGCTGCACACAACTGAAGATACCTGAGCTTATCAAGACACGCAAACAGTTTTGTATTGTCAACTGTACCTGCATGGCTCAGCCATTGGGTCGCTGACAGCTGCGGCATAGGTCCAAGTCCATTCTTCATGGCACATTTGTTTGGAGGTTGAGATGGGTGCTAAAACTCAGTATACACATTCTTCATCATTTTTTATTATCTGCTGATGTATGAAGTCACAATTCATGGCTGCTACCTCTTGCTTACTTGTACCAACAGTTAGATCTGGAATTTGTCCAAACTATGGAGCTTCTCTTCATTGTTCTCAAACCACTGCTGGGCTGTATTGTCCAAGAAAAAATACACATTTGCCAAAAGCCTCAGTCATCCTACTTCTTGTATTTGATGACTTGGTCAAATCCTCTGACCAAGTTTGGTGGATTCTGATCGGTGTCTCTGGACAACACTGATGGAAGTCTGATGTGTAGCTGACTTGTTGCTGTTTTGGAATCCAATGGTTTTCTGAATATATGGACACTGGGAGCAAAATACTGCCTGTATTTCAGTTACTGCTTAAGTAGGTGATGTCTTTTATGTTGCATAACTGGAACTATGATTATGTACACTTTTCAGCATCTCCGCCAAACAGTGTCACCTCGTAACCACAATCAGGTAAAAATCCTAAAGCAAGGTCACCAGTGAAGAGTAACATTTAACACCAAAAGCATGTTTATTATGAACCCCAACATACAGACAGAACAAGCTGAACTCTTGAACAAGGAGTGCTGCTATTTATACAGACATCAAATATTCAAGAATATATTCCCATTAGAAACATAAGAAATTATGAGAACTTTCCAGAAATAATAAATACTAAATAACAAATAATTGCTGGTGATTGGGTTTGAACTAGTGACCCACAGCACACCAGCTAATGATGCTAACCATTATACCACATTACATGCATCACAGCTCTTGGCAATATTATGCACACTTTTAAAGGTTTGATGTGTGTGTAGTGGAATTTTCACTCTAAGAGAAGAATTACTTTCATCATTGCTCTTAACTGACTTCTTTCAATAGGCAGCTGCACTTATCGTCTGTGGTCACAGTTTTCCACCAATTGTTCGAAACATGTTGTTGTTGTTGTTGTGGTCTTCAGTCCTGAGACTGGTTTGATGCAGCTCTCCATGCTACTCTATCCTGTGCAAGCTTCTTCATCTCCCAGTACCTACTGCAACCTACATCCTTCTGAATCTGCTTAGTGTATTCATCTCTTGGTCTCCCTCTACGATTTTTACCCTCCACGGTGCCTTCCAATGCTAAATTTGTGATCCCTTGATGCCTCAAAACATGTCCTACCAACCGATCCCTTCTTCTAGTCAAGTTGTGCCACAAACTTCTCTTCTCCCCAATCCTGTTCAATACCTCCTCATTAGTTACGTGATCTACCCACCTTATCTTCAGCATTCTTCTGTAGCACCACATTTCAAAAGCTTCTATTCTCTTCTTGTCCAAACTATTTATCGTCCATACATGGCCACACTCCATACTTTCAGAAACGACTTCCTGACACTTTAATCTATACTCGATGTTAACAAATTTCTCTTCTTGAGAAACGCTTTCCTTGCCATTGCCAGTCTACATTTTATATCCTCTCTACTTCGACCATCATCAGTTATTTTACTCCCTTAATAGCAAAACTCCTTTACTACTTTAAGTGTCTCATTTCCTAATCTAATTCCCTCAGCATCACCCGACTTAATTCGACTACATTCCATTATCCTCGTTTTGCTTTTGTTGATGTTCATCTTATATCCTCCTTTCAAGACACTGTCCATTCCGTTCAACTGCTCTTCCAAGTCCTTTGCTGTCTCTGACAGAATTACAATGTCATCGGCAAACCTCAAAGTTTTTACTTCTTGTCCATGAATTTTAATACCTACTCCGAATTTTTCTTTTGTTTCCTTTACTGCTTGCTCAATATACAGATTGAATAACATCGGGGAGAGGCTACAACCCTGTCTCACTCCTTTCCCAACCACTGCTTCCCTTTCATGCCCCTCGACTCTTATAACTGCCATCTGGTTTCTGTACAAATTGTAAATAGCCTTTTGCTCCCTGTATTTTACCCCTGCCACCTTCAGAATTTGAAAGAGAGTATTCCAGTTAACATTGTCAAAAGCTTTCTCTAAGTCTACAAATGCTAGAAACGTAGGTTTGCCTTTTCTTAATCTTTCTTCTAAGATAAGTCGTAAGGTCAGTATTGCCTCACGTGTTCCAACATTTCTACGGAATCCAAACTGATCTTCCCTGAGGTCGGCTTCTACCAGTTTTTCCATTCGTCTGTAAAGAATTTGCATTAGTATTTTGCAGCTGTGACTTATTAAACTGATAGTTCGGTAATTTTCACATCTGTCAACACCTGCTTTCATTGGGATTGGAGTTCGAAACATAAGGGTTTGATTAACATGCAGAAAGTACACCCTATGATTGAATGCAGTTACATATGATGGAATATGGTTTGGTAAGTCTGTCTATGCTGATTAATTTGTATTTAACTTTCTATGGCAAAAGTTTTCTGACCATATTTTTTGTTTAACAATATGAAGTGTTTCATATTGTCTGACCTAATCTAATGAACTTCTCATTATGGCTTAAATTTAATGCTGTTGTTAGTGTTCCTAGCTAGACCTTCACATATATCATTGTTTATATGTTTTGCATATACACCTCTCAATATCTATTACCTCAACATCAAGCAACTTTAAATAATTTATTAATTGTTTATGAATAGCTTGTGGACAAGGCTTTCCTGTATTCCTTTCAAGGCAGACCTTCAAGGTTATTCTTCCCAAGAATGACATTTTACTTGCAGTTCCATAAACTTACTTGTTGACCAGAGACAACATTCAAATGTAACCAAATTATGTACTGCACAGAGCCACAGCACACAATTGCAAATCATGGTGTTCAAACGTAGACTTCCCTTTGAACTGACTTACCCATCCAGATACAGAGAGACCTACAGTTTAACAAGAATTCCAAACTACTGCACAACTTGGCATTTTTTTCACATATACTAATCTCTGTCAGATGTGAAAAAAGTGACAAGTGACAGAAAAATCCTACAAATGACTGAGGATTGAGTCTGAACCATTGGGTTTGTCATCCGAGACCATATGTCACTGAGGCACAATCTAGCAGTCCATGGGAGAAGAATCATAATCACTATTTTCACCTGTTACAAAAGCAACAGCGCGAACGGCAGGAAAGTGTCAAATGATAATCAGTTCCAGAATCTCTCATACTGTGACTTTCTCTATTACAATGGTTAGTGTATCGTGTTTTGGTAGTGTAAGAAATTTATTTTCTGAATTACCCCCATATAAATATAAGTTTGGATTATCACAATAAATAAATCATTAGAAAGCAATGAGACAAAAGCAGACACATAGACAATAATGCATATGAAATCAGACCATGATTTCCACAGTAGTCAGCTTTACTAAACATTATTTTCTATTAAAAATATTAATTAATTTGTTAATCAATGCATTTTGTATATACACAGTGTAGTTTAGGTCCTTGGACTGATTTTTTTCTTTTCTCATTAACCCTCTCTAGTGGATGCCTTTTGTAGTCTGAAAGCTTTTGAACAGCCGTGTTGTGGGGCATCATTATAGATGCTGTTCCTGGATTGTATGAATGTAAGATGTATGTCAGACTGAGGAGGTAGAAAAGGAGAAGAAACTACAGGTAATAACTAAATTTGCTACAAAACTCATTTGAATTGCAAAGAGATGTGGACTGGTTCAGAAAGTGTATGTTTAAGGCAGCACTGAGCCAGACAACCATTTTTTAGTGGTACAATGTTTCTGTTAGGATTGAGAAACAGGTAAGGACAGTGTACACAGTGAGCAGCGAGAACAATGCATAAGTCACTGAACTGACTAAAAAAGATTCAACGATATCTTCAGATCCTGCATGAAGTTTTGAACAAGCAAAAATAATCTGCAATTTTCTTTCCATGTGCTCTGATAAGAGAAAAATAGACGATTGAGTTAAGTCTTGTTGGGACTTGATATACATGACTCATCTTGACAAGAACATTTTAGGCAACATTATTAATGTTGCAATATTGTGAAAGGAAAGTTGTTACTCACCATATAGCAGAAATGCTAAGTTGTGGTTGTGAGTTCCATTTGTATGAGCGTGTGTATGTGTGTCTGTCGTCTATTGTTAATGAAGGCCTTACTGGCCAAAAGCTTTACTTGTAACAGTCTTTTTGTTGTGCCTATCTGCGATTCAGCATCTCCGCTATATGGTGAGTAGCACCTTTCCTTTTCATAATATTGTAACATTCCTTCCTAGATTTTCCATTGTTTCATTATTAATGTTGATGAAACTTGCACTTTGCCTAACATCCTGAAACAAAATTTTCTAAAATGGGCCAGTGAAATATCTTCAAATCAAAGATGAAGAACATGCAGTCTGATTATGTTTCCTGACTGCAGTGCCACTGATCACAAGGACCTTGTGTGGCAAGGTATAGTAGCTTGTAGGGAATTCTATCAGCAAGTGTTAAAAATGATTGCTTTCTCAAACCCAAAAAACCTCTCAGGACTCTTCATCTCGTTTAATTTTTTTCTGCTGCACAATAATAACACAGCTCATTAGACAGCAATGAATTGCCAGTTCTTCACTGAGGACCAAGCCTCTATTTCATTCACCAAATTTGTCATCTCGAGACTACTTCTGTTTCTCAAAACTTAAAATATGCCTGGACTGTTCTAGATTTGACTGGACATAGAATATCCAGAAGACTATATATCACAAATTCTTGACTTCTCTGAGAACACAGAGAGATTTACAACTGATGCTGAGCAATATACATCAAATGAAACTTCTTTTGAGCAAATAAACAGTCAAATTATGCAATTTGTTATTGATGTAGTGAAAAAAACTCATAAACAACAGTGTGCATAATGTTCATTCAGTTTTATGTAAATCATGTTTTTCAAATTTGGTGACTTTTTGGTCCTGGTCTAGTTTTCCCTTAATTTATGATTGGCAGTATTATTTTGTGTGCGTGTTTCAGCATGTTTATTTCTCACAGGTCTATTTGAGGTACATGTCACAGACAGTACTTCCTCCACCATTCAACCTATTGCCCACACTAAGAGGAATGCAGCTGGCTGGTCGCTGGATGCGTGCGCTGTGTAGTCCACGGCCTGGAGAGAAGGCAGGCTGCTCTATGACAAACTGCTGCTATCTTGTGAGTATTTTCTTACTGTCCTTTTTTTAAACCAATATTTTGATACAGTAATAATATTTCAAGACAGAATCATTCACTCGGACAGATAAGTGAATGAAGCTGTTAGTTCATGAGAGGTTGATGAACCAGATAAAGTTCAAATCTGAGTGAGCAACTAGTGGCCCAGTATCCCACTCACATTTCAAGTAACTTATATGATAAAAGTTCATTTTTATATTGGTACATGAAACTGCACTACTTCTTCTTCTTCTTTTTCTTCATTTCAGTCTTAAAATATAAAATACCAATAATTTAATATGTAAATACAAAGGACACAGGGTGCACAATTTAAAAGTATATGAGGTAAATGTGACTCCTCGGCAAAGGTTATTGCTTTTTAGTTTAAGTAACAGGGTACTGCTAGTGTCAGTTGAGCAAAGAAAGCCAGCATTTCTTCTGTCATGCCCTCATCCCCTTCTCCTGTTCTCCTTTGCCCCTCTCTTTCCTGCAATGCTCCATTCTTCTCACCTATTCCAAGTTCACCTCCCCTCTTGTAATATCACGCCTCCACTGGTTGCAATATAATAAAGTCCTTTTTTGTGGTTGTAATGCAGTGTTATTCTTCATTACTTTTTTTGTTCTGAAAATTGATTAGGCACTCACTTGAGCTAAATACATCTCTGCAGCCAAGTCAAATTTGTATCTTATTTCACTTAGAACAAATGTAAGTTTATACCATAAATACAGTGCCTACATTTCTGAAAATGCTATAATCATATTGATATAGTTTCAAGGACAGCCAGCTTAGCAGCCACTGAAAATTGGATAAAAACAGATGAAGATATATTACACCCCCCCACCTCCAGATAGACCACAATGACAGGACAGTTATTGTCTTTGTACCTATCCACCACTCAGTCTCAACTATAAAGAGAGAGAATACTTTTAGTTGCTTATACTCTACCTGGGATTTTCCACTATAATGTGAATAAACCCAGAGGAAGAAGAGAAACAGCTAATGATAATTTCCGTTACGTGAATCCCACCACACTACAATGGGACAAGATTCAAAAAAGAATAATAAAAAATGATTATAGTTGCGAAGGAGAGTTTCAAGTGGAAAGCATTTCAATAATCTGAAAAACATGTGCTAAATACATGTCATTGGCAGTTTTGAGACTCACTTCCTAAACCAGTACAAGAACTAACCGCCAAATGGCAGGTGACTGTGTGACTTGTACAGGGCTATTACAAATGATTGAAGCGATTTCATAAATTCACTGTAGCTCCATTCATTGACATATGGTCATGACACACTACAGATACATAGAAAAACTCATAAAGTTTTGTTCGGCTGAAGCCGCACTTCAGGTTTCTGCCGCCAGAGCGCTTGAGAGAGCAGTGAGACAAAATGGCGACAGGAGCCGAGAAAGCATATGTCGTGCTCGAAATGCACTCACATCTGTCAGTCATAACAGTGCAACGACACTTCAGGACGAAGTTCAACAAAGATCCACCAACTGCTAACTCCATTCGGCGATGGTATGCGCAGTTTAAAGCTTCTGGATGCCTCTGTAAGGGGAAATCAACGGGTCGGCCTGCAGTGAGTGAAGAAATGGTTGAACGCGTGTGGGCAAGTTTCACGCGTAGCCCGCGGAAGTCGACGAATAAAGCAAGCAGGGAGCTAAACGTACCACAGCCGACGGTTTGGAAAATCTTACGGAAAAGGCTAAAACAGAAGCCTTACCGTTTACAATAGCTACAAGCCCTGACACCCGATGACAAAGTCAAACGCTTTGAATTTTCGGTGCGGTTGCAACAGCTCATGGAAGAGGATGCGTTCAGTGCAAAACTTGTTTTCAGTGATGAAGCAACATTTTTTCTTAATGGTGAAGTGAACAGACACAATGTGCGAATCTGGGCGGTAGAGAATCCTCACGCATTCGTGCAGCAAATTCGCAATTCACCAAAAGTTAACGTATTTTGTGCAATCTCACGGTTTAAAGTTTACGGCCCCTTTTTCTTCTGTGAAAAAAACGTTACAGGACACGTGTATTTGGACATGCTGGAAAATTGGCTCATGCCACAACTGGAGACCGACAGCGCCGACTTCATCTTTCAACAGGATGGTGCTCCACCGCACTTCCATCATGATGTTCGGCATTTCTTAAACAGCAGATTGGAAAACCGATGGATCGGTTGTGGTGGAGATCATGATCAGCAATTCATGTCATGGCCTCCACGCTCTCCCGACTTAACCCCATGCGATTTCTTTCTGTGGGGTTATGTGAAAGATTCAGTGTTTAAACCTCCTCTACCAAGAAACGTGCCAGAACTGCGAGCTCACATCAACGATGCTTTCGAACTCATTGATGGGGACATGCTGCACGGAGTGTGGGAGGAACTTGATTATCGGCTTGATGTCTGCCGAATCACTAAAGGGGCACATATCGAACATTTGTGAATGCCTAAAAAAACTTTTTGAGTTTTTGTATGTGTGTGCAAAGCATTGTGAAAATATCTCAAATAATAAAGTTATTGTAGAGCTGTGAAATCGCTTCAATCATTTGTAGTAACCCTGTATTTAACATATTATAATTTCATTCCACCAACTGTATGTGTGATAAAAAGACGGACTGTGAATTATAAGCTAGTGGTGTGTCCTGAAGCTGCTAAATAACTGATCACTAAAACTCTGTGATGAAATCACAACTCAAACCTAGATCTCTGCTTTTGGCAACAATGCCATTACTGAGTGACCTCCCATGGCATACTTCACAACGCACCTCACAGCTTTAATCAGCAAGATTCCTTAATAGCACACACTCCAGAGCAGAGTAAATGCTAAGTTCTTACTTTACCTTTCTCTAATTTTATTCTTTACTCAATATTCAGCTCATTTTCCTTCAAGGTTTCTTATCAAACTTTTAGATGTAGTCCTATATTTTCTGCATATTTTTCATGTTCATTCTTTATTTCATTTTCTCCTGACTTTGCTAACTCTTTTCTGAATTTATCAGAATGTGACATGTATATTACAGATTTATGTAGAGTATTCTGCTTTTTACAAAATAGCTAAATCTGCATTACTCTGGCACTTTCTGACTTTCAATTAGTCATCAAATTTCTGTCAAGATGATATTTTGCAAAGTGTTTGACAAATAACCAATAAATGACAGTCTGTAAATCTCTAAACTAATATTTTACAAACACTCTTACAATAGGTTTTTACTTGCATAAAAATTTATCATGTGAGTAAAAGGAAAGCATCATGACAGTGCATCAAAGAGGAATGTTCAGATTTTTATTTGATCTGATTTGCACAGGGAGACAAAACAATAATGATCTTAGCCCACCATTGTCCACACCAAAATTGAGTTTACTGTGCAGTTTCTCTTCCCATCATTCCAGTTAATCAGGCAGTACTCTTAAAGAGTAGTAGGAGACTCTTTTATTAGACACAATTTCTCCACAAATGATTGGCCAAAATATTCTGCGTCTTTTGGCCTCCAATGCTTGACCCTGGAAGATTAAATATGGTGGGGTTTCACCCCCTCTTCATATATCCTACAATTATGGACTTGTTTCTTCACACCTATCAAGTGCAGGTGTTTCTTAAATTTCTCATGGTCAGTCGTTAGTTCTACCATGAGTTTAATCTGTCTCCTGACCAAGCCCAGGACTGGAGCACTTATCTTAAAATGCAGCTTTGGCAACATTAGCTTGTCATGTTTTTGTTTTTGGATCTTAGTCCAATATTTTGCATGCTGTCTACTGATCCAGCTGTGTAATTTTGATTTTACCATCACCGTGCTGATGGTTAGGGCAATTTCCTGCCCTGGCCAGCTTATCTGCTTGTTCATTGTCACTTATTCATGAATGACTAATGACCCACAGCAGGATTACCCTGTTGCTTTTCCCTAACCTCACAAGTGCTTCATGACATTTTGCAATGAACTTCAATCTCAAAGCAGGGACTGATAGATTTCAGAACTGCTTGGCTGCCTGAATGAATGCAGATGCCATGATCCTTGTGGCACCTATGCAGATGCTCCTCCATGTACACTCTGATAGCAAATATTTCCACCTGGAATACTGTGACCAACTTCCCCAGAAATACTGTTCTCTCTAGTCCAGGCTGTAAGCCATACATCCCAGCACCTTTGTCTGTTTTTAACCCATCAGGAAACCAGACTTCATTTACTGAATGATACAGTGGTTCATTCTGCCACTGCTTCCTGCATCCATTTGTTACCTTGACAGATTTACTGAAGCTGCTGGAAGTTATTGTTTAATAAACTGGCATTTCCCTGACCATTCCTACATTTTCCACATTCATTATAATGGTGTGGGACTCTGGATATTCTAAAGGTTTCCAGTTATTTACAGTTTTTAACTTGTATGCCCCTGTTGCTGCTTTCATCATAACCCAAAGGTGTAATGGGGACATATACAGCACCCAGCAGTGGTTGTGCTGCTAATTTCACCTGTTATGACTAAGCAGCAGTGATGCTAAAAGCCCCCTCAATATCCAGAAAGATGTAGTGAGCAGTTTCCTGAAAGTGAGGAGCTTTTTTGACCTTTCCTACAAGTTGGTGATGTACTGTTTCACATAATTTGCCTTCTTGGTATGCATATTGTTTTACATGTACAGGAACCTTAGATAACATCATTTACCTAATGTGCACATTAGAAAGGAGGACAGAGTGATCATTCTCATAACCATAGCTTTGGTATGATCAGTTCTCTCTGGTTTATAAATGAAAATAACCATAACTGTCCTCCAAGCATTAGGGATGACTCCTTCTCCTACACTGACTGAACAGTTTGCACAGGAGTGTGCTGGATCCCTCACCTGCCTGTTGTAATAGAACCAGAAAGATTCCAACTGGACCTGGTGAGTTGAACAGCTGAAACATTCCTACTGACCAGACGTTTCCTTAAAAAAACAAAAAAACAAAAATAAAAACAAAAAAAATCAACACATTCTCTGACAGGTTCCCAGTTCTTTGAGAACTGCCAGAGCGCAATGAGGGAAGTGAGTCTTGAGGAGCACATCAAGTATCTCAAGTGCTGTCGTCGTATACCCACCATCCTCCTTCCTCAGGGTACCTACTGAATTTGTTGGCATTCTTGTGAGACTTCTTATGAAGTCTTGCCCTAGTAACTGTACCTTTCACCTTCTTACAGGGTATTGTCCAGGATGATAGTTTTGCTTGCTCAATAGCAAGATTGTATTTAACAAAGGCCTCCCAATATTTTGCCCATTGTCCTTTTCTTCTTGCAAAGTTGAAGAGTCTTTTTACGTGTTTCCTTTGCAATTCCAGATTATTATTTCATCAGGATATATTTCTGTTTGTGTGCTTATTAGTGAGAGTGGACCATTTTCTAAGTAATAGATCATAGTGGCGGACGCAGTTCCTCAAGATCTGAATTTCTTATCAATGTTTTAACTTCAGATAAGCATGAGCTTAAGTTTTTCTTGTATTAGCCCCAGTCTGTTTTCTTAGGATTCCTATAAGCCATGGTCTGTTTAACACAAATTTCAACCCCAAACTTGATATAAATGTGGTGAAATTAGGGTGGTTTATTCACCACATGCCATTGTTTGATCCAGCTACCCATTAAATGGAGCCCAAAGTTGTGGCAATTATTTCTTCTGATCTATTTCTGAAAGTAGGTTCTCTACCCCTATTGAAGACCTTTACATTGCTCTCCAATTCAAGTAGATACTCACCTCTTCTATTGGTGTTATTGCTTCCCTACCAGAAGGCTGTGAGCATTAGCATCACAACCAACCAATAGTTGTTCGTACAGGTGCGAGCAGTTCTCTATCAGTTTCCGCACTACCTGGGACAGTGGAGCACTGTCCTCGAAAGGAAGGTAAGCCAGGGCAAATACAAATTACCTCAAGCTCCCTTCCTTATGCTGTTTCATCCTGATAGTCGCTAAATCCATTGTACGGAAGTCTACCATTTGCCTCAAGTTCTGCCAAGATCTGATATGTCCCTCTTATATATAAACAGGGTTCATCAATCAGGGCCTCATCCACCTCCTTTCTTCCCAGAAGATGACTCAAGGAAGTAGTTGCCACTTTCTTATGTTGCAGGTTTATGTGCAACACTTCCAGCCACCAACTTACCACCTTGGTCAATTCCAGTATCCTTAATTAGCCTGACGGTAACCTGCAAGAACACTGAACTCAGTTTTAGGTCTTGTTTTTGCATTTCCCTCAGGGATTCTTCACCAACTTCCACCACAAGAGTTTGGCCATTAGATACAACCTTCCAGTGGATTGCCCTCCACTCCTCTGTTGAGGTCTTCAGGTACTCCAACCATACATTTTTGAACGAGTCTTCAGAGGAACATCAATATCTTTGCAGTCTTGAAGAGTGTAGCTGCTGTCTTGACCAGTGGCTTCACCTCCTCCCATGGAGGTATCTTGAGCATCATCTCATTAAGCCAATCCACAGTTCCCATCTCATCACAGACCAAGATTAGGGCACCTTTGTCCAGATAGACCCTCCTGAATTGACGTTTCCCATTTCTTGGACTCACCTATCATCCAATCTTGTTGCGGAGACAGGTCCCATCAGTTCCAACCCTGATGCTTGGGTATATGAGGTCTCATCGAGGCCCTCAGCTTTCATGTTGTTTTCTGTGTTCTCCATTATAGTCCCACAAAAATTGGAGAAAAACTGGGGATGCACCAGGACAACCCATGGAAGCCCCTTGCAGAGCAAGGACTATTACTCAGAGATGTTGCCTAGTATCCCTGAGGTTCCATTCATGACATTTTCCCATGTGCCACACCCACACGCCCACCAGCACAGATCACATTACACCTTGGGTTGAGTACCTAGGGAATTGGAGGACTATGGGAATGAATGTGGGAACGGATGGGATGTTGTGGGCCACACTTCATCTGGTTCATCTGCTGTGCCCTGTTCGACATTGGAGACCCTGGCAGTAGTTGTGGTACAGCCAGCAAGCTCTCAGCTTCAAGTGAACATGCAAACCTCTCCACTGGCACAGTCAGTGCTACACTAAGGCAGTGTCCTCTGGAGAGGGATGGTCAGATTCTATCAAGAACTTATGATTATTACTGTTTAGATGGTAGTACAGGGAAGGAAGGAAGGAAAAAAAGGAAGGAAGGGAAAAGAGGAAGGAAGGAAATAGAAGAAGGAAGGAAATAGAAGAAAGAAGGAAAGAAGGAAGGAAGGAAGGGAGGAGGGAGGGAATGAAGGTCAGAATTTAACATCCCATCAATAATAAAGTCATTAGAGATGAAGCACAGGCTTGGATTTTTAAAGGAACTATTTTATCATTTTCTTTAAGAAACTTAGGGAACCACAGAAAACATAATTCTGGATTGCAGGATGGGGATCTGAGCCTCCCAGATGTGAGTCCAGTGTCTTATCACTGGGCCATCTCATTCAGTTGCCATAAACAGGACAGTACATAATGAAGGCTATCCCCAAAAAGCAGCAGTTTAGTCACAAAGAATGCCACTGCAAAGACAGTTGTAACATTGGTTTTATAGTTGTTCTTAGTATTCCAGAATGATGTGGCCTACATCTCAATAGGACTGTATTCAAATTTGAAGACTCTTGTTGGACAAGTTCATGAATTGCTCATTGGCTTTCCAGGTACACTATTAGAGAAAATTCATAGTAGAGCTGTCAATTTTACAATGAACTAATATTCACACAGAAGTAATTGATTTAGGAGCACCTACTGTGTTGTGGAGAAAACACTTCTGTTGCCTTTGCAAGTGGAGTACAGGGATACTAGGCGGCAGTAGTTCAGCTGGTCACCTCACATGACAGTCAAACACAGGGTGAGCAAAACATGCAATTTCAGCACATCTGGTCATGGGCAAAATATGTGACACTTAATCTTCAAAGTCATTCAGACACTGGGCCATCGTATCCCACTGTGTCAGCAATGTGCTACCTTGATTTTTTATGTTATGCTTTTCGACATGTTCCACACTCATTTTTGAGTATATGGAACAAAAGCTGAATCTAATCTCATCTATTTGGAGAAAGCTGAAGCTGTCAGAGTCAGCTCCTGTGGGCAACCACATACATGTTGATGACAGTAACTGCTTTAACTGTGCAGCAAATCACTCGCTAATTCAATGCTAGACAACAAAATCTGATAAGCTATTATACCTAGAACCATCACCTCACTACTGGTTGTCAAAAGCACCATCCTTTGCATGTTTTAAGTGTGGATAAAGAAGCCTGGATTGAAGACTCATGGTACAGACTGATGGCGGGTATACGTATGTTAAAAACTACATGAGATGGAGCTACTTTTATGTGAGAGGTGTTTATATGGAAAGAAATGCAGCCCCTAATACATCTGCCACCATATTTCATTGGTAAATGATAATGGAACCTAATGTCCAGTTATCTGCACCTGTTTGTTCACCTTCAGTAAACTGAAACCTCAATAAGAAATTTTAGTAATAGTGCATCATAAAGAAAACGTACAGGGTGTTACAAAAAGGTACGGCCAAACTTTCAGGAAACATTCCTCACACACAAAGAAAGAAAATATGTTATGTGGAAATGTGTCCGGAAACGCTTACTTTCCATGTTAGAGCTCATTTTATTACTTCTCTTCACATTAATCATGGAATGGAAACACACAGCAACAGAACGTACCAGCGTGACTTCAAACACTTTGTTACAGGAAATGTTCAAAATGTCCTCCGTTAGCGAGGATACATGCATCCACCCTCCGTCGCATGGAATCCCTGATGCACTGATGCAGCCCTGGAGAATGCCGTATTGTATCACAGCCGTCCACAATACGAGCACGAAGAGTGTCTACATTTGGTACCAGGGTTGTGTAGACAAAGATCTTTCAAATGCCCTGTAAATGAAAGTCAAGAGGGTTGAGGTCAGGAGAGCGTGGAGGCCATGGAATTGGTCCGCCTCTACTAATCCATCGGTCATCGAATCTGTTGTTGAGAAGCGTACGAACACTTCGACTGAAATGTGCAGGAGCTCCATCGTGCATGAACCACATGTTGTGTCGTAGTTGTAAAGATACATGTTCTAGGAGCACAGGTAGAGTATCCCGGATGAAATCATGATAACATGCTCCATTGAGCGTAGGTGGAAGAACATGGGGCCCAGCCAAGACATCACCAACAATGCCTGCCCAAATGTTCACAGAAAATCTGTGTTGATGACGTGATTGCACAATTGCGGGCAGATTCTCGTCAGCCCACACATGTTGATTGTGAAAATTTACAATTTGATCACGTTGGAGTACATACTGACGAAACTAAAATGAGCTCTAACATGGAAATTAAGGGTTTCCAGACACATGTCCACATAACATCTTTTCTTTATTTGTGTATGAGGAATGTTTCCTGAACGTTTGGCCGTACCTTTTTGTAACACCATGTATTTCAGTTTTGTAGAAGAGTTAGGATGGAAAGGAGTGCTCTTCCTCCAGGATACTTCTTGTGTTCTGCTCAGTTAATTACTAGGATTTTTGAATGATTAGTTTGGAAAGTTCATGTTATTACAGTTTGTTAGACCCTTTCAAGGAATTTGTAGATGTAATCAAATAGAACACTTTGAAGTTTGAATTACCAATGTAACAAAACTAGGACAGAGATGAGGAAAAAGTCATAATCATAACACAAACTTATACCTGAAAAAATTATTTCAGATTTATTAATATACAAAATTAAAACTCTCAGAATTTGCCTAATTAGTTAATGAATGCCCTTCTCACAAACAACAGCAGTAGGTGGGACTTTACTCAAAGAAAAAGAGCTGAAAGGAGCAGATAGTAGAGCCAAAAACTAGATATTGAAGAAAATAGTAGTGCACAGCCATCCTAATTACAATTGGTGACCAATGAGGGACAAGGATGAAAGTAAAAAGTAAGGAAGAATGTTTCAGATTTAACAAGATCATTAGAGAAAGAGCTTAGACTGGACTAGGAAGGTGAAATAAATTGTCAATGTCCTTTTTGAAGTAACCACAGCAGCATTCACCTTATACAGTTTAAAGAAACAAAAGAAAACCTAAATCTGAAAGGCTGATGGTGATTTGAATACTACTAATATGAGAGTCGAGATCTTAACCATTGTGCCATCTTGCTTAGGTAAGGAAACAGAAAACAAGAAGAAAGTGTAAGTCACTCTCTAATTCCTTCCTTCGTTTCCACTGTCCTTTAACCAACCATTGCTGGGTTGGCACTGCTTATGGTACTTTCCAAATTCATGGAGAAGCAACCACACCTGTATATAGGCTATTATTATAATGGAATTGCCATTCCCAAAGACTTTCTTTAAGCTACTGCCAATTTACCCAGAGAGGAATCCACGTACCCCTTTCTGCCATACCTAGTGTAATCACAATGTCAAATGTGACATCACTTTTGAGAATGTTTGTGCATCCTGTATCCGAGGCAAGATGTGTGAATGAACCTGATATATACCTCAGTGTATGTGGAAAACCACCTAAAAGCCACATCTAGATGTCATCCACACAAAAAAAGTTGAAACCTTGTTAATTGTGAGAAAGGCTGGAGTGAAAGAGTGGAGTAAGATAGGTCACCCGACATGTTGCATAGCTGTGAAAAGTGAAAGATCAACTGCACCAATTTCCATAAATACTATTTCAATGGAAATAACTGTGGCTGCAGAGGTTATGACCCCAATAAAGCTATAGTATGCGGGGAGTTACAGATGATACCTGTGAACATAGCTTGTTCTTGTCCAGCACTGAAGTGGCAGTTCCTGCCCTGTGATCTATCTGTTACTGCAATGACAGTTAACTGTAAACATGTCAACATACTGTTGCAACAGCAGTCCACTTTCATTATGGTGGCAACAGTTTTCCCTGTTACGTATGAAACATCTTTGAGATGAGGGCATGAGGAAAACCCAGTGCTTGCATGACCTCAGAGATGCAGTGTACCATGTGCCATGCACCCACCATCCGGTTCTGATAAAATGTGTTGATATTATTTTTCTTCCGACCCTGTGCTCAGGTGTTAATTGATGTCGAGGACAAAATGGAGCAACCCATGCAGCAAGGTAAAAAAATTGCTACAGTAACAGCAACTATTTTTAAATCAGTTGCTTTTGAGTGTAAGCTGCTTCTATCTGCTACTTTAGTGTTAATGGCGGCCTGCTCATGGTACAGTAATCAAGCAAATTTGCTTTACTTACACCTAATGAACCTGCTCTGAAAACAGCTGCTACTGTCAATGCCATATCATCTGATTCATTTTCCAATACTCTCTTTTAGAGATTACAGTTTTGCTGCTACCTGAAACTTTTCGTATGACCACATATGCCACTGAATTGGAAGTTTTACTATAAACTGTAAGAGTTCCCAATACAAATGAAAGGGGAGTGCTCAATAATAAGCACTTGATGTTACAAAACAAATTATTCTCTCTTTACAATTTTTTCTGGATTCACTACCAGTATTAAAATAAATGTAAAACCAAAACAACCATAAAAATTTCCCCAGACAAATTTTAATTTCCGTTCTGTTGTTCATTTAGAATCACTGCAAAGCCCAATATGAGTTTTAGGCAATGTCTACATCTTATCTCATGGCTGTTTACATCACAGTTCATCTACAATTGATCTGTGCACAACCTCAATTGGTCACTTATCCTACACAGTAGCAGCCCGACAGTTTTGTGATTAAAATTTGTCTGAAGGTCTGTAATTCTTATAATCTTTTTTTCTATTTTGTCTTTAGGAGGAAGAAAAGGGATTACCTGATGATCAGCAAGACAAGGAGTTTCGATTGCTGATGTCTCAGCTGGCACAAAGATATTTCCGAGACAGAGAAACATGACTGAAACATGGTGCAGGACTTTTATATACTAGTGCACAATGCTAAATAGCTTTGATGAAATATATGTTAATAAGTTATACTCAGGCATACTATAGGTGGAAAGGATCCATTATAGTAATATCTCATACTGAAGCATGTTATTGCACTCCCCTTGTAATCTGATCTGCCTCTGCTATGCATTTTCATCATTGACTACATGGATTTTTATCCAAAACAGTTGTTTCAGTTTTGTAACAATAATTAAGGTCTATTTTTTTAAATATACACTGATTCAGTGAGAAACTGTGTTCACAGGGGAATTTATTACAGAATAACAGTTTATCTTGTTCATACAGCAGTTTTACTAGCTACGAGTTTTGAAACAAGTTATTTTCAGCTCTATGAAACCGAAAATAAAAGGATTTACAAAAGTGTTAAACACATGTAACATAAAAAACAAAGGCCCTGAAGTCAGAACAAAGGACACGTGAAGCTGACAGATGATTGTGTCAATCTCTGCAAAATGGTATCTTTCAAATTGGTACGGAGGGGGCAACATATGGCTATATGGCTCTCCCAGAGCCACTATCAGCTTTCCAGAGCTTGGAGCCACTACTTTTCTTGCAAGTAGCTCCCCGGTTGGTCTCATAAGGCTGAGTGCAAGTTGCTCCAGTCTCCCTTTTTAAAAAAAAAAAAAAAAAAAATCCTGGGATACAAACAGCTGAGTACACATCCCAAAAATCTCACAGTGAAATGCAGTTTATTCCAAATTTTGGTAACCTACAATTATTGAACCATACTATATGTACAGTGTAACTTTACCCTTTTTCAAGGTATGCTGGGAGCATAAGCATGCTACCACCATTTAGTTTATAGGCTGCTGCAAGAGAGAAGAGGTGTAGAAGAAACACAGCCTGCCTCTTTCTCATTGGACAGACAGCATACTATAATCACCATTGCATTCACAGTGCCTACAAAGCTGCAGCATGTTATATCACTTAGAAGCTGAGGTTGCCAACAGAAGAAAAAGTCATCTGATTTTATAGATTCCTTTCCCAGAAATCAATCAAGATTGCAGTTAAGCATGTGAGGTAAACAATACATTGGTCTCATAATTTAAGATTTTACAGAACATTTAACTTACCATCACACTATGGTCCTGAAATAAATTGAGTACCATACCAAAACATTTTACTCCCAATATCTACCTGACTCACCACTTCTAGTGACTGCCCTCAGCACTATCAAAATAGGCATGCACTGGCACTTACAATTCCCTTACAAACCCAATAGGTAAAGGAAAATTTCCAGAAACTGGCTAAAAGCAAAGGTCATTCCAGTTTTCATAAGAATTTGACAGTATATAAAATGATCTTCAGATCAGAATTCTGCAAGGCAAGACATGCACTAAGGTAATGACTAGACTTGGGGCTGATTGTATAAAGCAGTTTACCTTAGAGTAGCGAAAAAGTATTATTTCGCCATGAAATGCGATCAGCTTTGACTGATCAACTCAAGTGTGTGGGGTGCACACAAAGGTATTTTAGATTAAGCAACTCTCCATCCAATCCAGATAACAATAGCTGTAGGAAACCCAGAAGTAGCGAAAGAAATGCCTCCCACAGGTGAGAGTATTAAACTCCTAGTGGTAAATTGCCAAAGCATTTGCAACAAAGTGTCAGTGTTTGAAGTGCTCATCAAAAGCAGTGAAGCTCACTTAATAATTTTGGGGAAAAAGTGTACATTGAAAGGGTAGGCAAATGGGAAATGAAGGTGGTGTATTTGTTGCAGTAAACAAGAAACTCAAATCCACCAAGGTAGAAATTGAAGCTGCATGTGAGACCGTTTGTGCAAGGCTTAGTACCAGGGGTGGGTATAAAATGATAATTGGATCCTTCTGTTGCCCACCAGACACATCTTGTGATGTGACTGAAAACTTCAGAGAAAACCTCAGTTCACTTATACATAAGTTTCCCAATCATACTGCAATCGTAGGTGGAGACTTTAGTCATCCAACAATGAATTGAGAAAATTAAAGTTTTGTTAGTGGTGAGTGTAATAAGTCATCCTGCGAAACTTTACTAAATGCCTTCTCTGAAAACTACCTAGTACATATAGTTTTGAACCCTACTCATGATGGAAATATATTGGATCTAATGGCAACAAATAGATCTGACCTCTTTGAGGATGTCCACACTGAAATTGGCATCAGTGACATGACCCAGTTGTAGCAACAATGATTACCAAAGTATAAAGGACAACTAAAACAAGCAGAAAGGTACATATGTTAAGTTAACTAGATAAAAAAAATCATCAGTGTCATATCTCAATGAGGAACTTGAAACTTTCAGCACAGGGCAGAATCATGTAGAGGAACTCTGGTTCAGCTTCAAAAGAATAGTTTAGAAGGCAATGGATGGATATGTATGCAGTAGAACAGTTCGTAATGGGAAGGAATCTCCATGATATACAGTCAATGCAAAGAAACTTCTAAAGAAACAGAGATTACTGCATAATAGATGTAAAACAAAGCATAGGGCTAGGGGGAGAGAGAGAGAGAGAGAGAGAGAGAGAGAGAGAGAGAGAGAGAGAGATGCTGAATGAAATGTGTTTGGCTGTCAAGAGAGCAATGTGTGATGCCTTCAATGACTACCACAGCAGAATATTGTCAAGTGATCTTTTACAGAACCCAAAGAAATGCTGGTCATATGTAAAGGCTGGTAATGGCACCAAAGTTAGTGTCCAGTTCCTAGCGAATGAGACAGGAACTGAAATCAAGGGTAGCAAAGCAAAAGCTGAAATGCTTAACTCCATTTTCAAATGTTCCTTTACAAAGGAAAACAGGGAGAATCCTCGTACCACTGAAAAGATGAATGAAATAAGTATTAGTGTCAGTGATGTTGAGAAACAGCTGAAATCATTAAAACTGAACAAAACTCCATGCCCCAATGGAATCCCTATCATGTGAAACCCAACTCACACTTTCCTTACATGTCAAACTGAAAGCTTTGGATCAAGGCAACCAGTAGATGCAGTATTTCTTGATTTCTTAAAAACATTTGACTCAGTACCATACCTATGCTTTTCAAAAGTATGATCATATTGGATATCAAGTGAAATTTGTGCTTGGATTGAGGACTTTTTAGTAGGGAGGACACAGCATGTTATCTTGGATGGATAGTCATCTTCAGATGTAGAAGTAACTTCAGGTGTGCCCCAGGGAAATGTGTTGAGACCCTTGCTATTCTATTGTATATTAATGACTTTGCAGTAGTCAGTATTAATAGTAAAACAGGGTTTTTGCAGGTGAAGCAGTTATCTATAATGAAGTACTATCTGAAAGAAGCTGCATAAATATTCAGTAAGAGCTTGATGGCTTTTCAAAGTGGTGCATAGATTGGCAACTTGCTCTAAATGTTCATAAATGCAATATTTTGCACTTCACAAAATGAAAAAATGTAGTATCCTACGACTGTAATAGCAATGAGTCACTCTCAGAATCTGCCATCCCATACAAATACCAGTGTGTAACACTTTGTAGGGATATGAAATGGAATGATCACACAGGTTCAGTTGTGGGTAAAGCAGGCAGTAAACTTCAGTTTATTAGTAGAATAATGGGGAAGTGCAATCAGTCTACAAAGGAGATTGCTTACAAATCACTAATGTGACCACTTTTGGAATACTGCTCAAGTGCGTGGGATCCATACCAGGTAGGACTAACAGGAGATATTGAACATATACAGAGAAGGGCAGCACAAATAATCACTGATTTGATTAATCAGTGGGAGAGTGTCACAGAGATACTGAAGGAACTTAACTGGAAGACTCCTGAAGATAGACATAAACTATCCTGAGAAAGTCTATTAACAAAGTTTCAAGAATCAGCTTTAAATGATAACTGTAGGAATATATTACAACCCCCTACATATCACTCACACAGGGATTGTGAGGATAAAAATTAGAATAATTGCTCCACACACAGAGGCATTCAAACAATCATTCTTCCCGAGCTCCATATGTGAATGGAATGGGAAGAAACCCTAAAACTGTCACAATGGGATATACTTTCTGCCATGCACCTCACGGTGGTTTGCAGAGTATAGACGTAGATATAGATGCAGATGTAAAAGTTGAAATTCAGTTACAATCATCAAATCACAACCTAATGATACTGTAATATAAAGGAATGGATTGTGTTTCTCTTGTAACATTATACAGACACAATACCAGAAGTAACACAAACCAAGATTCATTCTGTTTTCTTATAAAGAGATTCTCAATAACACTAAATGAAGTATTCAATGGTACAAAGCCTCATAACTATAGAACACATCAATATACAGTCTCATAGGTGAGCATAAAATTAGTAAGTAAACATGAGGAGGATGGCCCAGTGTGCCAGGCCTATATTGGGCTGTTGTGCATGCAGCACTCCACTTGCTGTGCCATCTGTCCAGGTTGCAATGAGACCTATAGGCCAGCCACTGAGGCACTTGTATTGTGCGCTGCTTGATTATGTGTGCTCACGCTGTAGGGTTACAACACTTCTTCTCCCTTGCACAAAAGTGTTCGTGGTGGAAATGTTCATGTCTTCATCAGCAGGTGACAACTGCTAGAGCTGGTGTCATGCTGGCTCAGGAGAATGCTGTCTGAAATGGCGCAGGCATTAGGCAGTAATGGAGTTGGAGTTCTGGTGATCTTGGTGCTGTATCTATGTCCACATCCGGGAAGGCACTTGGTGATGGAGGCAGCAGAGAAGACGACAGAGGCAAGGGCTGTGGAGATAGAGATGGCCCGGCACTGAATACTCTACCTGGCAGCTGGGGTACACAGAGCGAAGACTATACCGGAGCCGGAAGAGTCGTGGACTGTGCCACAGGGGCCAGTGCACAGTCGTCATGCATGGACAGAGCTGGTTGTAGTGTCTTGACACCACGCCATCTGAGAGGCGCATGACACAGAGGTGACGGCCTCGGCAGTGATGGACGTTTGCTGGTATTGACTTAGGGCACCAGGCAAACCCATGGGCTAGATGGTGGAGCATAGATGGAATCACTGCAAGGCAGGTACCAGCAGTTGGCCAAGCATTGGCCGGAGCAGATGATGTAGCATATACAGCTGGCAACCATGAAGAACTTCCACGGAGCCATGGTCGCTGACTGGAATTAACCTATATGAACTCAAGAACTTATCGAAGGCTTCCTTGGGAGAAGATTGAGTGATATACTTTTTTTAACAATATTGAGTTATTCCCAAGAATAAGCAGCTTTCACTCAGTTAATATTCGGCAGAAAGGTTTGCATCCATTTTCAATAAGTTACCACAATAATTCAAAAATCTTATCAGTAATCCATGAGCTTTCAAATCAAAACTGAAGAGTTTACTCATTGGTCAGCCCATCTATTCTGTAGAGGAGTTCCTTGGAAAATTAAGTTGATTCTTGTTGTATTGTTGATTGTGTTTACTTAAACTTATGGCTTGACTTTTTTTGGGTCCATAAAACATTTTATGTTTATCTGTTATTACTTTTATGTTGTAATTTCATGTACTGACATGCTCCATGACCTTGGAGATTTGCTCCTCAATTTGGTCCTATAGAACTTGACATGTAAATAAATAAATAAATAAAATTCATCTGGATCTTGGATATACAGACCACCCATTTCACCTCTCCATTGGACTAAGGGGGGGAAAGGGAGGGGCCGTAACACATCATATGCCACATTGCCCCTCTTTGTACAAAAATCTGCAAAATCTTGAGAGACAAACTGTGGGCTGTTGTCCATCACAGTGTATTTGGCTGTCCCCCTAACAAAAAATTCTTTGCAAGGCCTGTAACAATAGCTGCCACAGACATGGACAGGCGACAAACACCAAGGAAATCCTGAGAAAGCATCAGCCACTACAAGCCGAAAGGAGTTAACGAACAGACCCACAAAATCAGCATGAGTAGCTCCCAAGGGTGTGTCAGCGGGGAAGGAGGGGGGCACAGCGAGAGAGATGCCCATGTTACCTCTTGATGGGTGACACACTTTGGGCAGACTGTCCAATGTGCATGATCTCATTGTCAATGCCCAGCCAAAAGATGTGGCAGCTGGCCAACAATTTTGTACGAAAAGTGCCCTGATGGTCCAGCTGGAGAAGATGCATGACATCCTGCTGCAGTGTAGACAAGATCACTGCCCTGAGCACTGACCCTTCAGTAGCCAACAGTAATACACCATCAAGAGCTGAGAGGCACTGGCAGAGAGCATAATAATTACGCAAAGGGTACGATGCTTGGCGCGATGGTTTATTTAGGCAGCCACAGTGCACAAACTGAGCAACCTGACATAAGATGGGACTAGCCGTGACCTCTGCTGAAATTCGAGAACTATTCATGGGAAAACCATCCATGCTGTTTTGGGCTTCGGCATTTTCATGGAAACACAGTACTTCATTCCTATCAAAAGCTAGAAGGGGGCCAATCCAGAATCGCAAAAGATCACCCGCATTAGTTTCTTATGCTATTATGCTATGGGTCGGAAATGAGTTTTGTAGTTATAGCATGACAAAAACAAAGTCCAGCATTGCAGACAATGGGCTACTTTCTCCAGTGAAGATGCTGAAGGAGTGAAAAGAGAAACCAGAGATTTATGATCAGTAATCAAATGAAATTTAGAACTTTATAGGAAAACGTGAAATTTTATGTGTGTGTACACAATAGCAAGGGCTGCTTTTCCTGTTTGCAAGTAGCGTTGTTGCACCTGCTTCAGAATTTTGGAAGCATACGCAATAGAGTGTTTGGAAACATCTGCATATCTGTGCACAAGAATGGACCCGAGGCCATCTGTGATCAAAACAAGATGTTGGCCCGGTTGGAAGATAACCAAGCAAAGTGCTGAGTGTAATTTTGACCTTAATATGGTAAAAGCACACTCAAGGTGGAGACCAGTGAAAAGGAAGCATCTTTGTGGAAGAGAGCATGAAATGGCTAGGCCAACATAGCTGCACGAGGAAGAAATTTATTTCAGTATGCAGCTGTTTGACAATGATAGGATGCAGCAAAGCTATAATTGCATCAACATGCAAAGGCCTGATGCCATCACATGAGACTATAAAACCAATGTAGACAATAGACAGCTGAAAAAATTGAGATTTGTCCAAGTCATATTTCAAACCCACAGCCTATAGCACCGTGAATAAGGCACAAAGGTTCCACAAATTTTCATCTGTTGGGGAACCTGAGACTGCAATACCATCCAGGTAGTTAATGCACCCCAGCACAGATGCCCTGAGTTACTACAAAAATCATTGGAAAATGGCAGAGGTGCTAGCCACACTGAATGGCAGGCACTGTTATTGATGAAACCCGAATGGAATATTCACTACAAGGTCACATGTGGAATCATCATCCAGAGACAGTTCTAAGTAGGCTTCTGACTAGTCTATTTTGGAAAAATATCAGCACTCTGAAAACTGTGCTAATAATTCATTCTGGTGGGGTAATGATTAGGTATCAATTATAGATTATGAATTTACAGACACTCTAAAAATCACAACAGAGCTGAAGGTTGCTGTAAGGTTTTTCAACAATTGCAAATGGAACAGACCATTGATAACAAAGCTATTGGGACTGGACGGGCATAAAAGAAATGGTGGCGTGCCGTCAGTTTCATTGTGATGTGAGCCTTGAAATTGGTAGCACACCCTAAACATTCAAAAAACAAGGAGGAATATTCCAAGCAGAGCATGTCCAGTTGTTTGTATGGAACCTGATTCGATTACAGATGCACTTCATCAGAAATAGAAAACACAAAAGTTTTGAAGATGTCTAAAGCAAGTAAGTTTTCAGTGTTGGCATCATACACTATTAGAAAGGTGAAAGGCCAAACAACTGCTTTGTATACTGAGCAGGAAGCTGTTCCAGTGTGTTGTTTCTTATAACTCACCAACCGACAAAGACAGGGGACAACACTGATGATACAAAATCCACATTTTGAGAATTTAACAAAGTCACTGCTGCACCCATGTTCACTTGCACTTTTAGCATCTTATCCATCACACTTACTAAAAGTGTTTGTTTGGGGCTACCATCATTTGGGAAACATTGTTCATATTGATGTTCCTGTCTGGTTAAGGAGATTGAGATATGCACACAGGTACAACAACCACCACCACCACCACCACCACCACCCCTTTTTCTTTAACAATGGTTGCACATCTCCCAATGCTTTGGGCATATAGCTCGCTCCTGTTGAACAAAACAATAAGGGCACAATGGAAGAGGAGCATGTGGCAGCTGTTGAGACACTGACTTCTTCTGCTGCTGCTTAGCACGGCACTGCCTCATGCAGCATGGAGGCCGTGGTTAGATGGGCATGTCATCATCTTCCCCATGTGAGCTAACCAACGGCAACCAAGGAGGAGAGAAAGCAATTGCAGCTATTTCACACCATGCTTCTGTCTGATTTCCTGCTGCCCTAGATACTTCAAAAGACTGAGCAATTTTCAGTACATCTGTGAGAGAGGGATATTCACGTTGTAGAGCATGTTCATAAACTTCCCTATCAGAGGCCAGGTGTATTATAGCATCTCGAGCCACCACATCAGCATATGAGTCCCGGTGGGCCTCAGTAACAAACTGGCAACAATGGCTAAGGCCATGAAGTTCCATTGCCCAAGCTCTGTATGACTGCTGGGGTCACTTTTGACAATCGTAGAACTCTATGCAAGGACTAATCACATGAACATGTTTGCAGTGATAATTAGAAAGTAAATGATAAATTTCAACAAAAGAGAGACCAGCAGGTTCCTGAAGATGAGTTAGCTGACACAAAAGGTGATCAACAGGAGGAGAAATCCATGATGGAAATAAAGCATTACACAAGTTGGGGTAGGTGATTCCAAAACTTGAAAATGTTGCTGAAGGCATTTTTCATGTACGCCCCTGTCTTCTGCAGACTCATCATATAGAGGAAACAGTGGGGGTTGCTTCAACAGTAGTGGAGCCTAGCGCATCACTGAGGCTACCAAATTGTTTAGTGTCACAGAGAGAGCCTGCTGCTGGTCAGCAAGTGATTGAAGAATTTCTTTCACTGAAATGTTTCATACTCATTGTCTTATAACATAGTGCAAACACAATAACACCGGCATGATGGCCAACACAAAAGGTCTACTGCCATCTCTGCGTAAGGGTTAGTATTCACTAAAGTGAGGTGTCGCAGGATGTGGGTACTGCGATGTCTGCGTACGTCTGGTTAGGATTAACCATTAATACGCGCTCATCTGGAGATAGATTGGTCAAAATCTGACGAAGGGTAGCGGTTTGAAGGGCAGAGGAAAAAAAAGTGCCAAAGCAAGAGCCAAGGGAAAAAAACCTCTGCGAAAGTTAGGTCGGGTGGCAAGAGCAGTAGCGGTTGTCTTGCTGCCTGCGATAGGTTGTATAAGGATAGGCTTTGTTAGTAGTGGGTATCATGCATGTCGATACCTTGACGTTGTGCATTTGTGCTGCTCGGCGGCTGGCGCTGGGTGCCGGTACAGAGTCCTCGTTCAGCGTCCTGCAACCTGCAACAGTTAGGTTTGTTATCGGTCTTGTGTCCGATAGGTCATATACCGGAGGCACAGTGTGAGGGAGTGTTGGCAGATTGTTCGTGCCTCTGTGGGCGAGCTCATCGGTGTCCCTGCTGTGGCCTGTTGGTTGGCTCTAATAGCAGCTGGTAGTTGCCAGTCAGTGTTGCTGATATGCAGGGGCTTACCAGCGTTTGTCGCTGTTTGCGTATGTTAGTTTACCATAGGTGGTTATGCCCTAGCTAGCAGTGTCTTTGCCCACTTGTGTTTCCACCTGTGGTTGTGATCGTAGTTTCCCAGAGTGAGGATGAAAGGATTGTTCGAGTGTCTCGAGTTCCTGTATAGTCGTGTGGCGTGTTTCTTGAATACTTCCTTGAGGGTATCAAGGCGGTATTCATGGTGAAGATCCACGGTGCGTGTGTAGCATGGAGCATTGCTGATGATTCGTAGCACCTTGTTCTGTATGATCTGCAGGCGGCGCAGTCGTGTGGGAGCTGCATATCCCCAGACGGGAGCTGCGTACATCATCAGAGGTCTAATCAGTGTCATGTATAAGGACCTCGACACCCTCCTATTCAGTGTGCTTGCCCTATTGAGCATTGGGTAGAGCTGTTTGAGCCTTGCGTGCGCTCGGTTGGCAACGTATTCGATGTGGTCCCCCCATGTAAGTTTCCGGTCCAGCCAGACACCAAGGTATCTGACTTTCTCTCGGAAACGTATTGGGCGTGTATGTAGTGTTATCGGTCTACAGTGTTGGTGTTTGCGCAGTAGTTTCGGTCTGCGTGTGAACAGAACTGCTTCGCACTTGTCGACGTTTACTTTAATACGCCATCGCTCCAGCCAAGGCTCAGCTGTTCTGAGTGCTGTCTGTATTCGTGAGTTGATGTTCGACGGTTTCCAGTCTTGCGCGAGGATGGCTGTGTCATCCGCGTAGACGGCTAACGTCGTGTTTCGTGTCGCTGGGAAGTCATTAATGTACAGGTTAAACAAGATGGGCCCCAGAATGCTTCCTTGGGGTACTCCAGCTTGGATACCGTGTTGTGTTGATTGTTTATCCTGCACGTTAGTGTTGAAACATCTGTTCGTGAGATATGAGTGTATGAGACACACGAGTCCGTCCGGGAAACCAGCTTCGCTTAGTTTGCGTATGAGTCCGTTGTGCCAGAGACGATCGAAAGCCTTTTCGATGTCTAGGAACACGGCCCCTGTGGCTTTGTTCATGTTGTAGCCGTGTGTTATATGTTCGACTACGCGGAGGAGTTGTTGTGTTGTCGAGTGGTGATTCCTAAAGCCGAATTGCTCCGGTCTTAGGGTGTCGTTGGCGATGCAATGCCTAGTGATACGTTTTAGTATTACCTTCTCAACAATCTTGCTGAGCGAGCACAGCAGACTGATAGGTCGGTAATTTTGTGGGAGGGAGTGGTCTTTCCCTGGCTTCCTGAACATCAGGACCTTGGCCGCCTTCCAAAAGTCAGGGAAGTGTTGGTGTGTCAGGATGGCATTCGTTAGGTGTGTGAGATATTCTACGGCTTTATCCGTGAACTCCTGGAGGACACGGTTTTGAATGCCATCAGGCCCAGGGGCTTTTCTAGCGTTGGTGTGCTTGATAGCCCATGTAACTTCATTTGTGCTAGCACGTCTTATTTCGTTGCGCGAGGGCTGGGCTACAAGTCGTGTAACCTCCTGGTCCGTTTCAAGTGTGAATGCTGGGTCTGAAGGAACCAGATTCGGCATGAAAGACGCTGCAAGTGTTGTGGCCATAAGCTCTGCCTTCTCTGTCGCGGAGTAGGCTGGGCCGTCTGGTCCTTGTAGCGTGGGAATGTAATGTTTCTCCCTGGTGAAGTGTCTGGCCAGCTGCACACGCCAGGATGTGTGGTATCCAGCCCAGCGAGTTTCTGTCCCCATTGTTCGTTTCTGAATGTTTGAATTTTATACCGTATTATGCCCTGGAGTCTGTTGACGTGCAGTTTATAGAACGGGCGCCTGGTACGCTGCCAGTATCTCCTGAGGCGGTTCCTTATTGTGATAAGGCCCAGGATTTCCTGGGGCAGGGCCGTCGAGTGTTGTCTTGGTGTTGTAAATGGAATGGCATCAGTCATTGCGTCTTGGACGGCAGTTGTGAGAGCCTCCACAGCCTCGTCGATTTGCTGTGTGTTGTTAATTTCGTGTGTGTCAGGAATGCGACTATCAAGCGTTTCCTTGAACAGTGTCCAATTCGCACGCTTGTAGTTGAGCATCCTGCGTGGTTCGATGTCCTGCAGTGTCTCTTCCATGTGCAGTATTACAGGCATGTGGTCTGAGTCCAGATCGTTTTCAACCGTTAGGTTGAGTGTATATGTGATGCCCTTTATGAGGGCTATGTCTAACACGTCTGGCCTATGTCGGGCCTGTGTAGGCACGAACGTGGGAACGTCCGGTCCAAGTATAATGTAGTTTTGGCCTAGCGCGTGTTCGTACAGTTTCTTGCTGTTGGAGGTTCGTATTCGTGAGTTCCAATCAGGGTGTTTTGCGTTGAGGTCTCCAGCGGCTATTACCCGCGGTGCTATGTTGAGTACTGTGCTGATATCGCGTGTTACTATGTGATTAGGAGGATTGTATAGCGATACCAGTGTGGTGTTGGCTCCGTTGAACTTGACCCTGACGGCCGTAGCCTCTAGTCTTTCAAGTGCTGAGAGCTCGATGTTCGTGTGGTCTATGTCTCTGTGTATGATGATTGCCGTGCCGCCTCCCCTCCTGCCATCCGCTCGGTCGGTACGATAGACGCAATAACCTGGGAAGTTTAGTTGTTTGCGAGGCGTGAGCAGTGTTTTGTTCACAAGAGCGATTCGGATACCCTTTCGCTCCATGAACGCGGCCATCTCGGCTTTTTTGCTTGCGATCCCATTGGCATTCCAAAACAGGATCTGTGTGATTGTGTTTAAGTCTGCGTTTCGGGGCTGGTGTGGTGTATTATCCATGTAGTAGTGTGAAAAGCGGTGTGATAGTGGCTTGGAAGCTAGTCCAGTTGAGCGTACCCGACATGAACTGCATGAAGAGTTGTGAGACACACCCCATAATCTTCGAGACTATTTCGGTGGTCGTGCGTCCGGGGAATAATGTTTCCATTATTCTCTGGAATGTTGTAGTAATGTTGGTTACGTCGGCCTGCGAGTTATTGGTCGTGTTAGCGGCCGCTTGTTCCAGTGTTGGCGTTTGGTGAGGGCTGGCCTGCGAGTCGGTTGTTCGTGTGGCAGTTGTGGTCGCCTGTGTATTCTCTGTGGTGAGTGGGTGTGTAATGTGAGTTGTTGAGTTGGTGTCCGGGATGTGTTCGTGGGTGTTGGTGTTCTGTTGCCTGTGTGGTTGTTGTGGTGTGGTCGTGTTCCTCGTGCTTCGGCTGTTTCTCCTTCTCCTCCTCCTCTGGCGCTGTGGTTGTCCCTGTGTAGGTGCGTTTTCTGTAGCCTGTGGTGGGCTGCAGTTCGCGATCTCAGGGGGTAGGGTGTTGTTGTTGCTTGTTTCGTGTGGTGTGCCCGGTGCGGGTGTGGTGTCAGGCGTTGTGCTTGTCTGTTGTGTGTCTGTTGCTGGGGGTGTTTGCTGAGCGTGTTCTGAGCTCTGGGGCTCCTCTGACTGTCCCGCGCTGCTGGGGCTGCCAGCGACCACTCCAGCGAAGGATATTCCACTTCTTACTGGGCGCGGAGGCGGTTTTGGAACTGTGATGGCGGTAGGTTTTGCATGTTTCGCGATTTTGCGCCTCAGAGCTGCTTTGTAAGCAATGCACCCTCTGTAGTTTGCCGGATGGGCAGCACCACAGTTGGCACACTTGCGAGGTGCTGTATGGGGGAGTTTGCAGCGTTGGGTTGTGTGACCGCCGGCACAAATGCGGCAGCGGGGTGCGAGACCGCATCTGATACCCGCGTGCGCATAGCGCTGGCAGTTGTGGCATTGTTGGGGGGTGCGCGGCGTGTTGTAAATTTCTACATTTACGACCATGTGAAGAAATAGCTTTAACTTCAGCAGGTCGCAGGATTTGGCCGTGTCGGCCAACTCCACCATGTAGTTGTGAGACGGTCTCGCTGTGCCGAACTCTGACATTCGGTTTACCCGAATGCACTCCCACCCGAGAGCAGAGAGTTCATTGTGTACTGTGTCGGTCGGGGTTCGTGAGTCTATCCCCTTTATCACGTACTGCTGAGTTTTTTCCAGGACTGTCCTGTACGTGAAGTGTTCTACCTTCCTTTTTTTGAGAAAGTCCAGTAGATTCGTGTAGTCTGCTTTGTTCGCCACGTACAGTGCGGCGTGTTCCCCGGTGAGCTTGGAGTAGTATGTTGTGGGGCTGTGCTGATTGTTAAATTCCTTGTTTAGGAGACTTAGGTCTCCGTAGTTGTGGATGATGACCGGTGGGAAGCCAGTCGCGGTGTTGTTTGTGTTCTGCGTAGCTGCTTGTATATTTGTGGTTGCTGCAGTCGCAGGGTTGTTTGTGTTGGTCCCTGTGTTGTTATTGTTGTTTGTACGTGATGTAGATGGTGTTGGCAGCAACGCTCGGCCGTTGCCTCGTGAGTTTGTGGGCTCACTTGTTTGTGTATTTGGTTGCTGTTTGCGCCTTGGGCCGACCTGCTGCCACGGCCCGTCTTCATCTGTGTTTGTTGTGTCCTCTGTCGGCTCTGGATCCGGTTCCGTCGGTGCCTGGGCCACCAGAGGTGAGATAGGGGGCATGTCCTTCTGTTGTTCAGCAGGTGTCTGTGTGTGTGGTGTGGATGTTTCTGTTTGTGTGTTTTCGCTGCCCATCAGCTCTGCGATCAGCTCCAGCTGTTCCGCGATCTGTTTATCCTTCAAGGCAACATGCTCTTGGAAGGTGGACAGTGGGACGGAAATGATGGCGGGAGTAGCCGGCATTACCGCCTCTTGTGCTGCAGCTTTGCTGCGGGTGAGTGGTGGGGAAGCACAGGAAAGATTGGACATCTTTGCTGTTTCGGGAGTATTTATTTATTTGGATAGGGAAGGATGGATGCACGACAATCTTGCTCTTTTTCAAGAAGCAACAATATTTGCTTTTTAGCGAAAGCGCTGTGTATTGTGTTTCTACAGAAGAGGGGTGTCCCTACGACCTATCTGCGTGGAGTGCAATGCGCGGCGCAAGAGAGCGCGGGTTGAAGAGAGCGGCCTACAGTGCGCGGGGTTATCCGACGTGAATGGGCCCCTGACACTGAGATTACCCTACCAAAGAACGGGAGAGTCCCGCTGGGGAGATTTACAACCGAAGTTGCAGGAAGTTGAGCCGAAGCTCTTGCCACTTAGCGCCCGAAAGCATTAAGTGGCTTGCGCAGGTTCGTGCCGCTCGGTAGAGCGTCACTGGCAGCTACGCCAGTTGCAGCTTGTTAGAGACCACTCTGAGGAGCTATCAGCGGGCAGCTACGCCAGGTGCAGAGAGCAGCGTTCCGCTCGGGTCGGCTGCTCGACTGCGAGGCCCTGGCACACCGGACTTATATTGGGCAGTTCTGCACATGACACAGCACTTGCTGGGCCGTCTGACCATGTTGGGAGGTGACCTCTCAAGGCCAGCTGTGAAGGCACTTGTATCATGCACTGTTTGGTAACATTTGCTCACATTACAGCGTTACAACAGTTTTCAGTTGTATAAATGCATAAAAGTAAATACAAAAGGGGTACCGCAAACAAACCAAGCAAACTTGAAAAATAACTGCCTCCCTGGGTATCATGTTTTATTTGTGGGAGAAATCCAAAAAGTGCAAGTCTTACGTAAACTATCTTACACTATAATTAAAAAAGGAGTAAAATTTTTAAACTAGTTGTTAAACCAAGCACTTTTAAAAAATCTATAAATTAAAAATTACCCACCCATTTTGCTCAGTCAAGCAAAAACACTTGACAAGTATGTGTTCTACAGCTGATCAAAACAACAAACATAAGCAGAATTATCTTTCTGTTTTGTGAAGAGTATATATGTATTACATACAACTTTATTTTTAAACAAGTTATATACAGGGTGTATACACAGACAGGAAAAAAAATTCCCAGATTTTCCAGTCAAAAATACATTTTTCTTCAGTGTTGAGTGACAGTATACTTTTCCTCAGAACTGTAAAATTTATCAATCCTTTGAACTTTCTTTGCCGCTAGGCTCTTCATCACCTTTCCACTTCTTGCCTGTCACTGGAGCTTCGAATTTACTCTGGGTTGCAGAATCCTTATAGGGCTTCATTCGAAGGACTGATCTTTCGTCGTCTTGTGTCGGGGTCAAAATCTTCAACTTTATTAGTAACATCAGACAACTGTCTTACAACCTGATAAGGTCCAAAGTAGCACCTGAGGAGCTTTTCAGAGAGATCAACCTTCTGAACAGGAGTGAAGATCCAGACAAGATCACCAGGCTGGTAGACAACAGGGCAGTGGCTCCCGTCATACCTTCGGCGATTGTTCTCTTGAGCATTCGGCATGCGGAGTTGAGCTAACTGCTGAGCTTCCTCAGCTCTGGCTATCACTTGGCTAATGTAGTTGTCATCCACATCATCAGTCCACACAGTGTCCATCATCGTAGGTAGACACTTCATGCCCATGCACAGGAAAAATGGCGTAAATCCTGTGGTGTCTTGTTTGGCAGTGTTGTACGCAAACGTCACGAAAGGTAGCACCTCATCCCAGTTGCTCTGCTCAAAATTGATGAACATTGATAGCATGTCGGCTGAGGTCTTATTAAGGCATTCAGTAAGCCCGTTAGTTTGTGGATCGTATGAAGTCGTCATGTGATGAGTAATGTTTCACTGACGATTTATCTCTGTCACAAGAGTCGATTTAAAAATTGATGAACATTGATAGCATGTCGGCTGAGGTCTTATTAAGGCATTCAGTAAGCCCGTTAGTTTGTGGATCGTATGAAGTCGTCATGTGATGAGTAATGTTTCACTGACGATTTATCTCTGTCACAAGAGTCGATTTAAAAATTGATGAACATTGATAGCATGTCGGCTGAGGTCTTATTAAGGCATTCAGTAAGCCCGTTAGTTTGTGGATCGTATGAAGTCGTCATGTGATGAGTAATGTTTCACTGACGATTTATCTCTGTCACAAGAGTCGATTTAAAAACTTTCCCTCAATCTGTAATTAATGACCTTGGAGCACCGTGTTTTAATACAGTGTCTTCCATGATGAATTTGGCTACTTCAGATGCTTCAACTGTTTTCACAGATTTTGTAATGGCACAGCGTGTCAGATAATCAGTGCAAACAATAATCCATCTATTGGCACTAGCAGACATTGAAAATTGTCCGAGGAGGTCAATCCCCACACACTGGAAAGGCGTTTCAGCTGGTGGAATTGGTATGAGCCAGCCAGGTGGTTTTTGAGGAACTGCCTTTCCCATCTGGCACTCTTGACAGTGCGACACATAGTGACAGACACTCCTAAATAAACCTGGGTAGAAAAATCTCTTGTGGATCCTATCGTATGTCTTAACAAATCCTGAATGTCCGGCCTCAGGTGTGTCATGGAATTTCTGTAGAACATCTAAGTGCATGTGTTTAGGAATCACTGGTAGCCACCTTTTTCCAAATGGATCAAAGTTTTTCTTGCAAAGTAATCCATTAACTACCTTAAATTGTTCTTTCACGTCCTCTGACCGATTTAAGGCAAGTGTAATTTGAGATATTTTGGTGTACTTCTTCTGCTCAGCAGAGAGATCCTGGAGTGCAATGAGACAGTACTATCTTCATCAAAGTCTTGCACAGAATTTCTTGAGAGACAGTCGGCATCTTGGTGTTTTCTTCCACTTTTTTACACTTTCGTAATTTCATACTCTTGAAGACATAGTGCCCACCTGGCGAGTCGTCCTGTTGGACCCTTAAGATCTGTCAACCAATAAAATGAATGATGGTCTGTAACAACTGTGAATGACCTTCCATAGGGATACTGTCGAACTTTGCATATGGCCCAGATCACACCAAGACATTCTCTTTCTGTAGTTGAGTAGTTTCTCTCGGCTTTTGTAAGTGTCCTAGAAGCATAGGCTATAACCTTCTCGTTTCCATCCGAAATTTGCAGCAGAACAGCAGCAGTCCCATACCCGCTGGCATCTGTATGTAGTTCTGTAGGTGCTCTCTCATCATACAGACCAAGTACAGGGTCAGTCATCAGATCTTTTCGCAGCACATCGAAAGAATCTTGTTCAGCACCACCGCAGATAAATTTAGCATCAGCTTTTAAGAACTCTTGGAGTGGCCTGGCATTGATACAAAAGTCTTTGATAAAACAATGGTGTTAAGAACATAATAGAGGAACCTTCTCACATCTCTAATACTTTTAGGAATAGGAAAATCTGTTACAGGTCTCACCTTTTCTGGGTCTGGGCGCACACTTTCGTTTGACACAAGGTGTCCAAGTATTCTGATTTCTTTTGCTCCAAAGAGACACTTTCTTGGATTAAGTTTCAGTCCACCTTGCTGGAGACACTTAAGAGCAGCCCTCAGTCTTTTTATGTGGTCATCAAGTGTCCCTGAGAACACTGTAATGTCATCTAAATAACAAAGACACATCGTCCACTTCAGGTGTCTTAGAAGATTATCCATCATACATTCAAAAGTTGCTGGTGCATCACACAAACCAAACGGCACTACCTTAAACTCATACAGACCCTCAGAGGTGATGAATGCAGTTTTCTCATGATCACCCTAATCTGCTTTGATTTGCCAGTATCCCAAGTTCATGTCCATGCTTGAGAAAAAGTTAACCCCCTTCAGACAATCTAGTGTATTGTCAATTCGTGGAAGAGGGTAAACGCCCCTTTTAGTTATCTTATTAAACTTCCTGTAATCAACACAAAAGCGCCAACTGCCACCCTTCTTGCTGACAAGAACTACTGGCGACGACCATGGGCTCTGCGAAGGCTGAATGATGTCATTCTTCATCATTTCTCTACCTTGTTGCAAATTATTCAATGTTCCATTGCTGAAACACAGTATGGTCTCTGGCTTATTGGTTGATGGTCTCCAGTGCTAATCCGGTGCTTCACTGTCAATGTCTAATTTTGCTCTTCACCCGTGGTTTGAAGCATTCAAACAACTCTTGAAGAATGGCAAGTAGCTTCTTCTGTTGTTCCTTAGTGAGATCTGGTGATAGTGAGCTAGAAGATCTTGTCTAGTAGTGGTAGTGCTAATTTCACCCACAGACTCGGCATGGGAGGTTTCTATGACACTCGGCTGTTCTACAATTAAGGGCTCAGCATTTGCTATGCACATGCATCTTGGAAGGATCTGTGGTTCTCAGCGACAGTTAACTATCCACAATTCACCAAATCCGTTCTTAAACAAGACGACAGAGGCTGGGATAACCAAGTTATTTTTCAGTGGTATGCTTCTCTTACATTCCACTACATGTAAGAATGCATGCGTTGATGCATGGCATGACACATGACAGTTACCTTTCTAGTGCTGACTGCAGGAATGATCACTTCATCCAGCACACAGTCTCCACACACTCGGATGCAAATCTTCCTGTCCACAGTATCGCATCTCATCTTGCATAATCTTCGAGGACCACAATCTATAATTGCCTGAGGAGCTTTCAAAAAGGCCCACCTGAGAATGATGTCACGACTACACTCTTGGAAGATGATGAATTCTAATGGCTGTGTATGCCCACTTATACCCACATGAATGACACATATTCCTGTACATTTTACATATTTTCCATTAGCCACCTCCAGCAGAGATGTTTTGTTGTCAACGAATACGGTTTTCTGCAACTGGTGAAGGTACTTCTCCGAAATGGCTGAATATGATGCTCCAGAGTCCACAAGAGCTTGGGCTGGTCGGCCATCCCTGAGGATCTTGACGTAGTTTCCTATCATTTTTGTAGTAATTGACAGCGGAGGATTTTTCTCTTCGGTGGCCTCACCTCCAATGAAGGTCGCACCCTTTAGTTTTCCATGTTGCGGGAGCTAGGTGATCGGATGGAGCTTCTAAACAGCGATGGAGACCTTGATCGACATGTTGGGGAGCATCCTCTCCAGCAGCTAGCTTGTGGCAATGGTGACCTACGTCGTTCTGCACGCACATCATCTTATTCATCTTCCGGTGTCCCGGAGTTGGCGTCAGCTAAGATTGGTCTGCTGTCTTGTGGTGTGGGCATCATCAAATATCTGCCGCCTTTCTCGACAATAGCGCACCACATGTCCCGGTCATCCACAGTGGAAATGTACTGGTTGGTTATCCTGGATCCTCCAGACGTCAGTCTTCCTTGGTGCCCAAACAGGTTCCTCATGTGGCATTGTAGGAACAGAACTTCACCTGGGACGTTTTTACCATTTTAAAGGGAAATGAAGGACAAGAGATTGGGTTCAATGTCTACTCCACTTCCTCCCTTATGACCTCTTGAAGCGTCTCATTTTTTTGCTCGCCGTGAAATCCAAGTGCCTTCTGAACTTCCTCTCTCACTATCAGACGAAGAACACTTGTGAAATCAGTTCCTTCCTCCATCACAAACATCGATACAATGTTTGGAAGCCGTTCAAACTTCTTGCATGTAATTCTTTTTTGATACATTGTTTCGATATACTGGAACTATTTTATGAAGTCGTCTGCTGTCAAAACCTCCTTCAGGAGTAGGGCTTGATACTTGTCCTCAGCAACACTCTTCATGAGATGCGCAACCTTATTTTCCTCCTTCATTCTAGGATCCACTATTTTACACAGCTCCAAGACATATTGAATGTAGGATGCTGTAGTTTCTCCTGGATGCTGTGCCCTGCACTTTAGTTTATCTTCAGCCTTGCACTTCTGTCATGTGTCGCCGAAATACTTGCGCAGTTCTGCCTGGAATACTTCCCAGCTTGTGAAATTCTGCTCATTGTTCTCATACCATTCCTTGAAAGTGCCCTCCAAGTAGAAAAATGTATTAGCCAAACACTTGGTGTCATCTCTAATTTACACAGCTCCAAGACGTATTGAATGTAGGATGCTGTAGTTTCTCCTGGATGCTGTGCCCTGCACTTTAGTTTATCTTCAGCCTTACGCTTCTGTCATGTGTCGCCAAAATACTTGCGCAGTTCTGCCTGGAATACTTCCCAGCTTGTGAACTTCTCCTCATTGTTCTCATACCATTCCTTGACAGTGCCCACAAGTAGAAAAATGTATTAGCCAAACACTTGGTGTCATCTCATTTGTTAAATTTGGCTATACGCTCATCCACCTTCAGCCACTTGTTTGGATCTTGGCCATCATCACAAGAGAACCCGGAAGGATGTTTCATGTGGTGGCACACAGTTGCTGTCATCGTAACATCCTCTTCTTCTCCTGTCTCTGATAGATTGTGATCTGTTGAATATGGCTCAAACTCGGGTTTCTCGCCATGTACATGGCAGCTCTGTCGTGGCCTGATGGGAGCCACTGCGTCATCTATAATGTGCACTGTCACAAGTTCCAACACCCAGCGCCTCCACCAGATTAATGCCAAGTAGAAGAAGGTGTAATTAGATGAATGACGAACACTAACTTCACTTAACGAAGGTTTATTCAGCACTCGCGCATACAAGAGTGCGGAGCGAACTGCCTCCAGCCAGAACATATACGGTATATATACAGTTACAGAACATTCCAGTACAATGATTCTTGATATTTGTGCATACTTCTTGAATTTCCTCAAACCAAATATAGAAATTAAGATATTACAGTTCAGGTGAGTTTTGAACTCACAACCCTCCATGCAAGAGTCTAGTATCATAACCGCTACTCAGCTTCTTCTTCAACAGTACTGATCTTTTCGCACATGTTACACTTTAAGATACAGTCACACAAATGTACCAGTAAAATTTTTAATAATGACATAAATGTCTGATCTTCTGGGCTAGAAATTTTTCTAAATGGTCGTCCTCAAAGAGTTTATTTTTAAATGAGAGTCAAGCACTCTGATATTTAAGACATTCATCGTATACTCTCGAACACAGTTCAGCGTGCATAAAAGGAAATTTACTCTGGAAGCAACACTTTTCAAACAACCATTCCCAATATTTTCCTGCGATGTGTTAGATATAGGTTCGTTTCAGAAGTTGCCAGTGAGTGCCGCATAATAGGCGTCACCACACTTGCACAGCTACGATGACGCAGGAAGCCCATATGTTCGTACGTTTAAAACATTAGAAGATCTTACATTATGTCATAAAAGAAACAAGACATCAGAGGATACTCCAAGAGCATCGGAATTTCGTGAACCATACTAAAATGCATAATTCGGCTTACAGTGCACATTCATATGTCCAGATTAAGATGTAAATTTTCTTGGAGTACCAGTACTGTATTATCTCATGTTTGGTTCTTTATTATGGCATAATGCCATAAGTGCTAGAAGATGAAAAGATGCACTTTTAAAATGCAGTTAAAGTTGAAACTAGCCAATAGCGTGGAATTAAATACTTAGTCTCAAATAAATTGACTACCTCAACTAAGAAGATTAATAAAAGCCAAATTTCTTTAGCAAAAAACACGGGTCACGTAGAGACTATCAACCTCCCCACTTAAACTCAGACTGCTCTGTGCATCAGCACCAAATCAACGATATTTACGAACCGCAGTAATACTTGATAGTGGTGCTCCCCCCCCCCCCCCCCCCCACCTCCCCCCTTCCTCCCTCAAGCGTTTGAGGTAGGACACAAAAAAAAAGTGTTCCAAAGTGCAGTGCCACACCTCTTCAAACGCATATGAGGTGCAACAATAAAGTAATGAGACTGACATGAAAAAAAAAAAAAAATGTTGCTTACCGTTTTAGTCAAGTTTAGTGTTGTCTCCTTCAAAGTAGTTACCTTCTGATTGCACACACTTTTTCCAGCACTTCTGCCATTGATGGTAACATTTCTGGAACCCACCTTCTGTGATATCCTCGAAGACCCTCATCACAGCTTTGTGGACATCTTGTGTTGTTTGAAAATGGTGTCCCTTGACCACCATTTTGACTCTTAGAAATAGAAAAAAGTCGCACAGAGCAATATCTGGCAAATAAGGTGGCTGTCGTAGTACTGAAATTTGTTTTGATGTTAAAAATTGCTGTACTGACAGAGCAATATGGGATGGCACATTATAGTGATGCAGAATCCAATTATCAGCAATGTTGGCACAGACACGAAGAACTCTTTTACGAAGTCTTTCTATAATTTCTTTGTAGTAATATTGGTTAACTGTTTGTCCAGGAGGCACCCACTCCTTATGAACAACTCCCTTGGAATCAAAGAAGCACACAAGCATGCATTTCACTTTTCAAAAAACAAAGATGATGTGACTTACCATACGAAAGCGCTGGCACGTCGATAGACACACACAAACAAACACAAACATACACACAAAATTCAAGCTTTCGCAACAAACTGTTGCCTCAACAGGAAAGAGGGAAGGAGAGGGAAAGACGAAAGGATGTGGGTTTTAAGGGAGAGGGTAAGGAGTCATTCCAATCCCGGGAGCGGAAAGACTTACCTTAGGGGGAAAAAAGGACGGGTATACACTCGCACACACACACATATCCATCCACACATATACAGACACAAGCACACATATTTAAAGACATCTTTGTTTTTAGATATATTTTTCCCACGTGGAATGTTTCCCTCTATTAATTCATTTCACTTTTCACTTTGACATGAGAGCTTTTTTTGGTCTGGGTTATCTCTTTGAGCACCATTGCGAACTTTGGTGTTTTGTCTCTGGATCGCACTCAAAAAACCAACTTTCATCACCAGTGATAACATGGCTCAACAATTCTGGATTGATTTCCGTTTGCTCTAACAGATCGGCTGCCACATTTTTCCATGTTTCTCACTGTTGTGGTGTGAGATTTTTGGGGACCATTTTCGCACAAATCTTTCTCATACCAAGATCAGTTATTATTAGACAAACCGTTTCTTGATTGATGTTCAGTTCTTCTGCAATCATTTCAGATCGTACGGGTTCTTCCTGGCCAAGTTGACATCCATTCATGAGGTTGATGGTCATCCACTGTGGTCTTCATCTTCAACATTCGTTCTGACTTCATTAAACATTTTATGCCAACGAAAAACGTGAGCTCTTGACATAACCTCCTTCTGAAGCCTTCTCAAGCTTACTGTAAGTTGTCATTGTGTTTTCACCCAATTTAACACAAAAAGAAATGGCATACCGTTGCACAATATTATGCGATTCCATTTCCGTGACGAGAGACACAAACACATGTTAACTTATTACAGCAGTTGCATCGATGTGCTGCTTGGACTAGAAGTAGTTTATAGACCAGGGTCAAAGATATTGTGCCTTCGCAAGCCTGTAAGGTTGCCACACCTTGCAAAGAAAATCAGTCTCATTACTTTATTGTCACACCTCGTACTTCTATTGCACATGAGTGTATTTCACTCTGTGGAATTCAAACGTATAATATTTTTTAACGGATGCCATCAACCTATATTCAGGTCAGTGGAAATTAAAGAGTCCTGTGGTGTCTCTTTCTTTTTTTAAAAAAAGAAAGAAAACCAACCTCGCAATTAATATTGGATGGGATTATTTGTAACCTGAAGGACAAGAACTCTTCAGAAAATTTGTACACTTTACTGCCTATTATCTAATAACTTGCTTTTTTGTGCAACACAAAATTAATTATACGATACACGAAACCAATAAAGACAAGAGACAAGCAAGACAGTATACATTTCTTCAATCCTTAAGTCCTAGCATTTTTTTCTCTCTAATCTTGCTACAGCTTTACATGGCATGCTTTCCTTTCTGCAAAAGAACCTATTACCTCATCACACTTCATCATACGTTTTGCTTCATGAAAAGACGAAATATTGTTACCTAATGCTGAAAAAGCTGTTCATACAAACAGTACCCAAGACTGGTGTGGTTTCTCGTTATGATTACGTGTATTATGTCACTTTCAGCTAGATAAAATGAAATAGGCCTATCTAATATTGCAGCGATTGTAACACGCACCAAATAAATGAGACTGTTTTGGCACAAACGGTCACTTATTTTTTTTAACACGACAGAATATAATTCACGAATTACCAATATCAAATGCCTATTAGGCCTACTACAAGGAAAAAGCTTTATGTTCATAAATGGTTTCACATTTCATTCATACGCTCCAGCTTCTCAAGCACGAGATCGAAAAGTAGTGGTACGAAATTTTTATATAAATTTGGAATTGTCATATTCTTCCATAATTGGTGTGATGTCTCCATTTCTTCTCCTTCCTCGTTCTAACAAACAATTTTGTCATCACTAATTCTGTAACTATTCCTGCCAGTGTCAAAACTTATTCTCCAGTTAATAAGAAGGCTAATGACAATAAAAGAAAGAATGAAGCTCATGCCAAGGAACTCAGTCTATCATACAAAATAAATCTCTCTCTATTTGCAATACAGAGGTAGTGTATTTTGATCGCTAATCTTCTTTCTTCCAAATTGATAAGATACATTTCTTAATTGAAAGAAAAAATTGGAGGGTTATCTGCAAATGGGTTTGCAGTCATGTTTGGCACTTTTCTTATAAATGTCTATCTCCGTTACATATGATATACAACTCACAATGACCGATTGCACTTGTTGCCATTATCAGATCTGTCACAAATGGAAAAAAAATCTAGAAAAATATAATACACATGGCTAACAGCTGTACATATTACCGAGACGTACCATTAAAAGTATGCTGCTGCAAGTATCATCGTCAAACAATCTGTAGCCGTGGTGAACTGATATAAGGACCACGATACCAACAGCCTTATGAAATGAGCTAAGGTAAAAAATACATGAAAAGAATAAGACAGTTCGTCCATATGGTAAGAGGCTTGTTACTATGCCATATAACAGTGTACTTTCCCATAAAGTAGCACAAGTTTTCAGAAAAATCAGTGTTAATATTGGATTACAGAAGAAACGTACAATGGTTTCTAGGTTACATCACAAAACTCGCTACAACATTAATAAATATTTGGAATCCGGGGTCTACAAGATTAGTTGTCAGGGCTTTGGTCAGAGGACGAGGAACTTTAAGGCCTACTACAAAGAACATACACGCAGCCAAAATAAGAGAGCATATGGAGCACACACAGAAAAACATGGTGGGAATTATGCAGGATAATTAGGAAGTGTTGCAGAGGACACCTAAAGGACAATTACTGAACCTGTTCGAGGAAATGGGAGATCAACAAACAAAGAAAATGGCAACAGGTGTTACTACATAATGAAAATAGCAAATTTAACTTGAATGCATATTTCGATGTATTCAGGAACCTAATAGTCTGAACATTGTCACATACTGCAGCAGCTCAGCCTGTGGCCACATATGAGGTCTTTTCAAAAAATTCCTGAAGCTTGCCTTCAAAATTATTTTACATTTGCCTTTACACTGCTTCAAAATTCTCTCCTCCACAATTGATACACCACTCCCAATGCCATTTCCATTTCCAGAAGCAGCCTTGGTATGATTCTTGCTGGATGATGCGAAGCGCCATCAGAGAATTTTCTTTTATCTCGTCTATCACTGCAAATCTTCACCCTTTCAACAGTGCTTTCAACTTTAGAAATTTAAAAAAAAATGTCCACGGGGACCAGCTCTAGAGAATGAGGAGGATGAGGCAAGCACGGTGATTTTGTTTCTTGGGCAATAGTCACACATCAACAGGGATGAATGTGTGGGTGCGTTATCATGATGTAAGAACCATGAACTGTCTCACCACATTTCAGGCCGTTTACTTCTCACATTTTCTCACAGGCATTCCAACATGTCCCGATAGTACCACCAATTAACAATTTGTCCCTGAGGCACAAATTCATGATGAACTAATCCTTCAAAGTCAGAGAAAAGTACCAGCATGGCTCTGATATTTGACCTGACCTTACCAAATCCAGTATGAAGACCTAACCTTGGTCTTAACATCTTAACCAGGGACCCACGTCTGATCACCAATTATGGTTCTTTTAAGGAACATCTCGTTCTCATTCATATGATCCAGAAGCTCTTCACAGATTGCGAGGCAAAGGTCTTTCTGGTCTTGACTCATGAGCTGTGGGATGAACTTGGTGGCAACACAATGTGTTCCAAGATGCTGTGTCAGGATTTCATGACAAGATCCACCTGAAATGTTACATTCTTCTGCAATCTCTCTGGCAGTGTCTTTGATTGGCATGCACAATTTTGTCGACGTTCCCAACATGAGCATCGTCAGTAGACATTGAAGTGTGTCCTGAACAACGGTCATTTTTAACTTCCATCCGGCCATTTTTCAACCATGTGAAAAATTCGTAATGACGAGTACGGCTTAAGCACTCATCACTTTAGGCTTCCTGCATTATTTATCATGTCCCTGTAAAGGTTTTCTTTAATTTCACATAAAATTTAATGCAGATGTGTTGCTCCTCTAACTCTGCCATTCCGAAATTCGCAAACTGTGCGACAACATTCCATTCAAAACACTGGACAATAAGTAACAGACATATAACAATGAAACTTCGGCAGTAACACATGAAACACAGATGTGTGCAAGGATGCCAACCATACAACACTCCATTGGCGCAAAATTACAAATGTTCTGGAATTTTTTGAACAGACCTTGTACACTGGCCACTCACAGCATTAAGATAGCGGCTTCCTTCCGTCGTCATCGTCGTCGTCGTCGTCGTCGTCGTCATCTACTCGGTCATGCTAGGTGGTTTCTATTTCACTATTAGCTTTTTTACACATTTTACTCGCACTTTAGGTATGGATTTTATTTCTATTTCATTTCATGTTTTATTTTTTGACAGATTTTTTGCCATTTGAAATAATTTTAAATAATGACTATACATATTTTAAGTCACTGAAATTATGGTTGGGTCACTAGTGTACCTGGCACTAGTGTCCTCTAATGGTTAAGGTTAGGTTTGTATTAGTAGAGGACACCCCTAAGCCATCACTGGTACTTGGTATGAACTTATGCATGCAGACTGAAGGTGCTACTTTTGTCACAGTACTTTTAACATGATCAAAACTGCTCACGCCACTGGGGCATTAGGGTCGCCTTGCCTCCCAGACAGCACATGCCCGTATGGCGTCACCAACCCCTCACAGCATTGTGGCTCCTATCCTTACCCTGGCATGCAGGTTAAAAGGGACACTGGCCAAGCCCTCAGTAGACCTTTTACTGTCATTTAGGCTGATTTGTCCATGAGTTGTGTGATGTGAATTGATCCAGCTCATCAAATACTCCATCTTTATTACTCCAGCATTTCCTTATTTTTCTTTTTGTTCTCAAAGGCAAGTTAATAATTTATATTATTTCCTAAAACCAATTTCTGAGGGACATGCCCAAGATTTTCAGAGGTATCCTGTGTCTTTTGACGAAATCAGGGAAGGGGGGGGGGGGGGCTGTCAAACCATCTGGTAGGTCAGTTGGTTGATTTTGGGTAGGGGACCAAACAGCAAGGTCATCAGTCCCTCTGCAGAAGCAGGATGGCCAGACATGGATTTGAACAGTCATCCTCCCAAATGCGAGTCCATTGTGCTAACTACTGCGCCACCTTGCTCGGTAACATCTCTAGCTATGTCCTCCTTTGTTCTACTTATTTTACAAAACATAGTGTCATTTCATGTCCATCTTTTCATTTTTATGGAGGTACAATAAAAGAAAATAAATGAGTTCTTCGGGCATGGTCTGTTAAATTGTCAAAAATATATAAAACTGTTATTTGGATCTTCCTGACAGGTTGAAACTGTGTGCCGCTGGACCGAGACTCAAACTCAGGACCTTGACCTTTCGCAGGCAAGTGCTCTACCATCTGAGCTTTAATTTCACCAGTACCTCGTCTCCTCCCTTCCAAACATCACAGAAGCTCTCCTGCAGACCTTGCAAAACTAGCACTCCTGAAAGAAAGGATATTGCAAAGACATGGCTGTGGCACAGCAGTATTCTAAAAGAGGATGGACAAGCATAGTGTAGGCAGTCTCCTTAGTAGATCTGTTACATTTTCCAAGTGCCCTGCCAATAAAACACAGTCTTTGGTTAGCCTTCCCCACAACATTTTCTGTGTGTTCCTTCCAATTTAAGTTGCTCGTAATTGTAATTCCTAGGTATTTAGTTGAATTTACATCCCTTAGATTTGACTGATTTATCATCTAACTGAAGTTTAATGGATTCCTTTTAGCACTCGTGTGGATGACCTCACTTTTCATTTCCTAGCGTCAATTGCCAATTTCCGCACAATACATATATCTTTCCTAAGTCACTTTGCAATTTGTTTTGATCTTCTGATGACTTTGCTAGTCAATAAACGACAGTGTCCTCTGCAAACAACGTAAGACAGCTGTTCAGATGGTCTCCCAAATCATTTGTACAGATAAAGAACAACAAGGGGCCTATAACACTACCATTGGGAATGCCAGAAATCACTTCTGATTTATTCTGTAACTTTCTGTCAATTACTACGAACTGTGACCCTGCGGCGCGGCATGTTACTTTCTACCGCCCTGCCAATGTCCAGCAATGTTCATTTGTCTAGCTAAAAGCTGTAGTAGAAAATACTAGACCACTACTGTCTACTGCAGGTCGCAACATACACAGAATTGTCTGGTAAACGGGATGTGGCTAGTACTGAAATAAAAGTTTTAACTCGGCAGTGTAAATTTTCAGGTGTATTTTTTATGATAAAGATCACAGTTAATACTGCCAAGTCCGTACTAAGTGGCAACACAACGTAAAGTTCACACGCAAACCACAATCACACACGTAGCCAGTTTATGGTATTTACACCCGTTACCGATGTTAATAGAGTTCACTGGATCGTTTAGTTATGAAAATGCTCGCTCAAACGTTGTGCACTCTGCTCTACACATAATACCTGTTCCAGTCTTAGATCGCACAACACGCCACGCGGTTTTAACAAACAGTCAAAAGCAATAATTTTGATATTTCGTCCGAAATTCCACACGACTTCCACTATACCGTTCACTTAAATACGCTTTGTACTACTTCGCGAACTCGTAATTAGCATTTTTCCGTACTTTTGTGGGAACTGCTTTCAATGAGATGTTACTAGTTCGAACCCTCAGCCCCGACTTTCTTAGATCACACCAAAGGCTTTGTTACCAGCATAGATTGGCTGATATCACAAACAGCAAATCAGGTTGCAGTATTATCCCGCACTAACCCGCGCTTTACTTCAATGACCAATCATAGTGAAACATAAATTTAGAAAAGTATCAAATATAAAATTACTCCTTCCGAAATTACCGATTAATTTGCGTTCTACTCACGATTTATTAGTACCGTAAACTGACTGCACATTTAATTATAGTAAATCCCCTGTACAGTTTAACTGGTACTTCATGAATAAACAAAACAATTTTCATTTACTTCTGTTCTTCTTCACTCATACAACACTCACACTGCTAATTATTACACATATAAAACAATTATAATAATGCAAATACATTAAATATTAGTCAAACATAACTTTACGACATTGTTTTGACTATGACTGCTAGCACTGTCCGTCAACTGCTGATCTCTGCCGCCTACTAGTACAACTACGTGCAGCTCTAACTCAGGTCTATGTCAGCTGGTGACATCTGTCGATGACTCATGCCTATAACGATATCGTCCTAACAAGTGACAGGAGCGATGCGAAGGTGCTACGCCTCAACCCCTCTGACAGGAAATCACAAAGCCAGTCACGATATTCCATAAGCACACAATTTCACTACGAGTCGCTTGTGTGGTACCATGTCAAAAGCCTTCCGGAAATTCAGAAACATGGAATTGATCCGAAATCCCTTGTCAATAGCACTCAACACTTCATGTGAATAAAGAGCTAGTTGTGTATCACAGGAATGAAGTTTTCTAAACCCATACTGACTGTGTGTCAATAGAACGTTTTCTTCTAGATAATTCATAATGTTTGAACTCAATATACCAGTTGATTAAAAAGTCAGTATAAATTTGAAGACTTAATAAACCACGGAATAATGTAGATAGAGAGGTAAAAATTGACACACATGCTTGGAATGAAGTATTGCTAGACGCGTGAAAGATCTCTTGCGCGCGTCTTTTGTGATGATTGTGTGCTCAGCCGCCACTTTCGTCACGCTTGGCCTCCCAGGTCCCCAGACCTCAGTCCGTGCGATTATTGGCTTTGGGGTTACCTGAAGTCGCAAGTGTATCGTGATTGACCGACATCTGTAGGGATGCTGAAAGACAACATCCAACGCCAATGCCTCACCATAACTCCGGACATGCTTTACAGTGCTGTTCACAACATTATTCCTTGACTACAGCTATTGTTGAGGAATGATGGTGGACATATTGAGCATTTCCTGCAAAGAACATCGTCTTTGCTTTGTCTTACTCTGTTATGCTAATTATTGCTATTCTGATCGGATGAAGTGCCACCTGTCAGACATTTTTTGAACTTTTGCATTTTTTTGGTTCTAATAAAACCCCATGTCATTCCAAGCATGTGTGTCAATTTGTACCTCTCTACATTATTCTGTGATTTATTCAGTTTTCAAATTCATACTGACTTTTTGATCACCCAATATATTATAAAATCCAGCTGCATATCGACGTTAATGATACGGGCCTGTAATTTAGTGGATTATTCCTACTAGCTTTCTTGAATATTGGTGTGGCTGTAAAATACAGCCAATCTTTGAGATTTTGCATCTGTTTAAATTTGGCAAGTTTGTTTAGTTGTTTCTGCAACAGTGTTCTGACCCGTTTTGTGTATCAAGGAGGATCAGCTCCGACATTTGTTAATTTATTTGGTATAAATCTCCCAACAGCTGCCAATACTTTGAATTGAAGCCATATCCGGTCTACACTTATATTGTTAATTTGAAAGGAGTGGAGAGTGTCCCTCAGGAAGATGTCAAGTGAATTTTTATCAGCTGTTTTGAATAGTTATACAGTACAGTCCTATTAATCGAAAACTAACTGGGACCGGACCTTGTTCGGATTAGCCAGAATTACGGTGATGAGTTTCTAGAATAAAGTATATCAAGCAGATAAGTGTACCATGGTAACAAATGAGAATAAGTGTGGGAACAATGGCTCACTCACTCTCTGCCCTTGTTGAGACCTTTGTAGTCTCAGATGTCAGTGCACTGCCAGTTGGCTCATTAAGTGCTTGGTTATATTAGTTATCAATCGCTGGCGCACGTAACAGTTGTATTGTATTCGTTCAGGAGTAGTAGTGTACGTATTTTCGTCATGAGTAAACGGAAACTTACAATGTTAACTCTCAAAGAAAAACTGAATGCTTTGAAGCAGATAGACAATGGTGAGAATGTATCTAAACCGGCAATGGAATTGGGTGTTGGTAAAGCAACCATTTGTGATTGGAAGATGAACCGAGTGAAGCATTAACAGTTCTTTGGGAAAACACACTAAATTCAGCAGACTTTGAAATAGTCACAGTATCAAAAAAATGGATGAAGCTCTTTTTCTCAGGTTTACACAGGAAAGAGAAAGGTGAACTCCTTTGAGTGGAGCACTAGTTCTGGAGAAAGCTGTTTACCTGAACAAGTTAATGAATGGTGATGAGTCTTAATGCGAGTACGGGTTGGTTGGACATATTAAAAAACGTCATGGAATCAGTCAGCTAACAATTACTGGAGAGAAGCTTTCTTCTGACCGTGATGCAGAGAAGGAATACTTGGGTGAGTTTGAAAAAAAAATGACGAGAGGGAAAGTATTCTACCCAACAAATTTATAACGCTGATGAGGCTGGCCTTAACTTTAAGGCATTGCCAATAAAAAGCCTGGCATAAAAAGCAGAAGATCATGCTCCTGGTTTTAAAACATGCAAAGATCGTGTGACTTTATTAGCGTGCACCAAGGTTGCTGGTAATCACAAGCTGCCTTTAATGCTGATCAGCAAATCTGATAGGCCCAGAGCTTTTAAAAACTGCAACATGAAGTCCCTGCCCATATATTATTGTCACCAGAAGAAAGCATGGATGGATGGTAAGCTGTTCAAAGAATGGTTTCACGGCCAGTTTCTTCCCTCTGTTCGACAGTTTTGTACGGAAAATCATTTGTCTCCCCATGCAATCTTTTTGATTGATAACGCACCATCTCACCCCAGCACTGAGGAATTATTTGACGGAGAAATTGTGGCAAAGTTTTTGACACCGAATGTTACACCACTTCTACAACCGATGGACCAGGGCATACTGCAAACATCATAACCGATTTATAGAAAACAATTTTTAAGAATGCTGATTCAAGATGATAGCATTCCTTTAGTGGACAAAATAAAGACCAATGTGAAGGATATTGTTTATTGGGCGACTGAGGCATGGCAAGATATTTCAGAAAATACTCTGAGAAAATCATGGAGAAAACTGAGGAAATTTCTTAAATTTTAGGACAACCTAGTTGAAAATAAAAAGATTTGAAGAAGCTAGTGAAAGAGACCTAGATGAGTGGATGGCAGCAGATAGGGCATGTTTGGAGAACCTTACCGACGCTGATTTAGTTGTCGCTGCGGCTCAAGACCAGGAAGAAGTGGACTGCTGTGACAGAAGTGACAATGAGCCTGAAAGCGACACAGGAGAGCTGGTGCCACACAGTGATGCAGCAGAAGTCCTTGACCTCGAACTACATTACTTGGAGCAACAGCCCACTGCTAAACCTGCTGATTTGACGTTTACGAGACGATGGCGCAACTATGCATCATTAAGACTGTCTTCATTATGCCAAAAAACAATGAGTTTTTGTCATCTAAAACATAGGGATAAAATATCTGCTGTATTTTAGTAAGTTTGACAGCTCTTCTTTCATTGTCATGCAATGTTTAAACCTAACGTTTTCTTGCCAATTTATCTAACATGTTTACTTTACTGTGTAAATTAAAATAGTGTGTATGTACAGCAGTTTACCACACAGTTTTCCATACTTAGACTAACATTTTTCATGTTCGGATTAACCTAATGTTCGGATTAGCAGGACTCTGCTGTATTTATCGTTTACTTTTGTGGGATTTGTGGGTTGCAATATTCAGTCTCGCTACGACAACCATGTGTCCACTAATCCCTGTATCCATTTTGATGTTTGTTATTAACTCTGGATTATTTGTTGCTAAAAGACCAAGTGTATTTTCAGAACCGTTTACTATTTGCGTGGGCCCATGAACTAACTGCTGAAAATAATTTTCAGAGAATGCGTTTAGCACAATTTCGGACGATTTTAACAGAATGGAACAAAAAGGATTGCATTCTTTTCATGATTTAACACACGCAAATTCTGGTTTAACTCTAACAGATAGGAGATACTTGTACTATAAATGAAGCACAAATTTTGTTGGTGAAACTGATTTAATTCCATTTCAAAATTGTGTAACAAATGTGATGAAAAATAAATGCATATGGTCTAGATTTATGATGCACATCAGTTAAAAAAAATTCAACAAACTGATCAACAGCATAGAAATGGTTACAAATTTTTAATTAAATGTTAGCCAATTGTTAACAAGTTAACGTCAGAAAGCCTCAGTATCCGTTTTGTTACACTCACAAAAAGCAGACAAAAAGTAAACCTTAATAATGATAAATAGTTAGTCTTCTAACTCTCCAGATTCATAAGCATTTCGGTAAGATTTGTTGTCCTTTCTTTCTGGATCCAGACGGATCATATCATCAATGCGAAGAATGGTAATCGCTGCCTCCGTAGCAAACTTCAGTGACTTTATTTTTGAAATAGCTGGTTCCAAAACACCAGCCTTCTTGTTATCACGTACTGTGCCTTCATACAAGTCCAAACCAACCCTATCGGAAAGCAGAAATATTTTAAATATACACTATTCAATGACAATTTATATTTTACAGTAATCAATAACACAGTTATTAGAGCTCTAAATAAGTAATTATTACAGGATTGGTTAGGTTCTAAATAGATTTGACCCTTTCTGATGAAAAAATTAGTTTAACATGTTTAATTCTGTTTTGCTGTTACTCAGCAAATACATTTGGAAACTGGGTTGTGGGATCCTGAGAGGAAGACACATAGACTTACCACTTAAGATGTGCATGATCTACTTTAGTTTGGCTAGAATTGTGATAGGCCCTCAACTTTGCTACAAGATCAGTTGCATCTTGTGCAGCATTTACTGCAAGTGTTTTAGGAATTACCAATAAAGATCGTGCAAACTCAGCAATTGCTAACTGCTCACGGGAACTCTGTAACGAGAAATAATTCTTATTAGCATCAGTCTCTGGATCCCAATATTATCTTTGTCAAGTAAAGAGAATGTACATCACTAATTTAATAAAAGCACTGATTTTACTTACTAAGGACGTAGCAAAATTTTCCAAATAAATGGAAAGAGCTGCTTCAACAGCACCACCACCAGCAACAACACTCTTGCTTTCTAGAACACGTTTCACAACAGAGAGAGCATCATGTACCGATCTCTCCATTTCATCACAGTAGAAGTCATTGGGCCCACGCAGTATGACTGATGCTGCTGTACGGGCTTTAGGGCTGGAGAAAAAAAGAAATTGGTAAATCCACACAACTTCCAACAGTCTACAAAATAAATGTCATGGTACAAAAAATTCTATCTTCTCATTTGGATGCATGCATAAATTTCCTGGAAGACAAACTGTGGACAGGACTTGAACCTGGTCTGGCACACAGTTTTGGCCTACCAGTTTGTTTCAAAACAGTGCACCCACTGCCTCAAAGTGAAACATTCATTCTTGATGCAAGTTAATGATAATACAGTGTGGTTACAATTAAACTTTCACTATCTGAGGCGTTGCAGATGGAAAATTTTTCACCATATGGGTACCCAACTTTATAGGAATGATGTACAGATTGCACACTGCAGGATTCTCATTGTTAGAAGCATTATTGGCATGACCTGCCAACAGGCACCAGTACTGGTACAGCAACATAGGGTTGAAACACAAGCATCAGTGTGCGTTACAGCTCCAGCCAGTCAACATTGTTTTTTTTTTTTTTTTTTGCGCACAACTTCAATGGTCATTAGCGCCCTGACTACTCTAAGAATGCACCGCGAGGCACAAGTTGACCAAAACAACTAAAAGGGAAAAAACGATAAAAGACAGACTGACAGGCCTAGGATTAAAAAACAGCATCATCAAATGTCCTTAGCGAGGTTTGTCAAATTGATAAAACGAAGAACACGAGCAGCTGCTCGTGGGTCACCCGCTAAAATGGCATCGAAAGTATTTGGCAGGTTAAGATCGAGGCGCAGTGTGTTAAGATCTGGACAGGACATTAAAATGTGTCTAACCGTCAGCAAGTGCCCACATGGGCAGAACGGCGCCGGCGCAGCCGTCAGCAGATGGCGATGGCTGAACCGGCAGTGTCCAATTCTTAACCGGGCTAAAACGACCTCCTCCCGCCGAGAAGGGCGTGAGGAGGACGTCCAAGCCACGGGAAGAGGTTTTAAGGCCCGAAGCTTGTTGTCGGTAAGTGCAGCCCAATCGGCATGCCACAGCGATAAGATGCGCCGACAAATGACCCTGCTAAAATCGGACGAAGGGACACAACAAGAAGCTGTCCGAGGCTGGAGGACCGCAGCCTTGGCCGCGGCATCTGCAGCTTCGTTCCCAGGGATACCGACATGGCCAGGAACCCACATAAAGCTAACTGGAGAACCGACGTCCACCAGCTGCTGAAGAGAGCGTTGGATCCGGTGTACGAAAGAGTGAACCGGGTACGGATCACTGAGGCTCTGGATGGCGCTCAGGGAATCTGAGCAGATGACATAAGCAGAATGTCGGTGGCGGCAGATGTAAAGAACAGCCTGGTAGAGGGCAAAGAGCTCAGCTGTGAAGACAGAACAATGGCCATGGAGCCAGTATTTGAAACTTTGTGCCCCCACAATAAAGGAACACCCGACCCCGTCATTGGTCTTAGAGCCATCTGTATAAATGAAAGTCATGTTGATGAACTTCGAATGAAGTTCCAAAAAACGGGAGTGGTAGACCGAACCGGGGGTGACCTCTTTTGGGAGCGAGCTGAGGTCAAGGTGAACGCGGACCTGAGCCTGGAGCCAAGGTGGCGTGCGGCTCTCGCCCACTCGAAAGGTTGCAGGGAGTGAAAAATTAAGGTGTTGAAGGAGGCGACGAAAGCGAACTCCAGGGGGTAGCAGGGCAGAGAGATACAACCCGTATTGACGGTCAAGAGAGTCGTCAAAAAAGGAACGATAAGACGGATGGTCGGGCATTGACAGTAGCCGACAGGCATACCGAGAAAGCAGTATATCGCGCCGGTAGGTGAGTGGCAATTCGCCAGCGTCAGCATGAAGACTCTCTACGGGACTGGTATAAAATGCTCCGATCGCAAGTCGTAAACCCCGATGTTGTATGGAGTTGAGGCGGCGTAAGATGGATGGCCGTGCAGAGGAGTATACGAAGCTCCCATAATCCAGCTTGGAGCGGACGATCGACCGATATAGACGAAGTAGGACGGTTCGATCCGCTCCCCACGACATACCGCTGAGAACACGGAGGACATTTAAAGAACGGGTACAACGGGCGGCCAAATATGACACATGTGGAGACCAGCTAAGTTTCCTGTCAAATGTAAGGCCTAAAAATTTGGTTGTCTCCACGATTGGGAGAGCAACGGGACCGAGTCTTAAGGACGGTGGGAGAAACTCTTTGTAGTGCCAGAAGTTAATACAGACCGTCTTCTCGGCAGAAAAACGGAAGCCATTGGCGACACTCCAGGAGTAAAGACGGTCAAGAGAACGCTGAAGACAGCGCTCCAGGACACGTGTACACTGCGCGCTGCAATAGATGGTAAAATCGTCCACGAAAAGGGAGCCTGATACATCAGCTGGGAGGCAATCCATTATTGGATTGATCGCGATGGCGAAGAGAGCGACGCTCAGTACTGAGCCCTGTGGCACCCCATTCTCCTGGCGAAAGGTGTCTGACAGGACAGAACCCACATGTACCCTGAACTGTCGATCCATTAAAAAGGAACGAATAAAAAGAGGGAGGCGACCGCGAAGGCCCCATGTATGCATGGTGCGGAGAAAGCCCGCCCTCCAACAGGTGTCGTAAGCCTTCTCCAAATCAAAGAACACAGCCGCGGTCGGGCGCTTCCGCAAGAAGTTATTCATAATGAAGGTCGACAAGGTAACCAGATGGTCAACAGCAGAGCAGCGCCTACGAAATCCACATTGTACATTGGTAAGTAGGCGTCGAGACTCGAGCAGCCAAACCAATCGAGAGTTAACCATTCGCTCCATCACTTTACAGACACAGCTGGTAAGCGAGATAGGTCGATAACTGGAAGGCAAGTGCTTGTCCTTCCCCGGCTTAGGAATCGGGACAACAATAGACTCGCGCCAGCATGCGGGAACATGTCCCTCAATCCAGATGCGATTGTATGTACGAAGAAGAAAACCTTTACCCGCAGGAGAAAGGTTCTTCAGCATCTGAATATGAATAGAATCTGGCCCTGGAGCGGAGGACCGTGATCGGCCAAGTGCGTTTTCGAGTTCCCGCATGGTGAATGGGGCATTATAACTTTCACAATTCGAGGAGCGGAAGTTAGGCGGCCTAGCCTCCTCTGACTGTTTGCGGGGGAGGAAGGCAGGGTGGTAATGAGCGGAGCTCGAAACCTCTGCGAAAAAGCGGCCGAAGGCATTGGAGACAGCCTCAGGGGCCACAAGGACGTCATTTGCGACCTTCAGGCCAGAAACTGGTGAGTGGACCTTAGTGCCAGATAGCCGGCGCAGGCTACCCCAGACAACAGAAGAAGGAGTAAAACTGTTGAAGCTGCTTGTGAAAGCAGCCCAGCTGGCTTTCTTGCTTTCTTTGATAATACGACGACACTGAGCACGTAATCGTTTATAATTGATACAATTCGCCACTGTAGGGTGGCGTTTAAATGTGCGTAAAGCACGTCGACGAGCACGTAAAGCGTCTCTACATGCTGTGGTCCACCAGGGGACCAGTACGCGACGTGGAGAAGAAGTACGGTGAGGGATGGAATATTCAGCAGCAGCGAGAATGACTTCCGTGAGGTGTGCGACCTGACGATCGCAGCTTGTGAAGGTTTGATCCTGAAAGGTCGCCCTGGAAGAGAAGAGCCCCCAGTCTGCCTTGGAGATGGTCCAATTAGAGAAGCACGGAGAGGGGGTATGCTGCAGGAGATGGATAACACACGGGAAGTGGTCGCTCGAATATGTATCAGAAAGTGCATACCACTCAAACCGGCGTGCAAGTTGGGGATTACATATAGAGAGGTCTAAATGGGAATAGGTGTGAGATGTGTCCGAAAGAAAAGTAGGGGCGCCAGTATTGAGGCAGACAAGATCGAGCTGGTTGAGAAGGTCTGCTAACAAGGAGCCCCTCGGGCAGGATGCTGGAGAGCCCCAAAGGGGATGGTGGGCATTGAAGTCTCCAGTTAACAAAAATGGTGCAGGTAGCTGAGCAATAAGTTGCATCACGTCTGCCCTGGTAACGGCAGATGACGATGGAGTGTAAACGGTACAAAAGGAAAACGTAAAAGTGGGGAGAGTAATGCGGATGGCAACTGCCTGCAGGCCGGTGTGCAACGTGATGGGATCGTAGTAAATATCATCCCGGACCAGCAACATAACCCCTCCATGAGCTGGGATACCTACCACAGGGGGTAGGTCAAAACGCACAGAGGTGTAGTGTGCCAAGGCAATTTGATCGCATGGGCGTAGCTTCGTTTCCTGGAGGGCTACGACGAGCGGACGGTGCAAGCGGAGCAGCAACTTCAAGTCCTCTCGGTTGGAGCGAATGCTGCGAATATTCCAGTGAATAAGTGCCATCGTAAGAAAAGGAAGATGATAGAAGTGGTCACCTCGAAGGCCGCTTAGGGCCTGGCTTCGAGCGAGCACTGCCGCCGCTATCAGTAGGCAGACAGTCATCGTCCATTGGCTCTATAGGGTCATCGGCCATCTCGGGAGGATGGCCGGGAGGGGGAGCTTCCTCCGCCGGTGAACGGCCAGATGTACGGCTACCAGCGGTGCGGCCAGGCGAAACGGATGACGGCCTGGGGCGGCAACCGCTGGGTGGCGCAGGAGAAGAAATGCGCCATGGCGGAGAAGGAGAACTGTGCTTCCTATGCGCCTTTTTGGAAGGACATTTGGTGGAAGTACCGGTCGAAGGCTGGGAGGTCGAGGTACGGAGGAAGTCTGCACGGGATGGTTCCTTCTTGAAGGCCCGTGCATCTGACTTCGATGTCTTCGTCTTAGCAGAAGCTGAGGAAGGGGCTGGTGTCTGTGGGGTGATGGGAGGAAGAGGAGAGGTCGACTGCGCGATCTTAGCACTGGCCGAACGGACGACCGTGGTGCTGAAGGTCAGATCGCATGTCTGGGTTGCTACCTCCCGGGTAGTCCGAGGAGAGGCGAGGACAGTACTGTATTTCCCCGCTGGGAGCAGCGTGGGCTTCCTACTAGCCAATAGCTTGCGAGCAGCCGAGGTGGACACTTTCTCTTTGACCCGAATTTCTTGGATACAGCGTTCTTCCTTATAGACAGGACAGTCGCGGGAGGATGCGGCATGGTCACCCTGACAGTTCACACAACGAGGAGACGGAGGTGGACAGTCACCCTCATGGCCATCCCTGCCACAAGTGACACATTTAGCCGCATTGGAACAAGACTGTCGAGTGTGATTGAAACGCTGACACTGGTAGCAGCGCGTAGGTGTCGGGACATAGGGGCGAACAGAAATAACCTCGTAGCCCGCCTTGATGCGCGATGGCAGCTTAACACTATCGAAGGTCAAGAAAAGTGTCCGGGTCGGTACAAGGTCATTGTTGACCTTTTTCATGACCCAATGGACAGCCGTCACGCCCTGCTCAGCGAGGAAAGATTGAAGCTCCTCGTCAGTCAATCCGTCGAGGGAGCTAGTATAGATTACACCACGAGACGAATTCAAAGTTCGGTGGGCCTCCACCCGGACAGGGAACGTGTACAGGAGGGTGGCCCGAAGCAGTTTTTGTGCCTGAAAGGCACTCTCAGTTTCTAGTAATAAGGTGCCGTTACGCAACCTGGTACAAAATTTGACAGATCCGGCTATGGCATCTACGCCCTTCTGAATAACGAAAGGGTTGACAGAGGAAAAATCCTTTCCGTCCTCAGATCGAGAAACTACGAGGAACTGTGGGGCAGGCGGTAGTACTTTTGTCACTGTTGGCTGGTCACGTTTCCGTTTTTGGGTCGAAGTCGAGAGAGATGGAGTAGAATCCATTGCGGAGGAATCCCCCATGATTGCCAGCGTCTCCGATGGCGCGCTCCTTCCTTGTGGGGACCCTGTCAGAGGGCACTCCCGCCTTAGGTGAATGTTTACACCTCAGGTCACACCTCCCGAGAAACAGACGGAGGGACCAATCGGCATGGTCAGAAGGTATCAGCTCAGGCAATCACCCCTCCCCGGGCCTGGCCTTTACCAGGGGGTACGCGCGTGCCTTACATGTCTACCCAGGGCGGGGACTTACGCGTTACCCCGTCACCGGCTACGCGTGCGAACGCGTGGGTCGGCCTTCAGGCACGCACAGGGAGGAAGGAAGAAGAGGGAAAAGAAGAGAGAGAGGGAGAAAGAGGACAGACTGTCTCAAACGCCGAGGCGGAGACCAGAGAAGGCAAGGAGAAGAAGGCAATGAGAAGGCAAGGAGATGAAGGCAATGAGAAGGCAAGGAGAAGAAGGCAATGAGAAGGCAAGGAGAAGAAGGCAATGAGAAGGCAAGGAGAAGAAGGCAATGAGAAGGCAAGGAGAAAAAGGCAATGAGAAGGCAAGGAGAAAAAGGCAATGAGAAGGCAAGGAGAAAAAGGCAATGAGAAGGCAAGGAGAAAAAGGCAATGAGAAGGCAAGGAGAAAAAGGCAATGAGAAGGCAAGGAGAAAAAGGCAATGAGAAGGCAAGGAGAAAAAGGCAATGAGAAAAAGGCAATGAGAAGGCATGGAGAAGTCAAGGGAAAGAGTAAGGAAGACAGTGAGGTGGAGAAGAGCAAAGAAAGGAACCAACAAAAGGAAGGAAGAAACGAGAAGTGAAAAACCAAAAAGACCACGATTATAGGTCGTGGAACCGTCCGTCTCCGGACGCAGGCGCTAACTACCCCCGTGAGGGGGATGGACTCCTTTTAGTCGCCTCTTACGACAGGCAGGAATACCGCGGGCCTATTCTAATCCCCGGACCCGCAGGGGGAAACACTGGTCTGGACAAGGTGAGCAGGGCTTTAATTGTAAAGCTGGTTTATCACACCAACAACAATAGTGCTTCTGCTCTTCACAAGCACTGAGGCATTAAAGGAATATGGAGTGGTCCTCCTTCCACACCAGGATTGAAGAATATGATTTTGAAATTTGAATTAACTGACAATTTCGGAATGGCGCATGGGAGAGGCCAACGGTCAATTGTGCCACAAATTATGACTGCTGCAATGGCTGAGAATGCTGGACTCAATTTGTGATCTTCCAGCATTGCACAAGCTACATCAGGACAGCTGAATATTTCATGGTCCACTGTTCAAAAAATGCTGCAAAATATTGTGAATGTCATCTGCACAAACTTCCAGGCAGTCATGGATTCAGATGGTCATCACATTGAGCAATATTTGTAACCTGGAATGTAAACATGGTATGCAATTAACAATGTTACCCCATCAGGTGCAAATTAAAACATGTTTCTTTTGAGGGTTTATTGGTTATTTCTCATCTGTGTATCCTTACAAATGTTTCCACAAAGTTTCAGTGTCCTGTGATAACATTTTTTTTTTCATGCGGGCCCTCTCATGCAGTGACGGTTTAATTATAACCACCCAATATGTATAACTGTTTAAAGAGTGGAAAGGAATATTAATCATTAAAACAGTTGAGTTCACTCAATATTATATACCACAAACATAAAGCACCATTCCAGTCACATTTAGGACATGATATACAATAAATCCAAAAAATGTCCAACTATTTTAGTAGTTGTGTGTATTTTGAAACAAAATTATTAGTATCATTTATAATGTTAATATATCTAAAAACAAAGATGATGGGACTTACCAAACGAAAGCGCTGGCAGGTCGATAGACACACATCTGCTTTTTGTGTGTGTGTGTATGCGTGTGTGTGTGTGTGTGTGTGTGTGTGTGTATGCGTGTGTGCGTGTGTGTATGTATGCGTGTGTGTGTGTGTGTGTGTGTGTGTGTGTGTGTGTGTGTGTATGCGTGTGTGCGTGTGCGGATGGATATGGGTGCGCGCGAGTGTATACCTGTCCTTTTTTCCCCCCTAAGGTGAGTCTTTCCGTTCCCGGGATTGGAATGACTCCTTACCCTCTCCCTTAAAACCCACATCCTTTCGTCTTTCCCTCTCCTTCCCCCTTTCCTGATGAAGCAACCGTTGGTTGCGAAAGCTTGAATTTTGTGTGTTTGTTTGTGTGTCTATCGACCTGCCAGCGCTTTCGCTTGGTAAGTCACATCATCTTTGTTTTTAGATATATTTTTCCCACGTGGAATGTTTCCCTCTATTACATCCTTATAATGTTATTAGGTTCATGTTAGACAACCACTTTGAATTGTATGACAAGAAATTTTCAAATATAACTAATTCATTCTTTACTGTCAACATAATGATTACCGGAGGTGAAAATTCCTACCCTTTGATAAGTATAAGTTCATCATCACACACACGGTCCTGCACTACTTCGGCTGCCTCTCCAACTGCACTGGGGTCGAAACTTTCTTCACCTTAAAAGAAAAGGAAAAAAAAAAGCATTATTATTCATACGCTCCCCATTTATCCTTTGTTTGTCAGTTTGTGCCAGCAGGAGCGCATATGCCTGAAGACAGAAGAATGTTGTTAGGAAAGCTGGAGAACAAGCATATGATAAAGATAGAGGAAATACAAGCAGAAGGGGACAGGGCTAGAGATAATACATGAAGGTTAAGCCAGTAGGAATGAGAGTGAAAGTAAGCAAGATACACATAGGTACGTAAGGAGGGAGTGACAGTAGTGTACTTTATTCACAATGTTCTACATGAGAGTTCCCCATTTCTGGATCAGCTGAAGCTGGTTGACTTTGGGTCAACAAGTATTTTCTGTCTGGCTGCTGCCAACATTAGTGATCTTACAATACAGCACCAGTATGTACCATAACCATTATGAAGTGATTATCATGTCATGCTATGCCAAATCCGAAAGCAGATATGTAATGTGAGAACTGTGTGCAGAAAATGTGGCCTGCTATGCTCACAACCCGACTACTCTTCTGGCAGCTGTCAATATGTTGGGTTGCAGTAGACAGAGCTTCCTTCATCTGTTCACCACACCCCCATGGAAACTGTTAGGATGGCAGCAACGAACTATGCATAGGTATGTACGTTGTAAAGAGAAGTTACGAGCTAAGAATAAAATTGTGGGCAGAAATTGGGGGAAAACAGCAGAGTGAGTGGGGGAAGTACTATAACCAGCTGTTTAATTCCAACCCAACATAAATATTTGATAATTACTGGAAGAATAAGATAGTGCTTGAGTGTGATGCTATCTATATAGTCAGGAAATATATTTGCAATGTAAGCACAATAACAACTAACTCAAAATAGTTGGTGAGTAACACAAGCAGCCACAATTACTTTTTAAATGCTTTTATTTCAAAGCCAAAGTATTTATGGCTGGCCGCATTACTCACTAACAATCATTAATGGCCTTGGAGTTCGAAATATCCAGCATGGATTCAAAATGGTTTGGCCCTGCAATGACACTCCCACTGCTTCCTTTTCTTGACCTCAAGTACCTCCTGTTTGTTTACAAACATATTATGGTTCAAATGCTAGAATTATTTTGCTAAACATATGATTTAACAGAGGTTTAATGTGTCATCTGCGCAAATGGTGAACTAGCATCTACAATATGCATTTTATTATTAATGTCTTGTTTTACTACTGATTTTGATTAAAGTACATGCATATTTTGGAATCGGTAACTCTTCCCATTAAAATTATTTTCCTGGGAGTCTTGAAACAAGTTCTTTGTAAGCAATGTACATGATGATTACTATCACAGTTACAGATTTATTCCAAGTTGAAAAATTTATTTTTGATAACTACCTGTAGTTACAGGTAGTTTAACATTAAACACAACACAAAATCAAATGATAAAGCAAAGTGGGAGAGCTCAATTTTCTAAAGTCAATGAGAGCATGATAGTATCTCAATATGAAAAGATGGGGAGAGTTCTAAACAATATGAGGGCTATTTTACTGAATAGCTACAGTGAAGCGCCCCACACTAACTTTACACAAACCTTGATCAGTTGAGAGAGACACTAACAAAGGGACATAACAGTCAGGCCCTCTTCGATTTCCTTCACGTAATCGAGATCTGAAGGACAGTGCCCGGATAACAATATCACAAAGCCGTACAACAATACTAAAATCACCTCTGATATTTTTATTTCCTAATGCTATTAACAACAAAACATTGCCAACTACTTAACATAGCTGCCATAGTTGAGTGTGTAGCGCCTAGTAATCGCAATATTAACATTGCTTTACTTTTATTTCAATTTCATATTTATTAACAAATGGAAATGTTAATTAACCAATATTGTATTATAATGTTTTAATAAAAAATAAGATCTTTGAGATAGAAAACGTGTTCAAAAATCATTAAGACCAGTATATTTCATGGTGATCAGCACACAGAAGTATGTGCTTTTGAATTAATACTGAAAAATAGTTCACTTTTAATTGTAACTGTATACAGATCCCCACAGTGAAATTTTGAATCGTTTATGACGAATTTAGACACCTTACTTTGCTATCAGACAGCAGCAAACAGTTAATGGTCTATGGAGATTTAGATTTCCTGAAGGTTTCTGACAGGAAAACAAATCTGGAAACCTAATTCGGATCCTACAATTCTATCTGAGTAATTAACTTTCCAACACAGATGGATAAAGACAACAGGATCCTAATTGGTAATGTGTTCTTTGATGAAGCACAAAGTAAGAAAACAGCAAGAAATGCTCTTTATGATCATGATACTCGGTTAGGGTAAACAGGATAGTGCCTTGCAAGTACTGATACTCCACAGTGGAAATCAGAATAATTAATTAATCCACAAGTTTTTAGAATAGTTTACAAGAGATGAACTGGGATTAAATTTATTATAAATCAAATGCTGATATTAAATTTAATCTATTCCATGATAAATTCCATGTCATTTCTTGAAAACAACTTTCCACATAAGTTAATCAACAGTCATGTAAGAGGAATTAAAGCACCGTGTGAAAGGAAAAGGGAAATACATCTGTTGCCAAGAACAAGTGTAGACCCTGCAGTAGTCACAGACTACAGAAATATTGTTCCTCAAACACAATGTCCCTGAAGGAATGGGATATGACAGGGATGATCATTTGAAGCAAAAAACTTCATAGGGCCATGTCCTTCATTACAAACAGTTTCTGAGAAAAACACATTTAATATACATTGTTATTTATTTTCTGTATCATTCAATACTAGTCAGGTTTACAAATGTATGACAGTAAATAAACATTACAACGTGTGTTTTAAAAAGTATCACTTGAAACATACATATTTTTAACACATATACACTTCTAAGCATTATTGTACACATCACATTACATTACAGTTCTTGCTCAGTTCACAATTAATGTTCGAATACCCCACCATCAACTTCAGTGGACATGTTTTGCTTGGCAGAGTCCTTTGCACATTCACTAATGAGGCCAGCAGCATTAATGATGCAACCAAGAAGTTCATATTGCATATTTATCTTTCATTTGTACCCCTCAGACTTCATCAAACCCCATAAACTTAAATGTAATGGTCGCCAGCAGCCCCAAAACATATGTACTTTAAACATTTTCTATCTTGGAAACCCTTCAGAATAAGGGATACGTTAACATGAAGTTTTTTGCTTCAAAAGAGCATTCCTGTCATATCCCTGACTACTGACATTTCCTCCTACGACATCCTATATTTAAATGATTTTCCATTTAATATAAAAGCAGAGTTAGTTCTTTTTACAGATGATAATATTATTGTCATCACTCATACATACGGAAACAGCAGAAACTGTAAATAACGTTCTTAAAAGTACCATTTTCTATTAATGGTCTCACTTTCAATTTAGAAAAAGACAACATATTCAATTTTGTACAAGCGGTACTACACCAATGATCTTGTGCCTCAGCAGCCAGAGACTGTGTGTGTGTGTGTGTGTGTGTGTGTGTGTGTGTGTGTGTGTGTGTGTGTGTGTGATTTATGGTGAATAGCAACTATTCTTTTCAACATTGTTACATTCCAACCTGGATTTCCCATTGTTGTATTTGGCTACTGCTTCACGGTACATTTATTTCCTCAGGAAGTCGGTTGTAAAGTACCACAAGAAAAAAATGAGATTCATTGCTCCACACTAAGGTTGTATTTATCACAAAAATAATACCACAAATAATGTTGCAACTAAAATTTTTATCCCTTACCCAGTGATATAAATGCCTGACCAACAGCAAAGTAGCATCTGAAAACAAACTGAAAAAGATTCTACTTGGCAAAACCTTCTCTCACACAGAAGAATTTCTATTGGTGTAATATGTTAAAGATAGCTGCTAGCAATTACTGGCTCACACCTGTACGTTTTTAAGAGAATAATACATTTGAAAATAATGAACATGTAGTTCACTATAATTAAAAATAAATTTGGCACAAAAATCTGAAACATCAAACAGAAAATAAAACACTTTTCTTATTTCTATAGTCAGGTCACTAGTAGTATGCCCGACACTTGCCGCACACGAAGGGCACTGTGGAGGTGACTAATGCCAATCCAAGCTCTGAAATTCATAAACGTTGCCATGGTGACAGTCCCACATGCCACTCTTACAACTCACTGTTGCACACGGTTTACTGATGGGTGAGGGACGCGGTGTAACAAGCAGCAGCGTAGTGCTGTTGGTAACAAAGCCACCAACTGTCACAGACATTCATTCAGCATCTTGGCTTTAGAGATAGGACAGTATTATTGTGTAATTAACTTTTTTATATAATTAGTAATTGAAAACAATTTATAAAAAATTTGCTGCCAATGATATTCTAACCAAAAATTTTACAATTACCTACCTATTACATCATGCCCTTTTTGCACCCACTCCGGCGCGTAATATTGTGCAACAAAATTGCCCATTTATTTATTTATAACTCCAAACACTCTTGACTACAGAACATCACAATCTGTGTAACAGAGATTCTGCATCACCAACTAGGGTCATGTGCACCCATGTCAGAACCATAGAAAACAAAGGTAGAAAAAGGAGTTACAAACAACTACACGTTCAGCCCAATTGACAGAAGGAAAGACAGATAAAAACAGGGACTTTGAGAAAGTTACACAAAATATTCTATAGAGAAACAGTCCTGAACTAAAGATAAAATTTCTTTCACATTATCGCTATGACGAATAAAAAGTAAAATGCGGTTGACCTCGCTCGTTCACTGAAACGGCCAACAACTCAGAAGGCAAACACAAATGAGAACAAATGGTTAAAAAGAGGGCATTCCATCAGGAAATGGCAAACAATCAAAGGCAGAGGGAAATGAGTACAAAATGGTGGGGAAGCAGCACTTAAATGGCAATGGCTAAAAGACAGTGCCCAATAAGCAACCTAGCTAAAATGATCTCACGGCCAGAGGGCTGAGAGGAGGTCGTCCAAGAAGCTTGGAGCTTGGAGAGGCTTCATTTACCAGAGCTTGTTCCCATGAGAGGAGGGGAGGGGGGGGGGACCAGTGGTGATGCCAAAGTGACACCACAGTGACAAATGACAAATGATTAGACGCAATTGAAGAACTAGTGGGCTGAGGTACGAGGAGTAAAACCTTGGCAGCAACCTCATTTCTGTCACACCGACGTGACCAGGAACCCACATAAATATTACAGTGTCTCCATTAAGAGTGAGCAAGTGACAGCTTTCTTGGAACACTGCACTAAGGGATGGGTGATGTACAGAGCACAGAGGCACAAAGAGTCAGAGCAAATGACGCAATTAAGAAGCCTGTATGTCTGATGTACTGCATGGCCTGATACAGGGCAAAGAGCTCTGCGGTAAATACTGTTCAGTGTTTTGGAAGCCGATACCAAAAATGGTTGGTGCCAATGACGAAGGCACACTCGACACCATGGTCAGTCCAAGACCCATCAGTGTAAACAAAGGTACTACAGTGAAGTTCTGTGCAAAAGCCGAGAAACTTGCAGCAATAAAGCAAGCCTGGAGTGGTGTCCTTAGGAATCTAATGAAAGCCAATGTGATCACGGGCCACCACACGAAGCTAAGGTGGCGAAGGGTTCGCACCCATCAGGAAAGTGGCCAGTAGTGTGAAATTAAGCTGCCATAGCAAGAGCTAAAAGCAAATTCCAGCAGGTAACAAACAGGTACACCCCCCACACTAGCAATCAAAGGAGTCTTCGAAGAACGAGGCATGGGATGGGTGGCCAGGCATGGCAAACATACGGCATGCATCTCTGTTTAGGAGAAAGTCACAGCGGTATGACAGCAGCAGTTTGGCAGCTTCTGCTACAGATTCTCAACTGGCACCAGTGGCCAATGGCATGCCACGATGGTGGATAGTATTGAGATGGCGTAAGAGGAACGGATGGGCAAATTCATAAATGAAACACCCATAGTGCAGTTTCAAAGGGACCAGGAACTGGTACAAAAGGAGGAGGGTGATCCAATGTGCTCCCCAGGAAGTACCATTGAGGACATGTATGACACTGAGGGACCACGTACAGTAAAGCCAAATAAGACACTAGGGAGCGTGAGCCCAGGAATTTCATAGTTTCGAAGAACAGAAAAGCAACAGGCCCAAGATTTAAAGACGGTGGACGAAACCAACTGCACCACCAGAAATTCATACAAAATGTTTTGTCAGTGGAAAAGTTAAAGCCAGTGTTAATGCTCCACGAGTGAAGATGATCGAGACACTGCTGAAGACACCATTCAAGGAGTCAAGTCTGTCAAGAACTGCAATAGATCACAAAATCATCAACAAAAAGAAGCCAGATATACCCGACAGGAGACAGGCCATAACACTGTTAATGGCAATAGCAAAGAAGACTAGGCTCAGGACAGAACCCTGAGGCACACCGTTTTTCTGGATAAAGGTGTCCAAGAAGATCGAACCCACACATACCTTGAAAAACTTGGTCTTTTAAAAATTACTCAAGGAAACATGCCATGTGGCCACAAAAGCCTCACACGTAGATAGTACGAAGGATACCACTCCTTCAGCAAGTGTCATACACTTTCTCTAAATCAAAGAACACAGCCACAGTCTGTTATTTCCGCAGAAAAGCATTCATGACACAAGTTGACGAAGTGAAGAGATGGTCAACTGCAGACCAGCGTGCTCGACATCCACACTGTGCAGTGGTTAGTAAATTGCAAGAATCAAGCCACCATACCAGCTAGGCACCAATCATAAGTCCCATCACCTTGCAAACACAACTGACGAAAGAAGTTGGGCGATATCTAGAAGGAAGGTTTGGGAATGACAGGAGCTTCACGCCAGTGTCTGGGAAATGTGCCCTCTGCCCAAATGTGATTGTACATATGAAGGAGAAAGTGCTGGTCTGCAAGAACACCTGAATGTTAACTTCGTCTAGCTCTGGGGCAGAGGATCAGGATGCAGTGAGAGCACGATCTAGCTCCCTCATAGTAGCACTCATGATTCTGAGGAGAGAAGGGAAATGCCCAAGCTGCCTTCACTGTTTTCCGATTGAGGGCAGAGAGTGATAGTGAGTGGAGCTCGAAATCTCTGCATAATTGCGGCCCAAGGTGTGGAGATAGCAATAAGGTTCACACGACATCATTTGCTACTGTCAAGGCAAAAATTGGGTCCCAGAGAGCCATCAGAGGTTGGCCCACACAACAAAAGAGGGGATGGAACTGTTAAAGGAACTAGTAAAGGAAATCCAGCTAGCTTTTTTGCTATACTGAAGAATACACTGAAACTGTGCACGCAACTGTTTTAACAAATGTAGTTAGCCATCTTAGCATGACAGTTAAAAATGCAAAGAACACGTCTCCGTGAGCAAATTGCTTCACAGCATGCCTCAGTCAACTAAGTGACCAGGACACAGCATGGTAAAGAGGAAGTGCGAGGAACAGAACCTTCTGCAGTGGTAAGGATAACGTCTGTAAGGTATTACATCTAGGGAAATGTTGTTCATTGAAGGTCACCAGGAAGGAGTAAAGCCTCCAGTTGTTAGAAAGCTGCCATTTGGGTGTGATCTTAAGTGAGGTAGGAGTCAACAAATGGATGCACACAGGAAATGGTCACTCGAGTACAATCAGAGAAAACAGACACTCGAGACGACGGGCAAGCTGGCAATGCAGAAGGAGAGGTCAAAATGGGAATAGGTGTGCGTGGAGTCTGAAAGAAATGTAGTTGCTCCCATGTTAAGGCAGATGTGGTTAAGTTGACTGAGGTCAGCCAAGAGGGCACTTCTCTGATAGGTTCTGGGAGAATCCCAAAGGGGATGGGACACATTAAAGTCACCGAGTAGCAGAAAGGGGTCAGGGATTGCCCAGATAGCTGGATGAAGTCTGCCCTCATGACACTGAATGATGGAGGTATGTAAACAGCCTAAAGTGAAAAGGTCAAGTGAGGAAGGAAAATGCAGACTGCAACAGCTTGAAGCCGCATGACTACCCCACAAGATGGAATGACATCCTCGGGAAAAGGTCAAAGCGGATCGGGAAGAAATGCGAGAGCTCAAAACGGTCATGAGGATGGAATTTTGTCTCCCGGACGCAGAGAACAAGTGGACACTATGATTCCAAGAGCAGCTGAAAGTCCTCTGATGGATCGAAGGCCAGAATGTTCCACTGGAGGAGAGCCGTGTCCAGGAAAGGGAGGAGGGAAAAAAGTGAACCGGTGTCACCTCGGTGACTGCAGTACCAGCCTTCAAAGACTCACTGCTAAAGGGAGCAGAGGCTGGAGGATCCTGCTCCACGAGATCTATAGAGGTGTCAGCATTCTCCTTCTGCTGGTCTGCAGATTCCAGGGTAGAAAAACAGTTGGCAGTGCACACTGGCGACAATAAGGTCGGCCGGGCAAGGGTGTCACAAAGCGACACCGTCGAAGAGGATCTCCAAGTTGGTGAAGGAGAAGACTGTTTGCCTTTGATTTCTTGGAGCCTTTCTGGTTGTCAGAGGAAGACTAAGATGTCCGTTGGCTGGAGGGACGAAAGAAGTCTTCGCAGGAGTATTCCTTCTGTCATTTCCGGCTTGCTGGTTGTGTTGCAAGACGAAAGCCTGGTGGCTTGTTGCAGAGCTGGAGGAGGAGATGGGGGCTACCACGACACTGGGCGATTTTACAACAGCCATACTGAATTTGTGGCCATGTCCTTCGTGGAGTAAGATGTAGCAACAACAGTACTGCAAGTGCTGGATGGCAACTTGCAAGTGACCGGATAAGGTACTTTTTCCTTTACCCAGATCTCCTGGATCTACATCTACATCTACATCTACATTGATACTCCGCAAGCCACCCAACGGTGTGTGGCGGAGGGCACTTTACGTGCCACTGTCATTACCTCCCTTTCCTGTTCCAGTCGCGTATGGTTCGCGGGAAGAACGACTGTCTGAAAGCCTCCGTGCGCGCTCTAATCTCTCTAATTTTACATTCGTGATCTCCTCGGGAGGTATAAGTAGGGGGAAGCAATATATTCGATACCTCATCCAGAAACGCACCCTCTCGAAACCTGGACAGCAAGCTACACCGCGATGCAGAGCGCCTCTCTTGCAGAGTCTGCCACTTGAGTTTATTAAACATCTCCGTAACGCTATCACGGTTACCAAATAACCCGGTGACGAAACGCGCCGCTCTTCTTTGGATCTTTTCTATCTCCTCCGTCAACCCGACCTGGTACGGATCCCACACTGATGAGCAATACTCAAGTATAGGTCGAACGAGTGTTTTGTAAGCCACCTCCTTTGTTGATGGACTACATTTTCTAAGCACTCTCCCAATGAGTCTCAACCTGGTACCCGCCTTACCAGCAATTAATTTTATATGATCATTCCACTTCAAATCGTTCCGTACGCATACTCCCAGATATTTTACAGAAGTAACTGCTACCAGTGTTTGTTCCGCTATCATATAATCATACAATAAAGGATCCTTCTTTCTATGTATTCGCAATACATTACATTTGTCTATGTTAAGGGTCAGTTGCCACTCCCTGCACCAAGTGCCTATCCGCTGCAGATCTTCCTGTATTTCGCTACAATTTTCTAATGCAGCAACTTCTCTGTATACTACAGCATCATCCGCGAAAAGCCGCATGGAACTTCCGACACTATCTACTATGTCATTTATATATATTGTGAAAAGCAATGGTCCCATAACACTCCCCTGTGGCACGCCAGAGGTTACTTTAACGTCTGTAGACGCCTCTCCATTGATAACAACATGCTGTGTTCTGTTTGCTAAAAACTCTTCAATCCAGCCACACAGCTGGTCTGATATTCCGTAGGCTCTTACTTTGTTTATCAGGCGACAGTGCGGAACTGTATCGAACGCCTTCCGGAAGTCAAGAAAAATAGCATCTACCTGGGAGCCTGTATCTAATATTTTCTGGGTCTCATGAACAAATAAGGCGAGTTGGGTCTCACATGATCGCTGTTTCCGGAATCCATGTTGATTCCTACATAGTAGATTCTGGGTTTCCAGAAATGACATGATACGCGAGCAAAAAACATGTTCTAAAATTCTACAAGAGATCGACGTAAGAGATATAGGTCTACAGTTTTGCGCATCTGCTCGACGACCCTTCTTGAAGACTGGGACTATCTGTGCTCTTTTCCAATCATTTGGAACCCTCCGTTCCTCTAGAGACTTGCGGTACACGGCTGTTAGAAGGGGGGCAAGTTCTTTCGCGTACTCTGTGTAGAATCGAATTGGTATCCCGTCAGGTCCAGTGGACTTTCCTCTATTGAGTGATTCCAGTTGCTTTTCTATTCCTTGGACACTTATTTCGATGTCAGCCATTTTTTCGTTTGTGCGAGGATTTAGAGAAGGAACTGCACTGCGGTCTTCCTCTGTGAAACAGCTTTGGAAAAAGGTGTTTAGTATTTCAGCTTTACGCGTGTCATCCTCTGTTTCAATGCCATCATCATCCCGTAGTGTCTGGATATGCTGTTTCGAGCCACTTACTGATTTAACGTAAGACCAGAACTTCCTAGGATTTTCTGTCAAGTCGGTACATAGAATTTTACTTTCGAATTCAATGAACGCTTCACGCATAGCCCTCCTTACGCTAACTTTGACATCGTTTAGCTTCTGTTTGTCTGAGAGGTTTTGGCTGCGTTTAAACTTGGAGTGGAGCTCTCTTTGCTTTCGCAGTAGTTTCCTAACTTTGTTGTTGTACCACGGTGGGTTTTTCCCGTCCCTCACAGTTTTACTCGGCACGTACCTGTCTAAAACGCATTTTACGATTGCCTTGAACTTTTTCCATAAACACTCAACATTGTCAGTGTCGGAACAGAAATTTTCGTTTTGATCTGTTAGGTAGTCTGAAATCTGCCTTCTATTACTCTTGCTAAACAGATAAACCTTCCTCCCTTTTTTTATATTCCTATTAACTTCCATATTCAGGGATGCTGCAACGGCCTTATGATCACTGATTCCCTGTTCTGTACATACAGAGTCGAAAAGTTCGGGTCTGTTTGTTATCAGTAGGTCCAAGATGTTATCTCCACGAGTCGGTTCTCTGTTTAATTGCTCGAGGTAATTTTCGGATAGTGCACTCAGTATAATGTCACTCGATGCTCTGTCCCTACCACCCGTCCTAAACATCTGAGTGTCCCAGTCTATATCTGGTAAATTGAAATCTCCACCTAAGACTATAACATGCTGAGAAAATTTATGTGAAATGTATTCCAAATTTTCTCTCAGTTGTTCTGCCACTAATGCTGCTGAGTCGGGAGGTCGGTAAAAGGAGCCAATTATTAACCTAGTTCGGTTGTTTAGTGTAACCTCCACCCATAATAATTCACAGGAACTATCCACTTCTACTTCACTACAGGATAAACTACTACTAACAGCGACGAACACTCCACCACCGGTTGCATGCAATCTATCCTTTCTAAACACCGTCTGCACCTTTGTAAAAATTTCGGCAGAATTTATCTCTGGCTTAAGCCAGCTTTCTGTACCTATAACGATTTCAGCTTCGGTGCTTTCTATCAGCGCTTGAAGTTCCGGTACTTTACCAACGCAGCTTCGACAGTTGACAATTACAATACCGATTGCTGCTTGGTCCCCGCATGTCCTGACTTTGCCCCACACCCGTTGAGGCTGTTGCCCTTTCTGTACTTGCCCAAGGCCATCTAACCTAAAAAACCGCCCAGCCCACGCCACACAACCCCTGCTACCCGTGTAGCCGCTTGTTGCGTGTAGTGGACTCCTGACCTATCCAGCGGAACCCGAAACCCCACCACCCTATGGCGCAAGTCGAGGAATCTGCAGCCCACACGGTCGCAGAACCGTCTCAGCCTCTGATTCAGACCCTCCACTCGGCTCTGTACCAAAGGTCCGCAGTCAGTCCTGTCGACGATGCTGCAGATGGTGAGCTCTGCTTTCATCCCGCTAGCGAGACTGGCAGTCTTCACCAAATCAGATAGCCGCCGGAAGCCAGAGAGGATTTCCTCCGATCCATAGCGACACACATCATTGGTGCCGACATGAGCGACCACCTGCAGATGGGTGCACCCTGTACCCTCCATGGCATCCGGAAGGACCCTTTCCACATCTGGAATGACTCCCCCCGGTATGCACACGGAGTGCACATTGGTTTTCTTCCCCTCTCTTGCTGCCATTTCCCTAAGGGGCCCCATTACGCGCTGGTCTGCTCAATCTCAGGAGGAAGTGGCATGGCCACCATTGCAATTGATAGTGAGGAGAATGGGGTGTACAATCACCCTCTTGAGTATCCCTACCACATGTTACACATTTGGCCGGGTGCCAACAGGACATTCGAGTGTGGTTGTACCAATGACACAAGTAGCAGTGCATCATAGCCTGCTTTGATCTGTGACAGAAGCACCACTCTATCAAAAGTGAGAAAAATAGTGTGTGGACACCTAGACTGCATCTACCTTTTTTGTCATGCAATAGACTGCAATGACACTCCATCAGGGGGTACGTTTGTGTTTCTGCCTCAGTCAGACCATCAAGCATCCTAGTGTAAATAACACCACGAGAAGAATTCAGCATTCGATGGGCCTCAACATGATCAGGATAGCCATGGAGGAGCAGTGTTGCTAGTAGTAGTTATGCTTGAAACTCAGAAGTTGTCTCCAAAAGCAAAGTGCCGTTGCGTAAATGAGAGCAGGATTTCACAGGGCCAGCAATTGCATGAACAGCTTTCTGAATAATAAACAAATTTATTGTAGCAAAGGACTGACCATTTTCAGTGTGTGAAACCACAAGGAACAGTGGTGCAGTTGGGAGGGTCTTTGAATCATGAGCCTCATTCCATTTACGTTTAGTGAAAGGTGACTGTGAGGATGACGATTGCCAGCATCTCCGATGGTGCACTTCTTCCAACTGGGGCCCACCTTAGGTGATTATTCGCACCCAGGTCACACTTCCCTAACAGCAGACAACGGGACCAATCAGCAATTTGGGAAGGCAGCAGCTTAGGCAATCAGCCCTCCCTGGGCCAGGATTGTATCAGGCGGTACATGCAAACGCTATGTGTCAACCCGGGGCTGGCCTTCAGGAGCACACAGGGAGGAAGAAGAAAGAGAGGAACCTGAAACAGTGAAGCAGAGAAAGGGTAGGGGAAGGAGAAAGGGTAGGGGAAGGAGAAAGGGTAGGGGAAGGAGAAAGGGTAGGGGAAGGAGAAAGGGTAGGGGAAGGAGAAAGGGTAGGGGAAGGAGAAAGGGTAGGGGAAGGAGAAAGGGTAGGGGAAGGAGAAAGGGTAGGGGAAGGAGAAAGGGTAGGGGAAGGAGAAAGGGTAGGGGAAGGAGAAAGGGTAGGGGAAGGAGAAAGGGTAGGGGAAGGAGAAAGGGTAGGGGAAGGAGAAAGGGTAGGGGAAGGAGAAAGGGTAGGGGAAGGAGAAAGGGTAGGGGAAGGAGAAAGGGTAGGGGAAGGAGAAAGGGTAGGGGAAGGAGAAAGGGTAGGGGAAGGAGAAAGGGTAGGGGAAGGAGAAAGGGTAGGGGAAGGAGAAAGGGTAGGGGAAGGAGAAAGGGTAGGGGAAGGAGAAAGGGTAGGGGAAGGAGAAAGGGTAGGGGAAGGAGAAAGGGTAGGGGAAGGAGAAAGGGTAGGGGAAGGAGAAAGGGTAGGGGAAGGAGAAAGGGTAGGGGAAGGAGAAAGGGTAGGGGAAGGAGAAAGGGTAGGGGAAGGAGAAAGGGTAGGGGAAGGAGAAAGGGTAGGGGAAGGAGAAAGGGTAGGGGAAGGAGAAAGGGTAGGGGAAGGAGAAAGGGTAGGGGAAGGAGAAAGGGTAGGGGAAGGAGAAAGGGTAGGGGAAGGAGAAAGGGTAGGGGAAGGAGAAAGGGTAGGGGAAGGAGAAAGGGTAGGGGAAGGAGAAAGGGTAGGGGAAGGAGAAAGGGTAGGGGAAGGAGAAAGGGTAGGGGAAGGAGAAAGGGTAGGGGAAGGAGAAAGGGTAGGGGAAGGAGAAAGGGTAGGGGAAGGAGAAAGGGTAGGGGAAGGAGAAAGGGTAGGGGAAGGAGAAAGGGTAGGGGAAGGAGAAAGGGTAGGGGAAGGAGAAAGGGTAGGGGAAGGAGAAAGGGTAGGGGAAGGAGAAAGGGTAGGGGAAGGAGAAAGGGTAGGGGAAGGAGAAAGGGTAGGGGAAGGAGAAAGGGTAGGGGAAGGAGAAAGGGTAGGGGAAGGAGAAAGGGTAGGGGAAGGAGAAAGGGTAGGGGAAGGAGAAAGGGTAGGGGAAGGAGAAAGGGTAGGGGAAGGAGAAAGGGTAGGGGAAGGAGAAAGGGTAGGGGAAGGAGAAAGGGTAGGGGAAGGAGAAAGGGTAGGGGAAGGAGAAAGGGTAGGGGAAGGAGAAAGGGTAGGGGAAGGAGAAAGGGTAGGGGAAGGAGAAAGGGTAGGGGAAGGAGAAAGGGTAGGGGAAGGAGAAAGGGTAGGGGAAGGAGAAAGGGTAGGGGAAGGAGAAAGGGTAGGGGAAGGAGAAAGGGTAGGGGAAGGAGAAAGGGTAGGGGAAGGAGAAAGGGTAGGGGAAGGAGAATGGGTAGGGGAAGGAGAATGGGTAGGGGAAGGAGAATGGGTAGGGGAAGGAGAATGGGTAGGGGAAGGAGAATGGGTAGGGGAAGGAGAAAGGGTAGGGGAAGGAGAAAGGGTAGGGGAAGGAGAAAGGGTAGGGGAAGGAGAATGGGTAGGGGAAGGAGAATGGGTAGGGGAAGGAGAATGGGTAGGGGAAGGAGAATGGGTAGGGGAAGGAGAATGGGTAGGGGAAGGAGAATGGGTAGGGGAAGGAGAATGGGTAGGGGAAGGAGAATGGGTAGGGGAAGGAGAATGGGTAGGGGAAGGAGAATGGGTAGGGGAAGGAGAATGGGTAGGGGAAGGAGAATGGGTAGGGGAAGGAGAATGGGTAGGGGAAGGAGAATGGGTAGGGGAAGGAGAATGAAGGAAGAAAAAAAGGAATGAAAAACAGTGGAGAGGCTGTTCTGATATCAGCTGCTGAAAATGCCAAACATATTTCCAAAACCATCCCAGACATGTTCCTCAAGGGAGGGGGAAGAGAATAGCAAGACGGTAGATATGCAGTACAGAACAGAAAAGATGCTGCAAAGGCTGAGGTTCCGTTGTAGTCAAGCACGAACCTGCCAAAGAACAGTGAGCCCTCAGGGGAGCCCCAACAGAGAACAGGAGAATATGGCTTCTGCACTACTATTGAAGCTTAGACTTGAAGGGCCATAAAAATGCAAAGTTGCGTACTGAATTGGCACATACCACAGCAATATCGAACATTCAGCTGTTACAGAATAACGGAAGATCTGCCTCTTAGTGGCTGCCTGTGCTCAACACCAGCTGATGATCACTATCTACAAATTATCCAAAGAGAACGCAACAGAACCGTGGGCTCGTTTTTTGGGACAAATAGGAGAGCTGTGTCAACCAAAACATTACGCAATCATCTCCACATGATCAATTTGGTTATTAGGTGAACTACACTGAAAAACTACACTGCTGTGGAGTACAAAAAAGGTGGGCAAGGGGGCCATATCTAGATTTTTTATTTTCTTGTTATGGTTTTAGGGCACAAAACTGCTACGGGCATTAGCGCCCGGTCCGTGACTTAAAAAAAAGCTAAAAAATTAAATTGGAAACCAGCAGCAATGGGAGCAAAACTCAAAAAAGTGGGGAAAACCAAAAACAGAAGGAAAGCTTAAAAAACCACTACAGAAGGGGGTTGGTTGTCCCCAAAAAGAGCTTCAAAGGACTGACGTCATCTCACTGGCACTAATAAATTCAAGAACGCGATCGGCTGAGCCCGTGTCATCCGCTAAAATGGAAGATATATCAGGCGACAGCTGTAGACGAGCGCTTAACGGAGTAAAATAGGGGCACTCAAGTAAAAGGTGTCTTACCGCCCACAGCTGAGAGCAGTGGGGACAGAGTGGGGGAGGATCGCCACTTAAAAGTTGTCGATGGCTAAAAAGACAGTGCCTATCCGGAGTCTAGTTAAAATTACCTCCTCCCAAAGACGCGTTCAGGAGGAAGAGGTCCAAGCACAGGGAAGAGCTTTCACATCCCGCAATTTATTATTGGGAAGTGTCGACCAATGTGCATGCCATAAAAGAGCAACATGACGACATAAAATACTCCGTAGATTGGCGAAGGGAATCATGCGAATAGCTGGCTGGAAAAGAGAGACTGCAGCCTTGGCCGCTATATCGGCCGCCTCATTTCCACAGATACCAACGTGTCCTGGGATCCAGAGGAACACCACAGAGACGCCCCCCAAGTGGAGCAAGTGGAGGCAGTCCTGAATCCGGTGGACCAGAGGGTGGACAGGGTAGAGAGCTTGGAGACTGAGGAGAGAGTTGAGAGAATCGGAACAGATAACATACTGTATCCGCTGATGGCGACGGATGTATTGGACAGCCTGGAGAACAGCATAGAGCTCCGCAGTATAAACCGAACACTGGTCGGGAAGCCGAAATCGACTTGGGGTGTCGCCAACAATATAGGCACTCCCTACACCAGACGATGTTTTTGAGCTATCAGTGTAAATAAATGTGGCTTCCTTCATTTGTGCACATAGGGCAGCAAATGCCCGACGATAAGCAAGTGAAGGGGTACCATCCTTGGGAAACTGAAAAAGGTCACGGAGCAGGCAGGTCTGGGGACGGAGCCAAGGTGGTGCTGTACCCCAAGTTGTCAAGAAAGTTTTAGGAAAGCAGAAGGAAAGAGAATGGAGCAGTTGACGGAATCGGACTCCCGGTGGTAGTAGGGAGGAGGGGCGGCCTGCATACCCTACATCAAAGGAGGCGTCGAAAAAATGTCATGGGCTGGATTAGCAGGCATGGAAACACAGATGGCTAGCATAACGACTCAGAAGGACTGCTTGCTGATTGGACAGCGGAGGTTCAGCAGTCTCAGCATAAAGGCGTTCCACAGGGCTGGTGTAAAAAGCTCCAACGCTAAACATAATCCACGTTGGTGTATAGAGTCGAGATGCCGAAGAATAGACAGCCGAGCGGAGGAGTAAACTATGCTCCCATAGTCCAATTTCGAGCGCACCAAGGTGCTATAGAGGCGGAGAAGGACCACTCGGTCCGCTCCCCAGGAGGTACCATTCAGGACACGGAGGGTGTTGAGGGATCGCAGACAGCGAGCCGAAAGATAGGAAACGTGGGATGACCAGCACATTTTTCTGTCAAACATAAGACCCAAGAATTTAGCGACGTCCGATAACGGACGGGTGACAGGTCCTAGATGTAAGGAAGGTGGAAGAAACTCCTTACGACACCAAAAATTAACACAAACGGTCTTACTGGGAGAAAGGCGGAAGCCTGTTTCGATGCTCCAAGAGTGGAGGCGATCGAGACATCCTTGAAGACGTCATTCAAGAAGGCTGGTCCGTTGAGAGCTGTAGTGGATCGCAAAATTGTTCACAAAGAGGGAGCCCGAGATATCAGGAAGGAGACAATCCATAATTGGATTTATGGCAATGGCAAACAGTACAACACTTAGCACGGAGCCCTGGGGTACCCCGTTTTCTTGGGAGAAAGTACGGGAGAGAGTAGTGTTCACCCGCACCCTAAATGTGCGCTCTGTCATAAATTCACGAAGAAAAAGGGGCAGCCGACCTCGAAAGCCCCAAGAGAATAGTGTGCGGAGGATGCCTGTCCTCTAACAGGTATCGTATACACTCTCCAGATCAAAAAATATTGCTACTGTCTGGCGTTTCCGGAGAAAATTATTCATGATGTAAGTGGAGAGAGCAACAAGACGGTGAACTGCAGAACAATGGTTTCGGAAACCGCATTGGGCAGGTGTTAAAAGACTGCGGGACTCAAGCCACCAAGCTAAAAGGCAATTCACCATATGCTCCAAAACCTTACATACATTACTCGTCAGAAAAATGGGGCGATAGCTAGAAGGGAGATGTTTGTCCTTTCCAGGTTTCGGAACAGGAACGAAGATAGCTTCCCGCCATTGTCTGGGAAAAGTCCAAATTCGATTATAAAGGCGAAGGAGGTATCGCAGACTATGGTATGATAAAAGCAGCAACATTTGGATGTGGATACCATCCGGTCCTGGGGCGTAGGAGCGAGAAGAAGAGTGTGCATGTTGGAGTTCCCGCATGGAGAAAACAGTATTATAGCTTTCGCGATTTTGAGAGGAGAAAGCAAGAGGTTGCACTTCCGCTGCACGTTTCTTCGGGAGAAACACTGGCGGGTAATTTGAAGAGCTCGAAATCTCGGCAAAGTGTTGGCCCAATGAGTTAGAAATTGCGACGGGGGTCCACTAATGTATCATGCGCGACAGTGAGCCCAGAGACCAGGGAGAAACTAGACGCACCAGATAACCGTTGAATCCGACTCCAAACTTCCGAGGACGGAGTGAAGGTGTTAAATGAGCTAGTAAAGAAGTTCCAGCTTGCCTTCTTGCTATCGCGGATGACGCGACGGCATCCCACACGGAACTGCTTATAGCGGATACAGTTGGCCAAAGTAGGATGGTGTCTGAAAACGCAAAGAGCATGTTGCCACTCACGTATTGTGTCACGGCATGCCTCATTCCACCAAGGAACTGGGGGGCGCCGGGGCAGTTCGGAAGTGCGAGGTATTGAACATTCCGCAGCTGTAAGAATAACGTCTGTAATACACTCCTGGAAATTGAAATAAGAACACCGTGAATTCATTGTCCCAGGAAGGGGAAACTTTATTGACACATTCCTGGGGTCAGATACATCACATGATCACACTGACAGAACCACAGGCACATAGACACAGGCAACAGAGCATGCACAATGTCGGCACTAGTACAGTGTACATCCACCTTTCGCAGCAATGCGGGCTGCTATTCTCCCATGGAGACGATCGTAGAGATGCTGGATGTAGTCCTGTGGAATGGTTTGCCATGCCATTTCCACCTGGCGCCTCAGTTGGACCAGCGTTCGTGCTGGACGTGCAGACCGCGTGAGACGACGCTTCATCCAGTCCCAAACATGCTCAATGGGGGACAGATCCGGAGATCTTGCTGGCCAGGGTAGTTGACTTACACCTTCTAGAGCACGTTGGGTGGCACGGGATACATGCGGACGTGCATTGTCCTGTTGGAACAGCAAGTTCCCTTGCCGGTCTAGGAATGGTAGAACGATGGGTTCGATGACGGTTTGGATGTACCGTGCACTATTCAGTGCCCCTCGACGATCACCAGTGGTGTATGGCCAGTGTAGGAGATCGCTCCCCACACCATGATGCCGGGTGTTGGCCCTGTGTGCCTCGGTCGTATGCAGTCGTGATTGTGGCGCTCACCTGCACGGCGCCAAACACGCATACGACCATCATTGGCACCAAGGCAGAAGCGACTCTCATCGCTGAAGACGACACGTCTCCATTCGTCCCTCCATTCACGCCTGTCGCGACACCACTGGAGGCGGGCTGCACGATGTTGGGGCGTGAGCGGAAGACGGCCTAACGGTGTGTGGGACCGTAGCCCAGCTTCATGGAGACGGTTGCGAATGGTCCTCGCCGATACCCCAGGAGCAACAGTGTCCCTAATTTGCTGGGAAGTGGCGGTGCGGTCCCCTACGGCACTGCGTAGGATCCTACGGTCTTGGCGTGCATCCGTGCGTCGCTGCGGTCCGGTCCCAGGTCGACGGGCACGTGCACCTTCCGCCGACCACTGGCGACAACATCGATGTACTGTGGAGACCTCACGCCCCACGTGTTGAGCAATTCGGCGGTACGTCCACCCGGCCTCCCGCATTCCCACTATACGCCCTCGCTCAAAGTCCGTCAACTGCACATACGGTTCACGTCCACGCTGTCGCGGCATGCTACCAGTGTTAAAGACTGCGATGGAGCTCCGTATGCCACGGCAAACTGGCTGACACTGACGGCGGCGGTGCACAAATGCTGCGCAGCTAGCGCCATTCGACGGCCAACACCGCGGTTCCTGGTGTGTCCGCTGTGCCGTGCGTGTGATCATTGCTTGTACAGCCCTCTCGCAGTGTCCGGAGCAAGTATGGTGGGTCTGACACACCGGTGTAATGTGTTCTTTTTTCCATTTCCAGGAGTGTATGAGTGATCTCATCGTCGACACTAGGAAAGTGACCGTCATCGAATGTCACTAGAGACGGAAAAAGTGTCCAATCAGCTTGGGCAAACTTCCAGTGTTGCGAGCACATACACGGCAGTTGTGGCTGCAATCGAAGGACACATGGAAAGTGGTCACTCGACTGTGTATCAGCAAAGGCGAACCATTCGAAGCGCCGAGCTAGCGGAACAGTACCGACCAGAAGGTTCAAATGAGAGAAGTTTGTCGTGGAGGCAGACAAAAATGTAGGGTCCCCAGTGTTGAGGCAAACAAGATCTGCTTGGTGGAAGACGTCTATCAATAGTGAGCCACGCGGACAAGGATGTGGAGATCCCCAAAGCGGGTGGTGGGCATTGAAGTCCCCAACCAGCAAAAAGGGCGGTGAAAGCTGACCAAGAAGATGAAGGAGATCAGCTCGTGCCAGTGGTGCGGACAATGGAATGTATACAGTACAAAGAGAGAAGGTGTATCCAGAAAGGGAAAGACTGACAGCGACAGCTTGGAAGGAAGTGTTTAAGGGGATTGGGTGATAATGGAGAGTATCATGGAGAAGAATCGTGAGTGCTCCATGTGCTGGAGTGCCTTCAACAGAGGGGAGCTCAAATCGGACGGACTGAAAATGGGGGAGAACAAAGCGGTCGTGGAGATGCAGCTTTGTTTCCTGAAGACAGAAGATGGCCGGCGAGTAGGATCTTAAGAGGATCGACAATTCATCCCGATTGGCTCGAATGCCGCGGATATTCCAATGGATAATGGACATAGGGTGGACAGAAAATGGAAGAATGTGACCAAGGTTGCCGTCAACTCAACGACTGCTCAGAGCTTGCGACCGACAGCGTGGAACAGCATTCAGCCGAAGGCAGAAGATCCTGATCCATAGGTTGTTCAGGAGCAGCTCCTGCCACCAGCGATCAGCCGGTTGATCGGCCACCAGCAGTGCGCCTCAGCAACACAGAAGACGGCCGAGGGCGGCTACCGCCAGGTGGTGCTGTAGAAGAGACACGCCATGGCGGAGGAGGAGAGGAACTGGGTTTCTTATTAGCCTTCTTGGAAACAGGATGTTTAGATGTAGGAGGAACCGATGGTTGTGAAGTTGGGGTACATAAAAAAATCTTCACGAGTAGGCTCTTTTTTGGAAGTCTGGGTGTCTGACTTTTGTGCTCGAGATTTAGCAGAACCCGATGAAGGGTGAGCCACAGAGTGAGCAGGCAAAAGTGGGGAGGTTGAACGGGTGATCTTTGCGCTGGCCGATCTGACGACCATGGCACTAAAGGTGGGATCACAAATCTGTGTGGCCACCTCCTTTGTTGGCCGAGGAGAGGCAAGGACAGTGCTGTATTTACCTGTCTGAGGCACAATGGGCTTTCGACTGGCGAATAATTTTCGAGCAGCAAAGGTCGACACCTTTTCCTTCACTCTGATTTCCTGAATGAGCTTTTCGTCTTTAAAAATGGGGCAATCTCTAGAGGAAGCAGCGTGGTCACCCATATAGTTGATGCAACGAGGGGGATGGAGGTGGACAAGCACCCTCATGGGCATCCTTGCCACACGTGACACATTAGGCCAGATGGTAACAGGACTGGCTGGTATGATTGAACCGCTGACACCGATAGCAATGCGTAGGGTTTGGGATGTAAGGGCGAACGGAAATTATCTCATAGCCCGCTTTTTTGTTCGATGGGAATTGAACTCTGTCAAATGTCAAGAAGACAGTACGGGTTGGAACAATGTTCGTGTCAACCCTTTTCATGACTATGAACAGCCCTTACGCCCTGGTCAGACAGGTAGCGTTGAATTTCCTTGTCGGGCAATCCGTCGAGGGAGCGTGTGTAAACAACCCCACGTGAGGAATTTAAAGTGCGGTGCGCTTCCACCCAGACTGGGAAGGTGTGTAGCAGTGAAGTACGCAGCAATTTTTGTGCCTGGAGGGCACAGACTGTTTCTAACAAGGTGCCATTTCGTAATCTGGAACAAGACTTTACAGGACCTGCAATTGCGTTGACACCTTTCTGAATAATGAAAGGGTTGACCGTGGAGAAGTCGTGATCTTCGTCAGAACGAGAAACAACAAGGAACTGTGGCAACGATGGAAGAACTGTCTGTGGCTGAGACTCCTTGAACTTGCGATTGTGAGCAGATATAGTAGAAGATGAGGAAACCATTGCGGAAGTATCCCCGATGATTACCGGCGTCTCCGATGGCGCGCTCCTCCCTTATGGGGGCCCCCCTCTGAGGGCACTCCTGCCTTAGGTGATTGTTCACACCTCCTGAAAAACGGACGGAGGGACCAATCGGCACTTTCGAGGTATCAGCTCGGGTAATCACCCCTCCCTGGGCCTGGCCGTTACCAGGAGGTACGTACATGTCCTACCTGTCTACCCGGGGCAGGAAATTACGCGTTACCCCGTCACTGGCTACGCATGGAAATGCGTGGGTAGGCCTTCAGACATGCACAGGGAGGAAAAAAGAGAAAGGAAAAAACAAAGAAAGGGAAAGGAAAGAAGAGGGGTCTCAAACACCGCAGCGGAGAAAAGGGTAAAGAGAAGAGGTAAGAAAAACGTAAAGACAAAGGAAGGATGAAGACTTGCAAGCAGAGAAAGCGAAGAATGTGTTACACTTTCGAGCGTCTGTCTCCGGACGTAGGCACAAAACATACTCCCAGAGGGGGAGAAAGGGAAGGAAAGAGGCAGGGGTGAGGGGGCAGTGAAGATGGGGGATGGGGAAGGATGCGGAAAAGGAAGGTATGCAGCCCAGAAAGGACGGAAGGCCACATTAGCTCGGGGTCTCGTGCTCGCTACGCACGTATCCACAAAAGAGTTGTGGACCCCCTGGTGTGTGTGTGTGTGTGTGTGTGTGTGTGTGTGTGTGTGTGTGTGTGTGTGTGTGTGTGTGTGTGTGTGGGGGGGGGGGGGGGGGGTAATATCTGGAATATAACATGAGTCAATGGCATTTGATTCTCTTCACTGACAAGTGCAGGCTTTATATGACAACTGGCAACTGTCACAGAAGAGTGTAGATGAGGCCAGGAACCGCTGTAAATCTGAGGCAGGTTGTCCAATGTGACCACCATTGAGATGGGTCACTTACGTATTAGTCCAGTACCGTGTACAGGTATCGGACACCTCTCAGCACTCTCAAGAGCGACTTAATGCTGTACAGTATCGAGACAGAATCCGCCAACCTATAGTCAACATTTCAGTATAGACTGTCTTTAAAGACTGTAGGTAACACACAAACACATTGCACCCACCTTCTGAACATGTTCCTTCACGAGGCAGGAACTGACCAAATATGTGAGGTATCTGCTGATATAAACCCAATTAAGCATGTCTGGAATTAGGTGAATCCTAAGCCCGTCTAACACAGAGTAATATTCACTGTTGAGTTTGCTAGTTGGCATGCTCAATTGTTGGCTAGCAGGGAATGGCGACAACAAGCTCACATGCTGAAGCAGTACAAATATTTGTCAAATTAACAGAGTTTTCTCCACATGTAAGAACAGCTCTTCCTAGATGCATCAGTTAAATTAATAATGCTTTGATTCTTCAGTTTCTCCCGCCGTATTTGTTGATCAAAGAGTCCATAGGTGTACTGCCGGATGATAGTGGCCAACAGGCACAATATTTTGGCGATCAGACACGTTGTCATCGTCAGGTGCGCAAAGGAAATGGGCTCCTGAGGGCTGGTGGCCATCTTCGTTACACACCCCGTATGGGCGCAGGGGTCGGCATCTGTGGCAGTGTGTGTAGTTGCTACATCCACCCAGCTCGGCAGATCATTTTCGTTGCTGAGTGTTTTTTTAATTATACTCCGTGCTGGTTTCTGTGCCTTGCTAAGATTATAACCACAGTCTCAGTTGAGTTCATCTCTGGTGCGAATTTTGATGGCCTCTGACAATGCTGTCCCAGTATTTAGAAGTCTGGGCCAAGCTCTTGGTATGCTCATAATCCATCTTGTGTTTTTTGGACAAACAAAGTTCTGTGACCACTGGCTTGTTAGGATACTTCAATCATGTGTGCCTTTGATGTTCTCGGCAGCAATCTTTGATGGTACGCAATGTCTGTCCAATATAAGTCTTATCACACTGACAAGGAATCTGGTATACACCAGCCTTCCGCAAGTGGAGATCATGTTTCACACTTCCCAGTAACGCTCAAGTTTTATTGGGCAGACAAAAGACAGTTTTAACTTCGTGTTTCTTTAATATGCGCCTGATTTTCCCCAATAGTGTGCCAGTGTATGCAATAAATACAGTGGCTACTTCTTCCTCCACCACTTCTGTCTCCAAAGGTTGTACTGTAGTGGTGGGGTGTAGAGTACATCTAATCTGCCATTCAGAGTACCCCTTCCTTCGGAATACGGTTCTTTCTGTGTGAGATGGGCTTTACAGTGCATTATCTCACGGCTGCTGGTCACACACTGAATGACCTCAGCATCCCCACCATTAAAGTGTTGGACCGACTTTATCAACACCTTGACACCCTGTGGACAGCATGCCAACGAAGATCCTAGCATTTTACAATGCACAAAGTGGAATAACACAGCATCAAATGTTACCTAGTAGTTGATTTTGTTTTCACAAATTTGGAAATATGCACTTTCTAACATAATGCTTTTTTTTATTTTGTTTCTGTTCGAGTCATTCCCCCTCCCATAGGACTTCTCCTTTTGTTCCCTGTTCCCTTAGACCTCAGCTCTCTTGCATTGAGAGGTACGAAGAAAGTGTTAAACTTTTTTTGAGCTGTTTTGTTCCACATGAAGGGAAAGAGCCTGCAGAATCTGACAAACTTATTTATGACCCGCATTCAGATGGCTCGATTTGGTAACTTACCTACGAAAGTTAGATGTCGAGGTTAGCACTTCTTTAGTACAATTTTAACTCATCACTAATGATCTATTTTATACAATCATAGAACAATGTACAATGTAAAGAAAATGACGTGCTTAATGAAATTTTGTACCAATCTCAAATCCGGATTTGCTGCTCATTTGGGAGTTGCCAAACCAATTACGTTCTCCGAGGAAATAATGACAATGACAGTTTTGAGTCACATCTTGAGATGTTTTTGTTTGCCATTTAATTTACTCCCTCCAAGATTAACCCATGCAGAGTGATGTGGCATTTAAAAGAAGGAGAGGAAATATTGTCTATGCATTTACATTATACATCCAACAGTCAAATACCTTCCATGTTTGATAAGGATGTCACAAATGCAGCACCAGTAGCCTTAGCAATCCTTTTCAAGTCTGCTTTCTTGCAACGCCTTACAGCCATGGCACCAGCTTCCACAAAATACTGTAAAAAAAAAAAAAAAAATAAAAATAAAAATAAAATAAAAAAACATGCATGCATGAAGTTCCTGAATAACTTCAGTCGATGTACACACATACATTCCATCAAAGTATCTTTCCACTCGTATAGAACCAATTATAAATCCTAAACTGTCCACTATATAAAGACCACTAAATGAAGCAATACTCAACTCCTTGCATGTGAAGGAAAAAACCTTGAAAATGCAACATTAGACACTGCTGCTGTAAAGATACATATGTGATGAAATAACTATATAAGTGTACATTATCAGGGCTGCCAGAAGTTTCCCCAAGTGAAATTCACTGATATTTCCCTAATTTCCGGACACATTTTAGCATTTTCCCCTGAAAACAAATTTTGAGATCTCAAGGGGAGTTATGACATAACTTTAAAATCTTGCTTTGCAGCTATGTTGCACGAAACAATAGTGCAAACAAGGAACTATTTAAAAAACACTTGCAAGCAGAAGGCGTTTCCTGAAGTGAGCAAAAATCTTCAGTACTCACAACATCATCTGTAATGAACTATTTTTAGATGGAGGAAGCAAGCCATACGACATGTGTGTTTCATTAAGACCACTGATTTTATTTTACAGGGTGTCCCACTCAAACTTCCCCGATTTCAAAGACCCAGGGGAAAAAAAAACACAGTAGATGCGACAATGAAAAATGCACCACATTGTAGAGCATCTCAAAGAATTTATTTATTTATCATCAATACACCTCTACATGTGAACCATTTGTAACACGAAGAGTATCGAGTCTATATTCAATTTCTTGCCAAGTTCTCTGTATCAATTAATCTGTTATTGTTGCAATTCCATTAGTGATATGATGTCGCAAAGTAGGAATATGTCCACTTTGGTCGCATACACGCGGTCCTTCACGAATCCCCAAATGTATAAATCAAGCAGCGTAATGTCGGGTGAACGTGGTGGCCAGGCAATGGGTCCTCTGCGTCTGATCCAACAATTGGGATATTTCCTATCCAGGAACTTCTGAACAGCTGTTGACCAATGCAGCAGATCTCCCATCTTGTTGAAAAATGATGTTGGTTGCAAGTCTTGTATCTGAGAGTACACAAACTGCTCCAATATGTCCACATACACTGACCCATTCACTGTTTGTTCTGCAAAGAAGAACGGTCCAACAATCCTGTCGTGCATTAGCCCGCACCAGTCGTTTAGTTTAGGGTTATCATGAACATTTTCAATGACAACATTCGGATTTGGGGTTTGCAAAATCCACAAGTTATATGCCTATTAACCCTTCCTGATAGACGAAAGGTTGCCTCATCTGAGAAACATCTTTCCAGGAAGCTGGCATCCATATCAATACACTGCAGCACAACCGCAGCAAATTTTTATCAGTGTGGTTTATCGTTCGGCGTCAGATGTTGCAGAATTTGCACTTTGTAAGCACACATATGAAGACGCTGGTGAACTACACAATGCAATGTTGATCGAGGTACATCAAGTTGCCTAGATGCTTGCCAAATTGACTTATGTGGGCTTCTGAGAAAAGTTTGTCTGATGTCCTCCACTGTCTCTTCTGAAACTCTGTAATGTGCACCATCAGAATGCTTCAGAACAGTTCCTGTTGCCAGAAACTTCCTATACCATTCCTTAATTGTTTTCACATCAGGTGGATCACATTCATACAAACGACGATAATTTCTTTGCACAGTAATTTGTGATTTTGTTTCTGCAAACCACACTACTGCTTGTGTGCACTGCTGTGAAGTCATCATTTTCACTTCATGTCACCATGCTGCACTCTGGCGATGATACTTGGCACTTCTGACGCAGGAATATAAATCCTTTGAGGTGCTCTACTATGTGGTGCATTTTTCACTGTCGTACCTGGTGTGGTTTTCAATAAAACAAAACATACTTGGTAACAAAAATAAACATTTCCTTGTAGTCGCAAGGCTCATTTAAAATACCTTCACTGATTTCATAAGTAAGTAAAGAAAAAAGTAGGTCTGTTGAAAGAAGTGTATGAGGTGGTGAAGAATTGTGTAAACCAACACTGTAGGTGACCGCCAATAAAAAGTTGGTTCTGGTATGTTCATTATCATCAGTTAATACCCACTGTGTTATGTCTTATTTTACAGGTATTGGAGATTTTTCTTTCGAGAAATGTGAGTACATGGCGTACAAACCACCAGCAACTGACAATTTCCTCCCCCTTATCGTCCACGCTTTCTAATATATAAAATACTTTCAGGGTGCCAAAATGTACTAGAACAAATAAAGTGTCTATAATACACCACATTGTATAACATACTTGCAGTGAAACAGTTACAATTCCTGAAATCCATGGCCTCTGGCCTGTTGAGTAGCACGGCAGTCCTGGGTCCATGCATAAACCATGAAAATCCACCGCATTACGCCACACACACACAAACAGACCCAGCCTGCGGACAGATATGTGAAATTATATCCGACAGGCAGGGCCTGCACATTAGTGGGAACCGAAGGACTTCAGATCGGCAGGCCCAATCTGTTAGAGATATCCGCAGAAATGGCCTGCAATTTTGGCCTGTCATGGAAATTCACTCACGTGGCTAGCAATTCACGAGCCACAGACAGCACGTTGATGAAATGAGACCATGGTGATAAATTCGTGCAACAGGTAACTTGTTCAAATACTCTGCGAATCACTAATAATGAGGATAGGTAGCAACTCACCGTAAAGATTATTGCTGAGCCATAGACAGGCATGTGGAAAAGACAATCACACTCTCACAACAAAGTTTTCAGAAATAGCTTTTGTCAGGAAACAAGTGTACACCCGTGCGCACATGCACAATCACTCAGACAATTCTTGCACACATGACCACTGTCTCCAGCCAGTGTCTACAGTCTCCAAGAATCAGATCCAAACGTACTATCCCTCATGCCTCCCTGCCTCTCATCAGGAGCTGCGAGGCTAACAAAAAGAAGTGGTGGCAGTACTGACTGCAAGCTGATGGGAGTGGTACGAAGGGGAGAAGCAGTAGGAATGAGGGAATAGGAAAGCAGCACATATGCTCAGTTGTGCCTGGCCAGCAATGATGCACAGCACCTCAGTAAACAAACCATTTCGTCTACTAAGACAAAAAATGAGATTTTTTCCAGTGTTTTTTCCTCTCTTTCTGATTTCCCTAATTTACAGAACCTGTGGCAACCCTGATTATGCTCTACACTGAGCAACACCCTTGGCCATTTGAACATATTATTTGGCAGAAATTAGTTTTTAGTATAATTAACCTGTCATTTAGACAGAAAAATTGAAAATTGCAGTGACAACTGCAGCAGTCCTATAACATTTAGTTAGTTTTGCATTCCCACAGAAATCTTTACAATAATGACTAGTATGAAACATAAAATGAAGGTGAGAACTCATTGTCTGTATGAGGCATTAAACAGCCCATAAGCATTTTTGTTGTTCAACTGAGCTGTCCAATATGAATTCCAACTGGACTGTCCTGCAGCAGTGAAAGAGTGACTGCAGAAGTGCTATGCATGTTCTGAAGGACCCACATTTGGTAATAAACTATAGCAATCAACATTTTTTATTTGCATGTCCATGTTCAACACCCCTTTGTATACTGAGTGGTACCTTTGCTCATGCCAATGTTCAATATTCATTTACAATATATTTTATTTAAAACGTGTATGGCAGAACAAAATCAATAATCATATTTAAAATCTATGATTGTCATGGCGATGATTATTAGCCCTAGGTTTGAATACATGCCACAATGTCAGACAGAAGGACAAGGAGAAGGAGGAGGAGGAGGAGGAGGAGGAGGAATGATCCTTGCAATATGCAAGTGCGCAAATTATAGGTAAAGAAACTACACATCAACTCTGATAGTGAGATGGAATTTTGTTTGTAGAATATTTGTATTGCCACACTGTTTTGTTAAAACAAGAGCTTCAGGTCTTTCACGGAGAAATATTTTTCTGCACTTTCTAAATTACAATCGTGTACCTGCTGTGCACCAAGGAAACTATGAGGAATATCTATATCATTTTCAAGGCAAACCACTGACAGTAAAGAAACTGCTCCAAGAAGATCACAAGAAAGTTTTGCCAAGCCCAGAGTGCATCTTAACTACTGTACCTGTCTTAATAATTCTTGAAGTTTACATAATGCTTAATTACATTAATGGCAGAACAGCTGACATATATAATTCTAGAAAGTGGCACTAAACAATTCTGGTGAACAGTACGTCGGAATGTAAGAGTCAAAAGTAGCACTAACAGCTACACAGATAACCTCCAGATACATAGACATGCTGAGCACTAAGCAATATTCGAGAAATTCAAGAAATTGCATCAACAAGGTCTGATAAACAAGTACAAGGTAAGACAAAAAAGTACAAACACTTTGAATTGTCACAGAAAAATTATTTTACCTCCTACAAGATCAAACTTCAGTGAGAAAGTAATTTCATGTTTTCTTAAGAGATAGCAGTAGAACTATAGATTTAACTGTCTAACCCACTAAATGGCCAGGGATAATGTCAAGATGGCAGACACATGTTTGAACTTTGAAGAGCAGAAGCACAGTATTACATTATATTGCAAATTTGTGATAATTGCTGCTGCTCAAAGACAGCCAAAATGGAACTTATTTAGTTACAAGATTATCAATTACAGGTGTATGAGAAATTAGAGATCAATGAAACAGCACGTGATGTGGAGAATTGCTGATCTCTTACAGTTACAAATGATGAATCCTCTAATATGGCATTAGAACAATTTTAGAATTCATTTCAAAAATCTTGAAGGCCAGGATAATTTAAGCATGAAGAGTTATTAGAAGAGAAGCAGGTTGCATTCTTTCATTCCAAAGCTAGTGCAACAGCTAAGTGGTGATAACTCACAGCATAGTGAACAATTTTGTGAAACAATTCAGGGGATGGTTACGCATGAAATGGGATTTATGACAATGTTATTTGGACGAATGAAGCACAATTCAATTAATGGCACTGTTGATATGGGTTGAAGATAACCACCACATTGTTGAAAAGGCTGAATTTGTCTGGAGTGAGTATGTGGTGTGGTTGTCTCCTTTGGGACACTCTGGCCTTTCCGTTTTGTAGGCACTGTAACTGGAGGAAAGTACCTAACAAGTTTGCATATTAGATTCTCTCTTCCATTTGTGAAATGAGAGATGGTATTAGGTTTTACTACTAACAAGATGGCACCCCTACGAACTACCATAGGGGTTTATGAGCATAACTGGATCGAAACGTATTAGGCCAGTTGACAGGACACAGGATACCAATCGAGCTTCTGCACACTCTCCGGACCATACACAATTTGTTTTTTTACTGTGGGTCACAGTAAATTTGGAAGTCACCATAAATTATCTAATGTGGATATGCTTTTGTATTAGATTCCAACAGTGCGTGAAGAAATTCCATAGCACATTTTGGTGTGAGCTACAGAATCCTCCTTGATCCATACTCTGAAATGTGTTGATGTTAAAGGCCAGTGATATGAAAATTTCTCTTAACCAAGACTTGGAACATTTAGTTTACTAACTTTCTGTAACAATTCAAATTTTGTATTTTTTTTTCACATACCACGTATCTCCAAGAACACAATATTAAGATACATAACAATTTGACTTACCTTAAGGCAAAGATCATCTATACCTCCACTACACAATATTACATTAGCCCCAACAGCTAAAATCTTTTGAATTCTTTCTTTAGTTATGTCCGCTTCTCGTTGCCTGATTCCTTCCAATTTTTCTGGGTCTGTTATAAGAACCTATATCAACAAGCCAAATTCACTGAGATTAGTTCAACGGTTTGTAGAGTTTTTAATTAAAAATTCAAAACATTTAAGAATAACTTGCCTGTATTCCAAGCTTCATCTTTACTTTTTGAAGGGAGAAATCTAGGCACACAATTTTTGCATTTGTTACTCTTTTGGGCATTGCTGAAAAAATAAAAAACTTCTTAGTTCATATCATTATGTGATACCAGCAGATTAACAGATTATCTATAGAGGCTTCATATTGCAGGAAATTCCAGAGAAACTCAAGTACAACTCGTAGGAGTAGAGATAATTAATCACTGCATAACACAAATTCATGGATGAGGAATTACACGAAGGACTGGTGATCTCTTGTGGCTTGTAGTCACCACATACTGGGTGGGCATTTTCCAGTCAATGAGAAAGACCTAGCTTTTCTACTAGGACCACACAAAAATGTTCTGTTTTTAGCTTGTATCACTAATCCTACATCAGCAGATAGCAAATAGGACAGATAAAGGAGGTCATATTGCACAAGGGAAGGACGAATGGAGAGAGAGGATGGTCAGGAAACTAATAACCAGCTGTTAAAATGAACACAAGAAGAAAGAAATATGGAGGAGTAAAAGCAGCAGTGTAAAAGATGTCAAACATAGGAAGACAAATGCGAACATAGATTAAGCACAGGGAGATTGTGAGGATATATGTGCTTGAAAGTCAAGTTCCTGCCTATTTTACTCAGACAGGTTGGTGCAGAGAGATACAAATGTCACCAGTGATAAAGCAGCTTTTGAATCCAACTGTTTTGATGTGCAGGATGCTATACCTGTCTAATAGACATTTTGCCCTTGGTGACAATTTTGTAATACTATCCACGAAAGGGATACAACTGACAGACACCCCTACAGCATACTGACAACGGCTGGAGTATTATTTGTAGATGATACTCGCTAATCTTGTGTTGAGATAAGAGGCGGCTCCCACAAGAAACTTAATTAGAAAGTGATGGGGGGAACCAAAATAAAAGGGATGGAAAAATGACTGAAGATGATAATGACGATGTAATAGAAACAAGATAATTATACTTTAATTTCTTTCTAAAATAATGTGATTGATGTTTCAGCAAGACAAGTGGATGGGGCAAGCCACCAACCAATACTGCTACTTTCTCCAGTGCCACACACTTGCTATGTTGCCTGTTCTGGAAGTATGTGTAGAGCACTGTCAAGTGTGGCTAACTGAATGCTGGCAATACTGCAACTGCAAGCTGTCATACACATAAGTAGTTTAGCCATGTGAAAGCAAGGTCATCCGTCTTGAGACGACAAAGTGGCAGTCTAAAGTCAGTGTAAGTGGTAAGGGAATATAAACACAATGGACACACAAATGACACCAAAGATGAATGCACGAGATTACAGCAGAGGACAAAAGGCTAACAAGGAATCACTCGAGCACGAGGCCAATGATGTTTACAGCATTCAACATCCCACTTATTGTCTACCATGCAATGCAACCACAAGATTGGCTACTAATGGCAACAGGGTGCAGGCTTGGAGCTATCTAGTGGTGAGCACAGCATGAGGCTACAGAGCATAGTTTAACAGCTTAGTCAACAAGTAACTCACAATGGCACTACAGTGCTAGTGCTGTTGATACAAAACAAAGCAACAGCAACAATGAACAGAGCAAACATTGCATTATGTCTAATACAACAGTTGCTGAAGTTAACATTTCATCAGAAAGGAACCTAAGGAATATCACACAGTGAGAAAGAAGTGGCAGATGAAATATTAGCGCTTCCGCAAGATGAGTCAGTGGAGTGTGGTGTCATACACTCTACTATTGGGACAATGTACACGAGGAGTGTGACAATGACAACACGTGCTTAACAAGTGAAATTGATACTAAAATAGGTGTCGAGCCACATACTACCATCATCCTTGTTGGTCAGGGAGCCAAAATCAGCGCCAGCATAGTAAAAAACAATTATGGACAGATTTCAAATACCACTGCAGCAATACGATCGTGTAGCGCAGAGGAAAACTATGGATATTCAAGGAAAATAATTATTTTTACAATATAGTGTAACTGGATAGGTAAAATATCTATTCACCAAGCAGCAGCAGCAGCAGCAGCAGCAGGACCCTCCCCCCCCCCCCCCCCCCCACACACACACACACACACACACACACACACACACACACACACACACACAAGTGGCTCCTCCTTCCGGCACAAGAGTTAATTGGGAAGAGAGAGGGGTGACGGAAAAGAATTAGAGAGGTTTAGGAAAAGGGGTGCAATCATCGTCTATTCGGTAAGCCTCCCCTGACCTGGGGTTCCGGGTGACTTTTCCACTGAACTGACCAAGCACACTTGTGACACAAACTAGTGTTTATGTGTTTCAAGGATGCTCTACACAATTTACAAGTTGTGCAATAGTGACCTATATTATGCACAATAAACTATGTGTGACCTAGATTACAGTGAATTCACGGGAAGCAATGGCTTATTGCACAACTTCAAATAATGCTACAGAACTGGAAGATGGGGTACAATGAAGTTTCAAACTAAGTGTCAACTTCACCATGTTCAGCAAATTGCGGAATCGACCCAAAAATTTGCAGATAGGATAAACTTACTCTGTCTTTCAGTAAGGAATATGTTTTCAACTCCAACCAACCTGGATTTGAAGAGAAAATGCATATGAAAGAAACTCTGGAAATTAGAGGTACCAAGTGAGTTGTGTCACGATAATTAACATCAATCCTTCATGCATTCATACACAATTATACTGACTGTTAATTTGGATGGTAAATTGACTGGAAAGGTATTTATTGTGCTACGAGAAATTGGAGGTGCTCTGCCCCCCTATGTGCATGATCTTGCAAGGACAGTAGGGAATATTCATATAACAGAATGCAAGAGAGAGAAAATCAGGGTGTATACAGGGACATAGAAAAAAATTCTCCAAAATCCCTTTTAAAAAATATGCTTTTTCCCAGGTGAAAATACACTTTTTCCGTGATATGTGACAGTAGGTTTTTCGTAGATTTTCCCTTGGAACTGTAAAACTTATTAATCCTTTGAATGGTTATGTTTTATACACTGGCGTAGAACTTCCCGGAGGATGGGGGATGAGGGATGGGGGATGAGGGGTGGGAGAGTGGAGGGGGGGGGGGGGTGGAAGTTTTGGAAAGACCTTTGATTTGCAGCAACATATACGTTGCATATTTCCGTATTACGAAAGTATAAATTCAAACTGCACCAAACACAGCATGTTAGTTTCCGGAACGTTGAAATCGAGATTGCGACGTCCTTTTGTAATTTTGTAAGCCAGTCTTATCTCATGCCGCGTGATCTCACCAGCCGATGACAGCAGATATTCAGAGCGTAGGACACTTGCTGTAGTAAGCCAATAGCAAGACCACTCAGTAGCGCGAACAAACAAAGAGGAAAAGTTGGCGGTTTACATTAATATACATAGTATAGATATAAGAAAAGCTAAGCTTTCACATATAATATTGGTCTCTAAGATTAACAAGCTACAAGAGGAGCTAAGCTTTCACATGTGATATTGATCATTTTTTGCGTGTGTTATACTTTACGATACATCACACAAATGTGCCAGCACATTTAAAATGATGACGTACATTTCTGGTCTTCTGGGCTCAAAATTATTGTAAGTGGCTGGTTCTCAAAGTGTTCAGTTTTAAACGCTCTGTGATTTAGAAATTCATCCCACTTTCTCACACAAAACATTATTCATCTTGCATGAAAAGAAATTTACTTTGGAAGTAACACTTTTCGAACCACCATTCGCAATACTATCCAGAGACTGTTAGAAATAGGTTTGATTTAGTAGTTGACAGAGAGCGCCAGAAAACAGGCATTATTGCACACGTGCAGCTGCAGTGGTGTACGAAGCCTGCACATTCAGATGTATGAAGCACTAAGAGTGCTTACATTACACCATAAAAGAAACAGTACATCAGAGGATACTCCCAAGACCATCGGAATTTTGTAAGCCATATTAAAATGCATAATTCGGTTTGAAGTGCACATTTGTTTTTTCCAGATTCACAATGAAGTAGGTCCCATCTCACATTAACTTTTCAGTATGGTTTATGGGGTGTAAATTTTCTTGGAGTACCAGTACCGTACAATCTCATTTTTGGTTCATTATGGCATAATGCCATACATAGCAGAAGATGGTAACATGCAATTGAAATTCAGCGAACAGTTGGAACTGGCCAAACCTGTGGAATGAAACACTACATTTCAAACAAAATTATTGCCTTAGCGGAAAGACTAATAAAGCCAAATTTCTTTAGCAAACTTGCAAAAATAACTTCATTGTTCTGCAAGCCGATTAATGCACGACTGCTAATAACTTGGAGGGGGGGGGGAATCAGAAAACTGAAACTAATAATATATTTTTGGCCGCTGTAATTATGTGAATCTATTTTAATTCAGTTGATAGCTCTCAGCCACAGAAATCCGTTTTGTTTTCATTTGACGTGGGATCTGTAAATGAAGAGAAGCAGCAAAAATCACAAAACGCAAACATGGGTCACAAGGAAACAACTGCACATGCGCATGAGCCCACTGGAAACTGGTCAAACGAACCTAATGTGAACAGTTGTGACGTCATGTTCACAGCAAGCAGTTTATTGTAACAAAATATTACATAGTCTTCATCCTATGGCCTTTGACATATTTATTTCTTTGCAGACGCTTGTGCGTGCAAAGTGTTTTGTTGTTGTCAATGGTGCATTTCCTTTGCAACTAAAGTTTTATTTATTTTTTCCTCTCGTTTATATTTTATTGTTGCAGCATCATTCTCCAGTAGCAGGATACAGTTACATTCTTTGCTAGAGAATCGAATTCTTACCAGTTAAAATTACAAAAATTTAACTGAAAGCTAAAGCAATGAAGAATTCCCAGAATTTCGAAAAATTCCCGGTTGTTTTCCAGATGAAAAAATTCCTGGGTTTTTCCCGGATTTCCCAGTTGTCCTGGGTCACATACACCCTGGAAACGGACATAAGAGAACTACAACTATGGTATGTACACTGCCTTTGGCCAACAGCTGGTCAAAATAACTTGTTTTTGTTGGATTCCTGGTCTGCACATAAAAATCATAGTCCCTCCTGAAAGTATGTGACATTGCAACTCATACCGCCTGGAACCACTGGACAAATTCAGCCATACTTTTAAATTCAGTTGCATGGCATCACAGCCCATCAGATCTCATAACCCCATTACACCAATATGATTCTATACGGATCCTTTAGGAGTGGGTACCTAGATTGATGTCCTGCAAAATTTGTAGCTCCCAAGGAGTTCGCCTTCGATCTTGAGGGTATGTACTTTTGTGATCACTGTGGTGCACTATTTACTATGGTGCAAGTTAATAGTTTGTTTTGAACATTTCTTGAATGTTGACAAAGTCCATTTTACGAAGTGTAATCTTACATCCCACAGAAGCGCGATCTCTGCACCTCCTGGACACTCGTTCTCAGTAGCCCTACGGATGCACACAGCAAGTCATTATCAGCTAATATCTGTCGTAACTGTTAATCCAAAACTTTCAAATTATCCTTTCTAAAGATTTAACGTGCAACCTCAAACTCAAGGGGTTCCTTATAAGACGTGGACTGAGGGGTCAGCAGCTGTTGGGAGTGGAAGATTTAGTGCAAACGCAATCAGGAAAGTGGACAAAACGTGAACAATGAAGTGAGGAGTGGGGAGGAGTGATGGAAAGGAGAGACAGGTAGACTGCTTGAGCTGGAAACCCCGCTGTCTTTGACAATGATGATGATTTAGAGTGCCAACATGGAGTTAGTGAAGCACACAGTCTTTAGACAAGAGTACAGTCATTATCTGATAATCAGAAGCACCTGGTTTATAGATTTGGTGTTCAGAGTACAAGATAGGGTTAGAGAAACAACTATGACACAACAGATTCAAAAATTGTGCTTCTCTGAGCATTCCAATACATTCAAGGTCCATAACGTTTGAATACGATTTTTTTTTTTTTTTTTAATTTAAAGTCAAAGTATTGCACAAATACTGAAAACTTACACAGGGAAATTAAGAGCTTTTGAAAATTAAGCTTTTTAAGAGAACTGTGTTTATTGAGTTAGCATGTTATTATCATGAGAAGTAGGAGTCTGACCTAATGCAAAAGTTTCATTGGTAATCTTCACTTTCCATTCCTCAATTTTTCAGGCTCTTCTTGGTCCAAAAATATGCCACAATATTTACGTACAGTATGTGCCAGTCAATCTGTCTCTCTGGATACACATGACAACTATCACTGAGCAATACATTACACATGTGACTCGCTGAACTGTCATCATATTTGCTCCATTTTGATCAAACAGAAAAAAATTAGTTCTAACAATACAAAATCTATTACTATACAGTACATAGAGTATCAGTATATCATACTTTTATATCTGGCTGGTTTAGTTTTTGAAAGAAAAGAATTACCTTGAGACGCAACAGTGCAGTTGAGGGCATATCCTGGAACTAAGATGCTTTCACGAGCACTTCTCCCATGAGCTTTCAATACATTTACAGCCTTTATTGGGTATATAAAACCACCTCTTCCATCAGAAACTTTTACTGCTTGTGCAGCATCTACAACCATATTAGCGAAGAAATCGGCATCACTTAATTTGAGTTAAGGTAAAATTGAAAGGCATTTGTATGGAATCATAAAAATCACAATAAAATTTTATTTTACAAACAGGCAAACTACCAATAAATTTATTTCTATCATTCAGTCGTGAAGGAAGCACTTAACTATCATAACAGAACACTACTTTCTGTGCCTGCTTCCTCTGGCAGTATTCCCCTGGTTTCTCAATTCCAGTTCTTAAACTTATTGTAAATATTTAGTTCCTTGTACAAAACTCCAATGCATTTACTTTATAATTTTTGTAACTGAAATATTCCACAATAATAAAATACAATAGTTTATTACAGTAAACCATTCATAGAATATCAAATTACCAAACCACAGCTCACTGCGCAACAAGTACCTAAAATCAGGCACGATTTTTTAAAAACATTTTTTGAAATTTAAAGGAAGAGGATGAGGGTCAAGTTGGTAATAAGAACTGTGTATCATGATAGAATTGTTTGAGCACACAATACTGAGTTTTTTTAGCATCCATACTAAAAGAAATTTTGGAAGAATAAAAAAATATGTTCATAGAACACACACACACACACACACACACACACACACACACACACACACACCCCTACCTCTTCAGAGAACATATGTTCTAAGTTAATTTCTCTGCTGCATACATTAATTTTAGTGCTTATACGCCACTGAGTGTTTCAGAAGAGATGAGAAATTTCTTCCCTTGAACATGCCTCATCTGATCCATTATTCATGTGACCCACACCGCACATAATTTTTGCAGGGTTTCAGAGGATATACAAAGCTTGTTACACATTTAAAGACGTTGCATCAGATGAACCTTTGCCCTCTCAACCTGTTATAATGAGACGGGGGACGTGCATTTTCGTAGCAGTCTACTACAATTCAAATTTCAAAATATAATTAAGGTGGTCATCGCTATGCAAAATGAAGCATCTTAAACTGCAGCAACAAAGAAACTTTTCCAATCTTCGGGATGAGAAATGACAACTTTCATCATAGCCGAGTTCAGATTCCTGCCACAAATGATCTGCCAGTTTCAAGAAACCTAGCAGCCTTTGATGAAATTGGTGAAAATTGTGTATGATACAATAAAGAAAAGTTTACCAGGGAAAGGGGGTTCATTAGTTAGGGAAAAGTGTACAATGCTGTTTCTGAAAAATCACAATCTTGACATTTCAAAAATTCTACAAGGTTAAAGGTCTGGTGTGGTTGTTATGGACCCTACAATTTTTCAGTCAATTAGATTTGCTCCAATTATCTCCGTAGATGTTGATAGATCATTTCTCAGATGAAAAATGTATCATATGACAAGAGACTCAACATGACTCCAAACATTTTAAGCAAGCATTTGTTGTCATGTGTAACCTATGAGGCATTGTAGTGCATGGGTTTGAAGAAACGTTATCAATTTCTGTCAAGCACAATTCCCAATTTGTTGGAAACTGTAAAGTTGCTTTAAAAATATGATACAACATAATGTTAAAATAATGTGTTGATTGTATGATTGAATAGTGCAATCTAGTAAATAAGTAAGCATAATGTACGGTTTTTCTATATTGCCCTTTCAGCCTATTTTAGCTATTTATAATACATTTTTGACCGCCTATTTTGAAGATCTATAATGCCTGAACTTACAACATCTGGTGATGATAATGGATAATGGTCACGGAAGCTCCTGACCAGCCAGACATCCTTGTTTCAAGTCATCAGAATATACTACAATAAAATTAGGATTCGTATCTAAAATCTAGAAAACATATTTCAAATTACAAGTGGAATGCTTTTTTTAACACAGTCAATTTTAAAATAATTCAGGACCTTTTAAAAGCCAAAGTAGGTTTATAATTCACATTTGACAGAAAACATATCAATATCTGATATACCAGTTCTAGAAGAAAATCCTTTTCACACACGTCAAAAAAACCTCATTACTCACTGACATTTATTACATGCTTGGAAAGAGTAACAATGCAGTTATAGGTGAAAAAGGGGGGTGGGGGGCGGGGGGTTTGAATGCATGCATTTTGTAGGCATAGCTATCTGATGCCAAGTGGTGGGTGACTAGCCTTCACACTGAGGCTGTGAATGGAGTTTATCGATTCCCTCGTAGTGGAGAGCATCCATTATTATTAAATTTATTGTGCACCGAACATCCACAGCTGAGATGGAAATGTATGAGTATTCTATAAAACTGGAGCAGGCAAGAGTGAGTTACGTATCAACCACTGTGCCTGAGTGTTCTGTGTGTTCTGAGAAACCATGATTTGAAATCAAATAGATGTAGCAGTCAAGTAAGCAGTTTTAATTATTAATGATAACCACTTTAGCTGTACAAGGACACATTTATTGTGTTATGACCAGTTTCACTCGTTTAACATCTTCAGGTTGCCGAGTTTTACTAATTCATGGCACAAATTGTCTTGTTGCCATATGTAATGTTAAAGACCAAATCCAAAACAGTGATCAAACATTCTGCCAACTGCCTGGGGGGAGAAGCACAGCATACTGCATATAGTTTACAGTATGTGGCATGCAGTGTTTGCTGTACACACCGTGCCATGTCTGCTCGCTGTACTTCTGCCAGAATGTTTATGACTGGCAGTTTTGGATTTGGTCTTTAACATTACATGCAACAACCAGACCTTTCGTGCCATGACTTTAGCACAACTCGGCAACCTGAAGAGGTTCAATGAGCAAAACTGGTTGTAACACACAAAATGTGTAACAAAACAGGTGTCTTGGTTTTCATTAATAATTAATGTTATTGTCAGTAGTGGTACTCAACATCATCAAAATAAATTCAAATAAGCTTTATACAAATAAATAAATAAATATTTAAAAGCCTATAAACCTCACCGACTGACTAAAAACTTAAAGTGATGTCTGCAATACCATTTAGGCAATTACTGTACAGGGAAGCTTGTTGATGAATTAAACTACCTAGGGTCGATCAGCATCTCCTGAACAGAATGTGAAACTGTACTGTGAATCTTATTTCTCACAGAAAAGCCAGTTATGTACCGTTAGCTCCACTGAAGTGAGAGAGAGGGGGGGGGGGGGGGGGGGGGGGTTAGTGTTTAACATCCTGTTGACACCAACATCATAAGAGATGGAGTGCAAGCTTGAAGTAGGGAAGAACAGAGAAGGAAATTGCCTGTGCCCCTTCAAAGCCTTCCACGATTTATGGAACTCAAGGAAAATTTAAAACTATATGACCAGACATTGGTTTTGCTCTGCAGCTACACTACAACTGCTACTCGGGTATCTACAGTTCATCCCCAGTTTCAAGATTAGAATTAAACTGCCGTGACACCCAGATGAAATATAAAAACAATGGGGAGGATTTCTTTGCTTCTCCCTACGAGATGCTACACTCATGTAACAGATCCTATTGTGACCCAAGTGACATGTTATGAAGCGTAGATAATGTCAAATGCAGTTACCAGAGTAACTGTTCTGTCATTGTCTGGGTTATGTTTCTCGGGTTTGCCTGGAGACTTCCATTTGCATTACAGCAGTGACTGGGCACCTTCTATGTTGTTGTGGTCTTCAGTCCTGAGACTGGTTTGATGCAGCTCTCCATGCTACTCTATCCTGTGCAAGCTTCTTCATCTCCCAGTACCTACTGCAACCTACATCCTTCTGAATCTGCTTAGTGTATTCATCTCTTGGTCTCCCTCTACGATTTTTACCCTCCACGCTGCCCTCCAATGCTAAATTTGTGATCCCTTGATGCCTCAAAACATGTCCTACCAACCGATCCTCCCTTCTAGTCAAGTTGTGACACAAACTTCTCTTCTCCCCAATCCTATTCAATACCTCCTCATTAGTTACATGATCTACCCACCTTATCTTCAGCATTCTTCTGTAGCACCACATTTCGAAAGCTTCTATTCTCTTCTTGTCCAAACTGGTTATCGCCCATGTTTCACTTCCATACATGGCTACACTCCACACAAATACTTTCAGAAACGACTTCCTGACACTTAAATCTATACTCAATGTTAACAAATTTCTCTTCTTCAGAAATGCTTTCCTTGCCATTGCCAGTATACATTTTATATCCTCTCTACTTCGACCATCATCAGTTATTTTACTCCCTAAATAGCAAAACTCCTTTACTACTTTAAGTGTCTCATTTCCTAATCTAATCCCCTCAGCATCACCCGATTTAATTTGACTACATTCCATTATCCTCGTTTTGCTTTTGTTGATGTTCATCTTATATCCTCCTTTCAAGACACTGTCCATTCCGTTCAACTGCTCTTCCAAGTCCTTTGCTGTCTCTGACAGAATTACAATGTCATCGGCAAACCTCAAAGTTTTTACTTCTTCTCCATGAATTTTAATTCCTACTCCAAATTTTTCTTTTGTTTCCTTTACTGCTTGCTCAATATACAGATTGAATAACATCAGGGAGAGGCTACAACCCTGTCTCACTCCTTTCCCAACCACTGCTTCCCTTTCATGCCCCTCGACTCTTATAACTGTCATCTGGTTTCTGTACAAATTGTAAATAGCCTTTCGCTCCCTGTATTTTACCCCTGCCAACTTCAGAATTTGAAAGAGAGTATTCCAGTTAACCTTCTATCTGTACAAATTGTAAATAGCCTTTCGGTCCCTGTATTTTACCCCTGCCACCTTCAGAATTTGAAAGAGAGTATTCCAGTTAACCTTCTATCTCACCTTGAAATGCTGGTAGTGATTCCCATACAACTGTATTGTTTTTGAAACTGTGTGTGATACTGAGGAAGAGCTGCCATTCCATATACAATCTTTTGTAAGTTGGCAGCATTTGACCCTTATTACCTGAAAGGCTGCGAAGTTCTCTGCAGTTGACCAATATTAGAACCAAAATTAAGGCCAAACAAGCATTTTTTCCTAAGCACATTTCTGCTGGACTTCACACAGACAATATGGATCACTGCTTATGCGGCCGGCCACACGAAGCATTTTTTCACACTATGCGCCTGGAAACTGCCATGTTCATGCAGTGTGAATGCGCTAGGATGCATTTATTCTGCATTTTTTTCACACAGGAGGTCAACTGGCACTGACTACATATGCTGAAAATGCACTGTTTTCTATGAGCTGTCTGAACTGAGGAGCAAGCAGCACTGGGGAAAGTAGCTTTCCTGGAAATGTTCACAGTGCAGAGCACAGTAATTGTACCCAAGCCTTGTTCCACAGAAAGTACGCCACTGCCAAAATCTAAGAAGAGAAAACAGGATTCATGTGAGAAAATAGTACAGGCATTGAAAGGGCATTTGATACAATCTATACTTCGCACATTGATGCAAATGAGAGATTTCTAAAGACAACTGTCAGTGGTTAGGAAACAAACTGCAGGACAAATTTGGTTCTCAATTAAATTCATTAAATATTTACAATTGCGTACAATATATCTTCCTCTTCAACATCATCTCCAGGTGGCAGCACTTTCACAGTTAATCAGCCTTCTACACTACAGCATAAGATAATGATAATTTTTATTGGAGAAAGTTTCTGATTGAAGGAATCTGATTTTTGTCAAACATATTGACTGTATTGTTACTGTTCCACCTGTGAAATTATACTACAATGGACAGGTGTGTCTACACACATGTTGCACATCGCAAAGAAGAAAGAGAAATACAACTTCATTAACATTATTCAAGAACAGGCCCTTTATAAAGGGGCTGCTGTTTTTACTCCATGATTGATGATGCACTGGCAGTGGCCCAGATTTATTAGTTTTTGTAATCCAGACCATATATGTGACTTCTTTGGCGGGTTACCATGGATCAGTTGACGAACTGACAAAGTTTGTACAAAGTTTAAAATACATTTTTCACTCAGGAAACCCACTTTGAATCCCTGCACACATGCTACCCTGTCAGTAAGAAGAAAGGACAAGGATAGACAGAAACACTCTTGTCCAAAAAAACTTGGGTGTTTTTTACATGGTTTTTTCCAAAGAGCTTTTTAGCATTTAGACGAGCTCATTCACTGTATTTGCAATGAAGCAACCTTGCTGTGAGGAAGGAAAAACAATAAAAAAAAATCAGGTGAACATACAAAAAATCTTATCTTTTCTCGCCCCCATTTTTTTTTGTTATACTACAACACATCATTATGAAAGTAGTGTATCACAGTGCACCGAACAAAGTGAGACTGCCAGTGAAGAACCTTTCTTAACACTTTTGAGCTGTCATTCTAAATTTTGTGAATTATTTAGGGGCAAGGAATTTTAACATTGGTGAAAACTATTTCAATATTTCCGCATAAACTGCCAATATTTCCGCATAAACTGCCAATATTTCCGCATAAACTGCCAATATTTCCGCATAAACTGCCAATATTTCCGCATAAACTGCCAATATTTCCGCATAAACTGCCAATATTTCCGCATAAACTGCCAATATTTCCGCATAAACTGCCAATATTTCCGCATAAACTGCCAATATTTCCGCATAAACTGCCAATATTTCCGCATAAACTGCCAATATTTCCGCATAAACTGCCAATATTTCCGCATAAACTGCCAATATTTCCGCATAAACTGCCAATATTTCCGCATAAACTGCCAATATTTCCGCATAAACTGCCAATATTTCCGCATAAACTGCCAATATTTCCGCATAAACTGCCAATATTTCCGCATAAACTGCCAATATTTCCGCATAAACTGCCAATATTTCCGCATAAACTGCCAATATTTCCGCATAAACTGCCAATATTTCCGCATAAACTGCCAATATTTCCGCATAAACTGCCAATATTTCCGCATAAACTGCCAATATTTCCGCATAAACTGCCAATATTTCCGCATAAACTGCCAATATTTCCGCATAAACTGCCAATATTTCCGCATAAACTGCCAATATTTCCGCATAAACTGCCAATATTTCCGCATAAACTGCCAATATTTCCGCATAAACTGCCAATATTTCCGCATAAACTGCCAATATTTCCGCATAAACTGCCAATATTTCCGCATAAACTGCCAATATTTCCGCATAAACTGCCACAAGAAAGTAAAGAAAAATTAAATATAGTTAAAAGTCATTGCAAGTTTTTCTTCTTCACTGATACATTCCTTCACAGTTGTACGTAATGCAAAGACCACATCCTTTAAGGAAATTTCACTCATAGTTGATACTAACTACGTACAGTAAATGTTCCTGCAGCCACGGCTTTCACCAACACACTACTGACGAGATTTCCTGAGCTTAACGTTTCACGAGAAAGGTGTCCTGTGGCCATCATGGACAGTGGTGTGCGCAACAAGAGTGAGCTGCTGCAAGTATAACACGCTTTTGTGGTCATAGCCCTACAGCAAAGCAGCACTTTTCACTCTTCTATGGAACAGGCTGCTCTCATGTTGATCTGAAGAGAATGGAATTAACGCTCATTACTACGATGGATAATTTTTTAATGGAATCCATTCATTCCTGGATGCTATCACGTTTGTCAAGTGTCAAGTTGGCAGTGCAACATACAGTTCACCTTGGTGAACAGCTCTTTGCTAGCTTTCTTTTGGGCACTGTTCTATCTGGCTGATGATCAGATTGTCAATAACTTTCCAAAAGACAGCATGTGCTGGAACACAGCAGTACGTTTAACGACCAATAACAGAGCATGACCCATTGCCGATGGGTAAGAGTGTGCTGTGCCACTTTCTCATGAAACTTTCATATTCTGTCAACAAAAGGCTTTATCAACACTACCCTAAGGATAGTTTGTATCACAGCCCCATGGCACACTGTGAGCATTAGAATTATCGCATTTGAGGAATAGTGGGGGAGGCTGTATGACGAGTTGCTGAGAGCCTCCTGGTGTATTGGGTTGATTAGTAGGTAGATAGCGGGAACTTGCAGTGGCACTGTGAAGCACATACTCTTTGGTATTGACTGCTTGTAAGTTGGCAATGAAATGACGAGTGGTACGCACCATCCAGGAAGAAGCCCACTCCACATTTAGAACTCTCCTTAGTAAGGCCATTTTTCTTTTTTGTGGAGGCTATATCCTCTCAACACAAGTTAGGAAAAGGTGGACAGCATCAAACCTGTCCAATGACTGATGACTTTTTTTTTTAAAGTCTCTTTTTAGACACAAGCCCCATTATATTCCCCAGAGCTAAAAGCTTAAATTCCTCCCTGTGAGTCTGTACACACTGATGGCACACTGATGCATTCCACTTGAAGAACATGGGAGCCATTTTATCAATGAAGTTTCTCCTTCCCTGTCTATGGCTGAGTGAGGACCCTGTGACAGTTGAGATTTAGTTAAGGGACTGTACGGTTCCCTCAGAGAGACATCAGACTTCATATTCTACAGTCTCTGAAGCAGAATCACTACATCCATTGGATAAAACGAGATCTGCAGGGTCTGGCAGTTTACAACTACTTTCTTTTCATGAGAATGTTCTCTGTATGTTTTCGATTTGGATGCTCTTCAAACATATACCTGACATAGTAAATGACAATATTATGAAAAGGACAGTTGCTATTCACCATATAATGGGGATGCTGAGTCAGATATGGGCACAACAAAAAGACTGTCAAACAAAGCTTTCAGCCAAACAGGCCTTCATCAGACACATGAACCATGAAAAAAACAAGCTACAAACTATTAGTACAGAATAAGCAGATAACTTGGTAAATGCAATGCTTTTAAAAAATAGTGAAAAAAGGATACGCGCCGATAAGTTTGCTTGACATTGAGGTTTTTGCTGCATTCACCAGACAGTCTCGCCCCAGTTCATCAACTCCAACTGTAAGGTGTTCTTGGATATATTTACATGCCTCTCTAAAAACAAAGAAATACATTCCATAAATCTCACTAATAAGGAACAGCAAGTAAGAATACGAATATAACTAAGTATGCAATGAACTGCCTTTCCTGGACAATTATGTTCAGTGACCATATTTCTTAAAAACTATGCTTTAGTAAATATTTAGTCAACAAGAATCCAAGAAAGTCTGTAAAACATCACACAAATTAAACACAACGGATAAAATGTATACTGTAATGCTCAATGGTATGAAAGTGCAGTGAACACCCGAATTATATTTTGAAATAGTGTTAAAGACTCAAAACCCGAATACATAATAAATGAAGCGCATAAATTGCGTGCACACACACTGCGTGTACGCGCGCTGTGTGTGGTGTGTGTGTGTGTGTGTGTGTGTGTGTGTGTGTGTGTGTGTGTGTGTGTGTGTCATGCTTGCCTAAACACCATTCAAAGCACTTTCCAGCAGTAACCTTTCTTCATACTTCACCAGAGTATTTGTTGTGATATTTCATCCATATCACATAAGAACAATGTTCTTCATTAGAAAGCGTTGGAGGGGGAAGATTGTCACCAGCTCAGCTGAGAACTAGGCCAAATGTGGCAAATATTGGGCTGTGAACTGTGAGAATGTCTACCACATACATTGGCTTTTTGTGAACATCTACCACATTCAAACTGCATTTTGACTAATTTGTAGTCCAAACTGGACTGACTTTAAAATTGGACAAATACTCAAAACAGTACACATTTCTGAAGCGGACTGTAAAAGTCATAGATAGGGGCCAGTGGCATATTTGTTTCCTGCAAGAACGTTGTTAGTGCTCGCCACGAAGTATGATGGGAATGAATGGGGGTGTGTTAGATGCTGACTCTAGGCAGCCACCGAGACAGCAGCAGGCAGACAACATGTTTGGAAGCAAGACACAAAGGAATATTGTCAATACAGATATGAAACCTGCTAAGTATTAGGAAGAAACAGTCGTTTTATCACGTTCCACTGTAACCGCAACTTCAGAAATTGCAACATACTCAGAAAAACAGCCCTATATCTGTGACAACAAAGATTAAAGTTTTATTGATGCCCATTTCACTTGCAGCAATTTAAGCTGTGCTATTAGGTCCTGTCCTAACCCCACCTCTAAAATTGTGACATATTTGGAAGAAACCATCATATTTGTGACAATCACGATTATAAATTACATTCTGGGGCTACATAAACACATTTCTTCTTTCTTGCCTCTCATTGGTTAGATGAAACTATGAACTCATGACTATATGATGATTAAAAATAGTGATATCATAAAGTGATGGCTTGTATAGTAAGCAAAAAAGGAAATGAAGATAAAAATTAATGTACAGCATTTCTTTTCCTGTATTCTATTTCTCCTTATATAGTCATTATGTACGCAATAAATAACTGGAGTTTATAATAGGTACAATGTTAACTTTTTAAGATAATATATTCCATCAATAAAGACGCTTGTGATTTAGATTTGTCAGACTAAGTTAAAAATAAAATTTTCTCAAGGAGCCTTAAGAAGCAAGGTGGAGGGGTTTGATGGTTTCTGGGGGGGGGGGGGGGGGGGGGTGTTTGATAGTTTCTCAGGATAGTTTACGTCTATCTTCAAAAGTCCACCAGTTCAGTTTCTTCAGTATCTCTGTAACATTCTCCCACAGGTCAAGCAAACCTGTGACCATTCGTGCTGCCCTTGCCTGTATACGTTCAATATCTCATTAGTCCTCTTTCGTACAGGTCATACGCCATTGAGCAATATTCTAGAATGGATCATTTGAGTTGTGCAGTTTAAAAGTGTATAGACAAAACTAAGTGCACAGAAGAGGTGATAGGTTTGTACTTGTGTTGCTTTCCCACCTCAACTTCAATTTAAATAGTGGCTGGGTTTGAACCCAGAATCCAAGGTATTGTAGGAAACTGTATAGCCAATGACACGACCCCTAGACCACAGGCAACTTAATGTAATCTTCATTCTTTCTTCTGCACTTGTTGTCTGCCAAAAGTCCATGGTTAGTCAAATGTATCTATGCTCATCCTCTTTTTTTCACAAGTTTGGTTGGGGGATCTTTGTAGTCGACATAAATGATAAAATTCCCCATAAAGAAGCCTCCTTTTGTAAATTTCATACACAGAGCTCTTTTTTGCCTTGTTTTCCTAAGTAAAGACGCCGATCAATTGCTTCGAACGTCTTCCTGTCGGGACACCTTCGTTCTGGAAATCTGTCTCGATACAAACGTACCGCGCCACGGCTACTGCCCCGTGCTAATCCGTACATCAAATGGGCATCTGCCAACTCCGCATTTGTAAACATTGCACTGACTGCAAAACCACGTTCGCGATGAACACTAACCTGTTGATGCTATGTACTGATGTGCTTCATGCTAGTACTGTACAGCAATGAGTCGCATGTCAACACAAGCACCGTAGTCAACATTACCTTCCTTCAATTGGGCCAACTGGCGGTGAATCGAGGAAGTACAGTGCATACTGACGAAACTAAAATGAGCTCTAATGTGGAAATTAAGCGTTTCCAGACACATGTCCACATAACATCTTTACTTTATTTGTGTGTGAGGAATGTTTCCTGAAAGTTTGGCCGTACCTTTTTGTAACACCCTGTATAAATGTAACATATTGTGCATACGGAGGAGAAGAAATCTATCACTGTACAATCATACTACTGACATCAAATTGCTCGAAACAGTATCTACCATAAAATACCTAGGAATAGCCATACTGAGAGACTAAGTGGTATGATCACATACAACACGTAGTAGGAAAACATTCCAATATGAAGGAACTAAACTGAAGAAAGAAATAGGTACTAAATTCTGTTAATTGCTGACATGAGTTGAGAACAAGCGGTAGTTACACTAATCTTTAAAATTAAAATATCATTCCACAGACCTGTTTGATGTCTCAAACTTCTATGAAGTTTGTATGTAGACTAGATGGGCAAATAAAAATTTGTACCAACACCAGGGTTTTGAACCTGGCTCTCCTGCTCACTAGGCAGAAGCACTTACCAATACAAAACTCTGGCACAATGGCATTGAACAACTGCACGGACTACACTAGCACACCTCCCTCCTCAATTCAGATTCCCCATTCACACCTCAATTCACTTGGTATTCCCCTGAAACTAACAGCACTGCAGAGGTATTCTTCACCTCAGTCTACATATATACATCACAGATGTACGAGACTCGAAAAGGTCCCTGAAACCATGTAGTTTTCTTTGATTAAAGAACCTATGCCCGAGTTTCAAACAGGACTCCCCATTTTTCTCGATGTTGGGGTGGTATTGAAACATAATTGGAGGGCCTCTGCAATGCTGTTCAAGTTTAGGGAGAAAACCAAGTGCGCAGAGGCGTGAATGAGAATTTCAATTGAGGAGGGAGGTGTGCTAGGGTCGTCCCTACAGTTGTGCCAAGGCACTGTGCCACAGTGGCATAGTGGATAGTACATCTGCCTAGTGAGCAGTAGTCCAGGCATCGAATCCCACCATTGGTACAATTTCTAATTCTTTGCTTCAGTCTGCAAACAAACATCACTAACATTTCGGTACTGATGATTAATCAAAGACTAATGGAAAATAGCAATGTTTCCTCAATGCTAAGTAAGCAAGTGTTTACACACATTACACAATAATATTCATGGGGCAGTAAAGCACAGTCATTAGACTGGCAAGTGAACAGATTTTATTTTCCTCAATACACCAAGACAACACTATACTATATGAAAGCACTTGGATAGAGACAGTATTTCTCGATTTCTGAAAACCATGTGACTCAGTACCACACAACACTTATTGTCGAAAGTTCGATCATATGGGGTATCAAGTGAAATTTGCGACTGGATTGAGAGCTTTTTGGTAGGGAGGGCACAGTATGTTATCTTGGATGGAGATCATAGACAGATGTAGAAGCAACTTCAGGTGTGCCCAAGGGAATTGCATTGGGAACCGTGCTGTCAATGTTTAATATTAATGACCTTGTGGTCAATATTAATAGTAACCTCACACTTTTTGCAAGTGATGTCGTTATTGTCTACTAAGTACAGTCTGGAAGCAGCTGCACAAATTTGCTGTCAGATCCTGATACGATTTCAAAGTGGTGAAAAGATTGGCAACTTGCTTTAAATGTTCAGAAAAGTAAAATTATGCACTTCACAAAATAAAAAAAATGTACTATCCTGCAACTCATACAAATACCCGGGTGTAACACTTTGAAGGGCTATGAAATGAAATAACATAGGTTCAGTTGTGGGTAAAGCAGGTGGTAGTTCAGTTCATTGATAGAATAATGCGCAAGTGCAATCAATCTACAAAGGATACTGCTTACAAATCACTCGTGCAACCCAGTCTAGAATATTGCTCTAGTGTGTGGGATTTGTGCCAAATTGGGCCATCATGGGATAGTTAATGTATACAGAGAAAGGAAGAACAAATGGTCACACGTTAGACCCATGGGAGAGCGTTACAGAGATACTGAAGGAACTTAACGGGTATACTCTTTAAGACAGACATGAACTATCCCGAGAACGTCTATTGACAGGGTTTCAAGAACCAGCTTTAAATAAAGATTCTACGAATATATTACAACCCCCTATGTATCAATCACACAGGGATTGTGAGAGCAAGGTTAGACTAATTACAAAACACACAGATGCATTCAATGAATCATTCTTCCCACGCACCATATCTGATTGGAACAGGAAGAAACCTTAATAACTGGTACAATAGGACATACCCTCTGACATGCATTTCACGGTGGTTTGCAGAGTATGGATGTAGATGTAGGCACTTACTTGCATGCTAGACGATAGCCACTAATAATTGATGTAGGGTGTATCTTCTGCTTCACAAGTTCGTCAGCATTCTTCAACAGCTCTGCAGCAATTATTACCTGAAATCAAACATGCCCTTTTAAAACCATAACTGTAGACAGATTAGAACTAAAAGTCTACTTTAATACTGTAAAAAGCTGATCCTGTGGATCTGCAATCTCATTAAGCAGCTACGTTTCTCGAGTTTGGTCTCACTGCTGATGCTAGCAGCATACAGGCATATTTTTCTGCTGCTCGCTCTGTAAAATTGACAGGCAGATTGCTTCAACAAATATTGATTTCTCACTTGTGTTTTGTAAAGAATCTTTTAACAAAGGTGTGTGTTGGTCTGGGATTTACATTTTGAACTTCGCTTATCTTTAGCACTGCCCATGAATGGCAAAGGTATGGGTTCCATTATTAGTCCAACATGTAGCTCTCACTAGTAGGAAGTGTTTCATAAATCAAAATTTTTCTGATGCAGAAGCACTGAGCACTTTTAGTAACCGAGGAAAATGAAAATTTTACACCACCATATAATGACACTGAAGGACATAGCTACTTCAAATGATAATGGAAAATCACAGGAAATACAAAGAACAAAATGTGGAACGACAGGTACACTGCACAACACAGAAAGAGAAATAAGGGTCCATATGGTGGCATATAGACAGTCACTTTCCCCTCGCTCTATTCAGGAACTGAATAGGAAACAAGATGACTATAGTTGGAGTGACGAACAATACATGTCGAGTTCAGGCTTGTTCTACACATCTACGTCATGCATTCTCTGACAACCAATGACCATTCAGTAGGGTTCTCGCTGCTCTGCTGTGAATGTCATTACCATTGTATACATTAAACATGAATGTAGCAAGTTTAGTGAATTTTTCTTCCATTTGTTGTGAGTTGTCATGGCTGATGGTGGCGGTAAACAACAAATTTTGAACAAGCAAGCAAGCGATATAATTTGCTGTACACATGCTTTTTCAAGCCAAGAACACATTTACGTTCTTTCAGCAACTGTCTCTGAATCGGCAATAATGCAATCCCCGTCTGTGTCTCGAGCTGCACGAACCACCGTCTTATGTGGCTCAGACTGTAGTAGTGGTACATCCGCCATGCTTGCGGAAAATGTATGTGGATGTCAATGTAGAAACATTGTTTAGTATATAACTCTTGTGCAGATCATTTTTGTTCCTGGTATTGTATGTATGAACTGAGCTGTTTGTTGGAAAAAGAGATATATTATTATCAAGTTGTAATCCCAGGAATTTAAGACTGCCAACCTCTTCTATCTGCTCTTCTTCATGCTTTATGCATATGCTGGGTGGAAACCTCTTACAGGTTCTGAATTGCATATAGTGAGTCTTTTCGAAGTTTAATGTCAGTGAGTTGGCTTTAAACCATTTATTAATATCCATGAAAATATCAGTAGCAGATCTTTCTAGAACTACACTTGACATACTATTTATTGCAATACTTGTGTCATCTGCAAACAAAACAAACTCTGCTTCTGGCAGTGTAACTGATGAGAGATCATTAATGTACACAAGAAAAAGAAATGGCCCTAAGATCGATCCTTGTGGGACACCACATGTAATTTCTTCCCATTCTGATTATGACTGATGACTTAATTCACTAGTCCCTTGCAATGACACCCTTTGTTTCTTGTTAGCGAGGTATGACTTGAACCATTTTGCAGCATTGCCCGTGACACCATAGAATTCTGATTTATTTAAAAGGATGTTGTGGTTCAAACAATCGAATGCCTTTGACAAATCACAGAAAATACCTGCTGCTTGTAACTTGTTATTTAATGAATTAAGTACATTTTCACTGTAAGTGTAAATAGCCTTTTCGATATCAGAACCCTCCAGAAATCCAAACTGTGTTCTTAATAATATGTTATTTGTGGTCAGATGGTTGAGAAGCTGCCTGTACATTACTTTTTCTAAAATTTTTGAGAATGCTGGCAAAAGCGAAATCGGTCTGTAGTTTGATGGTATCTCTTTATCCCCTTTCTTGAACAGAGGCTTAACATCTGCATATTTTAACCAGTCAGGAAATATCCCAGTTATAATTGACTGGTTACACAAGTAAGTTAGAATTATACTAAACTCGCAAGAACATGCCTTAATTAACTTTGCTGACATTTCATCGTAACCACTAGAATGATTTGTTTTTAAAGATTTTATTATGGAAGTTATTTCTTTTGGTGAACTGAGTGACTTTAAATATGATGCTGGCAACAATCAGAGCAAAATGCCTCAGACCTTTGGATGTGACGGAGTCCCACCTCTAACTGACAAACCAGGGACTCCTAAGATACGACTTGGCAAACAAATGGTAATGAGATGGGGAGCTATTAATATCAATGGGGGCTACTCTGGGAAGAAGGTAGAGCTGGCAGAGGCTGCAAGTAAGATGGGGCTGGACGTTTCAGCTGTTAGTGACATTCGGGTAAGGGGTGAGAAAGAAGAGGAAGTGGGAGAATACAAGGTCTACCTGTCAGGAGTCAAAGTAGGAATAGCACAATGGGGTGTAGGGCTTTACATCAGGAAAGAAATGTTACCCAGCGTAGTTGCAATAAGGTATGTAAAAGAACAAATGATGTAGATAGATTTGACAGTGTCTAGCAAGAAAATTAGGATTGTGTTGGTACATTCGCATTGTGAAGGGACAGATCAAGATAAGATGGATAGTTTTTGTGACGCACTCAGTGAAGTAGTTGTTAAAGTAAAGGACAAGGACAGTGTTCTGCTCATGGGTGATTTTAATGCCAGGATTGGAAATCGAACAGAAGGGTATGAAAAGGTTATGGGTTAATTTGGAGAGGATATGGGTGCCAACAGGAACGGGGAAACAACTCTTGGATTTCTGTGTCAGTACGGCCTTAGTAATCACAAACTCCTTTTTTAAACATAAGAACATTCACCGGTATACTTGGGAAGGCAGGGGAACCAGATCTGTCATTGACTATATAATAACAAGATCAGGAATTCAGGAAGGCTGTGAGGGACACACGTGTATTCAGGATATTCTGACACTGATCACTATTTAATCTGCAGTGAAACTGGTATTGTGAGGCCGAAAGTGCAGGAGGTCAGGGCCATATGTAGGAGGATAAGAGTGGAGAAATTTCAGGATAAGGAAATCAGGCACAAGTACACAACAGTGATCTCAGAAAGGTACCTGTTAGTTGAATGTAGTCAATTACAGTCATTGGAAAAGAAATGGACAAGGTACAGGGACACAGTACTAGAAGTGGCTAAAGAATGTCTTGGAACAGTAGTGTGTAAAGGTAGGATGAAGCAAACTGCTTGGTGGAATGAAACAGTCAAGGCAGCCTGTAAAAGGAAAAAGAAGGCATATCAAAAATGGCTACATACTAGAACTCGGGTAGACAGAGAAAGTTATGTTGAAGAAAGAAACAAAGCCAAACAGATAATTGCAGCATCCAAGAAGAAATCTTGGAGAGACTTTGGAAACAGGTTGGAGACTTTGGGTCAAGCTGCTGGAAAACCATTCTGGAGTGTAATTAGCAGTCTTCGAAAGGGAGGTAAGAAGGAAATGACAAGTATGTTGGACAGGTCAGGAAAACTGCTGGTGAATCCTGTGGATTCCTTGGGCAGATGGAGGGAATATTTTGAAGAGTTGCTCAATGTAGGTGAAAATACGATGTTTCAGATTTCGATGTACAATGGGATAGGAATGATGATGGAAAGAGGATCACATTTCATTTCAGGAAGTGGAGAAAATGGTCAATAGATTGCAGTGCTATAAAGCAGCTGGGGTGGATGAAATTAAGTCGGAACTCATCAAATACAGTGGAATGTCAGGTCTTAAATGGCTACACAGGATAATTGAAATGGCATGGGAGTCGGGACAGGTTGCATCAGACTGGACAAAAGTAGTAATCACACCAATCTTTAAACATGGAAACAGAAAAGATTGTAACAACTACAGAGGTATCTCTAATCAGTGTTGTGAGTAAAATCTTCTCAGGTATTGTTGAAAGGAAAGTGCGAGTATTAGTTGAGGACAAGTTGGATGAAAATCAGTGTGGGTTTAGGCCTCTTAAAGGTTGTCAGGACCAGATCTTTAGCTTACGGCAAATAATGGAGAAGTGTTACGTGTGGAACAGGGAATTGTATCTATGCTTTATAGATCTAGAAAAGGCATATGACCGGGTTCCTAGGAGAAAGTTATTGTCTGTTCTAGGAGATTATGGAATAGGAGGCAAACTTTTGCAAGCAATTAAAGGTCTTTACATGGATAGTCAGGCAGCAGTTAGAGGTGACAGTAAATTGAGTTCGTGGTTCAGAGTAGTTTCAGGGGTAAGACAAGGCTGCAACCTGTCTCCACCGTTGTTCATATTATTTATGGATCATATGTTGAAAACAATAGACTGGCTTGGTGGTATTAAGATATGTGAACACAAAATAAGCAGTCTCACATATGCAGATGACTTAGTTGTGATGGAAGATTCGATTGAAAGTTTGCAAAATAATATTTCAGAGCTAGATCAGAAATGTAAGGACTATGATATGAAGATTAGCATCTCCAAAACGAAAGTAATGTCAGTGGGAAAGAAATATAAACGGATTGAGTGCCAAATAGGAGGAACAAAGTTAGAACAGGTGGATTGTTTCAAGTACTTAGGATGCATATTCTCACAGGGTGGCAGCATAGTGGAAGAACTGGAAGCGAGGTGTAGCAAAGCTAATGCAGTGAGTGCTCAGCTACGATCTACTCTTCTGCAAGAAGGAAGTCAGTACCAAGACTAAGTTATCTGTGCACCGTTCAATCTTTCTACCAACTTTGTTCTAGAGGAGCGAAAGCTGGGTGGATTCAGGTTACCTTATCAACAAGGTTGAGGTTATGGATATGAAAGTAGCTAGGATGATTGCAGGTACTAGTAGATGAGAACAATAGCAGGAGGGTGTCCACAATGAGGAAATCAAAGAAAAACTGGGAATGAACTCTATAGATGTAGCAGTCAGGACGAACAGGCTTAGATGGTGGGGTCATGTTACACGAATGGGAGAAGCAAGGTTACCCAAGAGACTCATGGGTTCAGCAGTAGAGGGTAGGAGGAGTCGGGGCAGACCAAGGAGAAGGTACCTGGATTCGGTTAAGAATGATTTTGAAGTAATAGGCTTAACATCAGAAGAGGCACCAATGTTAGCACTGAATAGGGGATCATGGAGGAATTTTATAAGGGGGACTATGCTCCAGACTGAACGCTGAAAGGCATAATCAGTCTTAAACGATGAGGATGATGATGACTATGATGATGATGATGATGATGATGATGATGATGATGATGAAGTGAGCGACACATTCATGTACCTGAAGCTATTTGTAAACGCTAGTTTCAGATATTCAAGGGCATTATTTACTGATCCTGACAATCCCAATCAATAATGGATATAAAGTACTTGTTAAATAGATTTGCCACACTATGCCCATCGGTTACTAATGTGTCATCTACCCTTAGTGCTACTTGCTCCTGTTCCTTTCTGGTTCTACCAGTCTCCTCTTTCACTATATCCCATACTGTTTTTATTTTGTTCTCTGACATTGGTATCTTCTCGTAGTGCATTTGCTTAGATGTCTGAATTACTTTTTATTAACATTTTACAGTATTTTTAATATTTTACAGTATTTTTAATATTTTACAGAGTTTTACAGTATTTAGCTAAATCATCAGCATTGGAGCTCTTCTTGGTCGACAGATACATTTTCCTTTTTGTCTTACAGGAAATCTTTATTCCTTGTGTGATCCATGGATTTATTATAGACTTCAGTTTAATTTGAGTAACTTTTAGAGGAAAACAGTTTTCAAACATGGTACTGACATTATTCATGAATGTGTTATATTTTTCATTCATGTCATGAGCACTATAAACATCTTTCCAGTTCATATCTTTGAGCAGTTGTCTAAAACACTCAATTTTTGTTTGACTGACTACTCTCCTGTACTCAGATTTAGCAGTCTTGATAATCTGCTTAGAATTTACATCTAAAACAAGGAGCTGCATGTCATGATCTGATAGTCCATTTATTACAGGTTTTATGAAATGATTTTGTTCCTTTCATTTGTCTATAAGAAAGTTATCAATGGCTGTCCTTGAGGATTTGCAGCGCAAATAAAATAAGTATGGTTAATGTCTCATGTTAAAGGTATTTTGAATCTGTCACTGCAACTACAAGAAAATGCATATTTTGTCACCAAATGGGTTTTATTTTATTGAAATAAAACATCAGTGTTCTGTAAACATATTTGCAGTATGGCTTGCTTTCTAAATCAAAAAAAACAGTTCACTACAAAAGATGCTGATTTTACGTATGGTACTTTACGTCCAATCTTTGCTTACATCAGGAAATGCTGTCTTCTATTTCTTCTATGATTCCTTCATTTGCGACTATTGATTCCAACTTAACCAACATTACTTCACAGTGATGACACAACACTATGCGGTGTCACAAAATAACATAAGAGTAAGATGGAATGAACAGTGCAAAACAAAGGAATACCTCAAGAATATGCAAACAGATGGTGTTTCTTGATGCGAGCGAAAACTGGGCATAAAATACTATAAGTAAAATCAACATCTTTTGTAACTGTTTTTCGATCAAGAAAGCAAGTGACATTGTAAATATCTTTCATTACAGACCACTGCTGATGATTTCAGTAAAACTAAATGCTTGTGGTGACATGTTATTTTCGCCTGTTGCCAAGACACATTTAAAACACCTTTAACATTTACATAGCAACTATGGACCACTGGGTCACACAAATGAAAACATCTCAAATTAATATACAAACGTTATTATAAAAGGCAAAGCAATAAGCAATGCCTTAAACTGTGGCTAGGCAGGAACATAATAGCGCAGCTCATGAGCAACAACGGCATTTATATTCCTCCTTGTAAAAAAAATACAAGCCTCTTTATGTATGAATATGTTGTTTTCCATCACTTGTGTGGGGCCATTAAAGGAGCAACGGCTCTACAGCATTGTTGATTCTGAAGGTTGGCCACAGAGTTAATCACAAGTTGTTTGATTTCTACTGATTTAGCTGCAGGGAGTAGACACACCATATCATTGTCATTCACTATGCTTATATTGTCAGTGCTGTAAGAACTGTAAACTTTAGCAATCAATGACGGATGCAAATAACAGCTGTGACTCAGTTGAGAAACATGGATCTACAAGTTTGCAGTTCCAAGTTTGTTCAAGTGGGCAATATGACACTAATTTTAAATTACTGGAGAGTAATTAAGCAGATGACACAAACAACTGTGCAGCAGGATGAAAATTTGATATCACTGAAGTAAATGTTTTTAAGTTGTATCACATGAAGAATTAATCAAAGAATGCCAGTTCTATGCAACTAATTTCCAGGAGTCCAAAGCAGGGAAGGTTTCATGATGTTGAGTACCTGGTTGTTCAGTACATCCAAGACAAGCACAATGAAGGCTCCCCAATTAAGCAAGAAATTATACGAATGAAGGCACTGGAGATGAAGAATATTCCAACTGCATGTGTTGCAAAATTCAAAGCAAGCACTGGCTGATGCGTGAGATACGCACCATCTTGAAGACTACCCACAGCATACGATAAAGACTATTCGAATATCAGCGACTACTTGCGTTTCAGCAGCTATTTGCTAGATCATACAGGCAAAGCTGATCGGACACCTGTTTATTTTATACCATCAAATGTTACTGTTTATGTGAAGGGCATTAAAAATGATCCCGTAACAACATCGTGATTAAAATGCTAGTATAACAGTACTGGTGGGTGAGCTGGTAGAAAAATTACACCAAAAGGAGATTTGCCTGGAGGGCTCATCTTTAGATGCCAAGAAAATGGGCGGATGACAAATGACCAGAAGCAGTTGGTTGAAGGTTGTTTGGAACAGAATACCAGGCTCTTTGTTTAACCCTCAAGCAGGTGCAGTGTATTTTGTATGGATGTAAATAGTAACTGTCTTTATGTTACAAACGTAAAGATGTATAAGCAAGATCACAGTTTAACCTTCGTTTGATTAAGCAACAATAAAATAAACTTACATTATGGAAGCTATATCTCTGTTTAATTAAATAGTAATAAAACAAACATACATTGTATCACTCTGCTGCCCTGTACAGGTGTTAACCCACAGTAATTACCCACTCCAAGCATTAAAAAAGCATGGTTGCATCAGATCCCGGCCAACCACTTATTTGATTCTCGATCGTCTTGTGAACAACTGCCTCATTGTGGGATTGTGCTGCTAGCCTGAAATCTGGGTGATTTTCTTGCATAGATTGTAAATTTTTCTGAATTCTCATTGTTGATTGGATACTACTACTGTTCACTTACACGTATGACAGCACAACTTATCACTGTTTTAGCTGAAGCTATAATGAAGGAATAGGTATGCGCTTACAATTGTAAAACAATTTAACAGTGCAAGACAACGTTATTTGTGGATGGCATACTTTATACAGAGGGGCACCAGCTCGAGTAAGGTAAATGTTGGCGCTGAACTATGAAGAGACATCTTCCCAAGGAAGCTAAAAATCTGACAGCAAACAACAACACAGACTAATAATTCCTGGTAATATGAGCTCACAACTTCAAATAATGGATGCTCTTATGAACAGACCTTTAAGGCTTACATGCAACAGTGAGTTGCCTCTTCTAGGAGACTGCCCCCACTCCAGGGGAGGAGGCGGAATATGCATTAAAGAAAACTTCAGTACTCATGCTGGGCTAATGGATCCTTATTGGGCACAATCTCAAGTGAATGTATTATTAAATGATTCAGCAACTGCTTCATGTCTAATGCTATGGATGCCTCAGAAGATGGACGAGTGTCAGAAAGGAAGAAACGTCAGCAGGCTTACATATAAAGATAGTGATACCACTGAGGAAGATTATTAGTATTAAAAATATTGATATCTCTCTTATCATCAAAAGTAGACAGTCAATAAATCAGTTTGTTGTTTTGATTAGTCAGATTATGTTAAAAATAAAATTTAACCAAGGAGCCTCTTTTTAAAAAAAGAGTGAGGGGGTTTTACACTTGGGTAAATATGGCAATTACTCCTTCCGACTCCATTTGCAAATGAGGAATAACTATATACGCTCTGGTATGTTCCCTGATCATTCTTATTCACATGACACTCATGCAAAGTGCCCTACGATAGCATAATTGTTGTGAAGTTTTCCTCCAACGCCAATTCTCTACATTTACCCAACAGGTTTGGGGAAAACATTGTCAGCTTCCCAAGTTTCCCACTTATTCACTGAAAATCTCTTTTAAACTTTCATACAAGCTGCACCAATTTGTCACAACCCTAATCGCCGATCTCCAAACGTGGCCACTGTCTGCTTTCAAGCTTATTTGTTATGGATCTGAAAATCTGAGCAATGATCAAGATCTCACCTGAGTATCAATTTTGATTTGACTGCCTTTACAGGTACATCTCCTTTTCTCCAGAATTCTCCCAACAAATCAAACTACCATCCACCTTCCCTACTACTTCTCCATACTGTACCCAATAAATACTTAAATGATGTGACAAGATAACCAAAGCTTTCTACTAATTTCAAAAGATATATTATCTGGCTCCTTCTGTTATGCTCACTATCTTGCATTCATTTGTGTTTAGAGAGAGCTAACTTTTAGTATGCTAAGTGGAAACACAAAGTACTTCTGCACTTTCCTGCGAGCCACAGTATCATAAGCAAATAAAATGGTGCTGATCCTGTATGACAACAAAATTATCTTTATCACGAACATTAGTTGTCCTTTAACATTTTCTGCATCACACACGATACATTGCTTTATTCCCTATGTAACATTCAATTTCTGTATAACAAACTGGTTTCTATCACCCAAAAATTCTTCAAGCCAACAGGAAGAAATCTATTTGTTCACCTACATCTTTTATTTGCAAAGCATTGTGTATTGGAGGAAATGCAATGACAGTGCTTGTTAAGAATGGGTCCCCGTCAATCCATGCTGAGTTCTCATGAAAAACTTTTAGCCCTCCAGTAATGTAAATGTCTGAGCTTTGAATATTGTTTAGGGTCCTGCAATGGACTGATATTTAGAATAATAACATGTCATCCTGTGCATTCATTCTTTTACACTTTCTTTAATCACAAATGACTTGCACTTTTCCCCCAATCACCAGGGCTTTTTGCAATAAGAGACCCTTGATGTTTCAACTTTCCATGTTTTTTCAGCACTGATACTGATTCAAGTCTTCACACATGGTCCATAGGCCAGTGATATGACTGCCACATTATACAGTGACACACCTTATAACTGTCACTATATGTGCTCTTAATGTACTATATTGTACATCAGAAGCACCTGATGATTGTGTCTTATCTTATTCATCTCTCTCTCTCTCTCTCTTTCTTTTTTTTTTACTTCATTCATTAAATCATATTACTTTTTTCCCTTTTTACGATGATATACTGAACATAAAACAAAACAAACAACTGGAATTCTGAAATAAGTGAAGCTATAGGGTTATTTATAACATTCTTTTTCAATTTTTTTCCAGCTTTGTTATTACATTTCATCAGACAACCTGGGACACCTTACAATAGCCCATATATGCGATGAGGTATACATTGTTTGAATTTGTATTAAGTAAAATTCTCTGAACAGAAGTTCTAGAAATATCCTGTTCATGAGAGAGCATACAACTAGACTTTTTGGGGCTCTGGACAACTTTCAGCTTAGTTAATATGGTCACTAGGGATGAAACCAAATGGGAGACTGCGAATATTTCCAGCTTATGGAAAAACATCACTTGCAAAGGTTCTAAAGGAGTGGCGAGGTCCCATTGCTTATGCTTTTCAACTAATAGACAATTCTGCATCAGTGCTTTCTGTCGTAGTTTTGATGAAGCAATGCTATCTCTCATGAAGACAGAATGAAAAGCTCAAAAATTATTTTAAAAAATTACTGGACATGTCACTTTAACTGGAAAAATTTATAGCTATCACACATGCTCGGGTGTCATTTTCACAAATGATATTCCTACAGATCTTTGGTCGCATTCTTGGGGGATTACTTTCATCAGGGATGCCACCTGAGGGACAGATTTTAGGAGCTTTTCACCAGATTTCTGTTTCGGTGAAAAATTAACCTGAGCTGAATGCCTGCCAGCCAAGAAATTTGCTCTTGCATCTGTAATTTGGGGAAAGTTCACGGAAAACTGTATTTGTTCTTATGGTCCTGGAGAAAACACAACCACAGACAAGCAACTGTTACCCAGCATAACAACAAGCACGTTCAGTCATTTCATGTCCAACAGTGTCTCACATTCTGGATTGCTGCTGATGTAGCAACACAATACATGTGTAACACTTTCCCATACCTTGGAAAACTGAATATGCATAGAGAGAAGCAACCACTCAGAGTACGTCATTCCGCATATTATGGAGCCTTTTCTAACTCAAGGAAAAAACGTGATAACAGGCAACTTTGCATCTTCTTGCTCAGAAGCTCAAAGAAATAAAAACTTCATTAGTCAGTATAATGAACAATCTATTATGAAATCCCTTATGAGATAACCAAACCAAATGCTGAAATACATTCCACCACCGTCCTGTGTCAAGCTGGCAACACAAACTTCACCATGACTGTATATCAAGGTAAGAAGAATGTCATCCTTCCAAATACACGGCATGCCCAAGTAGCAATAAAGAAGGAAAGGAGAAACCTAAAACCATAATATTCTACAGTGCAAAAAAATTTGGGGTGGACATGGTTGATCAAATTAGCCGTAAATATGCTACAAAGGTTGCATGTAGGAGATGGCCGATGCACTCCTCTACACCTCTAATATTGCAACAGTAAATGCATTTATCATCTACAAAACACAATGAACAAGAAAATGGAACAGAAGAAGGTTATAATTCAGCTGGCGAATGAACTCAAGGGAACAGAAAGAGCAACAAGCAGAAAAACAAAAATAGGGGATATGGAACAAAAATCATCTAGAACACTGAAAAAGTGCCAAATCAGCCTCTGCAAAAGCAACATGACCAGCAATAACTGTATCAAGTGCCACAAAGCCATGTGTAAAAATGTGGATTTAAAACAGGGATCACCTGTCCTAAGTACATCTAGCAGAGTCCAAAGACTTCAGCAAAAACTACAACAAAGCCACGCGTTGAACACATACAAGGTGGTCAGAAACAGCCTCAAAAGCTTGTAAGTGTATAGCAGCTTAGACTCTGCTGAGAAATAATTGTTAATAAAAAAAATTCTGATACTTTGCAGTTTCCTAATTAGGACTGAAGCTAGCTAACAGGCCACTGCAGATGCAAATTAAAGTGACTCACCACAGATGGTGTCACCAAACGTATTCTTTGCTCAGTTTCCTAAAACCGAAACAGAGAGCAATACAAAAATTGAACATGGGATGGTGGTAAGGAGTGAATCCGAGGCAAAAGCTGAGCAATCTCATGTGCTATCATCTACACTATGGAAATAACTGACTGATTATATCTGGTGAGCTGCTTGAATCTGTGCACACAATGGCCTGACTGACTTCAATGCTAATGAACTCAAAAACGGTGCAATGTATCAAATTTTTTCTTTAACAGTTATTTCTCAGCACAATCTACTGTGCAACATGCTTACAAGTGCTGTTTTTGGCCACCTTGTATACTAAATGTGTCTCGAAGTTTCTAGAAATTGGTGTTATATGTAAGTCTACAGTTTAGGAAACTTTTTGGCACAAGCAATGATAAACCAGCAACATTTTTGTTGTTGAAAAATGTAAGTAATTTATTAATTATAAAGGTAAATAATTACTGCTGTAACACACTAAACGGCAGGGATTAGCAAATAAAATGACCCCTTTCAGCTCTTTTATCAATGTTAGAAACTTTGTTATTCTAGTGTTGATGTCTGTGTTTCTTATGTGTTGTACCCAGTTTGAATACCATACTCACCCTGGAAGAGACATATAGTAAGTTTGAATCCATTCACAGACATTACATAGAGCCAGAACTCCTTAGGATTTGCTGATAGATCATTCGCTAGGATATGATTGGTAATGCTTCATGCGTAGCCCTTACTGTGGGCTCTTGAATCTCATTAGATCTTTCAGTTTTTCCACTTTATCCCTTTTGTATTGAAGGTGCAACCATCAATTCTTAAAACATAATTCAATGGTACCAATAAATGAGGAGTCTTGGCACACTTTATTAACTTACTTGCTATGCTTTTACCTCAGGTGTTATTTACATCTGTTTGAGCTTTAACCTCAAACTCTTGCTATGTTTGCCATAATCGAACTAATGGTCCTCAGTTTGTCTGAAGTGGGATATTGGTGGCTATCAGTACTACCAAAAACAATATCTCTATAACAGCATCTTCGCCACTAATACATACTTAGCGGCAGCTCGATGATAAAACACAACAATCACCAACAACATGAACATTTTCTGCAGGTTGTCATTTTTTGAGCAACAGTAAAAGACCACACCAGCCCTTTTGTCTTTGAGGCTGACACAGGTAAACATCTGCTGCTGAGAATTTTTATTCACTTGGGGTTTATTCTTTTTATATATATATATATATATATATATATATATATATATATATATATATATATATATATATATATATATATATATATATATATATATATACAGGAAAGACACAAGGATAAATAAAATTACTAAGAAAAACATAAGCATACACTATTGGACACTTGCACTGAGTAATTTTGTATTTGTAGTTCACAACAGTGGCCATTCTCATTACTAGTGTCAACTTGCATTTTTCAACTAATTATATAGTTTCAATGGCTGAAGAAAAGAGCAACTTCATAACAATGTGTTTCAAACACGTACGAGTCTGCATGTTTTCATAAATGTGCAAAAGCATGTAAATACTGGAAAAACAGGAACTTACCACAGACGTCGTACCATCTCCCACTTCGTCATCTTGCAGCTGTGCAAGTTCCACTAGCACACGTGCTGCAGGATGTTCCACTTCAAGCAGACGTAATATTGTTGCACCATCATTTGTAACAGTGACGTCCTATCAACAAACATTTCTAATGGTGTAGACATTATAAAAATTTATCTTCTGTACACTTCTTCTAATAAATAACAGAATCATCAATGTTAACAAACAAATGAAGTTTAAAATCCTACAGTTATGCTTTACACACAGGGGAAAGATGTAGAATGTAAAGCACTCCCATTATAAATTTCTTCTTTCCAGCATTTTACTTAATATTCAGAAATGAAATGTCCAATGTCCACCACAAAGTTTTTCCTATTTGATCCACATTTTCATTTATCTTCTTTTTTAAGATGTAACATGGGGATTTTCACATGGAGAATTTCTTGTTATATTATAGTGGAAACAGATGATATAAAAATCATAGTACCAGTCCGTGATTATAATAGCACTAATTCTACATAAACACCTATACTCTGCAAACCACTGAAGTGCATGGTACGGGGTGTGTCCCATGTGCCAGTTATTGGAATTTTTTGCCCATTCCATTCACATTTCACATCAGATCAAACCAAACATCCTGTACTTTTTCTTCAAGTGCTTGAATTAAGTGTGCCGGTAGTAATCACTATGTGTCTACCAGTGATACACTAATAAATACAAAAACGATTTTCATAGAATAAGTTTTTACCTACAATATTCAAAATAATGATGATGGCTGGAGCTAATGGGCATTCAACGGCATGGTCACAGGTGCCCTTACACTTATCAAAACAAATGAATGTGGCTGGAACCTCCAAAATTTGTTCCATACTCATATACAAGATAAGATGTTTCAACAAAGAATAACAAAAAAAAATTGCTCTGAGCACTATGGGACTCAACTTCTGAGGTCATCAGTCCCCTAGAACTTAGAACTACTTAAACCTAACTAACCTAAGGACATCACACACATCCATGCCCAAGGCAGGATTTGAACCTGTGACCGTAGCGAAAGAATAACACAGTTAAAGGACTCTTGTCAACCAGTAACACAGAAGTACCCTATGAGATGAGCATTCTGACTACAAATAAGCGTTAACGTTGTTCAACTTTTGAAGTTAAAGAAAACTTTCTGACAGAAATAAATGTGCAATGTCAACATTATTAACACATACATCAGACAAAAAGTAAAAATTACGCCAGAATTAAAAGAATACCGTAATGAAGTGAGAACTAGCAACAAATGCCCTATCTAGAATTCTTATTACTTGTATAATTTATTGTCAGATACTAAACTTTAAACTAATAAATACATTGAAAATCTGATTATACCATCAGAATCGTCGTGGAAATAATAGTAATATACATGTTTCTTTTTGAGGTATCATGATTCATCTGGCAACTATTAATTTCTATACGAACTGTGAAATGTCTGCCATTAAGGTTTCACAAAGTCCGACATCTTTGGTCCTCCCAGCACACGGCGTCACCAAGGAATTCCCAGCCACGTGCTCGATGGACCGATGCTAATGGGCTTGGTGTGGCCGCCAACTCTGAACTTAGAATATTTCCAGGGTGCCGCAACTTGCTCGTCACCTCACAGGAGGCACAACTGGAGCTCTCAAATGGCGAGCACAACACAAAGCTACAAAGTGTAGTTGAACTGCTTAGTCAACGAGTAACTCACAACAGTGCTACAGCTGTGCAATGGCACTATAAACAAAGCGAACATTGCATTATACCTGTAACAATGGCTGCCAAAATTGACATTTTGTCAGAAAAGTACCCAAGGAACTTCACGGAGTGAGAAAGAAGTACCAGATGAAATATCAGTGTTTCTGCTGCATAAAACAGCAGAATGAGTGGTGTCATATAGGCTCAACTGTGCAGACATGGACATGAGGAGTACGACGACAATGACACGCACCTAACAAGTGAAAGTCATATTGAAACAGGCATCAAACAATGTAGTTGATCATCCTCGTCAGGCAGGGAGCCACAAATTCCATCTCCAATGAAACGTAGTGAAGGACGAACATTTCCTAGAACCAGGTATTAAACACGATTATGTACATGGAAGATCAACTGCAGCATTGTAAAAAAAAAAAAACAATTACGAATAGATTCCGAACAAGTTCGCAGCAATATGACCATGTAGTGCAAAAAAAAAAAAAAAAAAACTACTGATATTTAAGGACAGACAAGGTGCACTTGTTGCAACAACTGGCGTTTGCAAGTTTCAAGGATGCTTGATACAATTAATAGGATGTGCATGATAGTGACCTATTGAGTTATGCATATCAGTGTGACATAGATTATAGTGATTTCAAAGGCAGCAGTGGATGGTTGCACAACTTCAAATAGTGCTACAGAATTGGAAAATGTAAGATGGCGAAATTTCAAACAAAGCATGAAGCATATCAAATTGCGTAATTGCACCAAAAATTTGTAGATGAGATAAATGTATCCCATCATACAGTAAGGAATTTGTTTTCAACTCCATCCAATTGGCATTTGATAAGAAAATGTATTTGAAAGGAATCCTGAAAATCAGATGTACAAAGAGAGCTGGGTCAAGATAACTAACGCCAACGCTTTTACGCATTCTTAACAACTGGGCCGACTGCTAACCTGGATGGTAAATTGGTTGGAAAGTTATTTATTGTGCTGTGAGAAATTGGACATGCTCTGCACCGTATGATTCTTTCTCGAGTGTGCGAGCTTGAGGACAGTAGAGAATGTCTATATCAAAGCAAGCAAGTGTGGGGAAATGGGCAAAAGAACTATAACTAAGGTACAAACACTGCTTTTGGCCAATAGCTGGTCAAAATAACTTGCTTTTGCTCGATTCCTGACCTGCTTATAAAAATATTACTCCTTTAGCACAAATAATCCCTCCTAAAAAATGTAACATTACAATCCATATCACCTGGAACCACTGGACAAATTCAGCCTCTGGGTGTCACTTACATAAAACATTATCGCACTGTCTGCAGCTATGCCTTGAAGGATAGTAGTTTCGCAATAAGCTCCACACATGCCGTCACATTCCATTAGTTCTCATCACCCCTTTACACCAATATGATTCTATATGCATTCTTTAAGAGTGGATAACTAGCTGAAGGCCTGCATGGTTTGCAACTACGAAGGGGTTTGCCTTTAATCTTGATGTGTGAACCTTTCGGATCACTGTGGCACACCATTTTTCATTCAGTGTTCAAGTTAATGGTTTGTTTTGAACATATCTTGAATATCAACAACGTCCATTCTGTGACAAGTAATACATACATTCCATAGAAGGTAGATCTCTGCACCTCCCAGACATTCATTTTCTGTCAAGCCCCTGATGCACATGGCGAAAAATTAGCAGCTAATATTTTTCCTGTCAATTGTTAATGCAGCGCTCCAATGGACCTTACAGAAGATTGAACTTGGGACCTTGCACTCAAGTGGGTCCTTTAAGATTTTACAACAAATCTATATCCAGGATGTTGGATGGCAGTTTAGTTGATCACTTTTATCACTATGACTTTCTTCCCAGTACAAGGCATGGATTTTCATATGAGGAATCTACGACAGATAGTAGTTAACAGGGGTGCTACATCAGCTGCAAATTCTGTGCAGAATGCGATAGGTAATCTCTTGGGGCCCTGGAGCTTCAATTGTAACAATTTCAACTGTTTCTCAATGCTATTAACACTGACTTATTTCACTCATATTTGCAGTGGTACGAGGATTAAATTGGTGCTCTTCTACTGGGTTTTTCTTTGCAAACGAACATTTGAAAATAGAGTAAAGCATTTCTGATTTTGCTCTGCTACCCTCAATTTCACTTTTATCTCATCCACGAGTGACTGGACACTGACTTTCATACCACTAACAGCTTTTACATGTGACATGAATTTCTTTGGGTTGTGTGAATAACATTTCACAATATCCTGCTAATTTCACACATTGCTCTTTTCATAGCAAACCAGTTCCAGTCACCATCGCTGTATGTATGGGCCCAGGCTTTGTTTTTCACGTATCATGAAGTAGTCTGCTTCTTTAGAAGATTCTTTACAGTGACTGTATCACAAAGTCCTTCTACCACTCTACTAGGTACAGATCTAACTAGTGCATGATCAACTTTTTTTTAAGCCACTGTTCCACTTCATGGTACTGTATGCTATGTAATTCTCAACACAAAATAATTTAACACCCAGCACAAAAAATATATAACACCTGTTACATCAAATATCACGAAAATGCGATATCCCGCTATTTTAAATTTTCTCAGTTAGAGTAACAGGTATTACAATCTTTTTATAATTATCCTTCATTCCCGCACATTCACAATAACTGTAATAACATTCCCAACAATCGTCCTTAACTTCCTGTTGCAGCAAAATCAGCATTGTTACAGGTAATTTGAGTAAGGGCAGACAAAATTATGATGCCAAATTTACTGTTACATATTTCACTGAAGCTTGATGAAAACGAAATATTTACAGAAATAAAAATAATACATATTTTTAGAAACAAAGCTTATTTGAAGCAAATACAGTGTTAAGCTGTTTATGAATACCATTTGCAATTATGTAAGTCAGTTTTAAAAATCACTCATTACATACACTTTAAGGTGGAATACCATGTATATATAGGCTTGCATTGATTCATATCATTTTATCTTGTGTCAACTTAATTCTAGGTACTTGTAAAATATAATTCTCTAAGCCATAGATTTTATTAATTAATTACACTGTTTATCATTTATATGTATGGTTTGTTGGCACCCAAAACCCCCCCAATTTTCCACAGTCACTTTAGTTACAATATTTATTGTTAGGAACTGAAATGATTTTGAAATGGGCAATGTATGTTTTATCCACGGAAGGCATTTCCTCCCTAACCCTCTGAAAGCAACTGCAGATATGGGCAACTTTATTAAGCAAAGGTCTCCTTTTATCAGGTACATACCCCTATGTCATCCACCAGCATCTTGTCCAAACCGACTGGTCCCAGGGAACTCTTAACAATGTTTGCAATTGAACAAGCAGCCATAACTGAAAAAAGTGTGAACCACAAGAAGTTGTTAATTTATAGTCATAATTACTTGCAACAGAAAAGTATTATCAATATTAGTGACTCACGCTCAATGTACGATTTTTCTATGAAAATGCCCCAAAAACTGACTGCACCAAATGAAAAAGGACTAGTAGCATTGTATACAAATAGTACCTACTAATTGGCTCCTGCAAAAGTTATTAATTTTGACAAGACAACAAAATATCTAAACAATCTAAAATTAGCACTACAGAGGCAAGCAATATATAAAATTTGTAACTCTCTCAACAGTGTGTGAAAGGGTGTAAATTTCCACATGATATCCTTCAAGCAACCAATGATATCACAAAAACCTCCACATTCAATTGTAACTTCTTATAAGAACTCCAAAAGATTTATAGCACTGAATTTCTCTCTCCCTAAATAGCTATTCTGCTGCAAAAACACACTCTTGTTTTCACAAATGTTTTACACATTTGTATTTTTTAGACTATTACATTCAAGTGAGTTTTTGGTAGCATAACCAAGTAGGACGATGACTGCAGCTAATGGGCATTCAACGGCGTGGTCACAGGTGCCCTTACACTCATTAAAACAAATGAATGTGGCTGAAACCTCCAAAATTGTTCCATACTCATATACAAGATAAGATGTTTTAACAAAGAAAAACACAAAAAATGGCTCTGAGCACTATGGGACTTAACTTCTGAGGTCATCAGTCCCCTAGAACTTAGAACTACTTAAACCTAACTAACCTAAGGACATCACACACATCCATGCCCGAGGCAGGATTTGAACCTGTGACCATAGCGAAAGAATAACACAGTTAAAGGACTCTTGTCAACCAGTAACACAGAAGTACCCTATGAGATGAGCATTCTGACTACAAATAAGTGTTAACGTTGTTCTACTATTGCAGTTAAAGAAAACTTTCTGACAGAAATAAATGTGCAATGTCAACATTACTAACACACACATCAGAAAAAAGGAAAAATTACGCCAGAATTAAAAGAATACCTTAATGAAGTGAGAACTAGCAACAAATGCCCTACCTACAATTCTTACAGAGGTGGAAAACATGCACTTCATTAAGTTTATGGTGAGGACATTACAGATATGATCATCAAAGTCCATAGCTTCGTGCGACAAGAAGTGTGTCACAAATTATGAAAGTCTCATTGTTGAAATTTCAAGGGGACCTGTTGCAAGAAGAGTCAAACAAAACATTTCATGTCATGAAATAACGGAAGATTATCAAATGTCATTCTTCCTACACACCATTCACAAATGGAAATATTTTCCAATTGGCAATGGAATATGAAAAACATATGACAGTGGTACACAAGGCGGGTACTCTTAACCACATAATGTATGGTGGTCTGAAGAATAAAGATGTGTGTATCTGAACAGTTTAGCTTGTTAATTAGCTACATGATCAATATATCAATGAAAATCATTATTGAAGTGTGTTAGCAGCTAAGGTGGTTTTTTGTTTTAATACTTATGGCCAATTCCAGTATTACATTACAAATGACAACTGAACATAGTTAACTAATCAAGATTTCATTTCTAGGTTTTATATGTCTCTCGAATTAAGTTGTTTAACATATGCAACACCTCTCTTGAACGAGCTCAAGATAATTAAAGAGGTGCTGCATAACTATTACCAGAGACTCGTGATAGGAGTGAACTGGAGTTCCAACAGTCTCCCATTACTGTTTTCAGAGGGGTAACGGGCTAACAACTGCGACAGCTATCCTGTGTAACTTTAAATTGCCCAACTCGTTATCGCAATGTAGATTTTATACTGATCTGCAGACTAACGAAATAGATGTAAACTGAACTGTCGGCTTTTTACCACTAAAGTAATCTAACAAACATCCAAACACGTGATTGCCAGGGTGAGCCGATTCTCAAAGGTACAAAACTTCTCTTAATAAACACTGTTTGTCCCAAGTTACTACACCGTAACCACAATCATAACCTTAAAAGGACGACAAAGCATGTGCCCCATTTGCACACGCCCGGATGACAATTTAAATTATCACCATTTACCATTTTGAGTTCTCACAGGATTACCAGACGCTCGATGTCCCGCAACAGACAACGGGGGCGCAATGCTAGACATTTCTTCTCTTTTTCGCTTCGTTTTGCTATATAAACACTAGTTTCAAAACTACGATAAAACACCTAAGCCATTCAGAGACATTCGGTGACATAAACCATGGATTACTCCAGAGATGTACAAACTACAAAGAATAGCTACCGAATCCATAGCTGTAAACTAGAGAGATTAGGTAACAAAATTAACGTGCTTCTAAACGATTGTATAAAGCCTTTAACCGTAGATTAAGACAGAAAATGATCTCAGATCAAACTTAACCTGGAAATGTGCGCTGTGTAAACGTTAAACCCAGATCATATCGCCGTGGCTGCCCTGCAGCCAGGCGACTAGAATGAGTATTTTGTGTTCTCTTAAACATAACTCATTTTAGGTCATAATAACATTTAGTTTAGTACTGATTACGTAGTAAATAGGTGTATTAGTGTGCTTTTTAAGAGTACCAGTAAATGTTTCATTTTTCTATGCGTAATAGCAGAAAACGCGAAAAGATCGTACACTCTGGTTATAGTCGTATTTATTTCTGTTTACGTTTTGTCGCAGCAAATCTATAGAATTTCGTGTAATTGTTCTTTGCTGTATCCAGCATTTTAACTGTAACGAACGTCTTCATTATTTAACTCACATTTCCTGAAAGTAACATAAAGTTTAAGTTGTTTCAGAAACTTTGCACTGTTGTTTTTGTTTACATACAGTTGCGTAGCCCGAATTTGTGGAATCAAATTTTAATGTATATTTGTAATTTAACTGACTTATTCTTAATAAACTATTACGTCTATCATGAGTGAAAAGTGCTTGAGTTGGCGTAGAATATTTAGGTGGGGGCTTTGGTGTGACGGGTGCTGCAGTTTTTTCCATGTGGGTGACTGTAGTGGCGTGGGAGTAGGGGAAGTAAATGAGACTCATCAGTGGTTTTGTAGGATATGTAGTAGAGATAAGAAGATACTAGAACAGGAGGGGAAAATTGCCGCCTTTCAGTCTGAGTTAGACAAGGCCAGGGAAGATCTTGACAGGTCAAGGAGGGAGAAGGGTAAAGAGAGGTGGGAAGTGGCAACGAACAACAGGAGGAACAGGCCTAGAACTTTGTCTGACAGCTTCGTGGTGAATGAAATAAGAACAATCTTCACAAGGATTTAAAGTCACTTACTCTTCTACAAAAAGGAATACATTATTCAGGAAGACACATTTTCAATAACTTGCCAGCAGTCATAAAGAGTTTAACAACCAATTAAATTCAGTTTAAGAGAAGCCTAAAGGATTTATTGGTGCCCAACTCTTTCTACTCCCCTGATGAATTTCTCAGTAGAACCAACTGATTTTGTGTGTGTTTGTGTCTATATATATAAAACATATAATCTAACTTCTGCACAATTTCAGTGCAGTAATGTGTTCATTGTAAATAAGTATTGTAGTAGTTCTATTATATGTTTATTACCTTATAAATTAAAAAACTTTTTTTAAATTCAGTGCATTAATGCAATCTTAGTAGATGAGTGTTGTAAAATGATCCTTTCATATATTGTTCATAAAAAAATACCATCATTCCACTTGGGACCTCTGGAAGGTATATTAACTTATTTGCTTTAGTTGTAAATATTTGTCATGTATTATTGTTTTTCTGACATCTTCTACATCCCGGGGGAACTCCTCTTTACAGATCAATTGGAATGAAAGTAAATCTAATCTATAGAGGATGGGGCCCCTCCATGCCCACACCAACGTGGTGACCAAACCAAAAGTTCTACTGTCACCTCCGTAAACATGTTAGTTTTTGAATCAGGCGTCACGGGATGCAGGCTGTGATGTTATCCATGCGTCTGGGTAAGACTACTCATTAACATGGTCCATCAGGAGATAGAAGTGGTCGAAAACGATCGAAGGGTAGTGGTTGTAAGGGCAGAGGAAAAAAAGTACCAAGGCCAGCGCCAAGGGGAAAAAACCTCTGCGACAGTAGGACGGGTAGTAAGGGCAGTAGCGGCTTGCTAGCTGTGACAGAGCATGCAAGGTGAGGTAAGGTTAGCGTGAGGTATCGTGCATCGTTACCTATGTGCTGCATGTTCGTTAGCTGGGTCAGTCCGTGTGCTGCGGCTGGGCTTGCTTGTAGTCTCCTGGGCCGGCCGCAGTGGCTTCCTCCCTGTAACATAAGAGTTCGGCGCGGCAACTCATGCGTTGCTGTTAGGCCCTCTGCTGCGCCTTGTCGTCAGTGACTTGGTGCAGCTTCATCAGGCTGGTGCAGAACGGCAGCGATAGGCTACCGTTCAGCGTCCTCCTCTACTGCACGCCGCAGCCCTTCTGTAATGTAGCTTCCATGAGCTCCGCTTGTTCGGAGAGCTGCGCCAGTTCAGCGTCAGAGGAAGTATTACCGCTCGCTCGCGCTTGTGCGATAAAGGCTGCCCTTTTGGCTTCTCTATACCTTGCAGGGCCCGCTCCCGCAGCAGTCGGCGTTGCCACCGGTTCAGCTGGGGCGGCGGTTTTCTTCTTTGCACCTTTCACCTGCGGTGCTGCTGGGGCAACCGCTGGGACAGGCGCGCGAACGTCCTTCTGTGAGGTCGCAGGAGTGTGCGCTGGGTCCTTGGGCGAAGACTGCTCGCAGTTGCCTCAAGGCCTCTTCCTTCTCTGCAGCCACGGTGGCTGCGAAGGTAGCCCTCTCTGCCGCAATGACAGCTTTGACGGCTGCAGTGGCCTCCTTCACGGCGGTGCCGAGTTCGAGGTCACATATCTTCTCGGGAGCGCGGGCTGCGTCCTGGCTGCCCGTTTCCGAGCGGTCGTCCCTGCCCCTGGCAGGTGGAGCTGCTGCTGCGCCGTTCCTCAGCTGCGCCGGGCTGTTCTGCGCCGTACGCCGTTTCCGACGTCGTCTTCGCTTCTGCCGCTGCGTCGGTGCGGCCGCGGCCGCCTCGCCGCCCCCGGCACGGCTGCGGCTTGAGAAAGCTGCACAACCGCGCCAACTGGCGACGTGCGGGCCGCCACACCGGACACAAGTCGGCAGAACGTCGCTGCCGCGGTCGCAGGCGCGGCTGTCGTGCTCCCCTGAGCACTTGACGCACCGCGCCGCGTTGCGGCAATACTTCGCAACATGGCCCTCGCCCTGGCACCCGAAGCACTGGGGCTGGGGGTCCGTGGCGGTCGGGACAGCCCCTGTCGTCACTGGGAACCCCAGCAGCTTCCGCGAGTCGAAGATGTCGCTCCCGCCGTCGACCGTTTGCACGGTCACGGCATAGAGCGGCGCCCTCTTCCTGTTGGTCCGGTTGTGCAACCTTGCGGTTGCATTACCAAACCCGGCTCGCAGCAGCCCTTCCCGGACCGCTGCCTCATCATAGCACCAAGGTAGCCCCCTGAGGAGTGCCTTGGTCGTCTTCATCCTTCCTACGGAAGGTGCCTTATCACGCGCCGGCGGCGCGTCGACGATGTGGTCGGCCACTGCGACCTCGATCGCCCTGTGGTCGGCCACGTTTGCAGCTCGAACGCAGATCAGCGAGTCTGTATCGACAGACTCGTAGACCACTTCGTTCCGAGCGCAATTCGTAATGGTGTCGAACAGCGCTGTCCACCCGCCTTCGCACTTGACGTACAAAGGGGGGACAGGCCGCGGCTCGTCTTCTCGGGAGTTCCTTGCATGATCGGCAGACTCAGTGAGTTGCACAAGGGTCCTTGACCCTTCGTAGCGGCAGGTTTCCTCTGCGCACCCTTCTTTCCCATGCTGCGAGGCGCGGAACACGACAATCTGCACGCGTTGTGAGAACAACGCACGACAATCTGCTCTCCGCGGCGCCCACAGCACAGAAACCTCTTCACGAGCTCTCAAAGGCCGAGTTAGTGTAGCGCGCAACGGCAGCGATGCGCACGCCTCGCCAGCTCAGGCCAATCTAATCTGTGAGTCGGATAATATTTGAATGGCGAAAATTCACGGTTCACAGTCAGGTACAACTCTATACATCGGTTTCAAGTGCTGTAGCAATACAATTAATCGCTTTTGTATTTTTTTTTAGATGCCAATTGAAATAATAAAAAAAGTTGCGGAAGTAAAGCTGTGAGGATGGGGCGTGAGTCGTGCTTGGGTAGCTCAGATGCTGGAGCACTTGCCCGCGAAATGCACACAGTTTTAATCTGCCAGGAAATTTCAACACAAAAAATGCTTAGCAAAAATGTGACTAAGCAACTCCCACCCCACTGATGCTTGAAATACTTTTTTTGACTTGAGAGGTTAGGTTAAGGATGTGGGAGTCGCCAGCAGAACATCCGTAGACACACAGTGAAGGATAGCATTATCCTGTGCGGCGCGCAAGGGACAGATTGTTTATTCTTTGATTATATATAATAATTCTCTTGTTATTGATTCAATGTTGATATGAGCTTTTAGTTGCAATAAAAAAATAAAATATTATGGCCTAATTACTTCGTGAGTCTTTCCGAAGATTGTAATAAATAGTAAGTGGCTAAAGTGGTGACCCCGTATAAAGAATTTTGTTGTAGACGAACAAATGCAGCCCAGTTCAATTTCGTCTACCATGAGATCGGCGAGTCCGCGCGGCACACAGAGTGTTACGGATCGGCGCGACTTTCTGCTAAAGAACATTGAGGAATTACGACGCGACATTGAAGAACAAGAAAACGTCGTGTTGAATTTTTCTGCGCCACGAAGTAATGGCCTTTCGACAGAGAACAGTAGCAAGATGAAATTACGCCCACCGCAGTCCATACCTGATAAACCTGAACTGTGGCTGGCAATGCTCGATCTGACTTTCCAGCATCATGGCATTGTAAACGAAGAGACAAAATTTATGATCGCCGTTAGTGCGCTTGACAATAAAACAGCAACGATCAGCGCAGATATAATACGTCAGCCAGCCCGCCACGCAAAAGTATACGCGTTTTAAGCAGTTACTCATTGAGCGACTACGTAGGCCGGTGGAACAATGTATCCAGCAAGTATTGCACGGTGAAAAGAGAGGAGATAAGTCACCTTCGGAATTTTGGCGGCACCTGCGAAGTTTAGTCAACGACACCGAGTTGCCAGATACGACACTGCAACATGTATGCGTGTGCAGTTGCCACAGGCAGTTAGAACGGCTGTGGCGCTCTCAGGCGCACAAGATCTCGTCGTTGATCTCATTAGCCGACAAGGTCTACACCTCGTTGGACGCAGCGCATACGTCGACGGTTTTGATGTTCGGACACAACAGTACAGACTCACAGGAAACGGCGGCGATACAACGACACCAACAGCCGGAAGTTTCTCAACAGCTGCATGACCTACGAAAACAAGTTGACGGATTGAAGCAGCAGATATCAACGGTGCTCGGAGGCAAGACAGGCACAAACAAGAAGAGCAAGGAAGATGACATTGTGTCTAAGGATCGTATCTGCTGGTACCAACGACGATTCGCAAGCGAGGCGACGCGCTGCATTTCTACATCTACATCTACATTTATATTCCGCAAGCCACCCAACGTTGTGTGGCGGAGGGCACTTTACGTGCCAGTGTCATTACCTCCCTTTCCTGTTCCAGTCGCGTATGGTTCGCGGGAAGAACGACTGTCTGAAAGCCTCCGTGCGCGCTCGAATCTCTCTAATTTTACATTCGTGATCTCCTCGGGAGGTATAAGTAGGGGGAAGCAATATATTCGATACCTCATCCAGAAACGCACCCTCTCGAAACCTGGCGTGCAAGCTACACCGCGATGCAGAGCGCCTCTCTTGCAGAGTCTGCCACTTGAGTTTATTAAACATCTCCGTAATGCTATCACGGTTACCAAATAACCCTGTGACGAAACGCGCCGCTCTTCTTTGGATCTTCTCTATCTCCTCCGTCAGACCGATCTGGTACGGATCCCACACTGATGAGCAATACTCAAGTATAGGTCGAACGAGTGTTTTGTAAGCCACCTCCTTTGTTGATGGACTACATTTTCTAAGCACTCTCCCAATGAATCTCAACCTGGTACCCGCCTTACCAACAATTAATTTTATATGATCATTCCACTTCAAATCGTTCCGCACGCATGCTCCCAGATATTTTACAGAAGTAACTGCTACCAGTGTTTGTTCCGCTATCATATAATCATACAATAAAGGATCCTTCTTTCTATGTATTCGCAATACATTACATTTGTCTATGTTAAGGGTCAGTTGCCACTCCCTGCACCAAGTGCCTATCCGCTGCAGATCTTCCTGCATTTCGCTACAATTTTCTAATGCTGCAATTTCTCTGTATACTACAGCATCATCCGCGAAAAGCCGCATGGAACTTCCGACACTATCTACTAGGTCATTTATATATATTGTGAAAAGCAATGGTCCCATAACACTCCCCTGTGGCACGCCAGAGGTTACTTTAACGTCTGTAGACGTCTCTCCATTGATAACAACATGCTGTGTTCTGTTTGCTAAAAACTCTTCAATCCAGCTACACAGCTGGTCTGATATTCCGTAGGCTCTTACTTTGTTTATCAGGCGACAGTGCGGAACTGTATCGAACGCCTTCCGGAAGTCATGAAAAATAGCATCTACCTGGGAGCCTGTATCTAATATTTTCTGGGTCTCATGAACAAATAAAGCGAGTTGGGTCTCACACGATCGCTGATTCCGGAATCCATGTTGATTTCACCCTGCGATCACCCAAATGGCGACAGCGGCCGGCGTTAGGCGCCGCCGGTCGCGAGTTCGAGCACCAGCGCGTACTGTTAGAGATCGACGAAGGGCAGCTACGGGTGAGTAACTTTTCTTCTTTACCTTCACTGTCCCATCGGATATTTGTTACAGACGTTAAGTCCGGCCGTGCTTATCTAGTCGACTCAGGCTCGGACGTCAGTGCATTGCCTGTTACAGACTGTGATGTGAAGCTCCCTCCATCTCAGTCGAAACTCACAGCAGCAAACCAGACGTCGATAGCAACTTATGGAAAACGTCAGATAGAGGTAGACCTCGGGCTGGGTTGGGTTGTTTGGGAGAGTAGACCAAACAGCGAGGTCATTGGTCTCATCGGATTAGGGAAGGACGGAGAAGGAAGTCGGCCGTGCCCTTTCAAAGGAACCATCCCAGCATTTGCCTGGAGCGATTTAGGGAAATCACGGAAAACCTAAATCAGGATGGCCGGACGCGGGATTGAACCGTCGTCCTCCCGAATGCGAGTCCAGGGTGCTAACCACTGCGCCACCTCGCTCGGTTAGACCTCGGGTTCCATGAAAGTTTACCATAGACTTCCGTAATTGCCGATGTGTCAGACGCGATATTGGCTGCAGATTTCTTGTTGCATTATGCACTTGAGGTATCTATTAGCTCAGTGAGCATTCGACGGGGGACACAGTGCATTAGAGGCACCCTAGGACGAAGCCCTATGTCCACGTCTGATTGCAGACAAGTAGCAAATCGCGAATCCATATCTGGTGGGCAGACAATAAAGCACAATACGGTTCATCACATCAGGACCATACCCAGTCAACCAGTGTCTCAACACCCACGCCCGTTAGCTCCGGATCGCTTGCTGCAGCGAAGGCAAGAGTTCGAAGAATTATTACGCTCGGGAATCGTCCGTAGATCCGACAGTCCGTGGTCATCGCCACTTCACCTCGTAATGAAGAAAGATGGGACTTGGAGACCATGCGGAGATTACAGGGCACTAAATACTCGTACCATCCCCGATCGTTATCCGATACCACATACCAGGGATTTTACGCACCCACTTGCAGGCGCGACCATTTTTAGTGTCATTGATTGCAAATAAGCGTATCACCAGATACCGGTCGCACCTGCTGATATACCGAAGACGGCTGTCACGACACCATTCGGTTTATTCGAGTACCTCCGTATGCCGTTCGGGTTAAAAAATGGGGCACAAACTTGGCAGCGTTTCATTGACGAAGTCCTCAAAGGTTTACCATATTGCTTCGCGTACCTCGACGACATCTTGGTTTTTTCGTTGTCTGAGGAATTGCACGAACTACATCTAAGGACTGTTTACCAACGCATTGAGGCATATGGCATTTAGGTCAATGAATCAAAATGTTTACTTCGACGACGTCAGGTGCCATTCTTGGGCTACTCAGTGACAGCAGCCGGTATCAGCCCACTGCAAGACAAACTCGACCTTATCCAAGAGATGACTCGCCCCATCGACTATCGCCAACTACGCCGGTTTCTTGGAGCAGTTAACTTCTACAGACAACATCTGCCTAATGCAGCGGCCATTCAAGCACCTTTGACGTCAGCACTAGTCGGCAAGGATGCAGTAGGCAAACGACCTTTACAGTGGACATCAGAGATGCAGATGGCATTCGACAAGATCAAAACCTGTCTACGTCAGGCAATAATGTTGGCACATCCGGTTCCTCAAGCTCGACTGGCAATTGTTGTGGATGCGAGCCAGCAGGCAATAGGTGCAGCTCTACACCAGAAGGGGGGAAACAATTGGCAGCCTCAAGGTTTCTTCTCCTGCAAGCTTACAAGTAAAATGGAGTGCCTATGATAGGGAGCTACTGGCAATTTGTGAAGCCATCAGACATTTCCGACCGCAAGTAGAAGGCAAACCATTCACTGTTTTCACAGACCACAAGCCAATTACCTTCGCCTTCAGTAAGAACAAGGATGGTTGCTCACCACGACAATTTAGACAACTCGAGTTTATCGCCCAGTTTACGACAGACCTGCAGCACATAAGAGGAGCTGAGAACGTCGTGGCAGATTTCCTGTCTAGGTTGGAAACAATCTCTCAGACTATTGACTACAAGGAAATAGCTGCAGCACAGGAAACAGACCAACAACTTGCTAAATTCTCTCGTGATAGTACGTCCGGGTTACGCTTGCAACAAATACAACCTACGGGTGAACACGTCAGAGTTTGGTGTGACGTATCGCAAGGAAAACCGAGACTGTTCGTACCTGAGAGATTGCGACGACAATTATATGATAGCATCCATGGACTGGCTCATCCGAGAATAAACGCCAGTGTCAAACTAATGACAGACAGATTCGTGTGGCCCGGTATAAATAGAGACTGCCGTAATTGGGCAAAAACGTGCCTGGAATGTCAGAGGGCCAAGGTGGGACGACACGTGCACAAAGCTGTACGAAACTTCCCACTTACCACACAACGTTTCACACATGTGCACCTGGACATCGTGGGACCGCTTTTGCCGTCGGAAGGATACCGTTATCTCCTCACTGCGGTGGACCGCTTCACCAGATGGGCAGAGGCGATTCCGTTATCGGATATTTCAGCAGAAACGGTGGCACGCGTATTTCTTTCATCTTGGATCGCACGTTTGGCTGCCCTTTACATGTCACCACAGACCAGGGGCGTCAGTTTGAATCGACGTTGTTCTCAGAACTGGCCAACCTCTGAAGGGTTCCAACATCATCGCACCACAGCGTACCACCCAGTAACCAATGGGATGGTGGAACGCTGGCATAGAACATTAAAAGCTGCATTAATGTGCCATGCACAATGTTGGTCGTCAGCGTTACCACTAGTTTTGTTGGGCCTACGCACAGCATTGAAAACGGATTTAGGGGCATCCACTGCAGAATTGGTTTATGGTGAACCCTTACGACTGCCTGCAGAATTCTTCACCGATAAAGAAGGGACACGACAGACCGAATTGCCGTTTACATTGCAAATGGTACGCGAGCATATGGCCAGACTTCGCCCATCTCCTGTCTCGAGACATGGAGCGGTAAATGCGTTCGTGCACAAAGATCTACGCTCATGTACACATGTGATGCTGTCAAGTCACCGCTGCAGCCTCCATATTCTGGACCTTACAGAGAGCTCTCACAGGATGAATATACGAGGGTCGGTCAAAAAGTAATGCCTCCCATTTTTTTTCTACTTAAAGAAATTAAGTTAAGTCAAAAATTTGAATTTGGCGCCATTCTTCAAACCTTCTTCTGCAATCCACTGCAGTAGTAACTTTCTGTGTCAACAGGTGGCAGCACAGCAGAAGTTTGTAAGATGGCCGACATCGATGTTCGTTTGAGACAGCGTTGTGTGATTGAATTCTTGAATGCAGAAGGTGAAACGCCCATACGCATTCATGAAAGACTGAAGAAGGTGTATGGTGTTGTGACAGTGGATGTCAGCACTGTTAGACGATGGGTTCGTCGTTGTAAGGAAGCTGAAGGGCAAACACCGTTGACTGACGAAAAGCGGAGCGGCAGGCCGGTGAGTGCAGTGACTCCACACAACATTCAGCAAGTTGATGACATCATTCGTGGTGACCGTCGGGTGACTGCAGATGAAGTGTGTCGCATTATTTCTCTTAGTAAAGGCAGTGTGATCACGATTATTATACAATTGGGGTACTCAAAAGTTTGTGCACGGTGGGTTCCAAGAATGTTAACCGATCAGAATAAAGAGGCAAGGAAAACAATAGCCTCCCAACACTTGCAGCGCTTCCGTTTGGAGGGAGATGAGTTTCTGAAAAAAATTGTGACCGGGGACGAAACATGGGTGCATTTTTTTGAACCCGAATCAAAGAGGCAGTCAATGGAGTGGCGTCACACAAGCTCGCCGAGGAAGAAAAAATTCAAAACTGTGCGATCGGCAGGGAAAGTTATGGCAACAGTTTTCTGGGATACAGAGGGTGTGATTCTGGTTGATTTTTTGGAGCAGGGATGCACAATAAGTTCTGTTCAATACGTCAAAACCCTCAACAAACTTAAAGCACGTCTTCAGCGAGTTCGCCCAACAAAATCAATGGCAGATGTTCTTCTTTTGCATGACAATGCAAGACCACACACCAGTCGTCACACCTCTGACGAGATTGTCAAAATTGGATGGGAAGTTTTGCCTCATCCCCCATACAGCCCTGACCTGGCACCATCAGACTTCCATCTGTTCGGGCCACTAAAAGAAGCTCATCGTGGGATTCATTTTGAAGATGAGGAGGCCGTCAAAACATCCGTGGGTCAATGGCTTAGGAAGCAGAGCTGTGATTTTTACCGTGCTGGGATACATGCCCTTGTTCAAAGATGGACCAAAACTGTAGAGATGGGCGGAGATTACATTGAAAAATGACAAAATGATCCTCAATGTTGTGGTTTTCAACCTATGTAATTGCATTTAAATTTCCTGACAATTAAACGTAGAAAAAAAAATAGGAGGCATTACTTTTTGACTGACCCTCGTACCATGCAGATAGATCTAAATGAAAAGAGTCGGCTCAAACCTGCACATATGTTATCGACTGAAGAGAGCACAGAGGTCAGGCACCAAGCGCCACCTTCCACACCACTGGACCAGGATGACACCACCTCACCACAACAAGAGGAAGTGGTACCGTCACTACCAGCAACAGAAGCTGAAGAAGTTCAACCAGTGCCTTCAGTACACACAACAGCTGGGCGTCGGGTGAAATATACACTCCTGGAAATGGAAAAAAGAACACATTGACACCGGTGTGTCAGACCCACCATACTTGCTCCGGACACTGCGAGAGGGCTGTACAAGCAATGATCACACGCACGGCACAGCGGACACACCAGGAACCGCGGTGTTGGCCGTCGAATGGCGCTAGCTGCGCAGCATTTGTGCACCGCCGCCGTCAGTGTCAGCCAGTTTGCCGTGGCATACGGAGCTCCATCGCAGTCTTTAACACTGGTAGCATGCCGCGACAGCGTGGACGTGAACCGTATGTGCAGTTGACGGACTTTGAGCGAGGGCGTAGAGTGGGCATGCGGGAGGCCGGGTGGACGTACCGCCGAATTGCTCAACACATGGGGCGTGAGGTCTCCACAGTACATCGATGTTGTCGCCAGTGGTCGGCGGAAGGTGCACGTGCCCGTCGACCTGGGACCGGACCGCAGCGACGCACGGATGCACGCCAAGACCGTAGGATCCTACGCAGTGCCGTAGGGGACCGCACCGCCACTTCCCAGCAAATTAGGGACACTGTTGCTCCTGGGGTATCGGCGAGGACCATCCGCAACCGTCTCCATGAAGCTGGGCTACGGTCCCGCACACCGTTAGGCCGTCTTCCGCTCACGCCCCAACATCGTGCAGCCCGCCTCCAGTGGTGTCGCGACAGGCGTGAATGGAGGGACGAATGGAGACGTGTCGTCTTCAGCGATGAGAGTCGCTTCTGCCTTGGTGCCAATGATGGTCGTATGTGTGTTTGGCACCGTGCAGGTGAGCGCCACAATCAGGACTGCATACGACCGAGGCACACAGGGCCAACACCCGGCATCATGGTGTGGGGAGCGATCTCCTACACTGGCCGTACACCACTGGTGATCGTCGAGGGGACACTGAATAGTGCACGGTACATCCAAACCGTCTTCGAACCCATCGTTCTACCATTCCTAGACCGGCAAGGGAACTTGCTGTTCCAACAGGAGAATGCACGTCCGCATGTATCCCGTGCCACCCAACGTGCTCTAGAAGGTGTAAGTCAACTACCCTGGCCAGCAAGATCTCCGGATCTGTCCCCCATTGAGCATGTTTGGGACTGGATGAAGCATCGTCTCACGCGGTCTGCACGTCCAGCACGAACGCTGGTCCAACTGAGGTGCAAGGTGGAAATGGCATGGCAAGCCGTTCCACAGGACTACATCCAGCATCTCTACGATCGTCTCCATGGGAGAATAGCAGCCTGCATTGCTGCGAAAGGTGGATATACACTGTACTAGTGCCGACATTGTGCATGCTCTGTTGCCTGTGTCTATGTGCCTGTGGTTCTGTCAGTGTGATCATGTGATGTATCTGACCCCAGGAATGTGTCAATAAAGTTTCCCCTTCCTGGGACAATGAATTCACGGTGTTCTTATTTCAATTTCCAGGAGTGTAAATATCCCTACATTCCCGGAGCTCCGCTCTGTCGGAGAGGGGCTGTGTGGGAGTCGCCAGCAGAACATCCGTAGACGCACAGTGAAGGATAGCATTAATCTGTGGCGGCGCGCACAACGGGTAGATTGTTTATTCTTTAGTTATATATAATAGTTCTGTTGTTATTGATTCAATGTTAATATGAGCTTTTCGTTGCAATAAAAAAATAAAATATTATGCCTAACTACTTCGTGAGTCTTTCTGAAGATTGTAGTAAGTAGTACGTGGCTAAAAGGGATTTACCAGCTACCACGTGTGATTGATGATCAGTCTCGTAAATACTATTGCGAGACGACTCGTCATTTATGCGGTTAGTTCAAAGGCATTTTATAGGCACTTAGCAAAAGAGTAAAAAAGGAAATGTCGAAATCTTTGCAGTGAACATAGGTATGGGAATTCTGACAGCTCCAAATAACTATTCAACATCTCTTTATACAGGGTGCTACAAAAAGGTACGGCCAAACTTTCAGGAAACATTCCTCATACACAAAGAAAGAAACACAGCAACAGAACGTACCAGCGTGACTTCAAACACTTTGTTACAGGAAATGTTCAAAATGTCCTCCGTTAGCGAGGATACATGCATCCACCCTCCGTCGCATGGAATCCCTGATGCGCTGATGCAGCCTTGAAGAATAGCGTATCACAGCCGTGCACAATACGAGCACGAAGAGTCTCTACATTTGGTACCGGGGTTGCGTAGACAAGAGCTTTCAAATGCCCCCATAAATGAAAGTCAAGAGGGTTGAGGTCAGGAGAGCGTGGAGGCCATGGAATTGGTCCGCTTCTACCAATCCATCGGTCACCGAATCTGTTGTTGAGAAGCGTACGAATACTTCGACTGAAATGTGCAGGAGCTCCATCGTGCATGAACCAGATGTTGTGTCGTACTTGTAAAGGCACATGTTCTAGCAGCACAGGTAGAGTATCCCGTTGAAATCATGATAACGTGCTCCATTGAGCGTAGGTGGAAGAACATGGAGCCCAATCAAGGCATCACCAACAATGCCTGCCCAAACGTTCACAGAAAACCTGTGTTGATGACGTGATTGCACAATTGCGTGCGGATTCTCGTCAGCCCACACATGTTGATTGTGAAAATTTACAATTTGATCACGATGGAATGAAGCCTTATCCGTAAAGAGAACATTTGCACTGAAATGAGGATTGACACACTGTTGGGTTAACCATTCGCAGAAGTGTACCCGTGGAGACCAATCAGCTGCTGATAGTGCCTGCACACGCTGTACATGGTACGGAAACAACTGGTTCTCCCGTAGCACTCTCCATACAGTGACGTGGTCAACGTTACCTTGTACAGCAGCAACTTCTCTGACGCTGACATTAGGATTATCAACTGCACGAAGAATTGCCTCGTCCATTGCAGGTGTCCTCGTCGTTCTAGGTCTTCCCCAGTCGCGAGTCATAGGCTGGAATGTTCCGTGCTCCCTGAGACGCCGATCAATTGCTTCGAACGTCTTCCTGTCGGGACACCTTCGTTCTGGAAATCTGTCTCGATACAAACGTACCGCGCCCCGGCTACTGCCCCGTGTTAATCCATACATCAAATGTGCATCTGCCAACTCCGCATTTGTAAACATTGCACTGACTGCGAAACCACGTTCGTGATGAACACTAACCTGTTGATGCTACGTACTGGTGTGCTTGATGCTAGTACTGCAGAGCAATGAGTCGCATGTCAACACAAGCACCGAAGTCAACATTACCTTTCTTCAATTGGGCCAACTGGCGGTGAATCGAGGAAGTACAGTACATACTGACGAAACTAAAATGAGCTCTAACATGGAAATTAAGCGTTTCCGGACACATGTCCACATAACATCTTTTCTTTATTTGTGTGTGAGGAATGTTTCCTGAAAGTTTGACCGTACCTTTTTGTAACACTCTGTATATGTTGTCTCTTGGCTCGAGTAGCAGTAATTATGCAATTCATATTAAATGTTTAACTACAGTACACATCCTCAAACTGCTATGACAATACCACGTACGTACGTCGATAAATAGAACATCAACAAGTGTCTTGAAATATCTAACCTCAGAACCTTATTCATTAGTCGGTGGCTCAGTTGGGCCAATATCTCTGACTAGCAACGTCATCAACCATCAGTTTTCGTGTGTTCTCGAAAAATATTGAAAAATATAGCCAATTTAGTATCAGTTCGTCTCTAAATTGAGTTGCCGTGTGGTTGCGGTGTCAACATATCCCTGAGCAGCGCTCCGGCAAACGAGTGCGACAGCGTAATCGGCGGCAGCAGGGGCGCCTGCAAACTGCCGTTCGCTATTTCAGCGTCTCCGTGGCTGTTTCTCGCGAGGCAAGCGTGTTTACTTTGCTGTTGCAGTTTGTAGCTGTGTGCTGTAAGTGTATTTAGTTTGTTTTCCAGTGCTCGTTTGGAGGTTGGAAGTTGCAGACTGATCTTTCATGCGTAATTTTTGAGGGTACGATTTCTCGTAGAGATGCGATCAAGTTGTCGCTCAGTCGACTGGAGCGGCAGGAATTCCCTTATCTCACGTAATTGGAATTCTAGTGTCGCAAATTGCTGCTGTGATTTACGTCAAGTTATAGGATAACGATTTGCGTAATCGAGTTGTAGAACTTTAAAGTTCACTCACATGGATAGGAATATTTGCGAGGTGAAGGTGTCGCATGCGGGAATTGGCTTCCATACTGCCTGCATGTTTGAGTTGCCTTTAGAGATTCCACCTGATCATATTAGCCGAGCGCTTAGTGAATATGGGCGTTTAGATTCAGTTACTGGGCCAGCGGTTTTCCGTTGCCTCTGCTGAACGGCTTCGCCAAGTGAAAATTGATCTGGTAAAACACATCCTGTCACTCATCACTGTGTCAGGCTATGGAGCACTGGTCATGTATGATCGCTGACTACCCAGCCGCGGCCTTCGCGCGAGACAGCCCCGTGGAACAGACACGGCAAGTAGACTGGACGGCACCTGTCACCTCGCCACAGAAGGTTGCAGATACATCTTCGTCTGCTCCACTAAATGGCCAGTCGATGCCAGTAGAGACGCCTTTCACAGATGCAACACCCATCCCATCTGTAATGCAAACCGTAACACATTCCCTGCGCCAGAAGTCAGTCTGGATGTTCATCTCCAGGAAGTACGTACATCTACCAGTACGGAAGATGTCGTTACTGCACTCATTGTCAAACCTAGTGATCCAAATTTACAGAAACCTCTTAAGGACACAGTGCCAAGCGCAGAAACTGGATTTGCGTTGTCTGACGACTTCGAATCGACTTTGAAACATAAGAAAAAAGGACGCATAGCTCATCCCAAAGCACAAACGTTGGCTCCTAAAACTAGGGAGAAACTGTCACAGATGCAAAGAAACCGTTACAGAACAAAATTCGAGTGCAGGTGATTGTGGCAAAAACAAAAACACCAAACACACTAAGAGTAAAGTCGGCGACAGTGTCAGTGCGGAAGGACGAACAAGCGATCGGGCAATCGCCAAAACCGTGATACCAGCAAAAGTGTAAAGAGGAAATGTAAAAGTGACGAAGTGGATCATAGCATGGACCGGGAAAATGATATTGAAGGAGAGGATTTTCCAAAGCAGGCCAGGGCGTCTACAATGGTGCCAGCAGTCACCGAAGGTGTAGAAGGCGCAGCATCTGAAGTTACTTCAGGTCAGAATTGTCCTGTGTCTGACTGACTCCGTTGTGGGAATGTCAGTTCAGCATTCACTCTCCTATGTCACCATGAAGTACTCGTAATTTGAATCATGGAGGTTTGCGTGACTAGTGACAATGTATTCCTCTCATCCTCTACAACCATGCATCAGACATATAGTATAATAACCGTAATATCAATAGAATGCAACCTCCATTGAAAGTTAATACTTAAAAGATTGGAATTGTGTACTTGTAAGTAGGCTGTTTAGGTTTTTTTATTGGTAACGCCACCTCTGTATGAAAATCACTGGCTGTGCTGTGTGCAGTCTGTGGCTGCTTTGCATTGTTGTAATACTCGCCATTGTAGTGTTAGGCAGCTGGCTGTGAACAGCGCGTAGCGTTGCGCAGTTGGAGGTGAGCCGCCAGCAGTGGTGGATGTGGGGAGAGAGATGGCGGAGTTTTGAAATTTGTCATGAACTGCTATATTTATATATGATGATATCAAGGTAAATACATTGTTTGTTCTCTATTAATATCTTTCATTTGCTAACTATCCCTATCAGTAGTTAGTGCCTTCCATAGTTTGAATCTTTTATTTAGCTGGCAGTAGTGGCGCTCGCTGTATTGCAGTAGCTTGAGCAGCGATGATTTTTGTGAGGTAAGTGATTTGTGAAAGGTATAGTTTAATGTTAGTCAGGGCCATTCTTTTGTAGGGAATTTTGAAAGTCAGATTGCGTTGCGCTAACAAAATATTGTGTGTCAGTTTAAGCACAGTCATGTATAATTGTTGAAAGGGGACGTTTCATACTTACTGACAGAGACCAGACACCAAAATTCAATTTTTCTCGTGAACTCACTGATTTAGTTAAAACTCTCCAAATTAAGGTGTTTGGGAACTCATATATCCATTTACCGTCAAGTTTATGTTTCTCACCAACGTGTCAGCAAGGTTTCTGGATAGAATACATATAACACGTAATCTGGAACAAAGTGTTTCTTTTGCTGATGTAATTCTGGCTAGTTTCACAGATCACTGTGCAGTGAAATGTTGTATTAAACTGAGCCAACAGGAAACATACTGGTGGCATAGTCCTTGGAAGCTGAATGCGAGTATTCACGACGACAACGATTTAGAAGAATGCATACGAATCATTTGATGTGCATGTCTCAGGGCCCCTCCTAGATACAACTCTGATATTGCCTAGTGGATATCGTGTGCAATGAAGTTGAAGTCTGCAGTGGTTAAGTATGGGAAAGAGAGGGCTCAATTAACAAAAAAACATGATAGAATTTTACTACATGTCTCTAAGGGAGCTCACGTGGAACAAGCAGAAGTCCTTCATCGACAAAATGATCTTTGGAGACAATGTGTTGATGGAAGAGCAAAATGACGTAATAGTGGGTTGCACTGTTTCTTCTCTGAACTATACAGTGCAACTACTTACAATGAGCATTCTGTTGACGATCTGCTTGACGGGATCAATGAGTGTCTCACCTGAAGAAGATACGGATCTTGTGACATGCTTCGAAATCTAAGATTTATTGGACATAGTAATTGCTACGGCTTCCAAGAAAACACCTGGTCCCAACAGTTTGCCTGTTGAATTTTATAGAAAATTCTGGTAATTATCGGCAGCAAATTTATAGATATTGTAAATGAAGTATTAAATGGAGAGCCAGTTCCCAGAGATTTTAAAGGAAGCCTTCACTCCTTATTCATAAAGGGAAGGGTACCAGAGATATCAATAAAACATGCCCAATATGCCTGCTGTATATCGACTACAAGCCGTGTAGCGAACGCTCTGAAGCGCATAATATGTAGAGACCAAAGCTGCCTACCATTCCGTAATATCATTGCAATAGGAAGCGAGTATAGAGATCTTATCGCCACTTTCTCTATGATCAACTTAAAAAGAAGCGCTAGTTTTTATCGATTTCATAAAAGCGTTTGACAGTGTGAGTCATAAATACCTGTTCAAGACACTGTTTAAAATGGAGGATATGGTGAGACGGATTTCGGCGAAAATGTGCACAAAACAAATCGACATTCAAAGAGATGTTTCACAAGGAAGCTCGCTATCGATGTTGCTCTTTGTGATAGTGTTAGACCCATTGTTAAGGAAGTAACTGAATTATGGGCACTAAAAAAGTTACAAACTCCTACGCTGACGACTTAGGTGTGTTAATCAGGAGAGATCTGAGTGTTTTGAAAATTGCGCTGGACCAGTACATTCAGGCGTCAGGAGTAATTATCAGCGAGATCAAAAGTTCCTTGCTAAACTTAAGAGGTTTTGTACAGATGAAATTAGACTGGGCAAAAAACGCGTAGCAACACACAACGCTAGGCATCGTCTTCCATAAGTGCCCTCTTAAAATTAAGGCCATAAATTGGAAGGCAGTGTTACGTAATATTAGATCCTCCACAAGAGAAAACAGATGCAGAGACATGAGCATCTTGCAGAAGATTCAACTTGTTAACATAACTCCTCTGGCAAAAGTGCTCTATTTAGGACAATGTTTGCCAATCCCCAAAGGGATAGCGAAATCGATAATCGCTGAAGTATGTGGTTATATATGGCAAGGGCACCTATTCCGCGTCGCATGTAGTGCTGTAACACTAAAGATGGGCGAAGGAGGCCTAGGTCTCATCGACATTTACAAAAAAATAACAGCTTTGTATTTAAAGGGAAATTTAGAGTGCGTTGAAAACCATCCGTACACTCTTTCTGCTGAACTGCTGAAAGCGACAGAGTCCAAGAGTTTGGATTCGCCGACGAATGTCGCATCGATCAATACTAAATTAAAAACATGTGCGACAGTTTTACACCGAAATCAGTTACATCAGAATCAAGCGAAGAAACCAGTCAGATGCAAACACTCGTTCCGATTGTAGAAGTGATAATGTAAAATAAGAAATGGAACAAAATTGAACAGAGATATCCAGATAAGAATTACCAAGTGAAGTGAAGGACTCCTGGTACAGAGTCGTCAATAATGTTAATATTACAAAAGAGAGACTTTATGCTATTGGTTTATGCGGCACAAATCTATGTCAAAAATGCCTTCTTGTGGACATGCTCTCACTCAGATTTATGTGTGGTCGCTCTTTAGATGCATGGAAGGTCATCAAAAGAAAAAAAAACCTCCCTAAAACGAACTGATAGTAAATATGTAAAAATCTCCGAGCTATTGGTTCCAGATCAGACAGCTTATCCCTACATGAAAAACAGCGCCATAATGTGGCTTTTCGGGAATTATGTCAGTTATATTACTAACAAGAAAGCAGATAACAGCCTACTGGAGTTCCAAACGTATATCGAAAAAGAGTTTTTTTCGCACACTCTCATTAAATGATCACAAAGTATAATTTGGGAATATGCTAAACATCCATTTCAAAAAGTCGTATTTAAGATAAAAAACATTTAGCTGCTCAATTTATTGTTGTGAAACGTGTAGGGGTGATGGCAACAAGTAGGGGATAGCTGCTAAGGGCGAAATACGGTGGGGCTTTGTGGGCCCCGAGGCCGCTACTGTAGCAGTGAAGGCCTCAGCAGAACCCTGAAATGTCGTCCCTCACACGCTGGTCAGGTGAAACTGCAAGTAATTACGAACGAAAATGACAAAGTACTCAGACAGGAATTAAAACACGAACTAAAGGCTCGAAGAATGTAGGTGGACTGTAGAGTTTCTGCAAGCAGAAATCCATAGATCGCAAGTTCGAATTCGGCCCGGAGAAAACATTTTTATAGCTGTTCCTCGGTAGAGGAGGAGGAGGAGGACATTAGTGTTTAACGTCCCGTCGACAACGAGGTCATTAGAGACGGAGCACAAGCTCGGATTAGGGATGGATGGGGAAGGAAGTCGGCCGTGCCCTTTCAAAGGAACCATCCCGGCATTTGCCTGGAGTGATCTAGGGAAATCACGGAAAACCTAAATCAGGATGGCCGTACGCGAGATTGAACCGTCGTCCTCCCGAATGCGAGTACAGTGTCCTCGGAACAATTGACACACAAGCTGGTGGTTGTTCTTCGCGCGGCACGGGAATTCTCCTTCACCGGACTGAATCTTCACCTGGGCGACGGTCATTATCGCAAGGAGGAGCCCGAAGCCTTGACATACCATCAGATGATTATGATTATTTATAGAGACAAAATCAGTAATGTATGACTGATTGAATAATAATACTGTAATCAGTTATAGTACGTGACATTATTTTGCGCTCTGTGGTGACAAATAAACCAATTTGTCATGTCAAAAAAAATGAATTAAAGAGGTTGCATCAGTGACTACTGTGCAGTAATTCACGGGTTCAAACCCACCTCAAATCTCTGAATTTTTTTTTCCGTTTGTTACTTCTTTACTTTATTTTTCATAAGGCTAATTTGAAGAACATTACCACGCCATTCTATTCCATTGAAACCATACCGTACCATACTCTCTCCGTTTTCCGAGCGTTCTGGAGCAATGTTGGGCAAAATGCTGTGTGCAGCAACCCTATGCAATGTGAACTACGTTGTTTCCTTTCGTTTATATTACAGAACCTGGGTATTCAGATGTGTCCGCTGAGGACGACGACGAAGAGATCCAGCGAGTTCCCCGCACGTTCCGTAAAGGGTGAACCCACTCTTGGAATTAAATAACAAATCATTTAAGCTAAAGTTTCGTTTGGAAAAAAGAACTGTTGAGCAGATGAAACTAAGGCTTGGAGACTATCTGATGAAACCAACCGAAAGAAACCGGCCACTCACTCCAATGTGCATGTTGCTGTTAACGTTAAGATTTTACGCCCCAGGAACCTTTCAGTTAGTTGCTCGTTACCTATTTAAAGTAGACACAGCACCAGCTCGCAGAGTTGTCCATAAGCTATCGGCCTGCATTGCCTCATTCAAAAATGACTTTATCAAGATGCCAATGGATGAAAATGACGTTAGGAACACCCAGCGTGATTTTTATCAAATAGCGCGTTTCGATGGCGTTTTAGGCGCTATTGATTGCACTCATATCCTCATCAAATCGCCTGGTGGCGACAATGCTGAGATATTTAGAAATCGTCATGGATGGTTTTCTTTAAATGTACAAGCGATCTCAGACGGTAAGCTCCGATGATTAAATATCGTAGCTAGACGGCCATGATCTGCCCGTGACAGCAATATTTTCGGAAACTCCCGTGTAGATGCTCAGTTGGAAACAGGAGAAATTCCGGAAGGCATACTTCAGGGAGAAAGTGGCTACCTATGTTGCAGGTATTTGTTGACGCTGGTATTTCGTGAAGAAACGGTGGCTGAGCCGATCTATAATCATGCCCATAAGAAAACAAGATCAACAGTTGAGAGAATGTTTGGGGTAGTAAAAAAACGATTTCCCTATTTGAGTTTGGGACTAAGAGTGAAAGCAAATCGTGCAGCAGTTATAGTTGCAGCATTTGGCTTGCACAATACGGCAGTCAGCGCATCAGAGCAGGAACCTGAAATCGTTGACAATGTATCCAGAATGAGATTTTCACTCTGCAACGGAGTGTGCACTGATATGAAACTTCCTGGCAGATTAAAACTGTGTGCCGGACTGAGACTCGAACTCGGGACCTTTGCCTTTCGCGGGCAAGTGCTCTACCAAGTGAGCTACACAAGCAAGACTCACGTCCCATCCTCACAGCTTCAGTTCTACCAGTACCTCGTTTCCTACCTTCCAAACTTTTTGATGACAATGTATTTGCTGGGAAAGAGCATTGAGTCAAACAGAGCTTGGATGGCGTGTACATGTACTGCCCATGCAGCTTCAACACGATACCACAGTCCATCAAGAGTAGTGACTGGCATATTGTGACGAGCCAGTTGCTCGGGCACCATTGACCAGACGTTTTCAATTGGTGAGAGATATGGACAATGTGCTGGCCAGGGCAACAGTCGAACATTTTCTGTATCCAGAACGGCCCGTACAGGACTTGCAACATGCGGCCGTGCATTATCCTGCTGAAATGTAGGGTTTCGCAGGGATCGGATGAAGGGTAGAACCACAGGTCGTAACACATCTGAAATGTAATGTCCTCTGTTCAAAGTGCCGTCAATGCGAACAAGAGGTGACCGAGACGTGTAACCAATGGCACCCTATACCACCACGCCAGGTGATACACCAGTATGGCGATGACGAATACACGCTTCCAATGTGCGTTCACCGCGATGTCGCCAAATGCGGATGCGACCATCATGATGCTGTAAACAGAAACTGGATTCGTCCGGAAAAATGACGTTTTGCCATCCGTGCACCCAGGTTCGTCGTTGAGTACACCAACGCAGACGCTCCTGTCTGTGATGCAGCGTCAAGTGGAACCGCAGCTATGCTCTCCGAGCTGATAGTCCACGCTGCTGAAAACGTCGTCGAACTGTTCGTGCAGGTGGTTGTTGTCTTGCAAACATCCCCATCTGCTGACTCAGGGATCGAGGCGTGGCTGCACGATCCGTTACAGCCACGCGGATTAGATGCCTGTCATCTCGACTGCTAGTGATACGAGGCCGTTCGGATACAGCACGACGTTCTGTATTACCCTCCTGAACCCACTGATTCCAAATTCTGCTAGCAATCATTGAATCTCGACCAACGCGAGCAGCAATGTTGCTATACGATAAACCGCAATCGCGATATTCTACAATCCGACCTTTATCAAAGTCGGAAACGTGATGGTACACATTTCTCCTCCTTACACGAGGCATCACAACAACGTTTCACCAGGCAACGCCGGTCAACTGCTGTTTGTGTATGAGAAATCGGTTGGAAACTTTCCTCATGTCAGCACGTTGTAGTTGTCGCTACCGGCGCCAACCTTGTGTGAATGCTCTGAAAAGCTAATCATTTGCATATCACAGCATCTTCTTCCTGTCGGTTAAATTTCGCGTCTGTAGCACATCATCTTCGTGGTGTAGCAACTTTAATTGCCAGTAGCGTAGATCTGCCTCTGTCACCGATACATTTCAACAACTTGAATATATGAAGTCACCACACTCTTTCAGGACACTGATACTTTCGGAATAATGCCGACCACTTCTTCACTTCTATAGCCTGTCGTATAGTTAGCTTATTAATGCTGGTTGTGTGTATGCACCCACTAAAATGCTTTTTCTCGTTACGACGAGCCGATTAAATCATAGTTTTTCGTGAGGACTTCTCAACTGTTTCTAGCTTGCAGTGGAAACATGCTATTCATATGTACATAATTGTAGTACATGTATCCACTACACTAAGTATCCAACTAATGATAGTGAAACCTGAAACTTCCTGGCAGATTAAAACAGTGTGCCGGACTGAGACTCGAACTCGGGACCTTTGCCTTTCGCGGGCAAGTGCAGGACAGCTTCTGTAAAGTTTGGAAAGTAGGAGGCGAGGTACTGGCAGAAGTAAAGCTGTGAGTACGGGGCGTGAGTAGTGCTTGGGTAGTTCAGATGGTAGAGCACTTGCCCGCGAAAGGCAAAGGTCCCGAGTTCGAGTCTCGGTCAGGCACACAGCTTTAATCTGCCAGGATGTTTCATACCAGTGCACACTCCGCTGCGGAGTGAAAATCTCATTCTGGAAACATCCCCCAGGCTGTGGCTAAGCCATGTCTCCGCAATATCCTTTCTTTCAGGAGTGCTGGTTCTGCAAGGTTCGCAGGAGAGCTTCTGTAAAGTTTGGAAAGTAGGAGACGAGGTACTGGCAGAAGTAAATCTGTAGCTTAGATGGCAGCCGGCACGGTAGCTCAGCGTAAAGGAATCACCTTGAACGGATGTCTTGTGACGTCCGCCCAGACCAAACGCAACGAACTATATCGAACAAAACAAAAGAAAAAAAAGATGGTACAGCACTTTCGCGCGAAAGGCACAGGTTCCGAATTCGAGTCTCGGTCCGGCACACAGTTTTAATGTGCCAGGAAGTTTCATATCAGCGCACACTCCGCTGCAGAGTAAAAATCTCATTCTGGATAGTGAAACTTATGTACTTCACATCTTGGACGCTTTTATCAGGAGCACAAAGAGGTCGTACATGTGGAAATTACGCATTTTCGACTTTTTGCAACAGATCGTAGAGATACGTCAGCGTAGCAGGCAGCAAGTAGATAATGTTGTTTTACTTTCCTGCCTTGCTTCTGGATCACATGATGTTTAATATTCCTTACTTCCTTATTCGCGATGAATCCTCTCTCCCTTCTTACGACCTGAAAACATGGTGGAGGCAGAAAATATAATCCCAGAGGCTAATGGCTCAGCAGTTACTGAACAGTGCATTGTTGTCGACAAAAGAATAAATAAAACAAAAAAACTATACAAATATATGTGGCTGAAAACTACTATGTACTAACGAAAATTCTCGCTTCCCACGCCCGGGTTCCCGGGTTCGATTCCCGGCGGGGTCAGGGATTTTCTCTGCCTCGTGATGGCTGGGTGTTGTGTGATGTCCTTAGGTTAGTTAGGTTTAAGTAGTTCTAAGTTCTAGGGGACTGATGACCTAAGATGTTAAGTCCCATAGTGCTCAGAGCCATTTGAACCATTTTTGAACTAACGAAAAACGATGGGGCACTTAAATGGCGATAAACAAAACACTACTCAGTGACAATACAAGTCAATATACTATAGGGCTGTATTTTTCGAATAAGCAATACTTTCCCGCTCCCCGCCTCAACCCGCCAGAGGTGAACGCAAGGCGCGCAGCGCGAGAAACTGCCCCATCAATACAACGCCACGCGACCTGGTACAGGCGCGTGTCGCATTCACGTCGCGCCACGTCCCAATTTGCGCGGTTCCTTTTGAACCTCTTCTTCTTCTTCTTGTGGTTCCTATCCGTTCAGGATGTTGGCAACCATCTTGGCAGTGATTTTCCTACCACTTGCAGCTCTAAATAGCTCTGTTGAGTTTTAAAGGTCCACGTTCTGATGTTCTTAAGCCAGGATATTCTTCTCCGGCCAACGCTTCTCTTCCCTGGTACTTTTCCTTGCAGGATGGTCTGGAGGAGATGGTATCTGTTGTTGTTCCGCATGATGTGTCCCAGGCAATGGATCTTTTTTGCTTTCAGGGTGGCCAGTAGTTCTTTCTCTTTCTTCATTCTTCGTAGGACCTCGACATTTGTGACATACGCTGTCCACGGTATTCTTAACATTCTCCTGAACAGCCACATCTCAAAAGCCTCCAGCCGCTTACCCAACGATTCTGTCAGAGTCCATGTTTCAACACCATGGAAGAGGTGGAAAATACGTAGCAGCGTAGAAGTCTGATCTTCATCGTCATTGCTAAGCCATAATACTTGAAAAGGTTACTCATCTTATTGAGACAACCCTGGCTTGTCCAATTCGAGTTCTCTCCTCATCAGAAAGATCCCACTGGTCATTTATTATAGTGCCAAGGTACGTGTGTTTATGTACTTGCTCTATGTGATAGTGGCCTATCTTAATGTGACATGCAGGTACTCTGTTTTTACTGATTATCATTGTTTCCGTTTTTTGAGGGTTGACATCTAGACTAAATTCAGAGCTTTTTTGTGCAAGTCTATCGACAAAGTACTGCAAACTATCCTCATCATCAGAAAATATTATTGTGTCGTCAGCATATTGGATGTTGTTGATACATTTTCTGTTTAAGAGCACTCCCATCTCTACTTCATAAAGAGCTACCTTAAAGATGTGTTCTGAATAGATGGTGATAATATACAACCCTGCCTTACAAAAAAATGGTTCAAATGGCTCTGAGCACTACGAGACTTAACTTCTGAGTCCCCTAGAACTTAGAACTACGTAAATCTAACTAACCTAAGGACATCACACACATCCATGCCCGAGGCAGGATTCGAACCTGCGACGTAGCGGTCGCACGGTTCCAGACTGTAGCGCCTAGAACCGCTCGGCCACCACGGCCGGCTCCTGCCTTACATCTCTTAGTATGTCAATGTCATCTGTATTTTCTTTTCCCAGCCTCACAGAAGCTGACTGGTTCCAATATAGGTTCACAATTATACGTAGGTCTTTATCATCCAAACCAATGCTTCTTAAAATGTCAACAATCTTCTGGTGTTTTACTCTGTCGAAAGCCTTCTGATAATCAATAAACCAGGCATAAATGTCTCAATTCACGTCTTTGCACCTTTGAAATAGTGCCTGGATACTAAATAATGCTTCGCACGTGCCAAATGCATTTCTGAAACCAAACTGCGTAGAAGAAATTTGTTCTTCACAGATCTTGTAAATTCTTTGATGAATGACCCTCAGAAAGATCTTTAGCATGTGACTCATGAGAATGATGGTCCTGTATTCACCACAAGTCGTAGCCCGGGCTTTTTGGGCAATGTAATAAATTCGGATTTAAGCCATTCCCGTGGAATGTTACCAGAGTCATAGATGTCATTGAATATTGCAGTCAACCATTTTAAATTATCCTCACAGAGCAGCTTGAGAATTTCGGCATTCACATTGTCGAGACCAGGTGATTTACCATCTTTCATTCCATTTATCGCAGCTTGTACTTTTTCCAGCAGAATTATAGGTCCTGTTTCGCAATATATTTGAGGAAGTTCTGACCGGTTGTCATAAGAGAGTTGTTCTACGTATGTTGTCCATGTTTCTTTAAGCTCATCTTGTCCAACTATTATTTTTCCTTCATTAATCACCAACCTATTTCCTGTCCTTTTTCTGTCATTTCCTGTCACTTCCCTGACTTTTTTATGAATATTGGAACTATCACGCTTCAATTGTAATTTCTCTATTTCTTTCCCCTTTTCCTGTATTTCTCTTTCCTTATCTTCTCGTATCCGTTTCCTGATCTCCTTGTTGATATTCTTGTATTCTTCAGGATTACTTTTCACTTCCCTCCTTCTGTCCATCATTTTAAGTATCTCTTCAGCCATCCATGACTTCTTTTTGGTGACATTGGATTTCAGATGTTCTTCTTCAACTGATTCCACTATAGAGTTTATCTTTTTAATTTTCTCTTCGGTGCACAAGTTACCTGACAGAGACTTTAGTTCATTATTAAGATGGACTCCTGCATTTTCTCTTATGGAAGATTCTTTCAGTTTGCGGCTATCATACATTTAAACTTTTTTCTTTTGAACTCTCTTCATTCTGATTTAGAGACACCAACTAGGGGAACGTGGTCTGAGTTAATGTCGGCACCTGGATAGGTTTTCACTGAAAGACAGCTGTTTCTGTATCTTTGATTTATCAAGACATAATCAATCTGATTCCGGGTAATGTCTGCGTCCGAATATCTTGGGGACTTCCAGGTGTAGAGACGTCTGGATGGTAGAGTGCGGAATGTGTTAGTTATTACGAATCTCCACTCTCTTGCAAATGCACTGAGTAGTTCACCTCTGTCATTCCTTTCACCAAGTCCATAGTGACCTATAATGTCGCCTTCGGATCCCCGTCCTATTTTGGCATTAAAATCTCCCATAATTATTGTAGGATCTTTCTTCGGTAGTTATTGCAAAACACCTGAGATTTCGGAATAAAATTCTGCAACTTCTTCATCACTATGGTCTGTTGTTGGAGCGTAGACCTGAATAATGTGCAGTTGTGCGGGTAGAGTACTTATTTGGAGTAACATCACTGTCTCTGAAACAGGTACACAATTAGTGACACATTCTGCAATTGCTTCCTACTCTTGACTTATACTGTCCATTAGATGTTTCTGAGTAGTAGATCCTGTGTTCATTGATGTTACAAGAACCTGAACCTAGCCATCGCATTTCACTAATGCCCACGATCTTAATGCTCATTCTTTCTGTTTCTTGGCTTACATTGTTGATTTTTCCAGCTTGAGCCATCGTCTTCACATTTCATGTCCTTATTTTTATACTATCTTTCAATGATAATCTCTTCTTTGTGGCAGAGTTGCTCAAAACTGTCCCCCCCCCCCCCCCCCTCCAGGAGATCCGATTGGTGGACTTGGAACTCCGGAAAATTTGGTTCTGAACACAGTCATAATGTATAGCTAGAGAAATCCATAGGATCTTTAATGTGGTGGTTTCTCGTTGCCTCCCACAGTCTGATTCTGTTGACCAATCTGGTTCTTCCGCCTTCAGGGACGACTTCTCATCCCAAGGGCAACAGAGTGCCCTATCCTTTACCCGCTCATCTCCCCTTTCAAGCAGGCCGTTGGCACTTGGTAGAAGGGGACCACTTATACCTGTGGTCACTCGGTTTTGGACGCAGTTTAACGTCTTCATTCGTTACGCAACAAACCTGCTTCAAAAGAATTTATGCGATTGTATTAAAATGTTTGCAAACCACTGCACATAACTTCAGGACGAAAATCTGCATCATCATTATAAGGGTGGGAAATATGAAAAAATTGTGGCTTCAGGGCTGCAATCTGCTTTTGTCCACTTTCTGTAACTGTAGGCCTTATGAAATTACCGCCTTCAGTTTTATGCATTTCAACGTTGAAAAGATTTGACACTGTTTTTGCTCCAGTTTACATACCACACACATAAAAAATGACATGTAATAGTTAGGAAGTATCTTTAAATTGTACCTTGTCATCTGCTAATGCTTTCTTGGACATTTTCTTAACATTTCCCTGTTCCGATATTACGAGAATTAAAATGAACAGCAACTTTTCTCCGTGCCTTTACCTAGTTGGCCGCAGCAACTTTATCCGCTTTTTTTCCCCACTCAGTTACATTTCCATATTGCCCCAACACAACTGCAAGCAGTAAATATTTCCCGTATTGAAAAAAGTTTGAGGATCACTCCTTTTTCTGTTTAGTTGCTTCCGTAGTTATAGCACGACGCTACTGATAATAAATACTGTGTATCTATGATGCAGTCGAAGCGCAATAATCGCGTCGATAGCCGACTTCAGACGTGTTGGCAAGCACGTTATGTGCTACCTTGGATCAAATCTTAACCTGCTTAGGTGGATCCAAGCTTAGCGTTATACAATAGAGTCGAGTCCTCAACATTGCTCACTTTCTGATCTAATGTCAAATTTGATCTCCAGTCAGCGATGTTTGTACAATCGGTCCTATTGGGCCATACTCCTTAGCTCATTTTTTGATAACAATTCTTATTTGTTCCATATTTCGATTTTAAATAATGTATTTATTGTTTCGTTTGTTTTCGATTTACCTAGTGCCGAGTTCTTCAACAGTGTTATAATAATGAAGAATACTGAATCAACAGTGTTTTTTTAAAATACATTCGTTGTCTAAATAAAAAGTTATTTACAGTTTATTTCGTTTCATTACAAGAATTTAAGTTGACAAAATTGAAATTGTGAGACGAGATGTTGCCACATTTGTTGACGGCCTGGGCCGCTGAAACTTTCTGAAATATCAACCACATACTGTGCAATACATAAAGGATACCTAACACAGAAACAGAAAAAGGTCTAGTCATCTAAACGTATTCATAAATGAAAACTTTTCATCTCCCTGTCATTCTACCAGCAGACAAAGGGAACGCGACGGTGCTGCTAAGAGCGGCTGACTACTGGGACAAGAATGATTCGCTGCTGCAGGACCAGGCCTACAAACAAGAGGAGAATGACCCTACAACAGCTGTGACTAGAAAGACCATCGGTCTTCTCAACGACTCAGGTTTGAACCAGGACCTGATAAAAAGGCTTTACCCCAGAGCTCCAGTTCCACCACGGTTATACGGCCTCCCCGAGATAAACAAGAGGGACATACCACTACGCCCGATAGTAGACACTATCAGTTCTCCTACCTATGGTATAGCCAAACACCTGGCACAACTACTTAAGCCTCTCGTGGGTAAATGTCCCTACCACATCAAGAATTCCACGGAGTTTGGTAAGACACTCAAGGAGTGACGTCTTGACAAAAATTATATTATGGTCTGCTTTGACGTTACATCCCTCTTCACGAGGGTACCGTTAGAGGACTCCTTGAAACTATTGGAGAATCATTTCGACGAAGGCACAGTGGAATTATACGGCCATGCGCTCACGACCACGTATTTCCAGTGTGGGGGCAAGTTTTACCAACAGGTGGATGGAGTCGCTATAGGATCCCCACTGGCACCATGTATCGCTAATATGTACATGGAACACTTCGAGGATATCGCCTTGGAAACAGCACGCCTTAAACCCAAGGTCTTTTATCGGTACGTGGACAATACTTTCGCGGTCTGGCCGCACGGCGAGGTCACTCTAATGGAATTTCTCAACCATCTGAACAGCTTACACGAGTACATCAAGTTCACAATGGAATTGGAAGAGAATGGGTGCCTACCCTTCCTCGATATCCTAATAAAGAAGAAAAAGGACAGCACACGGGACACTCGGTTTACCGAAAGGAAACACACACAGACTTGTATCTCAGAGCCAACAGCTGCCGTCACCCAGCACAACGGAAATCCGTGCTCACTACTATTGTCCGCATAGCTCATGACATATGAGACAAGGACAGTTTATCTACTGAGGTTCAGCACCTGAAGAAAACCTTCCAGAAGAATGGATACACCGAAACGCAGAGTAGACGCGCTCTCAAGATGAGCAAGAAGAAGAAGGTGAAGGACTTTCAGGAAGAATAGAACAACAAAGGTCTGGCGTTCCACCCATATGCAGGGCCGCCCACGGATTGCCAGGATACTGGAGAAGAACAAGATAAAAACCATCTTCCATCCTCCAGCAAAAATCAGAAATATGCTGGGCTCAATGAAGGACAACTTGAGTTTAAGAACACCGGGTGTCTACAGTATTCCCTGTGAATGTGGGAAACAATATATTGGACAGACACAGCATTGCATATCACAACGCATCTCTGAACATGTGAGAAGCGTCCACCTCGGACAAAAAGAAAAATCCGTGGTAGCAGAGCACAGTCTCAGTGAAGAACACACGTTGCAAATTGAAGAAACCAAGAGACTGTGTAGAGCGAAATGTTTCTGGGACTGTATTATTAAAGAGGCAGTGGAGATACGGGTCAGTGATAACCTGGTCAATCGGGATAGTGGCTTCCAACTCAACAGCGCGTGCAACACAACATTATCAAGAATGAGACGAGATTGCACCGATGGAGGCAGGTCGGTGGCGACGGATGGAATAAACAGGCCGCACCGAGACGAGACGCCAGGACCCGGCGCCGGCGGCTCCCTCCCCCCCTCCTCCCCCCCACCAAGCGCCGCTGCGCCGATTCCGCTGGCGCCTGATAGTCCCGATCGGCGCCGACGATGCAGAGAAGCCCGTAGTCCAGCGGCTATAAAGATCCGGACGAGTCGTGAACCCGACACTTCGCCTGAAGATGGCAAGTAAGAAACTTGCTGAAACGTTGCTGGAGAACAACACATTGACTCGGCTGTCAACCCGAGAAGATTTTATCGTCGACATTCGCCGAGAAAGCCTGCATTCTCATGTATTCCTCAAGTATCAATCTAGAGTAGAAGAGATGTTTCTAGACCAGTGGTCGTCAAACTGTGGCTTGTGGGCCACGTGCGGCCCAAGTCAAGTATTCATGTGGCCCACGTTTCTCAGCTGCGTTTTATAGTAATATGCAACTAGCAACTAAAAGCTGAATTCAAAGATGTCAACTAACGTCAAGAACTTATGAAAAGTGTATTTTTGCTAGTCAGTAATAAACAAAAATACTTACAGAAACAATAATATTTCAAGATGTGCTTAATTTTAATTGACTCTGGTGAATTTGGTCGTGCGCTAAGTAAAGTAACAGACAGAGGACTAACTAGCGTGGACACTGTGGGATTAGAGAATGTGAGAGGGGTGATATTTGTTCTGACAACTCACGGGTGCTAGCCGGGGTGGCCGAGCAAATCTAGGATCTACAGTCTGGAACGGAGCGACCGCTACAGTCGCAGGTTCGAATCTGGCCTCGGGCATGGATGTGTGTGATGACCTTAGGTTAGTTAGGTTTAAATAGTTCTAAGTTCTAGGGGACTGATGACCTCAGAAGTTAAGTCCCATAGTGCTCAAGGCCATTTGAACCAATTTGAACCTTGTGCCGATCAGCTGCTATGGTATAAATTTCAAATGTAAGTAACAAGTCAGTCATCTTCAAATACAGTACATATTTGTGACAAGGAATATGAAATTAAATTAGGGTTACTCTAATACACTACTGGCCATTAAAATTGTTACACCAAGAAGAAATGCAGATGATAAACGGGTATTCATTGGACAAATATATTATACCAGAACTGACACGTGATCAGATTTTCCGGCAATTTAGGTGCATAGATCCTGAGAAATCAGTACCCACAACAACCACCTCTGGCCGCAATAACGACCTTGCTACGCCTGGGCGTTGAGTCAAACAGAGCTTGGATGGCGTGTACAGGTACAGCTGCACATGCAGCTTCAACACGATACCACTGTTCATCAAGAGTAGTGACTGGCGTATTGTGACGAGCCAGTTGCTCGGCCACCATTGACCAGACGTTTTCGATTGGTGAGAGATCTGGAGAATGTGCTGTCCAGGGCAGCAGTCGAACATTTTCTGTATGTAGTAGACTGCTTAGGCAAATGACCAGGTGCAGTAAGCTGTTGAGGTCTTTAAATACAACACAGCGGAATCGTTGAAATATGAGGGAGCATGTCCAATGTTGTGAGACATCTCAGAGTGTAGTTGGGTCACCCCTGAGATAGGGCGACAATCAGTCTGTAGGTTCATAGATGAGTCGTGAATGAGCTTGTAGCTGTCCATCATGTTGTTGTGCCTCACTGAATTGGTCATATTGGATGTAGATGGCAGGTCACTGATGAATGAAAAATAATCTGCAACAACATTCTCTGTGCCTTTGAAATGGCAGGCATCTATGATAAACTGGGCAATGTGGTCTAAATGCTGACCCCATCAGGGGAAGGTGTCCTTTGGTAGGTTTCGAATAGAGTCAACCAGTGGGTGATGATCAGCATAGATAATCAGGTCACGTTATTTTGTGTCCTCTGAAGTAGTTTAATGCTTCATAGAGTGCCAATAAAGCCCTGTTCTACATAGACCACTTGCTTTGTAATGGAGTGAGCTTGTGTGGAAAGAAATGGAGTGAGTGCTGCACCCCCTCCCCCGCCCCTGGTTGTAGCACAGCTCATGTCTGGTGTTACGAACTGTGTTTCTGGCAGGGGGTGCGCCATTGTGATTGTCTGGGCAGGGCAGTAACTAATGGTTTCAAAAGCGACAGCACTTGCAGGGAGGTTGCTTGTGGAAGGTGACATCTGTAGAAACTTATCATGTCTAAGAATCAACGTAGTTCTTCATAGTCTTGTGGTGGGGGCAATTGTTGGATTGTCTCTATATGTTGTGGTTTCAGATGTAGACTCAAAGTACTGACAATGTGTCGAAGGAAGACGACTTCTTGGGGTCTAAGTTGATACTTGTCTTCATTGATTACGATGTCAGCATGAGTGAGGGTGTCGAAAACTTGTTTAATGTGGTTATATTGAGAGTGTTTGTCTGCTAAGAAAATTAAATTGTCAATGAGACAAGCATAACAGAGTGGGAATTTGAGGAATAAACCGTCAATAAAGCGTTGCATGTTTGTGCCACATTCTTAAGTCTGTACTGCATGAACAAAGATTCGGACAGGCAGGAAGGAGGGATAATGGCTGTTTTATGAATGTTATCAGGACACTTAGGTATTTGTAAGCACGCCATCTTACAATCAATTGCACTGAAAACAGTGCTGTATGCTGACTGCTGGGTAAGTCCTGGATGATTAGCATTGGGTAGGTGTTCACTACAGTATGTGCATTGAGGATTCTGTAATCAATGCACAGCTGAGAGATCTATTCGTTTTGGAGACCAATTTTATGGGAGAAGCCCATGAACTGACAGAGCAGCGAACTACCCTTGCTTGTAAGAGCTCTCCCACTACCATTTTTGCAGCCCTAAGTAGATCTGACATTAGTTGACATGGTCTGTGGCACACTGGGGGGCAGGGGGGGGGGGGGGCTGAGTGGCGATGATCTTGTGGACTGTTTCGTTCGTAATGGCACAGTGTCTCAATCATTCTGGTGAGAAGGTGCATGAAGACTTGATTGTGGGTAGGTGAGTGAGTGTTGTGGTAGTGACCTCCGTAGGATATCTTGTTGAGATGTCGTCATGTTTCATGGAGTCCTTGTCCGATGTCCAGGATTCTGTCTTGGATGATATTGTTATCATGTTGTAGGTGAAAGTTCACTTCACACATGTTGGAGTAGAGTTGTTGAATAAGGTCGATGGGTTGGAGGCACTCCTGAAGGAGCAGATGACAGTTGGATGTGTCCATGGGAGGCAGGGTTTGGCATGAGTAGTAGGGCAGACTGTTACCTTTAGGGGCTGAAGGGGTGTTGCCGACACCACCTGCAGCGGAGCAAGGACTGGCTGTGTGAGTTAGCATGCCATTAGTCAGGTCTGTAACTAAGTGGAAGTGTCAGAGAAAGTCTGCACCAATAAATAATTCTGCGACATCCACAATGATAAATGTCCAAGTGAATTTTTCATTAAGGCTGAGTTCTAGTGTGCAGACTTGTGAATCACAGACTTCGATTGTGGAATTACTTTCTGCACAAAATTGGACGAATACATGAAATCATGTTTGATCTGGCCAGGGGGCAGACGAGGTTTAGTTAGCCACTGAAGTGGTCATATACAATAAAATCTGATATCATGGAGATGGCGGAGCAGATATGGTCTATCAGTATCGTCTTGGGTAACTAGGCAACTTAAAAATCCTGCACGGTCTGGTGCACCTCAAGAGAACTGTGTGTGTAGTGGTAAATTGCATGGAAAACAGTAATTGCAGATGTAATACCCATATGTTGCATAGTAACAATGAAAACGATTATATGCACGGACAGTGTGATCTGTGGCGTGTTGCAAAGCTGCAGACATGGGCACTTGACTGTGTTGTGGTTCAAATGGCTCTAAGCACTACGAGACTTAACATCTGAGGACATCAGTCCCCTAGACTTAGAACTACTTAAACCTAAGGACGTCACACACATCCATGCCCGAGGAAGGATTCGAACCTGCGACCGTAGCAGCCGCGTGGTTCCTAGAACCGCTCGACCACAGCGGCCGGCTTGACTGTGTTAGGTGTGGGTGCAGTGAGGATGCTGGTGAGATGGGGGTTTGTTGATGCCACATGAAGGTCATCGCTCTGGAGGGTATGGTGATGTCAGCATTGGTGTTAAGTTGGACGATGTTGGAATAGCTCTTATTTTACAGGCTTTTAAAGCCATTGGAGTTGCAAGTTACACTCGGCACCATTATTGCAGGTATAATTGTTGCACTGTCTGTGTTGTATGATAAGACATGCTTCCAAGGGTTCATGTTCGTGGGCGACTATAGCTAGCTGCAATTGTGTGGGAAGTTTCACAACCCATAGAGTCCATAACACGTGACTGGGTGAGGTGGCAGAGCAGAGCGGCTTTCACCATCTCGTTCTTAGGGAGGGGGGGGGGAGCATGATAACACTTTTTGTGTCCGCAAAGTGACGACTTTAACGCCATCGCCAATGTTGTCATTCGATGCGAAAGATAGTCTCCACGATGGCGAAAGTAGATTGGTTCAAATGGCTCTGAGCACTATAGGACTGAACATCTGAGGTCATCAGTCCCCTACAACTTAGAACTACTTAAACCTAACTAACCTAAGGACATCACACACATCCATGCCTGAGGCAAAGTAAATTGGTCTGACAGGAAAGGCAGTGGTTTGCTGTTTGTCCTGTGGCTGGAAGATTGCCAGGGCGTTGAATGTTGAAATATATGTATGATCACAGTCATCGGGAGTCATCATACAAGCTATAGGAGACAATAACAGTGAATAATCACTAGTTCCATATTCTCTGTATAACACTTTTATTGTCGATATATACATACACTGTGCTAACAACAGAATGTGACAAAGGCATCAGGCAGACTGCTGGTTGAAGAGTGTGCTGTGTGAGACCCAGGCCGAACTGCCAGTGAGTTATTTCATGGGACAGTGTTCCCATAATTTCTTTTAAACTTTGTTTATTTATTTCTCAATCAGCGAAATCTTAACTAGTGTTTGTGAAACATGCCTCATTCTTATTATTGTATATACAGGGTGAGTCAAAAAGAATACCACAACTTTAGGAATTTAAAACTCTGCAACGACAAAAGGCAGAGCTAAGCACTATCTGTCGGCGAATTAAGTGAGCTATAAAGTTTCATTTAGTTGTACATTTGTTCGCTTGAGGCGCTGTTAACTAGGCGTCAGCGTCAGTTGATGCTAAGATGGCGACCGCTCAACAGAAAGCTTTTTGTGTTATTGAGTACGGCAGAAGTGAATCGACGACAGTTGTTCAGCGTGCATTTCGAACGAAGTATGGTGTTAAACCTCCTGATAGGTGGTGTATTAAACGTTGGTATAAACAGTTTACAGAGAATGGGTGTTTGTGCAAAGGGAAAAGTTCTGGACGGCTGAGAACGAGTGATGGAAATGTAGCACGCATCCAGCAAGCATTTGTTCGCAGCCCAGGAAAATCGACTCGCAGAGCTAGCAGAGAGCTGCAAATTCCACAATCAACTGTATGGAGAGTCCTACGAAAAAGGTTAGTTATGAAACCTTATCGTCTTTATTTATGACTGCAGCCAAGCGACTAGCGCGAGGTTTGGTGTTCTCGTAAAGATAAGTTATTTTAGATTATAAAACACATAGATTAGTACTGATTACGTGGTAAATAAGTGTATTAGTGTGCCGTTTAAGTGTACCATTAAAGGTTTCATTTCTCATTACGTAATATAGCAGAAAACGCGAAAAGACCGTACAGTCGTATTTTCTGTTTACGTTCTGCTGCAGCAAATCTATAGAATTTCGTTTAGTTGTTCCTTGCTCTCTCCAGCAATTTAACTTAGCGTACCTCTTCATTATTTAACTAGCATTTCCGGAAAGTAGCGTAAAGTTTAACTTGTTGTTTCAGAAACTTTGCACTTTTGTTTTTGTTTACACACAGTTGCGTATAGGCCAAATTTGTGTAACCATATTTTCGTGTTTATCTGTAATTTAACTGACTTATTCTTAATAAATTATTACGTTTATCATGAGTGAAAAGTGCTTGACTTGCCGTAGAATTGTTAGGTCGGGGCTTTGGTGTGATGGGTGCTGTAGTTTTTTCCATGTGGGTGACTGTAGTGGCGTGGGAATAGGGGAAGTAAATGAGACTCATCAGTGGTTTTGTAGGATTTGTAGTAGAGATAGGAAGATACTGGAACAGGAGGGGAAAATTGCTGCCCTTCAGGCTGAGTTAGACAAGGCCAGGGGAGATCTTGACAGGTTAAGGAGGGAGAAGGGTAAAGAGAGGTGGGAAGTGGCAACAGGCAACAGGAGGAACAGGCCTAGAACTTTGTCTGACAGCTTTATGGTGAATGTGGAAAATAGATTTGACCTGTTGCTTCAGTTAGAAGCTGGTGAGCCTCAAGCAGTTACAGGTGTAGACAGGGCACAACAAACTTTCAGCAGCAAATTGAAAAGTAAGAATGTAGGGAAATCAGTAAAGAGAAAGAAAGTGTTGTTGTTAGGTAGTTCCCATGGAAGAGGTGTTGGCCAACTCTTGCAGGATGAACTAGGATCAGAATACCAGGTCACCAATTTTTTTAAACCTAGTGCTGGTCTGGAGCAGGTGACAGAGGATTTAGGATCACTTTGCAAAGATTTCACTAAGGAAGACACCGTGGTTATAGTGGGTGGGGCAGGTAACAGTATTGACAGAGATCCTGGGTACAGCATAGAGTGTGACCTGGCGAAAATTGCATCAGCATCGAGGCATACCAGTGTTGAGTTTGTATCTGTTCTTGGGCGCCATGACCGACCTCATTTGAACTCTTCTGTCAAGAGAGTTAATTTGGAGCTGGAACGGCTGCTCATGTCGGGTGCGGGGTCACACATTGGTGTGGTTCATGTTGATTCTGTCAGTAGGTGGGATTATACTAGGCATGGCCTTCACCTCAACAGGAAGGGGAAGGGTAAATTGGCTGGGGAAATAGCAGGAAAGTTAAAGGGGGGAGGCACTGTCATGAGTGGTAAAATACCAGTGGTTATAGGATTCAGAAAAGACCCTTTTTTAGGGTAGGGAGGACAGAAAGAAAACAAATTTTAAGAGAGGTTAGAACTGAGACAAACCTTCAGTTTGAGAAAGAAATCAAAAAACATAATTCCAGCTTATTACATCAACATAAACAGCCATTGGTTAAGAATTTTCGACTGTCAGCAGATATTTTAACTCCATCCAATTTTAAGTCAGTCAATGTGAAATGTCAGCTATCTTTATTGCATCAAAATATTCGAGGACTGAGAAATAAAATTAATGAATTAACTATCTGCATAGATGAATTAGAGTCTTCAAACCCAGCTGACATAATCTGCCTCTCTGAACATCATGTGACCACTGGTATAGAACTTTTAAGTGTTACAGGGTTTAGGTTAGCATCTCACTATTGTAGATCAGAAATGGAGAAAGGAGGAGTTGCCACATTCATCAGGAACTGTCATAAATTCAAGAACATAGACATTCATAAATTTTGCCTAGAACAGCATATGGAAGCATGTGCAACAGAATTAGATTTTCACAAAAAATCTTTCATAATATTAAGTGTATATCGAGCACCTGCAGGTAACTTTAATCTGTTTGTAAACCACCTTGAAGCTGTACTGGCCCATTTAACAACCAAAAACAAAGAAATAGTGGTTGCTGGTGATTTCAATGTAGATTTCCTTAAAGACTCTCCCAATAAGAACCTATTTGAGTTAGTAACACTATCATTCAACTTAATTCCCACAGTAAAGTTCCCCACTAGGATAACCACTTGCTCACAAACAGCCATTGATAATATCTTTATAGAAAAGTCAAATGAACAAAATTATATTACAAAACCAATAGTCAATGGCCTCTCAGACCATGACATGCAGTTCCTTCTGTTAAATGTTAATACTGAACAGGATATAAAATCTGTTAAATCTGAGCTCAAGAGGGTAATCAGTAAGCCAAAAATTGATTATTTTAGGACACTCCTCAGAGACATTCACTGGACTGATGTTTACAGTGCTCATGGCATGAATGAAAAATATAACATTTTTGCTAATAAAGTGCTTACCTTATTTGAACACTGCTTTCCCCCAAAACTTACCAAGGTTAGAGCAAAGTCTACAAAGAAGCCATGGATTACTCGAGGAATAGGGGTATCTTGTAAAACAAAAAGAAAACTGTATCTGTCAATCCGAAACATTTCCAATGTTGATGCTATAGCACATTATAAGAAATACTGCAAAATATTAAAGACTGTAATACGGATGTCAAAGCAAATATATTACAAGGAAAAGATAGTCATATCAGATAACAAAATAAAGACAATATGGGATATAGTGAAGGAGGAGACCGGTAGAACCAGACATGAAGAGGAACAAATAGCATTAAGAGTAAATGATGCATTGGTGACAGATGTGTATAGTGTTGCAGAACTTTTTAACAAACATTTTATAACTGTTACTGAAAAGATGGGGTTGTCAGGTTCGGTAGATGCTGCTATGGATTACCTTAGACCAGACATTTCAAGTAACTTCCATAATATGAATTTGACCCTCACTACCCCAACAGAAATAATGTCCATCATAAAATCTTTAAAATCAAAAACATCTAGTGGGTATGATGAAATATCAACAAAGTTAATTAAAGAATGTGATTCTGAGCTAAGTAACATATTAAGCTATCTGTGTAACCAGTCGTTTATCAGTGGAATATTTCCCGAATGGCTGAAATATGCTGAAGTTAAGCCACTGTTTAAGAAGGGAGATAAAGAAATAGCATCAAATTTCCGTCCAATTTCACTGTTGCCAGCATTCTCAAAAATTTTCGAAAAAGTAATGTACAGTCGTCTTTATAACCATCTTATCTCAAATAACATACTGTCAAAGTCACAGTTTGGATTTCTAAAAGGTTCTGATATTGAGAAGGCTATCTACACTTACAGTGAAAATGTACTTAATTCATTAGACAAAAAATTGCAGGCAACTGGTATATTTTGTGATCTGTCTAAGGCATTTGACTGTGTAAATCACAATATCCTTTTAAGTAAACTAGAATATTATAGTGTAACAGGAAATGCTGCAAAATGGTTCAAATCTTATATCTCTGGCAGGAAACAAAGGGTGTTATTAGGAAAGAGACATGTATCAAGCTATCAGGCATCATCCAACTGGGAACTAATTACATGTGGGGTCCCACAAGGTTCCATTTTGGGGCCCTTACTTTTTCTTGTGTATATCAATGACCTTTCATCAGTAACATTACCAGATGCCAAGTTTGTTTTGTTTGCTGATGATACAAACATTGCAATAAATAGCAAATCAAGTGTAGTCTTAGAAAGATCAGCCAATAAAATATATGTAGACATTAATCACTGGTTCCTAGCCAATTCTTTGTCACTAAACTTTGAAAAAACACACTACATACAGTTCAGAACTTGTAAGGGGTGTCCCAAGAGTATATGTCTAACATATGATGACAAGAAGATAGAAGAAGTGGACGGTGTTAAATTCTTGGGATTACAGCTTGATAATAAATTCAACTGGGAGGAGCACACCACAGAACTGCTGAAGCGTCTTAACAAATCTCTGTTTGCAATGCGAATTTTGTCAGACATAGGGGATATAAAAATGAAAAAGCTGGCATACTATGCTTACTTTCATTCCATAATGTCATATGGGATTATTTTCTGGGGTAATTCATCAAGCCAAGCTAAAGTTTTCCGGGCACAAAAACGTGCAGTAAGAATTATATGTGGTGTGAACTCAAGAACATCCTGCAGAAGCCTGTTTAGGGAACTAGGGATACTAACTACAGCTTCCCAATATATTTATTCCTTAATGAAATTTGTCATTAAAAATATATCACTTTTTCAAACCAACAGCTCAATTCATGGAATCAATACTAGAAATAAGAATAATCTTCACAAGGATTTAAAGTCACTTAGTCTTGTACAAAAAGGTGTGCATTATTCAGGAACACACATTTTCAATAACTTGCCAGCAGCCATAAAAAGCTTAACAACCAATGAAATTCAGTTTAAGAGAAGCCTAAAGGATTTATTGGTGGCCAACTCCTTCTACTCCATTGATGAATTTCTGAGGAAAACCAACTGATTTGTATATAAGTACAACATAACTTCTGCACAATTTCAGTGCAGTAATGTGTTCACTGAAAATTTGTGTGTGTGTGTGTGTGTGTGTGTAAGTATAATCTAACTTCTGCACCATTTCAGTGCAGTAATGTGTTCATTGTAAATAAGTATTACAGTAGTTGTATTACATGTTTCTTACCTTATAAATAAATATAAAACTTTTTTATTTTAAATTCAGTGCAATAGTATTTGTAAAATGACTCTTAGTGTTCATTAAAAAATGACGATCATTCCACTTGGGACCTGTGGAATGGTACATTAGCTTATTTGTTTTAGTTTAAATATTTGTCATGTATTGTTGTTTTTCTGACATGTTCCACATCCTGGAGGACCTCCTCACTACGGATCAATTGGAATGAAAGTAAATCTAATCTAATCTAATCTAAATGAAATTGGTTCGAGCACTGTCTGCAGCTGATAAGATTAAAAGAATCGATTTCTGTGATTTTATCCTTGCTCAAATGGAAACAGATGAATCTTTCGTTTCAAAGATTGTGTTTAGTGATGAAGCAACTTTGCACACTAACGGGAAAGTCAACCGTCACAATGTCTGTATATGGGGCACTGAGAATCCGCGGGAAACAACTCAGTATGAACGTGACTCGCCTCAGGTGAACGTTTTCTCTGCCATTTCAGCCAATCAAGTTTTTGGTCCCTTTTTCTTCGAAGGTGCTACTCTAACTGGACTACAGTATCTGGAGATGTTAGAGAATTGGCTGTTCCCTCAGCTCGAACAAGAAGCACAACAATTCATATTTCAGCAGGATGGAGCGCCACCACATTGGCACTTATCTGTCCGTAACTACCTGAATGTCAACTACCCGAGGCGATGGATCGGCCGCCAGGCAGCCTCTGACAGAGCACTTCATCACTGGCCTCCCAGAAGCCCTGATCTTACCCCCTGCGATTTTTTCTTATGGGGGTATGTTAAGGATATGGTGTTTCGGCCACCTCTCCCAGCCACCATTGATGATTTGAAACGAGAAATAACAGCAGCTATCCAAACTGTTACGCCTGATATGCTACAGAGAGTGTGGAACGAGTTGGAGTATCGGGTTGATATTGCTCGTGTGTCTGGAGGGGGCCATATTGAACATCTCTGAACTTGTTTTTGAGTGAAAAAAAAACCTTTTTAAATACTCTTTGTAGTGATGTATAACAGAAGGTTATATTATGTTTCTTTCATTAAATACACATTTTTAAAGTTGTGGTACTCTTTTTGAATCACCCTGTATAGTGAACTATCTCTACAGTTGACAGGTGAATTATATAGATCTCACAATGAAACTGACAGCAACATACGTTAACTGTCTACTGCCAATACTGACATGGTTGGGCCGCACCTCAGGCCAGATCTTATTATTAATTGATAACCTACATAATTTAGTATTTTATGAGCCCCAATACCTTAAGGGCACGATAAGTTGGCCGTCGGCCTCTAAGTAGTGATCGTTAAAAGTCAGCACTATCCAGAATGTTTTGTGTCTACTGTATCAGATCGCTGCCGCCCTCAGAGACCCTGAAGCTGAAACACCGTAATTGCCTGAGGAAGTGATGTTGTGTTGTCTTCTGTAAACAGATGATTAATTGAAACTGTGTGCCGGACCGAGACTTGAACTCGGGTCCCGAGTTCGAGTCTCGGTCCGGCACACAGTTTTAATCTGCCAGGTAGTTTCATATCAGCGCACACTCCACTGCAGAGTGAAAATCTCATTCTGGAGATGATTTATTGATTAGTAACAGTAATTATTCTTATATTCAAATGGATTATGCAATAAGAGACACATTCAGAAAAGTTTACTAAACGTTTGAATGTCATTTTTCTTCTACTACTTGCAATATACACTACTGGCCATTAAAATTGCTACACCACGAAGATGACATGCTACAGACGCGAAATTTAACCGACAGGAAGAAGATGCTGTGATGTGCAAGTGAGTAGCTTTCCAGTGCATTCACACAAGGTTGGCGCCGGTGGGGACACCTACAACGTGCTGACTTGAGGAAAGTTTCCATACAAAAAGTTTCTCATACACAAACAGCAGTTGACCGGCGTTGCCTGGTGAAACATTGTTGTGATGCCTCTTGTAAGGAGGAGAAATGCGTACCATCACGTTTCCGACTTTGATAAAGATCGGATTGTACCCTATCGCAATTGCGGTTTATCGTATCGCGACATTGCTGCTCGCGTTGGTCGAGATCCAATGACTGTTAGCAGAATATGGAATCGATGCGTTCAGGAGGGTAATACAGAACGCCGTGCTGTATCCGAACGGCCTGGTATCACTAGCAGTCGAGATGACAGGCATCTTATCCGCATGGCTGTAATGGATCGTGCAGCCACGTCTCGATCCCTGAGTCAACAGATGGGGACGTTTGCAAGACAACAACCATCTACACGAACAATTCGGCGACGTTTGCAGCAGCATGGACTATCAGCTCGGAGACCATGGCTGCGGTTATCCTTTACGCTGCATCACAGACAGGAGAGCCTGCGATGGTGTACTCAACGACGAACCTGGGTGCACGAATGGCAAAACGTCATTTTTTCGGATGAATCCAGTTTCTGTTTACAGCATCATGATGGTCACTTCCGTGTTTGGCGACATCGCGGTGAACGCACATTGGAAGCGTGTATTCGTCATTGCCATACTGGCGTATCAGCCAGCGTGGTGGTATGGGGTGCCATTGGTTACATGTCCTTGTCACCTATTGTTTGCATTGACGGCACTTAGAACAGTGGACGTTACATTTCAGATGTGTTACGACCTGTCGCTCTACCCTTCATTCGATCCGTGCGAAACTCTACATTTCAGCAGGATAACGCACGACCGCATGTTGCAGGTCCTGTACGGGCCTTTCTGGATACAGAAAATGTTCGACTGCTGCGCTGGACACCACATTCTCTAGATCTTTCACCAATCGAAAACGTCTTGTCAATGGTGGCCGAGCAACTGGCTCGTCACAATACGCCAGTCACTACTCTTGATGAACTGTGGTATCGTGTTGAGGCGGCATGTGCAGCTGTACCTGTACACGCCATCCAAGCTCTGTTTGACTCAATGCCCAGGCGTATCAAGGTCGTTATTGCGGCCAGAGGTGGTTGTTCTGGGTACTGATTTCTCAGGATCTATGCACCTAAATTGCCGGAAAATCTGATCACATGTCAGTTCTGGTATAATATATTTGTCCAATCAATACCCGTTTATCATCTGCATTTCTTCTTGGTGTAACAATGTTAATGGCCAGTAGTGTATTAGAGTAACCATAATTTAATTTCATATTCCTTGTCACAAATATGTACTGTATTTGAAGATGACTGACTTTATGATGTGATGCACAGGTCTATGTGACCTAACATAAAGACAGACGATAAACTTTGGGCTCGCGTGTTTATTCATATCAACAGGGCAAAGTCTCACATCATATGCAACTGCCCATAGGCTGTTTCCAAATCCCAAAAAAGCGCTTTCAGCACGTACATACTCACCTCATTGGCCCACTACCCATCTCCATTGGCATCACTATATCCTTTCTGCGATCGATCGGGTCACACAGTAGGTTGAAGCAACACCCTTAAAAGAGATAACTGTCAAAGCAGTTACTGAAACATGGATTTCACACTTCCGCTGTCCCATGTCCAACTCAACAGACTTGGGCAGGCAGTTGTAATATACTCTCTTTCTTGAACTCTACGATATGACAGGCACTAAGTACTCAGAACTACAGCATACCACCCTCAAAGCAGCTGTTTGGCTGAGTGGTGGCACTGCACATTAAGCGGCCCTCATGTGGAAATTTTCGGAAATTTGTGGTAAGTTCCTATGGGACCAAACTGCTGAGATCATTGGTCCCTAGGCTTACACACTGCTTAATCTAACTTAAACTAACTTACGCTACACACACACACACACACACACACACACACACACACACACACACACACACAAACACACACACACATGCCTGAGGGAGGATTTGAACCTCCGACGGGAGCTGCGCGAACTGTCGCAAGGGGCCTCAGACTGCATGGTTACCCTGCACGACTTCCCCATATGCCACAGGGGACTTTGGACTGAGATGCTTCCATGGGTTCTCTTGAGATTTTGCACAGTGTTCGAACATGTCTCTGGAGTCTAACTGGCGGAAATTCTATATGGTAACACACTATCCTTCCCAGCAGACTTCGTACTCCAAGAACCATCAGCTATGCCCCGAGACCTACTGGACTTAGTCACGTATGTTTAGAGTCACATAGCACGCATCTGTATACTACCACCCCTACAATACTCTCTCCTAAGATCTTTGTTCACAAAGCACTCACAGATTGTGACTTTGTAATATTAAGGGATAACACAGTATGACTTGCCCTACACCTCCTACTCCCTTCCACTCAGGCTCTCACAATGTGCTCTAATGAGATGATCGTTTCACATAATAACAAATGGAAAACCTACAACTTTATCAATCAGCTGACTCCAACCTACAAGGACATATCAAGACGCCACACTGGACAACAACACAGGCCAAGCACCCCAGTCTCTGATAGTTATGACTGGATGTCAATGACTTCCTTCCCAAAGACCTCCACTTCAAGCTCACAGGCAGCAACCTCCTTATCAAAGGTCAACATGCCAAATGCTGGACTGCAGATGGCTTCAGCGTATGGCACTTCCACAAGAGCGCAAAAGTGCCACACAACATCGATACCACTGCCCTCACATCCTATGTTTCCATTGGAGGTATTTTCACAATCATGGCGCCATGTTTACTTCCAATGAACGTCACGTCATCGCCAGCGCCACTCAACCATGACAAATCACACTCCACTCTAATTCCCCCAATGCCACCACACACTCATGCACTCATGCTTTAGGCAGTCTCATTGCATACTGGCCTGCATTCGCAATTACCAAATGTATTCCATCTGGTGTACGTCACTGCCTGACATCCTTGAGGCTGCAGACGACAACTCAGCTGGGAGGCCTACCTGTTTGCATCCAATCTCTCCACCTTAACACTTCATGCAGCCTCCCTCACCCATGCTCCATTCTGGGAGGAGGGCTCTGTTAGAACACTATGCCATGAAGTACCGTCGCTGGTGGCTGTCCTCGGTGCCACACAGGGGACTCAGTGATCGGTGGTCTGTCTGATGAATTTGTCTTGTCCAGTTGCTTGTACAGTGTATGTTTGTACCGTCAATGTATGTGTTATACAGAGTATTGGACTGAGTCATTATTCCTCGTAATTGTCGCCTATAACCTGCGGATCTGCAAAAGCAAATGCCATAAAAAAACAATAAATTTAATCATTGCCAAAACTTTCGTCAGCTGAGTAAAATTAGTTCTCTTATGAGGCACTTCATTTTTGTACTGCATTACTTGATATTTCTTGAAATCGTGATAAATGTTTTCTGCATATGGATACTTTTTTTGTATTCTGATAGATCTGCTCTACCTTCGTTCTGCAAGTTGATACTGAAGGCTTCTTGTCTGTCATTGAGGGTTTACTCATTATACTTCAAAATACCTCATGTGATTGAGGAAAATGAGGATGTACTGGCTAATAATTTCCGTTACTGAACTTCTTGTTTGGTAGGTACAACTGTCAACAAATCTTAATTTCATGATCAAAGTAATAGCTAGGTGACGCAACAAGCAACATTTCTGCACATATAGCACACTACAGAACACAAAGTGCCGCACAATTAACGCCAACATTACTAAACATTCACTGCATTTTGGTTGTATCTGTTTTTGTTTTGTTAAACTTAGTGCAAGACTGCCATTATCAAGCAGAATATGAGCTTGTTTCATTTCCAGAAAAAGTATACTTTCCATTTGACCGTGAACTTGTATTCTCTTTGTTTTTCTCAGGTTTTGAGTGTGCATGTAGACTAATTGCGCTCAGTCATCGAATGAGCTGCTACAAAGTCACAGAATTTGGGTAAAAAGTTAAATCAGGAGTTAAAAATTAAAAGAACAAGGAAAAAAGTACTTATGATTGTATTTACATATGAATAATCACAAATTATAAACTATGACTCAATGAATTAAGAACGTACATCATTGTATATATACATATATATATATATATATATATATATATATATATATATATATATATATATATATATATAGTAGCTCATTTGGGGCACATGCTCAATCAAAGCCTGAGAAAAACAAAGAAAATGTAGATTTATTGTCAAATGGAGGATATACTTTTTCTGGTAATGAAACAAGCTCATATTCTGCTTGATAAGGGGAGTCTTGCACTATGTTAAACAAAACATAGGTGCAACCAGACTGCAGTGAATGTTGTGTAATTGGCGATACTGGTGTGGCTCATTATGTTCTGTAGTGTTCTATTTATGCAACAATGTTGCTTGTTGCATCGCCTTGCTGTTACCCTGACCAGAAAATAAGATTTGTTGACAGTTGTATCTACCAAACAAAAAGTTAAGTAAAAGAAATTTTTAGCCAGTACATCCTCATTTTCCTCAGTCATGTGTAGAATGTTGAAGTATAACAAGTAAACTCTCAATGACAGACATGATATTTTTCACAGGTGCACACCAGTCAACTGTTGCCAGAAGAAGAAATCTTCTGTTCTAATTTTCTTAACAGCTTATTTGTTCACAGTAATAATTCGTATCCCTTCAATGAAGAACTCCATAAAACTTACAACGATTGATTTACAATTGTCGGTTATTAACATCCTCAGTACAAAATCGGTACACCACACTATACAGAAAAAAACAATAATTATAAGAAGAAAAAAATTTACGTAGCAATGTAGTTCAACACTAAAAATGCTTACTAAGCATCCTGTTCTCAACAACCCAACTAATAGAAATTTGGAGAATTGTACCAATTCTGGGAAACCTCCCAGATAATGGGAGGATGAAATGTTGCAAGGATTCAACTTTTCATTTTAGGTAGGCAGCTAGAATTCAAATGAATTCAACTGACAAAGAGAAACAATCTTAAGAAGTGCAGAACTATGACCTACTATAGCCTCTATGTATCGCTCCCACAGGTATCAAAAGACGTGATTAGACTAATTACAGTGGCCACTAAGTAATTTAAGATCCCTTTTCCCACACACAAATGGAACAGGAGGAAACCCTTGTAGGTGGTACAATATGAAGTACACTCTATTATGCACTTCGCAGTAGTTTTTGGAGTATGGATGTAGATCTGCAAAAGGAATTAATGCGAACCCCCCCCCCCCTCCCAATGAACCATGGACCTTGCCTTGCTTGTGTGGCTCAGTGATACAGAGAACCCTTACCACAGGTGCAACCACAAAGGAAGGATGTATGTTGAGAGGCTGGACAAACTTGTGGTTCCTGAAGAGGAGCAGCAGACTCTTAAAGTAGTTGCAGGGGCACTAGTCTGGATGATTGACTGATCTGGCCTTGTAACATCAACGAAAACAACTTTGCTGTGCTTGTACTGCGAATAGCTGAAAGCAAGGGAAACTGTAGACATAATTTTTATTGAGGGCATGCAGCTCTACTGTATGGTTAAATGATTATGGCATCCTCTTGTGTAAAATATTTCTCAGATAAAGTAGTCCCCCATTTGGGTCTCTAGGCGGGGACTACTCAGGAGGATGTTGTCAGCAGCAGAAGCAAAATTGGCATTCTACAGATTGGAGTGTGGAATGTTAGACCCCTTAATCAAGCAGGTAGGTTAGAAAATTTAAAATGGGAAATGGTAGGTTACAGTTAGATATTGTGGGAATTAGTTAAGCTCATTGGAGGGAGGAACAGGACTTATGGTCAGGTGAATAAAGGGTTATAAATATAAAATCAAATAGGGGTAATGCAGGAGTATGTTTAGTAATGAACAGGAAAATAGGAATGTTAGTAAGTTCTTATGAACAGCATAGTGAATGCATTGTTTTAATGAAGATAGACATGAAGTCCACACCCACCACAGTAATTCAAGTTTATATGCCAACATGCTCTGTAGATAATGAAGAGATTGAAGAAACAAATGAAATTATTCAAATAATTAAAAGAGACGAAAATATAATAGTTAAGCGTGACTGGAATTCTATAGTATGGAATGAAGGAGAAGGAAAAATTGCTGCTGAATATGGACTGGGGGAAAGAAATGAAAGAGGAAGCCACATGGTAGAATTTTGCACAGAGCACAATTTAATTATCACTAACACCTGATTTATGAATTGTGAAATAAGGTTGTATACGTGAAAGAGACCTGGAGTCACCAGAAGGTTTCAGATTAATTACATAATGGTAAGACAGGGATTTAGGAACCAGATTTTAAATTGTAAAACATTTTCGGAGCCAGAGAAAATATAAAAACTGCAATAAACGAAGTAGGCGAAAGGGAATAGAAACATCTAAAAAAATAAGACTGACAGGAACTGCACAATGGTTAAACAGAAATGGCTAGAGGACAAATGTAAGGATTAGAAGCAAACATCACTAGGAGAAACATAGATACCACCTACTACCAAAAAATTAAAGAGGCCTCTGGAGAATAGAGCAGCAGCTGTATGATTATCAAGAGCTCATATGAAAACCAGTCCTAAGCAAAGAAGGGAAAGCTGGAAGGTTGAAGGAGCATATAGAGTGTCTATAAAAAGGAGATGAACTTGCAGCCAGTATTATAGAAACAGAAGAGGACGTTGATCAAGATGAGATAAGAGACATGATACTGCGAGAAGAACTTGGCAGAGCACTGAAAGAACTAAGTCAAAACAAGGCCCCTGGGAGTAGACGACATTCTGTCAGAACTACTGATAGCCTTTGGAGATTCAGTCGTTGCAAAACTCATCCATCTGGTGTGCAAGATGTATGAGACAAACGAAACACTCTCAGACTTCAAGAAGAATTTAATAATTCCAATACCAACGAAAGCAGGTATTGACAGCTGTGAAAATTACTGAACTATCGGTTTAATAATTTAATAAGTTATGGTTACGCGATTTTTTTACAGAAGAATGAAAAAACTGGTAGAAGTCAACCTAAGGGGAGACCAGTTTGGAGTCCGTAGGAATGTGGGCACACAAAAGACATACTGACCCTATGACATATCTTAGAAGATAGGTTAAGGAAAGGCAAACCTAAGTTTATAGCGTTAGCCGATTTAGAGGAAGCTTTTGGCAATGCTGACTGGAATACCTTTTTTTAAAATTCTGAAGGTAGAGGGGTAAATATAGGGAGAAAGCTTTTGGCAATGCTGACTGGAATACCTTTTTTTAAAATTCTGAAGGTAGAGGGGTAAATATAGGGAGCAAAAAGCTATTTACAACTTGTACAGAAACAAGATGACAGTTATAAGAGTCAAGGGGCATGAAAGGGAAGCAGTGGTTGAGAAGGGAATGAGACAGGTTTGTATCCATCATATTATTCAATCTGTACACTGAGCAAGCAGTACAGGGAACAAAGGAGAAATCTGGAATAAGAAATAAAGTTCATAGAGAACAAATAAAAACTTTGGAATTTGCTGTCAACACTATAATTCTGTCTGAGACAAAATGGTTCAAATGGCTCTGAGCACTATGCGACTTAACTTCTGAGGTCATCAGTCGCCTAGAACTTAGAACTAATTAAACCTAACTAACCTAAGGACATCACACACATCTATGCTCGAGGCAGGATTTGAACCTGCGACCGTAGCGGTCTCTCGGTTCCAGACTGTAGCGCCTAGAACCGCACAGCCACTCTGGCCGGCTGTCTGAGACAGCAAATTACTTGAAAGAGCAGTGGAATGGAATGGACAGTGTTTTGAACGGAGGATATGAGATGAACACCACCAAAAGCAAAACAAGAATAATGGAATGTGGTCGAATTAAATCAGGTGATGCTGAGAGAACTAGATTAGGAAACGAGACACTTACATAGGTTTTGCTCTTTTGGCAGCAAAATAACTATAATGGCCGAAGTAGAGAGGACGCAAAATGTGGAATGGCAGGCAAGAGAAAAATGTTAACATCAAATATAGATTTAGGTGTCAGGAAGTCTTTTCTGAAAGTGTTTGTATGGCGTGTAGCTATGCATGGAAGTGAAATGTGAATGACAAACAGTTCAGGCAGAAAGTGAATAAAGGCTTTTGAAATGTAGTGTGCCAGAAGAATGCTGAAGATTAGGCGGGTAGTTAACTAAAGAGGAGGTACTGGATAGATTTGGGGAGAAAGGAAATTTGTGGCACAACTTGACTAGCAGAAGGGAGACGTTGATAGGACACATTCTTAAATATTATAAGGGAACTTAATAATTTTTTTCTTATTGATAAATGTATAGACAATAATTTGGCTCTCATACCAAAGATTAAATTCAAAAGTATTTGACACAGATGGACAACAGAACCTGTATGCTCTTCGTTTATTGGTTGTAGTAATACACTCCTGGAAATTGAAATAAGAACACCGTGAATTCATTGTCCCAGGAAGGGGAAACTTTATTGACACATTCCTGGGGTCAGATACATCACATGATCACACTGACAGAACCACAGGCACATAGACACAGGCAACAGAGCATGCACAATGTCGGCACTAGTACAGTGTATATCCACCTTTCGCAGCAATGCAGGCTGCTATTCTCCCATGGAGACGATCGTAGAGATGCTGGATGTAGTCCTGTGGAACGGCTTCCCATGCCATTTCCACCTGGCGCCTCAGTTGGACCAGCGTTCGTGCTGGACGTGCAGACCGCGTGAGACGACGCTTCATCCAGTCCCAAACATGCTCAATGGGGGACAGATCCGGAGATCTTGCTGGCCAGGGTAGTTGACTTACACCTTCTAGAGCACGTTGGGTGGCACGGGATACATGCGGACGTGCATTGTCCTGTTGGAACAGCAAGTTCCCTTGCCGGTCTAGGAATGGTAGAACGATGGGTTCGATGACGGTTTGGATGTACCGTGCACTATTCAGTGTCCCCTCGACGATCACCAGTGGTGTACGGCCAGTGTAGGAGATCGCTCCCCACACCATGATGCCGGGTGTTGGCCCTGTGTGCCTCGGTCGTATGCAGTCCTGATTGTGGCGCTCACCTGCACGGCGCCAAACACGCATACGACCATCATTGGCACCAAGGCAGAAGCGACTCTCATCGCTGAAGACGACACGTCTCCATTCGTCCCTCCATTCACGCCTGTCGCGGCACCACTGGAGGCGGGCTGCACGATGTTGGGGCGTGAGCGGAAGACGGCCTAACGGTGTGCGGGACCGTAGCCCAGCTTCATGGAGACGGTTGCGAACGGTCCTCACCGATACCCCAGGAGCAACAGTGTCCCTAATATCCTGGGAAGTGGCGGTGCGGTCCCCTACGGCACTGCGTAGGATCCTACGGTCTTGGCGTGCATCCGTGCGTCGCTGCGGTCCGGTCCCAGGCCGACGGGCACGTGCACCTTCCGCCGACCACTGGCGACAACATTGATGTACTGTGGAGACCTCACGCCCCACGTGTTGAGCAATTCGGCGGTACGTCCACCCGGCCTCCCGCATGCCCACTATACGCCCTCACTCAAAGTCCGTCAACTGCACATACGGTTCACGTCCACGCTGTCGCGGCATGCTACCAGTGGTAAAGACTGCGATGGAGCTCCGTATGCCACGGCAAACTGGCTGACACTGACGGCGGCGGTGCACAAATGCTGCGCATCTAGCGCCATTCGACGGCCAACACCGCGGTTCCTGGTGTGTCCGCTGTGCCGTGCGTGTGATCATTGCTTGTACAGCCCTCTCGCAGTGTCCGGAGCAAGTATGGTGGGTCTGACACACCGGTGTCAATGTGTTCTTTTTTCCATTTCCAGGAGTGTAGTTATCTTTCGTTGTTCTCATGCGCTAGTGATAAGATGTATACCAAGTGCTCTGTAATTTAAAGTGAAATTGTGTTATATAGTGAAAGCAACTTATGAAACAATACGAATCTCTCATGTACGATACCATGGATCCCAGCTCCTCTAACTCTGGAAGATTATTGTTTTAATTTTGTATGGAGAATTTAGATGGAGGCGACGATGCCCATGACAGCGCTGCTCAACAATAGATGTACGTGAGTGTGTTCATCTCTTTCCCTTCATGGCCGCCAATGACAATTTCAATATTTAGGTCATATTTTCCACAACATTCAGAACCTGCAAGTTTTCTTTTCATTTACTTATGAAGTCCGATTATTTTCTTTCCTAGATGAATAAATGAATTTTAGCCGCAGCCTTTTACCCAGGCCACGGGTAATGATAGTACTTAGAACGTACGTGCCTCAACCCCAATCGTACGGTCACACACAACTGTGTGTGTACAGACGTAACTATACTTATGATCCATTTCCCTTACAGTATTAATTCTATTTTGAATCACTTACTCGCGAATGTACGTGCCCTCTTAATTTGTGTAGTCAGTCTGGTGTTTTCCTTAATAATGTTACTTATAATATTCAGTGGCTTAGTTTCCACAATTGACATTTGCTTCTGTCACAATGCGCTTCACGCGAAATATTTATTATGCGGTATTCATACGAATCCGCATTCCAAAATTACGACACCGGCTGACTTCAGTTTCTAACAATTTAACAGGGCAGTTACAATAGCGTCCGAGTGCCATGACCTTTGCTTCACAAAAAATAGAACAAATTTTAAGCTGAAATATGTTTTTTCATCCATTATTGTGACTATAGCTAATTGTTTCCATTACATGTTACGCCAACTGCGTACCAGATAGAAAATTATTACCGAAATCAGTCCATAAAATTCACAAATATTTATCCTAAGAATTCGGAAAAGAAGGACGTTTTGGAACGTTAAACGTTAAACCTACTACCAAGAAAACCGACCGGCAAAAGAAAATACGTAACGTAAGAGCAACAGCACTACTACGTTTTCGGTTGATCGTAAATGTACGATAGAATTGCATCTTTGCGACACTCACTGCTTAGCACGCATTTTTTTCAAAATTTCTTTTTCAGATGGTTTTGCAGATTTCTGTAAATATATTATACGTGTATCAAGGCGGCCTATCATTTTCGTTGATTGCTCCCGTAGAAGCCACTTATCAGTCTTCTGTTTCACCAGAGTCATATTTTACTACATTGAATTTCACGAACTAGCTCAACGTCATCTGTGTTTTGCTTACGTGTAGTTCGAGCCGGAATAGTAGAGAAGTTCGGCTGCACGCTGATTTACGAATATATACAGCTATTCTGAAATTATGATCACAAATCAAAACGATGGATAATTCATCCGATAAGGAATCAGTTGCTCAACCCTATGCTTAACACCGAAGTAGAAAACATTGCAGATACTGATAACGCAGTTGCAGCGACGAGTGGTACTCAGTCGCAAGCGACAGACGACAAGATTGCATCAGCATCGAGGCATACCAGTGTTGAGTTTGTATCTGTCCTTGGGCGCCATGACCGACCTCATTTGAACTCTTCTGTCAAGAGAGTTAATTTGGAGCTGGAACGGCTGCTCATGTCGGGTGCGGGGTCACACATTGGTGTGGTTCATGTTGATTCTGTCAGTAGGTGGGATTATACTAGGCATGGCCTTCACCTCAACAGGAAGGGGAAGGGTAAATTGGCTGGGGAAATAGCAGGAAAGTTAAAGGGGGGAGGCACTGTCATGAGTGGTAAAATACCAGTGGTTATAGGATTCAGAAAAGACCCTTTTTTAGGGTAGGGAGGACAGAAAGAAAACAAATTTTAAGAGAGGTTAGAACTGAGACAAACCTTCAGTTTGAGAAAGAAATCAAAAAACATAATTCCAGCTTATTACATCAACATAAACAGCCATTGGTTAAGAATTTTCAACTGTCAGCAGATATTTTAACTCCATCCAATTTTAAGTCAGTCAATGTGAAATGTCAGCTATCTTTATTGCATCAAAATATTCGAGGACTGAGAAATAAAATTAATGAATTAACTATCTGCATAGATGAATTAGAGTCTTCAAACCCAGCTGACATAATCTGCCTCTCTGAACATCATGTGACCACTGGTATAGAACTTTTAAGTGTTACAGGGTTTAGGTTAGCATCTCACTATTGTAGATCAGAAATGGAGAAAGGAGGAGTTGCCACATTCATCAGGAACTGTCATAAATTCAAGAACATAGACATTCATAAATTTTGCCTAGAACAGCATATGGAAGCATGTGCAACAGAATTAGATTTTCACAAAAAATCTTTCATAATATTAAGTGTATATCGAGCACCTGCAGGTAACTTTAATCTGTTTGTAAACCACCTTGAAGCTGTACTGGCCCATTTAACAACCAAAAACAAAGAAATAGTGGTTGCTGGTGATTTCAATGTAGATTTCCTTAAAGACTCTCCCAATAAGAACCTATTTGAGTTAGTAACACTATCATTCAACTTAATTCCCACAGTAAAGTTCCCCACTAGGATAACCACTTGCTCACAAACAGCCATTGATAATATCTTTATAGAAAAGTCAAATGAACAAAATTATATTACAAAACCAATAGTCAATGGCCTCTCAGACCATGACATGCAGTTCCTTCTGTTAAATGTTAATACTGAACAGGATATAAAATCTGTTAAATCTGAGCTCAAGAGGGTAATCAGTAAGCCAAAAATTGATTATTTTAGGACACTCCTCAGAGACATTCACTGGACTGATGTTTACAGTGCTCATGGCATGAATGAAAAATATAACATTTTTGCTAATAAAGTGCTTACCTTATTTGAACACTGCTTTCCCCCAAAACTTACCAAGGTTAGAGCAAAGTCTACAAAGAAGCCATGGATTACTCGAGGAATAGGGGTATCTTGTAAAACAAAAAGAAAACTGTATCTGTCAATCCGAAACATTTCCAATGTTGATGCTATAGCACATTATAAGAAATACTGCAAAATATTAAAGACTGTAATACGGATGTCAAAGCAAATATATTACAAGGAAAAGATAGTCATATCAGATAACAAAATAAAGACAATATGGGATATAGTGAAGGAGGAGACCGGTAGAACCAGACATGAAGAGGAACAAATAGCATTAAGAGTAAATGATGCATTGGTGACAGATGTGTATAGTGTTGCAGAACTTTTTAACAAACATTTTATAACTGTTACTGAAAAGATGGGGTTGTCAGGTTCGGTAGATGCTGCTATGGATTACCTTAGACCAGACATTTCAAGTAACTTCCATAATATGAATTTGACCCTCACTACCCCAACAGAAATAATGTCCATCATAAAATCTTTAAAATCAAAAACATCTAGTGGGTATGATGAAATATCAACAAAGTTAATTAAAGAATGTGATTCTGAGCTAAGTAACATATTAAGCTATCTGTGTAACCAGTCGTTTATCAGTGGAATATTTCCCGAATGGCTGAAATATGCTGAAGTTAAGCCACTGTTTAAGAAGGGAGATAAAGAAATAGCATCAAATTTCCGTCCAATTTCACTGTTGCCAGCATTCTCAAAAATTTTCGAAAAAGTAATGTACAGTCGTCTTTATAACCATCTTATCTCAAATAACATACTGTCAAAGTCACAGTTTGGATTTCTAAAAGGTTCTGATATTGAGAAGGCTATCTACACTTACAGTGAAAATGTACTTAATTCATTAGACAAAAAATTGCAGGCAACTGGTATATTTTGTGATCTGTCAAAGGCATTTGACTGTGTAAATCACAATATCCTTTTAAGTAAACTAGAATATTATAGTGTAACAGGAAATGCTGCAAAATGGTTCAAATCTTATATCTCTGGCAGGAAACAAAGGGTGTTATTAGGAAAGAGACATGTATCAAGCTATCAGGCATCATCCAACTGGGAACTAATTACATGTGGGGTCCCACAAGGTTCCATTTTGGGGCCCTTACTTTTTCTTGTGTATATCAATGACCTTTCATCAGTAACATTACCAGATGCCAAGTTTGTTTTGTTTGCTGATGATACAAACATTGCAATAAATAGCAAATCAAGTGTAGTCTTAGAAAGATCAGCCAATAAAATATTTGTAGACATTAATCACTGGTTCCTAGCCAATTCTTTGTCACTAAACTTTGAAAAAACACACTACATGCAGTTCAGAACTTGTAAGGGGTGTCCCAAGAGTATATGTCTAACATATGATGACAAGAAGATAGAAGAAGTGGACGGTGTTAAATTCTTGGGATTACAGCTTGATAATAAATTCAACTGGGAGGAGCACACCACAGAACTGCTGAAGCGTCTTAACAAATCTCTGTTTGCAATGCGAATTTTGTCAGACATAGGGGATATAAAAATGAAAAAGCTGGCATACTATGCTTACTTTCATTCCATAATGTCATATGGGATTATTTTCTGGGGTAATTCATCAAGCCAAGCTAAAGTTTTCCGGGCACAAAAACGTGCAGTAAGAATTATATGTGGTGTGAACTCAAGAACATCCTGCAGAAGCCTGTTTAGGGAACTAGGGATACTAACTACAGCTTCCCAATATATTTATTCCTTAATGAAATTTGTCATTAAAAATATATCACTTTTTCAAACCAACAGCTCAATTCATGGAATCAATACTAGAAATAAGAATAATCTTCACAAGGATTTAAAGTCACTTAGTCTTGTACAAAAAGGTGTGCATTATTCAGGAACACACATTTTCAATAACTTGCCAGCAGCCATAAAAAGCTTAACAACCAATGAAATTCAGTTTAAGAGAAGCCTAAAGGATTTATTGGTGGCCAACTCCTTCTACTCCATTGATGAATTTCTGAGGAAAACCAACTGATTTGTATATAAGTACAACATAACTTCTGCACAATTTCAGTGCAGTAATGTGTTCACTGAAAATTTGTGTGTGTGTGTGTGTGTGTGTGTGTGTGTGTGTAAGTATAATCTAACTTCTGCACCATTTCAGTGCAGTAATGTGTTCATTGTAAATAAGTATTACAGTAGTTGTATTACATGTTTCTTACCTTATAAATAAATATAAAACTTTTTTATTTTAAATTCAGTGCAATAGTATTTGTAAAATGACTCTTAGTGTTCATTAAAAAATGACGATCATTCCACTTGGGACCTGTGGAATGGTACATTAGCTTATTTGTTTTAGTTTAAATATTTGTCATGTATTGTTGTTTTTCTGACATGTTCCACATCCTGGAGGACCTCCTCACTACGGATCAATTGGAATGAAAGTAAATCTAATCTAAAATCTAATCTGTCATCTTTGGAAACTGTTCCAGATGCGCAAATGTACAAGGTCCGGTAGAGACAGACATTATGCAGATGTTTAGAGTAATGCAGACAGATTTGATGTCACAATTTGTAACTCAGATAACAGCCCAAATGAATACACAGGTAGGAAATGTCACAGCGCAGATAAGCAATATCACTAAACAGATAGACAATGCCACAACACAGGTAGGGAATGTAACAGCCCAAGTGACTGCACAGATAGGAAATATCACAGCACTGATAAGCAATGTCACTACACAGGTAGACAATGTCACAACACAATAAGGGAGAGTAAACACTCAAATGAACAAGCTGAACAGTGATGTAAAAAACCCTACTGATATGCACAAAACCTGGCAACACAACTAAAAAGAGGGGTAGCAGATCAGGTAATAGAAGTAGTACGTGAAGATTTAAATCCCATGAATCAGGATATTGACAATTTGAAAACCACAGTTAAGGTTGTGCCAGATCAGATACGCATGTTAAGTGAAAATTTCAATGAGATGAGTGTACAGCAAACCGAGTTCAATACAAAAATGCAGGAAGCAGTAAATCAAGTTGAGGACATGACTAAACAGCAAAAACAGTAGTTTGAGGACTTTCTAGAAGAAAAAGACACACACATAAACTGTACTCTAGAAACAGAGCTACAAAAAGCAATAAGTAACATAATAAAGCAAGTACGCACTACACAAAACACACTGACATAGAACACAGGACTTACCAGGCCGGCAGAACCAAATAGTGGATTAACTTAACAGGAAACTTAGGACAGTGAAAGAATGACACCAAGACGCATGAGAAGAGCTTGACAACATACCCACAGGTAAGAGCTATAGTGCAATTAGTGACTATTCTACCCCGAATGTGCATAATTATGAGATGTACGGTAACCAACGACACTGTGATGAAAGAGAGAAACAACAGATAGCTGAACCCAGTTTGTCATCAGTTTTGTTAGAAGAGAGTGTTATAAAACACTGGCAATTTCAAGTGTTTATCCCTGAAAAGAAGTCTGTCCATCTGGTAATTTTTATAAATTCATTGAAAAGTGTATTGCCTAAAACTGGGTCGGAACAGCAAAAGATACAGTATGTTATAGGTTACATCCAAGGCGATGGAGCGTTATGGGCGATGCAAATATCAGAAACTTGTCAAACATTAGAATAGGTTCAAAACGCGTTTCTTTCAAAGTACTGGTCACATAGCGTTCAAGAGAGATTAAGAAAAGCCCTCTTCAACACTAGACAATATAATCCAAACTCTGAATCATTGCTAAAGTATTTTGAGAAATATTTAAAGAAGACGAGGTTCTGGGACGAGCCAGAGACACACACTAACGTCCTACGTATTCTGAAAGCGAAACTACCACTTAATAATCGGGAAAAGCTAGTACAAGTACACGAAATCAATTTGGAGTATTTTCTATCTGTCTTGGACTCTATTGATTTAATTAATGAAGATGAAAGACAGAGCCACAACAATCAAAAAAATTCCCGTAGTAGTGGTGACAACCAACCTCTGCAGCGCCAGCCGCAGTACGGCGTCAACAATGTAACCTGCTCGGCTGAGTCACGACCGGGAATTGTCGATCCCGCCGCAGCAGCGCATAAGCCCGGCCCGAATTCTGGAGGCAATTTTAGTAATAACTGGAAGCAAAATTTCAACCCAGGATATAAAAGAAAAGAAGAAATGGTGACAGAAACTACCCTGGCTACTCCAGTAACCGGAAACGAAGTTGGAATACAAACGATAACGAGAATCAGTGGGGTAAAGCTTACAGTAATTTTCAGCCTCAATTTAGCAACAACAACACAGCTGACCCACGAAATGTGCAGTGGCAGTACCCGATTAGTAATGAACCCTACCAGTCCCAAGGGCAAAGTAACTTTACACCTATAAACTCAGGGCAGAATCATGATCAGAGTGCGCAACAGAGGAACAACATGCCAGGAGTGAATATTATACAAGTGACAAACAAAACATCTGGAAACAGTAATAATTGGACGTTAAATTAAACGTGGTCTCATTATGTTCCCCAGTGTTGACTATGGATAGTCATGGGGGGCGATCCTTGCTACCATGGTAGTAATTTGCTAAGGTATCAAGATGAAGCATCCCATATGTTCCAAGACAACCTGTAAGTTTAAATGAAAAGGTAAGACAGGCATCGGTCTCTATTATGGAACAAGCTCAACGCCATAAGAAACACTTGGACAAACAGCTACATGGTGTTACCAGATTTGTGTTTAGAGGAAAAGTAGTACTTAAGCCCCATGTGAAATCTTCTCTGGTAGCCAAGAAAAACGCTAAGTGGCAAATAAGGTATATTGGCCTGTACATTATTGTACATATTATGCATGACGGATGTTATTTACTTGCATATCCACACAATGGTAAAATCAAAGGACTCTATGACACAGAGACTTGAGGAAATTCTACCATGTTTAAGTATCACATTTCACATCTATCTACGCACACGAGTGAAATGAGTAACCTATGGTAAAAAGAAGGAATACGATTAGGGTAAAGTAAGTACATTTTATGCAGCTACTTGAATCAGAGCATTTCACTACCGTTGTTTACATTTGTCAGTGAGTGGGACACGGTACACAAGCAAGCTAGGACATACACATCAATTGATCACTAATAATGTTAGCACAGGGTGTAATTGGAAGGTTTGACTGAATAGTTAATGATCACAGTGGTATTTTAGTTTTAAGTATGTATGAAAGATTCTGGAGTGAACAATTAGCACAGACCTCAGAACAAAGCAGCTGTAAATTATTTTAAGCCACTTGTGCATCAAGATTGTAATGTACAGAGTAAGTTACAGAAAATATTGGACTCCCTAAGGTACTGCATAAGTATATGGTCACACAAGTACATCCCAAGGTACTGCATAAGCATATGGTCACACAAGTACATGTCATGTTGCAGAGACAATATTCTTTTTTCTGATGTATCCACACTGCTATGCATTATCTATGAATACATCGAGCAAAGCGGTATTAATTTTTTTTTATCTGCTGCGATGATGAAATGATTTCTGGCTGCTTATGAAAGTTTAGCATGCTATATACCATATGTATGACAACCTAATCTAAGTAAAGTGCATCTAAAGATATAACCTATGAAAAAAACTAGTGTGGTCTTACTGAAATACAAATAATTTGTCAACTTTATATACACATTGGAGTGCAAATACACTGTTGAGGTACGATTCATAAAACTTATCTGAGGCAAACAGAACAGTGTCTCTTATAACAAAAAAAAGAAATATGTATGAGGTAAGTTACAGGGAACTGAACGGTAGAGAAAGTAGATAATTCTGAAACAAACATAATTCTTGATAGGTGGCATTCATCGAGATGCTACGAGAATTCAGCCGGAGATGAGAAGCAACTAAGTTACACTAATATAACTATGATTTACAATCGACGCTATAAAATAAGATCACTGAGAAATACACTACTTGACGTTCAGTAACACCAGAGATTTTTAATAATTTGTCTTTTCTTCGATGTGGAAGTACTAAAGAATCTATGTTGACTTTAGAGGAATATAGACACTGATTTCCTCTTACGTTTATAATATTTTATCCAAGCGGAGTTGAAGATATTTTGTGGAAGAAGTAAAGTAAGGAGTCACTAAGGTCATGTTCAATAAAATAAAATGTGTACATACCAGTGACACAATGAACAACACACAGACATGAAAAGATGTACAAACACAGGTACAGACTTAGGAAGCAGTATCGCAAACATCAGCCAAGCTTCATTATCAATCTGTTGTTCGTATCACCTAGCATTTTAATTTTCTACTTATGTGTGAATTTAAGTATAATGATTTGTTTATTTATGTGTTTTTATTTCATTCTACTTTTTTAATGTGTGTACCATGCATTGTTACAATGTTGGGTAAAGTAAAGATGAAATCCCCCCCCACACAGTAACTCACCCGTAGTTAATGCACGGATTTTACCTCATTTGGAGACAATTTCTAAAAGCACTTTTGATGCATTCTTTTTTTTCTATAGTCGTTTCGATGTATAAGTGCATTTGTAGCCCGATCCTAAGTTAGGGAAGTGTTGTTGTTCTCAAAAGCGTGTTCTTTTATGCACTGTGAGATGTAAGATAGTACTGAAAACTGTAGTACCAGAGGCATATATTTTCTGAGAACACATTCAACTACCAACTTGTGGTGTGAACTATTTTGAGCAGCATGTACACAGATAAGGTTTTGAAAGAGAATACAGGAGCAAATAACAAACTTGGGCATAAACTAATAAAACCTAGCCAGTGGTCTCATGAGCTACAATTTTTTTTGAACGGTAAAAATGAATGGAACAGTGTATAATTACCCAATGACTGATTTAGTCAGTGACAAGTGAGTTTTACGCATAGAGGCAAGTGAGTATAAGTTTTATACCATGAGCCTTCTACTTCGAAATAAAGGATACTTGGTGAATCGAGGATACTGCTACGATATGGGTGTTTGTGCATTAGGACAGTGTGCTGTTGGCAAGCTAAATAATAAAGTGTAGTACTTACCTTCGTGCAGTGAACATAGGAGGTGCCCTGCGGTCCCTTCACGCAGCAAAGGTGTATGATGAGTTGAAGAAGGTGCAGTAATTTCAAAATGCTGCGAATGCTGTACAAAACACTTCATAAAAATGCACTGACCAACATGCGCTGCATCGCTACCTGGCGGTGGGTGCACAGCTATTGGACTCCAAACGGTGAGCAGCATGCTGCCAGACTAATTGTTGCATGTGTGGTTACTTGTAACTGACATATAATTGACTGATGGCGTGAAGCAGGAGGACAATTTGAATTGAAAGCAAAATCTATCTTCAAATGGGCACACGCCATAGTGCAAATAGATGTAGAGACATGATTTCCAGACCCAATAAAAGTTTTACCACTGCAGCTCATGATCTACGTTCCACGTTCGAAATAAAAATGACACCTATGTTCATTGAACTTGAGGCAGAACAGTGCCTGTTTATGTATATGTTAGTGTTAAGTTAGACTAAGTACTGATCTTTTTGAATTTTATTTATTACATGTGGATCTTCCCAATCATGAGACAACTATACAATCCAGAAAGGAGATATTCTGGGGCATTATCAAATAGATCCTGGTATAAAAGAGGGAGGCAGTGGACAGCATAAGCAACTATAAGGAAGAATTTATCACACATACCACTCCAGACACCCTTGCTAATCCTACAGCCTGGATCGACACACGAAAATGTACAACGTTCTTGTGAAACTTTTTATATTTTCAGGAAAAATATAATTGTAGAATCATAGAAGGAACTCTTTAAATGTAACTTTGTTGTCAACATGCTATTAAAAATGTTAGTTTTATGCAGGAACAATGATGCAACAAACCAATCATAAAGAACTGAATTATGGACTTGCATAAAATGTAATGTAATATTCATATATTTGATGTCAAGTACGATGCAGTAATTTTTGTATGTAGCATGTAAGTTAATGTATATTTTGTGTAGCCTAGTGTATATGTTTTGTTTTCATAGCTAAGTGCCAGAGCCAGCACCAGAACTATGTAAGCAAAGTGGTGAGATATCCCCTAAAAGACAAGAGCAGTGCAATTCAAGTACATGTGTAAAGGAGTGAAAGAACTACCAGTGTGTAAAGTGGTTGGGCTCATTGTCTGGAATTTAACATTTCTTTGGACAAACGCCAAAGGCGGCAATATAATGAAAATTAATAATTTTTTAATCTTGATAAATGTATAGATAATAATTCGATTCTCATACCAAAGATTAAATTGAAAACTATTTAACACAGATGGACAAAAGAAATTTCTGCTCCTATTTTATTGATTTTAGTAATAGCTACCTTTCGTTGTTCTCATGTCCTGGTGATAGGATGTATACCAAGTGCTCTGTAATTTAAAGTGAAACTGTGTTATATAATAAAAGCAACTTATGAAACAATATGATTCTCTCATTTATGACACCATGGATCTCAGCTCCTGTAAATCTGGAAGATCATTATTTTAATTTTGTATGGAGGCTACGAACTCCACAACGGCGCTGCTGAACAATAGACATACGTGAGTGTGTTCATCTCTTTCCCTTCATGGTTGCCAATGACAATTTCAATATTTAGGTCATATTTTCCACAACATTCAGAACCTCTAAGCTCCCTTTTCATTTAATTACGAAGTCTGATTATTTTCTTTCCTAGATGAATAAATGCATTTCAACCACAACTCTTTTACCCAGACCATGGGAAATGATAGTACTTAGAATGTATGTGCCTCTACCCTGATTGTACGTTCTCATACAACTATGTGTGTACCGATGTAACTATACTTATGATCCATTTCCCTTACAGTATTAATTCTTATTTTGAACCACTCACTTGCGAATGTATGTGCCCTCTTATTTTATGTAGTCAGTCGGGTGTATTCCTTAATAACGTTACTTATAATATTCTGCGGCTTAGTTTCCACAATTGATCTTTGCTTCTGTCACAATGCGCTTCACACGAAATATTTATTACGTGACATTCATATGAACTCTCATTCCAAAATTACGATTCTGGTTGACTAAGTTTCTAACAATTTAACAGGGCGGTTACAAGATCACCAGTTTAGTAGTGAAGGGAAGTGTGGGCAGGTGGTGGATGGGGGGGGGGGGGAGTAAAAATAGTAGATGGAGACCAAGAGATGAATCCAGTAAGCAGATTCATAGAACGTAGGTTGCAATGGTTATTTGGAAATGAAGAGCCTTGCAGAGGATAGAATAGCATGGAGAGCTGCATCAAACCAGTCTTCGGTCTGAAGACCATAACAACAACAATCTTTCTGTTATGCAACCAATAACTGTGTTCTGTTGCGGATATATTTTTCTTCATGAACTGTTTAGAAGCCATGATGGACATGATCTTATCGAAAACATTTAAATCTCATACTGTGGGAAAACTCTGACATGTGAGATATTTTCAAGGATGATTCACACTGGCCATCACCCCATGTTATGGCATTGTCATGTGAGGGCGCTTTCACACTGTGCGTCAAGTCACATCACATCAGTTCGTTTAGCTTTGTACCAAACAGTAAAAGTGTGGTTGTGAACTACCATCCATTATACAACAGTATGAGTAAAGTATAGGAATTGAGGAATTAACAACGATGAATTTCATTAATGGCGAAACCAAACTTCGTAAAGTATGTTATTGATCATTTTTGTATGGCAATATGCTGAGAAGTGAAACAACATTTCGAAACTTCGATATTTACTGACTAGCAGAAATATAAACATACAAAAACATCAAACAATATTCTTAAGAGAGTAAACAGAGTCTATTTACCTTATCCATTACTTTTAATACATCACAAACCACTGTATTTTATCTCCTTCATTGGAACTGAGTTTTTCACTTAAAAAGTTATTTAATGAAGACTGCTTAATCAACTTGTGTTCTTATTTATATAAGGTGTGGGCATCAATGAAAAAATATCCAAATCGCCATGGAACATTTGCAGTTTACAACAAAAACAAAACAGAGTTATTATAATTCAGGCATGGGTCCAATAGGACCATTCAAGATACAATCAGTCAGTGTCACTTTTGCTGGTTGTCCTTTCTTTTTGTCCAAATTTGATTCCTCCTTTCAGAATGAAATCTCTTTCTTTCGTCAGACCACAGGGTTCCAGCCTATTTTCTAATTTCCCTCTAACCAACTTTTAAGTCAAATATCTTTTGTCTAAATGTTTTTCTATCTTTAAATTGTGCCAGACTTACACTGGCTACTTTAAGAGCCCCCTTAGTTGCAGCGATCCATGTAATTGGCATAGTTGTGGCCTTACTTCTGTTTTCTTAGAATTCCACTATTTGTTTTGTCAACCTAGTGGGTACCATTCTCTTTAAAGTGGTCATAAAAGTCTGCGTTTCCTCATATCACCATGTATGTCTGTGCATTCTTCTATTTCCTTATTACTTCTCAGCCTGTAAGTTGCTCCCTTGGCTATTTTGGTGTCTAATATTTTCCTAATAATCTCTCAATTTCTTCAGTATCCATACTTCTATTTAAAACTGAAGTTTCAGCTCCATAAAGACATTCAGGTTTGATTACAGTGCTGTAATACATAAGTTAACTGAATTTAGAAAGTGATTTTTATTATAAATATTTTGTGTTAATCTGAATGCAATTGCCGTTTTTTGACAGCGAACTTCGTTTGCAGCTTTTTCCAAAACTTTCTATTGTGTGTTTTCCCCCAAGTATTTAAACTGAGAAACCCTTTTTATGTTTCCATATTTCATGTTCAAAAAATTTGGTACTTGATTGTTGCATGTCATATATTCTGTTTTTTCAAATGATATTTGTAGTCCTACTTTTTCCACAACCTATTTAAGAATTTATATTTATTTTTGAGGTGTGGTGATTCTCCTAGTTAAAACTGCCAGATCATTTGCAAAGGTGAGGCAATCTACTCTAATATTACATCGATTTAAGTTGATTGATTGATCTATATTCTGACTCGACTTTTGCTCTCGCCATTCTGTAAGTAACTTTTCCAAGACATAGTTGAACAGAAATGTGGAGATTTCATCTGCCTGTCTTAACACATCTTTATATCAAATGGTTCAGAAATTTCTCCCATGAATTTAACTTTAGGTTTAGAGTCAGTTAACGTTTCCTTAACCAGTGTTATAGTTTTATTGTGTCAACCTTTTTCCTTTAAAATAATATATCATAACACTAATATAAAAAGTTACAAGATACAAAAGCACTCAATCCAGAACGGCGAAAATAAGTTAATTTCCGTTGTTAGGTGACAGCGACATCGTCAAAACTACTTCCGGAGAAACCTTCTTGACCTGACATGGCCTGTTGACTGTCTACATTTACATGCAACACATCTGAAAGTGCGGAAATAGTTTTATGCTGTCGTGTTTATATGTTAAGGTCTGAAGCAGATTTGGTAGCCCAGTTAAATATGGCGTTTGGAAAACATCTGATCCACTTGCTGATTCAGTCAACATAATCGTTACTTCTTTTCACTTAAATGCTACAGGTAGACAGCTTAATGCTCAGCCTAATGTTTCTGCTTGCCCTTCACTCCACAAGAAGACCACATTGGCCGAATATTCTGAAAACAAGACATAATTTGACAACCCAAGACGTTTCAAACCCGCCTGTGTTTATATGGAAGCGAAAGTCGATAGCGGAATTGAAAAGCCGGTAACTAAACTGTGTTCATCGATAAACCTGATGTAAACATTACATTACATTAATATTTGTTCCACAGATCACGAATACAGCATTTTGTAATGATGTGGAATTGCGAATAATAATAATAATTTTTTTTACGGTTACTATTTCATATCCGAAAATGTCGAAGGAGTTGTCTCTCAGAAATTCTTTTTATTTGTTTTTAAATGTTAGTTGGCTATCTGTCGTACTTTTAATGCTATTTGGCAAATGACCAAAGATTTTTGTGACAGCATTACTCATCTCTTTCTGTGCCAAAGTCAGATATGACTCAGAGTAATGAAGATCATCCTTTCTTCTAGTTTTGTAGCTATACTCTTCGCTAATGTTTTTGAATTGGGATGGATTATTAATAACAAATTTCGTAAGTGAATACATGTATTGTGAGGGCACTGTGTATATCCCGAGTTTCTTCAGTTAAAGATGTAGAGAAAACTGTATTACAGCTAAAAAACAAAATTTCTGCTGGGTAGGATGTCATACCTACCAAAGTAGTTAAAGCAGCTGCCAGGATAACAGCTCACCCTCTTTGCACAATAATTAATAAATCACTCTAAGAGGGCCACTTTCCAGATGTCCTAAAGTACGTATTAAAAAAGACTCAAGAGAAGATATGGGGAACTACCTCCCAATCTCTATTCTTCCGATTTTTTCAAAAATATTTGAAAAAGTGGTGATAACACATTAAAAAATTTATAGAGAAATCAAACATAATTTCAGATAATCAATATGGCTTTCAAAAAGACAAGAGTACAATAGAGGCCATTAATGAGTTTGTTAAAAAAAGAAGTTCCACCTTAAACAAGTCGAAAAAAGTTGCAGGATTATTCTGTGGCCTCACAAAAGCAATTGATTGAGTAAACCATCACTTGCTCCTGTATGAAATAGAAAGATATGGAATTGGGGGTTGTGTTGTAGAGTGATTTAGGTAATGCCTCACGAACGGAAAACAGAGGGTACTTAAAGGGAAATGGATGATTATTTCGCAAGGCGTTCCACAAGGCTCAGTTCTGGGTCCAATTTAACTTAATCACTCTCAGTTTTATTCGATGAAGATACTTCTGCCCTTGTTGAAAGGAATGATCCTGAACAAATTCCTTCAACTTTCACAAAACTGTAGGACAGTTTGGAAAACTGATCCCAACAAAATGGGTTGAAATTGATTATTGAGAAAACACATTTGCTGCCATTTCAAACTAAAAACTCTAAGGTAAGAGAATTCCAATTAGTTGTAGAAACCAAGAACTGAAAGAAGCGGAATGTGTTAAATTTTTGGGCATGCATTTGGACCAAAATCTATCCTGGTCTTCACACATAAAGGATTTAGCAAGTAAATTAAACATACTGACATTTGTAATGACGATTCTATCATATTCAACTAGTATGGGGACAAGAAAAATAGTTAACCAGTTACTTTGAATCAGTTATAAGGTATGGCATTATTTCTTGGGGAAGCACAAGAAAAAGACTAGAATCATAAAGTCACAAAAATCAGTTTTTAGAAATATATCTAATGCAAAACCGAATGTATCCTATGGCCCACTGTTAAGAAATTTAAAAATATTAACTCCTCCATATTTGTACATTTATGAACTGCTTTGTATGGAGTGTAACCATGAATGGAAGTGAAACATGGATGAAAAATAGTTTGGACAATAAGAGAATAGAAGCTTTCGAAATGTGGTGCTACAGAAGAATGCTGAAGATTAGATGGGTAGATCACATAACTAATGAGGAGGTATAGAATTGAATTGGGGAGAAGAGGAGTTTGTGGCACAACTTCACTAGAAGAATGGATCAGTTGGTAGGTCATGTTCTGAGGCATCAAGGGCTAACCAATTTAGTATTGGAGGGCAGGGTGGAGGATAAACATCGTAGAGGGAGACCAAGAGATGAACACACTAAACAGATTCAGAAGGATGTAGGTTGCAGTAGGTACTGGGACATGCAGAAGCTTTCACAGGATAGAGTAGCATGGAGAGCTGCATCAAACCAGGCTCCGGACTGAAAACCACAACAACAACAATGAACTGATTGTTTTTGTATACAGTAACTGCAAGTTATTCACAGAGAAAACTTTAAACATCAATGCAGTACTACAAACAAGGAGAATTTCATGCTTCCCACCTATAGATTAAAACTGTTTGCACAATCCCCAGAATATATGGACATGAAAATTTACAACATTCTAAAAAGGAAACAAATCCTCAGCATGGAGATGAGGCAACTACAGCAAAAACTATGACAGTTGTTAGAACAGAAATGTTATTATTCCTTATAAGCTTAATGATAATATGAGAATCTGAGCAAGAAAACAAGTGGCTGAAATGTTTTGTTAATTAAGCTTAGAAGTTTTATGTCTAATAAATGACTGTAATAATTATTCTCTCTTTTTACAGTAATACTGTTGCTAGGCTAAACACTGTCTCTGTAAAATTAATACTTATTGTTTCAGTAATACTCATACATTGTAATTGCAGTACTGACGAGTCCCATGTATACTAAACCTTGTGACTTAACTCTGTATGCTGTGGGACAATAAAAATTCTGATTCTGAAATGTCTACATGGTAATCTTGGGTGGGCTCCAGCAGTTATTCTGAATACATTCTTTTGTGCAATGAATACTTTTTCTCTTAATGATAAATTACGCCATATTATGATGTCACATGAAAGCAGCGAATGAAAATAGGCATAGTAGGCTAATTTACTGATCACCAAAATTTGCAACAACTCTTATAGCATAAGTAGCTGAACCTAACTGTTTCAGTAGATCAGCAATGTGTTTCTTCCAATTCAATTTCTCATCAATGCACTTATCCAGAGAGTTTGAATACTCTGCCTTAGACTCCTGTTCAAAGTCTATATTTATCAAAGTGTTATGCCATTTACTGTACAGAATTGTATACACTGTGTTTCCTCAAAATTTACTGAGGGCCCATTTGTAGAGACTCACTTAAAATTTTTCTGAAACACCATGTATTCTTTCGCGTTTGCTTTTGAACGTCATTAGATATCGTTTCACGTGGAGCTGAAGCCAAGCTGTGTCCAGTACTCTCAAGTACGATCATAATGATACTTTTATACTGTGTTACACACACACAGAATGAGCAATAATGCAGGACAACAGCCTTACCAGTATATTTAACTTGCACAACACTGCCTAGCGAGATGATCTGACTAACCTGCAACGATGTGAGCAGTTGCAGTTCAGATACAAAAAGAGACAAGCAGAGAAAAAATATAGCCTCGGATGTCATTTAATTTTTAAAGAGAATGAAATAGTATTGGGCAAAACTCTAGCACTGCCGCACACTTCCTTGGTGACCAGACTCTCGTTCTCACCTGAACAAGTATTCTAATTACAAGTAAGAGTAATAAAAATTCCTAACTTAAACTCAGGGTAGCTTTCCTGAGCGAGCTATGTGTGATGCAAAAGCATACTGCAGGGATTTCAGCGTATTGTTGAATACTGGAGCTAGTAATTACAGTAATCTCTTAGCTCATTCCTTATCTGAATCCGAGGAGTACATTTCAGTTCTGGGACTGTGCTCTGCTTCGTTGATAACGAGTCGATCAACAACAGAATCCACGAAGCCACCCAGGTACTGCATTTTCTCCTCGTCTTTTATGACATGCTGTTGTATATCCCGCCAGCGTATGGCAGTGACATGTGAAAAAGCTGCGTACGTTAGTTCCAGTACGTCTGGCGGCTTAACAGTCTCGTTATTTCTTGCAACAAATCGCTTAATGTGGTTCCTGATCAGTCTGTTGGGTTCTTATTGCAATGGTACAGTGACAAATGTGTGTTTTTCGTGTTTCTATGACACCACCCTGGTTCGAGCAACACTATGGACATAGTCTAAATAAAGAGAATTTGATTTTTCATTTTTGTCTTAAAAATTAAATTGTTTTATTTTCTTAATTTAAGGAACCTTTATTAAACATCTTTCATAAAATATCTATAATTAAGAATTTATACTTGAAACGAAAACAGGGATTTCGCGTGCAGTATGTAATTAGAAACAAGAAGATATGTGTTATTCATAAAAAAGATGATGAATTTTACAATTTCGAGATGTGGGTATTTCAAAGTGAAGGAAAAGGGGATGAATAAAGCGAAAGTGAACTTCACAATATCATCAGTTTACTACGCTACCAATTCCGCTACACCTCCTGTGTGCACTTTGCCCTCAACTGTATCAAATATAGCTCATTGGAAAACTTCAAAGACGATTTTTTCTGTAAATTTATGAAAACATTAAGAATAACTTTTTAACTATGTTCTACACACGTGTTTCACTACGGAGTAATAAGCAGCCTCAGCAATTTTCATACTCAGCGTGAGAATGAGAACACAGCGGTACATAGAGTGTGACTTCACGATTTTTCAAATAAAAACTACATAGCTAAAGCGTGATTAAGAAAAACGTTAATGACCATTAATGTATTAAAATATCTTAAAGTTTCATCTAACGCAACATAGGAATAAGATATCTAATACATAAGTATGCTCTATTTCCAAGAGCGAAACAACACCTACAACACCTGTGGAAGTGTGCTACAGATTCTGACCAATCATCGCGTTTGTATTTGTATACAACAGGTTTAAAATAGGATGAACAGAGCTTTTTTTTTTTTTTTTTTTTTTTTTTTTTTTTTTTTTTTTTTTTTTTTTTTTTAGAAGCGGATTTCAAGAATCGATTTTGAAGTGTTTATATGACCACCCAGAAGCAGTATTGGGAATTCGTTATACGAAATCCAGTTTTGGGAGTCCCATGTAAACGGGGTGATTATGGAATGTTATGAAGGGTTGTGATGTGACGTGACGTAACGTTACGGTCACTGTGAATTGGCCTATACGGAACTTATCTGGCAACACTGGTGATACCGTCATTTGTCAGTATAAACAGATGTAGTCAACAATTAGGCGGGAGAATTTTTGGCTGTGGATTATACTTGTATCGTGAGTTCGGAATGGCAGGTGGCGAAGAAAACCCTGATATAGAAATAGAAGCGTCGTCATCGAAACCAGGACCTGCTAATAAAAGTTCTAAGGGGAAATCTGCCCACCGGTTACCATGGTATGTTGCTAGTCTGCATCACAAGAAAAACAGTGTTCAAAGGAGATGATAACTTTGTTTACTAGAAGTCAGAAGCAGTTACTTTCACTTTTTATAATTGCGTTATTCGAACTGTGTAACCTGTTTCAGCGATTTTTTTGCATGGTACATAATTTTACTTTCCCAACTCTTCCATTTTTGTAATAGAATGTGAAACCACTTCATTCAGAAATTGTGTGCATTTCTGATGGATACAGGTACTTAGTAAATTGTATTGTCGTTATTGCCGCAAAATTTTCATTAAGCCACGCTGAAAAATTATTCCCTTTGAACCCGACAATAAAATGTACACTTTGACAGATTAAAGTGGCGTTGTTATTTGTACATGTTTGTTATTGTATGATGCAGACGTTTGAAGAAAGCAAAATCATCGTTACTGTGGTCTACTTACTAATATCAAAATGCTGGCCATTAAAATTGCGATTCAACAAGGATAGAAAATAACGAAACATGATTTTTTGTGCTTTTACAGCATTTTAGGAAGAATACGTGATAAAGTGTGTAGGTGTTTTTGGAGGGGGGGGGGTTACAAGATGCAGAATGTAGTATCCCAGCTGCCACTTCTGAAAGTTAACATCATCTCAAACGTAGCTGGTCGCCAAGTTGTACTGAACTTGGATGACTGATTAGGTACATCATTCCTGTGCCAATGGTCATCAGTTGTGGTGGCTTATGAGTTGTGAAATGCCAGTCTCTCATTAACCCATGACCAGATGTTTTCAGTGGTTGAGATATCAGGGGAATTTTCTGACCAGGACTACAAGCATAAATGTGTGTATGGGGATTGGTCAGGAAAGCATGGGCAACATGCGGCCTTGCATTGTAATGTTGAAAGATGATAATAGAATAGAGAGACCTTGAAGATAGGCCTCAGTCACTAGCTTACATACATCCGAAATGTAATGGCTTCTGTCTAAATTACTAACTATGCGAATCAGAGATCATAGTGTTTTGTACACACTGGCACTCCATGCCATCACACCTGTATGATGATAGGGAATGCAGTCTGGCAATGTTCATTCTCTTTGGAGCCTCCACACATGGATATATCCATTGTGATGCTGTACACAGAACAGGGACTCATCTGAAAAGGTGACGTGGCATCACTGCTGTGCCCAGTTTTGTCGTTGGGCACATCACTGTTGTCGTGTCTCTCTCTGCTACTGTATGAAGGAAAACCAAAACAGTGGTTGCTGTGCGGACCATCAATGATCCTCGAGATGTCATCATATTGTCTGTTTGGATATTTGTCTTGCTGCAAACAAGTATTCCTGGCTCAAGGTAATTGACGTGGCTGCATGATCCTGTATGGGTTAGTGAATAATACATCTGCTCTTGCTTGATTCTATTTGCTTGGGACCATTGACATCCAGCATGGCAGTGATTATGGCCCTCTTGAACTCGTCAAATCCAGTTTGCATGGCAGTCTTGGAATCACAAACAGTGTAAGCAGAAACACCACAGTATGTCAAACTGCAGTCTCGATTGGCCATGACTCCCCTTCTGTTGAACTTAGATACATGTTGGTAGATGTTTATCTTATTTTGTGCGAGTATGACACAGTCTTCTTGCAGAAAAGGGTAGTGTTTGAATTTGAAGATAATGAAGTCACAAATTGAGTTCTTATCCTCCTTTTTTTTCCGTCTAGATGTTTTTTTTTTTTTTTTGTCGAGACTGTGGATGGTGTATCTCTCCCCGACCTGCCACTTTTATGCTTTGAAGTTGTGCCATCTCACCATTTTCTTTCTCAGCTGCTGACTAGAGCCATGAAATCCTGAAAACTTTTTTAGGCACCAAATTAATTCCACCTTTCCAGTTTACAGATTTGATTTGAGAATGTACCTCATGTTAGAAATTGAGCTCCTTCTCTTTGTTGATGTGCAGTAAATGCTTTTTTGGTATGAATTATCATTTTTTAAATGAAATGAGCTAATAGTTTGATTTTTGAATTTATTTTAGTTTCTTTAATCAGTCCAGGATGACCATTTGTAAGATTATACACAAACTGTAACCACATGATTTTGTTTCCTCCATGTTACTGCATGAATAATGTTTTCATTTTTCTTGTATGTTAAACAGACATTTATGTTGGCAGGATTGAGAAGTACCGCCCAATGAAATTTGAAGATATTGTAGGAAATGAAGAGGGTGTAGCCCGCTTAGGGCAGTTTGCAAAAACTGGGGAATGTCCAAATATCATAATTGCTGTAAGTATTTAGTACATCACACAAACAGGTATGTAGTTTATGAAGCACAAGAGCAGACAGTCCTATTCTTGAGACTAATGAAATATGGGCTGATTGATTTGTGCAAGAATAACCAGTGATCGATAAATGATGAGTAGTAGTATTGGGACATGCCAGAAAGTTATTCGTTGTCTTATTAGCTACTCACACATTTAGAATTAATTTAGAAGTGTCTGATATTTCATTATAAAGTAACTGTTTTCTAAGTAAAAGTCTGTATTCAGAAATATTATATCCAGAACCAGTAGAAGTTGTAGTTACTAATGTGGTTATATTTTAGAATTAAATGACAACTGAAATTCATAATATTTTTTAACATGAAGAAGGAGTTGAGTAAGATGGAACCGATCCTCCATTAGTAATTTTTATTCTATCTTAGCACAGTAGCTGCATCAACAACAGTGTTTTCTTTGCAGATATGAATTAGGAAAAGGATGATATAAACTTTAAGAATAATTATGGAGAGTAATTTACTAGCTGGTTAAAGGTAAGCAGTTTAGACTGAATGTGTATTATATCAGTAGGGATTAAAATTCTAAGACAAGATGCATGCATTTTATTATGTCGGTTGTGGGAACTACAAACTAGAAGGCTGTCGCAGGGTGGGGGTGGTAATATACGTAAGATTGTGGGAGACAACTGGGACAGAAAGATGATGAGGAGAGGGAGAGCATAAAAAGTGGAAAAGAAAATAATTTATATACACAAGAAGTACGATGACAAAAGAGTGAGATAGGTCATACCACAAAATGAGGAAAGGGGCTGAGAAGAGGAAAAGGAGAAAGTAATGCCACATTAGAGACTAGCTAATGATGAGATCCAAGTATAGACTTAAGGAATGAGCTTGTTCAGTACACTGATTTATTTGCAATGTAAGCAGTATATACACTCATTCCTACTTACCGAGAGCTTAATTGCTGCCATTTGCAGGACAAAACTTTCATAGCAATTGATAGAAAATGTATGAACTCTCACTCATTGTTCTGTTTGATTGTGTATCCTTTTGTTGCACCATGGTCCAGATTCCATGTTAAACTGTGGAAGTTATGCTAAAGGCATGCTTTGATGGTTTAACATGGAGGAGGTAAATCCTGTGTCAACTGAAGTAAAACCATAGCTACTACAAACGAATATTCTTTGTCAAGCAGCGGTTAGTTGTCTTACGTATTCCGCTGTTGGTACAAGGCCTGACATGGCATCCGCAGTGAATTGCGTGTCAAAATTTTTCGAGTATGCTCAAGAAAATCACAGGTCTTTGGTGAAAAAGATTCTAAAGTACAGGGTGATTATAATTAAAGATAAACTTTCAAACCGCTGTAGAAATAACACTACTGGTCAGAATAACGTCAAATTGTAACAGAATACTAGAAGAGGATAAAACGCATGGCGGAATAATAAAAAAAATAGTTATAAAATGTAGCAATAGATGGCGCTGTAAGCATCGTAATTTAATAGTGCTCAACATCAAATGACAAATGAATCATACAATGCCTAAGGTGTATGTTTGATGTTAAACAAACTGTACTACTCAGCATGCATGGGTGTACAGGTGTGATACTGTTAGTTACGTAAGCCCATATCACATTAGATGGTAAAAATTGGCTTTTAATTGTCCTGAAGCCAAAAACCGCATAAAAAGCATCACTCACATCGGTTTTTAATTGTCCTGAGGCCAAAAACGACATAAAAAGCATCAATCAAAATCAAATCGAATTATTAAGTTCCATGTGACGCTCAAAACATGTTCAATATGCTGTCCACCATTTTCTGCAACAACTTGATATCAAGAAACAGCATGTTCCACAACTGATCGAAGTGTTTCCGGGGTCACATTCAAAATGTGTTGCGCAGTGCGTGCCTTCAGTGCAGCTAAGTTTGCAATCGGAACACAACATCTTTCAGATAGCCCCACAGCCAGAGGTCATGCGGATTAAGATCAGGTGATTGGAACGACCAGGCTGTAGGGAAATGGCGACTGATCATTCTAACATTTCCAAAATGGTGCTTCAGCAACTGCTTAACTGGATTTGTAATCTGTGGAGGTGTGCCATCTTCCATAAAAATGATCACATCCATGCTGTTGGAGAGCTGGAATAACCTGGTTGCGCAAAAATTACTCATAGCGCTTACCAGTGATGGTACAAGTAACAGGACCGGAAGCACTTGTCTCTTCGAAAAAATATGGCCCTAAGATAAATGATTCTGTAAACCTGCACCACACAGTGACCTTTTCAGGATGACGTGGTACTGGTTGATTTATGTGTGATTTTCCATTGCTCATATTCGGCAATTCTGTGTATTGACGTATCCTGTCAGGTGGAAGTGGGCTTCGTCTGTCTACAAAATCTTCCACATGCAATCATTGTCCACTTCATTGCGAGCAAGAAATTCTAAACCAATGGTATCTCTTGCTGGCAGCTCAACAGGAAGCAACTTGTGCACATGGGTAATTTTGAATGGATAGCAAAGAAGGATGTTTCGTACGATTTTGCGCTCCGTGCTCACAGGTATGTCCACTGTTCAGACAATTCTCTTTGCACTACATGTTTCCCCACCACCACTCGTATCCTCTTGCGTTGTTGTGGCCACTACTTCCACTGACATTGAATCAATTCGTTTCCTCTCTCTGAGGTTGCACACCAAAAGAATCCACCTTTCCCAATTTCCGAATCATTTTCTCCAGACCTGCAGCAGTCATCAGACCAATGCCTTTTTTTTCAAATCCTTCAGTGCCCAGGACTTCTGCAGAGCGACGTGTGCACAGTCGTCATTCTTGTAATACAGCTTTACAAGCAAAACATGATCCTGCATTGAGACAGTCATGGCGAATGTCACAGACTTGAAAGGAAGAAAAGCCATTTATCCGGCCTGTTTATACCAACCTCAGTGGGTCGTGCGCATGACAGGTGTTTTCATTTATGTATTCTGAGACATATAGCGACATTTATTGTTCAATTTTCACACTATTTTTTCCCCCCATACATTTTCCCCCTTCTTCGATAATATTGTGTTGCAATTTGCCGTCATTCTGACTAGTGGTGTTATTTCTACAGCATTTTGAAAGTTTAACTTTCACTATAATCACCTTGTGTGTAAAAGGTTGAGTGTAACTGTGTATAAAGTTCGAAGCTAGCCATGCAGATTTAAGACTTAAGAAACACACACTTATGCTGGCTATGCCAGTGTTCCAGCAACTCGATGCTCAGTAAGTGAGAAGGCTGCAAGAGTTTGCAGAGGAGCAGTTAAGAACAGGTAAGTGGCAACAATGTGTATTGTTTTCAACAGGTAGTGTGGCTATTCAAACCCTCTGAATAAATTTCGCCAATAGCGTGTGTTCCAGTTCTTGTTGTTAATGAAAAGATCCACGAGACATATGCATAACAAGTGTAGAGATTGTTTCTTTAAAACAGTTGAGGCATTCATAGCACCACAACATCACATGAAACTACCAATGTGGTGGCTCACAATTCAGCATCTTGGAAGGTACATGAAGAACACTTTCCTGGGTGCCCAGAAGAAACTGCTACCTATAAATCACCGACTAGTCTGTTTGTTGTCACAAGGAGCAAAGCCTCGTGTACCACAGAACACTCAACAAAATTTACCATTAGTGCCCTTGAAATTGCCAGATTTGTAGTATTTTCTACTTTGTTCTTAGTTCAGATGTGTATATTTGCCTTTGGTATTGCTTGCTTCTGGCTCAATAAACAGGCCTTTTATTGATGTTAAGTGTACTCACTGTGAAGCATGAAAGACTTGAAAAATCACTTCAGAACATGGAAAGAAATTAAATTGATAGTGCAGTAGCTGATTGTCTAGTCCAAGGCAGTATCAAGTCTCTTTCTTGAAATTTGTCTGATAACTTGTGAGATATTTCAACTTCAGGTTGATACTGCTCATTGCAAGAATTTGTCTGCTCATTGCAAAAATTTGTAGGCTGAGGGGGTGGGGGCAGCTGCACATTCATTATTATTTAAAGTGACTGAAGATATCTTTTGATTGCATTATGTAGAGATATTTGGGTGTATATTGGAGTGGATGCTGTTATATTGTGAATAAAATAATCAGTTTGGAGATTTTGCTCCGTCTCAGTTGACTCCATACAGTCAGTTATTTTTCGTCTTTGAGGCTTGTCTGTGGGTGGCAAATTATCAATATTCTATATGTTAACACTTATGGGATAGTTATTTGGAAGCAAAAGTTGTGACTGATCAAACTTTTAAAACACTACACTTACAGGCATGCTCAGTATACAGATGGACATGCATTATTTTCAATCACAAATAAGAGCAAACTGCTGCAAAAATATAAAACAAACAGGAATTCTTGGTAAAACATCATCAGACCAGCAGAATTTGCAAGTGTATCACTAGCAGAATGGCAGCAGACATATAGATTCCTCAGGTACATAAAGTAGAATGTTCCACTTTCTTGCAAATATTGAGAGACTGCAAAACTGTTAAGCGAATCACCAGGTGTGACTGTTGAACATGTGTTTCCAAACATATACTGATTATTTGTATGAAAAAAAGAAAAGGGGGGGGGGGCAGTGACTCATGCAAAGAATCAGATCAGTCTGTAGTCAGAAGGATACTGGAAAAATCTGAATGGAACACAAATTATGCATGGAGTAAAGGTAGAAAGTGTAACTTCCATTTCAGTGTCATTGACAGAAATGAACTGATAATTGCATACATACACTGTAAGGTTTCAGTACTTTGCTTGACATCTCTTTAAATTTCAAAATTATAACTGGTTTTCAGCAATACAGTATAAGGATGAATCTGTAAAATAGTTTTGTTGTTGTCTCTCAGTTTCTTGCTCCGGATTACTACTTGATTTATTTGTGAAGTTCATTTTTGTGAAGAGTACTTCCTACTTTTTTGATGATTCAGTGGTAGGATTTACAGCATCTTTGTGTAATTACTTAACTGGTATAGTCAGTTCATTACTATCATCCTCATAGTAGTGTGATAAAAGTAAATTTTGACAATTTTATGCAGAGTGATTGATAGTTAGGGCCTACTGTTGTTACCAACACACACTGACTGCAGTCCCCAGAACTGACCGGGGCTTGGCACACCAGTTTACTGTTCATGGACGATATGGTGACACATACCAACTAAACGGTTGCAAGCATGCTGGAGACAACTGGCTCAGCAGCTGCATTGCTGGAGCAATGACATCATCTTAACTTCTATGACTCAAACATCAAAAGTTGCAACTTATATAAGGTTTTTATTCATTCTCAGTTTTCTTTTGTAAATCTGATAGTACATGATTCCCAGTTTCAGGTATGGTTGTTATGTAATGTATGTTTTATGTTAATGTATAACAGTGTTTATTATCCAAATTTCAATTTTTCTGGCCCCATACTTAAACACTAATCATTGCTCTTATGATACACACAAATTATAGTCAGTTTTTTTTTCCTTTCAGGGGCCACCAGGTGTTGGCAAAACCACCACTATTTTGTGCCTTGCAAGAGTTTTACTAGGAGATGCAGTCAACTCAGCTGTTCTTGAACTGAATGCATCAAATGACAGAGGACTGGATGTTGTTAGAAATAAGATTAAGATGTTTGCTCAGCAGAAGGTTACATTACCACCAGGCAAGCACAAAATTGTGATACTTGATGAAGCTGACAGGTAAGTCTCCTCTATACATATATCTTGATACTTAATATGCCTGGACTACTTTGTAGGTACAATGAAAGTTTTCGAGCCAATTAATAAAATTTGCAACTATAATACACACATTTTGAAAATATATATAAAAATCGGGCAACCTGCAGAAAACAAATTATTTTATGAACAAAGAAAATGCTTTATGCTTTTTTTGTAACTATTAATTATAGCGTCACTCAAGTTGTTGTTTATAATGCTTTTAAAATTGGCAAAGTACAGAAAATAATTGCTTTCACAAGTAAGACATTTTTGTTTCGCCTGCCCCCCACCCAATCGAAAATGTTATTGCGCCACATGCGAGTTTTTTCTGCCATGCCACTGTTTTGCATGAAATGACAATAATTTAACAAGGCTGAAGTGAAGTGCAGATTGTGTTGTTATCAGGTAGAAATTATGTTAATGATGTAATGTGTTCAGTTAATGTAATTTTTGTAAGTTATGAATGTTCTGCATAACTTACTTCACAGTAAATCGGTGTTTTTGATTTACAGTTACTGTAAATAACTAGTGTATAATGTTACATTACTTTTATATTTAACAAGAATGTATATTGTCTGCTTTTACAGTAAATAAACAGTATTGTTCAATTTGTTAGTTGCTATTATCCGCGAATAACTGGATATCGGTGCACACATCAGAGCTGTAGAAGAAATTGAGACATGGTGGTGGATGAGCCAGCTTTAGAAGAGTAATCAAAACTATTGGTAGGGAACAAAATGAGACACACAGACCAGAACAGGGACAGACCACCTAGACGACAGTGAGGTCCTACCCAAGCAATCGCCACAACAATGACAACATGGCCAAATGCAGCAGAAAGTCAAATCCAAGACAAGACCAAAGAGAGTAACCAGGTGTCAAGCAAGGTAGATATCAAGCAGTTCTGGCACAGCAAAGATGGAGCAGACAGTATGAAGTGCAAATGCTTAACTGACAAGCTGTGCACTGTGCGGTGTCTATGTACCGGGTGCGAGGAATGCTGTTGTCAGTCGTACTCACGTGGCTTGACAGTGGCACTCTCGCCTTGCAAGCACAGTTCTGCACTGCAGTGGTGCCTCCTAATGGCCGTTTAAGGGCATCTTCTCTGGTGGACATTCAACCTCCGCAGTGGCCTATACCAGATTAGTGACTATGAACTCCAAAACGTTTCAGAAAAAAGTAAATTTTATAACAGTGATTTTTATCTCGTTTTGGCTGTTAATTGCATCAGTTCTTAAAGGCAACTGGTAATACTTGGAGGATATTAGACACGTAAATGTAAGCAGAATTGTTAAGCATAGCTTAAAGTTATTGTTCAGTAAAATATTGGAACAGCCACAATGCAGATCGACTGTGTATGCTGTTCTCAGGTGCAGGATGAGTTAGTTGCTGTTAGTAAACAGCTGGAAATTGTCCCTACTACTGTCAAGTGATTGGAAGCTGCTGCAAAGAGACGTGTTTAGAGGGCTAGCAAGTCGTGATAGAGGTGCCAAAGGTACCTTAAGCACTACACTCTCCTGTGGTTATCATCTCAAGTACTGGAAGTACAGGATCCATTACAACTTGGCCATTCGACTGTGAGTGGTGTGTCAATGGTAGGTGCAGGTGCCCTGCACAGGGGAGGTAGGGACCAACGAGAATTCAGGGTGCTCCACCCATCTCACTAACCAAGAAGTTTGACGTGCCATCTTCCACTGAAAGTGAATCTGAGCTAGTGAGACTCACTTCACCTTTTGAGAAACTTGTTGTGTCTCATGTCAAGGGTAGGAAAACAATAAAGGGTAGGGGTCTATTAATAATCAGCAGTACAGCTGTGGAGCAAATAATGGAAATGGGGAGGAACACCATGTGCACTCAGTATGTGCGCCTGTAGGCCTGATACAACACCCTGAAGAGGCTATTCTGGCAGCCATTGAGGGGCATGGAGCAGCCAACTGTAGACTGTAGCACACATTGCAACAAATGATTCTTCTCATATAGGCTCTTAGGTCATATATTGGTCATTCTAGTGACGGACAGAGTAGGTTGAGAATATCAGCCTTTCTCATGGGGTTTAATTGAAGCCTCCAATCTGTAGCATTGTCCCCAGAGCTAATTGTGGCCCCCTGATTCTGGTTGAGTGGAAGGCTTGAATCAGAGGCCACAAAGGTTTTATGACAAGCTAGGATGTGACTTCTTAGACTTGGGCCAACTGTAGGGTCTCCCTAAATGAGTAGTGTGTGCACTATATAGAAGAGGCTGCTTCTCAGATAGCTGACTGTGCTGAGTGCACAAAAGGGCTTAAAAAAAAACTTCACAAACGCGTCAATGCTTCACAGTTGCTAAATATGTATGGGAATTGGATACACATATAAACATATAATCTTCTCCCCCCCCTTTTCTCTGCACATCTTCTCCTCTTCTCCCCTCCCCATTCATCTCCTCCTCTTCCCTCCCTATGTCCATGTGGAAGACTTGTTTCATTAGTAGAATACTAGGGAAATGCAATAAGTCTACAAGGAGATTGGTACAAAACACTCATGTGACCTATCCTGGAATATTGCTCAAATGTGCAAAACTCATTCCATATAAGACTAACATAGGAAATTGAATTTATACAAAGGAGATCTAAATGATTAATGGAAAATCTCATATAAAGATGTGAAACAAATACTAACAAAGAGATAGAGGGGCTGGCTAGTACTTACCTCAGCTCAGTACAGCCGATAGATACACAAAAAACAGAACCGAAAATTTACGTTCCTAGCTTTCGGAACAAATGTTCCTTCATTAGGGAGGAGATAGGGGAAAGAAAGGGAAGAAGGGAAAGTGGATTCAGTTACTCACAACCCAGGTTATGAAGCAACAGGGAAAGGAATACAGGGAGGGTAGCAAGGATGGAGGCATGGTTGTCAGAGGGAAGCCAAAGATGTTCTACTGTAAGTACTGTGCCAACTTCATACCAAAGAGGATGCATACAGAAGTAAGGAGGTATATAGTATAAAGATAAACACAACTATGTAGGATGAAAAGGTGCGTGAATGGCTAAAGAGGAAAGAGAAAGAGGAGAAGACTGAAGAGTAAATGGGAGTGAGGTTGTTTAACATAGGTTCAGTCCAGGGGGATGGCGGGATGAAAGGATGTGTTGGAGTGCAAGTTCCCATCTCCGCAGTTCAGAGGGACTGGTGTTGGGTGGGAGAAGCCAAATGGCACATACGGTGTAGCAGGTTCCTAGGTCCCTAGAATTATGCTGCAGGGCATGCTCCGCTACTGGGTACTGGACATCTGCTTGGCGGACAGTTCGTCTGTGTCCGTTCACGCGCTCAGCCAGTTTAGTTGTTGTCATACCGATGTAAAAGGCTGTGCAGTGCAGGCATGTCAGCTGATAAATGACATGTGTAGTTTCACATGTGGCCCTGCCTCGAATTGTATGTGTTTTACCAGTAGCGGGGCTGGAGTAGGTGGTTGTGGGGGGATGCATGGGGCAGGTTTTGCAGCGGGGTCGGTTACAGGGGTAGCAACCGCTGGGTAGAGAAGGTAGTCTGGGAATATTGTAGGGTTTAACAAGGATGTTAGGGAGGTTAGGGGGGTGACGAAAGGCAACTCTGGGTGGTGTGGGGAGAATTTTGTCAAGGGATGATCTCATTTCAGGGGTTGACTTGAGAAAGTCATATCCCTGGCAGAGTAATTTGTTGATGTATTCGAGGCCAGGATAATATTGGGTGACAAGGGGGATGCTTCTGTGTGGTCTGGGGGTAGGAACATTGTTGTTGGACAGGGAAGAATGTATTGCTCAGGAGATCTGTTTGTGGACAAGGTCTGCAGGATAGTTGCGGGAGAGGAAAGCACTGGTCAGGTTATTGGTGTAATTGTTGAGGGATTCGTCACTGGAGCAGATATGTTTGCCACGAATACCTAGGCTGTAGGGAAGGGATCGTTTGATGTGGAATGGATGGCAGAGGTGTGGACTTGAGCTTCAACAAGATGAAGGTCAACATCCAGGAAGATGGCTTGGGTTTTGGAGAAGGACAGGGTGAAATTCAGATTCGAAAAGGAGTTGAGGTTATGGAGGAAATTAAGGAGTGTATCTTCACCATGAGTCCAGACCACAAAGATGTCATCTATAAACCTATACCAGGCCAGGGGAAGCAGCTGTTGGGTCTTCAGGAAAGCCTCCTCCATGCGGCCCATGAAGAGGTTGGCATAGGATGGAGCCATCCTGGTTCCCATGGCCGTTCCCCTGATTTGTTTGTAGGTCTGGCCTTCAAAAGTGAAGTAATTATGGGTGAGGATGAAGTTGGTAAGTGCGATAAGGAATGAGGTTTTTGGAAGATCTTCGGGTGGGCGTTGGGAAAGGCAGTGCTCAAGGGCAGAGAGACCATGAGCATGTGGGATGTTTGTGTAAAGGGATGTAGCATCTATGGTGACAAGAAAGGTTTCAGGTGGGAGAGGAGTGGGAATGGATTTGAGGCGTTCTAGGAAATGGTTTGTGTCTTTGATGTAGGATGGGAGTCTGCGGGTGATAGGTTGGAGGTGTTGGTCTACCAGAGCTGAGATACGTTCTGTTGGGGCTTTGAAGCCTGCTACAATGGGACGGCAAGGACGGTTCTCTTTGTAGATTTTGGGTAATAGGTAGAAGGTAGGGGTACGTGGCTCAGGTGGAGTGAGTAGGTCTATGGAAGCCGTTATGAGACCTTGTGAGAGACCTTGGATTTTTAGGATTTTCTGCAGCTCAGTCTGGATGGAGGAATGGGATCCTGGGTAACAGCTTTGTAGGTTGAGGTGTCAGAGAGTTGACGCAGTCCTTCTGCCACATACTCCACACGGTCAAGTACCACAGTTGTGGAGCCTTTATCTGTCGGGAGGATGACAATAGAGCAGTCTGTTTTCAGCTCCTTAATGGCACGGGATTCAGCTGGGGTGATGTTGGGGGTTGTCGGGATGTTCTTCAAGAAGGACTGGAAGGCAACACTGGATGTGAGGAATTCCTGAAATGTCTGCAAGGAATGGTTTTGGGGGAGGGTAGGAGGATCCCTTAGAGAAGGCGGTCGGAACTGTTCTAGACAGGGTTCAACACTGGGTCTAGTATTTGGGGGCTGTGTTTGGGTAGTGAAGTGATATTTCCAGTTGAGGTTCCGGGTGAATGAGAGGAGATCTTTAACCAGGGCAGTGTGGTTGAATTTAGGCGTGGGGCTAAAGGATAAGCCTTTTGATAGAATAGATGTCTCTGGAGAAGAGAGGGATCTGGATGAGGTTTAGAACTGTATTGGGACTGGTGATATGTGGCATTTGACTGTGGTTATAGTTGAGATTTGGTCTGTGTGGGGTATGTGCTGGGATGGGGAGATTGAGTAGGGTGGCTAGTCTAGGTTTGTTGGCTATGAGGGGGGTTTGTTGAAGGTTCTGTTGTGGTTGGTGTTTGTGAGGGATAGGGAGAGGGACCCCACTTCTTAGGTGTTGCACTAGCACTGTGGATAGTTTTTTCAGGTGGTGTGTGGCATGGAACTCAAGTTTGCAGCTGGCTTCTAGGATGATGTTCCTGAGTGTGCTCTCCAAGCAAGGGTTTGAGAGGTGGGGGACTTTGAAGGGAGATAGGAGCTGTTGGGAGTGGTGGTTACATGAAGTAGTGTAGAGATTCAGGACAAGTTGGGTAAGGGCTAAGGATTGAAGGTTCTGGAAGTCCAGGAGAGACTCGTGGAAGGAGGAATTGCACCCAGAGATGGGAACTTTTAAGGTAAGTCCTTTAGGGGTAATTCCAAAGGTTAAGCAGGACTGGAGGAAAAGTATGTGGCTACGGTGAATGCATGTTTCCGGAATGAATGTAAATAATGTGGTATAGGATTAGGGAACATAGTGGGTAACTGGTGGGTAGGGAAATTAAATAACTAAAGTTAAAATAGTAATCATAAGAAGGAATAAAACACGGAGGGAAGGACGAGAAAGAAAGAAATTATGTTGGTAATGTTCAATACCAAAGGAAGACCACTAAATAAGAAAAATACGGAAAAGTTGACCAGACCAAGCAAGTATGTCCAGATCTTTTTTGCGGCACGCGCAATCTTTTTTGCGCCGCTCGCTATCTCTGTTTTTGAGCAACGTGTGTTCTTTTCCCCTGATCTGGACAAGTCATGTGAAGTTAGCACCCCTTTTTCGAGAAATATTCATTTTTTCCACAGTTCTTGTTAGATGTGCCATAGTTCTAGAGTTCTTTGCACAAAATTTCAATAGTTCTGCAGAATGTAACTAAGAAAACAAGAATACTCGAAAAATTTTCGTATCGAAAACATTCTTTGTCAATTTCCGCATAATGTAAATAAGTACAAGTCTCCTGAGCACAGTTCTGAACAGAACTCCAAGAGTTCTATCGAAAATCCCAATAACATTTTTTTATGGCGATAATAGTTTCAGATAAATTGATTTACTGTGGGGGGCACTTTCTCTACAGAAAATATAAATATATTCGTACGACAGTTCTGATGACAGTTCTGGACACCACGTGAAGAGTTCTATCGAAAGTCTTAGTAGCATTTTTTTGTGCAGGTAATAGTTTAAGAGGTAACTGTAGCTTAATTAAGAACCCCATAAGAGCTCCTACTGTGAAGCTGGCACCCTTTTTTTTTCAGAAATATATATTTTTTTCAAAGTTCTTAACAGATATGCCATAGTTCTAGAGCTCTTTGTACAGGATTTCAATATTTCTGCAGAATTCAGCGAAGAAAACAACAATACTCGAAAAAATTTTTGTATCGAAAACATTCTTTGTGAATTTTCACAAGAAGTAAATTCGTATACCAGTTCTGAGGACAGTTCAGAACAGAACACCAAGAGTACTTTCGAAAATTCAAATTACATTTTTCTGTGCAGCTAATAGTTTGCCAGATAATTGCAATTTAAGGAGGAAAATCTTTTCCCTTACTGTGAAGCTGGCACCCTTTTCTTCTGAAATGTATATTTTTTCAGAGTTCTTGATGGATATGCCATAGTTCTAGAGTTCCTTGTACAAAATTTGAATAGTTCTGCAGAATATAGGAAGAAAACAGTGTATAACATAGCTGATTCAGGAACCCTTTCCTTCTGATACAATTCTTACTGTTGCCACAATAAATCACTTGTGCATAGATTCCAACTGTACTGATCATTACAAAAATATAACCATTGACCAGCGGCGCACATTTCTTGCAGCGTTGTACAAAGCATTCAGATTATCCGCTGTGAAAATACCACACTTAACGCTATTGTAAAATTTACGATGGATGGCTTCAGTTTATCTACAGTGTCAGCATCTATCGAATTATCTTCATGCAAACGTGATGCCAGGGTCACACACTTCCCCTTTTTAGGTACGGAGGAAACTTAGAGTTCAGTCTTGTGGAAGACAAAAAAGGAACTATGGGCAGCTCTTCTTTTATGGATAGCAAACTCTAGAGAAATCTCATGCTTGTTTTTCTTCATCATGCCAACAAAAGAAAAAGTCTCCCTTCATAGATATATTATCATTCCAGTACTAGTTAACCAGTTGTCCGCTTTCACATTTCGACCTGACTGTTATATAGCTTTACACAGTCACAGAACATCAAAATGTTTATTGCTCATTGCTCAGTTGGTAAATCCTACTGGTTGCAACACAGCGTATACTTCCAAATTGTACAGGTAAAATGCTTAAGAATCCACAAAAGTATAGATTTTAAATCCATACTTGTTTGTTTTGATAGGTACATATTGGCGAAAACTGTACCTTCCACAGAATCCTTCCAGCTTCTTGGCTATTGTAACATTTTCTCCAAGAGTATAAGATTTCTGGTAGTTGCGTACAAACACAGTAAATATTTCCCAAATTGCTGTTAGCTTATCTAATTGTCTCCTTTCATCACGAAAAGCGCAACTGTAAAATCTAAGGCACTCCACAATAAATTTGAAACGTTTTATGTTCATTTGCGAGGTGAAATTTTTCAATGCCATCCCCATCAGTTCCACACAGATCTTCCAGGCTTTATCTGTTACTTTTGTTAACAACAATTAAAAACAAGAGATTGATGAAGACTTTCAATTCAATAAAATCTATTGATTTTACCCCTCTCTCACGCTGAAATGAAGCTTTGATGCTCTCAAAATGCTGATTGGAATACAAAACTACAATAGACAAATATCGTCATCTATGAGGCAATCACAGCATCACAAAGGTTTCTTTGGCTGCGCCTATCGGTCCAGGTAAATTTCAAATAATATTATCCTCTTCGAACAATATGCTTTGGATTTCTACAACATGATCTAGTGCATCCCACTTAAAATAATAAAATTCCTATAAAATAACGCAACCAGGCGCAGTGTATTAATTTGATATTTGACAATTCAGACAGCGGAAACTGACGATTAAACAGTTCAAACAGAATTTAAGTGCATTTTACATTCTGGATTAGCTTTGTACTTCTTATTACGTTGATAAACAAATAAATTAATTACTGAAATGAAATACGAAAGGGCACAGTGGATAACAAAGAGTTATTGGCTCATATCTCATCGAGAGAGCATTAGCGTCGATACTGAATCATACAACAATGAAAGGCATACAGGGAAAGAAAGCTATAACGAGAAGGCGCCAGTGCTTCCAATGTTGACAAGTAATTTACAGAATCACACAACAATGAAAAGCATACGGAGAGGGGAAGCTGTTAACGAGAAGGCGCCAATACTGCAAATTGTTGAAAAGTAATTTACAGAAAATTTCGACATGTATCAATCTGAACAGCTGCGCCCGATGGAAGGATAATGAAAACTACGATACATCCCTGAGATCTCTCAAGACCAAAAAATAATAAATAAAGCACAGCAACAATGCAAAAGCCGTACCACTACAACTGGAAACAATGAACATGTGAACTGCGTCTTTTAAACAATCGGCAAATAACGTCAGTGTAGCAGTTACAATAGAGGTAGCATCAAAGCTTCTCGCGGTAGCATCAAAGCTAATGACAGCAACAGCTGCACTTTTTGGGTGGCGCGCGCTGCGTCGTGTGAAGCCGTCCGCCAGCGCTGCATTTCGCTCCTTGATCTGCCCCTCATGACTAAACGTAACAGTACTGCTCACTCTCATGCGAATAATCATTATGCTCGTTCAGTCAGAGCTCTTGTGCAGTCGGTGCTGTTGTGTAAGTGATATTTATGAACCGTAATACCCAAAAAATGTACAATCTACCAGAACTGAAACATCTTCTCAGCATGGAGGAATTTAAAGTAATCGATGATAGAGGCATTCAATTCACTCCGTCTCATTCGGTCTTCCAAAAACTGTCCGATTCCATGGCCGACATCAGCTTGAAAATGTCTTCAAAACATACTTACACAACAATTAAAGAAGATCGTCATGATCTTCTTACTTTTGTTAGAAACAGCTCCAGGCTGGAATGTTTCATTGAAGAAAAAGACGACAGCAAAGATGAGTCGTGGAATGTTTTTGGTTCTTCGTGCAACAAGGACATGACAAAGCAATTCGACTTACTGCTGTCAGCATAAAAATGGTCTACCATAAAACCATCAAAGAGGAAACTTGGAAAGCCTTCAAGACTGGAGATAGGGAAATGGACCGATTTGATGGCTGATAAAATTTATGAACATCACAAAATTCCATGTGCCTTTTCTTTCAAATACGCGAAAGTGTGTGAAAGCTCAAGTTCAAAGTACCTCTTGAAGATCAAAGGAAGGTGTACATAATGCGGAGCCACTTTCGAAGGGATTGCTCTGAAGAAACCAAAAAAGGACAGTGATATTATTCTGAACTGCAGACTTTCTAACTTTTCAGACGATAGAAATCACATGAAAAGAAGACAACTTCGTGGCATGAGAAGACAACAGGTAGCTGCTAAATTGGTTGATAACAGGATTCCTGCAGCTCTTTGGCGAAATTATGAAGCGAAAAATATGTCTTTCGGAGACATGATTCCCCCAAATTTACCAAACGCTGACGTCTCGAGAAAGGCTAAAGGAGAGGAAAGGGACAAACGATTTAGTATAACAACTAGTAAGCCTGTTGAAAACCTGCAAATCGCAAAACATACAACCCATCAGGACGAAATTCACGGAATCGGATTGGACCCATTCTTCTGTATATATTGGCTGAAAGATCAAAGTCAGTTGCACAACTATTGTCATCAAATCAATAGCGGTGTATACGATTCAGTAGATGCTACAGGTGGCGTTGCATTTCGAGTTATTTCACGATTTGGGGATCTGTCAAACAAGGAAATTAAGTCAAAGTATCAGTATATGTGCATCCGCGAAGTAAATGTCACTAGTAAAGATTCAAATATCGTCAATCGATCATCAATCATTTGCCCAACATATCAGACGATATCCTCTAGGCATGACACATCATTATTGTCATTTTTCTTTCTGGAAATCGTCAGATCTGGAGCTCCTAGACCAAACATCATGGTAACTGGTTTTGGTAAGGCTTTGTTGGTTGCCATTTCTAGAGCAATAGCCAATTGCTCGGACTTAACAGATTATTTGAATATGGGTTATAGTCATATTGTTTTGCATGAAAGAGTAATTCTACCCTCGTGTTGTTTGAGAATTTTAGTCATTTTATGGTCGTGATTTCGAGGTGGAAATGCTTCTCAAAAGGTAAATCACAAGTCAAACAACTTTATCTTCGAATTTTGGCCCATATTTACATGATGACAAATTTTCGTGATATTGAAAGTGCTTTGCGCTCACTTCTTTTGGTTGTTGCGTTGAGTGAACATCTTGGCATTGATGAGTGCGGTCAAGAATATTCATCAATGGAACATCAGCGCCACCTTGATAACATTATCAGATGTGGGCCACGTCATTCATATATTGACAAAAATAAAGATGATGACAAGAAAACTGATGATGTTGAAAACAATGATGACTGTCTTTTCCAGTTTTGAACTCTAAGGAATCTACTGCAAACATGTGGATTGATAGGGCAAAACGTATCTACAATGAAGCTGAAGTCATTGTGAATCAGACTAAGGATGACAATCTCTTCGATGTGAATCCGTACAACATTCCTAACGCTGCAGGGATGCTGAAAGAGTTGATGTACTATATACCACTGTGGACAGCTGTGATGTATTCTTCTTTCCATATTCGTTAGTCAGCAGCGACTGAAGGACAATTTTCAAAATTAAAGACAATGGGCTTTGACAAGCTGCCTTTACGAGTAGACAAATTCATTTTTCGACATTTGAAGTGGCTGCGTGAGGAAACAAAACTGTTAGCGCCTGTTTATGATGGAAAAACAAGATTCAAAGCAAGCTATGAAGCGCAAACCAATTGAAGCATCATTGCCTTACCATGAAGAAGAAAACTGGAGAGAAAAAAAATAAGAAGCTGAAGGTAACAAACCCCAAAAGCAATCATATCCTTGATAATTCTGAGAGCACGCTGAACAATACCTTACGAAGTGAGACCCTACACGATGATGGCAATGAGACAGAGTTAAACAAAATTTTTAATAATTTTGAATACAGATTTTCTCCTACTTCGAGCTCACTTGTTATGAATGCGGAGAACAACAGTCTCTCAGTCAGGAGCGATAGTGTGTGTTTTCAGCACTCTTCAGGTAATAATTTACTGCCGAATTTGGACTCTAAAGAGATATTTCATTCCACAAAAGACTATCGAGAATCATACTTGACCAGGGATGTCACTAAAATTTCATCCTGTGGTTCGAAAACAGAAGAAAACCGAGGGACCTGTAACAATAAAATGGAAGAGAGTGCAAGGCTGAAAAAGCTTCAAAATGAAATCATTGTCACATCGAACATGCAAACTAAGAGCAAGAAAAACTACTTAGATGATTGCCCAAACTGGAATTCAACTAAGAAATTCAGAGAGATTAATTTGACATTTTTGCCAAATGGGTCCTCAAGCAAATTCAAATCTGCTACCTACAAGTTGAAGGGAACGTGCGGTTTCGATTCTTTGATGACCTTATTCATGCAAGCAATATCACTCAGTGATGATACCATTCAAATGGTGAGCCATCCATTTTTGGATCTGGCTTTGGATGTTTTGGACAAAAAAATCATAAACTCCCAGCGTTTTAAGCAGAGATTTGATATTTTATATATGATACCATTCCTAAAAAAAAGGAGAAATCTCTCGAAAAATATTGTCTCTGAATGCAGAGTCGAATGTTGGGGAATTATACAAGACAATATTAAAAGATATCCCGATTTGCAACAAATGGCTCTGAGTACTATGGGACTTAACATCTATGGTCATCAGTCCCCTAGAACTACTTAAACCTAACTAACCTAAGGACATCACGCAACACCCAGTCATCACGAGGCAGAGAAAATCCCTGACCCCGCTGGGAATCGAACCCGGGCGCGGGAAGCGAGAACGCTACCGCACGACCACGAGCTGCGGACGATTTGCAACAAAAAGATATCGTGTCTGATTTGCTAAATTCATGCCATGTGAAACTACATTATATTTCCGTTGATACGTATGTGCTTTAAAAAGACTTGGATATAATTTCATGCAAGAGGCTGTAGATGCAACAAATGTAGGTCTAAAGACTATCATAAAATGCAAGAAGTGTAAAGGAGAAGCAGTCGAAGAAAAGAAATTCGGATGCTACTTGATTATAAGATACTAGTATAACAACTTGTCCACTAACTGAAGATTTATTTCCTCCGAATCAAAGGAAGAAATGTATGTTGCAAACGATCACGAAAGAAATCGTAGTCAACAATTAAGAGTACACTCTCGTTGGTGCCATTCATTATAAGAGCTCCATCAAACACTACACGACATATGTCTTCAATGAAACCTACTGGAAGCAGTACGATGACCAGTATAAAGATGTACAGAGAGTTTCAAAAGAAACGATAATTTCTCCACACCTGTTCATGTATGTCAAGACAGGAAAATTTTCAAGTGGCAGCTACAAGACCGACGAGATGAAACAAGTAGTTGTTACATAGGAACTTTACTTTATAAGGTAAGCAACTGCTAAAAGTTGATATCTAAATATTGCAAATAAACCTCTTCTGTTAATTCTTAGTATCTTTGGTTCTGGAACCACAGCCCTCCTGTTTTAGTTACTAGAATTTCACACCTCATAAATTCTGTGCTTATTTATTACTGAATCATACATATTTCCTTCTGGGTTTTAGTGTACCCCGAAGAAGAGCTGTTAAGGCACCTGTATATCACGGCCTGTAGTTTTTACTGGTACTTTGAAATTTAATAATCCAAGACTGTGAATATATTCAGGAATGAAACTTTTATCAAAGAATTGGTATATTGTGAGCTCTAGGTGAAATACATTGTAAATCTTTGGAATACATTGTGCAGTGAATATTGATGTTTTTCTTACATACTGAATTACACGTAATTGTTATTTTAGGTTCAATGTACTTACACACTATTCCAAATAAAAGATAAAAAACAAATTTTATTCTTTGAATTATTACCTTGTTGAAACAGCAAACCAGTAATATTTACCAATTTCATGTTTTGATTATTTTAAAAACAATGTATTTTAAGAGTCAAATTTTTCTCCCTATAACTTATGATCATAATATGACATACTGCAGCTTAAAATATTTAATCCATTGTTGAATAATGTGGTTCAGTGTGTAGGCAAGCACTATATTATTATTCATCCATAGCTTTGTTTATGTAGCTTTAATAGTGGATGAGATACCGGTAACAGTATCTCTGTATGCAAACACGTTGATTACAGAACATTGAAACTAAAGATTTGTATGTCATTTTCTTTTCAATGACGACATTGCCAACCATTCCTGCTCCATAATCTTGTTGATACCTTTCATGTCCTTTTCATTTTCTTTAGTTTTGCTTCTTTGTTATTCTGGCCTCCTTTTTCATGTTTTCAGCAGCTTTTTCAGTTTATGTGACATGTTGCCTGTCCGCCCATACCAGCACAAGTTTCATGTTGTTGCTAGTTTTGATGCCTGTTCTGCTCATTGTTTTTAATCTTTACTCCATCAGGCCAGCCGGAGTGGCCGAACGGTTCTAGGTGCTACAGTCTGGAACCGCGCGACCGCTCCGATCGCAGGTTCGAATCCTGCCTCGGGCATGGATGAGTGTGATGTCCTTAGGTTAGTTAGGTTTAAGTAGTTCTAAGTTCTAGGGGACTGATGACCTCAGAAGTTAAGTCCCATAGTGCTCAGAGCCATTTGAACCATTTTTACTCCACCATTAAAACTTATTGCAACTGTTCAAACGCATTCTGATTTTGTTTTATGCCACATAAACATTTTTCCTGCACATACGACAGTCGACAGGTTCTTCAAAGATATTACATAAACATGATTCTACGGAAACTGCAGCGCACAAATTAAATGTTCAAATGTGTGTGAAATCTTATGGGACTTAACTGCTAAGGCCATCAGTCCCTAAGCTTACACACTACTTAACCTAAATTATCTGAAGGACAAACACACATACCCATGCCCGAGGGAGGACTCGAACCTCTGCCGGGACCAGCCGCACAGTCCATGACTGCAGCGCCCTAGACCGATCTGCTAATCATGCGCGGCGTGCCCAAATTAAATAAAATGAAATTTAAGCACGAGAATGACGAGGTACTGAACATGAAGTGTATATTTTTAGAATCAGGAAGAACCAGATGAATTTTATTACATAAAACAGTAATTGTTTTGAGCTCTCATGACATCCAGGACTCACTAAAAGCTAAAAATATGCCCAGGACCCTCATGGATGGAAGTTAGGTGGCAACATCACCAGACGCTAGGATACATAAAAACATGTGCTGTGTGTAACGAATAAATTTGAAATTGCTGTCGTTAATATTGTTGCAAACGTTTGTTCTACTTAGAAAGGAAGTGTGGAAGTTTGATGAGTTACACTACAGCGAGAGTCAAAAGTCTTTACAATGTATAGAAATGCAAGTATATTTAAATGAATATATTGTATAAACAAACTAAATAGTATGTTTAAATCCTAATTCAGTACATGGCTTATAGAGGTGTTATTATGTTGAGGGGATACAGTATTAACGTTAATAAGGAGTTTGAAATTTGTAAACAAGAACCTCGTTTATTTGGTCCTCACTAATCCGGATTTCTGGTTTATCCGGATTCATATTTTGTGTCCCTTGGTATTTTTCTCTTTTTTTCTTATAACACGAAGATATGTAGTCGGTGAGGTACATAGGCCGCTTATCACTAGGCCGGTAATTTAGTCTAGTACTGAGTGATAAGGAACTCAGAGTGTGTGAATGACATTGTTTCTCAAGTATTGTACATTAATATAACGGTGTATTGTGCCCATCAAGTAAGTTGCATAGTAATCACGCCAACATCACTCCACCACAGCTCATTGTACCTCTGGTGCGCTTCTCGACAGGTGTGACACCATCTGGTTAGTGGCGCGTGTGAATGTATCTGCTCTCTCAGCCATCTGTTTTTTTTGCACTGACGAGCCATCTGTCTTTGAATCATCTAAGCGTGCACATCCCATGCTTCCATCTACAGTTACTACAGTCAGTCTTAAGAAGGTGTACTGGCATTTGTACAGTGCTGAACATTTAGACTTTTTGTATTTGGAATATATATCCGGATTTTCGGTTTTCCAAAATAAAAGTGAGAATTTACGATCCGTCCTCATAGCTGTACTTCCAGCAGTACCTCATCTCCTGCATTCCAAGTTTCACGGAAGTTGTCCTACGAAAATTGCAGAAGTAGCACTCCTGGAGGAAAGGAATCCCACTGCAGAGTGAACACACAATCTATTTCATAATCTATTGGCACCAGAAAAATGTTATGAGGGTTTTTAAAAGAACTCTCGGTGCTATCCAGAACTGTCAGAAAAAGGGTTGTGCCAATTTATTATACTGTAGACCAAGTCGGTCTCTCGTAAATGATATTATCTCATTAACTGTTATCCCCACAAAAAATGTTATTACAGTGTTCGGTACAACTCTTAGGGTCCTATTAAGAAATGCCATCAGACCTTTTGTACGAATTTATTACTTTTTCATGATAAAAGTGAGTCTCACATTAATTATCTCATATAATGTCATCGTCACAAAAAATGTTATTATAGTTTTTGGGAGAAATCTGTGGATGCTATTTAGAACTGTCATCAGAACTATGCTACGAATTTTGCTTTCGTAGAGAAAGTGAGTATCAGATTAAAACAATTATCGTATAAACTATTATCGCCACAAAAATGTTCTTATCATTTTCAATACAACTCTTCGGGTGCTATCCAGAACTGTCAACAGAACTGTTATACAAATTTATTTTTTCCAATCTGACAAATAATTTTTTACCATACCAAAATTTTACCGAGTTATTGTTTTCTTCCCGAAATTCTGCAGAACTATTCATGTTTTGAGCAGGGAAATCTAGAACTATTGCATACATATCAAGACTATGAAAAAAATGTATATTTCTCGTAAAAGGGGTACAAACTTCACGGGAAATGCTCATAACCATTCCTTACTAATTGCATTTACTAAGTAAAGAATATGTTACTAGTATTTTCGATAGAACTCTTACAATGCTATCCAGAGCTGTCATCAGAACGTACGAATAGACGTAATTTTTTTGTAGAGTAAGTGAGCCACACAATTAATCAATTATCTTACAAACTATTATAACCACAAAAAATGTTGTTATGATTATCGATAGGAGTCTTGGGGTGTTATCCAGAACTGTTCATCAAAACTGTTGTACGAATTTATTTTTTTCTGTGGAGACGGTCTAACATCAAAGCAGTTACCGTATAAACTATCATTGCCACAAAAAGATGTTATAAGGTTTTTGATAGAGCTCTTGGTGTTCTGTTCAGAACTGTTGTACGAATTTACTTTTTGCGAAAATTGAGAAAGAATGTTTTCGATACGAAAATTTTTTCGAGTATTGTTGTTTTCTTTGCTCAATTCTGCAGGACTACTCAAATTTTGTACAAAGAACTCTACAACTATGGCATTTCTATCAAGAACTCCGAAAAAATATATATATTTCTGAAAAAAAGGGTCCCACCTTCATAGTAAGTGAAGAGGTTTCCTCCTTAAATTGCAACTGTCTCGTAACCTATTAGCTGCACAAGAAACTGTTATTAGGATATTCGATAGAACTATGAGGTTCTGTTCCGAACTGCGCTCAGAACTGTTGTATGAATTTACTCTTTGCGAAAATTAATAAAGAATGTTTGCTATACGAAATTTTTTTCGAGCATTGTTGTTTTATTTGTTAAATTCTGCAGAACTATTCAAATTTTGTACAAAGAACTCTAGAACTATGCCATATCTATCAAGAACTCTGAAAAAAAAGGGTGCCGACAACACAGTAAGTGAAAAGATTTTCTCCTTAAATTGCAGTTATCTTGCAAGCTGTTAGCTGCACAAAAAAATGTTATTTGGATTTTCGATAGAACTATTGGGGCTCTATTCAGAACTGTCCTCAGAACTGTTGTACAAATTTACTGTTTCCGAAAATCGAAAAAAATGGTTTCGATACCACAATTTTTATGAGTACTGTTGTTTTCTTCGCTAAATTCTGCAGACCTATTGAAATTTTGTACAAAGAACTCTAGAACTAAGACTTATCTATCAAAAACTCTGAAAAAAACATATATTTCTGAAAGAAAAGAGTGCCAGCTTCACAGTAGGAGCTCTTATGGAGTTCTTAATTAAGTTGCAATTACCTCTTAAACTATTACCTGCACAAAAAGATGCTACTAGGATTTTCGATAGAACTCTTTACGTGGACTCCAGAACTGACATCAGAACTGTCGTACGAATACATTTATATTTTCTCTAGAGAAAGTGTGTCCCACATTAAATCAATTTATCTCATAAACTATTATCGCCATAGAAAAATGTTGTTGGGATTTTCGATAGAGCTCTTGGGGTTCTGTTCAGAACTGTTGTACAAGTTTAGTTTTTGCAAAAATTGACAAAGAATGTTTTCGATACAAAAATTTTTTAGAGTATTGTTGTTTTCTTCGCTAAATTCTTCAGAACTATTGAAATTTTGTACAAAGAACTCTAGAACTATGGCACATCTATCAAGAACCATGAAAAAATCGTATATTTCTCGAAAAAGGGGTGCTAACTTCACACGACTATCTGGACATACTTGCTTGGTCTGGTCAACTTTTTCCGTATTTTTCTTATTTAGTGGTCTTCCTTTGGTATTGAACATTACCAACATAATTTCTTTCTTTCTCGTCCTTCCCTCCGTGTTTTATTCCTTCTTATGATTACTATTTTAACTTTAGTTATTTAATTTCCCTACCCACCAGTTACCCACTATGTTCCCTAATCCTATACCACATTATTTACATTCATTCCGGAAACATGCATTCACCGTAGCCACATACTTTTCCTCCAGTCCTGCTTAACCTTTGGAATTACCCCTAAAGGACTTACCTTAAAAGTTCCCATCTCTGGGTGCAATTCCTCCTTCCACGAGTCTCTCCTGGACTTCCAGAACCTTCAATCCTTAGCCCTTACCCAACTTGTCCTGAATCTCTACACTACTTCATGTAACCACCACTCCCAACAGCTCCTATCTCCCTTCAAAGTCCCCCACCTCTCAAACCCTTGCTTGGAGAGCACACTCAGGAACATCATCCTAGAAGCCAGCTGCAAACTTGAGTTCCATGCCACACACCACCTGAAAAAACTATCCACAGTGCTAGTGCAACACCTAAGAAGTGGGGTCCCTCTCCCTATCCCTCACAAACACCAACCACAACAGAACCTTCAACAAACCCCCCTCATAGCCAACAAACCTAGACTAGCCACCCTACTCAATCTCCCCATCCCAGCACATACCCCACACAGACCAAATCTCAACTATAACCACAGTCAAATGCCACATATCACCAGTCCCAATACAGTTCTAAACCTCATCCAGATCCCTCTCTTCTCCAGAGACATCTATTCTATCAAAAGGCTTATCCTTTAGCCCCACGCCTAAATTCAACCACACTGCCCTGGTTAAAGATCTCCTCTCATTCACCCGGAACCTCAACTGGAAATATCACTTCACTACCCAAACACAGCCCCCAAATACTAGACCCAGTGTTGAACCCTGTCTAGAACAGTTCCGACCGCCTTCTCTAAGGGATCCTCCTACCCTCCCCCAAAACCATTCCTTGCAGACATTTCAGGAATTCCTCACATCCAGTGTTGCCTTCCAGTCCTTCTTGAAGAACATCCCGACAACCCCCAACATCACCCCAGCTGAATCCCGTGCCATTAAGGAGCTGAAAACAGACTGCTCTATTGTCATCCTCCCGACAGATAAAGGCTCCACAACTGTGGTACTTGACCGTGTGGAGTATGTGGCAGAAGGACTGCGTCAACTCTCTGACACCTCAACCTACAAAGCTGTTACCCAGGATCCCATTCCTCCATCCAGACTGAGCTGCAGAAAATCCTAAAAATCCAAGGTCTCTCACAAGGTCTCATAACGGCTTCCATAGACCTACTCACTCCACCTGAGCCACGTACCCCTACCTTCTACCTATTACCCAAAATCTACAAAGAGAACCGTCCTTGCCGTCCCATTGTAGCAGGCTTCAAAGCCCCAACAGAACGTATCTCAGCTCTGGTAGACCAACACCTCCAACCTATCACCCGCAGACTCCCATCCTACATCAAAGACACAAACCATTTCCTAGAACGCCTCAAATCCATTCCCACTCCTCTCCCACCTGAAACCTTTCTTGTCACCATAGATGCTACATCCCTTTACACAAACATCCCACATGCTCATGGTCTCTCTGCCCTTGAGCACTGCCTTTCCCAACGCCCACCCGAAGATCTTCCAAAAACCTCATTCCTTATCGCACTTACCAACTTCATCCTCACCCATAATTACTTCACTTTTGAAGGCCAGACCTACAAACAAATCAGGGGAACGGCCATGGGAACCAGGATGGCTCCATCCTATGCCAACCTCTTCATGGGCCGCATGGAGGAGGCTTTCCTGAAGACCCAACAGCTGCTTCCCCTGGCCTGGTATAGGTTTATAGATGACATCTTTGTGGTCTGGACTCATGGTGAAGATACACTCCTTAATTTCCTCCATAACCTCAACTCCTTTTCGAATCTGAATTTCACCCTGTCCTTCTCCAAAACCCAAGCCATCTTCCTGGATGTTGACCTTCATCTTGTTGAAGCTCACATCCACACCTCTGTCCATATCAAACCCACAAACAAACAACAGTACCTTCACTTTGATAGCTGCCATCCATTCCACATCAAACGATCCCTTCCCTACAGCCTAGGTATTCGTGGCAAACATATCTGCTCCAGTGACGAATCCCTCAACAATTACACCAATAACCTGACCAGTGCTTTCCTCTCCCGCAACTATCCTGCAGACCTTGTCCACAAACAGATCTCCTGAGCAATACATTCTTCCCTGTCCAACAACAATGTTCCTACCCCCAGACCACACAGAAGCATCCCCCTTGTCACCCAATATTATCCTGGCCTCGAATACATCAACAAATTACTCTGCCAGGGATATGACTTTCTCAAGTCAACCCCTGAAATGAGATCATCCCTTGACAAAATTCTCCCCACACCACCCAGAGTTGCCTTTCGTCACCCCCCTAACCTCCCTAACATCCTTGTTAAACCCTACAATATTCCCAGACTACCTTCTCTACCCAGCGGTTGCTACCCCTGTAACCGACCCCGCTGCAAAACCTGCCCCATGCATCCCCCCACAACCACCTACTCCAGCCCCGCTACTGGTAAAACATACACAATTCGAGGCAGGGCCACATGTGAAACTACACATGTCATTTATCAGCTGACATGCCTGCACTGCACAGCCTTTTACATCGGTATGACAACAACTAAACTGGCTGAGCGCGTGAACGGACACAGACGAACTGTCCGCCAAGCAGATGTCCAGTACCCAGTAGCGGAGCATGCCCTGCAGCATAATTCTAGGGACCTAGGAACCTGCTACACCGTATGTGCCATTTGGCTTCTCCCACCCAACACCAGTCCCTCTGAACTGCGGAGATGGGAACTTGCACTCCAACACATCCTTTCATCCCGCCATCCCCCTGGACTGAACCTATGTTAAACAACCTCACTCCCATTTACTCTTCAGTCTTCTCCTCTTTCTCTTTCCTCTTTAGCCATTCACGCATCTTTTCATCCTACATAGTTGTGTTTATCTTTATACTATGTACCTCCTTACTTCTGTATGCATCCTCTTTGGTTTGAAGCTGGCACAGTACTTACAGTAGAATATCTTTGGCTTCCCTTTGACAACCATGCCTCCATCCTTTCTACCCTCCCTGTTTTCCTTTCCCTGTTGCTTCATAAATTGGGTTGTGAGTAACTGAATCCATTTTCCCTTCTTCCCTTTCTTTCCTCTCTCTCCTCCCTGATGAAGGAACATTTGTTCCGAAAGCTAGGAATGTAAATTTTCGGTTCTGTTTTTTGTGTATCTATCGGCTGTACTGAGCTGAGGTAAGTACTGGCCAGCCCCTCTATCTCTTTGTTAGTATTTATACAAAGGAGGTCAGTCCAAATGGTCACAGATTTGTTTGACCCATGAGAGAGAGTCACAGAAATGCTGAAAGAACTGAATCATCAGATGTGTGGAGAGATTCAAACTATCCTATGAAAACCTACATAGAAAGTTTCTAGAACCAGCTTTAAGTGATGAATTTAGGAATACATTACAACCCTTTACATATAATTCCCATAGGGATTGCAAAGACAAAATTAGATCAATTACAGTGCACGAAGAGGCATTTAAGCAATCATTCTTCCCCTTCCAGGAATGTGGGTTCATCCCTCTCTCTCTCTCTCTCTCTCTCTCTCTCTCTCTCTCTCTCTCTCTCTCTGTGTCTGTCTGTGTGTGTGTGTGTGTGTGTGTATTTGTTTGTTTTACTCCAGCTTAAAAAAGAATTACTCCTAAAGGTGGCAAATTTTCTTTCTTTTTTTGTGCACCTATCGACAACTCAATGCTTCAGCTTTTTGATAAAAAGTAAGTTCATTTTACGAAACTGTCTTCCTGTACATATGTACTTTCAGGCTGTATACGACCCGGGAAAAACCCAGGAATTTTTTCATCTGGGAGAAAACCGGGAAAAACCTGGGAATTTTTCGCTGTTTTAGTTTTCAGTTAAATTTTTGTTATTTTGACTGGTAAGAATTGATTCTCTAGCGAAAAATGTTACTGTATCCTGCTACTGGAGAATGATTGTGAAGAATAAATTATAAACGAGAGGGGAAAAAAATAAAACTTTAGTGGCAAAGGAAATGCGCAATTTACAGCAACAAAACCCGGAGCACGCACAAGCGTCTGCAAATAGCAAGAATATGTCAAAGGCCGTTGGGCGAAGATTGTGTAATTCTTCATAACAGTATACTGCTTGCTATGAGCATGACGTCACAACTGTTCACATTAGGTTTGTTTGACCATTTGCCAGCGGGCTGATGCGCATGCACAGTTGACTCGCATATGAGCAGTACCTACTCCCGCTTTCCGCTACTTGAAGTGTGGCTGTTAGCTGTACCAGCAGTAGCCTCTGATGCCCTGTTTCTTTTATTGTGTAATGTAAGCTCTCTTAGTGCTTTATACATACGAACATGCGGGCTTCCTACACCACTGCAGCTACGTATGCGCAATAATGACTGTTTTCTGGCGCTCTCTGGCAACTGGTAAATCAAACCTTTTTCTAACAGTCTCCGGATAGTATTGTGGAAGGTGGTTCGAAAAGCGTTACATTCAAAGTAAGTTTCTTTTTACGCAAGATGAATTATGTTGGTGTGAGAAAGTGGGATGAATTTCTAAGTCACAGAGCATTTAAAACTGAACACTTTGAGGACCAGCTACTTACAAGAATTTCGAGCCCAGGCATTTATGTTATAATTTTAAATTTACTGGCATATTTGTGTGATGTATCTTAAAATATAACACACACAAAAAAAGATCAATATTACATGTGAAATTTTAGCTTCTGTTGTAGCTTGTTAGTCTTAGAAACCAATATTATATGTGAAAGCTTAGCTTTTCTTGTAGCTATAGTATGTATACCGTATTAATGTAAACCGTTAACTTTTCCTCTTTGTGTGTTCGCGCTACATAACCAGTGATCTTGCCATTGGCTGACGATAACACATGTCCTATGCTCTGAATATCTGCTGTCATCGGCTGGCATGACATATGATTGGCTCACAAAACGACATCGCAAGCTCGGTTTCAATGCTCCGGAAACTAACTTGCTGTGTTTCGTGCAATACGAATTTATACTTTCGTAATACGAAAATATGCAGCGTATATGTTGCTGCAAATCAAAGGTCTATCCAAAACTTCTCTCCTTGTTTTTTCATTAAGTCTTTCCAAAACTTCTCTCCCCCATCTTTACTTTTCTTCCGGGAAGTTCTACGCCAGTGTATAAAACGTTAACCATTCAAAGGATTGATAAGTTTTACAGTTCCGTGGGAAAATCTATGGAAAACCTACTGTCACTTAGCCCAGGGAAAAAGCATATTTTTAAACGGGATATCCGGGAATTATTTTTCCTTGTCCCCGTATACACCCTGACTTCGCAAGCCTGTCGTCGTCGTCTTCAGTCCTGAGACTGATTTGATGCAGCTCTCCATACTACCCTATCCTGTACAAGCTTCTTCATCTCCCAGTACTTACTGCAACCTACATCCTTCTGAATCTGCTTAGTGTATTCATCTCTTGGCCTCCCGCTACGATTTTTGCCCTCCACGCTGCCCTCCAATACTAAATTGGTGATCCCTTGATGCCTCAGACAATGTCCTACAACCGATCCCTTCTTCTAGTCAAGTTGTGCCACAAACTCCTCTTCTCCCCAATTCTATTCAATACTTCATCATTAGTTATGTGATATGCCAATCTAATCTTCAGCATTCTTCTGTAGCACCACATTTCGAAAGCTCCTTTTCTCTTCTTGTCCAAACTATTTATCGTCCATGTTTCACTTCCATACATGGCTACACTCCATACAAATACGTTCAGAAACGACTTCCTGACACTTAAATGTATACTCGATGTTAACAAATTTCTCTTCTTCAGAAATACTTTCCTTGCCATTGCCAGTCTGCATTTTATATCATCTCTACTTCGACCATCATCAGTTATTTTGCTCCCCAAATAGCAAAACTCCTTTACTACTTTAAGTGTCTCATTTCCTAATCTAATTCCCTCAGCATCACCCGACTTAATTTGGCTACATTCCATTATCCTCGTTTTGCTTTTGTTTATGTTCATCTTATATCCTCCTCTCAAGACACTGTCCATTCCGTTCAACTGCCCTTCCAAGTCCTTTGCTGTCTCTGACAGAATTACAATGTCATCGGTGAACCTCAAAGTTTTTATTTCTTCTCCGTGGATTTTAATACCTACTCCGAATTTTTCTTTTGTTTCCTGTACTGCTTGCTGCTAACTTTCTCTAAATTAGTACTTGTGGTCTCTATGTAGCATAAGAGTTGCTGGAACTAATACTTTTTGTACTTATATTAGTACATGAACTCTAGCTCTACAGTTCACAGTAAATTTTTTGGAGTGTTTCCCAGGGAGTTTCTCGAGCATTTCTCTGACGCTACAACAAAGACTAAGCAAGCACAAGGTCTTCTAATGTTCCCACTGTTCCATTAATCCCAAGTGATAAGTTGAAAGATAGATAAAAAAAACGCCTGAGAACAATGCTTTTGTAAAAGACGACTTCCTTAGTGAATTACGTACCTTAGGATTCTTCTGATAAAGCTATCTGACAGTGTCCGGTTTCCTCATGGCTAGATTTGTGTGTTTATTCTTTAATTGCTCTGTACATATAGTCCTATTTGCTTGGTGATTGTGACTGATCGCTAATCCTCTAGTGAGGTGATACCTGATATGTTTGTCTTTTTCCACACATTACATTTGTGTTAAAGGTCAGCTTCAAATTTTGCATCAAGTGTGGATCATATTATAGTAGCCTTAGTTTCATAAGAATTTACTAATAACATGATCTTCCTGTATACAATATCACTGTCTGCAAATAGCCTTAAGGAGCTAAAAATGTTGCCAGGCCCACATCTTTGGTATATATCATAAACAGTAACTGTCTCACCACATTCACATATTCTGCTAGAAATGGAACTCTGTTCTTGACAGTAAAGATGATACCTGCCACTGGAGGGTCAATACAGCCTGGAACTCTCTTAATGTGTGGTGTTACTAATAATGAGTAAATAATAGAGTACGATCTCTTGACTTCCTAAAGCTTGTTGAGATTATCACTGTTTCTCGGTGTCACCTAAACCTATTGTCATAATCTTTTAAGAGTATTATAAAATTGTAAGGCAGAATTGCTGGCCAGTACTGGCCTTCAGGAGGCACAACTCAGTTCTGTTCATAGAGGCACACAAAAGGACACAACTATATCAGTTTTAAAAGCTACTGGTGTTTGCTAGTAGAGGAGAGAGGGATAGGTTGAGGAAGATTAAAAAAGGAAAAAAAAAATTAGTCACTCAGACCAAACAAAGGCTCAACATTTGTCAGTCACTATGAGCTGAGACAGGTGCAGTACTTTTCCATTTAAATAATGCAATCTGGAGTTCCTTCACTGAAAAGCCTTGCATAAATATGCTGTAATTCCTTCCATATTTCATTTCATCCTTGTACGTCACGTGGGATGGTCACACACATCAATGATTCTAACAGGTAATTAGATGGCAGAATCCCCATACCCATTTTATATGTTTCTAATTACTTCGCAGATAAGGGTTAAGTGTGTTTTGTTTCTGATGTCAGCATTTTTCTAAAATATCTTCTTTCTTTTGGCTTGTGTTCTCATAATAGTAAGGAAATTAATGCCATTAGACTTTTTATATTTTTAATGAAAATAATCAATTTTTGAAAATATAATGTAATTTGTTGGATAAAAAATCTACTCACCAATTGACGGCAGGGCACACATAAAAGGTGTTAAAGTTTTCAGACTTTCGGAGCCAGTTTCCCTTCTTTTGGCAGAAGAGTTGAAGGGGATGGGAGAGGGGCAGCAGAAAAGGGCTGGTCAGGTTTAGGAAAAGGGGTAGAATTCAGAAATGTCACACATAACTCCTGTCGGGATGAGAAGGAAAGATGCCTCCCCCCTTTAGAACTTAAACACATACATCATCCCACCAACAGTGATGTGATCTTTGGAGTAGTTAGCTTTTGTATAGATGTGTGTGTTTATTGCAGTTTTGATACGAACTTAGTGTGTCCTTCATCGCTTCCCACACACCACACTGATCCAGCAGTGAAGGTGGTTCTGTCCTCAAAAATATTGCTGTTGACAGTCATTAGGTCTTCCTATTTGCATTGACGAGGCATCATTTAGAACTATTATACAGTCTGAATTGAGTATATCACCAGGGCTCCAACTAAGCAATGCAAAAATTATTGCCTACGTGGACAGGAACCGGAATACAAGCATTAATCATTCCCATGGTCTATATATTCAGGAGACGGATAGATTCCAAGCCAGCTGCATGTCAGGCATCCGTCAGTGTTTTCCAAGGATGCTCGGCAAATCCCATCGAAATGGCTGAAAGGATTTGATCAAGTCACCTTATACAACAGATGAGGTGACAGTATGTGTTTGGCAAATCTGTACTTTTATGTGGACAGGACAGCCCAGCAGTGGTTCAAAAACAACGAAGAGGAGCTCAGTAGCTGCGACAAAGAACAGGGCCCAAACTAAGTCATAGATACAGAATGTTTTGGCCTTCGCAACATTGTAAATCAGAAGAAAATCTCATTTTTTATTAAAGGAGTCACAGAAGGCATGTACCAATCTCTTTAGGTAAAGGATGTCGCAGTAACGGAAGAATTCACCCAACAGTGAAGGAAATGGAACAGAAGAGTTGGATGAAAGAGGTATGATTGACTACTGAATGTGACCCCTATGGCAGTTGTGAAAGACCATCTTGGCTTCACTTCCCTCATAAACCAGGTTGTAAGGGAAGATATACAGCATTTTATTGCGTACAGAACTGTTGGACCAAGTACACAAAATACAGTGGCCGTGAACTTCGACTCCTTAGGTTAGGAGCTAATAGACGATGTTCAAGAAGAGGTGTATCAATCTTTGGCATCAGTTCCACCACCAGTTGAACACACCATGAGGAATGAACTTGGCCAACTATATGCTATCTAACTGCTAATGGGATGTGACCTGATCAAGGAATGATGTCAGTAAGTGATAGCCATTCATGGTCTATTTTTAGATGCTTTGAGATGTAGAATGGAGAAAAGTCAGATTAAGCAGCCCATAGTAAAACATTGTATCAACAATGGGGATCAGTGCTCAAATAGTTTGTTACCCGTTTAGTAATGGTTAATCCGGGAGGAAGTGGAGAAGATGCTGCAAAGTGACATCATTGAATCTCTCTAGAGTCCTTTGGCCTCTGCTGTGGTCCTTGTGACGAAGAAGGATGGCACATGGAATTTCTACATTGACTGACAAATGAATAAATTCTCAAAAAAATTTCTATCCATTGCCATGCATTGTGGACTGCTTGGACACCTTAGACTGCCTGAAAGGAGCAAAATATTTCTCAACTATGGACATTTAGACAGATTACTAGTAAATCAAAACCGATTAGGTTGACTGGGAAAAGATTCCTTTCATTACTTCTGATGACCTCTGTGAGTTCAAAGCTATGCTATTTGGACTGTGTAACTCACCAGCCACCATCAAAGACATGATGGTCAACCTGCTTGGACACTTTTAAGTAGACAACATATCTTTGGTATCTCGATGACATTATCTTTTTGAAGACATTCGAAGAACATCTAAGCCTCTTTGACAACCATGTTGATGTGTGTTCAGACTGCAGGTTTTCGCCTGGATCTGAAAAAGCTCCCCTCTGTTACTCAAGAAATAAAAATGTTGGGGCATGTAGTGAATGATGGTGGAGTCCATTCCAACCCAGAGCAAATAAGAGCAGTCACATATTTTCCGACTCCTTGTCACATTTGTGATGAGAGATTTTCTAGGAAAATGCTTGTACTACTGATGGTTCTTAAATTACTTCTGTACTAAGGTACATCCCTTGCAAGAAGTACTGCAGGGAGGTGCCAGCTTTTCACAGAATGAGGTGCAAAAGAGCCTTCCTTTCCCTTAAGGAGGTGCTAACATCTGCTCCAGTTCTAGCATTTTATGGCAAGAATGGGGAGGCAGAACTTCACACCAATACTAACGGTTTGAGATAGGGGCAGTTCTTGTACAAACACAGGAAGGTGCTGAAAAAGTGATAGCTTATGCTTCCAGAGTTCTCTCAAAGTCTGAGATGAACTACTCTTCAACTGAGAAAGAGAGCCTTATGGTTCTTTGGGCCATCAACAAGTTCCAACTATATTTATTTGGCGAACCGTTTACTGTTGTGATGGATCACCATTCTCTGTGCTGGCTGACTAGCCTGAAGGATCCACCAGGTCTGCTGGCTGGATGGATACTGAGGCTTCAAGAGTACGATGCCACAGTGGTATACAAAGTGGACGCTGACTGTCTTTCAAAGAATCCTTTGGTGGAACAGAGCAGTGTGGACAAAACATCAGTCATTGGTGCATTAAATGATGTTGCTGCTGATCAGAGTGATGATCCAGCATTGCTTAAAACCATAGAATCCTTGAAGAATGAGGAACGAGCCATAGTCGGCTCCCACTAATAAATGGAACGTTATAGAAGTAGTGTGAATCGATGGGGCGGAAATGGTAGCTAGTCATCCAGCTTAGCAGCCAGCAATCCTGAAGTATTTACACCACATGACAACTGGTCTCATGGGATTCGTGAAGACTAGACTAAATCAGATGTAGGTATCACTGACAAGGTCTCTACCGATTCACAAAGACACTATGGGAGCCGCTATAAGGAAAGGCAACTGTGGAAGCACGTGCTGCAGCTACCTCCGGAGCATCTAGTATCAATCCCACCTGCAGCAGCACCTTTCCACTGAATTGGGATCAATCTCTTAGGGAGGTTCCCGAAGTCAACAAGCAAAAATCGATGGATAATAGTCTGTGCTGACTATCCTACCAGCTATGCTGTCACTAAAACTGTGGCAGTTGGTGAAACTCCAAAAGCTGCTCCATGTAAAAGATGTCATTTTGAAGCACAGTGCAAGACATGATGATCTGTGATGAGACACTTGCAGATATGCTGTTGATGTACATTGATGTCAAACAGAGGTTGGGATACAACATTGCCCTTCGTGACATTTGCATACAACACAGTGAAGAAAGACTCTACAGGCTTCACACTAATCTTTTTGCCCCACAGTCACATGACCAAAACAATAATGGTTACACTGTTCCTATTTCAACCAGATTATACTCAGGTTGACTGTGTGAAACACTTCATCACCAGGACTGAAGAAGCAAGGCAGCTGGCTTGTATATTGAGCCTGGACACTCAGGAGCAAGGCTAGTAACATTATAACTCCAAGCACTGGCAAGTGAGATACAGCTAGGGAGATTTAGTACAGATTCTTTACGCTTGTGCAGAAAGTGTGAGTAGTCCAAAAATAACTAAAGCACTGCTTTTGTCTGTATTGTATCCTTTGTTGCTTGTTGGATGTCACTTACAAAGTTGAGGATTATGATCTACCATCAGGAAGACAAAAGCATCGAAGCACTGTCCCTGTCCTCTGTATGAAGGTCTACTGCAGTCCAGAGACCAAATCAACAGTGGGAGGTTCAAGAAAACTGAAGACCTGCTCGATGATCTGGAAGCTTCGATGGGAGGGACTACCTTCAGGTATCATCGTTGTGAAGAGGATGTAACAACATTATCAGACTGCGTGGGCATGCCAGTGCTGCCAGCAGAGGACCGTTGAGAAGATCTAGATCCATTGAGAACTTACAAACAGCGCGTCACTTTCACTCCAAGAGACAGAGCAATGCTGTCAACTGTGTTGCATGCAATGTAGGGTAGTGTTTGGCGTTGCTGGCTGATGTGCTTTGGGTCACCAACTCAAACCTGATCACCAGCAATTATTTGTTATTGAATATTTATCATTTCTGAAAGATTCTTGAAGTGTCTTACGTTTGTGTATGTGGGAAATTTTATACGTGTGAAAATAGCAGCATTCTGGACTTTCAGATGTTTGTAAATAACAGCACTCTCCGTCCAGGACATCAGTTCTGTTCTGGGTGTGGTATGGTGTTCATTGTAAATGTGCTTTCAGTTCTAAGTATTGTACTTCTTTGGCATCCCTGCTTTCAGCTTTTGACTGGAGGGTCGTTACAATGTGACAGTATTGTAGTCAATGAGATTTAGGGTCAAATGGGGCAAGAGGAGGAGAAGGTTATGAACAGTGTATTTGCTTCTGGACTACAGAATTCTGATGTAGTCAACTGTAGTCTTGATACGTGATGGACTGTTGAATTTGTTGTGGCATCTTTCTGTCATTTAAAATTGATGATTATGATAACAAAATAGTGTTTGTTGCTGGGCAGAGATAACACACCAATATATTAAAAGGGTTGCGAACAACCAAACACATGCGGATCACTGTCTCGATATTTTTATTTTACTCAGTGAATCTTCCACTCTGCAGCGGAATACGTCCTGTTTTTTAAACTTTATGGCAGATTAAAACTTTGTGCTGGACTGGGTCTTGGATCCTTTACTTTCTCGGACAGTCCTCTTATTGGGTGAGATATATTGGCATGAGAGACAGCTTGCACAAGGAAAGTTTTCAGGTTTGAGTCCCAACGTACACTATGTGATCAAAAGTATCTGGACATCCCCAAAAACATAAGTTTTTCATAATAGGTGCATTGTGCTGCCACCTACTGCCAGGTACTCCATGTCAGTGACCTCAGTAGTCATTACACATTGTGAGAGAGCAGAATGGGACACACCGTAGAACTCACGGACTTCAAACGTGGTCAGGTGATTGGATGTCACTTGTTTCATATGTCTGTAAGTGAGATTTCCACACTCCTAAACATCTCTAGGACCACTGTTTTTGATGAGATAGTGAAGTGAAAATGTGAAGGGACACATACAGTATAAAAGGTACATGCCGACCTCGTCTCTTGAAGAGGGTACTTATGTGTAATAGGCAGACACCTATCCAGACCATTACACAGGAATTCCAAACTGCATCAGGATCCACTGCAAGTACTATGACAGGCAGAAGGTGAGAAAACTTGGATTTTGTGGTGGAGCGGCTGCTCATAAGCCACAAATCACACCGGTAAATGCCAAACGACGCCGCACTTGGCGTAAGGAGTGCAAACATTGGACGATTGAACAGTGGAAAAATGTGTGGAGTGACGAATCGCGGTACACAATGTGGTGATCCAATGGCAGGGTGTGGGTATGGCGAATGCCCGGTGAACATCATCTGCCAGCGTGTGTAGTGCCAACAGCAAAATTTGGAGGCGGTGGTGTTACAGTGTGGTGGTTTTTTTCATGGAGGGGGGTTGCACCCTTTGTTGTTTTGCGTGGCACTAGCACAGCACAGGCCTACATTGAGGTTTTAAGCACCTTCTTGCTTTCCACTGTTGAAGAGCAATTAGAGGATGGTGATTGCATCTTTCAACACGTTGGAGTACCTGTTCATAATGCACGGCATGTGGCTGAGTGGTTACACGACAATAACATCCATGTAATGGACTGGCGTGCACATTGTCCTGACCTGAATCCTATAGAACACCTTTGGGATGTTTTGGAACACCGACTTCATGCCAGGCCTCACGATCTACATCAATACCTCTCCTCAGTGCATCACTCCATGAAGAATGGGCTACCATTCCCCAAGAAACCTTCCAACACCTGATTGAACATATGCCTGCGAGAGTGGAAGCTATCATCAAGGGCAAGGGTGGTCCAACTCCATATTGAATTCCAGCATAACCAGTGAAGGGTGCCACAAACGTGTATGTCATTTTCAGCCAGATGTCCGGATACTTTTGATCACATGGTGTAGGTTAGGATATATTTTTGAGGAGTTGAGTGTAGATGTGGCCACATTGGTAGATTCCAGAAGGAAGATTCGGGTAAAAGCCCTGCCGATGCACTCACCCAGCACTTTTCCAGCTCTGACACTGGATGTAGGACAACCTGTGGAATTAGTCATATCACATACACTAACTCTGCTGTAACTTCTGTACAGTGTTTTACATGGGCACCATCGCAAACCAGGTGCTCATCCAATGAATGCGCACTGCGAAACTGTGACCAAGAACAAAGCTGACCCACCCAGTGACAGAACATGTTGAGCACAACATACACAACTTGCAAGTCATTACATCACAACCTGTGCCATCTGGACCTAGAAACACCAACACATCACCAAACCAGCATGTCTGAATTATGTAAATTGTAATTTTTTAAAATATTTGCATCCACTTTCTTTCTTAAACTGTAAGTAAAATTTTGTTGTGCTTCGTATGGACAAAATGTTGGAGGTGCTTCCCCAGTTGTAACTATAATTATAAGTTAATGAATCTTGTTTCATAATGCAAACCAGTAAATCTGGTCTCGTCTCCATCAGCGTGGCACAAACTTTAATCTGTGTCACTCAGTGCAAATAGTTATTTTTTTATCCAGTGTCTGATAGCTTTCTGGGATGCAAATATATATCAATAACTGAACTATGATTTCACAGAGAGATTAATTTTAATTTTGTGTTTTCAGTACAGAATCTGCACCCACTGTACAGTATTATTAAGTGTTTCACAGTCTAAATGTTTTTCTTTCTTTTTTTTAACCTTTAGAAAGTGGTGGCATCAACTAACTCTGCTTTCTTAAATACGTAAACCTTCAATATCGTGCATTCCAGCCACATGCCTGACTGCCATACTGTGTTTGAATTAGTCCCTACATACTAGTAAGTTTTCTAGCTTCTCCCAAAACTTCATCACCACATGTGATTTGCTGCAGACAGTAACATTGTTTAGCATTAAAAAGAGTCACTTATCTAGAGTATAATGTTTTCATTCCATGTTAGATTTAAAAAAAAAAAATTACTACAGTGAATAGTCCCTCACAGTACCACCCATTCCTCTGGATAGAAAGCTAGCACTATGGTGTATTTGGAATGCGAAGAGACCAGGAAGGTAAAATGCTTATATATAATCAAGGCAAAATAAGAAAGTCTTTCATAAAATGTGGAATCATTTTATAATATGCACATTATTCATAAAAAATGAAGGACTTATGTTCATGGCAACTCAACATCAAAAAGTAGTAACTTTCTGTTACAGTATGACAGAAGGTGCTCAGCAGGCTCTGAGGCGTACAATGGAGTTGTACAGTAAAACAACACGATTTGCGTTAGCATGTAACAACAGTGAAAAAATCATAGAACCAATACAGTCTCGGTGTGCTGTGTTGCGATTTGGCAAACTTAATGATGCTCAGATTCTTGCCAAAGTTATTGAGGTTTGCCAGAAGGAAGGGGTAAGAAACATCTTCCACAATTTACATGAGATTGTTGTTAAGTAATTGTACATGTGAATAGTACTTTTTGTGTGTGTGTTTCTTCTAGGTCTCCTACACAGATGATGGACTGGAGGCAATTGTGTTTACAGCACAGGGAGACATGCGTCAAGCATTTAACAACTTGCAGTCAACATTTAATGGATTTGGACATGTCAGCAGTGAAAATGTTTTCAAGTTAGGTATTTTATTGTACTCTCACTACAGAGTCATTAATGTATTTTCCTACAAAATTTGTATTTAGGTGCGCGCGCGCACACGCGCACACGCGCACACGCGCACACACACGCGCACACACACACACACACACACACACACACACACACACACACACACACACACACACACACAAGCCACTGTACAGTGCATGACAGAGAATACTTCATACTGGTTCTAGCAGTTTTGTGTCCTATTCCATTTACATACAGAGTAAGAGGATAATTATTCTCTATATGCCCCTGCACACCATAATCTCTCTTATCTTATTATCATGATCCTTATATGATATATGCAGGGACTTGAGAAAGTAAATTACATGTCATCCCATGCTAAGACAATTACCCTACAGGAATGGCTTATTGTCAGAAGAGAGCACATGTTTTGGATTTCTTGCAGGCATGGTTCTGCTGTTGTACAAGTGTGGGAGTGAATTGGTGTGGCAACTGGAAATGTACTCCATAGTTGAAGTGTGCAGGACAGTAAGATTCTTGTGGGCAAAGCATCTAAATGCACCTAGATTCATGGTGAAATTCCGAATGTCACAGCCAGCCATAGTGAAATGGTGCCAACAGTTTGACCAAGGCTGCACAGACAGTGATGCTAATGAGGAAGGAACATCTTTCAGTGTGGGATTTCCATCTTTCCGCCAACCTGAAAGAATTTCTTCGGGAGGGGTTTCAATGATGACATTCACACAGCTATTCTTCGATGGCTCTGCTACCGAGAAGCGATTTCTCTTGTCAAGTAATTGGTTGCTTAGTAGAATGTTCCAACCATTGTTTATAGAGATTGTCCAAAAGATATTGTACTGTATCTGTGTCACTTTGAAGTGTAGTGCAACATTCAAGAAAAGTTACTTGACCTGCCATAATAACGTGTAACTTACTTTTATATAATCTCCTCGAACTATGTTGATGGTAGAATGGTTGCACAGTTTTCCTTGCATTCCAGTTCTCTAATTTTGCTGGACATACACACATCAAAAAATGTTTTGCATCACCCCAGTTCCCAGAATTCCTGAAGATAGACGTTGACTGTGGATATTGTATCACAGATACAGTCGCTTTGTCTGGTCAGAGATGTCACTAAACCCGCCCAAAGATGTAAACAACTATGCATGAGCAGTGCTTATTAGACAGGGGGTCCAACAGCCGGTCAGTTCCAGTCATTCCACCCGGAAGGAGGTACACGGCTCGTGTTGTAGTTCAACCAAGCCTAGATGGTCAGTATCGCAGTTCGAGTGTCTGCATTGTTACTTTATGCCAGGAAGGGCTCTCAGCAAGGGAAGTGTTCAGCCGTCTCGGAGTGAACCAAAGCGATGTTGTTTGGACATGGACGAGATACAGAGAGACAGGAACTGTCGATGACATGCCTCACTCTGGCCCCCCAAGGGCTACTACTGCAGTGGATGACCACTACCTACGGATTATGGCTTGGAGCAACCCTGACAGCAATGCCACCATGTTAAATAATGCTTTTCATGCAGCCACAGGACGTCGTGTTAAGACTCAAACTGTGTGCAATAGGCTGCATGATGCACAACTTCACTCTCAACATCCACGTAGCGCAGTACAGATGGGCCCAACATCATGACAAATGGACCACTCCGGATTGGCATCATGTTCTCTTCACTGATGAGTGCCACACGTTCCTTCAGCCAGACAATTGTTGGAGACATGTTTGGAGGCAACCTGGTCAGGCTGAATGCCCTTGACACACTGTCTCAGTGCAGCAAGGTGGAGGTTCCCTGCTGTTTTGGGGTAGCATTATGTGGGGCCGACGTACACCGCTGGTGGTCATGGAAGGCACCGTAACGGCTGTATGATACGTGAATGCCATCCTCCGACCAATAGTGCAACCATATTGGTGAGGCATTCGTCTTCATGGGCGACAATTCACGCCCCCATCGTGCAAATCTTATGAATGACTTCCTTCAGGATAACATCATTTGACTAGAGTGGCCAGCATGTTCTCCAGACATGAATCCTATCAAACATGCCTGGGATGGATTGAAAAGGGCTGTTTATGCATGACGTAACCCACCAACCACTCTGAGGGATCCACGCCAAATCGCCATTGACGAGTGGGACAATCTGTACCAACAGTGCCTTGATGAACTTGTGAATAGTATGCCATGATGAATACAGGGATGCTTCAGTGCAAGAAGTACTAGTGTATACAGCAATCTGGACCACCAGCTCTGACGGGATCGCTGTGTGGCGGTACAACATGCAATGCGTGGTTTTCATGAACAATAAAAAGGGTGGAAATGTTTATGTTGATCTCTCTCCCAATTTTCTGTACGGGTTCCGGAACTCTTGGAACCGAGGTGATGCAAAACTTTTTTGATGTGTGTAATTTAATGAAAATGTTACCACCTTTTATTCAAAGATTCTCATTTTACTTCCTGATTATCACTGCTGCATTTTAATATGGGCATCTGTGAATTCTCTCTTTGTTTTTGTCCCTAGTTGATAAGGACTCCAAATACTGGAGCAATACTATAAGAATGATGTCACTAGTATTGTGTATACAATATCATTTACAACCCTTTGGACAATTCTTCCATGTACTTCTTCCTAATAATGATGTGTTCATCTCATTTCATGTTGCTCGTTAGTATTGCTGTTAAATAATTGCATGGTATGACATGCTCTAAGTACTTACCAGTAGTTCTGTTCAGCCCGAGATGCTGGAGTTGACGGTTGTGTGTGTGGGGGGGGGGGGGGGGGGGGCGCATTTTACGGACGAAGACTATAGCTAAAACCTACCGTATTTACTCGAATCTAAGCCGCACTCGAATCTAAGCTGCACCTGAAAAATGAGACTCGAAATCAAGGGAAAAAAATTTTCCTGAATCTAAGCCGCACCTGAAATTTGAGACTCGAAATTCAAGGGAGAGAAAAGTTTTAGGCCGCACCTCCAAATCGAAACAAAGTTGGTCCATTGTAATATGAGACACAATTTAGGTCGAATGAATGACAATACAGCTACAGTAGTTTGGTTCGAGTCGTAAGCTTAGCAGTTAAGCTTTACCAGGTAGCCATTGCTATGCGTCAGGCGCTCCATCCATATTTATACGGGTACCCTTCGTTTTCCACATGCTTCGTCTGGTTTGAATCGATTGCTTATTTTTCTTTGGTCTGATAAGTGCCGTTCTCTTTGTTATAGGTGTTTACGTCACTCTTAGCTCAAAATGCGTTATTGGACTGTGTCGTGCATTGTTTGTTGCATTCTGATAATGTTTGTTTACGACCTATCGACGCTCGCGGCACCATGGCTTCTTTTGCGCGCGCTACCGCCGCTTACGATAAAAAAAAGAGAGGAATTGTCTCATTAGCGAAACAATGGCGAGAGACTGCTGTTTGTTGTTACTTACATTGCTGCTTTCTTTGATAATGATCAACAAGAACCAAATAATAGACTGCGTACGATAGAAAATGTTCTGAACTAGAGTTTAGCTAAAATTTTTCGCTGTTTGAAAATCTTTGCAAATGCCTCTTTTGTACATTACATTCTGCACGGAAATTACAGTCATCTTAGATTTAAAAATCTAGTCAATTGCTGTGCTTCATTTCTGACTGTATCAGTATTAGGCATAAGAATAATACGAATATAAACATGACATGATATGTATATTCTTCCTCGTTTGCTGTTATCTCACACTAGTTTCGTAGTTTATTAGGCAAACAGGATTTAAATGAGATAGCAGCAAACATGAAAGAATACATTACAAAATGTTTATATTTGTATTATTCTTATGGTGAAGAGAATACTGTATATGATTCACAATTCATAAAAGTTCCTATTAGCAACCATCTCTTCTCACAGGTAGGAAAAAATTCATAACGTAGAGTTGGCCATATTGACAAACATCCCAAACAGTCTTGCCAGTCGGATTTTCATAGTACGTTGAAGTGCTGCTACATTCGAAGATTAACAATACGGAATTTGTATTTACTTCGTTGGATAATGTATGAAAATGTAGTGATCGAAACTCGGGGTGGAGAAAAAAGCTCGTCTTCCACATTTTTTTCAATTTATTTACTGACTCAAGAGGTTTTGGCGCCAGTATTTATCTTTGTGCCTGCAAAGCATGCCTGTGTAGTGCTACATATATTCGATGGTGGAAGTTAGTTGTGGCGACACCTACCAACATTTTTCAGAACTTCCGCTTAGTTTGCACTCGATTCTAAGCCGCAGGTGGTTTTTTGGATTACAAAAACGGGGAAAAAAAGCGCGGCTTAAATTAGAGTAAATATGGTATATGTGAGTATCTTTCTGGAGTGCCTCTCTGGAACATGATGTGTCTTCGTTATAGTAAGCAGCAATCTGTCTTTTCCTACATTGTTGATATTCCTACCTGGAGTTTCCACTGTAATATCAACACTATAGTAGACTTGGTTATAGGATTACTCTGTATTCTGTTTGGTAATTTGTTTATGGTGAAATATTTTCAAATCATTATATTGCATTTTCAGTCATTTGTGCTACAGAAGACAACTATGCTAAAAATATAAACTGCTACTAATTTAGAGGTGACAGCAGAATGTAGAGATCTTTATGTTCTGACAAATTATTATGTTTTTTAGGTATGTGATGAACCACATCCATTACTTATTAAAGAAATGCTGCAGCACTGCATGGATGGAAATGTGGAGAAAGCGTACAAGGTATGCTAAAACTTTATTTCATTGAAAACAAATTAAAATATTGAAATTTATTACAAAGTTAGTAATGACTGTAAAATTGCAGGTGACTGCTTTATTAACGTTTTAAATGAAGGTGATCATAAATTTATCAAAACAGAGAAAGTTAGTCGATTCACAATTGTGTCCATCATAGTGATCTGTCTATATAATTATACAAGTATTACACAACAAAGCCAAGGGTTGTTCCACCACATGCCAAGTAGTGTGTGCTGTTATTTCAGCATTTTGGCTTAGACAGTGGCACAGAAAATGTGTCACCATTGAATCTGACCACTTAAAATAGAACTGCTGGAAGAAAAGAGTAAACATTTCTCAAATGTTAATTGCTAAGATGATGATAAGTCCTTTGTAGTATACAGAGAGCCGAATAAATAATGGTATAGAGCAATAAATTGGCACATAAATAGTCAGGAAAAATTCTCATTTGCAATAAATGTGAATTCTGCCTCAAAATGTGAAAACTGAAAATTACCTACTAAATGCTGCTCCATAGTGAATTGCATACAGATGAACTATTTTATCAGAGATTGTTTAAAATATCCTCATTTTCACCACATGCAAGGGCTGTTCAAAAAGTAAGGTGACTTCGAATTGCGCGGGCAACGTACATCAATTGTCTCAGCCACCATATTTGCTGGATTTGGGCCCCTGTAACTTTTTCCAGTTGCCAGAACTGAAGAGACCTAAGAAACTACAAAGATTTTAAACGATTGAGGAAATAAAAACTGCATCACTGGAAGTACTCAAGGCTGTACCAAAAAGTGCTTATGAGCAAGTGCTTTGAGGATTGAAAGAAGCGTTGTCACTAGTGTATTGCATCAGAGTGGGATTACTTTGAAGGGGAAAACATGAATATTCATGAATAAATAAATATTTTTTCATAAAAATATAAAATCACTGTACTTCTTAAACACACCTCGTAAATATAAAAAATGTAACAAATTTACAGCTACTTCTGTGTTTCACATCATTGGGCAAAGCCTAATGATGTGTGAGACAATACGATGTCATACAAATACACTCAATGCTCTGGTGTCACACCAATTGTGGATGATCGAAAGGTCTGTATAATATACATGCCATGCAATGCAACTTAGAACTCAGCCATGAGACTTAGTATCTTAGAACACAGAAAAACCCGTTTGTTGGCTAGCTGAAGTTCAAAAGTTGGTATAATGTGGACACTGTGACAGTTTTAGGTGGCATATGTTTTGAACTGAGGTTGCATCATACACCGGTAGATGTTGCACTTGAATTACATCATTTACAACACTGGGAACGTAAGCAAGCAATTGCGTGTTAGCCATTACTGAATATTGTGTGGTGTGTGTTGCTTATTATTTTTCCTCTTCTTTTTGAAATGAATGAAGACACTAACATTGTTCCATCACGGAGTTAGATTATGGCCCCCATCACACTAGAAGGGATTGGCGACCCCTGTGATCATGTGTCGGCTCTGCTTTCATAGAAAGCACAGATGGCTGGCTGACCTGTGAGTGGGAAGGGGGGCTTGTTTTCTTTGTGCCACTCCTTTCCCTTCTGGCAGTCATACATTGAGGTGACGAAAGCTGTTGGATACCTCCTAATACCATGTCGGACCACCTTTTGCTCGGCATAGTGCAGCAATTCGATGTGGCACGACTCGACAAATTGTCAGAAGTCTCTCGAGAAATACTGAGCTATGCTGCCTCCACACCCATCCATAATTGTGAAAGTGTTGCCAGAACTGTTCTGGTCCAGTGGCAATTCCATCATTGTGTCGGAACATGAAGTCCATGAATGGCTGCAAATGGTCTCCAAGTAGCCAAGCATAACAATTTACAGCAATGATAAGTACAGTCAGACCGGAGGACCCAGTCCAGTCATGCAAACACAGCCCACACCATTATAGAGTCAAAACCAGCTTGCACAGTGCCTGTTGACAACTCAGGTTCATTGCTTCATGGGGTCTGCGCCACACTCAAACCCTACCGTTAGCGCTTACCAACTGAAATTGGGACTCATTTGACAAGGCCATAGTTTTCCAGTCTTCAGGGGTCCAACTGGTATGGTCACAAGCCCAGGAGAGGTGCCGCAGGCTATGTGGTCTTAGCAAAGGCACTCCTACCGGTCATCTGCTCCTGTAGCTCATTAACTCCAAATTTCACCTCAGTGCCCTAACAGATATGTTAGTCATACATCCCACATTGATTTCTGCAGGTATTCCAAGCGGTGTTGCTTGTCTGTTAGCACTGACAACTCTACACAAATGCCGCTGCTCTCGGTCACGCCATTGGCCAGTGCATTGTCTGCGAGACAAAATTCTTTAAATTTGGTATTCTTGGCATATTCTTGATACTGTTAACTTGGAATATTGAATAGTGCATCTAGCTCCAACTACCATTCAGAGACTGTTAACTCCCGTTGTGTGGCCATAATCACATTAGAAATCTTTTCACATAAATCATGCGAGTACAAATGACAGCTCCTCCAATATACTGCCCTTTCATACTTAGTGTGTGCGATACTGCAGCCATCTGTATATGTGAATATCATGATCCCATGAGTTTTGTCACCTCAGTGTGATTCTAGTTTGTTTGTGCAGACAGCTGGCTACCAGTTCAAAATCCACACTCTGCACTGTAGCGATCAGAAAAGAAAATATGTCAACATATGTCGATCACACCGAGAGTTTCCCCGTAACACTCAGTCATTTTCGCTTCTATTTGATTGCCAAGTATCTTTTTGTTTCCGTGTGTAGCATTGTAAGGATGGGTCGCACAGCTACGAATGCCCACAACAGTTCGAAATCAGTATTCTGCTGATTTTGTAACAATCAAATTATGTTATGTTATGTTATGTGGTTTATTCATCTCATTACATACAATTTTCAAATCATTTGATTTGTTGTACAGGAGACATGTCAAGGTTTACAAAAGAAACTTTTTTAAGAGAACTACAAAAGTTTACATTATATTTTACATTTCTAAGTTACAGCTACACATGTACATAAAATAATAAATGTATTACAATCCCTGTGTTCAGATTGTGAAGCTGTCCTCAATGAATTCATCGACAGAATAATAACACTTTTCCACCAGGAGAGTAAAGAGCAATCTTTTCAGTGAACCAATCTCCATTTTAAATATATTACTGCCTTTTATTTTATTGAAAATTTTTAACCCCATATACTCTGGCGTTTGGGCATAAAGTTTTAAACGATGTGTTGGAAGTTTGAAGTTATCTCTGTGGCGAGTGCTGTAGTTGTGGTCAAAACGGAAATTGTCTAGTGTATGTTGATTTCTATATAGGAACACCACCATCTCATATATGTAAAGTGAGGGGATAGATAGTACTTTTAAATTTTTTAACAGTGGTCGACAGGATTCCCGTTTTTTTGCAACACACATGTTTCTAATTACTTTCTTTTGTAATACTAGGAGCCTAGTGACATTTGCTGAATTTCCCCAGAAGATTATGCCATAACGAATAACTGATAAACTATCTTTCTGGTATCTATGTTTGTGGCACCTGACAAAATACACATTGTAAATGCTAAGTTGTTCAGTTGATTTGCTAAGTAATCTATGTGTACCTTCCAATTTAAATTTTTGTCAAGATTTAGGCCTAAGAACTTCACGTGGTTTGCTTCTGTGATATCCTGATCATTGCAAGTTATCTTTATTTCACTCCTTTCTACTGATTTAGCTTCAAATTGCATCATTTTGGTTTTAGTTACATTTAGTTTTATTCCATTTTGATAGAACCAAGATTCAAGTTTTTCTAAAGTGTTTTTGGCTTTTTCTGGAATATTTTCAGATACCTCATTTTCAATTAGAACTGATGTATCATCAGCAACTAAGACTGAATGAACATCAATAGCAAGTGGTAGGTCATTTACGTAAAAAAGAAACAGGTAGGGACCCAATATCGAACCTTGTGGGACTCCTTGGGGAACTGTTTTCCAGTCTGATGAATAATTGGTTCCATTTGAAGTTAAAATTACTCTTTGTTTCCTACCTGACTGGTAAGAGCTAAACCATTTTAAAGCAGTGTCTCTGATTCCATACATCTGTAATTTGTGGAGGAGTAATGCATGGTTCACTGAATCAAAAGCTTTAGTCAGATCACAGAATATACCTGTGACCTTTCTACCTTTATCTAACGTGGAGCATATTTTTTGGATAAACTCATTTATAGCATTCGCAGTGCTTTTACCCTGTTGGAATCCGAACTGGTTTTTAAAAATTATATCATTTACAGTAAGAAAGTTATTAATTTGTTTTGCTGCAATCTTTTCAAACACTTTAGAGAAGACCGGCAAGAGAGAGATAGGGCGGTAATTCCCCATATCTTCTGTCGATCCTTTCTTGAATAGAGGTTTGATCTCACCATATTTCAATACCTCTGGAAAGCATCCCTGTTCATAAGATTGATTTATAATAGTTGACAGTGGTTGGGAAATAATATCATACACATACTTGATTACAGATGTTGTTATTTCATCCCACCCATGTGAGGTTTTGTTTTTTAGAGACAATATTTCCTTTTCCACATCCCTTTGGGTTATTTTTTCAAATTGTTTAAAAGATGTGTTCTGGCTGTTTTCCAAATTTGTGATGCCCTGATAGAATGTCATATCCACATCCGATCTTACTACGTTTAGGAAGAATTCATTGAAACAACTTGACATCTGAACAGGGTTTACTATAATTTCATTTTCATGTCTAATTTTCAAAATCTCATGAATTTTTACTTTGGCTCCTAGTTCAGACTGAACAACTGACCACACTGCTTTTGTCTTATTTCTGTGTTCTCGTATGAATTTATTATTTGCCATTTTTTTAGCTGCCGCTACAACTTTCCTAAATACAGCTTTATACTGTTTGACATAAATGACAAAATCTGGATTTCTGTTTGATTTTAACTCATTGTGGAGCTCTCTCTTTCTGGCACTAGAGATCTTTATTCCTGTTGTAATCCATTTGAGTTTACCATTAACCTTCTTTTGCTTATATCTACGAGGAAATGATTCATTAAATACCTCTAAGAAACAATTTAAGAATTTGTCATAGTTAATCGAGCTTGAACTATTGTAGTCTACAGGACAGCTTATTATACTTAATTTACTGCGGAATAAATCCATTTTACTTTTACTGAGATCCCTTTTTATACACACTTCTGGAGACTTTAGGTTATTTGCTTTTGGGAGCTCAATAAACAGAGCTGAGTGATAAATAATGTTGAGAAATACGTTAAATCAGAGAAGCAATCTGTTCACTGGCAGGAAAATGGTGCTGCATCCCAAGAGAAACAATCATTTGTTGCAAGCTTGGATAGAGACGAAGAAGAAAACAAACTCTGACCATTTCTGAAAAAAACTGTTGGAAATTTTGGCAAAAGCAAACATTAAAGCCAAAATGTTCCCCAATCACCACATTTTTTAAAGTCAGTTTCGAAGCTTGGAAGACTCAGTTTTCTGGCACCCAGCATAACAACATTTTATATTAGTATGTCTAATCATTTTACAAACAAAGAAAAAAGAAAACAATTTTCCCCAAAACAGATGATACATTTTCAAGTCCCTACACATAAAGAGTAGTGTATGACAGCAAGTGAGTTACTGATGGAAAGTCTACTTTTAAATATTTTATTGAAGATCTGCATAAGTACTGTGGGTCAGTGCTTTGTTCAGTAATTGTAAAAGATTTCACATAGGTGAATGGTAAGGGAAACAAATTGGCAAAAGGATTATTTTAAGATATTCCATTTTTAAAACTTGCTTGATGAGTAACCAATTGTGAACAGAAAGACATTTTCGGAAATTGGACTTACAGAAAAAAGGAGCCAGCAACAGTGATGTTCACGTAATAAATTAACAACTAAAACAATGGTGTATAAGGAAATTCCTGGGGGACAAAGTCAGTCATGTTTTGGTTTTGTTTGTGGTATTGGTTCATTTGGATTCAGTGCTGTCAAAATAAGGGCCCATCCCAACTGAAGTTAGTAATGAGAAAAATGTAGTGTCACATATTTTCAGTTATTAAGGCATATGTAAGTTTTATAGAGTGTTCTTTTACAAAACTCGATAAGCTTTTGACCTGTTATTGTAAACTTTTTTATCACTGGTGTTCTTTGTTTTACCCCAAGACTATGCTTGAAATAAAAGCAAGCATTTAAAATGTAAACCAGAAAACATTTTAATCAGTAATTTCAGAAACCCCATAAGCCCACTTTTTTTTCTGCCGTTAATGGTCAATGGGGTTGAAATACGGTGTATCAAGGAATCATGCTTGCGCTGAAAAACTGCAGTGGCTTAAGAAAAAATAGTAGTCGGCTGTTCATATTGTCTCTGCCTCAGTTCACAGATATCACAGTACTGTACCTCAACACTGTTAGTGTGTTGGGTAGTAAAAATATATATAGTCTCATTGCTGTAGAGTTTTTTAATAATTAATACCGGTTAAGTGTTGAAAGTTTGCCAGAGAAGAAATAAAACTGAAAAATTTCTCGTGAGAGGCTAAATATCAAAGCTTTGGTATAATAAAGAAAAATCTCCAGAAATATGGTAGCATGCATGTTGGAAAATAGAATGAAGCCCTAATCAAACAATTGTACATTTAGTTTCAAGTGCTGAAGTGTAAATCCCTGCATGTTTTGAAATATGATAATTGGTGGAAAGACTACTGCAAGAAAATAACTTGAGCCATAGAATTGCTGGAAAAGACAATTGCTGTTTAACAGAAAGTTAAATTTCACTTAGTAAATACCAGTACATGGAAATTCATTATGATTACCAGCAAAAGGAACTTCTTCATTCTTACGAGTTTTGATAGTGTAGTGTATCCCTCTTCCAAAAGATACAGTAACATCAAGCTTGCCAGCTCTTTTCGATATCCTTCTGGGACTGCTACACTTCTTTGTTTATTACTCGTATTATCTTTGGATTATTTGTCTTGTGAATTTTCAATATATTTCTTATAACATCTTATTTATGTTTAATAGTCTCATAAAAGTGTTGAAAATTGCAGCTGTTTTGTAATAATTCAGTGTTTTTCATTTGGTAATGACATTTTGAGTTCTCTCCACTGAATTTTTATTTTTAAAAACTGCAATTGCAAGCAAGTTCAAAAGATGATAGTACCAGTATGTCTATATGAATATGTGTGTGTGGGTAGAAGGGGGGGGGGAGGGGGGGGGTTAGAAATTGATCCGTAAAATGGAGGATTTTAGTCATTTCTGCAATCAGTCTGTCTGTGCTGTGAGACTCCTCTAGAATATTTCATGAGATTTAATTTGACTGTATTTCAAATTTTTAATGGGTTATTTCATCTGCAAGCATCATGCAGCACGTGGCATTTTCTTTTCCCTTTGTGTGAAATCAAAACAATTAACCCTCGAACATAACATGATGTACTTTGTACACATGTGGAGAATAGCTGTCTTTCTGTTACCAGAATCACAGTTTAATCTTAGTTTAATTAAACAGTGATAAAATACACTTACATTACATCAGCTAAAGTATTGTTTAATTAAACAATAATAAAATGAACTTTCATTATATCAACCACTTGTAGTCATGGGCTTGCAATTTTGGGGGGGGGGGGGGGGGGGGAGGCAATGGAACAGTACAAAACTCTGGCGACATCGTGGTGCAGTTGCGTAGTGTTGTATCGCACGTGTTGTCTGCATGTGTTTAGAAACAAGCGCCCCACCAAATATTTCCTGCCAGCACCAGAGTTGCTGTGTTTTATATGTGTCTGTTTTGGCTTTGTTATTCTTTCATTATGCTTTTTACTTTTATTGTATCTTTCATGCTGGCATGAGTTCGTGCGTAGACACGGGATAACTCTGATGTATTGTTGCCTGCATGTTAAGTTATTTTCAGTTGCGAGCTCGGAACGATTGAACAAGCCTTGTACTCATCTCCGTCTCCTGTGACTGTAATCAATAAAGCTAATGTTAATATAGTAAAGGGAGTGTGGTTCCGTCGTATTATGTAAAAGCATCTTCTAATGGTTGAACAACAGACTGCCCAGCTTTTAACAACAAAGTGGTGACCCCGACATGATTTACCTCATAGTATTATTGGGTTGAGAGCGCTTACTCAAGCGATTTTCAAAATGACTGACATTCACCGCTCCATGTCATGATTGGCTGTAAGACTACCACCTTTCTGGCCACACAATCCAGGTTTGCGCAGGTGGAGGCCAGCTTTTTCTATTCTGGAATTTCGCCAGACGCTACAAAGTTTGCGCTGTTTGTAAGCCAATTAGATCACGAGTACGCCGCAGAAGTGCAACATGTAATTACCTCACCGCCAGAAGCTAACTCCTACAACCGGCTTAAAGCACAATTGATCTGACGAATGTCAGCACCACAGGAAGAGCAAATCCATCAAATTCTCACTGTGGAAGGTATTGGAGACAGAGACAGGCTTCTTGCAGCACCTAAGAAACAAAGTAAATGTGGGAACCATTCCAAACAGCTTACTGCGCTCAATATGGAGCAGTTGCTTGCTACCGCCTGTCAAAGCAATTATGTTGTCACGGTCTGACACGCCCTTAGACATAGTAGCGGAGTTTGCAGATAAAATCTAGAAGGCGATGACGCCATTTCCTGCCAGTACAATCACTGAACAGTGCGGTAGCGTGACTTCAAGTGTTTCGTATGCAAATTATGAGGGCTTGGCAGGCAAAGTAGATCTATTGACGCAGCAGATCGGCAAACTTCTCAAACTGACCCAGAGTCGATATCGCCAACACTCGCGCAGCAAGTCAACAACAACCTCATCCGCAACTGAACCTGAGCAGCTAGGCATCTGCTGGTATCATCGAAATTCAGGGAGCAAGTGCGCAGGTGCACAACCTACTGCACTTACCCAAATGGCAGCAGCGGTCGGAAGTAGGTGCCTGCTCAGATTGCCGATCAGTGCCTCTGTGGCTGCTTGTTAGTGATCGGTGGTCCGGCTGGAAATACTAAATAGACACTGGGTCCAATTTGTCCATTTACCCATGGACCATATTGCACAGGAACCAACCACCCACTTTATTCTGTCTGACTGCTGCTAATAACTGAGTCATAACAATGTACGGCAGTCTGTGCTTCGAACTAGACCTGGGCCTACAAGAAGCCTTCACGTGGGATTTTACCATTGCAGATGTTGCCGAACGTGTCATCAGGTCCGACTTCCTTGCCCATTATAATCTACTGCCAGACATGAAGTACTCCTGCCTAGTTGACAACACCACAGGTTTAACAGTGTTCTGATTTTGGTGGAATGCAATCGTACATACTGCTAAACCAACACAGGTGGTGGATGGTGAGAACATAGAGCTGGTGAATGGATTTCCGGCTCTGATACGATCTTTCGGAGCACCTAAGGAGGTAAGGCACAACACTGTCTGCTACATAGAGACTACCGACGGTCCTCTCATGTCTTGCAAACCGTGATGTTTAGCTTCATATCATCTTAAAATTGTAAAAGCAGAGTTTGACGTTATGATTCATGAAGGTGTAATGCGGCCTTCCAACAAACAGCCCCTGGTCCTCACCGCAACATTTGGTCCCAAAAAAGGATGGTGCATGGCAGACTTGTAGTGACTACAGAGCTTTGAATACCAGAACAGTACAGGACAAATACCCTGTGCCATTGTTACCTGACTCTGAACTGTGCGTTGAGTGGTGCAGCTATTTTTAGCATCCTGGACTGTGCAAAACCGTACACACAGATCCCTATAGCTGAACAGAGAAGGTCTCAAGACAGCGATCGTCATTCCTTTTGGCATGTTTGAGAGCAAATGCATGACTTTTGGATTCAGGAATGCTGCTGAAACATGGCAACACTTCACTGACTCAGTCCTACAGAGCCTAACTGTTGCTTTCACTTACTGGACAGTATTTCAGTTTGTCATCAGCAGAGCAACAGCAACAGCAACATCATTTAATGGAAGTGTTTAAGCGATTGGAACACTACGGCAAAGTCCTGAACACTGCCAAATGTATGTTTGGCTACCGGCAAGTGGATTTTCTAGGTTTCGAAAACAGCAGGATTGCTACCACTGCCAGTGAAGGTGGAAGCCATCTTAAGGATTTCACACCCAAGTGTGGCCAAGGAATTGCGTTGATTCCTCGGTGCCAGCCTGTGTGGCCGAGGGGTTCTAGGCACTTCAGTCTGGAACCGCGCGTCCCTACGGTCGCAGGTTCGAATCCTGCCTCAGGCATGGATGTGTGTGATGTCCTTAGGTTAGTTAGGTTTAAGTAGTTCTAAGTTCTAGGGGACTGATGACCTCAGATGTTAAGTCCCATAGTGCTCAGAGCCATTTGAACCATTTGATTCCTCGGTATGTTAAGTTTTTATCTCTCTCACTTGCCACAATCTGCAGAATTACAGGAACCATTAATTGCAGCACTCACCGGCCCATACAACAAGGTAACTCGCCTATAACATGGACTAATAGTATGTGTGGCATTTGAAGCGACCAAAAAGAGCATTGCAGGCACCACCCTTTGGCACACCCTGAGCCTATTGCACCTTTGGCTCTAGTGGTTGATGGTAGCTAGATGGCAATCTGCGCAATGTTGCAGCAATATGGCAACCACATACATTTTCCTCATGCTAACTACTGCCCACACAAAAGCTATGGAGTGCCTGCAACAGAGAACTTTTGGCCGTTTGAGTCTGTCAGATACTTCAGATCTCAGCTGGAAGCTAGAGACTTTATTATCTACACCAATCACAAACCGCTAACTTATGCATTTCACCTGAACAATTATGCCAAAGAACTACAAAGTAGATAAAGATCAACAAGTACTTTTATCAGCAGAAACATTGGCGTTTGATGTGCAACTTATCCAAATTCCAGGGAGCAATGTCGAGCTGTATTGTGACATCTGCTACATGACTTGTGCCACCCCGGTATTAGATCAACAACCCACCTAGTGATGAATCGTTACATGTTGGAGGAGGAGATTAGTGTTTAACGTCCCATCGACATCGAGGCCATTAGAGACGGAGCGCAAGCTCTGGTGAGGGAAGATTGGGGAAGGAAATCGGCCATGCCCTTTCAAAGGAACAATCCCGGCATTTGCCTGAAGCGATTTAGGGAAATCACGGAAAACCTAAATCAGAATGGCCGGAGGCGGGATTGAACCGTCGTCCTCCCGAATGCGAGTCCAGTGTGCTAACCACTGCGCCACCTCGCTCGGTGCCATTACATGTTGACCAGGTATACAGAAAGACTGCCGTGATTGGGGGAGGAGTTCTCAAATGCCAACACAGCAAGTTACACCACCACATGCAAGCACGATAGCGAACTTTCTGACCGTGACAGTCCATTTCAGTCATGTCCACATAGACATTGTTGGTCCATTGCCATCATCTGACAGCGAATGTTACATTCTTACAATGATGGATCATTACACCTGCTGGCTGAAGCTGCACCAGTGGACAATATTACAGCAGAAATTCTGGCTTTCGCTTTCATGTTCATTGGGTGTTGCACTTTGGCTGTCCGTTACACATCATGACATATAAAGGACAACAGTTTGAATCCGACCTTTTCAAACAACTTGTGAAGTTTTGTGGCACAAATCACCACAAAATATGAGCTTCCACACAGCCAGTAATGGGATGATCGAGAGATGGCATCGCTCACTTAAGGCCACACTAATGTGTCTTGACTCTTGAGTGGACCTAGGCGCTTCCCATGATAATGCTCGGCCTCAGAAACACGTTCGAATCAGATCTAGACGGTGCTTCAGTGGAACTGGTGTATGGTGAGATGTTGAGGCTTCCAGGAGAATTAGTGGAAACAAATGCTGTGTTACAACCAAGGGATGATCAATCGGAATTTCTATGCCAGCTGCAAGAGCATGTGGCCCAAATATGCCCACACCATCCTCATAGACACGGTACAGCTACCACCTTCATGCATCAAGACTTGAAAACCTGTTCACACATCGTGGTATGCACGGAAGGCATCATCCATCATCGCAGCCACCATACTCAGGACCCTACCATGTAGTTGCAAGGGGAGACAGGATAATTGGATTTCAATTAATGGAAAGGCAACCGCTGTTTCTGTAGACAGACTAAACCGGCTTATGTCTTTGAAGAAGTGACAGTGCCAGAGCTTCCAAGACTATGGCCTCACCCAGCAGCTGCCTCATAACTGCCGCCATTGCAGATTACAATGGCAGTGTACCTATCTACACATACTTCAAGAACTGGTCACCGCATCAACTTTCAGCATGCTATTTGCAATAATGCTCTACTTCCATCATGGGGGCTGATGTGGTGACATCATGTAGCTACATAGTGTTGTATTGCACGTGTCGTCCATGTGTGTTTAGAAACAATCGCATTGTCAAACATTTCGCACCAGCCATCAGGGGCACTGTGTTTTGTATATAAGTGTTTTGGTTTTGTCGTTCTTTGATTGTGCTTTTTATTTTTTTGTGTCTTCCGTGCTGTTAGCAAGTTCTTGCGCAGTTAAGAGATAATTCTGATGTTTAGTTGCCTGCATGTTTAAATTATTTTTAAATTCAAGCTCGGAATCATCGAACAAGCAGTGTATTCTTCACGGTCTCCTATGGCTGTTGTCAATGAAGTTTACATTAATATTGTTCGAGGGACTTTTTGTGTACTATAATTCCGTCCTATTACGTACACGCAGATACTAGTGGTCAAATGACAATCTGTCCAGCTTGTACCGACAAAGACCTGGTGTTATTTGTGGTTAGCGCACTTTACATGTAGGCACGTCCACCCAAGCAGAAAACATTTTATATACCTTTTTTTAATTATTTTTTTTTCTTTTATACTAAGAGATTTTATTTCACCAGCATTTTATTTATATAGGGAAATTCTTTGAAGCTCTTAGTCTTAATTTTGGTGAGTCTTTAGTTCAGCCCGCTGTGCAGATTAATTATTTCTTATATTCTTTTTTGTAACTTCCTATTACCTTTGTCACATGGAAAGAAACGTGTTTTAGCAAAATAAGCATCTGCAATCTGTCAAGTGTGGTGATAGCTGCATTAATATTAATTTCGGTAATTTCCAAGAATGATTGTCTATCTAACACTTGGGTGAGTAATGACATTTATTGAACTTGCGTCTCGATGTTGAACACAACTCTGGTGGTGCGAGTTATGGATACTGTTTACAGCATTCACTAGGGCTATGACAAAAGACGAACTTTACAAAGTTACAATTAATTACAAATGAAAGTAGTAACTTTAGTTACTTTACTACCGTCTTCATCCAACAAGAAACTACAATGATGCTCATCTCAAAGGATAATGTGGAACTGTCAAATCATGTGTTCTTTCTTATAGACGTTCTCTTCTGACACTGCACACAATACAGTTGCAAAGAAAAATTACATCCGCACCTCCCTTGCATAGTTTCACAGTGTTAAGTCCACAACATTCTACACAGTTCCTGCTATACTCATTTGGGAGCTATTCTAAGTGCCAACAAAGTTCCAAACAACTTTCTAGACTACATAACCAATGAATTAGATTGCTCCATATGTGACTATCGGCACTCGAAATTGCAATGCTTTCACTCATTGCTGTTCACAACTGAAAATGATAAATTATGTTCCCCTGGCAATGCACTAAACACTTCCCATAACTTGTGCCACCAGAGTTGTGTGGTTGACATCGAGTCACACGTTTGATATATATTGTTCGGGACCAGGGCGTTCCATAGGCAACCAATCTCAGAAATTACCTTCATTTCTTTTATTATTGCTTTCAGCAGATAGTTTCTTCACAGGAATCAATTCCCCAAAGGCAGAATTAGGTTCCTTCCTGCGTTTGCACAAAATTCCTACTGTTCAAGAACATTTTTGCATCTCATTTTAGATTCATTTCTGCTACTGACCTCACTAATTACATTAGCTTCAATGCTGTACTTGAGTCTGTATAAGAAAATCCCTAACAATTGCAGTGGTCTGGGTGCAGTAACTTTTCACACATACATCTACCAATCACGTTCCACAATTTTGTAAACATCTCTATGGCAATGCCATATTGTTGTCACAGCTCTATAGCCAGCTGTGTTTTCACCTGCAGCCATTTGCTCTTCACAGTTTAAAGCTGGTAACAGTGCTGTAGGCTGTCAGACACCTTTTTATGTTGACGCTTCTAGGCAAATTACTTTTCTGTGATCCGATGTTAGATGGAGCAAGATACATGTTGTAAGCTTAACTCATTTTCAACCATCAGTTGATGAGTTTTTCTTCCACTGTCCACACTGTTGTGGAAGAGCAGCTTCACTCAGAAATGGGTAGCAAGAGTTTAAAATAATAGCTTGGGGATAAGTGTGTTTTAGGGCTGTTGCTTGTGAAGTTTGCCATCCTCATTAATGCTTCATGTCACTGAACAGACAACAGTAATGATCTCAATCACTGAACAATAAACTGTACTGTGCAACATCCTTTCATACAATTATGGCTTCCTAAGATTAACATGATAATAGGCTGATGTAAGGGAACCATTTTTTTTCCTTCATTAAGAAATGCAATACTTTTCCAGCATATTCAGTACATTAATAGCAAGAATTTTATGACTCTCCTCTGACATCCGTCCGTTGATTTAGCTAGAAGTCTGTAATACAGTTATAGACGTTATGTTGATAGTATGTCCTGTTCTTGTGCTTGAAGCAGCATGTAAGTTACCTTGGTGATTGTTTTCTTATGTAGAGCATGACACCGCGTCCCTCATCTTCAGTCTTAAACATCAAAATTTTATTTCATTGTAACAGATAATAGCGCACTTGTGGAAGCTTGGATATGCAGCAGAAGATATTGTATCGAACACATTCCGTGTATGCAAGAACATACCAATGCCAGAAAGCTTAAGAATTAAATTTATAAAGGTATGTAGCATTTTGCAAATTTTTACAGATTTAGTTTTAATTTGAAAGTGAATAATACTTTTTTTTCTGTTGAATGTTTCATGTTTCACTGTTAAACTTAGATAAATTAATATAAATAATATCGGTTTCATTCTTATTTCCAGGAAATTGGTACTATTCATGTGAGGATAGTGGAGGGGGTGGCTTCTCTGCTCCAACTTAGTGGAATGTTAGCACGTTTGTGTCAAGTTGCAAGGGATGAAGAGTAACTTTGAGATGTGTGTTATCATTGTAACATTGTGTATTTCTATGCTGTTTTGTATTAAACATATTAAGAGTATTTTGATCTCAAAGCAACAATTTTTTACTATGTCAAACTTGAAGAAAATAGCGAGGATTTCTTTTCTTCATGCCTATGTGACTTGATTACCTTCCTCCTTTCTCTTTATTGCTGTGTGTAACCTAGGGGCTTTGTGCCAGCAACAAGAAAGCAGACAGCTCATGTATCCAGATGAGTAGGAGGTAATGTTATTCTCCTACTACTTATGCCACTTTATCTGTGGGAAAGTTGTGATAAATGGAAAATAAGTGTAGAGTACAAGAGTATCTGATTGAATGGTTTTTGAAGCCAAGGGGTATTTATATAAGTAGCTGTATGGAATTAAACTACCTTTACACTTTTATTTTATAATGAATGGATAGGCTGTATAGCTTTTAATGTTAGAAAGCTGTAACCAAAAGGGAAGAAAAACCCTCCAGTGTGGAAGCAGTAAAAGAAAATTACAAAAGGAAACTAGTCACATACAGCTGATTGTCATGTTCACATTGAATGCAGCTCAATAACCGCAGTACAGCTGGTATATGATGTGGCTCTACTCTTTATAAGATACGTTAGGCTTGTGACAAAACTATAATAAGATGTGGTGTCTCGTAGCTAGGTTGTCCATAGGGTAGAAACTCAAGTGGTGGGGTCAAGCACCCATCTGTTTTGACCTAAGATGTCTTGTGTGATGTGTTCACTAACTATGCTGCTTATTCGAAATATGTTGCAAGGCACGAGTGTGTGGTTAGGGTTGAACAGGGAATGCAGCTGAAATTGTTGGTAGAGAAACTAGTAACTATTTTAACATACACAGGGTGGTCAGAAACAGACTGGAAAGCTTCTAAGGGTGTTCAGGGTATGCTGTGCTGAGAAATAATTGTTTAAAAAATTGGGTTCGTTACACCATTTCAAAGTTAATTAGCATTGAAGTTAGTCTGTCAGGTTGTTGCACACACACATTCAAGTGGGCCACTGTATAGATATTCTCATGGCATAGATGACAGCGCACGAGACTTCTCAGCCTTTGGCTCGTGTTCGACACTTACTACAATCCCATGTACAATTTTTGTACCGCTGTCATTTGGTTTTAGGAAACCAATTGATGAACATGTTTGGCTACACCATCTCTGATGGGCCACTTGAATTTGCATGCGCAACGGCCTGATTGGCTAACTCGGAAACGATGCAGCATATCAAATTTTTTCCTTAACAGTTATTGCACAGCACAACCTACCCAGCAATATCCTTACAAGGTGTTTCAGCAGGTTTTTGCAATGTATAGCTGGAGTCAGCTCAGTGATTATTAATGATAAAGTTCTTCATGTGACGCCCTTTACTGACAGAAAGTACCAGATAGGGTTGATAGAAGAGAGAGAGAAGATCCAACGGAGAGCAGCGCGCTTCGTTACAGGATCATTTAGTTATCGCGAAAGCGTTAACGGAGATGATAGATAAATTCCAGTGGAAGACTCTGCAGGAGAGACGCTCAGTAGCTCAGTACGGGCTTTTGTTGAAGTTTCGAGAACATACCTTCACCGAGGAGTCAAGCAGTATATTGCTCCCTCCTACGTATATCTCGCGAAGAGACCATGAGGATAAAATCAGAGAGATTGCAGCCCACACAGAGGCATACTGACAATCCTTCTTCCCACGAACAATAAGAGACTGGAATATAAGGGAGATAGAGGTACTCAAGGTACCCTCCGCCACACACTGTCAGGTGGCTTGTGGAGTATGGATGTAGATGTAGATAGTGGGGTTTGTTTCGTGTTCCAGGCAAAGTTATTTTTAAAGTGGAATCTTCTGTGCCTAATTGGTTTGAGTGGTCCCAAATTAGTCTAGTGCAATTTTTTTAGTTGTAATGCATGAACACCTGTTAATAAACATAAAGAAAAAAAAATCACTAAACTAATTTTGGCAGCTCCATTGGATGGGCATGTAAAATTGCATTTTAAAAATAGTTTTGCTCGTAACGCGAAACATACTTTACACCGACACTGGGCATTGCATGAAAGACATGATAAGCAGTATTTCTTTGGGCTGACTGCAGGTACACATAGCAAAAACTAATTTGCAAGTATATTCTGAAACACTGGAGAAAATATGCCTCTGAGGGTAAGGTTAGGCAGGAACATAATAGCTCAATTTAAATTGTTGCGAGTGGATCGATTAGTGATTAATGATTATAACAATTACGTTGTTTTTACAATTATTTCATTTCTGTAACATGGCAAATCTGTTGAGGGTAAGATTAGCCATGAATCTAAGTGCATAACTCAAATGGTCGTCAGATAAAAAAGTAGTGACATTGTCATGTTTAATGACTGGCAGAAACCTGATTATTCAACATGACAGCACCTTGCCGGGAAAGTCTGAAGAATTAAATTAAGTAGTGATGTTATTTACAGTTTAGGTGTGTTCAAATATTTGGCAGTTTTTGTTTTTGTATCTTGCTCCTCCCAAAATATAATATCGTGGGGCCACTGTGTATCGCTTATAGCGGAGATGCTGGGTTGCAGATGGCACAACAAATAAAAGAATGTCACAGTATAAGCTTTCGGCCATTAAGGCCTTTGTCGAAAACACACACACACACACACACACACACACACACACACACACACACACACGTGCGACTGTAGCCTCTGGCAGATGAAGCCACACTCAGTGTGGCTTCAGCAGGGAGAGGCTGCAGTCTCGCGCACGCATTGTGTGTGTGTGTGTGTGTGTGTGTGTGTGTGTGAGTGTGTCTAGTTTATTCTAGAGGCATCCATGTGTGTGACTTCAATATTTTTGTGGCTTTGGGATAATTTTAACTTAATTAATAGTTTTAAAGTTTGTCCCCACCCAAAACCCCCTCATTCCCACAGTTGTCATTTTAATTTCATATTGTTAGTGTCCACCCACCCGCACAACTGTCTACCTTGTGGTTGCCATATTGAAGAATGTAATGTGCCTGTTATGAAATGTTATCTATGGTTGTCTTAATCATTTGTGTAAGCTCTGCTCTATACTTGAAGTATGACATCATGGGTCAAAGTAAATGGGTGAAATTGGATCCTGCTCCATTCCCAAGTGATGGAAGAAGGGTTAATGTAGGAATGGACTAAGATATTGCTTAGGTTGGGCAGACAGTGGAACACTACGGCTGATGGTGACAGAATTTTTGGTAGCAAACCACTCATCTCAGTGCCTAATGAGAGATAACTGAATACATGCTTGAAAATGTGCATTGAGTTTTTCAAGTCGTGAATGATTAGAGGAGTACTCAGCAATCATTTGTTCACAGTGCAGTAGCTTTGTTGATGTCGTAGGTAGAGATGGTTCGGGAATTTTCATTTGTGTACCAGCTGTAAAGCCATTGCCAAGATTACTGGTATATGTGGATAACTCCCACTTCCCTCTGCAGCTGTCAACCCAAAAGGTGACAGGACTGTATTCATTGGGAACTCCAATGCTTGGTGGGCAGTAGAGTGAAGAAGTGGGCAGGAATGTCAGTAAAATACTAGGGAGTAACTGTCAGGTGTGTTGTCAAGTGGAATGGCAACTTGTAGAAAAAGCTACTGCAGTTCAGTGGAAGAAGCCAATTGAAATGTAATGAATTTGCCCATCTGTCTGGAAACCTTAAAAAGCAGGATTAACAGAGAAGGGAGTAGTTTAACACAGAGAATAGTAACCCTTGCATATCAGAAAGAAAAATTATTGAAAATTACAGCACTCCATTTTTTGACTAATGGTACATGAACTTCTTGATTTGTTCAAGAAAGAATAGATAGTCTCGGTTGTAGGACAGTTTCTTATTTATTTGTGATGTGTTTGACTCACACCTGAGCATCATGAGACAACTGGGAGGGGGGAGTTTCCTCAGTACAAATTTATGAGCGAGGAATCAGCTATAAATGTACATTTCAGTCAAATAAAGTAATTGGGAAACCATGACCTGAGTTCTGAGTATAATGTAACCAAAGACAAACTCACCAGGTAAAAAACTCTAGGCCCACTGGCAAGCATTCAGAAAGTCTCGCAATCACCAAAAATAGCAAGTCACCCAATAAAATTTACAGGAGACATCCGCCAGGTGACTCAAGGACCACTGGCAATTATACAGAATGTCCCGCATGTCATCCAGTAAAATATACAGGACACATCCATGTACAGAAATAAATAAGAATATGTTTCAAGGCAAAGAGCAGAAAGTGGAACAAACATACCAAGAGACCTCGGCTCACAGAGTATGTGAGTGATATAAGGAATAAAATCGTACAATAGTCACACGTTTTCTGTATTTACGCGTGCTTGCCCTTATCACAACGCAGGGTATGTTTACAACGTAGGCCAGGGGTATAAAGTGCCCTCATTGACACTGTACTAGGTGGCACTGCCATGATAAACTTAGATCCATTATATAAGGTAAAAACAAGGAAGTACAGTAAACAATATCTGTGTATGAATCGAAGCCACATGTGCATAAACATCTATTTAAAAAGTAACATCATAGCCTCGAAGTAGCCCTGGTTATGAAAGGTCAGCGTCTCGTTGAGCAGGGCTGGGCTCTTAAAATAGACTCAATTCGAAATTTCAAATTCTTCATGGATGTTCATCTCCTTGCCTTTTTGTACAACTTGCAGAATATCGAGATCATTTGGTGGTGGGCGATGGCGAGAAGTTTTTAAATGTCGTGCGAATGGAGAATATTTTTAAGGTGCACCCCCCCTTTTTCTTTAAAAAAAAAAAAGGTGCTCATTGAATTTGGCCAAAGTAGTGTGCGTTACAATCAAGACACTTAATTTTGTCCACTCGCGATCCCAAGAAGGAGAAACATTTAGGTTTCACGTCTTGAAGCAGGAACTGTGTTCCCACATTTCTAGAGAACACAATTTTTGCCCTAGTATTCCTAAACAGTTTTTTCAAGTCATAACAAAAAGTATTAATGCGATATTAGTTAACTGTGGGAGCACCCATAGTAAACCCCCAGAATTAAGTCTCTGTTATTGATAGTAATAAATACCCACATAGTACTAGAAACAGGTAGATAGCTGAAAACAGTAGTGAAGAAGAAGGAAATTGTGAATTCTGATTGTAATACTTAACCCAGATATAGGCTTGATGCTAGTAGTGCTGGCATATTGATTCTCATAAAAAAAAACTTGATAAGATGTTGAGAGTCTATTAAAGACTATGAATGGAAAATCTGGGTGAAGGTAAATGTCAGAAGTGGGTCAGACATGGAGGCCAGGTCTTCGTGGACCACCTGCCTCAGGAGTTGCAGTAGCAGAATGCATCAAAGAAAAGCTGATAGTTATCATGAGTAATTTGAGATTGTTTGGAACATCTTTGTGAATATTCTCTGCAACTGTTAGGGCAGATGAAAGCAACATCTTAGATCTTCTAGTAACTAATAGCCCTGATATTTTGTTGTAGAGGAGGGAATAGTGACCATACAGCTGTTGTAGCAGAAATGACTACAGATGTTAAAAGCAACGTCAAGAAAGGTGGGTAAATATTCTTGCTGAATAACTCTGACATGTGTCAATTAAAAATTATTTTTAGTCAGCATGAAACACTAATCTCAGAGATGAAGATTTAGAATATCAATAAGATTCAGTAGTGTTGTATTGTAAGCTTTAGCTGTGTATTTCAAGGGAAGTTGTGAGCAATGGGGAAAATGTGCCATCGTACAATAATCACATTTGAAAATTTCTGCAAAGCGTAGTGAAGCTTCATCATAGATTTAAACAAAGTCAAAGCCCCTCTCACAAACAACTAGACGAAACCAAACCGGGCGTATGTAGAACAACTTAAGAAGCTCTTAATGAATTTAAAAGTGAAATTTTGCCAATGACTATGAGAAAAATCCTAAGAAATTTTGGTCTTACATAAATTCAGTGAAGGGATCATAATCATCTGCAGAGTCACTCAGTGAACACTTGGGCACTAAAATGAGAAAGGCAGAAGACTGAAATTAGTTTTCCAAAATTGTTTAACTCTTGAGTGGCTGCAATAAACTTCCTCCTTCCAACCCTGCCATGAACATTGGTAATCTGGTTGTTGAGAAGTAATAGCATCAGGAAAAAGCAAATCAGGCTTTCTGCGCGTTGTGCGTGTGTGGGTGTGCATATTTCCTCTTATTTTCAACGGAGGCCTTGTTGGCCAAAAGCTCACTTCCTGACAGTTTTTATCTTATGCCTATCTGTGACTCAGCACCTCTGCTATATGGTGAGGAGCAACTATCCTTTTCATAATATTGTAGATTAGATGTAGGTAGATCGAACATTGACAGCCGATAGTCTACTACAACACACAAACCTAACAGGAAAAACACTTTTTGGATAAAGTTATGTTATCACTTTACATTTCAAATTAACTGTAATGAATTTTTGTGGAATCACATAGTACTATGTGTTTTTATCTTGGATCTGTTGTCACTGCCTCATAAATCAAAGGTACCTCAGTTCAGGTATACTGATATTATCACGGCAATTAATTTTGAGAAACTAAAGGATGCTTTTATTGCTGCTATGACAGAGATGTTTTGATAATCGTAACATTAAAAAAGGCAATTATTAATACAAAAATTTTCACAGTATTGTATTAGTATAGGTTACAGCCTATGGTTTAATTGTTACTAGTACTTAAGGAACTATATGTGTAAATGTTTTTCTTGCCTTTTCTTAGTGATTCAGAATGGACTTGTGGCCAAAGCTAGTTGTGGTGAGGAACATATACTCATGCTCATAAATTAAGGATAATTGCAGAATGTGGTGCCACACAACATAGCACTATACAAAACTGGCACTAATAGCATAGGCACATAGGGAACACAAACAACGCAGATCTGTAAGGCGTCCCGAAACACATGCTACAAAACACCACTGTTTCCTGTGCGTGTACCCTGACATCAATATGGGATATGATCACCGTGCACACGTATTGCACTGAAGCATCCCTGTATTCATCGTGGCATACTATTCACAAGTTCATCAAGACACTGATGGTCCAGATTGTCCCACTTGTCAATGACGATTCGGCGTAGACCCCTCAAGAGTGGTTGGTGGGTCACGTCGTCCATAAACAGCCCTTTTCAGTCAATCCCAGGCAAGTTTGATAGGATTCATGTCTGGAGAACAAGCTGGCCACTCTGGTCGAGCGATGTCGTTATCCTGAAGGATGTGCACGATGGGGGTGTGAACTGTCAGCCATGAAGACGAATGCCTCGCCAAAATATGGTTGCACTATCGGTCAGAGGATGGCATTTACGCATCGTACAGTCATTTCGGCACCTTCCATGACCACCAGTGGCATACGTCGGCCCCACATAATGCCACCCAAAGACAGCAGGGAACCTCCACCTTGCTGCACCTGCTGGACAGTGTGTCTAAGGCATTCAGCCTGACCGGGTTGCCTCCGAACACGTCTCAGGCGATTGTCTTGTTGAAGGCATATGCAATACTCATTGGTGAAGAGAACGTGATGCCAATCCTGAGTGGTCCATTCGGCATGTTGTTGAGCCTATCTGTACTGTGCTGCATGGTGTTGTGTTTGCAAAGATGGACCTCGCCATGGACATTGGGTGTGAAGTTGCGCATCATGCAGCCTATTGCGCACAGTTTGAGTTGTAACACAACGTCCTGTGGCTGCACGAAAAGCATTATTCAACATGGTGGTGTTGATGTCAGGGTTCCAAGCCATAATCCATAGGTAGCGGTCACCCACTGCAGTAGCAGCTCTTGGGCGACCTGAACGAGGCGTTGTCATCCTCCTCCATGTCCAAACAACATCTCTTTGGTTCACTCCGAGACGCCTGGACACTTCCCTTGTTGAGAGCCCTTCCTGGCACAAAGTAACAATGCGGATGCAATCAAACCATGGTACTAACTGTCTAGGCATAGTTAAACTACAGACAACACGAGCCATGTACCTCCTGGCGGAATGACTGGAACTGATCGGCTGTCAAACCCCGTCTGTCTAATAGGCGCTGCTCATGCATGGTTGTTTACATCTTTGTGTGGGTTTAGTGACACCTCTGAACAGTCAACATCTATCTTCAGGAGTTGTGGGAATCAGGGTGATGCAAAACATTTTTTGATGTGTGTACATTTCTGAAAACGAGGATAATGGTGCCTAGATGTTAGTTCAGTGCGAATGCACAAGTATCAGCCAAACTCTTACAGGAGTCAGAATTTGTGAATAGAGTGTTCAATGGATGAGGGAGGTTGCGTTGCAGTGAGAAATATGTTGGAAATTTGAGTCAGTCAGGGACCTCACCCAGATGACCAAAGTGGTTAAGTCAACCATTCATGAGAATTTTTCAACTTCTGCCATTGCGCTACTACAATGCCCTGTGGAGCTAGCTGGTTCTATTTTCCACCCAACCTTTCTCTTTCCTTTCCCATATTTCATGTTTCTGGGATGTAAACAATCTAAGGTGCAAATACTTTGCTCTTGTGACACTGTATACTGTAAGAGGGCATATTCAGTATTGGGTTATGTAATTGCAAGATGCACTACAATTATCCAAAAACTTTAATTACTCCAAAGTGTACACTACTATTTACTTTTTTTATTTATGGGATAATATATCTTCTACAGACTATCGTAGTGTCGTGTTACAGACAATAGGCATGTTAAAGAGATGTAAGTCGTTTTCATCAGAAGTAAACAGTGTAGCATCAGGGCAAAATTGCTAAACATAATATCAAATTAAAGAAAGTATGCTTTAATTTTTCAAAAATAATATGTAATTATTCAGAAATATACATAATACAAAATATACATTCTTATTGCTTTCCAGCATTTGTACATAATCATTTGATGCCTAATACAAATGGAAACATCTGAGACCTTAAAATATTCTTCGGTCTCCTTCTGCCTCTTTATTCTCCACAGTCATTTATTTAAAGCTTTTACTTCCACCATTACAAATTACTTGAAGGAACAGTCAAATGTGCTTACGAAGTCTCACGCATTTTCCCACAGACACAACACTGAGTTTTTACATGTATGACATATTGATATACACGTCTCCTGTTCATCACAAATTTGAGTATTGTTGTTTTTACTGCTTTATCTAAAACACAGACACAACACACAAAAGCTCTGACTACAAAAAGAAGCTTCTAAATTTGACCAATTTAGTACCACTTTTCAGAATTTCCAGATGTGCTTATAATGCTGGTACGGGATGTATTAAGTAGAGAATTCTGATGAATACTTTCTGTTGATGGTGGCCACCTTAGTGCTGATTGACAAGACTCTGCTCTAGAAGGAGTTCTGTCATTAGCAGTTACTGAATCCTCTGTCCTGTGGTTTCTCTTTGTTAGTTTCCGTAAATGAGAAGTATCTGTGGAACACAATTGTGTTGCAGCTGGTAACAGAGATTGTGACAAGGTAACAGACTGCAGACTAGTTGCCCGCTGCAGGGAGAGGCGTAGTGGTTTCTTTGGAGGTGTCGGCCTTTGTGGTTTTGTTTCTCTAGGTACAGAATTATTTCCGAGTTTGCTATTGTCTCCAAAATGACGCAGCATAATTACAGATGATTCAGAAGTGTAATCGGAGGACTTGCTGCTCTGGTTATCTGTGTGATCATGATTATCAGACTGATTATGATTTGCACTTCCCCTCAATTCTGTTTCAGAGTCCATGCATTTAACACTCCGCACTTCATAGGATTTGCATATCTTTCCATCTCTGAGTGTTTCATTCACACATCTAAGATTTCTTGTGGTGCTTTTATGTTCTGAGGTAGGTAGGCCATTGTCACTTTTCCGATGATGGTGTGATTTTTCGGGATCTTTATGTCTTGTATGCTTCTGTTGTTCCAAAGTATCTGAACCATCTAAAATATATGAATCTGATGTGTGATGCCCATTCCTTAACTTGTGGGTCTCTGATAGATGATGTCTGCTTCGAGGTTGTAATAAATGTTTTGAGGCAGAGATCCTGGTATGGCTTGCATCCAGTGAGTTGGTGCTTCGGGCACTATGTAAGCTATGTTTATTATGTCTATGATAATGATGATGATTATGATGATGAAACTGTCCCCCCGATGACGAACAATCTGAATTCCCACCAAAGTCTAGAGATTTGCTGCTATGAGAATCTTGGGTCCTTGACTTCGGTCGTAGTGTTGGCAAGCAGTTTTTGGGACTAGCCATGCCTGGCAGGTTCGCAACAAGGGCCGTTACTTGTGGTCCTTTTTGAAACACCTGTAAACAGATCACATGAAAACTAGAGTTAGTTATGAGTGTACATGAAATCAATTTATATTATAAAAAAGGAATTTCACTCGTTTCTTGCATCAGACAGATGAAACTGTTTCAATAAAATGACTATCTCAGAACAAAAGCAAAGCTCAAAGGAATGAAACTTAATTTCTGCAAAAAATTGTACATGAAACAAATTTATTTTCTTTCCCTGCAGTTACCAGATGACTTGTAGCTAATAACATCACAAGGATTATCCTTTTAAATTACAATCAGTGTTTCATAAAATAATTGTCATGTCTAGTTTACTATCTATGCAGTCAGCTCCCATGCTGCCCATTATGTAATCTGGTTCATTACATAAGCAGTGTACAATAATATACTAGCAAGCAATGAAGAGTTGCATTCATTCACAGAATTTGAAATTGAAACCTTCTTCTCTGTGTAAAAAGTTAATTAATTAATTAAAAACAGATTTTATTTTTGATTCTTAAACATTTCATCAGTTTATTATACTGTCATAAAACTGTTAATATAAAAGAGCTTCAATCTGTAATGTTTAATTTCATTCTTTATCAAAAGCAGTTTTATTTAGTCCTGGTATTGCAAAAAGTAAGTCATTGAACTTCATTTACTCAATTTATACATGCACAAAAATGAAATTGAAGTCAGTACAAGAAATAACAAAATGAGGAACACCATGCTGTATTCGGTTAAATCTACTGCCCAGCCAGGGCCACAGAGGCACAATAGAGTCCTTCTAACTCACTTCTGGATTGATCATTGCCTTATTATGCATGAAATCTTTTAACTGATCAGAGGACTTGTTACTGTGGGGTGCTAGTTGCAAATGTTCGTGCAGGTTATGGTTTGTGTGGTAACTCACTCTCTGTTTTGGTCAGCAGGATCAAAAACCCAAATGTGAACCAGGATTTTGTATTTTATCCTAGTGGTGCAGAAGAAGAAAAACTACCAAGTTCTAAAATACTTCAAGTTCGTTGGTCTATATTATCTTCAGAACACTTGTCATATTTTTCTATTCTGCATAATGGTTGCTTTTAATAACTTTATTCTATTATGTAATGTATTTACCATGAACATTTACTTATGGGGGTACTGACTAATATGCAGTTTTGCACCTTAGCCCAAACACTCTCAGTAGTTTTAATTTACATTAACACCTTAACACTTACTTTTTAATTGTATTTATTTTTTATTACATTTGCTTAAGTTGAAAAATGAAATGACATCGTCATTTTACTAACTTTCTTGATGAATGTTGACAGATATATTCCTTTGGTTGTATTTGTTCTGTTTTTGCTCATTTTGTATCCTTCTGTATAAGAGTTGGTGGTTTCCTTTATTTCATTACTTCCTTGCAATCTTACCTCTTCCATGTTTGCTTTACTTAGAAACTTAGAAATAAACTAAGTGTCAAAAGCTGTAACATTTGTTGTGAGAAATACGCGCATTTTTTGGCAACAAGACTGTGTATGTCAGTAAAGAGTGGGAGCTTTAAGGGACACAAAAGATCCTACAAAACTATTTTCAGTATAATACAAAACAATTATACTATAAAGTGGAATGTATTCTCAAGGAGGGGGCAAATGGCAGGCTGGCTGTAGCTTATGGATTCTCATATCAGTCAGCTCACAGATGTGGTGACAACACCACTGGCTACAGAAAGAAGAAGAGTGAGTCACATACATTGTTTCTTATGGTCACTGGAGAAGACAGGAGACTGTCACCTGTCAAAAAATTCTTTATGGTCTATATTATCAACAACTGTAGATAACGTCAGTGACACAAGACAGAGGTGGAATATCAAAGAATGATGTTACAAAACATAATGATGAACACAACTGGAAGAATAATACTGCATCTGCTCCAGAGACCAACACCCTTCATAGAAAGCTGGAAATAAGAAGAGAGACTGCAGTATGACAGGGATGATGAAGTCAGTGGTTGGTGCTAGGGAGAAGATATCTCCTGCCCACAACCAAAAGGGACACCAACTCAAGTAGGGGTGACCTGAAGTAACCATCCCCCAACTGTTGCTTTCCACAGGCACAGGATAAGTATCTCCTACAGTTGGCAAGATGCAGTCGCGTACTGCCAAAACAGTGGATACACCTTGTGTGTTGCACCCTTGGCACCAGGCTGTCCAGAACCCTGGTCTTGTTCTAATACCCAAAATTGGCACTCTGTTTATAACATAAACACTTTTGAAGCAGCTTTCTTGCAATTGTTTGCAACATTACTGTTAATTTAAATAAGTGTGCCATGATGTCACATTTAATGGGACTAAAATAGAATTGGAGGGCAGTTTAGTGACATGACTAGCTATTCTAACAATTTACAATTATTTTGTTTAATTGCACAATTAGACATAAACCACTAATTATTTCATATGAACAGACTGATTATGTCCACCCAGCCATTCCTCCATTTGCAATATCTGTCTTGTGTGTGTGTGTGTGTGTGTGTGTGTGTGTGTGTGTGTGTAGATAATTGGATAATGTTGGTGACACAAGACAGAGGTGGAATGTCAAAGAATGATGTTACAAAACATAATGATGAACACAATTGGAAGAATAATACTGCATCTGCTCCAGCGACGAACACCCTTCATAGAAAGCTGGAAATAAGAAGAAAGACTGCAGTATGACCCCTATCAAGAAGGGAGCTGAGATGTGATGGAGAGCTGTATGTGGGAGGCAAAGGCTCTGCACAAATACTGTGGGGGTTAGCCACTATATGAGCAGAGCGATATGGAACCAGCAAGCTTCATGCATCCTCAAGTCACACTCCATCAGATGCTGCAGCTCAGAGTTTCCCCCTTGTGTCCAAAGTTTTTGCTCATACCAAAAAGGGTCAGAACTTAATAATTTCTTATCTGTATGTGTACATCACTGAAAGTTAAAAGAAGCACCATTTAAACTGACCTGCAGCAGGCCCTCAGTGGGGGCTGTAATGTCGGCCCTCACGCCATGAGCAGTGGCAGGATGCGCAGATGTCGCGGCACTGGCAGCCCTCCGCAGTTCAGCCACCTGCTCCTCCAGATATGAGATCCGGTGTGAGAGGCGCACATTGTCACGCTCGGCGTCTTCGGCCCGCTCCCGTTCCCGTGTCACTTCCAGTTGGCTGCTGCAGGTACTCTGATGTCCGTGTTCACTGTCTGCATCACTGTGGCTGTGGGTGCGTAGCACTACCAACTGTGCGGGTGCCGGGGACACAGAAAGCAACCGCTGCAGATCAGCTGCTGATTTGCTGCCAGACATCACCAGCTTGCCATTCACCTCCAGCAACCTACAGTTCCGTGATAAACAAAATAATTATGTTAATAAATTTTGAGTTCTTAATGACAGGTTTACTTTCCAAGAACAAATTATCTGTATCAGCTGCAGTCAGAAAACTAAAAATTCTAATTTATGTTACAGATGTCTGTTAGGAACACGAGTAAGGTCTGTGTAGAATGATGTTACAGAGAAGTGGCATGACACATTTGTTGCGAGCAAGGGATATGATGCATTTTGTTATGTTAAAGTATTTTGAAGAGGTCATAAATTAAATTTTTCATCTCAATTCACGTTACATTGTACTGACTTTATATTGAATCATTTTTAATCTTACAGGTCATCAAAATAATATGTACTGATTTTCATAATTTAAACTGTAGTCACAGGCATTCTGAGACATTACACACATACATCACTGTTAAACTGAGGTCAAGGACTCTTTATTGTGTAACACCCTCTTGTTTTACTGGATCCAAACACAAAAAGACGTCTGCAACAGCTGTAGGTTTGTCCAAGAAAGCAAGTGCTTTATTGCTTGACATAAAAACGCATCTCTTTATTTCCACAGAAATCGACTGTTGTATTGGGTATCCCATAATATATCATAAGCAGTTCAAGGCATTGAATCAAGGTTTCCAGTAAGTGATAGTTTGCCAATGGCAAATACTGCAATATCTAATAATTGTCAACATTTTTTTTTTTACCAAAATACTGATGTAAATATGGGTTTAAAATGATTTCCATACTTTTCAGTGGTGGTTAAGGAACAACATATTTGATGCTTCATCAAAATGACTTTGTAACGCACAATTTGAGTTGTGGATGAATGAGTTGATGCATAGGGATGTTAATTAACCCAAATTTTAATTTGTGGAATGAATTTACACACATTAAATGTGGTGAATGCAACCACAGAATGTGTGTGATATCCTGTTGTTGATATTGTGGCTAGCTGCAGCCCTGAAAAGCAGTTGCCCACACTCACTACCAAGGGATGTATCTGTGTCATCATCCATGGACATTTTGGATAAGGAAGATTTCAAGTGCTTGGAGGATCAACTGTGAAAGTTTTTGATTTGGCCTCTATGTTACATGGTTTCCTTTCATGTCGGAAATATGTTTTCTATACCTAAGTATACAGAAAAATCAAGCCACATCCTACCAGGAGTCAGCTTAGAACAAAAGGCTAAAATTAGCTGAAGTAGATGCAAAACCTATAGGGAGGCCTGTTAAATGAAGCATAAGCAATCAGACCATAACCGAAAGGAAAATTAAATGGAGAAAACTAAAATTACAAGGAGAGATAATGGCTGACTAGGCTTGCCTGGAACAGGCTAAATTTCGTGTATCTGCGTACAAAAGAAACCACACACACGTGTAGAAAAATGCTACCTATAGCGGAGACACTGAAAGATCACCCTTGACAACTGGCAGTGCTGTTGCCAGCTTTCAATTGGACTGCAAACAGCTGAAAGTGAAAACAGTACTCGTCTGTGGAGCTGCAGCAACACTTTGCCATAGAGACACGCTGTACATATGCAAATAATCTGCACACTATAGTTTTAATGGAGGAGGAGGAAAAAAAGAAATGTTGACTATAATTTTTGTTTTATTTACAAAGAATATTTTAACATAATGATTCTATTCACCATCGCTACCAGAAGAATGTAGTAACTGCAACACATATGTTATGCCTCCAGGGATAGTGACCAAATCAGTTTTCCCTGTTTGTATTTTATCTTGCACTTCCTCAGTTGTGTGTCTGCGGAAGCTGTGCAGGATCAACGTATTTCATAAATTCAGTAATACATCAGGGCGACATTGCCAAATATGTATCACCCAGTCAACCACAAGGTCATGGCCCATCCGCCCTTTTGGATTCATTTTTCACTAATGTTTTCAGAGTAGTTTCCCTTTGAAATATCACGTAAGGTGGTAGCTTTCATCCATCACCAATTACACACATCATCACTGTACACCTTTGCTTCTAAATGCCACTAGTTCTTATCAAGATGCTAGAGTCACTTTTCCTGCTCACGGTGCTGTCGAGTAGCATATCAAAATAGACTCGAGTTTGATCCACATAAGCAATTTTTGATAATATATACCAATGTTCACAGTTCAAATTTATTATGAAGTGATGAAAATTCACTACTTTTTCCTTATCATCATCTGGAAGATGTTAAGCAAAGGTAAATTTCCTTCAAAAGCCTAATCCATCTTGATAGCCAGCTCCAACTAGCTCTGAAATCAGTGCTGCCTATTTCTTTGGCTGAAGCCATTGCTTTGAGTTGGTGCATCCATATTGTTGCTTCTAATCTATATTACTGCAGAGCCATTCAAAAACTCCCCTCCCTCCTCATCCCCAAGGTCTGGATTCTTTGCTTTACAGCTACAGAATGCTTGCAATTACTATTTGTTTCTGGAAGCCACATTTTGTTTTTTTGCCAGTCGTGAATACAACCCTATCTCACATTGTACTTTCCTCCCACTGCACAGTTTTCAGTGTCCTCTTCTTCTTCTTCAATAATTTTCAGTTTCTCTTTAACTGTGTATGAGCAATAATGATCACTTGTAACCATAATTAACAAGTTAATATGTGATTAATACTTCACCTCTAATGTGCTACTGACTTGTCACAGACTGAGGTCACAACAGCGCTACAGTATAATGGAATCTGTTGTTGGAAGCGGAGCAGTACTAACCATATGAAAATTAATCCACTCATCCCAGTTTTTTTTTCCTTAAGTTCAGAAAAATGTCTTTGCTGATTATTTGCAAATATATGGTATACAAAATTGCGTTACACGATTGGTTAAGGAAGATGTGCGAACAGCCACACAAAGCCCATTGCAACTGTCGGGGATCTTCTTTCACTGCTTCTACTATAGCTTCTTGAACTTGCATTGTACTTTCCCTGGGAGGATGGTGTATAGGTTGGTGAAAGCTGGAAAGGAGTGGCAGCTTCCTCAGACCTGAAACTGAGAGGGATTAACCTGTTTTGAGGAATAGATGTACTGGCCTCATAAGAGGTGAATACCCCTCAACCTGGGGTCTGAGTGACCTGCCCTCCTTTCCAACTTTCCCCAAACTGTCCCCCTTTCATCGCAAAGGAAGAAACATTCAAGCTCCAAAAGCTAGATTTTTCTACTTTTAAATGTTTTGTGAGGTAATCAGTAACTGGATTTCACTGGCTTGAAATCCTAGTTTTTCTGGCGTTGTTGTGGACTCGGGAAATAGATGGGTTGTTGTGGACCTCCATCAGCTCTCAGTAATTGATAATCAGTCTCGCTGTGAGTGTGCGCATTTGGGTGTCTCTGTGAATACATGCACGTTTCCTGGAAAAAAAAGGAACAAGAGCTCAGTAGCTAGTTTTACTACTGTTTACTGTTAGAAGTGTCTGTGTGTAGCCACAGATGTCGGTAAAGTTGTGTTTCAAGAGTGTAAAATTAGTTTAAAATTTGCAGTTATATTTCTTTTTGCTACTTATTGGAGACACTTGAGTTTTTTCATGTAGCCTAGGTGTGAGGAATTTTTCAGCAACAGTCTCATATTGGTTGTACAGATAATGGTGAGATAAAAGAGTACTAAGTGACCAAATATTATGGAAATAAACTATATTTTTTCCATTGAAACCAGTGTGTTTGATTCTTATGCTTCTAAACTATTATCCCATAATTGTTATGTGATTCCAAGGACTTTACAAGCAACTGTGTAAGGGTAACAGAAGGCTCATCAGACTTTGTTTTGTTGTTGGAGTTTATATTGTAATGGTCTTCTACTTACTATATGGATACAACTGTGTTTAGTAGGTAGTCCTGTTACCATTATACTGTAAGTTTCACAGTTCCTTTATTGGTTTGCACAGTAAAAGGTCTTAGCACAATAACAAAATTGCCAAGAGGATTACTTTCTTCTTTGCTTCTATCCAAACTTAATTTGTTAGTTTCAGTACGGGTTTTGTTGTATGAGGAGGTGCCCAAAAAGAACCAGAATTATTTTTTAAAAGCTATATATTTTCAAATTGTTTACAAAGCAACCTTGTCTCCTTCAAAATACTCTCCATTACAACTAATACATGTGTCCCACTGGTGCTTCCTCTGTTCTAAACATTCTTTGTACTCATCTTTAGAAATGAGAATAAGGTTTGTCATCAATCGACATATCACCATTTTTAAATTGAGCAAACCACTCATACATTTGAATTTTTCCCATAACATCAACCTGGTAAGCTATTTTCAACATTAAAACAGTTTCAGGAGCATTGTTACCAGGTAGAAAACAAAATTTCACAGTTGCACATTGTTCACTTAAACTTGACATAAAATATGCGACACAAGAACAAAACAGCAAAAACAAACATTGCAAATAGAACAAGCCAGGTTGACAACGCAGGCGGCACTGAACTGGCAAGGAGTTGCACTACACATGCTTAGCGGCAGAATTGCGTATTACACAAGCTCCGCCCTCGGCAATGTTATTCTGGGTTTTCTTTGGTACACCCTTGTATAGTAACTTTTACAGATGACTAGCTAAGAACAAAACTTCATCTGAAATATGCACCTTTTTCTACCATGTACAACTTATTCAAAAGCACTTGAAAGATTGAAGGCTATGTTATGGATGTGTAATTAGACATTACTTGCTTATCCCCACTTTTCTAAATGAACATTATTACTGTGCATTTCAGGAACTACATCTGCAATCAGTGACTTGTAACAACTGTAGTTTATGGAAGGTCTTCTCAAACACTAAAAGATTTCAGTAACTTGACTTTGTCCCACAGACATCCAAAACCAGATGAATTACTGCTTTTCCTCTGTCTAATTTTGTTAGTGGCTGTTACAACTTTGATTAGTGCATATTTCACCATTGTCACTATGAGGTGCTTCTAACTTTATTTTCATCTCTGGTTCTGTGGGAACACTGTAGCCAAAGCTAGTTGTTGTTCAAACAAATCACTACATGCAGGATGTGTGAGTATATGAATAAATAAAATATTGTAGCAAAGAGTACCACAAGGAAGTCTTTGAATTTAGATTTGAAAACGTAGGCTTTGTTAATAACATTTTCAGTTCTGCAATAAGCACACTGAAAACGGAATCTGCAAAATAGTGTATACATTTCTGTACAATGGTTAAGAAAGTATTATTCAAGTCTGAATTGTTTTTCTGTCTATTGTTCACTGAATGGCTGCTGCTATTATTTTTGAATGATAACATATTATTAAATACAAATGTCTTAAAGGAAATTATGTAAAAGGATGACAGAACTCCGAGTTCAAGACATCTGGATAATAATGCACATAAAATTTGCAAACTGACACCGCAGACTGCTCTGAGTGCACTATGCTAGGCTAAAGGATATTCTCTGCAAATTTGGAGTTTCCCCCAAAAATGATGTCAGTAGGACATTATGAAATGAAAATAAGTGAGATAAACAATTTTTAAATATCATGTCAGTGACTATGGTTATTATTATTATTATTATTATTATTAAGACAGCAGCACCTAATTTCCACATATTGTTTTCCAAGTAAGCTGATCTACTTTTAGTCCCTGGAAAATTAAATGTTATACTCCTTGATTTCTGATGTGTGACAACAAAAAAAACACTTTTACAGCAGTTTTGCGTGATCGCTATGTTTTGTTGCAGTTAAGCAACAGTCTCTTTTACGTAAGATATGGCCTTATATTTCACACTGCTGTATTTTTTAAGCACTCTTTTTGTTGAGTGCTATATAATTGAAACATAGCAATAAAAGCAATGGACATAGAATAAAAACCTGCAGAGCCCCGGGAATTAACAGCGCCTCAGTCAGATGGAACTCTATTTCTTGTTTTTTGACATTGGAGGACACCCACCCACTTCATGTTTGCTATCTATGGAAACAACAATTTGTGAACTTTTTTTTAATTGCATAATACTCTAACTTGTGCAAAACTATAGCATAGTCCTCATAATGAAATACATATGTTTGATCCAAGAAGATATTTGTCTACTGCTCTACTTTACATTTAGCCCTTCAAGTGCCTTGCACTGAGGAGATATCGAGAAAACTCTGTCACACATTACCTGTCACCCTTGATGATGCCACAGTCCGCAGCAGCCCATTCAACATACAGTCCTGGGGCAGAGTCACGGGTACTGGCTCCAAACCGTGGGCTCTTCACATCATAGTCCACAGAGATAGCATGCAGTGTCACTCGATCTGCACCACTCACACAGCTGAAAAGAGATCCTTTTGATATTAACTCATTTCAATGACAGAGAAAACTACAAAGAAGAGCAGCAAATAGCTTACGTTGCTCTTCATTGTCACAACACCCTTTTTTTGTGTCAACTATTAATGAGCACAGAAATGGAGATACAAATTATTTCATGGAAACAGACTAAATTATAGTTATTACTTTATGTAGTGGTATGAAATCAGTTTCTCATGCCTTTATGCAAGTGTGACTATATCTGTAAATACAGATAATGACATTACTATGCTGTATTTTGTATTTTGACTAGTTGGACTCTTCCTCAGTGTCTAGGACTGCATGATGTGTTGGCAGATGAATTTTGTGAATACCAATGGTTTGCAAGTAGCCATTAAGACATTTTGGCACTGCTCACAATGTGCTGCAAATCACTGGGATGACATACACTGGTTTATGCCAGATGTCTGGTATGTTATGTTCCAGCATTTGAACTGTCTGAATTTTGAAGTCCCACAGTAATTTCGCATGATCGTTTTCAACTCTTTCTGACTTAGGGACCCACCAGTTCTTTGGCACCACTGATAGCAATTTCGGCATAAGTTCCAGCTGATCATTTGTGCCATAGTATGGCTTGTGTTCTGAATTCTAATTTTAATTTCATATTTTTCATAACTTGCTATATTGTAAAAGATTCTCAGATATTTAAATTTTTTTACTTGTCTGAATGTTTCAGTGTGGACTTTCATGTACAGGTGCGCACAAAATTTTTTGTTTTGTTGAGATTTAATTGCAAACCTGTTTCTTCTGAGAGCTTCAATTGACAGCTGTTTGAGAGCAATAATTTCTCTTCTGTGGCTTGTTCCCATATGATAATAATCAGTTCTTCTGTTTCCTTCTTTATGGTTTCATCTGTCAGCCAAAAACAGATCTTACCATATCTGTTTTACCTTTGATCTTCAAAAACCGCCCATGCAATGCTCTATTGGCACTGGATTCCAGCTTTCCAATATTGATTCTTGCTTTTGGGTACTTTGAGAAGCTTTCTTTTTTGACCTCAATCAGAACTGGTTCTTGGCTATTTTTAACATAATCTCCCAATGCATGCTTCCCTTATTCCACTGTCCAAGATCCATGATGGAGTGGTTGGACCCTCGTGCGATCCCCAACATGGAGTCGCTGGTAATTTTTGAAGATTTTCTTTCCATTACCTCTGGTAAATAAATATTGATAATAACTTTGGTTCACCCTGGGTATTTTACTTCCCTGGTTGTCACCACATCTATATCATTCTGCACCAAGAGTGACAGAATACTTTGCAAGGGTCGCCACTATGCTCTCTGTCAATGTCCTGCACTTCACACTCAAGTCGTTGCCTACACTGGTAACTGGCAACACAGGGAAGAGCATTACACCCGCCCACAGTTTCTGCTTCTGACTCTGGCTAGCCAAGTTTATATGCCTGGAAAATGATCACTTTTGCTTCTTAACATAATACTTGTCATGTATGTGTTAAGCCTCCCATAATAAACACTATAGTGACTAAGTAACCTCACCATATCTAAACTGATCTGAAAATCAACACTAAGTGATCTACATGCACCCTGCTGCACATGTTACACTCAGATATGGCAGAAAGACACTACTGGGTGGAGTGTCATGTGGTATATTGCTTCTTACCACTGCATGTTACCCCACCTTTTTTTAATGTTCCCCTATACACACCTGCCACAGCTTGTGAGAACAGTTGGCTGCAGATTTAGCTTACTGCTTGTATAAGAGTGGTTTGAAAAGTTCTCGGAATCACCACAAGTGATCAGTGCTAGCGCAAGTTGTTCACATGATATTCATTGGATCTTTGCCTGTAGATACATGTCACATCTGTGCTCTTGGAAGAGATCTGTGGCGGTGATGTGGCTCTTTTGTTGTTCCCGCATAGTGATTTGTGAAAATGAAAAAAATCGAGATTCGAGCAGTGATTAAGTACTTCCTAAATAAAGGTATGAAAGCAAAGAACATTCATGCCGATTTCCAGACTAAACTGAAGGACTCTGCTCCTTCATATTAAACTGTTGCCAAGTGGACAAATGAATTCAAATTTGGTTGGGAGAGCTTAGATGATGATTCGCGCAGTGGTCAGCCAAGATGTGTCACTGCTCCAGATATCAATGCTAAAGTGCACAAAATGGTCATGGATGATCACCGATTGGAAGCCCATAAAATTGCTCATGCTTGCCAGATGTCATCTGAAAGGGTATATCACATTTTAATTGAAGAATCAGAAATGAAAAAATTATCTGCAAGAATGGTGCCACGCCTATTGACACACGCTCTTGCACACGTGCCATCGCCATGCAAAATTACACAAACTAAGATATGAATTGTTGCCACACCTGCCTTATTCACCTGATATGGCCCCGTCAGACTTGCATCTCTTCCCAAAACAAAAAATTTTTCTTGGTGGATGAAGATTCACTTCAAATGAAGAATCGATAGACAGAATTGACAACTATTTTGCAGGCCTGGAGGAAACTCATTTTCAAGATGGGATCAAGGCACTGGAACATCGTTGGATGAAGTGCATTAGCCTACAAGGGGAAAACATTGAAAAATAAAAAAATTTTCAGTGATGTAAGTCCTTTTTTCTGGCCCGTTCCAAGAACTTTTCAAACCACCCTCGTACATTAAGCATGTATCATGAACGAGATAGGAATCTGCAGCTACTTTTATATTTAGCAGGCCATCTTATAGTGTGTGGTGTAGGGTATTTTATGCATCAAATAGATCTCACCCGTAACCCAGCTCCCTGCCCAAATTTTCTATTCCATTTACCAAGGTACTTAGAAAAAGATGACTGCTGGTAGGTCTCTTCAATTTCTCCAATTTCACGAGATATTTGTGGCGGTAGGCAACTTGTTGTTCAACTGTTCTTGGGATATGTACAGCAAATAGCTCCTTAATGGACAACTTCCTTCTTGCAGCATCTGCCACTGAAGTTGGATGAATATCTCTGTGACATTTTCACATTTACTAAATGAATGCTTAATACAACACACTTCTTTTCCCTGGATGATCTTGATCTTCCCTATTGTATTGTATTGTATTTTATTGCATGTTAACTGGAGGCCTAGAAACAACAGGAGAGACTCCGTCCCAACCGCAGCCGCAGTGGTCCACAACCCCATGACGATTAGCGCAGTCCACTTCACCCCTCTGCCGCCCCACACCGAACAATTTTGGGGTTGTCGCGTGGTTTGGCCCCCGGTGGTGTCCCCCCCCCCATGGACGTCTGACACCAGACAAGTGTAACCCTTATGTTTGCATGGCAGAGTAGTGGTGGTGTACGTGTATGTGGAGAACTTGTTTGCGCAGCAATCGCCGACATAGTGTAGCTGAGGCAGGATAAGGGGAACCAACCCGCATTCACTGTGGTAGATGGAAAACCGCCTAAATACCATCCACAGACTGGCCGGCTCACCAGACCTCAACACAAGTCCGCCAGGCAGATTCGTGCCAGGGACCAGCCGCTCCTTTCTGCCTGGAAAGCTGTGTGTTAGATCACATGGCTAACCAGGCGGGCAATCTTCCCTATTAATACTACTTCATAAGGGTCACATACTAACAAACAAACAAGAGTCAGTTAAATAACAATTTTGTAAGTTATCTCATTCCTGAGTGAGTTTCAGTTCCTTTGGATACTGTGAAATTATCTGTCTGGCACCTATCTTTCAACCATCAGCTAGTTTTATGTATTCATCTCACAATAAATCACTTCATATTTGTACTACTGATATTTAACAAATGTGGCTCCTCCCCGTGACTGATCACCAGTCATTTAACAAAGCAGTAAAGGGTCTTTGAGGCTATTTATGCACAGTATATTACATTTGTTTATGTTGAAGGTCCACTGCCAATCCTGGCACCAAACATCAATCCTCTGCTGATCATCTTGAGTTTTACTATAATTTTCTGACATGCAATAATCATATATACAACAGCATTATGAATCTTTCGGCATTATCCATCAGGTTATTTATATTTAACATTAACAGCAGCAGTCCTGTAGCACTTCCCTTTAAAGTTATTCTGAAGCTACTTTCACCACTGACTTTTTCTCCTAACTAAGAACAGTTATTGAATTCTGTTTGCTAGGATGTCTGTCCACTCATAAAATTAGTCCAACATTTCTTAAGCTTGGTGACCGTGAGGAACTGAAATGAACATTTCAAACAGGGCACCACTATCTTCTGAATTGAAGGATGAATTACGTAAGCTTAATTTCTCAAGGTCACTGTTTGTGGGCTATAAGCTGATTCCTATGAATGAGATTTTCTGTTTTGAAAAAGTGGAATATGTGCATACATAAAATGTTCAATTCTAAAACAAACTGATTTCAGCAACATAGGCATGATGTTACATGCATCCAGCCAAGAACAATTCTTGTAAAGAGAACGACTCACACCTTTTCTAATCATTTGGAATTCTTCAGTGATCCCTACTAAACTACTTTTTATAGGAGAACAGTTTCTTATATTTCTATAAAAAGTCATACAGATATTCCTTCAGCTCCACTTGCTCTTCCTCTGTTGAGTGATGTACGGTGGACAGTTATTTCAATATCTCTCATTTTGGAAGTAGTTTAGTTGATGATCCTCAGCAAAACAGTTTCAGAAGATGGAATTCAATATGCCGCCTACCTTCTCAGTGTTGCAACCAGTGGGAAGGGTAACTTGCATCCTGCCCCATGAGACAGATGGGTGTATCAGTTTAAATAAAGCCATAATCGACTAGTAGTAAGAGTACCCAGAACAGTTTGTCATGAAATCTCAAGACTATTTCATTGTTAACCACAAAATTAACATAAGTTGCTCCCATACCCACAGCTCAGGTCCTAGATATACTCCTGCTGTGTTGTCTTCCATTTTGGTGCAAGTGTTATCATTGAGTGACAAGATGGATAACTTTGGCCCATTTACTGGTTTTACATAGACCCAGAAATTCTTTGGAATTTCCATCACATCAGTAGACAGAATTTGACTCTTGACTTTATTGAATACTCATCACATTGCTCTCCATACACTCACCTCGGTTTCATTTCGCTTTGTTTAAAGCTGCGATGAAATCACAGTACCACTCACATGTGGGTCAATACATGCATGGCTAAAGCACACTTGGCACTACTCTAGAAATTCATCTTTTGATACTTCTTATTTTTAGTCCATGAGATGAATGTTTTGTGTTGTCCATTCAAATAACCCTTAATTTTTAACCTAAAACTGACACAAAAATCTCCTTAAACATCAACGTACAGATTTTTACTTCAACCATGAGTTAACGTAACATCCATCTCACTGGCACAATGTACAATTACAGCACATGATAGATAATCTGTACATTACCAGAAGCAGTATTAGTTTTAGGTTACCTATCTGACAGCTCCCAGGGGCAACAAAAATTTGATTTTCAATATTTCATGTAATTATTGACTGAATTTGAAATTTAAAATGCTGTCATAATCTACTCATGAAGAGGTACAGTATAATCTTAAGTTCAAAGTCTAACACAATAAGGCAATTATTACAGTTAAAAATTGTGTGTGTGTGTGTGTGTGTGTGTGTGTGTGTGTGTGTGTGTGTGTGTGTGTGTGTGTGTGTGTGTGTGTGTGTGTGTGTGTGTACACATGGGAGAGTCGGGTTTTTACTAGTTTTCTATATTTTGAACCAGTTTCTTTCTTTTATTGTGCCTTTGCCCCACACTAGTGGAGTATCAGAATGACTACGAACAGATTTGGCAAGGTTAATTTAAGAGGTGGATGGATGCCTTTCCTGCCACTACCATGTGATCCACCCCCGAGACAGAATACATATGCCTCAACAGTCTGTAGTGTTATATATGTGAAAGCCATCGAAAGATTTCTAAATGTTTGCGAATCTTGTAACTGAGGCAGGACTTGGCCATTATTCACCTAGTGGAATATGGGAAACTGCCTAAAAACCACATCCAGGGGCTGGCCGGTATACCGATCCTTGTCATTGATGCACTGGGTGGATCCGATCCAGAGCCAGCACCTCTCCCCATCCCAGAAGTCGCAGTTTAACAGGCACAGCTATCTGGGTGGGTCTCTATTCTGAATCAACACTATACAGGTATAGTGTATAAAACAGCTTGAAATAACTGATTACTTTACAAATGAGTTAATGTATTCAATATTTGATGTTAAAAATATAAGTGATGCAGTTTTCAGATCCGAAACCCCTTGTATATCTACTCCAGGGGAAGACATAAATCACCAACAACAATTTCATGCTGTGAAGGCTGCAATGGGTGTACACAAAAGGTGTGTGTTAGATCTTTGTTCAACTACAGTGCATGTCTTTAGTGATGTGGCAATATTAATTTAGCTCCTACTTTTTTTGTGTAGCAGTTTTGCATATGCTGCCATTTGTCGGCCATAATGCTCTTCGAACATTTGAGACTTTCATTGTAAGTATCACTGTAATTAAACATGACACAACACACTCATTTTCCAAGCTGCACTAAATAAAATTCGAAGTCCATCACAGTGACCTTAGCTTCTCTCCCACAGAAAAGATATAGTGGAGGTATCTTACAGCTGTCAACATCTATGTAGTGTAGCCCACAAAATTTGTTCACTAAGCTCTGAATTCTGAATGTTTTTTCTGAATAAACAATTTTTTTTCAAAGATTAAAGCACAGGACCAAAGTCACTTGTCATTTGAAGGATCAGTAATACTTGCATTTTTTTAAAAATACGTAATGCAATGACCATGTGTATAGTGAAATCCAAGAACAACATTTAATTTATTTTGATGAAAACACAGACTGACCTGAACAAAGATGCATTCTCTGGAGAATTTCGTGCACTGTCAATTTCTTCCAATGAAGTTTGCAGTGCCCGTGCTTCCTCCAGAAGACTAAGTAGATTCAGCTCCTCACGACCAAGCTGAAACTCTAGTTCTGCTTGCTGGATTCGCGCATCAATATTACTGTAAAATTACCAAATGTGTGTTATTTTCATACACAATACATTGTACACTACTGTTATTCCAACTATTGTAATCTTTGATAATAACACAAAAATAAGTACTGATATAACACAGTGAAATTTACATTTGTGAGATGATTGGAAACTCAAAACCTATTAATCCACTACCTATGAGTTTTAAGCTAATTAGTTACTCATATGTTCCATAAATACCAAGGATATTAAACATACTGTCACATACATTGAGACATATCACAAGTTTACCAGTTCTCTCTCTCTCTCTCTCTCTCTCTCTCTCTCACTCACTCACTCTCTCTCTATCACACACACTCATTCCAACTTCCAACTCTTGCCTTTTCCAACTTGGAAGATCATTGTCCAGTTTTCTAGTTTTGTTTTGGTACAGTATTTCAAGGATGAGATGAGTCACTATCATCAGATTCTACAATGGATGAGCTCAGATGTTTTACTTATTAGGATTGCAGCCTTGCTGTTGGAGGTTCAGTCTGGTTATGGTAAATATAGGTAATATATCAAAATGTATTGTTCATACTAGCCACGAAAAGTGTCTAGTGGTACTTGTCAAAATGTTGTGCCAAAATACAACATGTAACTCAATGGACACCTAGAAATGCATATATATGTGAATTAACTCCATTTTTGTTCTTAGTTTATGGATCCAGATTTGAGCCTCAATCTGACACGCATATTGCACATACCTCATTACAGAGTAAAATATCCATACTCCCAAAGCATTGTTTGCCATGTCACGCCATTATCTGTATTATCGTGACATAAGGGAGAGAGCGTTACATATGTGATACGGGAATTGGCGCGGCAATTGTTGAAATAAAGGCGTGTTCTGTTGTGGCAAGGTCTTTTCACACAATTTCATTTACCAACTTCTTCCTCTGAATGCCAACTCATTTTATTGACTCCCACCTACATAGGGAGAAATAACCATCATAATTAAATAGAAAAAACTGGAGCTTACATGGGAAGATCTGGATGCTCATTTTTCCCACACACTATTCCAGAGTGGTATGGTCAAGAAATAGTCTGAAAGTGGTTCTGTGAACCGCTCTGCCAAACACTTAAGTGTGAATAGTGGAGATATAATGTAGATTCTTCAGTCTTGAAGTAATGCCTTCATTTCCCCTCTTTTCGTTCTTTCATAAATAATGCTTAAGCTTTCTGAAGACCATACATTCACTGAGCAGTACATTCTACTCAACTGTGGGATGTGAAATAAATGTGTTTGACATTTTTAGGTTGTATGCATGGTCAGGCTGTAAATCAAAGTTCAGGAGCTTACAAAATGCCTAGCTCCAACCTACAATGAGAGTACAATCTCTTATTTGCTCTGTCACATATCCCGCTCCAGTGTTATCAGTCTGTGTGTTGCAGAATCTTTCACAAAGCAAGATACTGGGTGTGTTGCAGAATCTTTCACAAAGCAAGGTACTGGCACACAGTACAGTGTATGCCACTTTCACCACTTTGACTAGACAATGCATGTACGCCAGTGTGACATTATGTTTCCATATCCTCCTAGTGATCTGATATCCTCCCCCCCCCCCCCCCAAACACACACCTCTATAGTTTTAACGGTAAAATCCAGTTTAATTTCATTGTTTATCTGAAGAAATAAAAATAGGATGATCAGTCGGGTTGTGACTCACATAAAACAAAATCTGCACAAATTAGGTATTTACTAAGGAAGCTTACTCTGAGACATCCAGCCGTTCGAGTGCCAGAGCCAGATTCTTAATTGCAAGCCGCTTGTTGTCCATGTCCTGGCGTAGCCTATTGAGACGATCACGGGCTGCACGCCGCTCACAGTCACTGGCCAGTGGCACTGAGCCCCCGCCTCGCAAGAAATTTATGCCTCCTGGTCTTCCTGGGTTGCACAGCTGGCCTTTCAGACTGCAACACAGCGAAGTGTTATGAACAACTACCTAGCTGCCACTACAATTAGAATGAAGAACAACACACATTCAAAAAAAAAAAAAAAAAAAAAAAAAAAAAAAAAAAAAAAAAAAAAAAAAAAAAAAAAAAAAAAAAAAAAAACAATTGTGTAAGGGTTCTGGTTATGAAATTCTTAAGTTATGTGCAGTATTTAGTCCACAGTGTAGTTACAGTCACATCAGACATTTTTTACTATACAACAAAATATTACAGAAAAACAAGGCAGCACATAAACGTCATTTCCATTCAGTAAACAATGATATTCATGAGAAATGTTTAGCTTAAATGTTGTTAGTATTGTAGGGCTCAGTTTGGCACGCACCCCTCTACAACTCATTCACAAGTTCAAATTCACATGCAGCCTATCCAAGTATGAGCCTCTGTGAAACACAAGGAACAAGAATACAGAAAAAGATGAATATTTATGAAAATTAAGTCTGTCATTAGAGAATTAACTTGGAATGGTTATACAAATAAAGTTACACATGGAAAAACTTCTCTGGCAGGAGGAAGTCATCAGGTCCATTTCTGAAATTTACATAACTATGCTGTTTTATAGGCCTCATTTTAAACAGATAGATACACTATGAGTTTCTAGGTACAGAGCTATTTAATACATCACCTTCACAAGCACATCATTTGCCACTAAATGTCTTCAAAAATAAAACACAAAAATAGCCTAGAAAAAAGGCTTATTACCCATTCAAAAAAGCTGAAATCTCGTCAAATGATAATCCACTTTACTAATTAATTCATAAGACTAATTAAACCTTTATCCAAGAAATGTTATATTTGCTCTTGTAATGTGTTCTTTATACACATTCATTTGTTAGTTGCTAGTGTATAGGTTAATATATAACTTAGTATGTATTACAATACAATATATAACTATTCTTCCCTGGAATGTCAATAACCGCTGTAAAAATTGTTTCTAAATAACTCATATGACAGTGAATGCACACTTTGACACTTAAAAAACCATGGCATGTGTGTGTTGGTGTGTGTGATGGCCAAACCAGATACCTTTGTATGACATTCTCCTTATCCCGTAGTGCATTGCGCAGTGCCTCCAGCTCACGAGCCACATCTCTGGAAGCCCTCTGGAGTTGTACACCGCCTGCAGAGCCTGTACTACTGGCTGCCACCTTCTTACGGCGAGGAGTCGTTGTGGCAGTTGTTGACAATGACACCTCAATACTTGCCATCTGAAATGCAGAAGATTCACTGAGAAAGCTGCAACTGCACTCTCTTCGTGTACTTCTCCCCTATTCCCTATCTGCAGATCAAAGTTTCCAGAAAACACCCGAATCAATTGATTTAAAAAGTAATTTGTAAATCTAAAAACATAAACCTAATAATAACAGTAAGATATAGCAAAAGATATGTGGCTGACAGGGCTGTGTAAGTTAAAAAGAAGCGACATTTTGAATGAATCACAACAGTACTGCAGATTAGCTGTAGCCACCGTGGCAACCACTGTGGCAACTAGTATGCATTTTTATCTCTGGGAATGAGTGAATATACTTCACTGCTTAAGTTCCAAGAGTCCACAATGCAGTACATGTTAAGAAACTTATTACTTCCTCCAACATATACTGACATCCACTGTCCACCATGAGACTGAATGCCATGTGGTGGCACTGCAGACACATCATATGATAAGGAAAATATAAAAGTCGAGCAGAGACAAGTAGAGAACCATTCTAGTGATGGTATGGGGAAATCCACGGACACAAGTGACTTCGTCAGCAGACAGATTATTATGGCCTTGAGCCTGGAAACAAGCATCTCCGAAGCAGCAATGCTGATCAGCTGTTCAAGTGCTACTGTCATGAGATCTGTGGGAAGTGGCTGAAGGACAGTGAAACTGGAGTTGGTGACAGGGTCCTGGACATCAACACCTAATCACAGATTATGGTAGTTGGGGGCTTCTACACTACTGGCCATTAAAGTTGCTACACCATGAAGATGACGTACTACAGACACGAAATTTAACCGACAGGAAGAAGATGCTGTGATATGCAAATGATTAGCTTTTCAGAGCATTCACATACGGTTGGCGCCGGTGGCGACACCTTAAACGTGCTGACACGAGGAAAGTTTCCAACCGATTTGTCATACACAAACAGCAGTTGACCGGCGTTGCCTGGTGAAACATTGTTGTGATGCCTCATGTAAGGAGGAGAAATGCGTACCATCACGTTTCCGACTTTGATAAAGGTTGGATTGTAGCCTATCGCGATTGCGGTTTATCGTATCGCGACATTGCTGCTCGCGTAGGTCGAGATCCAATGACTGTTAGCAGAATATAGAATCGGTGGGTTCAGGAGGGTAATACAGAACGCTGTGCTGGATCCCAACGGCCTCGTATCACTAGCAATCGAGATGACAGGCATCTTATCCGGTTGGCTGTAACGGATCGTGCAGCCATGTCTCGATCCCTGAGTCAACAGATGGGGGCGTTTGCAAGACAGCAACCATTTGCATGAACAGTTCGACGACGTTTGCAGCAGCATAGACTATCAGCTCGGAGACCGTGGCTGCGGTTACCCTTGACGCTGCATCACAGACAGGAGCATCTGTGATGGTGTACTCAATGACGAACCTGGGTGCACGAATGGCAAAACGCCTTTTTTTCAGATGAATCCAAGTTCTGTTTACAGCATCATGATTGTCGCATCCGTGTTTGGCGACATCGCGGTGAAGGCATATTGGAAGCGTTTATTCGTCATCGCCATACCGGCGTATCACCCAGCGTGGTGGTGTGGGGTGCCATTGGTTACATGTCTTGGTCACCTCTTGTTCGCATTGACGGCACTTTGAACAGTGGACGTTACATTTCAGATGTGTTATGACCCGTGGCTCTACCCTTCATTCGATCCCTGCGAAACCCTACATTTCAGCAGGATAAGGCACGACCGCATGTTGCAGGTCCTGTACGGGCCTTTCTGGAAACAGAAAATGTTCGACTGCTGCCCTGGCCAGCACATTCTCCAGATCTCTCACCAATTGAAAATATCTGATCAATGGTGGCCGAGCAACTGGCTCATGGCAATACGGCAGTCACTACTCTTGATGAACTGTGGTATCGTGTTGAAGCTGCATGGGCAGTTGTGCCTGTACACACCATCCAAGCTATGTTTGACTCAATGCCCAGGCATATCAAGGCCGTTATTATGGCCAGAGGTGGTTGTTCTGGGTACTGATTTCTCAGGATCTATGCACCCAAATTGCATGAAAATATAATCACATGTCAGTTCTAGTATAATATATTTGTCCAATGAATACCCGTTTATCATCTGCATTTCTTCTTGGTGTAGCAATTTTAATGGCCAGTAGTGTACATTCTGTAAATCAGGATAGGTGGCAATCTGGGGAGGTCTGAGAATAGAGTACAATGCTGGTATGGTTACAAGTGCTTTGAAGTACAGCATTTAGTGCACATTGTTGAAAGGGGTTGTGCAACAGATGGAACCTATGTGTTTCCAAGCTGACCCAACATCATCAATTAAGATTACAATGGCCACAGAATAACTGATATTGCACATTGGCTCTTGGAAACACATTGCCCGGTCAGATGAATTAGGTATCTTGGGACACAACATTGACTGTTGTGCCTCAATATCCCATCATCTAGGCAAATGGATGCTCGAAATAGGCACCACGTCGTAGATGTTGGCCAATGGGGGGAATATTAAGCAATGGGAGACATTCACCTACGGACTTCTGGTAGTAATCAAGTGTAAGATGACAGCTGTGCACAACATGGACCTTATTGTCAACCACTTGCATCCCTTCATGTTTGATGTCTTCCTCAGCATTATTGTGAACCACCTGCATCCCTTCAGGCCTATATCTTCCCCAATGGGTATGACATCTTCCAGCAGTGTAACTATCCATGTCACAAGGCCAGAATCGTGATATAGTGGTTTGAGAAGCATGCCTAGGGTGCCAAATTCACCTGATTTGAATCCAGTGGAACATGAACCACCAACACATAATTTACAGGAATGGTGTGGCCTGTGCACAGACATATGGTGCCACATACCTAGGACTTGGCAAATACATATTGCATCCAATCGCTGTGGTATTGCATTATAAAGGTGGACGAAGGTGCTGTTATGCAGGTGATCACAATATTTTGCCTCATCAGTGTATGTGTAGCACATTGAAGACAAGGGCACAAATTAGAGAAATTCAAGCATGTACAGAGCAGTACTGACAGTCTTTCTTTACAGTTTTTATCTGTGACAAGGATAGAAAAAGGGGATAACATTCTGAAGTACCAAGTACTCTTCGCCATATGGCTTACATTGGCTTATGAAAACAGTATTGCCCAAATTGTGTAGCACTAAGACTTTATTAACAGAACCTCATTTGCAAATCAACTCACCAATGTCTGTGTTTTAATGCATATGCCACCAAAACTTTATTGCAAGGAAGATGTGAAGTAAAGCTGATAAACACGAATAAGGTTCTGTGATCTGAGTGGCTCACGAACCGTGTTACGCTTGGTTAACTCACAAGATAGCTGCCACAAGAAATCTTCCTGTGGATCTAAAGAAGAGATTGCATCCCAGATAGTCACGGGCATTTAGTCTGGAGCCTGCTGGATGGCAATGAAATGGTAAGCAGTCCTGTCTGTACCACAATCTGTAGTCATTTTTCGATTTGTCAAGTAAAATGTGGTGGCATTAAGAACTTACATCTCAGCCACGGGGAGGTTTTTATTTAACTACTGGTTCACTTACAAACATGAGAAAAACAAGGCATCAACCTCTCCTGTAGCACATGCAAACAATGGGATATAATGACAATAAAAGTTAGGTAGAGACACTTATTCATCACATAACACACAATTTCAAATCAATATTTATTTTATATATTGGAGACATACAATGATTTTTACGTTTTTTTAGCTACAATTCTAGCAGCACACCTCTCAGACTCTTTGCTGTGGTGATGCACTGGGACAGTATTATTGAATAGTTAGCACAAGAGCCTTGCTATTCTTTTATTTTGTTTCTCAGTTGTGCCACAGTTTGCCACTTACTTACTTACTTATTCATACTCTCCAGCCCCCCCCCCCCCCCCTTAAACCACAGCCAATTTTCGATCTTGTCAAATAGCCTCCTCCATAGCATTCTGTCCTTGGCATCTTCTTCCCTTGCTCCAAGTATATGAAGATTCTTGGCCACCTGGTCACTCCATCTTGTTTTCAATCTGCCTAAAGGTCTTTGGCCTACAGGTTTCTTCTCTGACACTTCTGCCAGTCATGGTCCTTCCTCTCTTCTACAGGCATGGCTGGCCCATTCAGTTTCCTTGTCTGGGCCTCCACTACAGCACCTGATCCATTGTCTGTCTCCCTGAGCTCCTTGTTCTTTCTTTGTTGGCATTCTTCTCCATCAAAAATTGGTCCAAATATCTTCTGCAGCATCTTATTTTCAAAATCTTTTATGTTTCTCTCTGTACACTTACCTGTTCTTCATTTGTCCACCCTGCATAGTGATACTGATCTGGTCTTTATTGTGATTCCTCCTGAAGAAAATGACAGTAATTTCTTGAGTGAATATAATGCTCTAGATTTTGCATTGATCCTCACATCTATTTCTTGTTTCTCATCATTTCTGTTATTTACTGCCATCCCCAGATATTTAAGGTCATCTGCTTCTTCAAACACGTGGTTATCACTCAACAGGATTTTCTGGTTTTTTGTCTTGAAATTTCTTTGTACTCTCACGAATTTTGTTTATTTGTCATTTCTCCAAACCAACTCCCATTTAAACAGCTTTCTTGCCAATGTTTTCAGGTCATTTAGATTTTCAGCAATCATCTGCAAAAATCAGTAGGCTATTTCCCTCTTCTGCTATGCTTGCTGCATCCAGTGCTTCCCATATTATAATGCTAAATGACAGTGGTGAGGTTCCACATTTCTAATAAAATTTGACCTCCCTCTGACTGACTTGTACAGTGCCTGACAGAATATTCTAAGGTGTCGCTGATATTTGATTTATGGGCACAAGGCTATGGTCCAAGACATAATTCTAAGCCTCACATTTGGTCTTCCATTGGTGGAGACTTCATGTGGTCCTAAATAACGTAACTGTACCCCATATGCCCTGTGGTTCAATATACCTAAGTGGCTATTTCTTGGTAACTATGAAGAGAATACAATAGATGACAGCTCATGCACATTTGGCAAGCTATGTCAACTAGCTCTGTGTCTCACCCAGTGCACAGTGACTAACAGCCATTTCATGAATGAGCTTTGTTGTGTTACTGTTTCATACAGGTAAGTTTCTTGTGTTACTCATTCGTTAAACTTTTTCTACAAACATGGTACTGTGTCAGGTACTACATCCACCTTTGCTGAAGTTTGTGAAAAATTCATGATCATATCTGACATCATATCTGGGTTTAAGGCTACTGGACTGGATCCGTATGATCCTACTGCAATTCCAGAAGCTGTATTTGAACCTAGTGCAGCTTCTGATTTACAAAATCCTGCAGCTTCAGAATGTCTGCCACCATCAATACTGCAAAAATCAGGTGACACTTCCTCTTCAGAGCCTGCACCTTCAGGTGTGCCAAATAGAAATTTGAATAGAGTATGCATATTGTATGTGGGGAAGGATGACTCTGTCATTGATTCAGATGACACTGGAGCTGCTGATAATGAGCATATTTGCTGAGCTACTCCCAACATCAGGTATAAAAAAAGGTACTCAGGTGTCAAAGAGAAAACCTGCTCAGAACAGTAAAGGTATCATTTTGAAGAAACCACTAGTTTTGACAAAAGATAAGATCAGAATTCCTAGAATACCCAAAATACAGCCAGACCTATCCAAGGAGTCAGCAAAAAAAGCCAAACTGACACAAGGATAAATCTTGGATTTGTAATACAAGCAAAGAGGATTCAGTGAAAGATGTGTGTGTGTTTGGTTCAAATGGCTCTGAGCACTATGGGACTTAACATCTATGGTCATCAGTCCCCTAGAACTAAGAACTACTTAAACCTAACTAACCTAAGGACAACACACAACACCCAGTCATCACGAGGCAGAGAAAATCGCTGACCCCGCCGGGAATCGAACCCGGGCGCGGGAAGCGAGAACGCTACCGCACAACCATGAGCTGCTGTGTGTGTTTCATTTGTGTTCATTACATCCATGAGGAATGTGGCAAATTAATGAAAGAGTACAAGGGCAGTTTTACGTGTCAAGCTGTGAGGACAGTGATACACAAAATGTAAAAATATTTTTCTGTCAGTTCAGCGTAACAAATAGCTTGTTGTTGTTGTTGTTGTTGTTGTTGTTGTTGTTGTGGTCTTCAGTCCTGAGACTGGTTTGATGCAGCTCTCCATGCTACTCTATCCTGTGCATGCTTCTTCATCTCCCAATACCTACTGCAGCCTACATCCTTCTGAATCTACTTAGTGTATTCATCTCTTGGTCTCCCTCTATGATTTTTACCCTCCACGCTGCCCTCCAGTACTAAATTGGTAATCCCTTGATGCCTCAGGACATGTCCTACCAACCGATCCCTTCTTCTAGTCAAGTTCTGCCACAAACTCCTCTTCTCCCCAATTCTATTCAGTACCTCCTCATTAGTTACATGATCTACCCATCTAATCTTTAGCATTCTTCTCAAGCACCACATTTCGAAAGCTTCTATTCTCTCCTTGTCTAAGCTATTTATCGTCCATGTTTCACTTCCATACATGGCTAGACTCCATACAAATACTTTCAGAAATGACTTCCCGACACTTAAATCAATACTCGATGTTAACAAATTTCTCTTCTTTAGAAACGCTTTCCTTGCCATTGCCACTCCACATTTTATATCCTCTCTACTTTGACCATCATCAGTTATTTTGCTCCCCAAATAGCAAAACTCCTTTACTACTTTAAGCTTCTCATTTCCTAATCTAATTCCCTCAGCATCGCCCGACTTAATTTTACTACATTCCATTATCCTCGTTTTGCTTTTGTTGATGTTCATCTTATACCCTCCTTTCAAGACACTGTCCATTCCATTCAACTGCTCTTCCAAATCCTTTGCTGTCTCTGACAGAATTACAATGTCATCAGCGAACCTCAAAGTTTTTATTTCTTCTCCATGGATTTTAATACCTACTATGAACCTTCCTTTTGTTTCCTTTACTGCTTGCTCAATATACAGATCGAATAGCATCGGGGAGAGGCTACAACCCTGTCTCACTCCCTTCCCAACCACTGCTTCCCTTTCATGTCCCTCGACTCTTATAACTGCCATCTGCTTTCTGTACAAATTGTAAATAGCCTTTTGCTCCCTGTATTTGACCCCTGCCACCTTCAGAATTTGAAAGAGAGTATTCCAGTCAACATTGTCAAAACCTTTCTCTAAGTCTACAAATGCTAGAAATGTAGGTTTGCCTTTCCTTAATCTTTCTTTTAAGATAAGTCGTAGGGTCAGTATTGCCTCACGTGTTCCAACATTTCTACGGCATCCAAACTGATCTTCCCCAAGGTCAGCTTCTACCAATTTTTCCATTCGTCTGTAAAGAATTCGCATTAGCATTTTGCAGCTGTGACTTATTAAACTGATAGTTCGGTAATTTTCACATCTGTCAACACCTACTTTCTTTTGAATTGGAATTATTATATTCTTCTTGAAATCTGAGGGTATTTCGACTGTCTCATATATCTTGCTCACCAGATGGTAGAGTTTTGTCAGGACTGGCTCTCCCAAGGCCATCAGTAGTTCTAATGGAATGTTGTCTACTGCCGGGGCCTTGTTTCGACTCAGGTCTTTCAGTGATCTGTCGAACTCTTCACGCAGTATCATATCTCCCATTTCATCTTCATCTACATCCTCTTCCATTTCCATAATATTGTCCTCAAGAACATTGTCCCTGTATAGACCTTCTATATACTCCTTCCGCCTTTCTGCTTTCCCTCCTTTGCTTGGAACTGGGTTTCCATCTGAGCTCTTGATATTCATGCAAGTGGTTCTCTTTTCTCCAAAGGTCTCTTTAATTTTCCTGTAGGCAGTATCTATCTTACCCCTAGTGAGATAAGCCTCTACATCCTTACAATTGTCCTCTAGCCATCCCTGCTTAGCCATTTTGCACTTCCTGTCGATCTCATTTTTGAGACGTTTGTATTCCTTTTTGCCTGCTTCATTTACTGCATTTTTGTATTTTCTTCTTTCATCAATTAAATTCAGTATTTTTTCTGTTACCCATAGATTTCTACTAGCCCTCGTCTTTTTACCTAATTGATCCTCTGCTGCTTTCACTATTTCATCCCTCAAAGCTGCCCATTCTTCTTCTACTGTATTTCTTTCCCCATTCCTGTCAATTGTTCCCTTATGCTCTCCCTGAAACTCTGTACAACCTCTGTTTCTTTCAGTTTATCCAGGTCCCATCTCCTTAAATTCCCACCTTTTTGCAGTTTCTTCAGTTTTAATCTACAGTTGATAACCAATAGATTCTGGTCAGAGTCCACATCTGCCGCTGGAAATGTCTTACAATTTAAAACCTGGTTCCTAAATCTCTGTCTTACCATTATATAATCTATCTGAAACCTTCTAGTATCTCCAGGGTTCTTCCACGTATACAATCTTCTTTCATGATTTTTGAACCAAGTGTTAGCTATGATTAAGTTTTGCTCTGTGCAAAATTCTACCAGGCGGCTTCCTCTTTCATTTCTTAGCCCCAATCCATATTCACCTACTATGTTTACTTCTCTTCCTTTTCCTACTGTGGAATTCCAGTCACCCATGACTATTAAATTTTCGTCTCCCTTCACTATCTGAATAATTTCTTTTATCTCATCATACATTTCATCAATTTCTTCATCATGTGCAGAGCTAGTTGGCATATAAACTTGTGCTACTGTAGTAGGTGTGGGCTTCGTGTCTATCTTGGCCACAGTAACGTGTTCACTATGCTGTTTGTAGTAGCTTACCAGCACTCCTATTTTCCTATTCATTATTAAAGCCACTCCTGCATTACCCCTATTTGATTTTGTATTTATAACCCTGTATTCACCTGACCAAAAGTCTTGTTCCTCTTGCCACCGAACTTCACTAATTCCCACTATATCTAACTTTAACCTATCCATTTCCCTTTTTAAATTTTCTAACCTACCTGCCCGATTAAGGGATCTGACATTCCACGCTCCAATACCTAGAACGCCAGTTTTCTTTCTCCTGATAACGACGTCCTCCTGAGTAGTCCCCGCCCGGAGATCCGAATGGAGGACTATTTTACCTCCGGAATATTTTACCCAAGAGGACGCCATCATCATTTAATCACCCAGTAGCTTATGTAAGTGAATAATGAACTATTTGCTAACCGTTACATTTGTTGAATACATTCTTGGAAAGAATTTTGTGAGACTGAATCATAAGCATTGTTTAAACCCTTTTCTTTTTTATATATGGTGTAAATACCATTCCTTAAAACTACCTTTGTCAGATAAGTAATTTCAGTTTAAATGCTAGTTTGTATTACACATTGGGAACACAGTGTACTCAAAATACCCAAAACCAATCTTTTTTTTACAGTATTATTATGGCTTGCCTAATCATTTTACTTGCTCCATGTCATAATATTACACTCCAATTTGATGTACTGCACATTGCAACCAACCATCACAATTTATTGCCACACATAAAAACATAAAAAATAACTTTCCTTGAGCAGGTCATTACCTTACATTCCAATCATATGTTTTACTTTTGTTTGCAATGATTCCTTCAAAATCCTGAAATGTAATGCTGCCATAGAAGTGGTAACACTAGATCATCAGTCACTTGCACACAGTGGATTCTTCTAAGTTCCCACTGAATGAGGCCGTCCTCATTTAGGTTTTGCATGATTTCCCTAAATCACTCCAGGCAAATGCCGGGATGGTTCCTTTGAAAGGGCACGGTTGACTTCCTTCCCTAATCCGATGAGACCAATGACCTTGCTGTCTGGTCTCTTCCCCCAAACAACCACAACCCTCTAAGTTCCACAAGTATTCTCTCCAGTACCCCGACACTGATATTTTCCACTAACTTGGGTGATATTTGTGTTAGATATATAGTAACTGGTATTATTTATTGAGGCGACATACATCTTCAGCAAGGCAGTTTACCATTCCCGAATTGTGTCAGATTGTTTTTCCGAGGAACGGTTCACGGCCGGCATACATCTGCCTGTGTAGCCTTCCACATCGTTGGTGTAGACTTCCACATTGCTGACCTCGCTTCTGTTGAGCACCTCTGGGATACCACTGACATGGTTGTGCATGTGGGCACTGCACTGGCCAGTCATGGGTGATGGCTGAGTGGTCTTCAGGATAGCTCTTCAACGTTTTAGATTAGTCATACCACATCGCGTCACGTCATTGGGGCGGAACCGGGGATAACATGCTACTAAATATGTGTCTCGAAGTGCTTTGATAACTATCTGCAATTCTTGAGAGCTACTTTTGAATACTGTTTTGTAACTGGTGTACCACTGTGAAAAATTACCGAAAATACCGCTCTGAGGCTGTCTATCAGGCCTGACTTTAAATCACACAAGCAGCCAAATTCACCCGCTCTTTGGAAGAAACAGTGCATTGAATGTTGATACGGCACCCTCCTGTGATTACTTACATATCTAAATACTTCCGTATCTGTCAATTTACCCAACTGTTGCGCATTTAAGTAAGAAAATCTCCTCTACAAAAGACGATAATAAGAACTGGAGATAACTAAGACAAAAATTAATTTGTTTTTATTTTAGTTCTAGTGGATCAGGCGATAATCTCTGCCCACATCCAGTAATCAATCTGTTAACTACACAATACCATTAAATGAACGACGAAATACTACTGCATATGCAGAATAACTATAATAGTAGTTACATTTTTTTTAAGAAAAAGAAAATGCACCAAAGCCCAGCAGATATAAGTACAGCTTATAATGGGTGGCTCAACTGCTACGAACATTGGTTAACAACAGGTGGTCACCCTGTTGCCAGTCAAAATAGGCACTTTTGTCACAGCATAGGTGTGGAGCGTTGTTACTTAATAAATAGTAGCCAACGTAATGTCATATGTTGAGTGATGTGCTTTGTCGCTGTTATAACTTTTTTATTTAACGAGTGTGAATAACTGGTGTACGTTTGATAGTGCTTCGACGCATACATTTTTAAAAGTGTGGTATTAGCGTTGTAATAGGAACAGCTCTTGGATACAGTGTCTGTGAACAAAATGAAATGAGGATTAGAAGAAGTCACAGGTATGATTTGTAAATTACTAAATTTGGAGATTGATCTTAAGGTGTACTACGGCTATGGCTGCACGATGCTCGAAGCCTGTCACTCTCCGAACAAATAGCGGGCTCTAACGAAAAATGCCCCGCACTTGAGAAAACACACTCAAGGAAAGCTGCGCATATTCCGTGTTTTCAAGAGCTCATAATCATTTGGAGCAACCAATGAAGGGATCTAACCAGGAGCCCCGTAACTCGATAGCAATGTACTGAAACTAGATACGTAATTATTCTAGAAATTTGTGAGGCCAGTATTGAAATACCGCACCTGCAAGTAACATCGAACAATGCAACAGCACAACAGTTGTTTCTCAGTCATAATTGTAGCTGCCACAATGTGATACTATTCAATTCACAGAATATACTTTCGTGGACCGGACTGAACCATACTGTAAAATGAAGATTTTAAAAAAAATTATAGAAAGCCATGAAGCAGGCAACAATATTCTTCCCCTCTCAACATGTACAGTACTGACAGGTAAAATGGAGTACAGTTTTGAAACCTGGTTAGCCTACAAAATCGGTAGGCACTATTGCCGAATAACGGTACTAACTATGACCTGCAGGGGGTCGTTATCAAGTGCTGTATGGGGTAGCGAGATCCTTTTGTTCTGAATAAGTAGTGATTTCAGGCGTGGTGGTTAGGTTAGGAGTTATTAACTTAACATAAATTTGTTTGTGAATCGATCTGCAATCATGATTGTTGTCGGCGAATCTAGATGGTTGTTGGGTTGAGACCTGCACAGCGAAAATTAATCTACACATTCCACTCCATATCATACTCTGGCGAATTATATTTCGTTGTGCCACCGGCTGTCTTCATACAGGCACCGGCTAAAATTTTAGCAAAAGTCAGAAAGCGATTACAAAGCAAAGGCTGTAGACAAGAAGTGTAAATATTACTTGATACCACAAAACAGTTGTATTTAAATTTAATCAATTCATAAAAACTATAACACTCCGAAATATTTTTCCTTCTCTTTTATCACGTACTTCGCTATATTTTACATCAGTTTGATGCTTGTTAAACGTTCTGGATATAAAGTTTAGACTATTAATATACAATAGTTTGATTATGATACGCCTTAGAATGTTTTCACAGCAAGTGCCTCCACATATTAATTGCACTGAGCAATATGTATGTCAACGTCTAAATTTTAATCTAACTTTCAAGGTATTAACGTCTGTAACGGAGGCTACACTTGTGGTCGCGAGAGTATTACCATTTAACTAGTAGTTATCGTACCGGGTAAGCCCACACTCATGAATAAAAAAAAAGCGTAGAACGTCAGCTAGTTCTCTGTAGCGTATATGAACCCATTACATGCTCAATATTATTGACAACACAATAATATTGTGTCAATATATTTGCACGGATGTGCGACGTCAAGAATGGCACAATAATATCGCGCGTAATTTACGTCTGCGGGGGGAGGGAGAGGGTCAGAACGCTGCTTATCTGCACCAGACTCAATGTGCGAAACGCAGAAAAACAGTCAAAAATATGTTTGAAAATGCGTTAGCTAACTGTTCCTCGGCACTAAAACACACCCGTGGCTTTTTAGCGCACTTTGTAACCATTTTTCATACGAAATTTACCAGACTGGCAGATATTGCTGCACTATGATAGAACGTAGCACAATGTTCGTTCAGCTGTCACGTCTGACGTAACTCGCTGGCGCATTACGCACCGCATTCAGTGGGAAAACACCTTTACTATTTTTGCCTTTATCCAGGGAACGACGCACTACACCGGGCGCAATACGTCCTACGGGGCGCAAAATTCCTACTCTTGGGAAATCCCGGCATGTGTTGCGATGGAATTGCTCGTTTTGCAAAACAAAAGCAGAAATCGTGCAGAACAAGCGTGAAAGATCTGAAAAGCTTCCAGTTAGCATTTCAGTGGGCCAGGGGCTCATTTAAAAATGGTTCAAATGGCTCTGAGCACTATGGGACTTAAATTCTGAGGTCATCAGTCCCCTAGAACTTAGAACTACTTAAACCTAACGACATCACACACACCCATGCCCGAGGCAGGATTCGAACCTGCGAACGTAGCGGTCGCGCGGTTCCGGTTCCAGACTGTAGCGCCTAGAACCGCTCGGCCATCCCGGCCGGCGGGGCTCATTTAGGACGGCATAGATTTGTAATTCACAACAACTAATTACAAAAAAAAGTGATCTGTATAATGTATCTTGCACATGCGCAGAATTCTATGTATGTCTCTACTGTAACGATTGTTGCCAGCGAGATAAAGCATGTGTTCAACGAAAACTGATTGAATGCTTATATGACCATTATGTCTCTGCTGTGACGACTGTTGAAGGAAAATAAACATGTTACTCGCTGGACGGCTGAAGTAATCTCATATGTAAACTACGTAGTTTGGCGCCCGCTACGTCGCTCGCTTAGACTGCGTAGATTTTTTAAATCGAATTTTTAAGTTGTTAAGAAATTGCAACACCCTCTAAACTTTTCATGCCAATTAAGGCCATAGAAGCATGTTTGTTTCCGAATGTATCGGTACTTCTGACCAGATAGCGATTCTGTAGATAGAGTCCAAGGTTTTTGTTAATCGTGCCCTTTGCGTTCTTGTATTGATATTTCCGTAGAAACTTTAATCTCCCAACACATTTCTTTATATCTAACCGAGAACAGAAGTACCAGTTTTAATAGATTTAGCTTCAAAAATTTTTCAATGTAGCTAAATATTTTCTTAAGGATTGTTATCATCTATTTCTCCCCCTTGGGAGATGAATTCCCAAAAACACTGAAATACGTATTTTTTATTTCTAACTCATGAAGCATGGGTGGGGGGCTTGCATGCCTCATCGATACAGATAGCCGTACCGTAAGTGTAACCACAACGGAGACAAACGTGTGGTTCCTGAAGAGGGGCAGCAGCCTTTTCAGTAGCTCTAGGGGCAGCAGTCTGGATGATTGACTGATCTGGCCTTGTAACATTAGCAAAAACGGCCTTGCTGTGTGGGTACTGCGAACGGCTGAAAGCAAGGGGGAACTACAGTCGTAATTTTCACTGAGGGCATGCAGCTTTACTGTATGGTTAAATGATGATGGCATCCTCTTGGGTAAAATATTCCGGAGGTAAAATAGTCGCCCATTCGGATCTCCAGGCGAGGACTACTCAGGAGGGCGTCGTTATCAGGAGAAAGAAAACTGGCGTTCTAAGTATTGGAGCGTGGAATGTCAGATCCCTTAATCGGGCAGGTAGGTTAGAAAATTTAAAAAGGGAAATGGATAGGTTAAAGTTAGATACAGTGGGAATTAGTGAAGTTCGGTGGCAAGAGGAACAAGATTTCTGGTCAGGTGAATATAGGTTATAAATACAAAATCAAATAGGGGTAATGCAGGAGTAGTTTTAATAATCAATAAAAAAAAAGAAGTGCAGGTAAGCTACTACGAACAGCATGGTGAACGCATTATTATAGCCAAGATAGACACGAAGCCGACGCCTACCACAGTAGTACAAGTTTATATGCCAACTAGCTCCGCAGATGACGAAGAGATTGATTAAATGTATGATGAAATAAAAGAAATTATTCAGATAGTGAAGGGAGACGAAAATTTAATAGTCATGGATGACTGGAATTCGAAGGAAGAGACGGAAAAGTAGTAGGTGAATATGGAATGGGGGTAAGGAATGAAAGAGGAAGTTGCCTGGTAGAATTTTGCACAGAGCATAACTTAATCTTAGTTAACACTTGGTTCAAGAATCATGAAATTGTATACATGGGAGGGTCCTGGCGACACTGGAAGGTTTCGGGTTATATAATGGTAAGACAGAGATTCAGGAACCTGGTTTTAAATAATAAGACATATCCACGGGCAGATGTGGACTCTGACCACAATCTATTGGTTATGAACTGTAAATTAAAAATGAAGAAACCGCAAAAAGGTGAGAATTTAAGGAGATGGGACCTGGATTAACTGAAAGAACCAGAGGTTGCAGGTGTAGACAGGACACAACAAACTTTCAATAGGAAATTGAAAAAGAATGTAGGAAAGTCATCGAAAAGGAAGAAAGTTTTGTTGTTAGGCAGTTCTCATGCCAGAGGTGTAGGCCAACTTCTGCAGGAGGAATTAGGACCAGAATACCAGGTCACAAATTTTTTCAAACCAAGTGCTAGTCTGGATCAGGTGACAGAGGATTTAGGTTCACTCTGTAAAGGATTTACCAGGGAAGACACCGTGGTTATTGTGGGAGGGCCAGGGAACAGCATCGACAGAGATCCTGGGTACAGTATAGAGTGTGACCTGGTAAAGATTGCGTCGGCATCGAGACACACCAATGTTGAATTTGTATCTGTCCTGAGACGCCATGACCGGCCTCATTTGAACTCTTCTGTTGGGAGAGTTAATTTGGAGTTGGAACGGCTGCTTGGGTCGGGTGCGGGGGCTCATATTGGTGTGGTTCCTGTTGATTATCTCAGTAGGTGGGACTATACCAGGCACGGCCTACATCTCAACAGGAAAGGGATGGGGAAACTGGCTGGGGTAATAGCAGGAAATTTAAGGGGGGGAGGCACTGCCATGAATGGTAAAATACCAGTGGTTACAGGTGTTGGAGCAGCACCTTTTTTAGGATAGGTAAGACAGAAAGATGTCAAGTTCTACGAGAGGTCAGGATTGAAACAAATCTTCAGTTCACGAAAGAAATTAAACAGCACAATTCTAGCACATTGGATCACCAATCACAGCTATCAATTATAAATTTTCACCAATCACCAGAAATTTTATCTCCACCAAGTTGTATCTCAGTCCTAGGTAACTGCATTGATGAATTAAAGTCACCCAACCCAGTTGACATAATCTGCCTCTCTGAACACCATGTGACCACTGGTATAGGAACTAGGCCTAAGCACAATGAGAAACTCAGACAGGAGAGTACTGCAAATGTTAGAATAAGGAAAGGTTCTCATAAAAGTATAATTAAAAATAATGTAAGTATATTTCATTAAAATATTGGGAGTTTAAAGAATAAAGTAGATGAGCTTCTGGTTTGTTTAGAAGATTTAAAAGCTGAGAATGAAATACACTCCTGGAAATTGAAATAAGAACACCGTGAATTCATTGTCCCAGGAAGGGGAAACTTTATTGACACATTCCTGGGGTCAGATACATCACATGATCACACTGACAGAACCACAGGCACATAGACACAGGCAACAGAGCATGCACAATGTCGGCACTAGTACAGTGTATATCCACCTTTCGCACCAATGCAGGCTGCTATTCTCCCATGGAGACGATCGTAGAGATGCTGGATGTAGTCCTGTGGAACGGCTTGCCATGCCATTTCCACCTGGCGCCTCAGTTGGACCAGCGTTCGTGCTGGACGTGCAGACCGCGTGAGACGACGCTTCATCCAGTCCCAAACATGCTCAATGGGGGACAGTTCCGGAGATCTTGCTGGCCAGGGTAGTTGACTTACACCTTCTAGAGCACGTTGGGTGGCACGGGATACATGCGGACGTGCATTGTCCTGTTGGAACAGCAAGTTCCCTTGCCGGTCTAGGAATGGTAGAACGATGGGTTCGATGACGGTTTGGATGTACCGTGCACTATTCAGTGTCCCCTCGACGATCACCAGGTGTACGGCCAGTGTAGGAGATCGCTCCCCACACCATGATGCCGGGTGTTGGCCCTGTGTGCCTCGGTCGTATGCAGTCCTGATTGTGGCGCTCACCTGCACGGCGCCAAACACGCATACGACCATCATTGGCACCAAGGCAGAAGCGACTCTCATCGCTGAAGACGACACGTCTCCATTCGTCCCTCCATTCACGCCTGTCGCAACACCACTGGAGGCGGGCTGCACGATGTTGGGGCGTGAGCGGAAGACGACCTAACGGTGTACGGGACCGTAGCCCACCTTCATGGAGACGGTTGCGAATGGTCCTCGCCGATACCCCAGGAGCAACAGTGTCCCTAATTTGCTGGGAAGTGGCGGTGCGGTCCCCTACGGCACTGCGTAGGATCCTACAGTCTTGGCGTGCATCCGTGCGTCGCTGCGGTCCGGTCCCAGGTCGACGGGCACGTGCACCTTCCGCCGACCACTGGCGACAACATCGATGTACTGTGGAGACCTCACGCCCCACGTGTTGAGCAATTCGGCGGTACGTCCACCCGGCCTCCCGCATGCCCACTATACGCCCTCGCTCAAAGTCCGTCAACTGCACATACGGTTCACGTCCACGCTGTCGCGGCATGCTACCAGTGTTAAAGACTGCGATGGAGCTCCGTATGCCACGGCAAACTGGCTGACACTGACGGCGGCGGTGCACAAATGCTGCGCAGCTAGCGCCATTCGACGGCCAACACCGCGGTTCCTGGTGTGTCCGCTGTGCCGTGCGTGTGATCATTGCTTGTACAGCCCTCTCGCAGTGTCCGGAGCAAGTATGGTGGGTCTGACACACCGGTGTCAATGTGTTCTTTTTTCCATTTCCAGGAGTGTAGATATACTATGCCTGTCTGAGCATCACATTGTTACTGATATGGGTAAGGTAAATGTAAGTGGTTATAAGCTCTCTGCACATGTAATGAGAGAAAATATGGAGAAAGGAGGAGTTGCCATATATGTCAAAAGTTATCATTGTGCAAAAAGTATAGAAACAAAAAAGTTTTGTGTAGAGAAACATATAGAAGCATGTGCCTGTGAGCTTAAATTAAATAAAGGCACATTTATAATTGTAACTGTATATAGGTCCCCATCAGGAAATTTTCATCTATTTCTGAAAAATTTGGACTCCTTGTTGTGCTATCTGTCAGACAAGGGGAAGCAAATTATTATTTGTGGGGACTTCAATGTAGATTCTCTGAAAGAGGGTAATAGGAAAAATGACCTTGAAGTATTACTCGGTTCTTTCAATTTGACACCCGTTATTGATTTTCCTACTCGGGTGGTAAAGGATAGCAGCTCACTGATAGATAACTTCTTTATAGACCAAGATAAGTTTAACCAGATAAATGCTCAGCCTGTTGTGAATGGTCTTTCTGATCATGGTGCACAGCTAGTTACAATATATGACATAGCTCCATTCAGCAATACTAAACAGTCCTCCAAAGTAGTACGTTCAGTCAACAATTTAACAATTGCAAATTTCAGGGAAAGGCTACAGCAGTTAGACTGGGATGAGGTGTACCGTGAACCTGATGCCAATTTAAAATTAATTTATTTCATGACATTTTTGTAAATGCATTTGAAAACTGCTTCCCCAAGAAAATAGTTAAATATACTCGTAAGAAACCTTGTAACAAACCACGGCTTACTAAGGGTATAAAATATCTTGTAACCGGAAAAGGGAAATGTATCTGACAGCAAGAAAGAGTAGTGACCCAGAAACTATCAAAAATTATAAAAACTACTGTGTTATATTAAGAAAAGTTATTAAAAAATCCAGGAGTATGTGTATCATGTCTGAAATCAACAACTCTGATAATAAAATTAAAACAATTTGGAATATTATTAAAAGAGAAACAGGTCAACCAAGAGCAGAGGAAGACAGTATTACCATCAAATTGAATGAAAACTTTACGAACAAAAAGTCAGAAGTTAAAAATATTTTTAATAATCATTTTCTAAATGTTGTGGATATAGTAGGATCCAGGTGTTCATTAGAAGATGCTAGGCTGTTAATGGAAGAGGCCATACCTATGCAATTTGATACAATTGAAATCTCACCCACTTCTCCCTCTGAAATTAGGAAAATAATAAACTTGCTTAAAAGCAAAAACTCACATGGAATTGATGGCATTTCCAGCAAAATACTAAAAGCTTGTTCTCAACAGATAAGTAAGATTCTCAGCCACCTGTGTAATAGCTCTCTGGAACAGGGCATTTTCCCTGATAGACTGAAATATGCTATTGTTATACCTTTGCATAAAAAGGGGGATGTCAACAATTACCGTCCAATCTCCCTTCTAACAGCTTTATCCAAAATTTTTGAGAAAGTAATGTATTCAAGAGTAGCTTCACATATCTGTAAAAATGAAGTACTAACAAAATGTCAGTTTGGTTTCCAGAAAGGTTTTTCAACAGAAAATGCCATATATGCTTTCACCAGTCAAATTTTGAATGATCTGAATAACCGAACACCTCCCATTGGGATTTTTTGTGATCTCTCAAAGGCTTTTGATTGTGTAAATCATGAAATTCTGCTAGACAAGCTCAAGTATTGTGGCATGAGTGGGACAGTGCACAAATGGTTTAATTCGTACCTAACTGAAAGAGTGCAGAAAGTTGAAATAAGTAGTTCTCGTAACATGCAAAGATCAGCACATTCTTCAAACTGGGGAACTATCAAGAATGGGGTTCCACAAGGGTCAGTCTTGGGTCCTTTGTTGTTCTTATTATATATTAATGACTTGCCATTCTATATTCATGAAGAGGCAAAGTTAGTTCTCTTTGCTGATGATACAAGTATAGTAATCACACCTGAGAAACAAGAATTAACTGATGAAATTGTCAATACTGTCTTTCAGAAAATTACTAAGTGGTTCCTTGTAAACGGACTCTCACTGAATTTTGATGAGACACAGTACATACAGTTCCGTACAGTGAATGGTATGACGCTATTAATAAATATAGACCTTAATCAGAAGCATATAGCTAAGGTAGAATATTCCAAATTTTTAGGTATGTCCATTGATGAGAGATTAAATTGGAAGAAACACATTGATGATCTGCTGAAACGTTTGAGTTCAGCTACTTATGCAATAAGGGTCATTGCAAATTTTGGTGATAAACATCTTAGTAAATTAGCTTACTACGCCTATTTTCACTCATTGCTTTCATATGGCATCATATTTTGGGGTAATTCATCACTGAGGAATAAAGTATTTATTGCACAGAAGCGTGTAATCAGAATAATAGCTGGAGTCCACCCAAGATCATCCTGCAGACATTTATTTAAGGATCTAGGGATATTCACAGTAGCTTCTCAGTATATATACTCTCTTATGAAATTTGTTATTAACAACCAAATCCAATTCAAAAGTAATAGCAGTGTGCATAACTACAATACTAAGAGAAAGGACGATCTTCACTATTCAAGATTAAATCTAACTTTGGCACAGAAAGGGGTGAATTATACTGGCACTAAAGTCTTTGGTCACTTACCAAATAGTATCAAAAGTCTGACAGATAACCAAAAAGTATTTAAGAAGAAATTAAAAGAATTTCTGAATGACAACTCCTTCTACTCCATAGAGGAATTTTTAGATATAAATTAAGAAAAAAAAATATTAAAAAATAAAAAAACACAAAAAAATAAAGTTGTTATATTAACTTAAGTATGTTGTTAAATTAACCTAATTATGTCACGTATTAGAAAATTCGACTCGTTCCACATCATTACGAAATATCGTATTCATGATCCATGGAACTAGTGTTAATCTAATCTAATCTAATCTAATCTAGAGTTTCAGGCAGAGCATTAGGGAACGATTGACGAGATCAGGGGAAGGAAATACATCAGAAGAAGAATGGGCAGCTCTGAGAGATTAAATAGTGAAGGCAGCAGAGGATCAAGTAGGTAAAAAGACAAGGGCTAGTAGAAATCCTTGGATAACAGAAGAGATATTGCATTTAATTGATGAAAGGAGAAAATATAAAAATTCAGTAAATGAAGCAGGCAAAAAGGAATACAAAGTCTCAAAAATGAGATCGACAGGAAGTGCAAAATGGCTAAGCAGGGATGGCTAGAGGACAAATGTAAGGATGTAGAGGCATATATCACTTGGGGTAAGATAGATACTGCCTACAGGAAAATTAAAGAGACCTTTGGAGAAAAGAGAACCACTTGTATGAATATCAAGAGCTCAGATGGAAACCCAGTTCTAACCAAAAAAGGGAAAGCAGAAAGGTGGAAGGAGTATATAGAGGGTCTATACAACGCCAATGTACTTGATGACAATATTATGGAAATGGAAGAGGACATACATGAAGATGAAATGGGAGCTATGATACTGCGTGAAGAGTTTGACAGAGCACTGAAACACCTAAGTCGAAACAAGGCCCTGGGAGTAGACAACATTCCATTAGAACTACTGATGGCCTTGGGAGAGCCAGCCCTGACAAAACTCTACCATCTGGTGAGCAAGATGTATGGGACAGATCAAATACCCTCAGACTTCAAGAAGAATATAATAATTCCAATCCCAAAGAAGGGAGGTGTTGACACATGTGAAATCTGCCGAACTATCAGTTTAATGAGTCACGGCTGCAAAATACTAACACGAATTCTTTACAGATGAATGGGAAAACTGGTAGAAGCCAACGTCGGGGAAGATCAGTTTGGATTCTGAAGAAATGTTGGATCACCTGAGGCAATACTGACCCTATGACTTATCATAGAAGAAAAGTTAAGGAAAGGCAAACCTACGTTTCTAGCACTTGTGGACTCAGAGAAAGCTTTTGACAATGTTGACTGGAATACTCTCTTTCAAATTCTGAAGGTGGCAGGGGAGTAGGTATTAAAATCCACGGAGAAGAAATAAAAACTTAGAGGTTCGTCGATGACATTGTAATTCTATCAGAGACAGCAAAAGACCTGGAAGGGAAGTTGAACGGAATGGACAGTGTCTTGAAAGAAGGATATAAGATGAACATCAATAAAAGTAAAATGAGGATAGTGGAATGTAGTCTAATTAAATCAGGTGAAGCTGAGGGAATTGGATTAGGAAATGAGACACTTAAAGTAGTAAAGGAGTTTTGCTATTTGGGGAGCAAAATAACTGATGATGGTCGAAGTAGAGAGGAATTAAAATGTAGATTGGCAATGGCAAGGAAAGCGTTTCTGAAGAAGAGAAATTTGTTAACATCGAGTACGGTATTGATTTAAGTGTCAGGAAGTCATTTCTGAAAGTATTTGTATGGAGTCTAGCCATGTATGGAAGTGAAACATGGACGATAAATAGCTTAGACAAGAAGAGAATAGAAGCTTTCGAAATACGGTGCTGCAGAAGAATGCTAAAGATTAGATGGGTAGATAATGTAACTAATGAGGAGGTACTGAATAGAATTGGGGAGAGGAGGAGTTTGTGGCCCAACTTGACTAGAAGAAGGGATCGGTTGGTAGGACATGTTCTGAGGCATCAAGGGATCACCAATTTAGTATTGGAGGGCAGTGTGGAGGGTAAAAATCTTAGAGGGAGACCAAGAGATGAATACACTAAACAAATTCAGAATGATGTCAGTAGCTACTGGGAGATGAAGAAGCTTGCACAGGATAGAGTGGCATGGAGAGCCGCATCAAACCAGTCTCTGGACTGAAGACAACAACAACAACAACAACAACTCAGAAGTCAAATACCAATTTTCATAGATGTGGTTTCAAAAATGCTTCAGTAATTCTTTAATGAATTAGTTTCAAAAAAACTTCCAACTGTTTTACCCCCTTAGTGGTTGACTTTCCAAAAATGCTGAACATGTATTTTTTTTATTTCCGAATGTTAGTTTTCGCACTTCTAGCTTCAAAATTTACTTAATAGCGACATACTTTCATTAAGCCCTTCATCCCCTATTTCACCCCCTTAGGAGTGGAATTTCGAGCAGTCACTTCTTAAATGGCGCTTGCAGTGTAGATATACACCCCCTCCAAATTTCAAGTTTCTATCCTTAGCGGATTGGGGTGGGGGGATATTTGAGTCAGTGAGTGTGGCCCCATTTCACCCCCTTAGGGGCTGAATTTCCAAAACCAGTGAAACGTATTTTTTCATTTCAAAGAGAGGAGCCAATCACCAGTTTTCAAAGATTTAACTTTAAAAATGCGTTTGCAGTTAACTATTTTCATAAAACATTGCGCCCTCTATGTTACCTCCTTAAAGATTGAATTTCGAAAAACAATGACAAGCGTATTTTTTATTTCCAATAGGGTAGCCAAATAAAAGTTTTCATACTTTTAGCCTGAAAAATCCATGATGAAATATTTCCATAAAAGTTCATCCCCATAGGGGTTGAATTCCCCAAAACGGTGAAACACGTATTGTTTTATTTCTGAGAAGCCAAATACAAATTTTCATAGTGTTAGTCTTAAAATGCCTTCATAATGACGCATTTTCATAGAATATTGCATCTGATTCTTATTTCACCCCCTAGTCAAATACAATTGTTCATAGATGTAGCTTTAAAAATATTGTTGTCATTTTTTGATAATGTTATTTAAAAATAAACTTTCACCTTTGATTTCATCCCCAGAGGCTAAATTTTCAAAAACGCTGAAACACGTATTACTTTATTTCTGGCCGAGAAACCAAATGCCAATTTTTGTAGGTCTAGCTTCAACATTGCATCAAGAACAATATATTTTCAAAGAAACCCTTATCCCCTATTTCTCCCCCTGAGGGATAGGATATCGAAAAATCTCTTCCTAAGCGACACCTGTAGTAAATATCAAAACCCTTAGCAAATTTCCAGTTTCTATCCGTACTGGTTTGGGTAGGGGAATGATGATTAAGTGAACGAGTCATTCAGACAGGATATAAACAGTTCTGCATACTGTCATGTCGCAGTATCTCGCGTTTCCTAATCAATCAGGAATTTCATTTCTCAGAGTCCTGTATGGTGCTTTTATATGCATATTTCAGCTCACTTCCTGATCTTTTGTCATATAGCTTCTTTTTTTTTTCAGTTCTTCACGAAAATTAGTTCGGCGCGATTGAATTTCTTTCGGTATCGGCAGGAACTGCTGTTTATTGCGCAGGAACAACCTGTTGTACCGTATATATTGAGCATCAATATTTTTAAAGTTCTGCTGTCTTGTTCTATACTGTAAAAAACCGCAATACTGATATCACAGCCATTATTATTCATTAATTAATATTGAGCGTATGAGGGCCCCTTAAGCGCAGAATGACTTTTGGATATGTCGATATTGGAAGGTAATTCTGAAATGATGAACAATACATTTTAAACCAATACCCTTGAGGTATATTGTCCTCCATATCGATAGAAATTGAATATATTGTGCTATCTATAATTAGTGTCCTGTTATTACATGCTCCGACTTCACTACCGGCATTGTAAATGAGTGTAGTAGGCAAGTAATGACAATACGCGATCGCAATAATTTCAGACCCCAACGGGCAGATCGTTACTGCAGTTTTCAAAGTTTCTTCTTCTTCTTTTTCTTTTCTTTTTAATCTGTAGTTTGGTCGGCAGCAATTCCAGTTCTTATCTTCAGTAAGTTCAGTTGTGTAAGTTGTCAATTACATATCTTGTTTTATCTGCTCGACGTACTGAAGGTTGGTACTCCTCGGGCATTCATCCAAGGCATTTTTTTCTTCTGTTGATTTCACAATGAATTGCAGTGACTTTTCCGCAATATGAATATTGTAGCGCAGAACGAACGAGGTCGCTCTGTGAAGTACCATTCGAAGGGAGCCAGTATACAAGCAGCCAGGTTGGCCGAGCGGTTAAGGCGCCAGACTTAAGTTCTGGTTCCCGAGAGGGAGCGTGGGTTCGAACCCCACACCTGGCAAATATTTTTACTTCTTTGTCTGTATTTGTTTTAATGCTGTATATCATGTAAATCAATATTTGAGAACTGCAAACATAATTATAGGTCAGCTGCATCATTTGTGTGGCAGAGATTCGTGGCACGCTAAAGCATTCTGGGCAACACAGTACATATAGTTTTGAATACGTTACGGTGGACAGACATCAGAAAAATATAGCGATTCGGCTATCTTTTTGATGTAAGTGGTTCAGCGCACTGTTTCCGTATTTTATACCTAATATATATCTGTAGTCCATCTGTATCATTATTCTGTCAAATGCTATTTCAGTTTCCTGAGCATCTCCGTAACACTCAGTATTCATTTGCGAGTGCCAATGGGAGATGAAGTAATACTACGTGTATCTTCTAAATGTTTTGCCACCATTAGTCGCAGTGCGGTTTCTGAACATGCGCAGGCATAACTGACATGACATTGTGTGTAAGCGAACATCACAAAAAACGTAGAGCACAGCGACAATCTTTCTTTTTAATCTTCTATGACCTGGAAGAAAACATTCATTTCAGTGCGAGACCTGTCATGCAGGCTTCATTGAGACGCTTTAGGCGCTCTCAGAATTAAGTAATGCTTTTCCATGAAGGTATAACTCGGTACGTGCTCTATTTACACATAGTGCGTCCGTTTACAGGAGTCGATTATGGAGTATTACTCGTAGGTACGGGACGCTGACCAGGTTGTATTAATAGAAAAATAAAGAGAAAATCCAACATTTCGGGTGCGTTTTCGTCGCGGTTCGTCTTTATTTTATTTAATGGCATGACAGGAAACTCATACATTCAGGCACGTAGCGTTCTATTAGTAAGCGAGCCAGCATTACGGAGGTGCACGACAAAAAGCTGTGCCAGACGCCACAGCAGAGTTGTGCATCATGGGGAAGTACCCTATCTGATCAACAGTATTCGGACACCCCCTATGTAATGCGGAACTGCCCATTAGATGTCACGAGAGGCGGGCTCGCCAGTATAAAAGGAGGTGGGTAGTATTGTGTTTTCAGTAGGTCATTCGGAATTACGATGCGCAAGAGCGAAAACTGGCGAGCTGAAGTGAAGGGTGTGGCGGAGCTTGCTTCGTCGGCGGTCCTATCCCACCACCCACTTAGACGACCCGGTGCTCGAATGTGGCCGACAATTTGGACGCGACTTCTCAATGGCGCTATCGGCGCGCAGGGCTGTTCATTGCTATTCATCGTGTGCATAGCAACTTCCTCTTGATCTGGCGGGAAACACCTCCTTACGGCAGTACCTCACAAGAGCCTGTTCCTGCTTCTGCTGCCGTCTGCCCTGTTGGAGGAGGGGAGTAGTGTTACAACGTTCTGTCGACAACGAGGTCGTTAGGGACGGAGCACAAGCTTGGATTAGAGATGGATGGGAAGGAAATCGGCATTATCCTTTCAAAGGAACCATCCGGGCATTCACCTGAAGCGATTTAGGGAAATCACGGAAAACCTAAATCAGGATGGTCGGACGCGGGTTTGAACCGTCGTCCTCCCTAATGTGATTCCAAGGTGCTAACCACTGCGCCACCTCTCTCGGTGTCTGTCTTGTTGGGAGGTCGTCTGCAGCCGTTTGTCCTCTTGGGACATAGTCCGCCGCCGGCTGCCATGTTGTGTCGTCTCCACTGGCGTTCATCCCGAAGAGTGGACTGCTGCCATGGACACACTTCCTGAGGCTACTTTTACGTTCCTCATGGGACATCTGTCTGAGGAAGATAGCGCACAGACGGATAATGGAAGTGGTACAGACCAGTCTCAAAAGCAGTCTCAAGTGGCATGCCACTGCTGCAGAGAACGAGTCGTTCTCCCAGTCTTTCGTCACTGCCTCTGTTATTATGCACCCTACAAAGAACACACTTCGCAAACTCGCCAAGGCGTCCAAGCTGTCGGAAATGCCATCCCAGGAAGATGTTCTCATCGTTCCCTAGCGCAAACACACCGCCAGGACTGCTGTGCTGGATCAGACGCCAACCGCTCTGAAGACATCTCTGGCCCAAGTTGGGGACTCTGAGGTTGCCCCACCAATGAAAAAAGATACTGCATCGCCACCCATTCTCATTGAGTGGACAGAAGACTTCAGGTCCTTCCACCTGAAGATCATGAGTGCAGCCTCGCCATCATCCTTGTGGGTTGCAGTTCACGACCTCTTCAAGGTTACCCTGCACAATGCTGATGACTGTGGCAAAGTGATGGAGCTCATCTGCAAGTCATCTCCTCTTCAAGATGTTCCCAAATCACCAGAAAGAAAAGCTTGAAGATTGGGCTTCAGCATACGCTCCACATAGCATATGAAATCTCCCCATACTCCCAAGGTTATGCAGCTCTTCCTTGCTGTTCTCATTAACAACGAGGAAAAGTGGAAGATCTTTCAGCAGGAATTTGTGGCCCAAGTCAAGTTACAGTAGAACTCCATGCCAAGGGGCTGCACACTGAATGCTTCTCCTGCCAGGGTGTGAACCAGGTGGTTAACCACTACTCCATGCTAGTACACTGTGTGAAGTGAGCTGGCCCTCACCACAGCAAGGGCTGTGCATTCAAGGCGTGCCTCGAAGAAGCAGATAAGTAGGCTACATCATGGCAGGTACATTCTGGAGTGAGCTTTGCCACTGGACGGTATGAGGTGTCGCCACCTGTCCAATCAGTGTCACCATTGCCTGTAGTCCATTTGGGGCTTCCGTCCCATCCTGATCTGTCTGATGCTGATTCTCCTATGCTGCCACCAGTCCAACATAATGCCACAGCTGCTCTGCTTGGACATTGCCACCTGGTGGCGCACGCCTCCACTACTCAGTCATCAACTGCCTCCCTGCAGTCGGTCAGCCCAGCTACCACGCACAGTCGTGGCTGTAGTGGTGCCCTCTTGCACTTCCCCAGTCCCATATGACGTGTCTTCTGCTACAGCAATGACTCTGAGCTGTGGGAGATCCTAAGATCCATCCACAAGCTTGTCCAAAAACTGCCAAGTCTCACGGTCCTTGCAGTTGCAGCTGAGGTCCAGGCCATGGCTCCCATTCTCTGTCACCAGCATCATGGCTAATGCCTTCATCCGGGGACTCATTGTTTATGCCTGAAGTGCTAACGGTATCTGCACCCAGGCTGGCGAGTTTCGTCAGTTTATTCATGACCAGACCACTGACACCTGCCTCATTTGCGAAACTCATCTCAAACCAGCTATTGTTGTCTGTGCGATGAAGGCACTGTGGTCTTAGTTAAGAAGTCATTCCATCACCACATGCTGCAGCTGCTAGCTCTGACCACAGTCGGAAGCCTGTACTTTGACTGGGTTTGTCACCTTCATTGCAGCGTACAGTCCATCCCATGGGATCCTCAATTTGGCTGACATCGATGTGGCCATGTTGTTAAGGGGAAGCTCTTTGTTGCTGGTGACTTTCAAACGAAACATGCAGAATGCTGTACCAGTGGCCAGCATCTCCTTTGTGTCTCCCAGCAGTATGGTGCGATCATCCTAGGGTTGTACGATCCCACTATCTATCCCAACTGGAGCCTACCTGATGTTATGTACATCACCATTCTTAAGGGAATTCGTGCATTCACTTACACCTCAATGAACTGCATGCTATCCTCAATACATTTACCAATGCTGTTTGGTATGGACGTAGACAGCATAGCACCACCACTTTGTCACTGCTCTCTTTGTGACTTCGATTGGGATTATTTCTGGGCTTATGTGGTTGCTGACCAAGAGACAATGCCCAACCCTGCTGTCATCGAGGCTGATATTTCTCTGGATCACTTCACACGCAGCACACTCTGGATGGTGTGGGCAGCCTCTCCCAACCACCCTGGTTGCCAGACTTCTCATGGCCACTGCCTCCTCCCATCCTCGAGGCCATTGGGGTAAGAACCAGATTTTCTGCCAGTGGCAGCAGACTTGTCATCTGACAACAAAGCGATGTCTCCTCTAGTTCTGTCGAGACACCCAGATGGTGCTCAACAAGCATTGTAACCAGGACTGGACAGCAAAAATTGCCATCTTCCACCTCAATGGTGGCAGTGCATGGCAAATGGCAAAAAGCTTCCTCCACCAGCAGCAGCGGATTTCATTCCTGCAGGCAGGCCAAGATGTCATCTGTGATACCGATGCAAAAGCCTGTGTCTTGGCTGATGCCTACATGGAAACTGTCTCTCTCGTGGTGGATCCCATTGACTCAGAGCTCGTGATGGAAGTGCGGCTCCCTAGGTTCCTGGCTACCATTGCTGAAGATGACACCATCCACCCCATCTCAGAGGAGGAGGTAGGAATTTAGCTCCAGCACCTCAGTCCTTCGAAGGCTACCCTGTGACAACTTCCTCCCACTGCTCATCGCCTGCTGACCTCCATATTCAGTATCGTCCTTTGATCTGCTGAATATTCTACGTGGAAATGTGGATTTGGTGACCCATCCGAAGAGCAGTGAGGATCCTTGGATGTCACAACATTATCAACCTTTCAACCTGCAGCAGCCACTCTATAAGGCCTTCGAATGGCTCTATGATAGGACGTTATTGCATCATGTGACTGTGGAGGGTCTCATCCTGGATAAGATGGATGCTGGATGTGTATGACACTGTACTTAGCATCAGCAAAAACCTGGACATGGGAATGCTGCACCACTGCCTGCAGCTCACCTGTGACATCTTTGATGCCTGGTTGACAAAGTAGTGCCTTTAATTCAATGCCACAAAGTGTTGGGCACTCATATTCACATAACAGGCACACTGCCACTGGTCCACAATGGGCAGGCACATGGGGATGACCCTAGACCACAGTCAAACATAGCAACCCCACAGCTGTGTCATCTGTTAACAAGGCATTGGGGTGTCTCTGCACCTTGTTCCACTGCTCAGACCAGCATCTATTCTTCCCCTGAGTTGTGATGTAACCCTATACTTGTCCTAATTCATCTTGTGTTGGAGTATGGTTCCATCGTGTGGGGCAACGCTGCTCCAACCCACATCAATCGTCTCCAGGTGTCACAGAGTTGAGCCCTACTACTCGCCCTGTGTCTCCCATATGACTACCCTACTCACCAGCTTTACCTGGACACCTGCGCCCCACTCCTGAATGATCGGTTCCAGCAGCTACTCATCTTTTCTGTCTGACATCATCCTCGTTGGACAACTGCGACATCAGGTTCATCTTCAGCTGACCTTCCAGTGCTCAGATTTCTTGCAGGCATGACTTCCGACACTCGGACTGTTGCAGGTATGCGGAATATCTGTAACAACTGAGGCCAACTTCTTGGACAACTCTGGTCAGTGATGTCACGAGCTAACGACAAACAACAACATGACTGCAGGAACAGCAGGCAGCTGCTTAGCCTGTGCAGCACGAGGCATGAGGGACCCTTTCATTTCTGAGTGAGTGAGTGAGTGTGTGGTCAGTAGCGACACTGTAACAGGGGAATAGGTCGATCTGGAGAGTTCATTGCAAACAAACATGGACTAGCCATTGGATATCTCTTGAGCAACAAATCCATCAAGGGCATTTGAAACCTTCTAAAACTGTCCAAGTCGACTGTGGTAGGTGTGAGTGTGATATGGAAATGCGAAGGAACAATCGCAGCTTAACTAACATCTGGTATATCTCATGTGCTGACGAAGGGGCCGTCGAGCATTGCGGAGGATAGTTGTAAAAAAAAAAAATGCATGAAATCAGCAGAAGGAATCCCTCATGAGTTCCAAAGTGCTACCAGCAGTTCAGCTGCCAAATCGATGTGTGTGGGGAATTAAAAAGAGTAATGAGTGAGCAGCTCCTCATAAACCACACATTTTTGTAGTGAATGCTAAGTGACTCTTGAGGTGGTGCGAAGAGGACGCCACTGGATGGTAGATGACTGGAAGCAAGCGCTTTGTAGTGACGAATCACGGTATACCATGCAGCAATCTAGTGGAAGGGTTTGGCGAGTGCCTGGGGACCTTTACCTGCCATCATGTATAGCGCCAAAAGTGAAGTACAGAGAAGGTGGTATTACGGTATGGGGGTGTTTTTCGTAGTTACGTTGTGGTCCCCTTATAGCGTTTAAGAAAATGCTAAGCACAGAATGATATGAATTTTACAGCGTTGTGTACTGTTTACAGTAGAGGAACAATTGGGAGACGATGGCTGCTTGTATCAGATTTGAAGACAAAGATTTTGAGCAATAATCAAAAATTTAACAATAACAATGATAGATAGATTAAAAAAGTTTTAAGCTCAATATTTTTTCAAAAATGAATGTCAATGTTTTTCTAAGTACCAAAAATAGAAAATGTACAAAAAGACTCTTAATTTGGCTTTTTTAGGTACTTGATACTGTGATATGACAAGGTGCCAATCATGCTCGATGAGACGGTCCTCGAGAAAATTTTGTTGAGAACCCCTGCTCTAAGCCATCTGGCTGTGAGCATTCTCTATTGAACGATAGACGCAGATGGCACTCTGGCAGCTGTGGCGCTACGCTGTCTGTTGGCGGACGACGCTGAAACCATTTTCAGTACATCTTCTGTTCCCTGGTTACATATACCGTCATCGGATCAAAATCAACACTGTTTTTCCAGGTATACTAATTTTTTGCGGCAATGTATATGTAGGGTCGAGCTGGTGATAGACGGAGCCCAGCTGCACCTAAGGAGCTGCTAGCTGTGTATTTCGTCCCCTGCATCACCAGCGGAGCACTGAAGAAAGTTAATCTGGTCAGAAGCCTTGTGCTTTCCTGCGTACCAATGTGGTCATTTTAAAACCTTCCCTGTCAGAATGTTAAAAAATTAGTAAATCACTGTAATTGGGCGGAGCAAGTAGTTCTATAAAATGCTAATGGTTCCTTGATATTAATGTTGCCGGCTTTATAGATTTATAGAAGTGTGTTTGGAATTCTGCATTTAAATAGTTCTCTCGAAACATGGAAACTGGGAAACACACACAGTAAGAACATATGAAAATAAACAATAGGAAAATTATTCAGAAATCCAGTAACCTATAGGGTAGATGCTAACTCCGATTCACAAGAGACAATCGTAAGTTTAAATCATTAGCGACTCCCGTATGAGTTCACAATTATAGTGCTGTTGCCACGCGAGACTTGGAAAACGAAACGCCAGGATAGTTCTGAATCTGCTTCACAACAAGACGCACGGTATTCTTCAAGACGATAAAAATAGTTGCCCACACAACCGCGACCAGAATGTCGTCAGCGACGATTTAATACAACACGGAGAAAGCTTGCAACCTGATAATAAGCACGTAATACATACCGTCAGCAAGTTGAGAGATGTAATGACACGATATAAGCTTTGTTTATCTCTGCTACCAACGTCTAACTCAGTAGGTACTGTAACAAGCAAAAGTATAATTTCAAAACACCGATTAAAGTCACTGCCTACGCGACCCTTCACATTTTGTCTTAGTCAACATAAGATGAACGATCAAAAAGATTATTACGCCACTAATGTGGAACTACCATCAGCTACAGGTCATCTCACACCCAATACTTTCTGCCTCGAACAATGGTCTGCGCCCCCTACTTGTAACTTTTCTAACAACTGTGACATCAGACATGTCACTTTTCCTAATAATTGCGCTCTTCGTGTTGTTGCGTTCTTGCAGTGCCACCTTCTTACTAAAATGCTTAAAATAATTTTACGATCATATTAACAGCTCAAAAACGTATCTGAGACGTGTTGCAGCTTGTATCAATAGAGTTCTCCCTTCTATCGTACAAGGTGACAATAATTTAACTACACTCCTGGAAATGGAAAAAAGAACACATTGACACCGGTGTGTCAGACCCACCATACTTGCTCCAGACACTGCGAGAGGGCTGTACAAGCAATGATCACACGCACGGCACAGCGGACACACCAGGAACCGCGGTGTTGGCCGTCGAATGGCGCTAGCTGCGCAGCATTTGTGCACCGCCGCCATCAGTGTCAGCCAGTTTGCCGTGGCATACGGAGCTCCATCGCAGTCTTTAACACTGGTAGCATGCCGCGACAGCGTGGACGTGAACCGTATGTGCAGTTGACGGACTTTGAGCGAGGGCGTATAGTGGGCATGCGGGAGGCCGGGTGGACGTACCGCCGAATTGCTCAACACGTGGGGCGTGAGGTCTCCACAGTACGTCGATGTTGTCGCCAGTGGTCGGCGGAAGGTGCACGTGCCCGTCGACCTGGGACCGGACCGCAGCGACGCACGGATGCACGCCAAGACCGTAGGATCCTACGCAGTGCCGTAGGGGACCGCACCGCCACTTCCCAGCAAATTAGGGACACTGTTGCTCCTGGGGTATCGGCGAGGACCATTCGCAACCGTCTCCATGAAGCTGGGCTACGGTCCCGCACACCGTTAGGCCGTCTTCCGCTCACGCCCCAACATCGTGCAGCCCGCCTCCAGTGGTGTCGCGACAGGCGTGAATGGAGGGACGAATGGAGACGTGTCGTCTTCAGCGATGAGAGTCGCTTCTGCCTTGGTGCCAATGATGGTCGTATGCGTGTTTGGCGCCGTGCAGGTGAGCGCCACAATCAGGACTGCATACGACCGAGGCACACAGGGCCAACACCCGGCATCATGGTGTGGGGAGCAATCTCCTACACTGGCCGTACACCACTGGTGATCGTCGAGGGGACACTGAATAGTGCACGGTACATCCAAACCGTCATCGAACCCATCGTTCTACCATTCCTAGACCGGCAAGGGAACTTGCTGTTCCAACAGGGCAATGCACGTCCGCATGTATCCCGTGCCACCCAACGTGCTCTAGAAGGTGTAAGTCAACTACCCTGGCCAGCAAGATCTCCGGATCTGTCCCCCATTGAGCATGTTTGGGACTGGATGAAGCGTCGTCTCACGCGGTCTGCACGTCCAGCACGAACGCTGGTCCAACTGAGGCGCCAGGTGGAAATGGCATGGCAAGCCATTCCACAGGACTACATCCAGCATCTCTACGATCGTCTCCATGGGAGAATAGCAGCCTGCATTGGTGCGAAAGGTGGATATACACTGTACTAGTGCCGACATTGTGCATGCTCTGTTGCCTGTGTCTATGTGCCTGTGGTTCTGTCAGTGTGATCATGTGATGTATCTGACCCCAGGAATGTGTCAATAAAGTTTCCCCTTCCTGGGACAATGAATTCACGATGTTCTTATTTCAATTTCCAGGAGTGTATGTGGAGGAAAAAACCTAAATTAGTTACAGACTACGGCGTGCACACACTTTATTCAACATGTAAACGTCACTAAAAATATTCGGATTTAGGGTATGACATGTTCGATATGCGTGGCATCATTGGCGATGATGCAGCGCAGACGAACAGCGAAATTCTGCATAACCCGCTGAAGTGTCGGAACATCGATGCTGTCGATGACCTCCTGAATGGCTGTTTTCAGTTCAGCAATGGTTTTGGGATTATTTCTGTACACCTTGTCTTTAATGTAGCCCCACAAAAGGAAGTCGCACGTGTTCAGATCCGGAGAATATGGCGGCCAGTCGAGGCCCATGCCAGCGGCCTGTGGGCACACCAGAGCCAGAATGCGGTCCCCAAAGTGCTCCTCCAGGACCCTCCTGCTTGAATAGGGTGGAGTTCCGTTTTGCATTAACCACATCTTGTCTTAATCGGGGTCACTTTGGATAATGGGGATGAAATCGTCTTCCAAGACCTTCACGCGCCGTTCGGCCGTCACCGTGCCATCAAGGAATATCGCACCGATTATTCCGTGACTGATACTGCACACCACACAGTCACCCGTTGAGGGTGAAGAGACTTCTCGATTGCGAAAAGCGGATTCTCAGTCCCCAAAACGCGCAGGTTTTGCCTATTGACGAAACCATACAAATGAAAGTGGACTTCGTCGATAAACCAAACCATAATGCGCTTATTAATTCACATCACGCCCTGCGGCCAACCGTGCAATCTCAACGTTCTAATGCAAATCGTTCAGAACTTATGACGATTTCATTTCATACAGTTCAGTAAATGTCACCCGGCGTCTTTACAGTATCGAGCTGGCCTGTCACAAAGGCTGGACGCGCTCACCGCCTGGTAAAACGATGTAACTAGGGAATTTCAGGCATTAAACTGAGCGTACATGCTTTCTACAACACTTGTGCATGGCGATTGTATCTTTTTTTATGTACGCCAAACCCATCAGAGGGCGTAGAGCCCCAACAGTGCAGTGTGTTTTTACCTGAGTAGCGAGTTATTTATTTGTTAGTGTGCGAAACTCTTCCTGAGTTGTGTAGCGTTCATTCAAACTATAATTATCTCACACTAATTGGAGTGAAAGCATAAGAACAACTCAAGTAGCTAAGAGCAGATTTGTTTTGAAAGGTAGAGGAAGTGCGGATGTACTAAGAGTCCACAGAGCCCAAAGGTTATCATTCGATGATGCAGACCTGTTATTCCTCCGCTTAAGGTTGCAGGCAGTTCTTTATAGTATACGTTGCAGAGCGTTTTTTTTAGTCTTCCTCCTATACTTTGGAACCTATGTACTATTTATTAACGGTTTGCTTAAGATGTGTGAGTAGTGTAATTCTCAATCCATGCACGAGTAATAAGCAATAATTAATTGGTAGTGAGGTTTTAACATTGCAACAGACCTGCTATATGTTCGTTCCGTTTTAATTTTATTACAGCAGTTAGGGAGCATATAAAAGTTAAAAACCAGTCTTAAGGAAATAACATAACTTTTAAACACACACAATTTTGCCAGCAAAGGCTGTAGAATGGATAGGTAGAGGTAAATACCAAACGCTCAAGGGCCCCTGCCGCTGCAGGTTCGAGTCCTCCCTCGGGCATGGGTATTTGTATTGTTCTTAGAGTAAGTTAGTTTAAGTAGTGTGTAAGTCTAGGGACCGATGACCTCAGTAGTTTGGCCCCGTAGGAATTCACACACATTTGAACATCCTTTTTTGTAGGCGAGCACTTGTTTGTTCGATGACGGAGGGTTCCACGGACACGCAGGACATGTCACAATCTTTTTATTCTGGACCATTCCCCCGAATTATCCTCCCTTCCGGTTTGCAGGAGAACTTCTGTGAAGTTTGGATAACTCAGTCGCATTTGAAGCCATGCCGAAAAGGTAGAATATTGGTGAGCACAAGAACTAAATGAAGAGGAGGGTAAAAAGAGGCGAAGGTTACTTATTCGAATCTTTCGTCAAGTTTTGATCTCCCAAAAAGCTTCATATCATTGGTCATTCCGTTTCAGAGTGAAAATACATTCTGGAACCTGGATGTCTCTGCAAATTGCAGGTCTGCTAGAATGCGTCCGGAGCGTTTTACAGTGGAACATTCGTTTAAAAAAATGTTATGTGAAAAGCTGATGCCAGATGACTTAATGATACTGAACAAATGAGTCGCAATAGTGCCCATTAATGTGGAGCCTTAGAAATTGGTTACATTTTCTAACAAAACTGCTGATTGTTGCGATTACAGAAAAGCTGTAGAGGTTCGACTTTTTCAGCTAGTCCTCCGAATTGTTAAACCTTTTCTTGCCTGGTAATTTTGGAACAATGTCGGTAGGGCAATGACACTGGGAGAACAGCGCGTAGTGGGACGCTTTGATTACCGTAACGACAGACGTCATTAAGCAGCGGCGAGGGCGCACGTTCCAGGAAGTGGGACGTTCGTAAAAACTGGGGGTACGAGCGGGCGTGCCACGGAGAATCAGGTATCAGCATTACAGCTCACGATGAGCATGGCCACGTTTAGTGCTTATCGGTAGGTAGAGGCCACGTGCTGCCGATGGGTTTGCCGTCTGTCTCTTCTTACAATATACACAGAAATTTCCGCGCATACATCTCAGTAGAAAGGGTAATTAGACATCACTACACAACGAATTACGACAAATGCACACGATCTACGAAAAGAAGCACATCAGCGGTTGCTCATCCTTTTCTTATGTTACGGTATGTGTGTTTGTCTCCTGATTGTGATGGTCTTGAGAACCAGGAGGCCAGCACGTTGCTGTTTTGTCACAATCCAGAGGACGTGGAGTATTTTGAGATGAAACGAACCGATCTTGACAAACATTTGTCTGCAATTGTGTGTACATGCCGGGAAGACGACTCAAGAATTAACTACACTACTGGACATTAAAATCGCTATACCGCGAAGATGACGTGCTACAGACGCGAAATTTAACCGACAGGAAGAAGATGCTGTGATATGCAAATGATTAGCTTTTCAGAGCATTAACACAAGGTTGGCGCCGGTGGCGACACCTACAACGTGCTGACACGAGGGAAGTTTCCAACCGATTTCTCATACACAAACAGCAGTTGACCGGCGTTACCTGGTGACACGTTGTTGTGATGCCTCGTGTAAGGAGGAGAAATGCGTACCATCACGTTTCAGACTTTGATAAAGGTCGGATTGTAGCCTATCGCAATTGCGGTTTATCGTATCGCGACATTGCTGTTCGCGTTGGTCGAGATCCAATGACTGTTAGCAGAATATGGAATCGGTGGGTTCAGGAGGGTAATACGGACCGCCGTGCTGGATCCCAACGGCCTCGTATCACTAGCAGTCGAGATGACAGGCATCTTATCCGCATGGTTGTAACGGATCGTGCAGCCACGTCTCGATCCCTGAGTCAACAGATGGGGACGTTTGCAAGACAACAACCATTTGGACGAACAGTTCGACGACGTTTGCAGTAGCGTGGGCTATCAGCTGCGGTTACCCTTGACGCTGCACAACAGACAGGAGCGCCTGCGATGGTGTACTCAACGACGAACCTGGGTGCACAAATGGCAAAAAGTCATTTCTTCGGATAAATCCAGGTTCTGTTTACAGCATCATGATGGTCGCATCCGTGTTTGGCGACATCGAGGTCAACGCACATTGGAAGCGTGTATTCGTCATCGCCATACTGGCGTATCACCCGGCGTGATGGTATGGGGTGCCATTGGTTACACGTCTCGGTCACCTCTTGTTCGCATTGACGGCACTTTGAACAGTGGACGTTACACTTCAGATGTGTTACAACGCGTGGCTCTACCCTTCATTCGATCCCTGCGAAACCCTACATTTCAGCAGGATGATGCACGACCGCATGTTGCAGGTCCTGTACGGGCCTTTCTGGATGCAGAAAATGTTCGACTGCTGCCCTGGCCAGCACATTCTCCAGATCTCACACCAATTGAAAACGTCTGGTCAATGTTGGCCGAGCAACTGGCTCGTCACAATACGCCAGTCACTACTCTTGATGACCTGTGGTATCGTGTTGGACAGCTGTACCTGTAGACGCCATCCAAGCTCTGTTTGAATCAATGCCCAGGCGTATCAAGGCCGTTATTACGGCCAGAGGTGGTTGTTCTGGGTACTGATTTCTCAGGATCTATGCACCCAAATTGCGTGAAAATGTAATCATATGTCAGTTCTAATATAGTATATTTGTCCAATGAATACCCGTTTATTATCTGCATTTCTTCTTGGTGTAGCAATTTTAATGGCCAGTAGTGTGACATGTTTCCAGAATGGTACTTTCACTCTGCAGCGGAGTGTGCGCTGATATGAAACTTCCTGGCAGATTAAAACTGTGTGCCCGACCGAGACTCGAACTTGGGACCTTTACATTTCGCGGGCAAGTGCTCTACCTTTTTGGTTTGGAAGGTAGGAGACGAGATACTGGCAGAAGTAAAGCTGTGAGTACCGGGCGTGAATCGTGCTTCGGTAGCTCAGATGGTAGAGCACTTGCCCGCGAAAGGCAAAGTTCCCGAGTTCGAGTCTAGGTCGGGCACACAGTTTTAATCTGCCAGGAAGTTTCAGTGTAATATGTATTATGCGCCCGACGAAATACTGAGACAAGAATTGTGTTAACCCTACTATTCTGTTCACTTTTACTATACAGATGTTCTGTTAAGGTCAGTCAGTATGACCCGACATTAAAGTAGTGCAAACAAACTTCTACTAATATGGACATATTTTTCGTTTACTTGGTGGCATTGTTATATACCAGTACATTGTTGAAAATAATAATAATAATAATAATGACTCAGTTTTATTTTACAAAATTCTAATAATAAAAATAATATTTATGTATAACTTTATTGCCGGCCGGTGTGGCCGTGCGGTTAAAGGCGCTTCAGTCTGGAACCGCGTGACCGCTACGGTCGCAGGTTCGAATCCTGCCTCGGGCATGGATGTGTGTGATGTCCTTAGGTTAGTTAGGTTTAATTAGTTCTAAGTTCTAGGCGACTGATAACCTCAGAAGTTAAGTCGCATAGTGCTCAGAGCCATTTGAACCATTTTTTATAACTTTATTGAAGAAAATTTTTTATTTTAATATTCACGCAGAGTAAATTTGAAACAACAGACAATAAGGCATCCTTCTTAGAAAGTATTACATTATTTTTCTTTCTATATCTTTTTTTGTCACTTTACAGACTGTAATTCGAACACAAGTAGTCACATAAATATCGACAAAATCATAAATATGAAACAACACTATTCAGTACAGGCAGTTATTATTTTTGAAAGCACTAACATTTATTGTCCTACTTTATTCTTACTCATTGCAGTTTGGACACAAGTAGATCACTTGTTTTGCAAACATGTGTTTTACATTTTCCACACAGCATGTTTGTTTTATCGCCATTGCTTTTTAGACACAGCTAACAGCGCGCAAATTCATTAGGTTTTCTTGTTATTACTGGTTCTGACGCACTTGCCGCACCTTCTGGGTTTTTGATGCCGCCACAAGAATATTCTGCCCGTCAGTATTTGGCATCTGTCTTGCTTCATTTTGAAGCACCATACAAAATTCTACTTCAAATGAACTGTTTACGTCACTTATTCTGCTTGTTTCGTACTTGGCTACTGCTGAGGCATTCTTGATTATATTTATTCGAAGCCGATAAGCGGCCATATAGTTCTGTCGAGAGTAATTACCTTACTGTATTCCCATTTTTAGAAAGAAAAGACCGCACACTTGTACATGCTGTGCACGGTCATCAGAACATATGCTTTCAGATGCACTACTTCCATGATCTTCAAACTTGGAAAGTGTTCCTTCATCTATTGAAGAATTTACTAATTCTTCGACTAGCGTGAATCAATGAACTAATTGCCTTGGTGTCGGAATTCAAATTGAGCCATAACAATGAAGATTCATATAATTGAGCAGTGCTGAACAATTTCGTGGTAAAAGCCAAAAATGAGGACAGTGCTGAAAATGCAGAGGCTTTCTCGATTGTTCAGAGTTCACAGTACTCTAATACGTTATTCTTAGTTGACAAGACGGGTTGCTGATTGAATTAATTATATCTGAAAATGATCCAGAGTGGTCGAAACATGTAATCGAGTTTAAAAAGCAATGTAACTGTGTAGGAACAATAAATGAGAATTATCTTAAATATCTACTCAGAGTAAGTTGGAAGGATAAAAATCATTATTACCTTTAAGTTTAACAGAAGACTAAAAAATGCGTAACTATTAAGGTTTATGACTAATTACTTTAAATATTTTCAAAATATTTTTCTAAATGTATTGCTTACGTTTATAAAGATGTTTTAAAATATTTAAAGTAGTTTGATCATAAACCTTAAAAGTCATTAATTTTCAGACAAAAAATTTCATAAAGCTATCTTGGTATTTAAATAATGAAAAAGAAATTTATAACCATTTCGGGTCATATGGACCCGAACAGAACATCAGGGTTACTCACATCGTATAGGCGTTATCAACATCCTTGAACTGCGGTTAACTTCCTTCGCTATCAGTGGGACTTGTTAGACTCTCCCAATAACGATTGCAGTGCCTAGTAGCAAACTATCATGAACGTAATTGGGACTGCCCTCAGAAAGCATTCAGCAGCAGAGTGGGCTATGTAAGAGATTCGGCTGTGCGCGATCGCCCGCGCGTCTGGTATTGTGTGTTAACGAATAAAATCTGTGACTAGCTCCACACCTGCTGATGTCGCCTGAGACACATACTTGGCTGGAAGATTTGGACATTCGCCTGTGAGATGCCTCTTTCTTTACTTTGTTTAATTTTTTCAGTTGTAAATATAATTGTGTGTACAGGCACTACTGGAATCGATTATTATCCTGTGTGGGAATAAAAAACTAAACAAGCTTCATACAGCGAAGCATAATCCAGGAAAGAGGAAAGTGGAAAAATGAAAGATGAGCAATGACTGTAAATGGCAGTCAAGATTTCCGCAGAAGCTAGAATTGTCCTGAAAATGTATATAAGAAGTGTACGCTGATTCGAATAGCCACACGATTAAAAGGTAATGAACTACAAGGTGTAGAATACGTATCATCTCAGTCAAGTTAAGATCTTAATTTGAGCAGGAAGGATTCAAGTTCACGAAGTAACGTACAAAGACGCCGTTTGTGCCTTGCTTTGCATGGTAGACTCTTCGGAAGCCTTGGAAAAGGCCAGACGCAGACATCACAGCAGCATTAAGCGCGCCACATAGTCACATCTAAAGGCCTTGCTGACGATCCTGACATACAGGAAATAACCGTCTTCAGGAAGTACAAGATTGACCAAAATTAACCACGCTGCAGCTCCACTGTACAATGACGTGATCCAGTGATGTCTTCAAGGCAGTATTCTGCAGATCCTACAGTTGTCTCAGAGTTGACTTAAGCACGCTCCCGACGCGGAGTGCGTCCGGAGAATTTCTGGCATGCATGGCAGCTTCCTTGCCTCCAAAGAGCTGCTAGCTGTGCTGCCAGTGATAGAAGCCACAAAAACTGAGAAGGGAAACAATGAAACCAACACAAGAAAAAGAAGGAATACATTTTTCTATTCACTGATCCTGGACGCATCGCACAATGTGCTCGAATCTATGGATCGTTTGTTGTGGAGTCCTCAACTTCCAGCTTGGACGCTGAATGATGGAAAAGAATATATGAAGATAGTAACTGTTCTCGAAAGATTAGAAACCATTGATGACCGTGCAGCTTCTCAAGAATAAATGATGATTAATTGAAACCCTCAGCTGCCGACAGGTGTTGTTGATATACCTCGAAGGGAACAGCTGAAAATGTGTGCTCCGACCAGGACTCGAACTCGGGATCTCCTGATTACGTGGCAGACGTTCTATCCATCTGAGCCACCGAGGACACATATTAATAGCGCGACAGCAGGGACTTATCCCTTTCGCGCTTCAATTAATCATCATTTATTCTAGAGAAGCTACACTGTCATCAATGGTCTCTGTTCTTTCGAGAACAGTCACTATCTTCATACATAGTTAAATGGCTACCCGGCCATTCACCTTCGTCTGTGCGTATGCCCACAGGTTCCTCGAACTCGTACGGGAATCGTCACCTTAGTATGCGCGAGTAATGAGTGGATGGACAAATATCTATTAGGAACAGTACGTATGTAGATTGTGGACAGTTGGGAATGTCGGTCTCACTGGAAGCGTGCAAGGGATAAGTCCCTGCAGTCGCGATATTCATGTGTGTTCTCGGTGACTCAGATGGACAGAGCGTCTGTCATGTAAGCAGGAGATCCCGGGTTTGAGTCCCGGTCGGAGCACACATTTACAGCTGTCCCCATCGAGGTATATCAGCAACACCTGTCGGCAGCTGATGGTTTCAATTAATCATCATTTATGGAAGAGAATGCTCTTCAAAGATGAGTCCCACTATGGTTTGTAGGAGTATTATCGACGATCGTGGAAAGAGACCGTTTAGACAGTGCTGGTGATACTGTAGGACGGGCTTCCGGAGTTCATATCTTCAGCAGTGGTCGCAGTAATACTTGTAATGACCAAATACATTGATGATGAGGCACTCAGACCATATGTGCGCCCTTTCAGAGATGCACCTTTTGCGGAAGAAATATTATGGTTTCGTTCTTCTACTACATATATGCTTCGTAAGCCAGTGTACAGGGCGTGGTAGATAGTTCTTCAAGCAATATTCGCGATTTTTTGTTGTCTTTATCTTGTTCCAATCATTCCTTCAAAGATGTATTATTGTGGCATACTATGGTCATACCAGTATTCCTCAAATATTGACATTTATCCAAAAGTAACCGTGGCTCTGAAATGGTTCGATTTCCGCTGTCATATTTACTTGAAAGTGTTATACGGCAGTTTATCCTCATTCTGTCACACAACCTTTTTGATATTATACACAGGTCAGTCACATTAATGTGACCAGCGCCTATGTTCGACACCACTTACGGACGGCAGGTGTCAGCAATAGCAGTGAAGGGAAGCTTGCGTGTCAGGGGGGTATGAAAAATTGTGCAGTCATTGTCATAATGTGGAAACGGAGCGATTTGTCTGACATACAACAGGACATGACCATTTGCGTTCTGCTATTTCCGGAACAGCTAAGTTGTAAACAGTTTATGTGCCGCCTTGGAAAAATCGCGTTATCCAAAACCAGCGCCGAATCAACTGTGCGCACCAAGGACCATAGATGACGGGGGAACGAGAGCTGCGGAGATGTATGTGGGCGAATACTCATGCAACAGCCGACCGCCGTGGCCGAGCGGTTCTAGGCGCTTCAGTCCGGAACCGCGCTGCTGCTACGATCGCAGGTTCGAATCCTGCCTCGGTCATGGATGGTGTCCTTAGGTTAGTTAGGTTTAAGTAGTTCTAAGTCTAGGGGACTGATGACCTCAGATGTTATGTCCCATAGTGCTTAGAGCCATTTTTTGAGTCATGCAACAAACTTCCCTGTGTACAGCCCTCCGCAGAAGACGCCTTGTTTATGCAACCATGCTGACTACTGTTAATCAGGCATGAAGGCTGGAATTTGCACATCGCAACTGGACGTCACTGAGTGGTGACATGTGGCCTTTTCAGTTGAATCACATTTTATGCTTCGTTCAACAGACGGTCGTTGGCCTGTACAGTATCAAACATGTGAGAATACACGTCCTGTATGTGTTATGACCTGGGGAATATTTTTGGGGATGCAGTTTGGTTTCCTTCGGCATGATGGTGGCATGTACTACCATTATAAGAATGCAACATGTCAGACGGCTTGAAATGTATGTGCGTGGTTTGAAGAGAACGAAACACCCTGGATTTAAACCCAGTTGAGAACCTGTGACACCACCTCGATCTGGCTGTTCTCACCGCGGATCCTGGACCGAGAAACGTAGCGCAGCTGGCAACAGTACTGGAGTCGGCACGGCCCCACATCACTGTCGGTACCTTCCAGAACCTCCGTGACTCTCTTCCTGCACATAACGCAGCAGTCCGCGCTGCAGAAGGCGTTATTTAGCCTTCTGACAGACGGCCACATTAATGTGATTGGACAATGTAGTAATATGCACATCCAAAGATCGAGAGTTGGAAGGTACGATGGATCAACACAAGTACATTATTGGCCATTAAAATTGCTACACCAACAAGAAATGCAGATGATAAACGGGTATTTATTGGACAAATACACTATATTAGAACTGACATGTGATTACATTTTCACTCAATTTGGGCGCATAGATCCCGAGAAATCAGTACCCAGAACAGCCACCTCTAGCCATAATAACGGCCTTGATACGCCTGGGCATTGAGTCAAACAGAGCTTGGATGGCGTCTACAGGTACAGCTGCCCATGCAGCTTGAACACGATACCACAGTTCATCAAGAGTAGTGACTGGCGTATTGTGACGAACCAGTTGCTCGGCCAACATTGACCAGACGTTTTCAATTGGTGTGAGATCTGGAGAATGTGCTGGCCAGGGCAGCAGTCGAACATTTTCTGCATCCAGAAAGGCCCGTACAGGACCTGCAACATGCGGTCGTGCATCATCCTGCTGAAATGTAGGGTTTCGCAGGGATCGAATGAAGGGTAGAGCCACGCGTTGTAACACATCTGAAGTGTAACGTCCACTGTTCAAAGTGCCGTCAATGCGAACAAGAGGTGACCGAGACGTGTAACCAATGGCACCCCATACCATCACGCCGGGTGATACGCCAGTATGGCGATGACGAATACACGCTTCCAATGTGCGTTGACCTCGATGTCGCCAAACACGGATGCGACCATCATGATGCTGTAAACAGAACCTGGATTTATCCGAAGAAATGACTTTTTGCCATTTGTGCACCCAGGTTCGTCGTTGAGTACACCATCGCAGGCGCTCCTGTCTGTTGTGCAGCGTCAAGGGTAACCGCAGCCATGGTCTCCGAGCTGATAGACCGTGCTGCTGCAAACGTCGTCGAACTGTTCGTGCAGGTGGTTGTTGTCTTGCAAACGTCCCCATCTGTTGACTCAGCGATCGAGACGTGGCTGCACGATCCGTTACAGCCATGCGGATAAGATGCCTGTCATCTCCACTGCTAGTGATACGAGGCCGTTGGGATCCAGCACGGCGGTCCGTATTACCCTCCTGAACCCACCGATTCCATATTCTGCTAACAGTCATTGGATCTCGACCAACGCGAGCAGCAATGTCGCGATACGATAAACCGCAATTGCGATAGGCTACAATCCAACCTTTATCAAAGTCGGAAACGTGATGGTACGCATTTCTCCTCCTTACATGAGGCATCACAACAACGTTTCGCCAGGCAGCGCCGGTCAACTGATGTTTGTGTATGAGAAATCGGTTGGAAACTTTCCTCATGCCAGCACGTTGTAGGTGACGCCACCGGCGCCAACCCTGTGTGAATGCTCTGAAAAGCTAATCATTTGCATATCACAGCACCTTCTTCCTTTCGGTTAAATTTCACGTCTGCAGCACGTCATCTTCGTGGTGTAGTAATTTTAATGGCCAGTAGTGTATGAATTTACCCTTGATGCCCATATTCATCCCTGTGTGCAGTTGTTTCACGATGGCATCTACCAGTAGGACAACGCTTTTCAATAACTGCAGACAGTATTCACTTTTGCCAATGAGCACACAGCTAATTAATTCTTCCTTGTCTTTCCTTTCATTGAAGTGAGGGGGACCGGTTATTTTCTGCAAGCTTTGGAGCTTCTTGAGCTCGTTTGCAACATGGAAGTTAACTTGAAAAGACCAGAAGGTCATAATTGTTTTCAGCACTTAAAGCAGTCCTCTGAGCAAAGTACAGGACAGAGAATTCGGTTTGTCCTGTCTTTGCACAGCAGGCACATTGAGGGTGGCCTGCATCCCATAAAACTGCATTGTGTGACAAACGAATAGGAATTCTTTTCACCTACTGTGCTTTGCCATGCCACAAAAGAATGTTCATTCAGATCTGAATAACAGGCTCTGCGATTGACTGACAACAATTTCCGTAGAAGGCGCATTTTCCCGTGTACGTCTACATGGAAACTTTTTGGTCGGCTATTGTGGGAGAGATTTTCTGTCTTCATTCCTGCGCTATATGACAAAATCCGTGAGAGAAGGAATTTGTAAAACTTGCGTACTAAGTTATTATTGGTCAGAACTCGCAAGGTGTGCTGCAGTTGGTCGGCGAGATTCGTATGCTGGCAGATCCAGCCAAGTTTCAGAGAGTATAGTCAGAAGACAGTTGCTGTCTGAAGACTGAAGAGGCACCGTCGAGAATGCACTTCACTGTAGGCAGCTGCAGAAAGAGGTGTCTCAAAAAAATGTTCAAATGTGTGTGAAATCTTATGGGACTTAACTGCTAAGGTCATCAGTCCCTAAGCTTACACACTACTTAACCTAAATCATCCTAAGGACAAACACACACACACACCCATGCCCGAGGGAGGACTCGAACCTCCGCCGGGACCAGCCGAGAGGTGTCTCCATCTGAGATGTCGAGGCGGACTCAGAATTTCCAGCCGCTACTACCGCGGCCTGTTTTGGAGTAGCAAGCACGATCCGTCTATTACATCACCGAGTTGAAGAGGACGCATGGCCAGTTACTTTACAACATGATTCATTTGCACAGTTTTAACTTGTGCAGCCAGCTAGTTGGCACCATCTTGAACTTTGGCAATTCTGTTCGTATTTGTACCTGCTTTTCAGTATTCTTTCCTTAAATCACTAACCATTTTCACAGTCATTGGCTGTATCCACATTATAATTTCATATTATGCTCTCATGTGTCCACCCACCTTTTCCAAGTCCATATTTCGTAATTACAAACTTTTGTCCTCGTGTTAACTAATTACATGCTTATTTCAGTGTGTAACGCATTGTTTGATTTTGTATAGTAGTAAACCAAATTATTACAATAACCACTAGTTTCCTTTATAGTTAGATGAGTCCCTTCTTTAATATATCCACGTGAGGTGTGGTATCCATACTTTCATTTTTAATTGGGCACCCCTAGTAGTTTTCCTTTAATAATACGTTATCCATTGCGTGACCTTGTTTCTCGTTAACTTTGCATGATCTTTTGGGGAGCTTTCTTTCCCTGTAAGTCGCTAAGAAGCGAACTTATAGCTTTTTAGGGGTATGCTAAACAGCTCAAGTGACACCTACGCTACAAACCCTCGAGGGCCTTTATGTTGTTTGCTTCATAGATGTGCTGCATTTTACCAGAATTCTACCAACAAATTTCAGTCTTCCATTGCCTTCCCAACTGCAGATTTCGTGTATACTTATTGCTGTTTAATGTTACTTACTTACATACTTACTGGCCGGCCGGAGTGGCCGAGCGGTTCTAGGCGCTACAGTTGGGAACCGCGCGACCGCTACGGTCGCAGGTTCGAATCCTGCCTCGGGCATAGGTGTGTGTGATGTCGTTAGGTTAGTTAGGTTTAAGTAGTTCTAAGTTCTAGGGGACTGATGACCTCAGAAGTTAAGTCGCATAGTGCTCAGAGCCATTTGAACTTACTTACTAGTAGACTATGCGCTGCACCGACGATCAGTCTCCGCTGTATATTGTCCTGTGCTGATTCCTTCCAGTTGATTACATCTGCAGCTTCCACATCTCTCTTTACGTCGCCTTGCCGTCTGTTTTTTGAGCTACGTGGGGTCGTTCTGTCATAATGTGGGGAATGAAAATCTACTTAGAAAGTTAGATAAAGCCGGCCGAAGTGGCCGTGCGGTTAAAAGGCGCTGCAGTCTGGAACCGCAAGACCGCTACGGTCGCAGGTTCGAATCCTGCCTCGGGCATGGATATTTGTGATGTCCTTAGGTTAGTTAGGTTTAACTAGTTCTAAGTTCTAGGGGACTAATGACCTCAGCAGTTGAGTCCCATAGTGCTCAGAGCCATTTGAACCATTTTTTGAAAGTTAGATAAATACGGATCGCTTGACCTGCCCATTGGAGTCATCTGCTCTTTTGATATTGTAAAAGACTGGGCAGGTTCGTGATCTCACAAATTTCGTTGTTCTTTCTTGTTCCCCAAGTATTTCCATCTCTCACCGGGGTCCAGGTTCTTCTCATCGCCTTTCTTTCGAATTTTAGAAGGTTTTGAATCTCCCTTTTAGTTAGTGTCCAGCTTTCTGAACCATAGAGGACAATGGAGCGTACAACAACATTGTTGATCATCGTTTTCGCGGAATGTGATAGGGCTTTACACTTCGACGTATCTCTGAGGCAAAATATAGATTTCTGGAGGCAACACAAATTATTTCATGTGCATCGGTGGATATATGATTCTAACAGTTGTGCCAACTTTCCAGGTACTTGAAATGATCGACAGATTGTCTTCATCAACTGTGCATTGCTCCTGTGCATATTTAATTCTTACGACTTGCATATTTGTTGTTATTTTTGTTTGTGGATTTTTTTTTTTTTTTTTTTTTTTTTTGTTCACTGTTGCCCCTAAATGCTTTTAAACAGTGTAATGTGCTTCAGATGTTCACCATTGAACTTGCTATCGGATTCTTTCTCTTACATTTATCCACATTTAAACAGAGCTACTATTCATTACATCAAGTTGAAATTTGGCCCGGTCTTTCTGCATTTCCATACAATCGCCCGGCGACGATACTTTCGTGTTGACAACTACACCGTGCTGTGCTGCTGATCCTATCTCATAAATCATTTATGTGCAATGAGAACATCAGTGGTCCTTTTACTCTTCCTTGGGACTCGTCTGATGATACTTTCGTTTCTATGAAACATTCGCCGTCCAGTACGATGTACCGCGTTCTATCAGTCAAACATTTATAAAGACAATCCCATTGCTGCGAATATACGTACTTTAGAATACTGAAACGTTTTTGACTTCAGAGCTTTTTCAATTTCATATTTTCCAACGACTGTCTTTACTTAGTACAAAATATAAAGTTCCTGATAATATCCATCATGTTATGATGAGTTAGCTAATGGGCAGCAAAAATTTTGAAAACATTTTAAAGGCACTGATCGCAGTTTCCATACAAATCATCCGCTGCTCTCTATTCCCTTCTTTTAATTAAGCAAAACAAGTTTATCTACGCCCGAGTTTACGGACAAATCCTTCTGAATGTAAGTGGAAGTACACAAAATAGATAACTTTTTGCCGGAGATAAAAATGGAGCATGTGGTTCGAGCAGGACCTCGTCTCAGAGACGTTGAATAAAACACCATGGTATACGTAATTTGATTCAATGGAACAACGAGAAGAAAAGTCGATAACCTCGGCTGACCCCTGTGCAGACTCGTCACTGTACGTTAGCTCGTGTTCTCAATAGGCACATTGACTAACGCATTTTCGAAGTGGCGCTCGAAGTGCAGGCGTTCCTGGCTGCTGCTGCTACGTTCAACATTTGACGTTTACGTCATAAAGCCAGTCCTTATGGAAGTTTACTTCAGTCCCACTCCGTATTTACTTGCCTGTGAACACTGCTAAGTATACGGGTTAAAGAAACAAATAAATCTTTGCCGGATGTGATTACGGTTTCTGAACTACGATAAGTGACATGTCTTGTAGCAGTGTAAATTACCCGTGTCGGTAGTGTTTTACCTCAAGTAGAAGGGCACATCATTACAGATGTTTGCTCGCGTTTAATAATGTTTGGGCAAGGAGGTGTCATGCCACGCAAAGCAAGCAATTTGCCGGGAGTAATCAACAGGGACTACACGAAACTTAACTCACGCTGGTCAACTCAGGAAAGTAAAACACGTTTTCGTAAATATTGGGCAAACGTCCAGTTCAAAGATACACGTTAACGACTTTTCTTACCGTGCGACCCATGTCGCAAGTGGTAATGACTCTATAAGAGCGATTTTCAGCGTAACTTGCCAGGAGATGAAGTGCAGCGTAATTAGATAAAATAGGTGAAAAGGGGTAATCTGAGAAACTCGTCTCAGAAAAAAGGAATGTGTTGGTTGGACATTTATTAAATTGCCTAGGGCACATAAGTTTCTCATCGGCGGGGGAAAATGGTGAGTAGGTAAACGTGGCATTATGCGAATGTTCGTTTGAACATCTCAGTGCTTTTCTAGACATGGTTTTGTCGGAGCCCGCGTCCCCGTCCTTTCCTCCATCTGTCAACTTACTAACGCAAGCCAGAGCAGAGGGATCCATTGATATCGTGGAATCTGAGCCAAGACACGTTGTTCACATACACAGACCACTGCCTGAGGGAGTATTGTAAGGAATGACAGGTAGTGGAATGCATAACGAGAGATTATGCACTGATGGTAGATTAAAATTGAAGAAACTGCAAACAGGTGGGAATTTAAGAAGATGGGACCCGGATAAACTGACTAAACTAGAGGTTGTACAGAGTTTCAGGGAGAGCATAAGGGAACAATTGACAGGAATGGAAAAAATACAGTAGAAGAAGAATGGGTAGCTTTAAGAGATGAATTAGTGAAGGCAGCATAGAATCAAGTAGATAAAAAGACGAAGGCTAGTAGAAATCCTTGGGTAACAGAAGAAATATTGAATTTAATTGCTGAAAGGAGAAAATACAAAAATGCAGTAAATGAAGCAGGCAAAAAGGAATACAAACGTCTCAAAAATGAGATCGATAGGAAGTGCAAAATGGCTAAGCAGGGATGGCTAGAGGACAAATGTAAGGATCTAGAGGCTTATCTCACTAGGGGTAAGATAGATACTGCCTACAGGAAAATTAAAGAGACCTTTGGAGAAAAGAGAACCACTTGTATGAATATCAAGAGCTCAGATGGAAACCCAGTTCTAAGCAAAGAAGGGAAAGCAGAAAGGTGGAAGGAGTATATAGAGGGTCTATACAAGGCCGATGTGCTTGAGGACAATATAATGGAAATGGAAGAGAATGTAGATGAAGATGAAATGGGAGATATGATCCTGCGTGAAGAGTTTGACAGAGCACTGAAAGACCTGAGTCGAAACAAGGCCCCGGGAGTAGACAACATTCCTTTAGAACTACTGACAGCCGTGGGAGAGCCAGTCCTGACAAAACTCTACCATCTGGTGAGCAAGATGTACGAGACAGGCGAAATACCCTCAGACTTCAAGAAGAATATGATAATTCCAGTCCCAAAAAAAGCAAGTGCTGACAGATGTGAAAATTACCGAACAATCAATTTAATAAGTCGGGGGTGCAAAATACTAACGCGAATTCTTTACAGACGAATGGAAAAACTGGTAGAAGCCGACCTCGGGGAAGATCAGTTTGTATTCCATAGAAATATTGGAACACGTGAAGCAATACTGACCCTACGACTTATCTTAGAAGCTAGATTAAGGAAAGGCAAACCTACGCTTCTAGCATTTGTAGACTTAGAGAAAGCTTTTGACAATGTTGACTGGAATACTCTCTTTCTAATTCTGAAGGTGGCAGGGGTAAAATACAAGGAGCGAAAGGGTATTTACAATTTGTACAGAAAGCAGATGGCAGTTATAAGAGTCGAGGGGCATGAAAGAGAAGTAGTGGTTGGGAAGGGAGTGATTCAGTGTTGTCGCCTCTCCCCAATGTTATTCAATCTGTATATTGAGCAAGCAGTGAAGGAAACAAAAGAAAAATTCGGAGTAGGTATTAAAGTCCATGGAGAAGAAATAAAAACTTTGAGGTTCGCCGATGACATTGTAATTCTGTCAGAGACAGCAAAGGACTTGGAAGAGCAGTTGAACGGAATGGATAGTGTCTTGAAAGGAGGATATAAGATGAACATCAACAAAAGTAAAACGAGGATAATGGAATGTAGTGGAATTAAATCGGGTGATTCTGCGGGAATTAGATGAGGAAATGAGACACTTAAAGTAGTAAAAGAGTGTTGCTATTTGGGAAGCAAAATAACTGATGATGGTCGAAGTAGAGAGGATATAAAATGTAGACTCGCAATGGCAAGAAAGCGTTTCTGAAGAAGAGAAATTTGTTAACATCGAGTATATATTTATGTGTCTGGAAGTCGTTTCTGAAAGTATTTGTATGGAGTGTAGCCGTGTATGGAAGTGAAACATGGACGATAACCAGTTTGGACAAGAAGAGAATACAAGCTTTCGAAATGTGGTGCTACAGAAGAATGCTGAAGATTAGATGGGTAGATCATATAACTAATGAGAAGGTATTGAATAGGATTGGGGAGAAGAGAAATTTGTGGCACAACTTGAGTAGAAGAAGGGATCGGTTGGTAGGACATGTTCTGATGCATCAAGGGATCACCAATTTAGTATTTGAGGGCAGCGTGGAGGGTAAAAATCATAGAGGGAGACCAAGAGATGAATACACTAAACAGATACAGAAGGATGTAGGCTGCAGTAGGTACTGGGAGATGAAGAAGCTTGCACAGTGCAGAGTTGCATGGAGAGCTGCATCAAACCAGTCTCCGGACTGAAGACCACAACAACAACATGCATTGATGAGCCAAAACATTATGACCGCTGCTTAATAGCGTGTTTGTGTCCAATTCCAATGGTCCCGTGCCACTGCAACAATAATTGACGATGTCGTTGGTTCAGTAGGGTTAATCTGCTGTTCGTGCACAAGCATTGTGCTCTTTCGGCAGAGGTGCCACCATCTGTCCCACTTTACAGGTCAGACAAGCCTCTGAACCCAACTTTCTGTGAAGAGTCGTGGACGTCCAACCATTTAGCGCCTAGTGGTAGTTTCACTGTCCTATCTCTTTGGACGCTCACGACAGTAGCACGTGAAATTCAACCAGCTTCACCGTTTTCGAGATAGTCTGAGTAATAATAATCTCGATTTGCTAAAGTCGCTTATCTCAATGGATTTTCCCATTTGCAGCGCATATCTTCGCTAGGGTGATCCCCCGACCGTGCATGCTCCGCTTAGATACTTTTGTTACCGCGTCACGTGCCCCAAAGCCATCAGGCACATCCAACGTCACGGTGGGCAGTGGTCATAATGTTTTGGCTTATCAGTGTAGAGATGCAGGGACATGAAGATACGAGGGCAACATTGAAATCTCTCGCCTGTGGAAGACTGTTTCAAAAAACGGTTCAAATGGCTCTGAGCACTATGGGACTCAACTTCTGAGGTCATTAGTCCCCTAGAACTTAGAACTAATTAAACCTAACTAACCTAAGGACATCACAAACATCCATGCCCGAGGCAGGATTCGAACCTGCGACCGTAGCGGTCTTGCGGTTCCAGACTGCAGCGCCTTTAACCGCACGGCCACTTCGGCCGGCAAAGACTGTTTCCTAAGATAAAAATGAACTTATTTTTCGAAGTAGTCCTCTTTTGGATCAGTATCCCTTTTCTCCTATGAATAGAATCCATTCTTCAAGTGCGAGTCCCTATTGCCGAATGCCCTTCCATTACTTCAGGAGACCTATTTTTCCCCCTTTTGCAACCTAAACGACTTCTCACGTATCGTTTTATTCTACTACTTCAGAAGTCTCCCTTATTAAAGATTTACCCTTTTCAGTTAATCAATAACGTAAATCAGTATTTCATCATAGAACGCACTGGCCATAACCTTTCCTGCAGGGCCATCATCTTCTGTCTAGCACATTGATTGCAATTCCGTTTTTGACGTAAAGTGGTTGACCTAGTAACAGTTTGTTTTAGACAAATTTTCTCTTCTCGAACACTTAATTTTGTTCTTGAAAACACATAAATAACAGCAAACTGATGCGCGAAAACATTTGTCACAAATGGTTTCTACTTCGAAACACATTAATATTATAATATACTAGGTTATTAAAACGAAACCATTGTTAAAATTTGCAATATTTCGTACAAACATGGTCCACGGGACACAAATTAGTTTTAGAGGGACAGAAAGAAGTGAAAAGTGATACATAGGAAATGCTGAAAGTTGTTCCTTCAAATATGAAGAACAATCTGAATATTGTCTGTCTATTAAATTATTTAATAGTGCTGTAGTTAGTTTTGTGTTAATTTTCGTAAGTTCTTCGCATTTATACACGGAGGTGACGGAAAGTCATGGGATAGCGATATGCACATATAAAGTAGGCGGTAGCGTCGCGTGCACAAGTTATAAAAGGGCAGTTACCTGGTGGAGCTATCATTTGTACTCAGGTGATTCATGTGAAAAGGTTTCCGACGTGATTACGGCCGCACCCGAGAATACCAAATTTCAGGCATTACCCCTCACAACGGACAACGCAGTGGCCGACGCACTTCACTTTTAACGACCGTGAGCAGCGGTCTTTGCGTAGGGTTTTCAGTGCTAACAGACAAGCAACACTGTGTGAAATAACCGCAGAAATCAGTCTGGAACGTGCGACGAACGTATCCATTAGGACAGTCCGCAAAATTTGGCGTTAATGGGATACGGCAGCAGACGACCGATAGGAGTGCTTTTGCTAACAGCACGACATCGCCTGCAGCGCCTCGCACGGCTCGTGACCGTATTAGTTGAACCTGGGCGACTGGAAAACCGTGGCGTGGTTAGATGAGTCCAGATTTCAGTTAGTAAGAGCTGATAGTAGAGTTAGTGTGGCGTAGACCCCACGAAGCCATTGAGCGAAGTAGTCAACAAGGCACTGTGCAAGTTGGTGGTGTCTCCATAATGGTGTGGACTGTGTACATGGAATGGACAGCGCCCTCTGGTCCAACTAAATCGAGCATTGACGGGAAATGGTTATGTTCTGCTACTTGAAGAGCAATTGCAGGCAAACAATGACGGATTTTTTATGGCATCCAATGCGACATGTCATCGAGCTACAGTTGTTCGCGATTCGGTTGAAGAACATTCTGGACAATTCGAGTGAAAGATTTGGCCAACAAGATCGCCCAACATGAATCCCTTCAAACATTTATGGAATATAATTGAGATGTGAGTTCGTGCACAAAACCCTGAACCGGCAACACTTTCGCAGTTATGGACACCTTAGAGACAGCGTGGCTCAGTATTTCTGCAGGGGACTACCAACGACTTGTCAAGTCCATGCCACGTCGGGTTGCTGCACTATGCCGGGCAAAAGGAAGTTTGACACGATATTGGGAGGTATCCCGAGACATTTTGATCAATGAATACTAGTAAACAATACTGCTGATGTTCCTACAGCGTTGCATAAGTAGGAGGGTTACTCCAAAAGAAATGCACACTATTTTTGTAAAAATACAGTTTTCATTCTGAATGTGTGAAAGTTTTACAGTGTGTAGATACATCCTTCCCGCTTGTTTTCAAACTTCGTTCCACCTGTTCCCGTTAGTGGGGCCGTCACAGCATGCCTTCAAGATGGCTGCTACACTTGACGTTCGTCAGAAGCAACGTGCTGTCATAGAACTCCTGTGCTGTGAAAACGAGACAGTGGGAAACATCCACAAGAGGTTGAAAAAGGTGTATGTAGATGCTGTTGTCGATCGCAGTACAGTTAGTCTGTGGGCAAGCAGGTTACGTGATGAAAGCGGGCACGGCAAAATTGAGGATTGTCCTTGCAGCGGCTGGCCTCGTACTGCACACACCCCAGACAATGTGCAGAGAGTTAACGAACTGGTGACTGCTGACAGACGCATCACAGTGAACGAATTGTCACGCTACGTTGGGATAGGGGAAGGAAGTGTTTGCAGAATACTGAAAGTGTTGGCGTTAAAAAAGGTTTGTGCCAGGTGGGTTCCCAGGGTGTTGACAGTGGCTCACAAAGAAACAAGAAAAACGGTATGCAGCGAACTTTTGGAACAGTACGAGAATGGTGGAGATGAATTTCTTGGAAGAATTGTGACAGGCGATGAAACATGGCTCCATAATTTTTCACCAGAGACGAAGAGGCAATCAATGGAGTGGCATCATGCAAATTCACCCAAGAAAAAAAAAAAAAATTCAAAACCACACCTTCTGCTGGAAAAGTTATGGCTACGGTGTTTTTGGATTCCGAAGGACTCTTGCTTGTGGACATCTTGCCAAGTGGAACCACCATAAATTCTGATGCATATGTGACGACACTGAAGGAACTTCAAGCTCGGCTGAGTCGTGTTCGACCACATCGGCAAAAGCAGGATGTTTTGCTGTTGCACGACAATGCACGACCACATGTCAGTCAAAAAACCATGGAAGTGACCACAAAACTCGGATGGACAACACTGAAACACCCGCCTTTCAGTCCTGACCTGGCTCCATGTGACTATCATCTCTTTGGGAAACTTAAAGACTCTCTTCGTGGAACAAGGTTTGAAGATAATGACTCACTTGTCGACTCTGCCAAACAGTGGCTCCAACAGGTTGGTCCAGAATTTTACCGTGCGGGTGTACAGGGGCTGGTTCCAAGATGGCGTAAGGCACTTGAGAGGGATGGAAATTATGTGGAGGAACGAAAAGGATGTATCTACACACTGTAAAACTTTCAAAGATGTAGAATAAAAGATGGATTTAAAAAAATATTGTGCATTCTTTTGGAGTGACCCTCGTATTTGAATGTAAAACTATTTCAACTCTTCCGATACCTATATGACTTCTCCAGCTACCACATTATGCACTTCATTGCCCATCAAGCAGTGATTCTCTAATGTCATACTTATTCTGTAAACTATTGAATAATGCTTATGTGTACTCATCGTATTGCATTATCTTCTCCCGTTATCAACCTGATCTTATTGTTCGTGTTAGAATTTAGTGCTAAAGAATTGTACAGACGATCAATACCCGTTTCCGAAATAGTACAGCGAAATACACTGCCAAATGCATTTGTGGTAGCCTTCTACATCTGCCTTTTTGTTCTCTGCCGGCCAGTGTGGCCGAGCGTTTCTAGGCGCTTCAGTGTGGAACCGCGCGACCGCTACGGTCGCAGGTTCGAATCCTGCCTCGTACATGGATGTGTGTGATATCCTTAAATTAGTTAGGTTTAAGTAGTTCTAAGTCCTAGGGGACTGATGACCTCAGATGTTAAGTCCCATAGCGCTCAGAGCCATATGAACCATTCCATTTCTCTTTTTTTTTTGATACGATGCGGATCACACATCAGATAGATTATCAAACTAAATAAAATAAAATCATACTGTTTGTCGGTGTAGATTGGTTCTTTGCCAATGTGGAATGTTTGCAAGATGCTTGGCTATAAACTGCTGTGAGTCTTATGACGTTAAATCGTATGACAGGATCTATAATTTCAGCATTCATCTTCTATGTATACTCCAGTACTTTCGATATAATGCTAGTGTGCATTTTCATAGGGGTGGGAAACGCCTGAATACATAAAGAGAGATGCATGTCTTCCACACTGGCAGTGCGTTGAACGATAACTTTGTCAGGCGTTTACGTTAGCGTCAGACGCGCATATCGTTTGCATATCTCATCACAAGTGTATGATATGTGACACTTTATGATGACCTACATGGTCCCTGTTGATAGCTGAATGGTACATAGTTTAAAAATAAATACGTATTCTGATAAAGTGATAGTTGCAAACATTGCGAAATTCGCTCATTCGGGTATAACCCTGCCCTGGGGGCTTCATGCGACTTGGCGTTTCATGCCACACACTATTTGATTTCTACGTGGCCGCTTCAGAATGTTTTATGGTGACTTTCACTACGGGTTTGGATAGCTTCTGTCGCCAGTGAACTAATATGTTGTGACTGAACGGAGCTTACTTTTACAACTAAGTGCCGAAAGTCTTACGATGCCTAAAAGATGTCGCGTGTACTTTAGTTCGAGAACAACTTCGTCGTGGAAGATACTCGGCATGGCTCAGCCGAGATCCCCGGAAGATACAAGAGTTGGACAAAGATATGGAGGCAAGAAATGCATGCTTGAACATAAAAAACAGATGCTAGCCAAGCCTACATGCCGTGGTGTTTTATTTGACTACAAACTACATCTGTACAATGTCCGAGTCTTGGTGATAACAGTATTCTGTGTGGTTGTGAATGCCTTATGTCGGACCTAAGAGAAATTATCGGTGCTCATATGGTGGATGCGTCTGTAAACAAGGAAGCCGAAAAATCTGGTGTTTCAGAAGGCCCATATAGAAGATTTATACTGCATACAGGGAAAGCGGAAAAACATCATCCGCTAAGTCATAACGCAGACGAAAGTGTGTGTTAAGTGACCGTTACAGACGGTTCATTGAAGAGGACTCTGACAAAAAATAAGATGACGACCACTGCAGAAGTTACTGCAGAGCTGAATGTCGCGCTCGTGAACTTTGTCAGCATAAAAAGAACACGAAGGGAGCTCCAGAAGCAGGGAACTGCTTGGCGAGCAGGCATTGCAAAAAAATCAGCTATGCTAACGCCTGTAACAGGAAAAACTTCCGGGCAATGGAAGGAAGTCGGATGAGTCTTGTTGCGCACTGTTTCCATTTTCTGGCCAAATTCACACTACGTGATCAAAAGTATCCGAACATCCCTATAAACATACGTTTTTCATATTAGGAAGGTTGTGCTGCAAGCTACTGCCAGGTATTTCATATCAGCGAACTGAGTAGTCATTAGACATCGTGAGAGATAGAATAGGGCGCTTCGCGGAGCTAACGGACTTCGAACGTGGTCAGGCGATTGGGTGTCACTTGTGTCATACGTCTGTACGCGAGATTTCCACACTCCTAAACATCCCTAGGTCCACTGTTTCCGATGTGGTAGTGAAGTGGGAACGTGAAGGGACGCGTACAGCACAAAAGCGTACAGGCCGACCTCGTCTGTTGACTGACAGACCGCCGACAGTTGAAGAGAGTGTGTAATAGGCAGACATCTATCCAGAACATCACACAGGATTTCCAAACTGCATCAGGACGCACTGCAAGTACTGTGACACTTAGGCGGGAGGTGATAAAACTTGGATTTCATGGTCGAGCGGCTGCTCATAAGCCACACATCACGCCGGTAAATGCCAAACGACGCCTCGGCTGTTGTAAGGAGCTTACACATTGGACGATTGAATAGTGGAAAAACGTTGTGTGGAGTGAGGAATCACGGTACACAATGTGGCGATCCGATGGCACGGTGTAGGTATGGCGAATGCCCTGTGAACGTCATCTGCCAGTGTGTGCAGTGCCAACAGTAATATTCGGAGGCAGTGGTGTTTTAGTGTGGTCGTGTTTCTCATGGATAGGCTTGCACCCCTTGTTGTTTGGCGTGGCACTATCACAGCACAGGCCTACACTGAAGTTTGAAGCACCTTCTTGCTTCCAACTGCTTCAAGAGCAATTCGGGGATGGCTATTGTTGCATCTTTCAGCACGATCGAGCATCTGTTCATAATGCACGGCCTGTGGAGGAGTGGTTACACGACAATAACATCCCTGTAATGGACTGGCCTGCACATAGTCCTGACCTGAATTCTGTAAAACACCTTTGGGATATTCTGGAACGCCGACTTCGTGCCAGGCCTCGCCGTCTGACATCGATACCTCTCATCAGTGCAGCACTCCGTCAAGAAAGGGGTGCCATTCCCCAAGAAACCTTCCAACACCTGATTGAACGTATGCCTACGAGAGTAGAAGCTGTCATCAAGGCTAGGGGTGAGCCAACACCATATTGAATTGCAGCGTTACCGATGGAGGACGCCATTTTCAGCCAGGTGTCCGGATACTTTTGGTCACATAGTGTACGTCCGAAGAGTGAAAGATGGTGGGGAGTTTGGTACGATTTGTGCAGCCATATCGTGGTATTCCATAGGCCCAATGGCTACTCTGCAAGATCGCATTGCTACCAGGTATCATGTGGCCTTTCAGGCAGAATAGGTCCATCCTATGGGTCAACGTTTGTTCCCCAGGGTTAATGATGTGTCTCAAGACGACAGGCTTGTGCCCCTCCCGCCGGAGATTCGAGTCCTCCCTCGGGCGTGGGTGTGTGTTTGTCCTTGTCGTAAGTTAAAGGAGTGCCACCACAGTTACCAGATCTCAAAATTATTGAGTCTTGTAGGCTACTTAGATCGCTATCCACCCCCATCATCGTTAAGTAAACTTGCCACTGTTTTGCTGGAAGAATGCTATAAGATGCCCTTGAAGACGATACTGGACGTGCATTTATCCATTCCGAGATGACTGGAAGTTGTTTTGAATTCCAACGACTTTCCTACGCCCTATTAGGCATGATAATGTGTTGTGTTTTTGGCGTTTCCATAATTTTGTACACCCCTTCCAACTGCAGGAATGCCGTCTTGACATTGCGGTTGTTGCTGTAGCTGAATTCTAAGAACTAATAGATTATTCAAGCATGTTACATCGGTGATATATTGGGTTCATATCCAGCATTCTTAGTTAACAAACCATCTTTGCAACTGTGTAGAATGAACTTTAAATGAATTGGAATGATGTTTACATTGATGGCATTGCGCTTTAACAGCCTAGAAAATGTAGACTGGTACCAGACGCACTTTATTTACCGCTATTTTGACGGACATCTTACTTGGATAACATTGGTTGGTTTGAGAATGGGCGTAGCCCGAAACCGGTCACCGAATAAACAAACATCCGTTTTCGGTGCAATTCTAGCTGCCTGTTTTTGCATCACAATAAAAAAACGCTTTAAAACATCCAGAATGCACGAGACATTGGAGAAATTCATAATAGACAAGCAGCAGATGCGTAGTTGTGCCATGAAGCGAAGCACACTGAACATCACAATCATAGGGATGAAATTTACGAAATTAAACGGAATTGACGTCTGTTTCGACTTCTTTGTTTTGCTTGATAATCTGATATTTCGGCAGCACGAGTGACTGGCACTCTCAAAGAATTACACTCCGTTGCTCGTAGTGGGCTGAAGTTGTGTTGTCCTTGGACTTTCCCGCTGTCATTACCGGTATGCCTTCACACTTGATACCTGTGGCCGTCGTTCTCTCTCAAACAGAAATCCAACACCCATCCTATTTCTGAAATTGTTAACATGCTTGTAAATGTCGATGGCTTATCGGAACAAATTGCTACATTAACTCATTTCCGCAAACAGATCTTCTTTTTCGACTGATTTTATGCACTGTTCCTCATCACTCAGTGCGTGCTCAGCCGATTTTTCCGCCTGTCGTAGCCTACAGTTTCGTTTACGTTCCCCGATCCCGAGGTTTACGGGCCATCTTGTCATTCCAATCTACACTTTGCCGCAAGTGTTTAGTATTTGGAGGAGGAGGAGATTAGTGTTTAATGTCCCGTCGACAACGAAGTCATTACAGACGGAGCAGGAGCTCGGATTAGGGGAGGTTGGAGAAGGAAAGCGGCCGTGCCCTTTTGAAGGAAAGCTGTCGTGCCCTTTTGAAGGAACTATTCCGTCGTTTGCCTTAAGCGGTTTAGGGAAATCACGGAAAATCTAAGCCAGGATGGCCGGACACAGGATTGAGCCGTCGCCCTCCCGAATACGAGTTCAGTGTGTTAACCACTGCGCTATCCCGCTCAATCTGCGGATGGGTTACGTTTGTCTTTGACCAAACTGACGCACTCGCTGATGTTGTTGGCGTACTTGCCGTTATGCCGTGTTTTCGGAGTACTAGTTGATAAGCAGTTCTGTACATCGCCTTTGGTATGTGTGGCAGAAAGATTGTTACCGAAATATCTTCTTTAAGGTAGCCGTTTCACCGACTAGAAACGTATCAGGTCGGGATAGTCCACTTTATAAAGTGTAACAGTGAAAGGGATCATAAACGAGAATCTTTGGAAGAAAGATGGCGTACAGACGGATATGTGTAATTGCTACTTGTAAGCGAATGGAATAAAAGAGAACTACATGGCAAATATTGGTATGGAAACCCTACGACATACACTGATTCCTCTCTGGATCACGGGGTCCCGTGTTCGATTCCCGGCCGGTTTGGTGATCTTCTCTGCCCGGGAACTGGGTGTTTGGGTCCTCCTTATTTCATCATCATCATACGTGACAGTGGCTAGATTGCATTGTGTAAAAACTGGACTATGTCAAAATTGGGATTTTTTATGGGCGCTGATGACCGCGCAGTTGAGCCCCCCACAAACCAAATATCATCATCACACTGATTCCTGCTGACGCTGGTCGTCCTATGAATCATCTCACGTTTTGGTTGACACTATCTACACACCACAAGGGTAAAACTGAGTGTTTCTAAAAAAACACCAACAAAATGGCATCTGACACTTTCTTAGGAGGAACATGTAGTATATTTGTGACACCCTCGGCCGTTACATTAGTAAGTATTCCGATAGGTTTGTTCTTCGTTTTTAGTGTATGATTTTGGATGCTGCTGGAAGAAACTAGGAGTGCCAAAACTGAAACACGGGTTGCTCAGGCGCCATCTGGAAAAGGCGCGAAGCAGCGGAAATGGCAAAGCAACAATTTTTCAAGCTTCGCCTTTACCAAGTCCATTCCTGCGGAAACTGAAGAGGAGCCAGACAGCAAAGCGTTTACTTTCGCATGGAAGCTGCATAACAGTTCCTTTGTTCCCGAGACGCCGCAATGTGATTTTGCAGGCCACAAGCATGGCTCGTTGGACGTCGTCTGCAGTATTGTCCGGCGTGACGGCTGCCACAACGACCATGCAACAGCATAAATTTTCTCCCGAAACAAGTGTCGCGCGGAGGCTACGCTGCCAGTTGGGTGATTCACGGCGCATGCTCCGCCGTAAACAATACAGCTGCGATTCCTGGGTGACGGTTGGCTAATGCGTCTGGAATTTACGCGCATTTGCGAATACAGACCCTTTACAAATTTCCTTTCGCAAACTTCTGCCGCCTTCAATGGACGCGGGTTAGAAGAGGCTCTGCATGGGAGTCCATGTCTGAAAATAGAATGTTTCTTCAGTATCTTCATCTATTCATTAAAATGAATACCAACCCAAAGAGAAACAGCAGTCATTGTCCACGAAGCCATAGTTGAGCCCCCCTCCCCTACTTCTTTTACCGTATGCGTATGTTTACTTAACGCTTTGTGCCCTGAATATTTTTCGTTGACATCGAAATGTTCAAATTTTTATGTCATAGTCCGTTCGAAATTGCTTTAGTATAAAGAAAAACAAAAAAATATACAGTATACACTGAGGTGATAGAAGTCATTGGACAGCGATATGCACATACAGATGGTGGTAGTATCGTGTACACAAGGCGCAAAAGTGCAGTGCAGTGCTGTGGCGTAGCTGTCATTGTCACTCAGTTGATGCACGTGAAAAATCTTCCGGCGTGATTATGGGCGCACGACGGGAACTGACAGACTTCGGACGTAGAATGGTAGTTAGAGTTATGAAACATTCCATTTTGGAAATCTTTAGGGAATTCAATATACCGAGACCCACAATGTCAAGAGTGAGCTGGGCATACCAAATTTCAGGCATTACCTCCCAACGGAGTGGCCGACGCCCTTCAATTAACAACCGAGAGGCGGCGTTTGCGTAACGTTGTCACTGTTAACAGAAAGTCAACACTGCGCGAAATAACCTCAAAAGTCAATGTGGGACGTTCGACGAACATATCCGTTAAGACAGTGCGGCGAAATTTGGTGTTAGTGGGCTATGGCAGCAGACGACCGACGCGAGTGCCTTTGCTAACAGCACGACGTTGTCTGCAGAGTCTCTCCCGAGCTCGTGTCCCTTTCGTTGGGACCGTAAACGACTGGAAAACCTGTTGAGATGAGTTCTGATTTCAGTTGTTAACAGCTGACATTAGGGTTCGAGTGTTGCACAGACCCCACGAAGTCATGGACCCAAGTCGTCAACAAGGCACTGTGCAAGCTGGTGGCTTCTCCATAATGGAGTGGGCTGTGTTTACAGGGAATGGACAGGGTCCTCTGGTCGAACTGGTCCAACTGAACCGATCATTGACTGGAAGTGTTTATGTTCGGCTCCTTAAGGGCCATTTGTAGCTATTCTTGAAATTCGTGTTTCCAAACAGCCATGGAATTTTTATGAATAACAATGTGTCACTGGGTGTTGTGTGATGTCCTTAGGTTAGTTAGGTTTAAGTAGTTCTAAGTTCTAGGGGACTGATGACCATAGATGTTAAGTCCCATAGTGTTCAGAGCCATTTGAACAATGTGTCATGTCACTGGGCCACAATTGTTCGCGATTGGTTTGAAGAACATGTAGACAGTTCTATCGAATGATTTGACAACCCATATCGTCCGAAATGAATGCCACCGAACGTTTATGGGACATAACCGAGAGGTTTGTTCGTGCACAAAGTCCTATACCGGCAACACCTTGAACGTTTATAAGAGGCAGCATGGTTCAAAATTTCAACAGAGGGCTTCCAACAGCTTGTTGAGTAGATGCAACATCGACCAGCTGTACTACGCCGTGCAAAAGGTCAGATTGGGAGATATCCCTTGACTTTTGTCATCCCAGTGTATATTTCTACCTTAATTTTTTTTTTAAATGTGTATGAAATCTTATGAGACTTAACTGCTAAGGTCATCAGCCCCTAAGCTTACACACTACTTAACCTAAATTATCCTAAGGACAAACACACACACCCATGCCCGAGGGAGGACTCGAACCTCCGCCGTGACCAGCCGCACAGTGCATGACTGCAGCGCCCAAGACCGATCGGCTAATCCCGCGCGGCTCTACCTTAATTTAATTTTTTAAAAATGAGACTTAGGGCCCGTCAGGTCACAATGGCACAGTTATCAACAAACATTACTCCATGAGAAATGGAATTGATAAAAACGGCTTTTTCTTCCATTACGTTATATTGGGAACAGTATGAAAGTATTCTTGATTCTATGTAATACATAGCACAGTTTTTACATCTCCCACGACTAGCAATAAAATCAGGGCACCAAATCAAAGATTTTAGTTTCAAACTTCATCTGAAAGTGAAAATTTCGAGGCTACTTCTTTTTGTTCTAAAAAGAGATTGGAGATATTTTACGGGATTACGGCTATCGTGAAATTTAATTCCTTCAACTTCTGGGGAATAAGTAGAGGGTTCCTACTGATGGCTGCTATATGGCGTTTTGTCATTTTTCGTTGGGGTGGTCTTAATCCTTCAGGAACCTATTCTGTTTCAGGAACACTGCTTTCATCGTTTGGTGTATCATTATCAGCTGGAAAATTCTCATGGAGCAACGCAATATCTCTTTATCTTTTAACTACCTTCTCACTTACATCTAGCTGATTTAGAGAGAAACATGTAGTAGCGTGATGACTGCGGAAACGGATTATGAAATGGAGTCGACGAGACATGACAAATTCTGGAGTCAAAGTGATCCATCAGTGCTCAGCCGCCGCCGTCCAAATATCACTTATACTGGTTACGGCTTGACTCAAGACAACAATATATCGTTCAGTGACGCCGCAGATGTAGTCAGTTGGATCGAGTTTAAGTGAACTGGAGGGCCACGTCGGCACCCTCATGTCTTTGAAGAGCTCTTCAAACAATTCTGGGAATTCAGGAACGATGGAATGGTGCATTGTGATGCTGAAGGTGGAGAGCTTCATTAAACAAACAAACAGATTGATATTATCAGGCAGTACATGCGCGCGTCACGGCCTCCCTTCCATCCCATTAATACATCCCCCACATAAGGGTACCACCCCCACCCCTCCCCCCGATTGTCTTTGTCTGAAAGATAAAATGTTGACAATGGCATTGAATTGTCATGTGGTTTCCAACATGCTCGCACACTGCCACCATTTCACGTGCCCTTTTTGCATATTTCGAGGGTCCACTAACGATAATCGCCCACACGTGCTGGTCCCTGTGCGCTGTGCCGTGTGGTGAGAGTAGTGTTGCTGTCAACATTGCTGCAGCCACACGACAGTATCGCGATATGGCCGGGTGCTATTGCCGGCGGACCAGCCTGTTGGAGGTTGCTGCTAAATAGAGTTGCGCTGTGCAAGTACTACGGGTCGGTAGTTTTGGTAAAGTACTTAAATAACGTAGTAAATGGTAGCGCTGGTAGGGGAAGAAATCTAAATGAATGTGTGTGAGAGAAACTGGGAGTCGACGATTTCCCTTTTTTTCGTTTTTGTTTGTTTGGTTTGCACATAACTACACTCCTGGAAATTGAAATAAGAACACCGTGAATTCATTGTCCCAGGAAGGGGAAACTTTATTGACACATTCCTGGGGTCAGATACATCACATGATCACACTGACAGAACCACAGGCACATAGACACAGGCAACAGAGCATGCACAATGTCGGCACTAGTACAGTGTATATCCACCTTTCGCAGCAATGCAGGCTGCTATTCTCCCATGGAGACGATCGTAGAGATGCTGGATGTAGTCCTGTGGAATGGCTTGCCATGCCATTTCCACCTGGCGCCTCAGTTGGACCAGCGTTCGTGCTGGACGTGCAGACCGCGTGAACCGACGCTTCATCCAGTCCCAAACATGCTCAATGGGGGACAGATCCAGAGATCTTGCTGGCCAGGGTAGTTGACTTACACCTTCTAGAGCACGTTGGGTGGCACGGGATACATGCGGACGAGCATTGTCCTGTTGGAACAGCAAGTTCCCTTGCCGGTCTAGGAATGGTAGAACGATGGGTTCGATGACGGTTTGGATGTACCGTGCACTATTCAGTGTCCCCTCGACGATCACCAGTGGTGTACGGCCAGTGTAGGAGATCGCTCCCCACACCATGATGCCAGGTGTTGGCCCTGTGTGCCTCGGTCGTATGCAGTCCTGATTGTGGCGCTCACCAGCACGGCGCCAAACACGCATACGACCATCATTGGCACCAAGGCAGAAGCGACTCTCATCGCTGAAGACGACACGTCTCCATTCGTCCCTCCATTCACGCCTGTCGCGACACCACTGGAGGCGGGCTGCACGATGTTGGGGCGTGAGCGGAAGACGGCCTAACGGTGTGCGGGACCGTAGCCCAGCTTCATGGAGACGGTTGCGAATGGTCCTCGCCGACACCCCAGGAGCAACAGTGTCCCTAATTTGCTGGGAAGTGGCGGTGCGGTCCCCTACGGCACTGCGTAGGATCCTACGGTCTTGGCGTGCATCCGTGCATCGCTGCGGTCCGGTCCCAGGTCGACGGGCACGTGCACCTTCCGCCGACCACTGGCGACAACATCGATGTACTGTGGAGACCTCACGCCCCACGTGTTGAGCAATTCGGCGGTAGGTCCACCCGGCCTCCCGCATGCCCACTATACGCCCTCGCTCAAAGTCCGTCAACTGCACATACGGTTCACGTCCACGCTGTCGCGGCATGCTACCAGTGTTAAAGACTGCGATGGAGCTCCGTATGCCGCGGCAAACTGGCTGACAATGACGGCGGCGGTGCACAAATGCTGCGCAGCTAGCGCCATTCGACGGCCAACACCGCGGTTCCTGGTGTGTCCTCTGTGCCGTGCGTGTGATCATTGCTTGTACAGCCCTCTCGCAGTGTCCGGAGCAAGTATGGTGGGTCTGACACACCGGTGTCAATGTGTTCTTTTTTCCATTTCCAGGAGTGTAGAACCGCACATCGTTCGGTGTTAGACCACTGTGTATTTTATATCCTTACAAAACATATAAGTAATATAAATTACTTGAATGCGTAATTTCTGTGGTTATATACAACTAAAGCAATTAATTTTGATGTAAGTACAATCTAGATGCACAAACATAAAAATATATATGTAATTACTGTTGTTACATTGTACTCAACAGACAATGATCAAAAGCAAGAGTTTACTACTATTCTTGATAAGTGCGCAAGTTGTTTATGAAAAACAGAAACATGTTTTTTATAAGCTCGCCGAAATAGTGAAGCGATTTGATATATTTTTGTTTTGTGTTTTTTTAATGATACTCTTTTTTTTCTAGCGCTATCCGATGAATCTGTATTGCCTTTTTTTATTTGTATTACAACATCCCTCTGTGTCGTGTTACAAAGCAACAAGTTTTAGAATAAAACCTGAATTAAATATAGCGCACATCTTTCTGAAGGGAATCTGTCGAGGGGATGCAGGACATGTTATTTGGTCTTAAGTGTACCAAAGTGCAGAGCCACGCCTCTTCACACAGCATTCTTGTATCGCAGGTCACCGTATTTCGCTCTGTGGAATTCAAGCACTTATATTTTGTAATGGATGCCATCAAACCTACATTCAGGACAGTGGAACAGTTTCATTTTTTTTCGACATAGGATTGAACAGCCAACCAACCTGTTGCACGTAAACGGTAGGTACATTTACCTAGTTTTTGACTCCTACTAGGGGTGTCTTCATCAGAATAAATGTTGCTAAATACTATAAAATAATACATAGGAAATGAGGTATGACTAAAAACGCATTAACAAAGATGATAATTTTCATGAGGCACAAAGGTTACTTACGCAAAAGTACATTACTCAAAAGCAATAGCCAGAATTCGGAGCAGTTTTGCTCCTGTCAAAAGTAAAATATTACGCTCTAGCCTTTGCCACGTGTGCCCAGCTGGGAATAACATCAGACTGATCGGCCCAGTGGCTTACACTGCTGCCACGAAAACGAGTTGCGCCGCCTATCAGGCGCGGACAGTAACATACGCCCATTTCAAACATTATAACAGAAATATTCTTAAAAAAGACAGTTATTGTAAAAACAAAATACAGAGAGAGCTTAATGTCTTTTTAAAAATACACAATAGTCAAGCATATTAAGTATGATACGGCCAACCTTTAGGCTTTACAGAAATTACTATTTCATATTTTGTCTTATGCTCGGTAGGTAGATGACATTTTGATCATATACAGTGGTTCCCGGGAGGGAATTCAGCATTCGTGAATTGCAGAGTAATCATGTAGATGTAGATTTGTTTGTAATTTTTAATAGTCTTCATGAAAAAATTAGCTTCACTTGTGAGTCAGAAAATACCGACCTACAGCTTAATTACTTGGACCTCAGTATTGCTATTGACAACGACAGGCTTTCTTTCAGTATTTTTCGTAAAGCCACTAATACAGATCAAATTGTACCCGCAAGTCCAGTGCATCCTCATTCCCATAAGAAAGCTCCATTCAACCATTCATCGTGCAGGCTCTGTACCTTCGTCACCTGACAAGCTTAATGAAGAAATGATCACAATAAAAACTAGTTTCAGTTAATAACGGCTTTGATTCCACCTTAGTTGAGAAGATCTTCAAAGTTAAAACTGACGCTAAAGTGGCCAGTTTTGGCAGCAGTGCTATTCCTGACAGTAACGAGTATAAAAATGTTTTCTCGATACCATTTCCTGGCCCTATTTCGTATAAAATTCGTCGTCTTCTGATTAAAAAATATGAATTCAGAGTTGCCTTTTCCACGAACAATAACTTGCAAAAAAAAAAAAATCTCATCCACACTCTCGAATCCACAATTGCTCCGATACACAATTCAGGAGTGTATAAAATCACTTGCAATACGTATCCCGTGTATAATATAGGACAAACTGGAAGCCCTTCTAGTTTCATGTACAAGGAACATTTGCTGGAAAAAAGAGGCACTAATGTACACAATTCCACATTTACTCATCTGCTAACTACCGGACACAAACCGGATCGCGTTGAAGAAATTTCCATTTTAAATAGACAAAAGGAAGGTCAGAGGCCCAATGTATTGGAAGAGATAGAGGTTTTCAAGCGTATTTCTAAGAACGATGGTCTCATCCTCAGTGAACAGTTACAACTATGTAACAAAAATTTTTTCAGTGGTTTCAATTCACTGCTCGTGGAATTTTGATTCCTCTATTTTTACTAAATTTTCCCTGATTCTGGTTTCGAAACATTATTTTCTGCTAATCTCTTAGATATGTGCTGCAGAAGTTACATTAATGTAAATATATCTAGATTGTACAGCTGTTTGTAAAATTTTTTCTACGTCATTCTGTCTTTTACGTAATAGTAATTTCTGTAAAGCCTACCAGACCACTCTTTTATACAGGGTGATCAAAAAGTCAGTATAAATGTGAAAACTGAATAAATCACGGAATAATGTAGATAGAGAGGTACAAACTGACGCACATACTTGGAATGACATGGGGTTTTATTAGAACCAAAAAAGTATCTAAGTTCAAAAAATGTCCGACAGATGGCGCTTCATCTGATCAGAATAGCAGTAATTAGCATAACAAAGTAAGACAAAGCAAAGATGATGTTCTTTACAGGAAATGCTCAATATGTCCACCATCATTCCTCAACAATAGCTGTAGTCGAGGAATAATGTTGTGAACAGCACTGTAAAGCATGTCCGGAGTTATGGTGACGCATTGGCGTCGGATGTTGTCTTTCAGCATCCCTAGAGATGTCGGTCGATCACGATACACTTGCGACTTCAGGTAACCCCAAAGCCAATAATCGCACGGACTGAGGTCTGGGGACCTGGGAGGCCAAGCATGACGAAAGTGGCGGCTGAGCACGCGATCATCACCAAACGACGCGCGCAAGAGATCTTTCACGCCCCATCTGTCGGACATTTTGTGAACTTTTTTTTTTTTGTTCTAATAAAACCACATGTCATTCCAGACCTATGTGTCAATTTTTACCTCTCTATCTACATTATTTCGTGGTTTGTTAAATTTCAAATTTATACTGACTTTTTGATCACCCTGTACTTAATCTGTTTGACTACTGTGTATTTTCAAAAAGATATTTTATATTTTGTTTTTAAAATTAACTGTCTTTTTTCAAGTATTTCTGTTACAATGTTTCAAATGGGCACATGTTATTGTCCGCGCCTGATTGGCGGCGCAACTCGTATTGTTTTCGTGGCAGCAATGTAAGCTACTGGGCCGATCAGTCTGATGTTACTCCCAGCTGGGCACACGTGGCAAAGGCTAGAACGTTATGTTTTGCTTTTGACAGTGTAATGCAATTTTACGTAAGTAAGTTTTGTGCATCATGAAAATTGTCATGTTTGTTAATGTGTTTTGGGTCATACCTCATTTTCTATGTATTATTTTATAGAATTTAGCAACATTTATTCTGATCAAAACACCCCTAGTAGGTACTGAAACCTAGGTCAATATACCTACCGTTTACGCGCAACCGGTTGGTTGTTTAATCCTTTGTCGAAATTAGTATATGGTTGCTGAATAACAGTCGTGTTCAAAACTGTAAAGTTTCAATTTTGCTATAAATATTGTTGTTTGTAACAGGTTGAAGGATAACTAGGTGGAACAGGTTACATGACCCTTTGTATAGCCTCACTTAGTTACTGGAAAGGGAGTCATTAACGGTATGGTGGATGGACTGGAAGGAAGCACTGCAGTCACAATTTCCAGAATTAGCCAAGTCACGTAATATGAGCAGTGAAACAGTTTTATTTCTCTTCATTTCGAAAACAGGCGTGTATACGTTGAGGCATTCGATTTTGTTGTTGTTAACAGGAATGAGAAAGTGGGAGAGCAAGACAACCATAAATTTTAAATGTGGTGCGTATATCTATGACCTCAGCTACGGCATACGGGAAAGGTGATTATCGCTGCTACAGCCGTAGTAGATCTGCAGTCGTGAGTCATAGTTTTATTCTACATAGATTCTTAAGACTTCTTAACGATTTTGAATCTTAGTCATGTGTGTTTCCGCGTTCATGATCTGCATTTGGATTATGAACAACAGCTGCCAGAACGTCCATTTCGTTCGCTCTGCTCGTTTCAGGTTTACCGTATGCGTAATATTTCAATGCCCTTCCAATAATTTTTTTTTCTACACGTGTGAACGACACAGGCAGAATGAAAGCTGTATTTCTTATGTTACTGTTTTATGCTGGTATCACGTCAGAGCAACGATCTTCTTTCCTCCTTATCCGACGATGTGTTGCTGATTGGATATGAAATCACGAGCTTCCGCGTAACACAGCAATCGGTTTCATGTTCCAAGCAATAACTCTTAAGCTCTAAGTATTGTAATTTCTCCAGTACTGCTAATCGCATTTTGAAAAGTGAAACTTTGAATTCGTATTTCTTAGTTTAGAACAAAAATTACTATCTTTCTATTTGTAAAAGTGAAGTTGATATCGATATACCTGTAATTAACACAGCAGTATTTCGTGTGAAGCTTTTCACAACCTCATCTGAACGAAAACAGAAATACTGTATCTTAAACTATGTAGGAAATTTGAGATGAACAGCTTGTCTCACACACCCTGTACATCAGTTTCCAAATTTCACAGCTGAATTTTAGTGAATAAAATAGCATGAAAACTAATGTTTCGAAAATGACAAGAACGTTTAGGAATTATAAGGTACTTTTACGACAGATTGCTTTTCAGTTGCTTGAATGAGTGCATGTCCACGTAGATTGGCTTACAACCTGCCCGGTAAAATTCTACACAGGTAAAGGCGCACATCATCCTGTCAACAAAAAATCCGACACACTTTGTAAGTAGAACCGAACCCGCCCGGTTAGCCGTGCGGTCTACCGCACTGGTCTCCGGCACGAATCCGCCGTCCGGTGTGCCAGCTAGTCTATGGATAAAAGCGGTTTTCCATTTGCCTCGGCGAATGCGGGCTGGTTTCCCTTATTCCGCCTCAGTTACACTATGTCGGCGATTACTACGCAAACACTGTCTCCGCGCACGCGTACACCATAATTACTCTACCACGCAAACATTTGTGGTTACTCGTCTGGTCTTTCGTTCCCGCGGAGAGGAAGGGGGGGGGGGGGGGGGGGGGGAAGGCCTCCACTGGGGGCCGAACAGCACAATAACCCTGGGTTCGGTGTGGGGCGGCGGTGGGGTGAGTGGACTGCTGTAGCCTGTTGTGGGGTTGTGAACCACTGAGGGCTACGGCGGGGACGAAGTCTCTTCGTAGTTTCTAGGTCCCAGTTCAATACAAGTACAACCGACTAACCACACGAAGCTAAGCAACGGAAAGCAGAAAGGGAAAGAAAATTTAAAAAAGACTTACTTTCTGAACGTAGATGGAAGCAACTGAAAGAAACAGTATTCACGATTTTTGCAGGCTCACGTAGCGCCACTTTCAGACTTGTGCTCATACTCGAAGTGAAATAGCTAAATGAAATACTGAGAAAGGTGAGTTCACAATTCGATTTTATATTGTGTCAGTTACGACATTGTTATATAAAGTTATGAGAGTTTATTACTACCATAGCTCTTAAATTAAGTGCATAATACAAGTTCTCAAGTTTTCCGACATTTGCGATTTCTTAGAAGTTACACTAAAGCAGTATACTAAGTACTGATGTAAACATATTACTATTATTGCAATATTTCACATTTTACTTTATTATTCAAATGTATCTGTGTCAGGTAAAACTATCGATGATCCTAAGTAGTAGTCACATGGGGAAAACTACCAAACTGTCTCCATCCTCCCCCTTAAAAACACAACACGCTGTAACTCCCCTGTCCATTTAAGAATTAGCCATTTAATTGCTCTATCCCTGTACAGATTATAGTAAGAGTCAAAAGTCAGTCAAGAACAGTTGTAATAATTGTTAAGTCAGATGCATAGCCGCTGTCAGTTTGCAGAATGCCCGTATAAATCTTGAAACGGAGAAAATCGTCGTTACTTCCTACATTGGAAAATGTTCGTCTCTCTTTACAAGAGCAATACAGCGCAGCAACATACATGCTGATAAAGTTGCCAATCCAGTGCGGCGGCAATACGAGCAATAGTCGAATAATATAATATGTTTCATGTAACTGCTGACATAATCCAGAAAAAAAACCCGAATCGTCATCCGCGACACATACAGAGCCGAGTACGATAATTAACACAATTTAAAAATATTAGGTCCCACCGAGATTTGAACTCGGATCGCTGGATTCAAAGTCCAGAGTGCTAACCATTACACCATGGGACCGCGAGAGCTAGCCGGTTCATAGTGGTGTACTTCACGGAAACACACAGCAGTTCGGCATCTCACAGATTGGCAGTAAATTATTAGAGTCAGAAAACATAAACCACACAGCTATATTCTGCTGTAGTAGCTTCAGTGTTTTCAAATATTCAGTGCTACGTGTCCTCGCTGTTTATGAAAGAGCCAAAAAAAAGTCTAAGGACAACTGCAACAATTTCCGATTATTTTTTCCTTTCGTTTGTGTTTACGATGTTTCACGATCGTTCTGACTCACTGTCAGTTGCTTTGATACGAAGTAAAATGTAAATGAGCTGCTGATAATCAATAAAATATTAAATTTGTTATTCATTCTGAATGTTCAATTGTTTGTGGAGGCTTTCTGAAAGATAGCTACATTATTTGGTTTGTACACTGCTTACAATTTAGCACTTCACTCCTCGATATAGTTCTATTATATTTTTGCTGCACGTTACCGTAGACTACGGTAATTTTCTCACCAAAACGCTCTTGCTTTCTACGGATGCATAATAACATTATTTTCAAATTCTAATGCCACTTCCCTAGTTATTTGGCTTTCATTCACGAACATAATATCTGTTTTCGTGCTTTGGCCTAATTACCGTGAGAGCTTCACTGAACCTTCATAAAGTTCACTGTTATGGCTTCTTAACGTTAATCTTGCCAGGTTTGTATCTGTTACTATCAAAAAATTCATTGTAATAACAAATTATCTGTTATTGCCGCCAGCTACTTGATGATAATTAGTTTATTATTGTACTACATGTTTCGTGCTTTTTCCGATCTTTAGGAGCAGTTGATGTAGGAAATTGAAACTTAAAGGTAAAACAAACAACACTGTCAAGAAACAAAGAATATTATGTAGAACACAGTTTTTGCAAATGTGCATGCAATCTCTACAGATGCTGAATTTTCATGCTGTTACGTATTATGGAAGACTTTTTTATACTTTCTATTTACTACCTGATGGTGGAGAGGGGCCAAATACCAGGCAATCTGATACAGGGAAGGGGAATCCCAACGAGGAATATTCACGAAGGGTTTACCAATTCCTACATTTGCCTTACAACCAAGGAAAACCTCCGGGAAGTCTCGGTTATGATTCTTCTACAGCTACGTGACTACTATGCAGTTCAAACTTGAATGCGTGGAAGACGGTTCATCGAACCACTTTCACACTATTTCTCCACCTTTCTCTGCCTAACAGCGCGCAGGTAAAATAAACACTTAAATCTTTCCGTGCGAACTCTCATTTCTGTTATTTTATTACGGTGATCAAATCTCCCTATGTAGGTGGACGCTGACAAAATATCTTCGCATTCGGAGGAGAAAGTTGGGGATTGAAATTACGCAAAAAGATCTCACCGCAACGAAAAAGTCTTTGTTTTAATGGTTGCCAACCAACTCGCGTACCAAATTCACGAGACTCACCCCTATTTCGCGCTTATAAGAAACGAGCTGCTCGTATTTGAACTTTTTAGATGCCCTCATTCAATCCTGTGTAGTAAGAATCCCATACTACACAGTACTATTCTAGCAGAGAACGGACTAGCGTAGTTTAGGCAGTCTCTTTAGTGGATTTGTTGCATCTTCTAAGTGTTGCCGGCCGAGGTGGCCGAGCGGTTCTAGGCGCTACAGTCTGGAACCGCGCGACCGCTACGGTCGCAGGTTCGAATCCTGCCTCGGGCATGGGTGTGTGTGATGTCCTTAGGTTAGTTAGGTTTAAGTACAGGGTTATTACAAATGATTGAAGCGATTTCACGTCTCTACAATAACTTTATTATTTGAGATATTTTCACAATGCTTTGCACACACATACAAAAACTCAAAAAGTTTTTTAGGCATTCACAAATGTTCGATATGTGCCCCACAGAAAGAAATCGCATGGGGTTAAGTCGGGAGAGCGTGGAGGCCATGGCATGAATTGCTGATCATGATCTCCACCACGACCGATCCATCGGTTTTCGAATCTCCTGTTTAAGAAATGCCGAACATCATGATGGAAGTGCGGTGGAGCACCATCCTGTTGAAAGACGAAGTCGGCGCTGTCGGTCTCCAGTTGTGGCATGAGCCAATTTCCCAGTATGTCCAGATACACGTGTCCTGTAACGTTTTTTTCGCAGAAGAAAAAGGGGCCGTAAACTTTAAGCCGTGAGATTGCACAAAACGCGTTAACTTTTGGTGAATTGCGAATTTGCTGCACGAATGCGTGAGGATTCTCTACCGCCCAGATTCGCACATTGTGTCTGTTCACTTCACCATTAAGAAAAAATGTTGCTTCATCACTGAAAACAAGTTTCGCACTGAACGCATCCTCTTCCATGAGCTGTTGCAACCGCGGCGAAAATTCAAAGCGTTTGACTTTGTCATCGGGTGTCAGGGCTTGTAGCAATTGTAAACGGTAAGGCTTCTGCTTTAGCCTTTTCCGTAAGATTTTCCAAACCGTCGGCTGTGGTACGTTTAGCTCCCTGCTTGCTTTATCTGTCGACTTCCGCGGGCTACGCGTGAAACTTGCCCGCACGCGTTCAACCATTTCTTCGCTCACTGCGGGCCGACCCGTTGATTTCCCCTTACAGAGGCATCCAGAAGCTTTAAACTGCGCATACCATCGCCGAATGGAGTTAGCAGTTGGTGGATCTTTGTTGAAGTTCGTTCTGAAGTGTCGTTGCACTGTTATGACTGACTGATGTGAGTGCATTTCAAGCACGACATACGCTTTCTCGGCTCCTGTCGCCATTTTGTCTCACTGCGCTCTCGAGCGCTCTGGCGGCAGAAACCTGAAGTGCGGCTTCAGCCGAACAAAACTTTATGAGTTTTTCTACGTATCTGTAGTGTGTCGTGACCATATGTCAGTGAATGGAGCTACAGTGAATTTATGAAATCGCTTCAATCATTTGTAATAGCCCTGTATTTCTAAGTTCTAGGGGGCTGATGACCTGAGAAGCTAAGTCCCATAGTGCTCAGAGCCATTTTTTCTAAGTGTTCAGCCAATAAAACGCAGTCTTTGGTTCGCCTTGCTCACAACATTACAGTATCTGTTTGATCCTTCCAATTTAAAATGTTTGTAATTGTTGTTGCTACGTGTTTAGTTGAATTGACAGCGTTTAGATTTGCATGGCTTTGAGCCAGATGCAGTCGCTTGCCCAGTTTCACAGAAAGCCTCTCAGCCTGCAAGATCCACGAATTCGCAGACGATGGGATTAATGGTAGCTGGGAGCTCCAATGCTTAGCACGTGATGGAGCCCCTTAGGGATATGGCTGCCAATGCACTTACTGAGAGGTATCATTCCAAATGATGAGTGGGTCTTTCTTGATGTCTGGAAGATTACAGGATGGAACCAACTGGAGGTGGTGGCTGATGACGGTACTGATGGTTTTGGATCGAAAGAGATTCTTGAGCTGTGGGGGCGTAATGTCATCTTTTCTTCTACCTTCCTTTGCTGGCGCCCCGCTAAATGGAATGAATTACGCTTGGCTTCTCGTGTGTTATCGCTGGTGAAGAGTCTTAAAAACACGCCGGAGCGTGTGAAGTTGGGAAGTGTCTGGGTACGTGGCGAGAGAGCAACACAGACAGTGATCGGCCCGTCAGCTGTGTCGGCCGTTGACCTGTTTGTGCAGAGACTGATAAGTTACGAGTGTACCGTTAGTGGCTGCATCGAAGTTTTCACCACGTGTGCTTCAGCTAAATTGTCTTCTCTTATGTTATGCGTTGAGCTGAAATTATTGAATAACGACGTCTTGATGTAGCAGCGGTTGCTATCGCTCGCGCTGTAATATGCCCGCCTCTGTGACTCTCGCTTTATGGATCTCAAAGTTTTCCCCCGTTGCAATTATTGTTAACCGCAACTGATCTGTTGTAAGTTTGATCCATTTTATGGTTAGTGCTTTTTCCGCACGTGTAACGGTCGTGGCTTGTCATTACAGGTGCTAGTCGAAGTTTTGCCTTATTGTTATTTGTTTAGGCCACAAGCTGCTTGGTACTTAAAATCTGATGGCTTTCAAATGCTGTAATATGCATTTCCTGAGAGCCGTAAGGCCGATTGTTGTTACCCTAGTGTTTAATGAAATTGGGTATTTGGTGTTGTTAAATTGTTCATACGCTCTATGGTAAATCTGGTTTATTAAGTGGTTGTTTTGAACGACTTGGGATATTTTCTTGGGTTTATTATTTAATCTTTTAATTATTTCAAGGAAATTTGTCGAACTAATGTACGCGGTTCAAATTGTGTTTTAGATTGTTCTGAAATCTAAGTGTCATGGAAGAGAGCCTTACATGAAAAAGCTAGGAGTTAAGTATCACCCCCTAGAAGTAAGCTTCTGTTTCTCGTAGAAATTTCACTTTGGCGCAAACAAGTTCAAAAATGGTTCAAATGGGTCTGAGCACCATGGGACTTAACGTCTGAGGTCATCAGTCCCCTAGAACTATTTAAAGCTAACTAATCTAAGGACATGACACACATCCATGCCCGAGGCAGGATTCGAACCTGCGACCGTAGCGGTCGCGCAGTTCTAGACTGAAGCGCCTAGCCGGCCGGAGTGGCCGGGCGGTTCTAGGCGCTTCAGTCTGGAACTGCGCGACTGCTACGGTCGCAGGTTCGAATCCTGCCTCGGGCATGGATGTGTGTCATGTCCTTAGATTAGTTAGGTTTAAGTAGAGATAAATGTCTAAATGTACTTTTATTCTTAAGGTTTCTTTTATTAAATTTTTTAATACATCTTACCTCGTGAGCGACCCCTATATTTATTGAGCAGCAGATCATACGTTCATTATTTTTAACACATCTGTTTTTCCACTCATTTAACGTAACATCCCACAATTCCGGCACTGATTTATGCATCGCTTTCGTCTTGACTTGAACTCATTTTCCACACAACAACAAACCTAACCTAATCTGACCTCCTTGGCCTATGTAGCACGCGAGAGACTGTCGAGGGCATTTTCAATACCGCCCACAGACTCCACAGTATTTCCGGGCAGCAAATATATTTCAGAAGTTTTTGATGTCCTCAATATTATTGGATAACCTCCGAATCTCACCCCTACACGTTCAATATTATTGCACATCAACAAATATTGCGCAGTAGTATTGACGTTTATGGGGCGCTCTACACGCCTCCTTCAGTCGCCCGTGATGTTACTTTCTTTTCTGTTGAACGTTCACCCTCCAGTGTGACATTCTGTGTTCTGTTAGTCAAATTCAAACTGAGTCAGTACATATGTGTGAAGACATGTCCGTTAGTAGTCGTCAGTGCAGTAAAATGTGGAACGTTTTTAGGAAATCTTAGAGACCACATTCGGGCCTTCTGTTGTATTAGGAAACAAAGAATCCACAACTGTCAAAAATATTAATTGGTATTTCAAAGTGCGTACGGGGTGCGGGGGGATAAAATAACAGTAAAGAAGAAAACAAAAATTTCAAAGTGCACCAGGAGGTATAAATGAAATTCATTCAGATCGTGCAGTATACAGGGTGAGTCACCGAACATTACCACTGGAAGCACCACCCAAACCACAACAAACACTGAATAACCAATTACGCAGACCGGAAGTGAGGAGAGGGGCTGGTGGAATTGGTTAATACAAACCATTGAGAAGTATTATTTTCAACACATACTTAAGTTTTTTTTAAATGGCAACCTGTTATTATTTTTAGCACAACTGAAAATAGAAACAAATACTTAATCAATGCTGTTTCTTAGATTGTAAAATATTAATCACATCCACAGTAATTTGTAACATAAAGTTGACGCTTGAGTAAATCGTCAGCAGTTCAGTCGTGTGTATCGGAGAGAAACGAATTAATTTGGGATACAAAAAGAACAGTGATGTAACGTAGGTACAGAAGAGATATGAACAGCACTTTACATCCACATGCTAACATTTTTATTAGGCTCTTTCTCTGAAGAATACTGTACGGCACTGATCTGTTAGGAGAAAATGTATTGACATGAGAATATAGTTAAACTTACAAATTTGTATTTTGTTTTCTATTACAGAATGTAAAAGTGTGTGTCCTGACATTTCAGGACAATACATGTTCAAAGTGGTGTCCATCATTTGCTGCAAACATTTGCAATGTACCGCGTAGTGAATGTCTTACACGACGCAGTACATCTGGTGTAATGTTGCCATAAGCTGCCTCAATACGGTGTTTTATGTTCCCTGGGGTTGTAGGCACATCACAGTACACGTTTTCCTTTAACGTACCCCACAAAAAGAAGTCTAAAGGTGTAAGATCAGGAGAACGGGCTGGCCAATTTATGCGTCCGCCACGTCCTATGAAACGCCCGTCGAACATTCTGTCAAGGGTCAGCCTAGTGTTGATTGCAGAGTGTGCAAGAGCACCATCATGTTGATACCACACACGTCTACGCGTTTCCTGTGGGACGTTTTCTAGCAATGTCGGCAGATCATTTTTTAGAAACTAGATGTATTTTGCAGCTGTTTGTGTGCTTTCAATGAAGTGAAGACCAATGAGATGGTCGCCAATTACTCCGCACCATACATTTACATTCGCTGTCACTCTACCTGTCGAAGCAAGCGAAGATTGTCCAAGGACCAGTAATGCGTGTTCCGTAAATTCACTGCACCATCGTTTGTGAAATCTGCTTATTCGGTAAACAGGTAGAACTGCAACGCATTCTCTGTCAATGCCCACTGACAGAAATTCACTCGATTGTTAAAGTCATCTCCATTTACTTGCTAATGCAGCAACACATGATACGGGTGAAATTTGTGACGATGAAGTATGCGCGTTACACTACTTTGACTAATTGCACTGCCTCTAGCGATGTCACGTGACTCGTGTGTGGGTTCACGGCAACAGCAGCTAACATACCAACTGCTCCTGCTTCTCCTGTGACGGGTTTGTTAGTAACCTGTTTGCGTGTTACGACCATATCTGTTGCATACAATTGTTTGAGATGTTTTCAAATGTGCTACGCGTTGGATGATGTCTGTCCGGGTACCTTTCTGCATACAACCTGCAGGCTGCAGCTGAATTTTGTCTACACTCGCCATAGATGAGTATCATCTCTGCCTTCTCAGAGTTAGAATAAACCATTTTCACAGTTCTTACAATACTGTACACACTGTTGTACTTGCGACCTTCTCACGTTTCTACTGTGCGTACTTCTGTCCTTACTTGTGTACAATAAACCATCACAGACGTCCCGTAACACAATGTGCTACAATTATTCTGAGGACAAGGACTAATTCAGCAAGCGCTACATGCAGACACTGAGACAGCCAAACTCGTAAACATCGTAGTCGTCGTAAAAATACCCCTACAAATCTTGTTTGTTACAACATGCGACTGAACATCGGAGGTTTCAAGCGTCAACTTTACGTTTACAAATTACTCCGGATATACTTAACATTTTACATCGTAAGAAACGGAGTGATCAGGTATTTGTTTCTATTTTCAGTTGTGTTAAAAATAACAGGTTTCCTTTTAAAAAGACATAAGTATGTGTTGAAAATAATACTTACCTGCATTTCTCAATGGTTTGTATTAACCAATTCCTCCACCCCCCCTCCTCACTTTCGGTCTGTGGAATTGGTTATTCAGTGTTTGTTGTGGTTTGGAAGGTGATTCCAGTGGTAATGTTAGGTGACTTACCGTGTTTAAATAAATGGCTCTGAGCACTACTGGACTTAACAAATGGTTCAAATAGCTCTGAGCACTATGGGACTCAACTTCTGAGGTCATTAGTCTCCTAGAACTTAGAACTAGTTAAACCTAACTAACCTAAGGACATCACAAACATCCATGCCCGAGGTAGGATTCGAACCTGCGACCGTAGCGGTCTTGCGGTTCCAGACTGCAGCGCCTTTAACCGCACGGCCACTTCGACTGGCGGGACTTAACATCTAAGGTCATCAGTCCCCTAGAACTTAGAACTACTTAAAGCTAACTAACCTAAGGACATCACACACATCCATGCCCGAGGCAGGATTCGAACCTGCGACCGTAGCGGTCGCGCGGTTCCAGACTGTAGCGCCTAGAACCGCTCGGCCACTCCGACCGGCCAGTAAGTAAGTAACATTAAACAGCAGTAAGTATACACGAAATCTGCAGGTGGGAAGGCAATGGAAGACTGAAATTTGTTGGTAGAATCCTGGGAAAATGCAGCACATCTATGAAGCAAACGGCATAAAGGCCCTCCAGGGTTTGTAGCGTAGGTGTCACTTGAGCTGTTTAGCATAATAGGAGACAGTGGTGATGTAATATCGAACTTGGGTTCGCGTTAAATACATAGTTTATCACTGAACCAAATTGAAAAAAAAGGGGGGGGGGAAGGTGCTATTTAGTACTCAAAAGTCTACTGCACTAATACTCCCAGAGGACTGCGTGCAAATCAGGTACCTGAACAATATAGGATGGTTGGAGGAGACGTTTACATGATCTATTCTGAAACTGAGAGAAAGCAAATTCCGTTTGATCATTCAGTAGCAATTATTTGTGGCCCTTATGCTTTTTTATACACTAAGATTTTGGAAAGTATCTGTTCCCTCTATTACGAGTGCAGTATTTAGACACCTGTGGAGTATTTATGGCTGATTTCTAATAAATGTTTCGTTAAGCTGGAGGCTGTTTCTTTCCTGCATCCGGAGGTTCCTTCACTCTGTGCCTAAATACACCTCTATTATTATTCGTATGTAGCACCAGCCACATTGCTGACAAGTGATTTCAAAAACCCCCCTTCATTTATGGGGAATATTTGTGCAATTAAACGGATTCGTGGTTATTGCCTCTATGACATAGTAGATGACTAAATACTTTGTACTTCCAAGATGTTGGCTATTATCGTGAACTATCTGTCAACGAGGCAACACTCATCTATTCTTGCTTGGAGTTTAGGCTACCGCTGTGTGAAAGTAAATGTTGCGCAATAAACTGGAAGGCAGCATGTTTATGGTTTTTTTGGAAGTTCTAAAATAGCTGTAATGTAGTCTGTGAAGGCGTAAGCCGTATCTTAAATTTTTGGCTTCGTTTGTGGACGTATGAAGGGCAGTCAGATGAGAACGAGACAGGTGGAAAATTAATTATTTCGAAAGAAATCACCATAACTGTTAATACATTTATCCCATTGTGAAACAAGACGGCCAGTGCCTTCATAGAAAAAAGTTTGCTGTTGCCTACGGAAACATGATTGTACCCACGGGTGCACCTATTTGTTCCAAGCTAATCGACGGCCACGGATGTCTTTCTTAGTGGTTCCAAAAACGTGGAAATTTCATGGTGAGAAACCTCTTCTCTTCACAGTGAATTTTGTGTTTTCATGCAGCTTTTTCTTTCGTAATAATTACAATGTTTTACCAAGAACTCACAGTTAAGTCAGCAAAAATCTTACAAAATATGTGTAACGAAAAGCGGTTACTGGTTATTGAACTGCATTGTACTCCGTCTTTATATCATAAATAAGCGCTCCCGCTGAGACAATTGACTACCCAAATCCGGCACGAGCTATACGATAATGAGATGAAAGTAAACGTGGTATTCAAGTGTGTGAAGAAATAAGTTGTTACATGCGTATAGCGTGAGAGACTATGTATGCATGTGCGTGCGCTAGTTGTATAGCTGGAGGCCAGGCACCGCTTCACGACTCGACAACCACGCAGAGAACGAACCGCGCGCGAGGAACTGGGATGCTTTCACATGCCTTATCTAACGGGCTCAGTGGTCTAGGGGTATGATTCCTGCTTTGGGTGCAGGAGGTCCCGGGTTCAAATCCCGGCTGAGCCCTTCTCTTTTTCTCATGGCTTTAAGAAATGTGCTCGCTTTCAAAATTAACTCTTTCTTTCGTTTGTATATACTAAAGGAAAGTTGGGGCAAGAAGTTTATGTGTTTACCGATCGCAACTCTATCGCCGATTTTAATCCGATTTCATTTTTCACAGGAGAATATCCTTCCAATTGAATCTGAAGATAAGCGCAAGTCTGGTGCGACACAATTTGTATGTACAAGTTGGGTCGTCTTTTATTACCAAAGGAACTGGGGCAATGAGTCAAGATACACCGATTGCTGTATATAGACCTTGCGAAAGGTTTTCTCTTGTGGTGACAGTGAGATTCCTTGAACGTGGTCTGATAATCTAGCTGTGTTTTCCTCATGCGGCTAGGGGCCATAAATTTTGGTTCAAAAAGATTTTGGGAAAGAAATGGGCTGCTATTTGCAGGCTCAAAATGGTTCAAATGGCTCTGAGCACTATGGGACTCAACTGCTGAGGTCATTAGTCCCCTAGAACTTAGAACTAGGTAAACCTAACTAACCTAAGGACATCACAAACATCCATGCCCGAGGCAGGATTCGAACCTGCGACCGTAGCGGACTTGCGGTTCCAGACTGCAGCGCCTTTAACCGCACGGCCACTTCGGCCGGCATAAATTTTGGTTGTTGGTGTTTACCACAACATATAGCATGTTTCCCTCACTATGAATTTGCTAGCCTGGTCTCCGATCAATATCAGGTCTTGCCTGGCTTGCTTTTCTTACGGTGAGTCCGATAGCCAACAGAGGGAAAGAAATGGGCTGCTATTTGCAGGCTCAAAATGGTTCAAACGGCTCTGAGCACTATGGGACTTAACATCTATAGTCATCAGTCCCCTAGAACTTAAAACTACTTAAACCTAACTAACCTAAGGACATCACACAACACCCAGTCATCACGAGGCAGAGAAAATCCCTGACCCCGCTGGGAATCGAACCCGGAAACCCGGGCGTGGGAAGCGAGAACGCTACCGCACGACCACGAGCTGCGGACTATTTGTAGGCAACTCAGGCGTTAGGGTGCGTGATTCTCTCTGTCTCATATTCGGGAAAATGAGTCTTTGTCAGTCTAATAGCAATGTTTTGTACAAAAGATCGCACGTTATAATATTCATGGAAGTTCACAAAAACATCTCAACACGATTTTGATGGCAGTACAATGAAGGCTCACAAAAATATCTCCACATGATTTTGACATCAGTACGAAACCGAACGCAGATGTTTCCCAGACCGAGTACCACGAAACATTAACTTGCAGTAAAAACGTGATGTCGGCGTCAGTTAGTTCTAGACTGAATTTACAAATATTTCTTGAAGCTATTTTAAACTTTAGTTTACATTAAAGTACATCATACTAGAACTTGTGAGACTTACACAATGTCAGCATGAAAGCTAGTCACGAACTTGTGAGCTAGCTTATCTGTTTCGCGCCTGCCCTCTCAGGGCGCTCTTGTCATTGCTCGGTTCTGTCCGCCAACGATTTATAACGTTACATGAAATCTTTAATTAAGCCCTGAGCGCGAATTTAACGTTACTGAAATCATAACTCGAAAGTCGTCAGTGTGTGTAACGTCGTCAGCATAGTTGGAAGTCTGTGCAAACATTCAGACTGTAAATATAAATAATCAAAGTTATGCGCATGGCTCCAAACCAAGTAGGTGAATTACTGCTGGCTCTCCATACGCCGTGGTTAGTTACTGCTTCTAAATATTCGCTCCATCTTTCCCAAGCTTCGTGACCACATACAGCTTTGTGGGATGGGTAGGTCTAACGGTCTTGACTGCTCGCCTACTTAGCAGCAGTGTGCGCCTTCAGATACCGTATAATAAAACATGAGAAGTAAAACGTGGGCTGAAACGTGGCATAAATGTCTCACACTCTCGCTATTGAAAAGTAATTCAAAGGCAAACAAGACATCAAGCTCTCACGGAATTCGTGTTTCCACAACCTGTATTTGTTAAGAATCTTTCCCGCAACGAACAATTCGGATTGACTGGCAAAGAGCACAGGGCACTCCCGTTTTTAAAAAGATTAAAACACCGGACGCACGGAATTACAGACCTATGTATCCAACGTCGTCTGCACTAGATGCTTGGGCATATTTTAAACTCTTAACTTTACGACGTTCGTGGGGGAAAGTAGCTATCAAAGAAAACACGCGGTTACAGGAAAAACCACTCGTCGTGAAACACAGCTCGCTTTTTTCATAACTTTCCTTTAGAAACAAAACGTGCTCGTGTAGTGTATTCTGCATCGCGCCAGCTGGCGAGATGGGAGGTGAGCGAGAGACAGACCGGACCCGCGAGGCGGATTAACGACGGCGGTTGATGCACTGACCAGCCTCAATCTGCTTTTTCGGCGGGTTCTCGTCCTCGTTTAGACAAATGCCGGGCTGTTCCCCATTTTCCGTCTCAGGAAACAAGATACACAAACAGTTAAAATACCATCACACACACAACTGAGTTTACAGAGTTCTCACACGCGTTCTCTTAACTTCCTTTTCTCAGGCAACCGACGGCTGCGACGACAAGAAGGGCACCTCAAAGTTAAATATAAATAAATCTGCCAAATTTGAATACAGCAGAGTCCATCCTAGACGCGGTAAACACTGTTAAGAACGAGAAGAGTTATCTTGGAAATAATAGACGCAGGCGAAGATAGAGATTCCATCTTAAGTTTCCCAACGAGTTTCGACGACCACATTGTTGACCGATAGCCGAGGTAAGACCATGCGCAATATAAAAATAGATATTGCCGCTAATACGTTTTGAGTAATGTAACCCATTACCTCGTATTACTCAACAGAAGCGATCGGGTGTGCCACACAGAAGCGCTTATAAAACTGAAAATGATTTCAGTATGCCTAAAAGATTTATCGGTTATGGCTTACAACACACTACGATTATTTGGCTCTGAGCACTATGGGACTCAACTGCTGAGGTCATTAGTCCCCTAGAACTTAGAACTAGTTAAACCTAACTAACCTAAGGACATCACAAACATCCATGCCCGAGGCAGGATTCGAACCTGCGACCGTAGCGGTCTTGCGGTTCCAGACTGCAGCGCCTTTAACCGCACGGCCACTTCGGCCGGCTACGATTATTTCCTGGCGATGCTACCGAGTGGCAGGCATCGTAAAATTTGATTAAAAACAAGATACACTCTAAAACAAAAACAAGAAATAGAAACACGCAACACGAAGGAATTATCCGAATGAGACGGAATCGGTAGACGTAATCGAGACGTACAAACAAATGATTACAATTTCAGAAAAAAATTCTAAGATATGTTCAAAAGAAAGAGCTTCACAAATTGAGCATGTCAGTAACTCGTTGGTCCACCTCTAGCCGTATACAAGCAGTCATTGGGCTTCAGATTGATTGACAGAGTTTATAGATGTCCACCTGAGGGATACCGTGGCACATTCTGTCCAATTGGCGCATTACATCGTCAAAATCCCGAGCAGGTTAGAAGGCCTTGACCATAATGCTTCAAACGGGGACGGATTTGGCGACCTTGGTGGCCAAGCTAGGGTTTGGCAAGCACGAAGACAAGCAGCTGAAAGTCACCCCGTGTGCGGACGGGCATTATCTTGCTGATATGTACGGTCAGTTGTCTTGCCGTGAAGGGCAAGAAACGGGGGTGTAGAATACCATCGAAGTACCACTTTGCTGTAAAGGTGCCGCCGATGACAACCAAAGAGATCCTGCCTTGAAATAAAATGGCCCCCAGACCATCACTCGTGGTTGTCGGGCCGTATGATCGGCGACATTCAGGGTGGTATCCAACCGCTGTCTGGAGCATCTCCAGACATGACTGAAGCATAAGATTGGCACGGGGGAGAACTGGATAGGGAAATTTGGAGTTTATTAAGTAAAGTATCAGGATTGTGAAATAAAGTATTTGGGGCAAATGTGAAGAAACTTTAAAATGATAATTTGTTCAAATGGCTCTGAGCACTGTGGGCCTTAACGTCTGAGGTCAACAGTCCCCTAGAACTGAGAACTACTTAAACCTAACTAACCTAAGGACATCACACACATCCATGCCCGAGGCAGGATTCGAACCTGCGATGCCGCGCGGGATTAGCCGTGCGGACTAGGGCGGTGCAGTATGGACTGTGCGGCTGGTCCCGGCGGAGGTTCGAGTCCTCCCTCGGGCATGGGTGTGTGTGTTTGTCCTTAGGATAATTTAGGTTAAATAGCGTGTAAGCTTAGGGACTGATGACCTTAGCAGTTAAGTCCCGTAAGATTTCACACACATTTTGGGGTTGGGGGGTGGGGGAGGGGTTGGGTTGTTTGGGGGGAGAGACCAAACTACGAGGTCATCGGTCTCAACGGATTAGGGAAGGACGGGGAAGGAAGTCGGCAGTGCCCTTTCAAAGGAACCATGAAGGCATTTGCCTGAAGCGTTTTATTAAATCACACACATTTTGAACCTGCGACCGTGGCAGTCGCGCAGTTCCAGACTGAAGCGCCTAGAGCCGCTCGGCCACACCGGCCGGCCAAAATGAGAATTAAAGAGGATAATAATAAAGAGAATGGCTCATCGTCGGTGCCGAAGCACCTCAAGAATAAGCAGTATTCGTTGGGTAGCATCACAGACAGCATGAGTGTATTGCATTTTTTTTTTTTATTTTTTTTATTTTTTTTTTTAAAGGGCGGTTTCCGTCAAATTTGATGTCTACGCGTTAGGAGAGAAATGTGTCAGCATGTTAAATGAAGAGACTGAAGCGTCGAAGGAGCACTTGTGGGCCCACTTAACCATTAGTTTGGGATACTGTAGTGAGACATCTAGGGTCAGCATGCAGTGTAAGCATGCGTCGTCACCTCCTCCTAAAAAATTCGAAGCTGTACCCTCATCAGGCAGGGTGACGCTCACCATCTTTTTCTGATATTCTTCGAAATCCTCGAGCACAGAAAAACCATTAACAGTGACTTTTAATGTCAGACACTCCGTAGCCTACATAGGTCCAACAAAATCAAACCGCCAGGAGTGCTCACGAAGTGAGTGATTGTGCTCCACGCCAACGCGCGTCCACGTGTCTCCAAGGTCACACAAAGTATAATGGCTAAGTTCAGTTGGCAGCAGCTTGAACATTCGCCCCACAGCCCAGACATGCCGCGCTGGAACTTGCAAGTGTTTGTCTGCTCAACTTGGACAACGAGCTGAAGGACACAGTGCAGGACTGGCTCCTGTCACAGCCACAGGAATTCCGGGAACAAGCAATCCTTCAGCTCGTGGAAAGAGTGGTGTAGTTGTGCTCGGCCCTTTGGTGATTACTTTTGAGTGAAAACTTGAATTATACACAGAGTGCTTTTAGGTACCTTTCCTTCGGATTCTCCTCATATGTGGATGGAAACATTGCAACGTAAGTGCAGTATTATTTTTAAGATATTCTAGGACTAGACATACAGTTCAAATATGTTACGATTGGCAGTATCATTTTTGGAGGCTGTAATATGCGGCGCAAGATAGTACTGGCTTTGGTAGGTGAAGGCAGTTAGCTGCCTTTATTTTACAACTGAGCCTTTTGAGAGTATAATAGGCCAACAAGAGATGGCCAAGGAAGAGTTTTATGTTTGACAATACATGCTTGCTGCTGGAGTTTTACTTTTGACGGTGCCTAATGGCATAAAAACTTGAAGCTATATTATAATACAAGACTCCGTCTTCAGGCCACGAGTGGCCTACCGGGACCATCCGAACGTCCATTACAGTAAGTGTTCGAAATGATGACTATTGGCACCAGTGCAGTGCTGCAGTCTTCTTATCATGGATTGAGTGGTATTCCCTATCACTTCCGCATTTATCGAAGTACATGCTCTGACCATTCTCTCTCGCATATCGCGCAAATAGTAAATATTCACCGAATACGTCCCATTGGCATGTAAAAACCATTCTTCGGTTTTTCAATACAACACTAACAGGAACGATAAGGCTAGTATCGTCGAGTCAAGCGAATGTGAATGATGTATTCCTTCGAAGAACAAGTCGATGTGCTTCTCATTTACGGAGAATTCCAACGAAATTCAGTGAGAGCTAGAGACATATGCGCTGAAAGATATCCTCAACGTACTCAACCTACAAGTCGTACATTTAAATATGTGTATGATAAATTGAGAACAAGTGGATTTTTAACGCATCGGAAACATATCTGGCAAAGGAAAGTTACTACCGAAGAAACGGAAATTGGTACTCTTGTCACTGTGGTTAGAGATCCTTGTGTTAGTTCGCGTCAAATCGCAAGGGAATCTGGCATGAGCCAGAGTAGTGTTGTTCGTGTTCTGCATCGCCATAAATATCATCCTTTACCAAATCAGTCTCCACAAAGAATTAACTGGTACGGAATGTATGCGTCGCATTGAATTCTGCCGATGGACTCAACTTCAGATTCAGAGGAATGACATTTATTGATTTTATTTACCGACAAGGCTACATTCACGAACCATGGAAATGTTAATTTGCATAACATGCATTATTGAGCAACTGAAAATCCATGTTGGCTGTGGCAAGTCGCACAGCAAAAAACCTTGGTCGGTGAATGGTGTTTAATTCTGGAGGACAGAAGTGTAGGTCCCTATTTCATCGACGGAAATCTTAATGGTAGGAAGTACACCACATTCCTGCAAGAAACATTAGGTCTGTTATTGAAGGAAATAGCTTTAGCAACAAGGAACAGAATGTGGTATCACCGATGGACTCAACTTCAGATTCAGATTCGGGTGCCCGGCACATTTTTCGCTGAAGACTAGAATTGAGTTAAAGAGACAATTCCCAAATCGTGGGCTTGGATGCGGAAGAGATGTGTCGTGGCCGGCTCGTTCGCCAGCCTTCACGCGTCTGGATTTTTTTATTGTGGGTATTCGTAAAAGACATTGTTCATAAAGATGTTCAAACTACACCTGAAGATATGCAAGAGAGAATTGGCAGAGCATGTGCTTCGATAAGTGCCGATGTGGTAAGGAATACCACTCAATCTATGATAAGGAGATTGCAGCACTGCACTGATACCAATGGTCATCACTTCGAACACCTTCTGTAGCCGGCCGGTGTGGCCGTGCGGTTAAAGGCGCTGCAGTCTGGAACCGCAAGACCGCTACGGTCGCAGGTTCGAATCCTGCCTCGGGCATGGATGTTTGTGATGTCCTTAGGTTAGTTAGGTTTAACTAGTTCTAAGTTCTAGGGTACTAATGACCTCAGCAGTTGAGTCCCATAGTGCTCAGAGCCAACCACCTTCTGTAAATGGACGTTGATGCCACCTTTGTGACCTTCGTTGACCTTCAAAGACCTTACTGTTACACGTTATTGGATTATCTCGATAGCCGCTATCAGAAAATAAGTACCAAACTATAGCATCCCATTAAAAATTAAAAAAATAAAAAAAACTGAAGCGATCCTACCTAGCAACAAAAAACCAATGTCATATTATGGCCCCCGTTGCCCGTGCAACTTTTGTGCAACAAACTTTTCAGCTCCTATCATACTTTCGGTGTTATTCTGTTATTCTTAGTGGCAATAATTAGTGACTCGCCCTGTATACACTGAGGTGACGAAAGTCCTGGATTACGTCCTGATATCGTGTCGGACTTCCTTTTGCCCGGCGTACTGCAATAGCTCGGCGTGGCATGGACTCAACAAGTCGTTGGAAATCCCCTGTAGAAATATTCAGCCATTCTGCCTTTGTAGCAGTCATAATTGCGAAAGCTTTGCCGGTGCAGGATTTTGTGCACGAACTGACCCCTCAATTATGTCCCATAAATGTTCGATGGGTGGCCAAATCATTCGCTCGAATTGTCCAGAATGTTCTTCAAATGAGTCGAGAAAAATTGTAGCCTGTTGACATGGCGCATTATTATCTATAAAAATTCCATCGTTGTTTCACTGCTAATTTTCTCCAAGTAGCCGACCATAAATATATCCGGTCAATGATCGGTTCACTGAACCAGTCCATTCCATGTAAACACGACCCCCACCATTATAGAGCCACCACCGGCTTGCACAGCGATTGTGTTGACAACTTGGGTCCGTGGCTTCGTGAGGTCTGTGCCACATTCTAAGCGTAAGATCAGTTCGTACCAATTGGAATCTGGACTCATCTGACCAGTCGTCTAGGGTACAACCGACATCGTCACGAGCCCAGGAGAGATGTTGCAGGCGATGCAGTGATGTCAGCAAAGGCACCCGCGTCGATCGTCTGCTGGCATAGCCCATTAACCCGAAATTTTGCTGCAATCTTGTTCGTCGTACGTCCCACTTTTGATTTCTGCGGCTATTTCACCCAGTGTTTGTTGTTTATTAACACTGACAAGTCTACGTAAACGCCGCTGCTCTCAGTCGTTAAGTGAAGGCCATCGGCTACTGCGTTTTCCATGGTGAGAAATAATGCCTTCTTAAATTTGGTATTCTCGGCAGACTCTTGACACTGTGGACCTCGGATTACTGAATCCCTAACGACTTCCGAAATGGAATGCCCCATGCGTCTAGCTCTCACTACCATTTCCCGTAGCGATGATGATAACACACCCAGTCCCCTGGCGAGAAAATCCCAACCCGGTCGGGAATCGAACCTGGGACCCTGTGATCCAGAGGCAGCAACGCTAGCCACTAGACCACGAGCTGTGGACATTTCCCGTCGTGCAGAAATTGTCTCGTCGGAAACCTTTTGGCATGAATCATCTGAGTATAAATGACAAATCCGCCAATGCACTGCCCTTCTGTACCTTGTGTATGTGATACTACCGCTTCTGTATATGTGCCTGTCGCCATCCCATGACTTTTTCACCTCGATGTATGTAGGTCTCTGTATCATCCTTGGTACGAACTAAAGCGTTATTTCCATCCCAGATTGATTCGTCCGAGAATCCAGCAGAAACTACTCACCACCTTTTCAGCTACAGCGTTGTAACCGATGCAAAAGGAATTCACGTTCGATATTGGCTACACGGTTAATGTCTTCGAAACGAAACAATTTTTGACCATTGCTTGTGAAAGACACTAAAGCAAATGTGAATATGTCATGGACACTCAGTACTGATGTTTGTTTCTTCCGTGTGTACCATTGTAAGTAGCGTACTGTCATCTGCAGTTTCGAAATCCATAAAATGCTGCTTTCTTGCCTGTAATCCTTTTCTGAACATTTAATGCAGAAATAGAAATTTGCAACATGTTTCGGTGCTAATGACTGCTGAGTGGACAGTTACGGCCGGTTACTGTTCGAAGCAACGAGCTTTCGCCTAAACGCACTGAACGCAAGTAAGTGGGCAGAGCTAGCGTACTCTTACCTTTGCATTAGCAATCCCAATCTTAAGCAGTTCTCTTGAGTTGTAACATCTAGATATTTACTGCCAAATTTACGACGTCGTCGAGTGTTCGGCATTATAGGCCGTTTCTTAACGGCTGTTTTACTCGATGTTCCTGACTGTTAGAGTCCATAAAATATAATTTGTTTGCGAACAGGTTCTTCCACGCTGTATTACCAAAGATGGCGTATGCGGAAGAACGCGTCTGACATCGGGACATCAGTGGTTGATTACATTCTGGATCTGTCCTCGTCGTTTTCTAAAAAGAGACTGAATTCTGGTTGGGTTTTCCTGCATGAACTCCAACATATCGACGTGTAAATGAAGGTAAGATTTGAATAATACAGGTTATTGAAATACCATACAATAAAATTGAGGCACCGTACGTCTACATTTGTATTTCTTCTCATTTTGAATCTGTAATAAAATATTCCTGCTTCACTAATTTGTTTCACAAGTTAACTAATAGCTAGGATACGTTACGGTAATAAAACTATGGAGATTTTGCTTCTTACCTTTCACCCACTGATCTAAACAACCCCAGCCATTTCCTGTAGGATTAAGACCTTGCGATTTGGCGGGCCTGAGTGTTCATCAAATCATGTGTGCAACCCAGTGAACGGCTATTTTCATCTAGAAAGACTGTAATGTCCACAGCGCACTTGTAGGAGAAAAGCCAACACTTTCATCACCGAGAATGTTGAAATAAACATCCAGGTTGATGTTCATGGTAACCTGAATGAATCCTATTCCAGGTACGGAAAAAACCCCAAAACATATCGGAAGCATCTCCGGCACTCATGTTACCACGTAATTGTGACTTATGTAATTTCATGATTGAAAAAAAACTCCTTTTACGCACCTATGTTGTTCGAAATATTGTAGCACTTGACTGAGATTTTCACTCTGCAGCGGAGTGTGCACTGATATTTTTTTTTTTTTTGTAGGCATATATATTTAAATTTTTAACGATACATTTTTAAAACATTTCTTTCTATTAACATATTATATTCCTACTGTTGGTTAACATTACTGTCGTTTTTTTATAGGTTTTCGTTTGTATATTCTTTTCTTTTGCATTTTTCTCTTATTGTTGTTTCATGCCCATTTGTCGTCTTTTTTTGTGGGTAAACCATTGCAGAACAGGTGTAATACTTTATATCTATCGTCAACAAATTGATTATGAGTTCAGATTTGTGTATGTGATGCACTTTGTGGTGCTATAGGCACGATGTGCATGCTGGTTTGATATCTTCCTCTACTCAGCACTGTTAGTGGAACAGTGTGAGAGAAAACATCAGCATGGCAGATGGAGCAGAATTGGAAGAAATTTTTACATATACTACAAACTAAAGGTCAGTTGAAGAAGAAAGCAAAAATGTCTTATTATATAAGAGAAGCAGAGAGGAGAGTATAGATTTTATAAAGCACATAGTAAAGTGAAACCTTCATTTTTTATGATAGTTGGTGCTTTTCACTAAGTAATGATTGTATCCCAAACAATGTAGTACAAATAATGAAGTATATCTGGATGCCATGCTACACCGCATAACCGAAATAGCTGTTTTCTGTTTTTGTCACAAACACACAGTTAGAAGCACTGGTAGTACTATTGGACGTACTTTTGACTCTGATTTGGATGTGAGCATGACAGAGGTTCAGTGGAATGCACTTTGTAACACTGATTTCACTGAGAAGAAACACTTTAGAAACTATACTTAACTATTTGAGGCGAGAGGAGAAACACTTTGTCCTTTATGGTGCACTTATTCACATTCACTGCACGCTTTCTTCTTGCGGTGAGTGTGGTGAGGTGGCTGGTGGCGGTGTGAGGGTCGCAGGCTGGGGAGGACTCTGCCGATTGGTGTCTGCAGTGGAATCTGCAGGAAGTTTTTGAAGCTCTCACGGTAACGTCTGTGCTGCTGAGCCGTCTTTTTTCCTCCCATAGGTCCATCAGGAAGGCCAGATGGTCGGTCTGCCTCCTCGCTACGATGACATGTGCCGCCATGGCGAGGATCCAGAGAGTTGCCAGTCGCTTGGGTCTTGGAAATGTGTTGGAGTCCGGGGCGGTGATTGCTTCCACTGTGATGCTTCCCGGCGCCGTTCTGTCGATGTGGGCAACCATCTACTGGCACGCTTCCCATATGTTGGTGGCAGTCCCGCAGGTGAAACGGTGCTCGAGGGTGTCGGTCATGGCACATACGTCGCACTTGTCACTTGCGACGAGTTTTATCTTCGCCAATCTTTGGTTGGTTGGTACCGTTCTGTTTACTATTTTGTATCATGTCTCCTTTGCATCTTTAAGCGACACGTTTTCCGAGATATTTTCCCCACATTTGTTTCCAGTTGTACTGCGGAAGTTTGCTTTCAATTTGGTTTTTTCGCCGGTTTCCTCCTGAGGGCCCAGGATATTCTCATGGCTGTTCTGTGGCCAGGGTTCGCCACGGTGTCCATAGTGTAACTTTTGTTTACACAGTGCAGCCTGACGTGTCGCATTCTGAAGAGAATGTGCCTTGTGTCGACCGGCGCTTCTTCTGATGCGGGCTTGTACCTTGCAATCACCATGGTTGTGACGCTGTCAGGGTTTTTGTTCTGGATGGCGAGCGTTCGTTTTAACAGGAGTTCTGCACATTTGATCTTTACATCAACTAGACCTAGTCCCCCTTCTTTTGTTGGCAGTGAGCACGTTGCTTGCGCCACTTTGAATATATTTCGACGTCACAGCAGGTAGTACACTGCGCTCGTAAGTGCTTGCGCAATTTCTGGCGGGATGCTTAAGATTTGCGCCATGTACCATGCGTTCGACAGGATCGTCGTGTTTATCAGATCTATTTTCTGGTGGATTGTTAGTTTCAGGTTTGCGTGCGGTCTGGAGAGACCTCTTAGGTGTGTAGCACGCCTCTCCAGTTGTATGCGGCCATTCTAAGTGGACAAGGCTGCATAAATATTCCAAGAACTTTAAGGCTTTCTGCTCTTTTGTACCACTGCCTGTCTGGTTTGAGTCGTTGATTCCTTATCGGCAGTAGTACTGTTTTTCTGGGCGCCTGAGGCTTTTTGGAATGTGTTCATGATGGTTTCTACTCGCCCAATATCTTCCTAATCTTCAATAAAGATGCCTAGGTCGTCCGCGTAGGCTATACAAGCTATTGCTTTGTCTTCTACGGAGAATTCTCTGATGGCGTTTGTGAGTTTTCGCAACAGCGGGTCCAGTGCTATAGCGAATAGAGTCATTGACAATGGACAGCTTTGCCTCACGGATCTCTCCAGTTTTATCTGTTTCGTTTTCCGACTGTTGACTGTTACTGTTGATCTCGCAGTACTCTGTATCTTCTGTACGATTGTGATAAATTTTTGCCCAAACCCGAGTCTGTTTAGTGTCTCTACGAGATATCTGTGATCGATTATGTCGAAAGCCTTGTTGAAGTCCACCGAAATTATGGCACCTGCGCTTCTGGTGGTGGCTGCCTGTGCTATTACGTCCCTGTAGATGCATGTGGCGTCAAATATATTTTTCCCTGGTACCGCACATGTTTGCCACGGACTGATGACTTTCCTCATCGCCGATTTCAGGTTGTTTGCGATGCATTTCGCTATCATTTTATAGTCGGCGTTGCGGAGCGTAATAGGACGAAACTCTTTAATGCGGCGGGCGGCTCTCTTCTTAGGGATGAGGGTTATGGTCCCTTCGGTCAGCCCAGGTGGAATTTCCGCCCCATCGAGTATCTCGTTCACCATCTCCGTGAATTGCCCTCCTAGCACGTCCCAATGTGCGAGGTAGAACTCGAGCGGGATGCCGTCGGCGCCGGGTGCTCTTCCTCTGGCGCTGGTCCTCATCGTTTCTTTGATGTCATCCACGTCGACATTTTCTGTCAGCAACGCCCTGTCTGCCTCTGTGAGCACGCTCCTCGTCTGCTGCAGAATTTCAGCAGTTGCCGCGTCGTCTCGGAAATAGTCTTCGGTGTGTTTTGTTAATTCCGTTTTAGTCATAAGCGTCTTCCCCTGCTCGTCCTGCAACTCACCTCCCCGCCTTCCTGCGGCTCTCTCTCTTTCCCTTGAAACTTCCTGGCAGATTAAAACTGTGTGCCGCACCGACTCGGGACTTTTGCCTTTCGCGGGCAAGCGCTCTACCAACTGAGCTACCCAAGCACGACTCACGCCCAGTCTTCGCAGCTTTAATTCCGCCAGTACCTCGTCTCCTACTTTCCAAACCATGTCTCCGCAATATCCTTTCTTCCAGGAGTGCTAGTTCTGCAAGTTTCGCAGGACAGCTTCTGTGAAGTTTGGAAGGTAGGAGACGAGGTACTGGCGGAATTAAAGCTGCGAGGACGGGACGTGAGCCGTGCTTGGGTAGCTCAGTTGGTAGAGCACTTCCCCGCGAAAGACAAAGGTCTCGAGTTCCAGTCTCGATCGGTCCACAGTTTTAATCTGCCAGGATGTTTCATTGTAGCACTTTCACAACCTCGTTATGAAGAGATGGAAACGCTACCTGAGGAAAGCAATGTAGACGTCCAGGACAGTTTTAACGTTAAAGCGATTTGTCTTCAAAACTGCAGTCACCGTGCAGATGATTTACATCTGCCCGTGCACAGGGAGCGCTTTCAACTGAAACGGCAAGCGGCGTCAGAAACAGATGTAAGATTAGGAAACAATTCTTGTAATTCTTTGAAAGCCACAATGAATTTTTGAAACCTCTCGTTTTCTTTAATGCCAGTGAGCCAAGGGAACTGGACTGGACTGTGTTTGTCAGAATGTGTCCCTTCTGCAACGCAGTTTTCTTTTAAAATACATCCCTATCAAATAACAAACTGTTTCAGACATTACAGTGTTTTACTGATTCCAGTGTGCAGTCAAGTCCGTTTAAAATGTGAGATCTGCAATCCATTCCGGATGTTCTAATTAGCGCCGTTCCTTTATAAATTTAAGAAGTTTTAAATTGAAACATGGTTCGAGGGGTGTGCCTTGATTTAACGAACGTGCTTTGCAGTAATATGCAGTCTCCAGACTCTTCGTTCAGTTCCATCGAAAACTACTGCAACTGACGGTGGAAAAAGGCGTGCGACTTCAGAAATTTTACTTTTCGTACCACCAATTTCTTCCCGTGCTCCATGCATGCAAATTAAGCACAGAGTGCTTCTTGATATACAGACTAATGAATTCCGTCTATTGATCGTTGTAGTTATTTACTCATTTCAGTATCAACTGAATCTTTAAATTTTTCTGCGTTATACTGTACTGTCGTTTCACAGCAAATTTACAGTACCTGTCGCTTATGCGACTGCGTAATATATCTTGAGAATTCTCATCCCTCTCTTCTGTCATTCCCAATCATTTTTAAAGATTGGTGACAGTAGAACACTAGACTATCTTTAGAATGAGATTTTCACTCTGCAGCGGAGTGTGCGCTGATATGAAACTTCCTGGCAGATTAAAACTGTGTGCCCGACCGAGACTCGAACTCGGGACCTTTGCCTTTCGCGGGCAAGAGCACTTGCCCGCGAAAGGCAAAGGTCCCGAGTTCGAGTCTCGGTCGGGCACACAGTTTTAACCTTTAGACTATCTTTTTTTGTGCAAACGGCCACTGCACCTGTGATCATCCTTCATACCACGAACAAATAGCGAAGGATGAACAGTGCATACATCACAATTCTGCCGAACTCAGGAGAGTTGTGTCGGCCGAAAAATGCCAAACCGCAATACTCAACGAAATGTCGCGCTGTTGTTCGGGGTATTTCAGAGAAGTACCGAGCAAAGCAGAGAAGGCCTGTCCTTGACCCTCACACCCTGCAAGCGTGAAGTTTGGCACGTCCTGGTCTAAAATAAAACTAAGATCATTGTGTAAAAAATAAAATGGTAACCTAGTTTATGAAGTTGGCATCACCTTCAGATATAGAAATAGATATTTTGTAGCCCATGGCGGGTTCAGGTGCAAAGATTTTATTGGGTCATGCCTCGGGGCTAAGTCAGCAGCGAGAGACCGCTCGAGTGTTGGGATCACCGCCATGTCGGATTAAAGGAAAACATCGATGCAAGGCAGCTAGATTTGTTATCGGTAGGTTCGATCAGCACGCGAGTATTACGGAGATGCCTCGTGAACTCAAATGGGAATCCGTGGAGGGAAGACAACGTTCTCTTTGTCAAACGGTATTGAGATAATCTAGAGAACCGATATTTGAAGTTGACTGCAGAACATTGTACTGCCACCAACGCAAATTTCACCTAAGGACCACGAATTTTCTTGTAGTTTGTGTAATTAGTGTAGCTTTTGTTTACTGCTAGCGCGTAATTGTAGAGAGACTCTCCTTTGTAGTTGCAGTCTTTCATTGTTGTACAGTAAAACAGTTGTGGCATGCATGTAGATTTGCACCAAATATTTCGCAGCTGCGCTTGCAATTAACTAGATATTATTTTCAGTGCTATGTTAATGTGTGTTCTCTTATTTTTGCTCTTCAAATTGTGCTTTTCTGTGTTATCGTGTGAAATATTGTGACAATAATGGCGTGTGAAAAACGTAACACTAGGCTCCAAAGTAAACTGAGAAATAATAGTGACGACGAGCGTAGCTTATCAGCACCACTGTGTAATCAATCAACAGACATTCGAAGTAGTAATTTGGAAATTGTGCATAGGGAAATGGAGCGGGCGGCAAATAATGGTGTAGACAATGAAACAAGTAGTGAACAGGGAAGCATTATCGATCGATCGGTCGGCAACAGTTCGCCACAGGAATCCGAAATGACAGAACACAATATTGCAAATACTGTAGACTCAGGTTTTGGGTCCTCACCGTTTTCTCAAATGAGTCAAGACACATTTTCTGCTTGTCAAAATGTGAATGTTGCCGGTGAAAACCAAAAAGCATAGAGAAACAGATTCCAGACACTAATACATTATTATTGCAATTAATGCAACAAATGGAACAACATCAGAGACAAACACAGCAAAAGCTTCAAAAGTTAGACACAACGCTTGAACAAACACGTTTAGATTTAACTACTGAGTTACATAACATTGAATCGAAATGTTAAAAAGTCTGTAATGACGTAAAAACACAAATTTGTGAGCATTTTCAACCTATTTTTTCGCGGCATGAAAATGCATTACAGAATCACGAAGCAGCCATAAAAGAACGGCAAACTATTGTTCATGAAAATCATGAGACCTTGCAAGCTAAAATTGACTCAGTTGCATCTACCATTCGGTTACGCAACTTGCAAAAACTCAGGAAAACTTAAAGGACACAGTTGATACTCTGAAAATTGGTTCAGAAAGACACATGGAGGAAATTAGTTCAATCAGAGAAAGTAGTTGAACTTTCGGATCAGCTAAATAATTTATCTACGAAGGTAGATGATAATCTGAATGACACAAAACCGGTAGTCTTTAATGTCACAGAAGAGTGCGAACAAATTAGGAAATTCAGACAAAATCAGAATCAAATTAATACGCAACACCAAAGAGAAATCCGGGAAGTACAAGATCAGCTGTCAGCTGACACAGGTAATACAAGAATTACGTATTTCAGAGGACACTCGCGCTCCAGTACTGGAAGAGGGACATAGAAATAGGGAACAGCCACAAAATAATAACACGGGGTACTTCGGAAATTATGCAAGAAATTGGCAAGGTACACCGAATTTTGAGATGGAACCGCCGAAACGAAGTAACAATGACCGATATGCGACTCGCCGACATGATGATTTTGACTATAAGCTGTTTATTACTACACGTAAATTCAAAACATTGAAGAATTCCGGCAACGACATTCATCCACAAGCGTGGCTTCATCAATGCTCTCATTGTTTTCCTCCCAACTGGTCATCAGAGCACAGATTAGAATTTATATGTGGCTATTTAGAGAATGAACCAGCTGTAAGAATGCGATCGGTCATTCACAATTGCCACAGTGAAGGAGAATTTTATCATGCCTTCCTCTCAGCATATTGGTCTCAAGCTACACAAGACCGAGTAAAACATAGCATCGTAATGATGAAACATTTCGAACAATCTGAATTTTCCAGTCTTGTGAAATATTTTGAAGACATGTTGCACAAGAATCAGTACCTGTCAAACCCACACAGCCCCACCGAACTCATCCGCATTTGCTTAATCAAATTGCCTGAACATTTACGACATATTATTTTGGCAGGACGTTGCAAAGACGACATAGAAAGTTTTCAGGGACTCTCACAAGAATTAGAAATTGACACTGACAATCGCGGAACGCGAAAACAGGAACACAACAATTACAGGTCACATCCGTTGCAATTCCGCGATGAAAGAAATAATAACTGGACACAACAAGGCTATTCTTAAAATGTAAATGGTGACCAAAACAGACACCACCCGTATGACAACCGTTGGCACAGTAGTAAGAGTTACAGAGAAAGATCGCATTTCCATAGTAAAGAATATAACAGAGACAATCATAGAAACAGACAATATGGCAACCAGAACTATTATTATCACGGCCAACAAAGAGACAGACAATGACTCGCACCGCAGGCAAGCACGTGCGCTGACTCGCTCAGAGAAAAATAACATAGACGCTAACCATGGGAAAAATTTTAGCATTCCTTACCGACGTACACAACATAATTGCGTTGAAGTTGAAACTCTGTGTACTAGGAAGAGTAAAGGTTTGCACCACATTTCACATGTAAAACCGTTTATTGAAAGATAATCTGCTTTTTAACTTTGTCTTTGCCATAAAATTTTTCAATTTACATTACTAGTATGCATTGTCAGACTTAGAAACTGTTAACATGCAACAATGTTTGAAGTTAAATAAACAGTCAAGAACCAAGAGAACTTATTTAAACAGAAATTACGAGTGCATTGTTATAGTGAACAAACGACACATTGTTATTGTGTGTGTACATTCTTGCTTGTTAGTTGCACTATTATGTAACGACTATAAGTCTCACATACTTAGAACATGTACCGGTCCTGCTAATGAGATTTTAATGCAACATTTTGGTTTAGTTGAAAAGACATTCTTTATTTGAAGTACTTTCTGTGAGATTAAAGATGACTTAGTATTTGGTTTCTTTGACAGCTACACGATTATATCACGACGCTACTAATGTGTGACACAATTTACATTGTTGCTTTTGTGGTGTTATCTGTTTTATATCTGCACAGTTTTTATGTATTGCCCGCATCTCGTGGTCGTGCGGTAGCGTTCTCGCTTCCCACGCCCGGGTTCCCGGGTTCGATTCCCGGCGGGGTCAGGGATTTTCTCTGCCTCGTGATGGCTGGGTGTTGTGTGCTGTCCTTAGGTTAGTTAGGTTTAAGTAGTTCTAGGTTCTAGGGGACTGATGACCATAGATGTTAAGTCCCATAGTGCTCAGAGCCATTTGAACCATTTTTTTATGTATTATTCTCGAAAGTAAAGCATGTTTTAGTAGTAACTTTTGTGGTATAGCTACAATGAGACAGCCTTTTCCTTAGCACAACAATACGTTACAGTACAGTACTTTCTTCATCACGGCAATAGGCATAATAACTACGATATCTATACGCAAAGCATTTCACTTTCGTTTATGATGAGGTGAGTACATTGACTTCAGCAGAACTTTGCTTACAGAGGATGATAACTACGACACTTCCACAGAATTATCTTACAGTAAGACGCACAATTTAGCGCTACAGGACACGCATTTGAGTAATTAATTTTGTACCTAAACCATTTATTTTTCAAGATTTTTGAATTACAAAGAAAGTTTTCCATGATACATTTCATTCCATTGCTGTAATTTGTAACACCTGAGGGTATAATTACATTAATCTTCAGGGGGTACACGCTTACTTTGTGTACCATGTGTTTGGCAAGCACAAGGAGCCCTAGCTAATATGGTATTTGCTTATATAACTTTACACATCGGTACCATATTTCTCTAACACATAAATTACACAGTTATCTGATCATTTAACTGAGAGTGACAAACATGTTTTTTTAACTACGTCAGTGACAGATGTTTACGCAGTGACAGATGTTTACGCAATTACACAGTTGGGTAACTTCACACTTATGAAATTCTATTTTGTCTGTACTTTGTGAACTGTTCTTATTTTTTCGGAACCATTGTGATACTATGAGAGTTTTCAATGATTTATTTGGTATGGGGTCATGATTTTTAAAGTACGTTGGAGGTAGATGACACTATTGAAATGAGCAGAGAATTTTTTTTAGGTTTTGACATTATTGCAGAAAGCTACGCCTTTTTTGAGATTTGACTGAGGTGTTATGATATTTTTACGACGATGATGTGTATTATGCTGTTGAGGTATGTTTATGATGAATAAGCTGATGCTATATGAGGAATTTGATTATGCTACATATTTATTATGATGAAATATTGAAGAAGTGTCGACGAATATGTATATGTGTAATAAGGTAAGGAATAATGAGTAGTGGTTAGCGACTCTGATTTGTGAAAAAGGATGTTAGAAACCAAGAATCGTACTTTAAGCGTTATGAATTGTGTGTAAATGTGTGAATGTATCACAATGCCGGCGAAAATTTTTCGACACTTATGTTTATATAGGATCTTGTTTCTACACATTTGTAACGCAAATTCTCGACCTGTGAAATTTTTTATGAGACTGTCACTGTAGCGGAAACTGCTGTCGTAAATATTTCGGTAAGAAAGGTAAGTGATCTTGATGTAATGAGTTTTGGGCGCCCAGCTGAGAGATAGTCGTCTGACAAAAGAAAGCCATTAGGTGGAGAAAAAAAAGAGGACATTATCCTCGCTATTGACATTTCCTTGTCGAAAGCATCGCAAATATGACACGCTCAAACTTGAAAACATATGATTACACTGTGGAGCTCTTAATTTATGATATTTACTAAAATGCCTAATGAAATGATGAGAAACATTTTACATCTATTGTCTTTCTAGTTGAGAGATTTTTTGCCTTGCGAGACGCCATTTGCCTAGTGAATGCCGTTTCATATGTTGCTTTATATATACATTTGCATATTTTGCTTAATATCTAGTTTCTAGCTGTACTGCACCATTGGTTACAATAAAATTTAATATATGTACTAATATAGAAATTTTATGCCTACAGATCCAGTAAATAATAACTTTATGATCTACTTAAAAAAACGAGGGAGCACAAAAAGACATTTCCCCTCACAGGAATTGCATACATAATTTTTGTCAATGACTGGTAACCTTTTAGTAGTGTAAGTTAAGGTGATGCATCACTCTAGTGTTAAGATGTGACATAGGTATTACATAGCCATCTTTACTGTAATATTATTTCTGCTTGAACTTTGTCATGTTTAGGTATAAGTTATTGCATTTGCTGCTGCTGTTTGTCACGTTTAGGTATAAGTTATTGCATTTGCTGCTGCTGTTTGCCAGGCATAGTTCTACTGAATTTTACATTGTATTAAGCTAGTTTTACTACTGATTTATTTTTCTTGTTGCTGCTCATTGCCTCATATTAGTTGTATTTGCTTTGCTAATTTCTATAATGCTGCTTGCTTTGCCAATTTGCATTTTTTGTCATTGCTGTTTGTGTTAATTGTTTTGTGCTGCTGCATTGCCTCATCCCTTAGTTTAGCATCTGAGCTCAGTAGATTTAAGTTAGCTTAAGAGGGGGTAGACTAGGCAAGAGAATGAGTTTCGATGAATTGAAAGAAATGCATTGAGAAGTTATACGAAAAAAGTACAGAAAACAGGTATTGGTACGACTTTTTGGTAATAATGATGAATGAAGTGAGATCTCCAAGAAGTAAAGAAAGTTTTGTTTGGAAAATACTGCAGTAAAACAAACCCTGTCTTTTCCTTTTGTGTTATTCTGCTATGTGTTTGTGTACCCTTGTTTATTAGTGTTTTTCCTGTCTTTATGTGTTTAGCTGATAGGAGTTATGTTGTAGAATTTTTCTAATACTATTTACTTTGTAAAGATGTTTAGACATTATTTATCTGTTATGTTTTGTTGCTCATGTGTGAAGTTGATGTTTGAAAAGTTATTCTGATCTTTCATGTATGTACTTATGTCATAATTCCTGTAACACTGATGTATATGTTATTTCGATTCTTTTGTAAAGCCCGTATCACTACAAATGTTATCTGTACTGTTATGTCCTTTAATGATGTATTTTGTATCTTTGTAATTGTATTCTTATGTTGTAAATTTATAATTGTATAGACACCAGTTCTTCAAATTAAGTATCATTTCACTGCACACGTTTCTGTTGGTCATAATATATGCACAGTATGTGAGAAGTTGGACTGTTAGTGCTTGCACATGTGTTGATAATTCAGCAAGGGACCGGTTAACAGCATTGCTGGTTCTAAGGACAATTCCAAAAACTTTGTGAGTGCACAAGTGGTGGTTTATGGACTTGCTATATTGTCTGCAAGACTCTTCGATGGTGATTGTGCACCTGCACAGTCGCGACAGATGGCTGCTGGCCGTCTCTACAAGGACTACAGGGGGTCTGCATCTTTGATGGCCCACCAGTACCATTATTTCTACAAGGACTGCATTGGGTCTGCACCTCTGGTGGCCCACCAATACCGTAATCTCTACCAGGACTGAAGTGGGTCTGCTCTGTGATGACCTACCTACCAGTATTCTTCAAAACTTCGACTGACTCTGCTGTGGGTTTGCTCTGTTGTGGCCCATTACCTATCTGCATGTCAAGAGTGAGCACTGTCTTTCTGTTGCAAGGAAAACACTACTTCTTCAAGACTGCATGGAAATCCACTACTTCCATGTGCATTTTCTTTTACTGCTCAGACTGTGAGAAAAACACTGCGATTTTACTGTGATGAATGATCAGGACTGTCTTTATGGACTGTGAGAAAATTTTATCTTTTGACCAACATTGTGTCAATAAGTGTGTGCATTTGATTTCTTTGTTATCGTAATTGTAAAAAAAAAAAATTAACAAATATGTATTAGTCAGTGCCCAAAACAATTTGTAAAATTTTTTGTGGGGAGCATGGGGGCTATGTAAGTAGGCTGTTTAGGTTTTCTTATTGGTAAAGCCACGTTGCGCTCTGTATGAAAATTACTGGCTGTGCTGTGTGCAGTCTGTGGCTAGTTTGCATTGTTGTCTGCCATTGTAGTGTTGGGCAGCTGGATGTGAACAGCGCATAGTGTTGCGCAGTTGGAGGTGAGCCGCCAGCAGTCGTGGATGTGGGGAGAGAGACAGCGGAATCTTGAGAGCGGATGATCTGGATGTGTCTCATTAAGAAAGAGTAAATTTGTAAGGCTGGATGTCATGAACTGATACATACATATATTTAAGGTAAATACATTGTTTGTTCTCTATCAAAAGCTTTCTTTTGCTAACTGTGCCTATCAGTATTTAGTGCCCTCAGTAGTTTGAATCTTTTATTTAGCTGGCAGTAGTGGCGCTCACTGTATTGCAGTAGTTCGAGTAACGAAGATTTTTGTGAGGTAAGTGATTTGTGAAACGTATATGTTAATGTTAGTCAGGGCCATTCTTTTGTAGGGATTTTTGAAAGATTGCGTTGCGCTAAAAATATTGTGTGTCAGTTTAAGCACAGTCATGTATAACTGTTCAAAGGGGACGTTTCAGTTTGTTAGGATGTTCTGTGACTTCCTGAATTATTGCTATCCTCTTTGAATGACATGGTTTCTTATCAAAGGAGTGAACTTACAGATCAGCATCTGGTGGAACAGATATTAATGAACACATGGGACACTAAAACTATTAGCCATGAATAAATTTACTATAGAAATTTTGTCATGTAATCATTCTTGGTAATTATTGTACTTTGCCTATATGTAAACTGTTCATTTGAATTTTTTGAAAGAGCGTTTTTTGTTTTGACACCAAAAAGGCAATTGTATTCAAATTCCCATTAAAAAGTAAGGATACATATACACTCCTGGAAATGGAAAACAGAACACATTGACACCGGTGTGTCAGACCCACCATACTTGCTCCGGACACTGCGAGAGGGCTGTACAAGCAATGATCACACGCACGGCACAGCGGACACACCAGGAACCGCGGTGTTGGCCGTCGAATGGCGCTAGCTGCGCAGCATTTGTGCACCGCCGCCGTCAGTGTCAGCCAGTTTGCCGTGGCATACAGAGCTCCATCGCAGTCTTTAACACTGGTAGCATGCCGCGACAGCGTGGACGTGAACCGTATGTGCAGTTGACGGACTTTGAGCGAGGGCGTATAGTGGGCATGCGGGAGGCCGGGTGGACGTACCGCCGAATTGCTCAACACGTGGGGCGTGAGGTCTCCACAGTACATCGATGTTGTCGCCAGTGGTCGGCGGAAGGTGCACGTGCCCGTCGACCTGGGACCGGACCGCAGCGACGCACGGATGCACGCCAAGACCGTAGGATCCTACGCAGTGCCGTAGGGGACCGCACCGCCACTTCCCAGCAAAATAGGGACGATGTTGCTCCTGGGGAATCGGCGAGGACCATTCGCAACCGTCTCCATGAAGCTGGGCTACGGTCCCGCACACCGTTAGGCCGTCTTCCGCTCACGCCCCAACATCGTGCAGCCCGCCTCCAGTGGTGTCGCGACAGGCGTGAATGGAGGGACGAATGGAGACGTGTCGTCTTCAGCGATGAGAGTCGCTTCTGCCCTGGTGCCAATGATGGTCGTATGCGTGTTTGGCGCCGTGCTGGTGAGCGCCACAATCAGGACTGCATACGACCGAGGCACACAGGGCCAACACCCGGCATCATGGTGTGGGGAGCGATCTCCTACACTGGCCGTACACCACTGGTGATCGTCGAGGGGACACTGAATAGTGCACGGTACATCCAAACCGTCATCGAACCCATCGTTCGACCATTCCTAGACCGGCAAGGGAACTTGCGGTTCCAACAGGACAATGCACGTCCGCATGTATCCCGTGCCACCCAACGTGCTCTAGAAGTTGTAAGTCAACTACCCTGGCCAGCAAGATCTCCGGATCTGTCCCCCATTGAGCATGTTTGGGACTGGATGAAGCGTCGTCTCACGCGGTCTGCACGTCCAGCACGAACGCTGGTCGAACTGAGGCGCCAGGTGGAAATGGCATGACAAGCCGTTCCACAGGACTACATCCAGCATCTCTACGATCGTCTCCATGGGAGAATAGCAGTCTGCATTGCTGCGAAAGGTGGATATACACTGTACTAGTGCCGACATTGTGCATGCTCTGTTGCCTGTGTCTATGTGCCTGTGGTTCTGTCAGTGTAATCATGTGATGTATCTGACCCCAGGAATGTGTCAACAAAGTTTCCCCTTCCTGGGACAATGAATTCACGGTGTTCTTATTTCAATTTCCAGGAGTGTATATATATATATATGACTAAAAACGGGCTTTTCCTTCGAGACAGTTAAGAAAAAGAACACTACAAATTTTATACAAAAGCTTAATATTTGTTTGCCATTTGTATGAAATAGTAAAAAAAAAAAGAAACAAATAGCAACTGTAATAAATTAAAAATTTATCAATTCTTTTATTGTTGATAGTAAAAATAGAAAGTAGCTAACGTACTGCCTGTGTCTATATAATATGCCTTTATCTGCTTGTAGTCCTTGGAATCGGACAGCTTAACACGTATAATAGAGTTCTCTAACCTCAGTTTTCACGCTTTGGTATCGACTATTCGTAATGCCAAATAGTGGTGTGAGTCTCGATTACAACGTCATTTTTTAATGGAGATTTAAAACGTCAGAAGCAGTAGGATAATATTGATAAACTTTTTGTATCATCACACCCTCATTACTTTTCGAGAAAAACAGCGAACTTTTGGCGGAATGAGTTTTCTTTTATTTGCCTATTTCATTTGATTTTTTGATTCTGTGTATCTTGAAACTTATAATGCAAAAGTTTGAGAGCGTCTTAGTATTTTTCAATCTTTCTACGCTGTTTACGATTGTCGTTGAGAATACCAGCAATAAAAAACCGAAAATCGGTTATTTCAGCAACCGGTTATTTAGAGCGGTTTTAATAGGTTAAACTAAAGGTGAAAAAAAGTGTAAGTGAAAACAGAGTGTTTGAGGGATATCTGCCATTCCCACCCCAGAGGCCATGTTTTCTGCCATTAAGTTGTTACAGTGTTAATTATTTCTGAAATCTGGTATTCCTTTTCCGAGAACTTTGCCAAGTTGACTAGTGCTTGTTCCGCCTCATTTATTTGTGCTACTTAACGGTTACTTTGGTCGTGTGTCCAATTGAAATTCATACGTATTAATCTTACTGTCGTCGTGCGCACACTGAGAATGATTCACTTAGACCAATATTTTAAGTGAGTAGTTAACGAATCCCTTTTTCCCTGCCATTATACCTTTGATGATTTTTGCCAAGCCCAACACCCATAGTTCCTTTACTAGCAATATCCCTTTGATATTGTCAAATCCGTTGCGCACAGTTCTTAATTTAATACCTGAGTTCTTTGGGGAACAAACATAGCTGATTCACATCTCTATAGCAATCGGAAGGCTAGTTTCGTTGCTCGGTTGGCGCTTGTCATCGCAAGCAGCTTCAGTTTAATGCTTGAAGAAAAAAGTGTGATAAATAAGAACAAAAGTTTTGAAAACTTAACTTTCGCCCATAGCATTGCCTGCATACGCACGTGTCATATATCGTAAGGGTAGTAGGAGTATCTTACCCCAGAGTATTTTTAAAGAAATAATAAGTCATTCACACTAAATTTGGTTGAAAATGCTCCAGGTGTATCTGAGTTATGCTTCTAAACCACCTCCTTTTCGCCCCACCCATACCGCTGTGGGAGGTATGTGGTTCGTACCCCCACAAAACTAATATCTAGGCAGTAGGTGATATGTATGCCAGATTTGGTTAAAATCTATGCAGTGCCTTAGGAGGAGACGTGGAACGTACATCCACATACACAGTGGCTTATATATATATATATATATATATATATATATATATATATATATATATATATATATATATATATATATGACTAGCAGACAAACTGGGCGCTGCCCAAGTATTTGTTTGCGCCCACGCTCGTACGATGCAGCGTCCAGCTGTGTGCTTCATGTTTGACGAGATCTCCTGAACGATGTGTTGTACTACGACATAATTTTGTGGATACATTCAGCGGCATATGAGGATAGTGTCTGCAGATTATGTTGCCACTGGGTTTAGCAGCAACGAAGAAGTAAATTGAAGCGCCACGCACAGTTTTTAGCACAGTGTACAACGTCATGTCTCTTGAATCGGGGCTAACGAGATATACGGGCCCCGCAACGAACTAGTGACGTCACACTCGTCGGCTTGTCCACCACACTTCGCGAACGCTCGGCTCCGTGCAGGACCCACTGGAAATCAATATTTAATTGAAACGGTCTTAGTTTTATCGTGTGGGTATCGAGAACTTACAGACATTTAAAAACGCAGTCAATAATCATTAAACTTGTCTGATATAGTTACTTGGCTCCCCGCGGGAGACCTGCAGTGTCACGTGCTCTGACGTAAGTGCCACGACCTGTCTTTCCTGTGGACTTCATCCTGAATTGTGTGACATACTATAGTAAAATTTTGCAGTGGCATATGTACATACTGTCTACAAAATGTGCCGCGAATACAGCTGGTAGTAAAGAGGTAATAAATTATAACATCATGCCTCATGCGGTACTTTTACTGCATGAACAGCGGAAGAGTAGTAAGCGATAAACTTTCTCCCTTTCACCATTTGGTAGGTGTTGTCAGCGAAGCAAAATTTCGTAAAGGTTTAAAATTGCATGTAGAGTTTGTTGCTAAGTGTTCTCATTCTCAAATGTTGGTGAGTAAAGTATGAGAGTTTGCGCGTCGAGGGCTGCACTTTTTCACCCGCACCCGTTTGATAAGTAGATGACATTACCCCTGGATCGTTTGTTGCCTGACATTAAGATATATGTGTACCTAGTTTGGTTGAAATCGGTCTAATGGATTATGAACATGTTTCCAGAATGAGATTTTCACTCTGCAGCGGAGTGTGCGCTGATATTAAATATCCTAGCAGATTAAAACTACGTGCCGGACCGAGACTCGAACTCGGGATCTCTAGTTTGGAAGGTAGGAGACGAGGTACTGGCAGAAGTAAAGCTGGGAGGATTGGGCGTGAGTCGTGCTTGGGTAGCTCAGATGGTAGAGCACTTGCCCGCGAAAGGCAAAGGTCCTGAGTTCGAGTCTCGGTCCAGCACATAGTGTTAATCTGCCAGGAAGTTTCATATCAGTGCACACTCCGCTGCAGAATGAAAATCTCATTCTGGAAACATCCCCCAGGCTGTGGCTAAGCCATGTCTCTGCAATATCCTTTCTTTCAAGAGTGCTAGTTCTGCAAGGTTCGCAGGAGAGCTTCTGTAAAGTTTGGAAGGTAGGAGACGTGGTACTGGCAGAAGTAAAGCAGTGAGGATGGGGTGTGAGTCGTGCTTGGGTAGCTCAGATGGTAGAGCACTTGCCCGCGAAAGACAAAGGTCCCGCGTTTGAGTCTCGGTCCGGCACATAGGATTGGGAAGAGTTGTAAATTTGTGGTAAGATCTTACGGTACTAAACTGCTGAGGTCATCGGTCTCTAAGCTCACACACTACTTAATCTAACTAAAACTAACTTACGCTTGGACGTCGCACAGACCCATGCCCGAGGGAGGACTCGAACCTCTAGCGGGGGGAGCCGCGTGGACCGTGACAAGGCGCCCTAGACCGCTCGGCTACCCCATGCGGCGAACGCACATATACAAACGCATACAGACGTAACATTAACTGAATTCTCCGTCGGTGCTTGGCATAACATGATAATAATATTACAAAGGACCTTTCTGATGTTCTCCAAAATTATATTTATTTGGTGACGACCGGCATTCGGCTTTTCTGGCCATCTTCAGGCGATAACTACCGAAAGCCGGTTCGTCACCAAATAAATATAATTTTGGAGAACATTAGGAAGTGTTGTGCTTGTTAATAGTACTTTCATACATACATCTATTTTTATAATACATATGGACATAGATATGTGAAGTTATTTTCGATATTCTTTTTGTCTAAGTGATTCCGGTCGCCTCGTTGAGGTAACGACAGCGGCTGCCCGAGACGCCGCGGGTGGGCTATTCCGGTAGCGAGGCAGCGCATCAGAGCGAAACTGCTCGCGAAGGAGATGTAAAAGGAGGGAAAGGGGGAGTGGGGGAGAACAACTGCCGGCCCTGGGGCTGGGGCGCGCTATCTGATGGACGGCTCGGTAGCGGCTGCACGGCGCCGATAGGCATCTGTGGCGCGGCGTGGAACCCGCCGGGTCACGATCAGGGGGCCCCGACCTCCCGCGCCGCTTGTCAGCGCTGCCCTTTTCAGTAGTTCCAGGCGCAGCCGCCGCTGCTCCTGCCGCTCCTTCTGATCCGCCTGGTCCACGGCGCTCCTCGCTCCACTGGTTTCATTACTCTTTCCGTTACTCTGGAAGGCTGTTCTTTACTACCTTACGACCCCACCGTGAGACAGGGCTGTCAGAGTACGACCACGGTGACTACGTACTTGTAACTTTCTCATCACGTCTCTGTCACTTTTTCCTCTTCTACACACTGACGTGATAGGTCATTAGATAGCGATATGCACATATACAGATGGTGGTGGTAACGGGTACGCGAGGTAGAAATGGAGAGTGCATTGGCGGAGCTGTTATTTGTGCTCAGATGATTCATGTGAAAAGGTGTCTCACGTTATTATGGGCGCATGACGTGAATTAAAAGACTTTGCATGCGGAATGGTAGTTGGAGCTAGACTCATGGGGCATTCCATTTCCAAAATAGTTAGGGAGTTTAATATTCAGAGTTCCACAGTGTCACATTTTCTCACACCACGAAGTCAGTGGCCGACAGCCTTCACTTAACGACCGAGAACAGCGCCCTTTGCATAGAGTTGTCAGTGCTACAGACAAGCAACACTGCGTGAAGTAACCGTAAAAATCAATGTGGGACGTACGGCGAACGTATCCTTTCGGACACTGCGGGGAAATTTGGCGTTAATGGACTATGGCAGCAGACGATCGATGCAAGTGCCTTTGGTAAATAAATGTAAATCGCGTGTGGCTAGGGCCTCCAGTCGGGTAGACCGTTCGCGTGGTGCAAGTCTTTCGAGTTGACACGACTTCGGTGACTTGCGTGTCGATGGGGATGAAACGATGATAAGGACAACATAACACCCAGTCCCTGAGCGGAGAAAATCTCCGACCCAATCGGGAATCGAACCCGGGCCGTTAGGTATAACATTCCGTCGCGCCGACCACTTAGCTACCAGGATTGCCTTTCGTAACAGTATTACATCGCCTGCAGTGCCTCGCCGCGGCTTGTGACGATGTCGGTTGGACCCTAGTAAACTGCAGAACCGTGGCGTGCTCGGATGAGTTCTGATTTCAGTTGGTAAGAACTGATGGTAGGGTTCGAGTCTGGCGCCTACCCCACGAAGTCATGGACCTAAGTTGATCGACAAGGCACTGTGCAAGTTGGTGGTGGCTCCATAATGGTGTGCACTGTGTTTACGTGGAATGGACTGTGTCCTCTGGTCCAAATTAACCGATCATTGACGGGAAATGGTTATGTTCGGCTACGATTTGTTGAGTCCATGCCATGTCGAGCTGCTTTGATATTAGGAGGTATCCCATGACTTTTGTCTCCTCAGTGTATGTCTGCTTGTGAAAATCGATTGTTTTTGACGCAATTCCTAAGAAATATATTCCGTTTGTGTCTGCTGTTGTGATATGAGTTTTTGTCCTCATTGCCCTTAATGGCGCAAATTGACCAAACGAATAAAAGGACAAATACAAAAGCGTCAGTAAACTGTTGGCTAAGCAAAAGAAAGAAGTGGAAGCCTGTTAACAGTATACAAACTCACCTGAAAAAAAATCTGTATCACAAAATAGAAAATTTCGACATGGAAATACAGTTGTTAAAACAGAAATTCTTTTCGTTTCTCAAAAACCGTGATTACTGCTAGTAGATCCCAATTAAAACTAATTGAAAAACAAAAAGGAAAATTGGCAAAAAAATCGTACTACATAGTGCGAAATGGAATTTAGATAAAAAGAGACATCACCAATGATTGTTCTGCGATTTTACGGCCTCCTATATACAGGGTGGTCAGAAATGTCCTGCACAAATTGTAAGGATGTTGCAGGGCAAGTTGTCCTGAGAAATCATTGTTGAGAAAACAGTTCGATAACTTGTGCTGTTTCCGATCTAATAACATTGAAGTTAGCCAGCCAGGTCGTTTCGCGCACAAATTAAAGGAGCCTAAGCAACAGAAACCTGTTCGTTTGGTTTCCTGAAGCAGAACAAACGTAGCCTTTGCTCACCTAGGTTAAATTTCCCACTTGTGAAGAGGCACATTTTAACTGTAATTAGGTTTTGAACAAGTGCTAACTCACTGACCGACAGATGTCGATGTGTTACCCTATTTTTGCTCATGCAAGTGCTTGAATTTGCCTGCGCAACGGCCTGATTGGCTAACGTCAGTGCTAATTAAATCGAAAACGGCGTAACGTATCGAATTTTTTTCTTAACAAATATTTATCAGCACCTACCCTGCGACACCCATGCAATCCTTTTAGACTGTTGCTGACCTGTAGAATGAGCAACAACAGGCCCACAAAGAAAATTATCAAGTTAACATTTTCGGTTAATAAAGTCAACAACTGTCTAACGTAAGTTAATGAAGATGTCTAATGAATTGGCGTTGGTGAAGGCGCCATTGGAGATTGAACCAAATTAAAACCACAGTTAGGAAACGCAAATTTACCTGAAAGCCTATTCTACAAAATTCAGGATGGACTGAAGAATTATACAGGAAACACACTGCACAAGTAAAGAGACAATGGGACGAATAGAAGGAAAAAGTAATAAATAATATTGGGTACTGTGAAAAATCCAGGTCAAATGTAGTTCTGGCATAATTTTTCGCAAATAAAAAAGTAAATTTTGTTGGAAGCGTTTGACAGTCAATTGAGAAATGTGGGGAAAATACGATACAAACATAGGATGGCAGACCGCTGATTTGAAATCCCGCCACGTTTTGTCAACAGTCACGTGGTTTATGTTGGAGCCACACCAGCCCTATAGCTTCTGCACAGCAAGGCCAGTCTACTAGCATCTATGGTCGAAGCCCTCAACATACCATACACACATATATTATTGGCACGCGGAGTGGCTGCGCCATTTGAGGCGTCATGTCACGGACTGCGCGGCCTCTCCCGCCGGAGGTTTGAGTCCTCGCTCGGGCGTGTGTGTGTGTGTGTGTGTGTGTGTGTGTGTGTGTGTGTGTGTGTGTATTGTTGTTAGCATAAGTTAGTTTAAATAGCGTGTAAGTCTAGGGACCGATGACCTCGGCAGTTCGGTCCCATAGGAATTCACACAAATTTGAACATTTTGAACATATATTATTTAATAAATGTATGACCCTTTTTGTGAAATCCGATTGTAATTTTACAATTAATATAACGCCCTTGTATCCCCTAATTTGATACGAAACATTGTAGTATTGACCTACTACAGACATGGGTAGATAAACGAAAACAATAAAAATAAAATAAAGTAAAATAAATAGAAATAATAATAAAGTTTCGATCACGGGGTGAATAATTAAGAGGCCGTGATGCTAACCACTGCGCTACCATTTCGTCTGAGGGTATCAGCCGGCCGGTGTGGCCAAGCGGTTCTAGGCGCTTCAGTGTGGAACCGCGCGACCGCTACGGTCGCAGGTTCGAATCCTAGGTAGGCACGTTAGTGAGAGGTTCAACCGCAGTCAGAAGCTGTACATCCCAGACATTTAAGTAAAGACGTTAAGCGCGTAGAATTGGTTGAGTGAAAGGCGTCGGTAAGAGCACTTTAACAGATTTCACTAACTGCTTCATAATTTAGCTATCCAGGATATGTAGGACGACGTGGTGTTGATTTAGCAAAACAACTTTAACTTTGCTTCGTTAGTCCGTTGAAAAGGAGTGTTCTCCAAAAGCGTATTCTAGCGTGGCACCAGCTCTCTGCGGGAGACGCCACACAGCTTCGTGACTCACAGATCAGCACGCGAGACGCTGGAATGTGTTTGTCGACTGTGAAGACGAGGAACATCTTTCATAACTGGCTCAGTGGTCTAGGGGTATGATTCCTGCTTTGGGTGCAGGAGGTCCCGGGTTCAAATCCCGGCTGAGCCCTTCAATTTTATCCCCAGAAGGTGAAAATACGAATACACTTCGAAGTCCCTAAGCATTCTCACGTAAGAGTCCATTATTGAAAGTAAACTCATAATCTCGCGAAAAAATGCTAGTAGAAATCCTTTGCAGTAATATTACTGGACGGATTTTTTTTATCCATGCAGGCTGTGCTTCAGACTTGCCACTTTCAACAGGAATCTGGTTACTGAGAAACTCTTATTTTTTCCCAAAGTAGATAACTATCAGGCAATGAGGACGCATCGGCCTCCAAATACAGTGCTTCCGGTCACCTTTCATGGACTGCAGTCCGCCTCCGTAGCGCAGCGGTAGCGTTACCGCCTACCACGTAAAGGACCCGGGTTCGATTCCCGCCAGGTGACGGTGTTGTGTGTCCGTCATCATTTTCATAATCACTGACACGCAAGTCGCCGAAGTGGCGTCAACAAAAAAGACTTGCAATACGGCGGCCGAACCCCGAAGAGGATATCCCGGCCAATAAATGCCATACGATCATTTCGTTTCACGGACTGCAGTAACAATCAAGAATCCACCTATTTGAACAGCACAATCAAGAAGCTAACCATTCTCATACGAAGGCAGTGTGACAGCCAAATCGATAGTGAAAATTCCACAAGGAATTGGAAGAAAGAAAGGAGATGTGTGCGCGGTCCACTGATCTATACATATATACACTACTGGCCATTAAAATTGCTGCACCAAGAAGAAATGCAGATGATAAACGGGTCTTCATTGGACAAATATATTATACTAGAACTGACATGTGATTACATTTTCACGCAATTTGGGTGCATAAATATTGAGAAATCAGTACCCAGAACAACCACCTCTGGCAGTAATAACGGCCTTGATACGCCTGGGCATTGTGTCAAACAGAGCTTGAATGGCGTGTACAGGGTACAGCTTGCCCATATAGCTTCAACACGATACCACAGTTAATCACGAGTAGTGACTGGCGTATTGTGACGAGCCAGTTGCTCGGCCACCATTGACCAGGCGTTTTCAATTGGTGAGAGATCCAGGAGAATGTGCTGGCCAGGGCAGCAGTCGAACATTTTCTGTATGCAGAAAGGTCCGTACAGGACCTGCAACATGGGGTCGTGCATTATCTTGCTGAAATTTAGGGTTTCGCAGGGATCGAATGAAGGGTAGAGCCACGGGTCGTAACACATCTGAAATGCAATTCCACTGGTCAAAGTGCCGTCAATGCGAACAAGAGGTGACAGAGACGTGTAACCAATGGCACCCCATACCATCACACCGGGTGATAACGCCAGTATGGCGATGACGAATACACGCTTGTGCGTTCACTGCGATGTCGCCAAACACGGATGCGACCATCATGATGCTGTAAACAGAACCTGGATTAATCCGCAAAAAAGACGTTTTACCATTCGTGCACCCAGGTTCGTCGTTGAGTACACCATCGCAGGCGCTCCTGTCTGATGCAGCGTCAAGGGTAACCGCAGCCATGGTCCCCGAGCTGATAGTCCATGTTGCTGCAAACGTCGTCGAACTGTTCGTGCAGATGGTTGTTGTCTTGCCAACGTCCCTAACTGTTGACTAAGGGATCGCAGGTTCGAATCCTGCCTCGGGCATGGATGTGTGTGATGTCCTTAGGTTAGTTTGGTTTAAGTAGTTCTAAGTTCTAGCAGACTTACGTTCCATAGTGCTCAGAGCCATTTGAACTTTTTTTTGAGGATATCACCCGGCGAAAGACATGTAAAGTATCTCGCAAATACCTCGAAAACTCTGAGCGTCTTTTTGGCAGAAACGGTCGACTGTTTACGAATAATCCGAGACACGTGTTCGGTTATTTTGACCCCTGTTCCATTGGCGAAGTTTCTGGGAAATCAGATTGTGGCACTTGCCGTGTTCTCCTCGTGAGTGAGTGACAAGGTCCCGATCCTAACAGAAGAACCTTAATGGAACCGGCGAGAGCGACAACCGTTTACGAGAAAACAGGTTTACAGTATTTCTGTCACGCGGAGATAAAATATCGGTCGAAGCCGGCGCGACAGTTAGGTATCGCGCGCGGCGTACATAATGAGGCGTAAACGCAGCGCGACGCGAGCGCAGGCGTGTTTCAGACTGGACTGGCGGGTCGGGGCGGCTTTCGCAACGCGTGCCCATCCGCTGTCCCCAGCTGTCGCGGGCGCACGGCCAGGAGGTCTTAACGAGCAGCCGCTCTGCAAGCATTTCCGGCAACAGTCGGACCAACAGCTCGCTGGCCCTGCCACGGCAGAGCCGAATCCACACAGTCCCGCAGTGTTTCTGGTTAACGGTGGGATTCGTATGCAGTGTCTGACGTATGCTTCTGCCGCTATGTGTCTTGACGTAGTGCGGCGAAGCGTAACAGGCGATCCCTATAAGCGTCAGTCGCACAGAGTTAAGCTACGTCCACAGTGGCACCGACAACAGTCGTCAGACACCGTCGCTAGGGGTCGCACGAAAGCATCGGCCGATAGCATGGTCACAGTGCGTCCGATCTCCTTCGTTAATTTTTGGCACGGTCATGGAGGTTAGGTTAGAATCTGTTATAAAGTAGGTTAGGTTAGTGTTGTTTTAACGTCCCGTCGACAACGAGGTCATTAGAGACGGAGCGCAAGCTCGGGTTAGGGAAGGATGGGGAAGGAAATTGGCCGTGCCCTTTCAAAGGAACCATCCCGGCATTTGCCTGAAACGATTTAGGGAAATCACGGAAAACCCAAATCAGGATGGCTGGAGACGGGATTGAACCGTCGTCCTCCCGAATGCGAGTAGGTTAGATTTTAACCTCTTGGGGTGGGGTGAATACCACGACGCCCCTGTGCTTGGATACGAACGCTGCACAGCGGCTTCTGCTATCGAAGAGATGTCGGATGCGAGCTTTCATGTGTCGTAAAGAACATGGCGAGTACCATACACTCTGTTCTCAATTATCGGGAAAACCAGCCAAGTTTTAAGAAGATATGAGATGATGGGAGAAACGTTGTGTTACATATTCGAGGTAATTCGTGGTGACCTTGAAAATCAAGTTAATAAACACTCTGTTTCGCTCTATTTAAAGTTGTTGAGACATACGTCAGTTAACCTTCAATGACTGTCATTTAGCACACGAGTGAAACAAAAGCATAAAGTGTAGCATAAGATACTCTGAAACCTAAAGCACTTAAAAGTGGAAATACGGGATGTTCAAAAAGACTCTCCACAGTGTCGTATGATTGTTTTAAAGTTCTGTGCCATGTCAAATGTTTTTACAAAGATTTTAGGGAGAGGATCTCAATTTGCTCACTGTGTGACAAGCTCGCCCATATTTTATTAAGTGGCCAGCCAATGACAATTTACTGTGGCATTCTCGTTGCTACGTTTTCCCTTTCCTTCCGTTTTACTTTCTTATGTAGCATTTTCCTTCTTTTCCTGCTTTCTTGGTGTGTGTGCTTCAATTTTATTAGGTCTGCCCACATTCGTTTTCTTTAATGTGTCTCAGGGCGCTGATGACCTCGACGTTGATCGCCCATAAGCCCCAACACACACACACACACACACACACACACACACACACACACACTGTTAGCCGCGCGCGCCGTATGCCGCAGTGAATATACCGAAATGAAACTCAGTGAAATGCAAGTTATTAATTTAATGAATATTCATTTTTACTTACAAATTTTCACATTAAATGTTGAATGTGTTCCCCCTGTTGTTGAATACACAATTCAATTCGTCTAATCATGTTCCCAAGGACAAGCTGTAACATTTCTCCTGTAACAGAAGCAGTGAAAGTGGATATTGCAGTTTTCAATTCATCGATGGATTTTTGACAGTTTTTGTAGACAATTGCGTTCGCTGCACCCCAGAAGAAAATGTCAGGTGGTGTTAGGTCAGGCGATATTGGAGGCCAAAGTCCCTGTGAAATTATGCGATCACTAAAAACATCAGCAAGCAGTGACATTGAAACGCGAGCTGCATGCTAAAAATAACCGTTCAGTATTCCACGTAACACAAGTTCTCCTATGAATGGGTACAGAGTATTACTGCAGTATCGTGCGTTTATTGTTTCGTTGAAGAACCCAGGCAGGCGAACAATCATAACGGCACGCGCGACCAACAATCGTACGGCACGGCGGAGAGACTTTTTGAACACCCCGTGTATACCGTACACAACTTCATATTAACAAAATCACTACACTACTGGCATAAAACGCCAGTAAGCAGCAAGTGTGTAGCTACAAGTATATGAGATTCGCCACCCTGTTCACTTGAACAAATTAGTTTTGGAGATTATAATCTATGTCTAAAATTTCCAGTGAAGATTTTGCCTATTTGAGGTTTCGAATAAATCTGAGATTTCACTCCTTAGACTCCGACCTATACCCCTATAATGATATTTTCATCCTCAGGATGCCACAAATTCACTCTATCTTGGACTAACTAATCAATTTATCATGCTTCATATTTCGTGTCGATTTGACCGAAGAAAGCAAACTGACTTGAATTTCACCGATTGTAGATCGAAGTCTGCTGTTCGTGCGGGAGATCAGATCGGCTATAGTGTGACCGCGAACGTAGAGGCGTACTGATTTGAAAAGCTGGGCCGTTTCCGACCGATGTCGGTCGTCGGCGGAATCCACCGGTATCGAAGCCACTGTAACCGCAGTCTTGGTTGACCTGTGCCGTACAAAGGATGGGTGAGCGCGCTTTGTTGTTTTAACTAATTTTAGAAGAAGTTGAATTAGTTCTACTACAGCTATATGAGGGAAATACTGAAATACAACTGATTTTCCAAATGAGGAAATTTGTCGTGAACAACTTACGAATCTGTACTTGTTAAAAAAAATTAACAAAAATAACGGGAGTATTTCTGGTTGAACATAGCCCAGTTCAGCTATGTCGTCGATCTCGTCCAAGGAGGACACGGAAAATGTGCGCGAAACGTTTCCCCTGCTGAATAAGGCTCGTTGTATTGCATTTATTACAAACCTCTTTTGCTCTGCCGTCCTTCTTGTTGTGGCTGACGTGAACTACAAATTCTCTAGGGCTTCTACAACAGCTAGCTCAGTATACGGATTGAATAACATCGGAGATACGATGGAACCCTGTCTCACTAAGTTCTCAACTAGTAATTTCAAAGCCCCCATGAAATTCGAGCGCTCGTAGGAGGATGAAGCATTATGGAAACATTTGTAAGGACATGAGGAAGAGAAATACCGAAAAATCACTGAAAGAAACATATTTCAATTTCCACTTGAGAGGGGTAGTATTTATTTATTACGTGGCAGGTTTACGTTCTAGATTACAAGCGTTCCTCGCCGTGACGACAATCTATATCAACGACAGCCTGGAACCGCACTAGGGATTGCTCTACTGCTGCCCGAAACATCACAGGTGGGATGTTGGCTACCTCCTTCGCTATAGACATCTTCAACCTCCAACGTGTGTTAGTGTCTCGTTGGTAAACCCTGTCCTTCAGATACCCCCACAGCCGGAAATTACACGGTTTCCAATTTGGTGATCATGGTGACCATGCAGTTTGGAACGATCGGCAAATGATTCGGTTGTGTCCAAATGTGTTACGGAGTAACCGAGTGACCTCCCCCGCAATATGAGGTGGAGTCCCATCGTGCATCAAAACAACTGAGTCCAGAGTACCTGTTCCCGTAGAACAAGAATCACATGTTGCCGAAGCACAACACAGTAACGATACAGCGTTCACGTTGCATGTTCTTGGTTCATGCGATCCCACATCCTCCTTGCATCGCCGTACCAGTACCGGCGCCTAATAGTAAGTGATGACACTAACACTACTAACAACGCAAATCCTGCAGCACACGGTCGGAAGATCATTCTTATAAAGTTGGGTACCCATACGGTACATAAGTTTTCCGTCAACACTGGCTCAAGTAGCTGAACTTGACGTACAAACAACTTGTATGTAAATGCTATAAACATAGGTAGCTTTTCGTCACTCCATCTTCTAAGATGTGTCTTAGGGTCAGTATTGCCTCGGGTGTTCATTTCATCGAAATCCAAACTGATTATCTCCGAGGTCTGCTTCTACCAGTGTTTCTAATCTTCCGCATAAGCGGTAATTTTACTGAGTTATTTCGAAGGACGTGTACGAAAGGAAGCAATATGCTGCTCAACTTTTCTTGGAACGTACAATATCGGATGCACAAATGCATCCTTGTAGCGTTTGCAACTGGATTTTGTTGATCTTCGTAACGCTCCGGCGCAGACTAAACGAGCTCGTGACGAAATGTGTCGTTCCTCGGTGGATTTTCCGTATGTCTTTTATTAATCGAACTTGGCAAGGGATCCACACTGACGAACAGTACTCAAGAATCGGTCGAACAAGTGTTTTGTAAGCCACTTCTTTCTTCGACGATTCCTCAAAAATTCTTCCAGTGAAACCCAACCTGATACCTGCTTTTCCTACAGTTAGTTGTAAGTAATCATTCCACATTAGGCTGCCCCGGACTGTCACTTCTAGGTACTTTCGGTTATTACTCTTCCCAGTAATTTACCACGAATAGCACAATCGAGCCGTGATCGATCTCTCTGCCTATTCTGTTGGTCAATATGTTCAGTGTATTTACGGTCGAGGTCGACTGCCAGACCCTGCACCAGCAGTCGAGCCTCTGCTGGTCTTCCTTCAGTTCGCTACATTCTTTAGGCGTTGCAACCTTCCTAAGGCAACAGCACCGTCCGCGAATGGCCCCATAAGTCTTCTGGCATACCCATTAGAGTATACATGCTCTTGAATTTACCTATAACCTGTCGATGTTCACTTAAGAACGACGATTTGAGATCTCTCTGCGAGGAAGTCCCGAATCCAGTTACAAATCTGGTGCGATACTCGGTAAGTTCGTTTTCTGTCCACTAAACGATAGTCCAGAGCTATCGAATGCCGTCGGTAAGTAAAGGAGCGCTGTGTCAACCTGAGCACCAGTCTCTGCAGCGTTCTGGACTGCAAGTTGAGTTTCGCAAGACCGCTTCGCGAAATACATGTTGATTTTTACATACATTAGAAGATGACTTCTGTACGGGTACTGCTTTCCTTTCACTTCCTTCTATACAATTTGTTCACCTTTTACTCAGTTGTGGTGAACGCCGGCCGGAGTGGCCGTGCGGTTCTAGGCGCTACAGTCTGGAACCGAGCGGCCGCTACGGTCGCAAGTTCGAATCCTGCCTCGGGCATGGATGTGTGTGATGTCCTTAGGTTAGTTAGGTTTAAGTAGTTCTAAGTTCTAGGCGAATGATGACCTCAGAAGTTAAGTCGCATAGTGCTCAGAGCCATTTGAACCATTTGTGGTGAACTTCGTACATTTAGTATTCTGAAGATTGGTTTAAAGTGTTTCTGGGGTCTGGTTAAGTAATGACCTCGGTGTTGGTTTCCGTTTTATTCAAATTTGAGTCTTTATTGTTTTATTTTCCATACTTGAATGAGGAACTGTTTCGGGAATGTAGGTCCTGAAGAAAGCCTCCTTGTCTATTTCAGTGAGCACCAAACAGTTTTCACCTCAGTCGCATTTCCACTCTACGCAGCTGTTTTGTTTCGTTGTCTCTTAAGAGTCGGTTTGAGGCGTAGCAGTATAATAAGTACATCGCCCGTAGGGAATCTGGCAGAAGCTTTCTTGCGACACGCCGTGAGTCATGATGTCAGAGAACACTTTCACACGCGGAGAGGAACATTAGTTCGTACGTGAGCCACCCGGCTCTTCAAAGCCTTGCGGGTGAACTGAACTGACATCAGATATTACATGCATCGCTACCAATTATTAAAAGCAGTTCTAATAACACAACTGATGTGAAACTTTGTGCAACATTTTGTGAAGACTATAGATAACAACAGTATGAATTTCAACTCTTTATATACATAACAAAAAACCTCCCTAAAACGCAGAACTCAACGACTTCCCTTGAGAAATAACATCCTGACATGTTAATATGTTTTATACAGACGTCAGTGAAGAATTTTATGTAAATATCTGATCTTTAAATAACGGAGCAAGCAGCATTTTGATGAAAATACGTAAAAACCATGTAATAATTTCAATTTCAGACTGTTATTATTATTTCTGTTCGGCGATATTAGTTTAATTTCTTTTTCTAAGTGAATGAGGGAATGAATGTAGCATGTATGTGAAGTATGAATCATAGAAATTGGTAATAAGTGGAGCATAGGCATCCGGTTGTACAGGCGTGATGTGAGTCACTCACATGGGGAACAATAATACTTACAAAGCAGCAAGTTTTAGAAATATGGAACTTACTTCAGTCCTTCTGACCATTAAACATTGCTTTAATTGGTTTTATTTGTTTTTGGAAATGTTATTTTGTAATTTCACGTAAACGGATTTCTGAACGGGGATTAGCCGCAAGAGGGAGGTACCGGGTTAAGGGATTCAAAATATGAAGCTGAGGCTACTGTGTTATTCGCCCAATCAGAAAAGGGGTCTTCCGCGTGCTCTGCTACTGAGAGATTAATTTCGCTCATTAGTCAAAAACGGTCCGTTGTCTTCTCTTTTGATGAGAGGTCATGTAGCCTGGAGCTCTAGGCATTTTCAGATTACTGAGGAATAGTCGTTCTATAGAGAATATGATGTATCGGTAAAAGCTCATGATCATGCGTGGATGATATCTACGAAAATTTCCTGAAGGTAAAGACTCTGCGTGCCGTTCTGTACAATCATAATCGCTAACTTCCACTGTCTAAAAGTGATGATGCGCGAAGCATTTTAACAAGCATTCAAAACAATTAAACAACAGTCTTTTCAGCTGTTTGTTAGCTGACGAAAAGTGCTATTCTTTCAGTAGAAGTTCTAAGTTACAACTTTAAACTGACTATTAGAGAATGTGCTGTAGGTGGGAAAACATAAGTAAAACCTGGGCTTATTTTCGTCACTTGTGTAACTGTATGCTGCGACGGATTTAAGCAAATGTGTGCAGAAAATGTGACATGTAAGGATTTTTCCTTCATTAGCAGTTACAGCCAGTTTTAGGAACGGTATACTAAGTTAAACATATCTATGCACCCTGTTGACATGTGTAGTGTAGTTATTTTTTTACAGGCTCTCTTAGTTGAGGAACATTATACGTCGCGTCAGGCAGGTCCTGTTTCTGAAGAAATCATTGAGATGTATACTGTCTGTGTTGTTAGAAAGACAGAAATACGTCGTGGCGCTACAGTTTTAGATGGAAAGAAATGTAATGACTGACTACATTCGGACGTTCACGCATGTAATATGCAAACATTAAATGAAAAACGTATCGTAGGTGGACATAACATTCTAAAACGAATTGCATGTAGCGTATACCATCATTGACCGTCTTTGTTTTCGCAACTGCGGCGGTATAAGACGTAATCTACTTCTACAGAACCAAGTAATACAAGCTGTGCGCTTCACTTGTGCCTTTATCGTGGCACTAAACTCAGTTTGATGACTGCAGAATCCAGAAAAATAGCAAATCTTTTGTCCGGAATTAAATTAGCCTGAGTGTAAAATGCACTGTTAGGAAATATACCCTGCCGTTTTAAAGGCACAATCCCAGCGGCGTTCGCCGTAAGCGATTTGTCGACATCACGGAACTAACTCTGGGTGGCTGAACGTGGAATTTCAACAGTCTTCTTGCCAAATTACCTTCGGGGCAAATGTTGTCAGAACATTCTTGCGGGCGAGCCTCAATGTGTTGTGTTTTGTTGCAGATCAATGCAAGGTTCGATGACTTTGATAAGTTAAAGCGTTTGTCTCGTTTAAGATTATTCCCGTATGGTGAGGATATTTATACCCCTTGTCCTGAAGAAAGTGCTTCGTTCTGTATGTGATGATTAACGCTCAGTTCATTTGTAAATGAGCCCGCGCGTCCCGTCTGCAGTCAGGTTGTACGTTTATTAATAGCATACACCACAGACACACTTTTACATCTGTCGTCTGCAAAGCAACGTTTACAGAGCTCGCGAAACCACTGGAAAAAGCAAAACTCAGTTTTTTGTACTTAAAAATTTTCATCAAATTTAAAACTTTCGCGGCGTGTCGATTGTTCCGTGAAATTTTGGGCAAACTGCCCGGAGTGTCCCAGAAAAGTGTGATAGTAGCGCTGTTATCCCCTGTATCCATAAATGATTTGCGGTTGTTTACTGGTGATACTGTGTCGAATTTAAGTGACTGTAGGAGGATGCAAGATGAGTTAGACAAAATATCTAGTTGGTATGTAAGGCAATGCAGGTGAGTAAGAAAAACGAAAAGGCGAATGGTCGACTTCGGTTTATTGGGACACTCATTGGAAAGTGTGGTTCATCTGTAAAGGAGGCCGCGTATAGGATGCTAGTGCGACCTATTCTTGGGTACTGCTCAAGTGTATGGGATCTGTGCCAGGTCAGATTAAAAGAAGACATCGAAGCAATTCACAGAAGCAGGCTGCTATATTTGTTACTGGTAGGTTCGAATAACACACAGGAACCCAAACGGGAATTCCTGGAGGGAAGGTAGGGAAGGTGGCGTTCATTTCCAGGATCAGTATTGAGAAAATTTAAGAGAAACGGCATTTGAAGCTGACTGCAGAACGATTCTCTTGCCTCTAACATACACTGCGTTTAAGGACCACGAAGATGAGATACGAGAAATTAGGGCTCATATGGAGGCATACGCCTTTCCCTCTTTCTATTTGCGAGTGGAACAGGAAATTGCTAGTAGTGGCACGGGGTACCCATTGCCACGCGCAGTAGAGTGAATTGTGAAGTAGATGTAGTTGTCAGTAATTTGCTGCCACGATATTTCGGCGCAGAGTCTTCAGGCCATCTTCAGGTACTGGCAAAAGTACTTAACTCCCCTATTAATACGGGCAGCTGGCCAGAAATTTCACGGAACAAGAATTATGGTGTTTCATCCCTGAGCTAATGGGTTTTATGAATTTGAGATGAACAATATTTGTTGCCCAGCGTTGTGCGTTCAAGGAAATTTGTTTGAAGAACTGGACTGGGAGTTACAGTGATATGTTTCTTGTTGTCAGACTTACTTTGTAACAACTGTAGATAAAAAAAAGTCGCAAATGAGCAAGTGAAAGTTGACACCAAAACTGCCTCTGACGTTAAAGTTAGGGAAAGCTGTTATCGCTGAAAGAACTGGTTTTCGGCTATATCATTTTTTCTTTTTAACGGCAGTTTATCCTGGCTATTAAAACCTCTCAAAACAACAGATTTCCGTTTTTTTATTCATGTTGTTTCCTGTAATAAAAGTAGAAATCGAACAAAGATTGAAAAATTTTTACTCTCTCAGTTTCAAGGTACGTAGAATCAAAATATTAAATTAAATAGGCAAATTAAAGAAAACTTAAGTCTGTCCATCGTTCGCTGCTTCCTCGGAAAGCAGTTGAATACTACAACAAATCACCGGTATTCTCCTATTGATTCTAGTTTTTTGAAACTCTACACAAAAATCATTTTGTAATCGGGGATCATACCACTATTTAAGCATTACGAATAGTCACTGTTAAAGGATGATAACTCAGGTTTAGGAAGTCCGTTTTTCGTTATAATTTGTCCGTTTTAAAGGACTACAAGCAAATTAAGACATTATGTAGACACGGGCAGTAGATGAGCTAGTTTCTATTTTTATTGTGTACTATCAATGAATTAATTTCTTGCTGTTACCATAGTTCCCTTCTTTTACTAATGTCAGGCATCCACTACTACGTCACTTTAAAAACATTTTCAGAGTGGGGTTGGTGCCACTGCAATACAACGTACGTCAGGCGACGACAGCGAAGAACTACCGTATATACTACGTGGGTGCAAGTCTCGCACTCTCCACATGCACGCGTATCTTAAGCCACGACACACGGCAACAGGGACAGTATTGTCTCAGCGGTGCTGTACCATTTCTTATGCCATGAGTTTGTCGCTCGTTTCTTTCGGCATTCGTATTAAAATAGCGCTGACCGCTTTTCTCATTTTCTATAATAACGCAGTATTTCAAACCAATACAAAATTTTACGAATAAAAATTACTCCATTTTTGAAAAAGATTTATTTAAAAACGAAAAATATTAGCATTGCTGCTATGGCTAATTAATATCTCGGTTTTTTTACTCGATTATTAGTAAAAAAATAAAATAACAGCTGTTACAACCGAGACCCAACAAAAACCGAAAGATTCGGGTTATTCAGAACTAAAATACCAGTATCGGTTTTAACCGATCGGTTTTTCCGATCCCGAGTGTATGTGTATGAGTGTGTGTGTGTGTGTGTGTGTGTGTGTGTGTGTGTATTTTACCACTGTATGCCGGAGGTGAATAATTCTTATCGAAAAACCTAAGTGTTATGGACTAAACACTGTAGGATTCTGACTTCAGCGTCACCACTGAAGGTTTTAGAAATCAACTTCCAACAGGGAATAAGAGGGTGTATCCGGTAATGTATAACATAACAAAGCATTTTAGAAAGGAATAAGAGATGGAAGATCAGACATATCTACGAACAATAATATCGGAAACGAAGTGAAACGACGTTACGCGATAAAGCAGAAATGCACATTGAAATAAAACTGAATAAACACACTAATTTTTACAGCACTGATTAGCGAGTTACTACCTTCGATAGGTGAAAGCTATAAACCAAAAGTGTTGTTGTCGTTGTGGTCGTCAGCCCAGAGACTGGTTTGATGCAGCTCTCCATGCTCCTCTATCCTGTGCAACCTTCTTCATCTCCCAGTACTTACTGCAACCTACATCCTTCTGAATCTGCTTAGTGTATTCATCTCTTGGTCTCCCTCTACGATTTTTACCCTCCACACTGCCCTCCAATGCTAAATTTGTGATCCCATGATGCCTCAGAACATGTCCTACCAACCGATCCCTTCTTCTAGTCAAGTTGTGCCACAAACTCCTCTTCTCCCCAATACTATTCAATACCTCCTCATTAGTTATGTCATCTACCCATCTAATCTTCAGCATCACCACATTTCGAAAGCTTCTATTCTCATCTTGCCCAAACTATTTATCGTCCATGTTTCACTTCCATACATGGCTACAATCCATACAAATACTACCAAAAGTGAAGTCTAAGTAGAACAGAAAGTGATGCGCGTTACAACATGAATATGCATCATATAACCAAAACTAAGAAGTTGAAACAGCTGGTTGCAAATTACGCGTTTGGGTTTCGTATGTCGGTAGATTCATGGAATGCGATGAAGTCATCTTTTGAATGATGTATCGTAATTCTTTATTTTCCATGCTTGCTAAGAAAATATTGGCAAACATTCCACCATACGCAGTGTGATATATGCATTCGCCCTTAGTACAATATATTGATTCCAACAATTTAGACCAGCTCTTAAATAAAATGCCTGTGAAGTGCATATAATGTTACGCTCCAAAACAACAACCGCAAGGCAGATCCAGAACAAACTTTTGCGATCCCTACAGTGATATTTCGATATTAGTACCAACTGCTACTCACAATCGCCTTCCATAAGTTGAAGGGAGGATTCTTTCACCATCAAACACCAGAGGCTGTCCCGCTAATCAATGATGTCATAACGTAATTACTTGAGGAAATCTAACAGCAGCTCAGAGGTCTGTAGACTCAGGCATGTGTCAGTTCATTTTATTTTTTATTTATTTACACGTCAAGTTCCGTAGGACCAAATTGAGAAGCAAATCTCCAAGGTCATAGAACGCGTCAGTACATGAAATTACAACATAAAAGTAATAACAGATAAAAATAAATGTTCAAGAACCTGAAAAAAGTCAGTCCATAAGTTTAAGTAAACGCTATCAGCAATACAATTAAGAATCAGCTTAATTTTTCAAGGAACTCCTCGACAGAATAGGAGGAGTGACCCATGAGGAAACTCTTCAGTTTCGATTTGAAAGCGCTTGGATTACTGCTAAGAGTTTTGAATTCGAGTGGCAGCTTACTGAAAATGGATGCAGCACTATACTGAACACCTTTTTGCACAAGAGTTAAGGAAGTCCGATCCAAATGCAGGTTTGATTTCTGCCGAGTATTAACCGCGTGAAAGCTGCTTATTCTTGGGAATAAACTAATATTGGTAACAAGAAACGACAGTAAGGAATATACATATTGAGAGGCCGATGTCAAAATACCCCGATTCGTGAACAGAGGTCGACAAAAGGTTCGTGAACTCACACCACTTATTGCCCGAACCGCCCGTTTCAGAGCCAAAAATATTCTTGTAGAATGGGAAGAGTTACCCCAAAATATAATACCATATGACATAAGCGAATGAAAATAAGCAAATTAGACTAATTTTCGTGTCGAAGTATCACTCACTTTTGAAACCGTTCGAATAGTAAAAATGGCAGTATTAAGTCTTTCAAAATGGTTCAAATGGCTCTGAGCACTATGGGACTTAACTTCTGAGGTCATCAGTCCCCTAGACTTAGAACTACATAAACCTAACGAACCTAAGTACATCACACACATACATGCCGAGGCAGGATTCGAACCTGCGACCGCAGCCGTCGCACGGTTCCAGATTGTAGCGCTTAGAATCGCTCTGCCACTCCGGCCGGCTATTAAGTCTTTGAACACGATCCTGAACGTGGGCTTTCCACGACTGCTTACTATCTATCTGAACACCTAGAAATTTGAACTGTTCAGTTTCACTAATCATATGCCCGTTCTGTGACATTAAAACGTCCGGTATTGTTGAATTGTGTGTTAGAACCTGTAAACACTGAGTCTTACTGTGATTTAACGTTAGTTTATTTTCTACAAGCCATGAACTGAGGTCATGTACTGCACTATTTGAAACCGAGTCAATGTTGTACACAACATCCTTTACTACCAAGCTAGTGTCATGAGCAAACAGAAATATTTTAGAGTTACTCGTAATACTAGAGGGCATATCATTTATATAAATAAGGAACAGGAGCGGACCCAACACTGATCTCTGGGGCACCCACCACTTGACAGTACTTCACTCAGATCCCACATAACAGCTGTTATCAACATTGTGAATAATGACCTTTTGCTGCCTGTTGCTAAAGCAAGAGGTGAACCAATTGTGAGCTACTCCCCATATTCCGTAATGGTCCAACTTCTGGAGCAATGTTTTGTGATCAACACAATCAAATGCCTTAGTTAAATAAAAAGATACGCCAAGCGTTCGAAATTTTTTGTTTAGCCCATCCAGTACCTCACAGAGAAAAGAGAATATAGCATTTTCAGTTGTTAAACGACTTCTAAAGCAGAACTGTACATTTGATAGCAAATCGTATGATATAAAATGATCAATTATCTTTACATACGTAGCCTTTTCAATAACTTTTGCGAACACTGATGGCATAGAAATAGGTCTAAAATTATCTAAATTATCCCTTTCTCCCTTTTTATAAAGCGGCTTTACTACTGAGTACTTTAATCGCTCAGGACACTGACCATTCCTAAAGGAAAAATTACAAATATGGCTAAATACTGTGCTAACATGTGCAGCACAGTGCTTTAATATTCTGCTAGACACTCAATCATAACCATGAGAGTCCTTAGTCTTCAGTGATTTAATTATTGACTCAATCTCCCTCTTGTCTGTATCACAGAGGAGTGTTTCAGACATCAATCTCGGAAAAGCATTTGCCAAGAAAGTTATATGATTTCCTGTAGAAACTAAATTTTTATTTAATTCACCAGCAATGCTCAGAAAATGATTGTTAAATACTGTAGATATATCTGATTTATCAGTAACAGAAATATTTTTACTGCAAACTGACTTTATATCATCGACCTTGTGCTGCTGACCAGACACTTCCTTCACAACTGACAATATGGTTTTAGTTTTATCCTGTGAATTAGCTGCTCTATTTGCATACCACGTACTCTTTGCCTTCCTAATAACATTTTTAAGCACCTCACAATACTGTTTGTAATGGGCTACTGTAGCTTGATTGTGACTACTTCTAACACTTTGAAGTAATTCCCGTTTTGTTCTACATGATATCCTTATCCCACTAGTCAGCCACCCGGGTTGTCCATTACTGCTAATACCCCATTTAGAATGTTCTAATGGAAAGCAACTCTCAAAGAGCATGAGAAATGTGTTATGGAAAGCATTGTATTTATCATCTATATTATCGGCACTATAAACATCCTGCCACTCTTGTTCCTTGACAAGTTTTAAAAGAACTCTATTGCTGTTTGTAATTAAATATGACATTGGTTTGAGTACAAAAACCTTTTAGTATTAAAATTTGTGCATCATGGTCTGAAAGGCCATTCACGCTTATACTAAGAGAATGCTCATCAAGTACTGAAGAATGAATAAAAATATTGTCTATGAGTGTGCTACTGTTCCCCTGCACCCTAGTTGGAAAAAACCCAGTTTGCATCAGATCACATGAATTTAGGAGATCTACCAACACCCTTTTTCTTGCACAGTCATATACAAAGTTTATACTGAAGTCACCACATATAACTACTTTCTGGTACTTCCTACAAAGTGAAGCAAGAACCCTCTCTAGAGTAAGCAAAAATGCTCTAAAGTCAGAGTTAGGGGATCTATAAACAACAACAATTAGAAGTTTAGTTTCACTAAATTCAACTAACGCTGCACAACTTTCAAATATCTGTTCAGTGCGGTGTTGTGATACGTCTATGGACTCAAATGGAATACTGTTTTTTTACGTACAGAGCCACTCCCCCATCCCGCAAGGAACTCCTTGAAATCCGCAATTTACAGCGTCATCATACTGTTACCAGGTATGCAACTCTGCAAGCGGAAGAGTAAGGTGTGGAATGCAAATCTTGAGGCAGAAATTCCCAAATACGTTGCCAGTGTCGTTACGTGAGGGGACTGCACCTAGTTGATAAATGGTGGTGTCACGCTGCATTCGCCATATAGGCTAACGTGAATAATCTGCTTGTTGACGCAGGAGAACGTGGAGCCTGAGAGGCTTGCACACGGTACCGCTTACTTGTCGTTGTCGTATTTGGCCTGGTGAGGGATACGCCCTTCCTCTGAGGCTTGAAAACACGGGAGAGCTCTTCGGTGCTGGAGAGCTCTTAGCGCTTTGTTCCTATGTTTACGCGGCTGCCACGCTAGGGGCTTCAAGCTGGATCATCCGTTCCAGCGTGTAGGTCGAGGGGTGCAATGGTACAGGGTGTAATAACTTGCTGACATACAGACAGAGAGAGGGAAGGAGAGAGAGAGGGAGAGAGAGAGAGACAGAAAAAGAGAGAGAGAGAGAGAGCATTCTGCCCTGAGAGAGAGCGAGAGAGAGAGCATTCTGCCCTGTGCTACATTCTTCTCTTTCCTGGTAAACGTGGGGCGCTACCCGGACGACAGTTGCAGGAATTACTTTGTTTACTAAGACAGAGCAAGAGCGAAATTATTCGTTTCGTGCGGAGAACCGTACGTGACCGCCTCCGACTCAGAAGAGAGTGTATGAGTTGTATCTCGCTTTAAGAACCGACAGTGCCTTCGATAATTAGGCACAATGTATTTATGTCTGTACGTAGAGTCCACCATAATTAGTATCGAAAACCGACACGAGTGAAAGGGTGTCATTCTGCCGCTTACGAGATAACTGCGGTTGTGTACCAACCGCAAACGGACTTCGGTGAGAAACACTGTTCTGGTTAACACAAATGTACACTGACGGAAAAAATCGCAGCATCAAGGAGTTCTGAGACATAACGAAAGATGGTAGGCGTGTTTCTGCATCTGAAAGATGTTCTCTCATCAAATTTCGTGCCAGTCACGTAAAGAGTGGTGCTAATAGCACCACAGCGAGGACGCAAATCGGGTTTGCTTTAACTACACGCTGTAATGGGCATGTGCGTTAGTTACCTTTGAGATTGGACGTGGTGAGTTGATGTTAGTCAAGAATGCCTTTAAAGCGACGAAGACGCCATTAACAACAACTTTCTGAGTTAGAACGAGGTCGTGTAATAGGGCTAAGAGCAGCTGGATGTTCCTTCTGCGATATTGCTGAAATGTAGCCATGATTGCTATCAGCGGTGGTCACGAGAATGTACGGTCACAAGAAGACCGGGCTCAAGACGGCCACATGGCACTGCCGAAAGGGAAGACTATCGTGTTCGGCGTATGTCTCTGGCGCATCGTACTGCATCTGCAGCAGGAATTTCAGCAGCAGTTGACAGTACAGTGACACAATGAATTGTTACACATCGGTTACTTGGACAGCTTCGAGCCAGACGCCCTGTAGCGTGCATTCCACTTACCCTGAACCACCGCCATTTGCGATTTCAGTGGTGTCAAGAGCTCATTGGAGGGCAGCTCGGAGGTATTTTGTGATTTCTGATGCACGCTGATTCTGCCTTGGTGCCAGTGATGGCCGTGTGTTGTGTATTGTGTATTGGTTAAGAGACGGCCATTTGAGGGCCAGTAACCAACCTGTCTGCGTGGTAGACACACTGGAGCCACTCCTGGGGTGGTCTGGGGTGCGATTTCGTAGAGTACTCTCCTAGTTGTCCCACGCACCCTAAGACTGCAAATCTTTACGTCAGTCTGGTGGATCGCTCTAATGTGTTGCCATTCACGAACAGCATTCCAGAGGGTATTTTCCAACAGGATAATGCTCGTCCACATACCGCTGTCGTAACCCAGCATGCCGTACAGAGTGTCGGCATGTCTCCTTGGCCTGATCGATCACTAGATCTGTCTCCAATCGAGCACCTGTGGGGCATCATCGGACAACTCCATCGTCATCCACATACAGGATTAACCGTCCCTGTATTGCACGACCAAGTGCAACAGGAATGGTACTCTAGCCCACAAATTGACATCTAGCACCTATACGAAACATTGGATGCACGCTTGCATGCTTGCATTCAACATTCTGGCGGCTACACCGGGTATTAATGTACAAGCCTTTCACATTTGTAATGAATTATAACCTGTGAGCTTGGAATGTTAATGACTTAAAATATGTTACCTAGACGAATGTCTTCCCGAAATTTTATTATTCTACGTTAATTATTTTTTGGCGTTTAGTTTTCTTCCGTCAGTGTATAATGATAATCTTTGTCACTCATATTTAATTTCCAGCCTTCAAACATACATTCAGAGCTTTTCTACATACCTTGCAATTGTGCAAAATCGGTAAAATCCACAAGTGAGAAGCAAGAAAAGCAATCTCCAAGTTAAAAGCGTTAGTGTTTGTTACTACAGCTACTTCAAGATAAAAATATTATGTAAACTTTTTTCTATACAGTATTTTCTGCTTCGACTGTAAAATTTTCGAATGGAGATTACTATTTTTGCCTCTAGGCACCTCATTTACTCTTTGTGCTTACTGCCTGTATCACTACAGTGAATTCCTCAGTTGGTTTTTGATTGGGGTACGGTGGACGTATGCAGTTCAGTTTTCATTTGTCTGTTATTACTTTGTGCGCGCCTTTCGAGAGCACAACAACAACGACAGTGACGACGACGTACAAACATACGACGTTTGGTTGACCTGTGGTTTTATCACTGAACTCAAAGCAACGAGGATGAGAGAAACTCATTACCCAGGGGGGCTGCAGAGCTTAAGTTCCCATTCAAGAGACGGATCATCATTCATAGTGTCCTACGCCCTCAGCCCAGGTCGTGTTTGAAGAGCTTGGGAATTTACAACAGTACGCAGACGCATATACCCAATGATCCGACGCTGTGCGCCGACACCTGTATTCCAATTGGTTCAAATGGCTCTGAGCACTACTGAGGTCATCAGTCGCCTAGAACTAAGAACTAATTAAACCTAACTAACCTAAGGACATCACACACATCCATGCCCGAGGCAGGATTCGAATCTGCGGCCGTAGCGGTCGCTTGGCTCCAGACTGTAGCGCCAAGAACCGCACGGCCACTCCGGCCGGCTCTATTCCAATTGTGGGCTAAATTATAATGGGGACTATTTCTTCTCCCAGGAGCATCCTAACATATTATCCATAACATTGATGCGATCGAGCCACTTGTGTCATGGAGGCGGGGAGTTTGCAGATGAATAGCGCCATTTTAGTCTGTTGGTCATGTTCTTCGCAATTTCCCTTCACCTTCAAACCCCGAACTGCGGCACTGATATTGCTGGTTGACAGCTCAAGAAGCAAATGATTTACTCCAAAGCAGTGTCCTTGCATTCCAACACTACAATGGCAATACAAAGGCGTAGAAAACAATAGCATTAAAGCGCCCACCCCTTTCGTGACGCTTTCCAGGCAACGAAACCAAGGAAACGGGACAGAGCTATAGGTTCTCCGCCCGGAGGTCATCGTCTCGGCTGTTTTTCTTCTGCGATTTCTTGATAACCGTATCGAGACACAAGTCGCTTCATCTTCCAGCATTCATAAAGATCGAAAAATTTTGATTACATAAATATACATTGATTTTATGAGTTATATTACTGTTAACGACATGCGCAGAGGATCAACTGGAGTATGTATATGGGAGAAAGACGAATGCATGTCTCAGAGAGTGTTACTGCATGCTCTACGAGTATTCACGACGTCACTTAATTCGGTAGTCACCATAGTCGTTTCCATGTAGTACTGTTCTTTCTCCATCAATGTAGTCAGTTTGTTGGGCGGACAATATGTGGGAGTCTTGTGTGTTTCGCAAGGAACACGTTTTCCCCAACACAGTTTGATATTATAACCTAATATACAAAGATTACAGATAAAAAAAAACTTTTGTGATATTTACAACTATATTCCGATTTTAGCGATATTTGTTGCAGTAAATCGTCTTCTGTACCGTCAGTCGCTGTACCGTGGAGTTAAAATTGCATGCAATTACCAAGTTTTACTAGTTAGTGTTTATTGTAACTAGGGATGTGCTGAACTATTAATTACTTGGTTGCATCATTGACTACAAGTGTAATAAGAAATGCCAAGAAAGGAAGGAAAATATATTTGCTTAACAAGAGTGATAGGGCACAAATCGCAGAATATCTGAGTGACCACCATCAAACGTTCATTTCTGAGGAAGAGGATGTGGAACAAAAATGGAAAAAATTCAGAAACATCGTCCAGTACGCCTTAGATAAGTTCGTACCGACTAAGGTCCAAAGCGAGGGGAAAGATCCACCGTGGTATAACAATCATGTACGAAAGGTACTACGGAAACAAAGAAAGCTTCATCATAGGTTTAAGAGTAGTCGAATCATAGCTGATAAGGAAAAGCTGAACGAAGCGAAAAAGAGCGTAAAGAGAGCAATGAGAGAAGCATTCAACGAATTCGAACATAAAACATTGGCAAACAATCTAAACAAGAACCCCAAAAAGTTTTGGTCATATGTAAAATCGGTAAGCGGATCTAAATCCCCTATTCAGTCACTCGTTGACCACGATGGCACCGAAACAGAGGACGACCGAAGAAAGGCAGAAATACTGAATTCAGTGTTCCGAAACTGTTTCACTGCGGAAAATCGTAACACGGTCCCTGACTTCAGCCGTCGCACGGACGCCAAAATGGAAAATATTGAAATAAACGATATCGGAATTGAAAAACAACTGCTATCACTTAGTAGCGGAAAAGCATCCGGACCAGACGAGATACCCTTAAGATTCTACAGTGATTATGCTAAAGAACTTGCCCCCTTTCTATCAGCAATTTATCGTAGATCGCTGGAAGAACGTAAAGTACCTAGCGACTGGAAGAAAGCGCAGGTCGTTCCCATTTTCAAGAAGGGTCATAAATCAGATGCGAATAATTATAGGCCTATTTCGCTTACGTCAATCTGTTGTAGAATAATGGAACATGTTTTGTGTTCTCGTATTATGACGTTCTTAGATAATACAAATCTCCTTCATCATAACCAACATGGATTCCGCAAACAGAGATCATGTGAAACTCAGCTCGCCCTATTTGCCCAAGAAATTCACAGTGCCGTAGACACTGGCGAGCAGATTGATGCCGTATTCCTGGACTTCAGGAAGGCATTTGATACGGTTCCGCACTTACGTTTAGTGAAAAAAATACGAGCTTACGGAATATCGGACCAGGTTTGTGATTGGATTCAGGATTTCCTAGAAGAAAGAACACAACATGTCATTCTTAACGGTTCAAAATCTGCAGATGTAGAGGTAATTTCGGGAGTACCGCAGGGAAGCGTGATAGGACCTTTATTGTTTACAATATACATAAATGACTTAGTTGACAACATCGGTAGCTCCGTGAGGCTATTTGCAGATGACACGGTTGTCTACAAGAAAGTAGCAACATCAGAAGACTCGTACGTACTCCAGGAGGACCTGCAGAGGATTAATGCATGGTGCGACAGCTGGCAGCTTTCCCTAAACGTAGATAAATGTAATATAATGCGCATACATAGGGGCAGAAATCCATTCCAGTACGATTATGCCATAGGTGGTAAATCATTGGAAGCGGTAACGACCGTAAAATACTTAGGAGTTACTATCCGGAGCGATCTGAAGTGGAATGATCACATAAAACAAATAGTGGGAAAAGCAGGCGCCAGGTTGAGATTCATAGGAAGAATTCTAAGAAAATGTGACTCATCGACGAAAGAAGTAGCTTACAAAACGCTTGTTCGTCCGATTCTTGAGTATTGCTCATCAGTATGGGACCCTTACCAGGTTGGATTAATAGAAGAGATAGACATGATCCAGCGAAAAGCAGCGCGATTCGTCATGGGGACATTTAGTCAGCGCGAGAGCGTTACGGAGATGCTGAACAAGCTCCAGTGGCGGACACTTCAAGAAAGGCGTTACGCAATACGGAGAGGTTTATTATCGAAATTACGAGAGAGCACATTCCGGGAAGAGATGGGCAACATATTACTACCGCCCACATGTATCTCGCGTAATGATCACAACGAAAAGATCCGAGAAATTAGAGCAAATACGGAGACTTACAAGCAGTCGTTCTTCCCACGCACAATTCGTGAATGGAACAGGGAAGGGGGGGATCAGATAGTGGTACAATAAGTACCCTCCGCCACACACCGTAAGGTGGCTCGCGGAGTATAGATGTAGATGTAGATGTAGAATTACAACGTTCCTGTTCCAACCATGTGATAGGTTCCAGAAGCTTGTTGATTGTTAGATCTCACATAGACTGAAGTACGCTGAAACCAGTGAAGTAGTTCACATCATTTTAGCTGTGTTTTCTAAGTATGTTGCATGGTTAAGGAAATCAATCTGAACTTTGATTCGTTTAAGATCCATGATGACTTCAGCAAACAATAACACTATGTTCCTTCTACACGCGGAAGTGAATGTAAAATAATTGTACTTCCCTTTGCTACAGTGTATCACGTTTGCATAATACACGAGTACAGGACTGACTCACAAGAGTGTACTATAGACTCTAAGCTGCAAGCGTTTCCTCGACGAAACTGTGGAACTGACTGCGCAGTGGAACTAAGTACCTATTAATTGTTACCAAAGAAACGAATGCGTTCCAGTAGCGAGTAACATCCTATCCGCGCCTGTCGTAACTCTTAGTCTTGTCTGCAATAAAACATTTATTGCTAAATGTTGTAGGCGCAATAACATCCTGGCCGCACGGAACTTTCTGTGCGTAGTAGGGTGCGATATAGAACTCTGATGCTTTCTGCTACTGTGGCACGGCACGAATTGTATTGATTTGTTTGAAATTTTAGTGACAAGAAGAAAAGCATTGAAATAAAAACTGCGTACTTAAGAAACATCCAAAAACAAGGTGGATAATGAAAACTCGATTTGCCCTTTATTTATTTATTTCTTTATACGGTGCAGCGAGAAACTTATTATTTGTATAATAGGTACGACTCAGTCAAGCGATTATTTTAATAGCTACGTTAAATATTCGCCTATCCGTAATTGTAACAGATGCTCTGTGGATCATAGGTCTAATACTATAAATATATTATGTGAAATGTAATTTGTGTCTTTGACTGTAAATGGGAGATTAATATCCTGAAGGAAAGTCAGAATTCAAGAACATATAATTATCTGCTGATTTTTATTGAAAGACAGGGTCATGTCAATCTTAACGTGACAAATTCAGTTACTTAAAGACATGAGCTCTTATTTCTGTTCACTTTACCTTTCAACTCCTTATATTGTCGGAGCTACTTGTCAGCTTTCGATGTAGTATATTTAATATGTAATACAGTGTTCATGTCTTTGCCACACACATTTTGAGCAGAGGATTTTCCTACACTGTTCTCGCGGTCTTCTACGAACACTCCCGTTGCCAACTAACAAATGTTACTTAATACTTGTGAAGTGTCTGGGAAGGTAGCTTTACATACCTTAGCCTCCAGCGTCTCCAGTTGGGCCATTCGTGGCTGCAGCGGCACCACCCCACCGCCCTGCAGCGCCGTCTGCAACAGAAAACAACGCGTCAGCTGCCGTATGAGGAGCGCAAGCTGCAGTCGCAGTGATTACACGGGACTAGGGGCCGCTCTCCGTTTCGAGATTACTGTTGACAGCTTCATTTCCTACAGACAGCTCTTACAGCGTTGCTAGTAATATATTGAAACAGCAATCAAGTTTCTCATCCAAGAAGTACACTACTGACCATTAAAATTGCTACACCAAGAAGAAATGCAGATGATAAACGGGTATTCATTGGACAAATATATTATACGAGAACTGATATGTGATTACATTTTCACGCAGTTTGGGTGCGTAGATACTGAGAAATCAGTACCCATAACAACAACCTCTCTTCGTAATGACGGCCTTGATACGCCTGGGCATTGAGCCAAACAGAGCTTAGATGGCGTGTACAGGTACAGCTGCCCATGCAGCTTCAACACGATACCACAGTTCATCAAGAGTAGAGACTGGCGTATTGTGACGAGCCAGTTGCTCGGACACCATTGACCAGACGTTTTCAATTTGTGAGAGATCTGGAGACTGTGCTAGCCAGGGCAGCAGTCGAACATTTTCTGTATCCAGAAAGGCCCGTACAGGACGTGCAACATGCGGTCGTGCATTATCCTGCTGAAATAATGGGTTTCGCAGGGATCGAATGAGGGGGTAGAGCCATGGGTCATAACACATCTGAAATGTAACGTCCACTGTTCAAAGTGCTGTCAATGCGAACAAAGGTGACCAAGACATGTAACCAATGGCACTCCATACCATCGCGCCGGGTGATACGCCAGTATGGCGATGACGAATACACGCTTACACTGTGCGTTCACCGCGATGTCGCTAAACACGGATGCGACCATCATGATGCTGTAAACAGAACCTGGATTTATCCGAAAAATGACGTTTTGCCATTCGTGCACCCATGTTCGTCGTTGAGTACACCATCGCAGGCGCTCCTGTCTCTGATGCAGCGTCAAGGGTAACCACAGCCATGGTCTCCGAGCTGATAGTCCATACTGCTGCAAACGTCGTCGAACTGTTCGTGCATATGGTTGTTGTCTTGAAAACGTCCCCATCTGTTGATTCAGGGATCGAGACGTGGCTGCACGATCCGTTACAGCCATGCGGATAAGATGATTGTGATATCGACTGCTAGTGATACGAGGCCGCTGGGATCCGCATGGCGTTCCGTATTACACTCCTGAACCCACCGATTCCATATTCTGCTAACAGTCATTGGACCTCAAACAACGCGAGCAGCAATGTGGCGATACGATAAATCGCAATCGGGATAGGCTACAATCCGACCTTTATCAAAGTCGGAAACGTGATGGTACGCATTTCTCCTCCTTACACGAGGCATCACAACGTTTCACCAGGCAACGCCGGTCAACTGCTGTTTGTGTATGAGAAATCGTTTGGAAACTTTCCTCATGTCAGCACGTTGTATGTGTCGCCAACCTTGTGTGAATGCTCTGAAAAGCTAATTATTTGCATATCACAGCATCTTCTTCCTGTCGCGTCTGTAGCACATCTTCGTGGTGTAGCAATTTTAATGGCCAGTAGTGTACAAATAAAACTGGTCACACTCAAAAGGAGTGACGATCAACTTGTAATCTTGTTACTATTGGCAATCTTTTTCTTTCATTCATGGGCTTCCGGGTGCCCAGTTGCCAGTCTCTGGCCCGCCAGTGTTTCCTGTCCGTGTACCCTTTGCGATATGAGATGGTGCATAAGTAGTTGGTGCACAAGTTCGTAGCATTTTTCCATCACTTTAATAAACACAGCCGATACGCATAATAAAGATTTTTGTCATTAATGATATATTCTCCTTCAATATTTATAACTGTCTGAAACGCAGGGGTAACTTCTAGATTCCGCGACTGTTGAAATCATGTGGTTTTGAGGCGAAGAAGTTTTCGAGGAGAGCATTTTCATCCGGATAGGAATCTTTGAAGATTGTTCGATAGAAAGCGGTAGGGGTGACATTCTGAGGCCGCAAGATCAGGTGAATAAGGCTGGGTGCAGAATGACTTCCCAACCCAACTCCTGTATAGGGTTTGTTGTCAGCCTGGCAGAATTTGGGTGCTGTTATCGTCTATTAGCATCACTTCACGCAGCCTTCCTGGTCGCTGTTCTTGGACTGCGTGGGCAAGACGTCTCAGTTATTGACAATAAATGTCAGCAGTGATGGTTACACCTCGGGGAAACCATTCGTAATACACCATGCCGTCGCTGTTTCACCAGATGCATCTTTTGTGGGTGCACGCAGGCCTTTGTACAGGCAGTTGCTGCTTTCTTTGGGCAAAAAAGTTCCTTTATTTTTCTTGTTAACTTATAGACACCATTTCCCGTCACCAATAACGATAGAGGATAGGAATGACCGGTGTTGTTCGCGAGCCAATTAATGACGACAAGCAGAGATGCACTTATGGCCACTTGCTGATAATTTTTTTTTTTTTTTTTTTTTTGGCAAGAGCATGCTGTACCCATACGCTCGATCTTTGAACCTTCCTCATTGCATGCGAACGATAGCACGATGTTGGAATGTTCACAACTCATCACATTTGCCAGTTCTCCAGTACATTAGCGTGGATTTTTTGGGTTAATGCGTGCAAATGATCTTCATCAAACCGTGAAGATATTCCTGAACGTGAAGAGTCACTAATTTCAAAACGATCCTCTTTAAAACTAGAAACCATTTCCTTGCCGTGCTCTGTCTAATGGCATTATCCCCATGCAAGGCGCAAATGCTTCTGGCTGCCTTTTCTGCTGGCAATGTTTCGTTCGTTGATTTCGAAGACCTATTAATTTATACACGGTAATCACTATACCGAACAACTAGTATGTTCCGAGACGTTGTGCGGATGTATTTTACTTCTCGTTCGCTGATGAACAGAGCCAATTTTGTTTAGCCCAACCAAGGGAACTAAGTGTGTGGTAAGAAAGTGGCGAATCTGGTTTTAATTGCCTTGCCGTAAGCGTAGTGTTGCTTTGTTTTTGATTTTTCCGTGCTCATTCTGCGAAGAGTGGATAAGTAACAACTGTAAAACTTTACACCATGTGCTGTACATTAATAATTTTTCCTGATTAGACGCTTGACGAATTTCACTTAGACTATTAGTAAACAAATTCCCCGCCCCCCCCCCCTCCCCCAGTTCTCTAAAGAATAGAACTCCCGTGCATAAAACAGCTTTAAAGGTTTAGTTTCTTTAACGATGAGCTAACAAGTTACATATTTGACGTTAAGTATGTAAGCGAGAGAAAGCTTAGAAAAGTTGTGAAACTACGAAAGAAATTTGTTGGAAGCCACGAAGTGCTCTCATTATCAAACACTCTGTGAGTTAAGACTGCGTAATTAGAGCTCCGTTTTAAGAAAAAGCCTAGTTTTTCACACATTTCAATGTTTATGACCTCAAATCTCCTGCAGTCGCAAAATGATGTAATTTTGCAGGTACGTTCAGTGGTGTACAAGGCGCATCATAATTAATGGCTTAAATACATACAGTTGAAAGAACGCGATACTAGAAGCAAAAAAAGTCTTGGTAAACACACGGTCGAAAATGCATACCTTAAGAAATACGAGCAATTTTTCATCTTCGATACCATGAAACAAATCTCTTCTGCTGCAAGTTCTTTGCTCTCCTTATTTTGGGAAGTGGTAGTATGGACCAATATAAGCCAAAAATGTCCAACAAACATGTGCTCTAAAACGCATACCTTAAAAGTTACGAGCACTTGATCATTAGAAGAGTTGTGTTTCAAAGCAGCTTCGCAGCGTCATCATAAATAAAATGTTAAAGCATTTCCTTACCTGCAAATCAAAAGTTCACTAAAGAATTCAAATGAAATATTCGGCTAATCTTATACCAGTTACTTGTTGAATCATATGCTGTTCTTTCTTGCTCTGCGAGTTTTTTCTTTCCGTGCTTTTTTTTCCTTTCATAACAGTACATACTTTCTACTGCACGCCTTCTGCATCTTTGCCACCAAAACCCAATTTTTACACTTAGACTCTACTGATAAGATTTGGTAATCTCCAGAACGAAACACATTGATTGCATTTTCGTATGAATATTCCATCTGCCATCCTCTTTCGTTACCTTTGTTCTCGTAATATTCCCCAAATTAGTTACGTTGCTACGTTACGAATGGTATCGTTTTTCTCACTGTTCCGTTCACCATCACACCATACTGGAATGCATGTGCAATTGCGCGAATATTTCATTCACTCTACAGCCGTGTCTATTTCAACTCCACGGAATTTTCTACGCAATACTCAGATCTGCCACTCGATCTTAGGCCTGCGGTGAGATGTTACGGTTCAGTCTGTCATTGTCCTAGGGCTTTCAGTACATTTCTAGAGGTACCGGTAGTATTAGCAATTTGATACTGAGCATGGCGTAACCGCAGTCTAGATTCCTAAAATAAACGACAGTCTCATAATTAAATAGTTGGACTGTGCTATTTTGTGAACTCAGATACAATTGTATTTCCGCTAGGCTACCTCTGAATGCTGGACTAAGACTCAAACAAGGATCGATATTCTGTGACGAAGGAAGGTCGTGAACACCCAAGTCATCAGTAATAGTGTGATGTGGAGAATCTGTGATGAAATTCGTTCATAGTTGCTTAAGGCCGCCTCGGAAGTCGAAAACAGAATGATAGCACAGCGATTCGAATTCCACCCATATCAGATAATAGTCTATTCCTTCAACCACTAGAGCACTTACCTTGGTAACGCTCTTCCTAGGCAGACCAAGCAGTTGAACTGCCTGAGCAGTTGATTTGTTTTAGGGCTCCCAGTAAATGTTCACGACGAGTTATCATTTGAATATATGTGGCTCTCTAACACATTCTTTGCACCCCATGTAATTTGGGGTGCAGTTGCTGGCATGTTTGCTGTCGGTGTAGGATTGTGTAATGGGATAGCATCATTTGCCCTAATGGGCTCAACTTTAACCAAATATGACGATCACCCCATGGTTTGGTACGACTGAGGACATCACATCAGTCCACAGCTGGTATGATCGTCTGCATTAAGGAAACTTAGTAGAGTGATTATGTCTCCCAACCTCGTGTGATTATACAATAGTACCAATCCAGGAGTATGTCAACGATGATCTACGGATCAGTTTGCAGTTTTACAAACGTCATTCCGAAGGAAAAGGATTGACTTTGTTGACACGTTTTCTTTGTCTTGTGATACCAATCCATTTATAACATCATGTTATGCGTGCACAAGATATAATGTGTCGGAGACTTCTGTATGCTGAGCAATCTATGCAAACATTGTAGAAAGTGGCATGGGGCAATACGATAATTTCTCATCAGTAACATGATTTAACAGTTTTTCATCAACTGAAAGACTCAACATTTATTAAAAATTTTAACTTAAGTTTCGGGCAGATATGTTTCAAATTCTGATGCTATGAAAAGCTTATGATGATGCAGAAAGATAAGCTTGCAACATCATCACTAAATTGTTCCATTTTTTTCTGTCAACAGAGAAAAAAAGAGAGAAGCGAGAGGTAGAGAGAGAGATTTCATTCAAGCATATCTTGTACTGTTCGTACATTCTCTCTTCTACTACGTTACTTTCAGGCTGTCTTTGCTGAAATAAATCTGTAGACAAAACGTCTCATAAGCATAAGAAGATTGTGGGTGATAAGTAAAGGAGAGCTAATTAATTTGAACACCACAGTGATTCACCAACACTTGTCCTATTGAGTATGGTACTTGTCTTCCTGCTACCTGTTATCGGGCTTTACCACCCACATAGTTAAATGGAAAATTAAAGATGCATGTGGGACATGAACCATCAAATAACTTTTCATATTTCACGTACAAAAATAATTGTGAGAGAACCTGTTTTTATAAATTTGGGCAAAGAATCTCGTATAGAGGACAGAAATAGATTATTACACAAACGTAAAAAAGAACGACATTACAAAATGAAGTTAAGCAACTTAATTTACTAAACCTCAACAAACACTTCACACAGAGAGAATGTTTGTAGTATGGTTATAATAGCCATTTATACTAAAAACTAATATAGGGCGGAACAATTTTTAGAATTAAAGCTAAAGTTTTGCATTAAAAAAAAATGGTTCAAATGGCTCTGAGCACTATCCCCTAGAACTTAGAACTGCTTAAACCTAACTAACCTAAGGACATCACACAACACCCAGTCATCACGAGGCAGAGAAAATCCCTGACCCCGCCGGGAATCGAACCGGGAATTTTGAATTTCAGAATAATAAGAAACAGGAAACGCTTTAATGTGAAAAGTGTGCAAAAGCAAAAATCTCAAAAAAGGAAAAGTTAGAAGCGTTTAGATATCTTCAAGAAATGTTGTGAATAGATTAAAAAATATGTAACAGACCTAAGAATCAGTAAACTGGAAAGAGCATATGAGAACGAAAGTGTGATATTAAAGCAGGATATGTTTATAGTTAAGTTAGAATGTTTATATGTATATGAAAGATTAGAAAATCGCAAACTGAATGATTTAGATGCGATGTAGAGAAAATGTTATAACAAATAAGAAAGTGCGGCTGAGAAATGGGAAGTAATTGTGAGATTTATTTTAATATATAGAACGTATTGGAGGTAATGGTAAAATGAGACAGAGTCTTTGAATGTTACAATAGAATGAAAAAGATTAGATAAAAAATTGAAAAATTGCTTATTTCTGGAAAGATTTAAAAACAAGGCGTTATGGAGATTACGCTTAACCCCTTAATTCGTGAATAAATTTTTACGAATGAAAAAAATTAAATATTATGTCGCTGTAGAAGTACCCAGAACACTCAGGAGACGGCTGCACGTTTCACAAGCTTTGGTAACCTCATTCAGAATCTGCACTTACCGGCACTGGGGCTGAAACATTGGTATGATGCGAGTTCGCGGCACTTGGCATTAAATAGTAATAGTAAAAGACGCCAGGAAGTGCTTAGAACCAAAAAGAGAAAGATCCCAAAAGTTGAGATCCCAAAAGTATGAAACGACCAAGAAAGAAGAGCAAATGAAGTGCAAATGTGATCATAGATGAAGAATAGGATCACTAAAACAGTAACTATAAAGTGTCTGTCTACTGTGACTTTCTTGCTAGACAAAAAAGATGCCCAGTTCAGCAGTGGTCATTAAGGTGCGCATCAGTGTCCCTTATTGACGCAATTCTCTGTAGCTGAATGAAATATTTTCCACTGCAGCATTATGTGTGATATAACTGCAGCAGTCACTTTCTGAAGCTCTTATTCACAATAAACTTAAAATACCCTTTTGTCCAAAACCATTCAGTAGTCATTCACGTTGGACATTACAGGCTACAGAATGTAAAACTCATAAAATATATGTTAGAACTCGCAAAGCAAATTCAAGGACGTAGCATTTTAAGTATAGAATTATACCATAGGTACTGTTGGTCTCTTGACATTTTACAGGGAGAGTCGCTGACAGTTCATGATAAACTGTTACGTCGCAACTGCAAACATCCACCGATGCAATGCAGAATTTCTGTTAGCACAGACGTACTCTCTTTTGTGCTAGCATCACGATCTCGATACAGGTTCGAATTTCTAAATCTAGTATCGTCAATCTCAGAACAAATCACGTGTCTAAACTATGCGGTAATGAAATTGAAATGGCAATAGACAATCTGTACCTGTGGTCCAGTAGTTCATTACGTGGAGACGTAAGGAATAGAGTATAAATCACAGTTCTCCCGTATCCCGTAGTTTGCTGTCTCCGTGTAACTAACTAAATTGGCGCAGAACAAAACACCGTACCTTGTCATAATGTGACGGCAAGGTCCAGCCACTAGTGCAGCACATCGCATACCTGGACGATAGGTCACATTCCAGCTAGAACAAAGACCTCCATGTAAACGTGAGCTTCTGATAATTCACATATTAAAACCGTATACCTGAGAAAATCTGTAAATAATTTTATAGTTTTTTTTTCTGTGTGCATCTCTGTGGAGGAAGAGGCAGTCTGTGATGTATTACTCTCTCGAAATTTCTTTGGGGGAATCACTCAGCTGACGGATTTCATTCACAGAAACGGCCTGAACAAGTAGTTCCATTTCGTTAACACGAGCAGCACTGCATTACGGCTAGCGACTACTGACCTCTCGTGGGCAGTTTCCTTAACCACTTTCGAACCGGTAAGCACGTGCTCGATAATGTCGTTTTCATATCGCTTGTCTGCGCTGCGGAAACTGCTCTTCAGAAGAACGAGGGCGTCAGTAGTCTATAATCTATTAATACATTCATCTGTTTCTTATTTAATATTGTTGACTCAAGCGCCAGTTTCAGGCACTAACATGCTACATTTGCTGGTAAGGATGCTTATGGAATGTCGTCTCAGTTATGTGACTGGATTTGTGATTCCCTGTCAGAGAGGTCACAGTTCGTAGTAATTGACGGAAAGTCATCGAATAAAACAGAAGTGATTTCTGGCGTTCCCCACGATAGTGTTATAGGCCCTTTGCTGTTCCTTATCTATATAAACGATTTGGGAGACACTGAGCAGCCGTCTTCGGTTGTTTGCAGATGACGCTGTCGTTTATCGACTAATAAAGTCATCAGAAGATCAAAACGAACTGCAAAACGATTTAGAAATGATATCTGAATGGTGCGAAAAGTGGCAGTTGACGCTAAATATGAGGTCATCCGCATGAGTGATAAAAGGAACTCGTTAAGCTTCGGTTACGCGCTATAAATCAGTCTAATCTAAAAGCCGTAAATTCAACTAAATACCTACGTATTACAATTACGAACAACTTAAATTGGAAGGAACACACAGAAAATGTTGTGGGGAAGGCTAACCAAAGACTGCGTTTTATTGGCAGGACACTAAGAGAATGTAACAGACCTACTAATGAGACTGCCTACACTGCGCTTGTCCGTCCTCTTTTAGAATACTACTGCGCGGCGTGGGATCCTTACCAGATAGGACTGACGGAGTACATCGAAAAAGTTCAAAGAAAGGCAGCACGTTTTGTATTATCGCGAAATATGGGAGAGAGTGTCACAGAAATGATACAGGATTTGGGCTGGACATCATTAAAAGAAAGGCGTTTTTCGTTGCGACGGAATCTTCCCACGAAATTCCAATCACCAACTTTCTCTTCCGAATGCGAAAATATTTTGTTGACACCGACCTACATAGGAAGGAATGATCACCACGATAAAATACGGGAAATCAGCTCGTACGGAAAGATAGAGGTCTTCATTCTTTCCGCGCACTATACGAGATTGGAATAATAGAGAATTGTGAAGGTGGTTCGATGAACCCTCTGCCAGGCATTTGAATGTGATTTCTAGAGTATCCATGTAGATGGAGATGTAGATGCTGAGTACCAAAGGATGCCGTCAGCTTAGCGGTTGTGAACTTCATACAAGCTTCTGCTCCCTCCCCCCATAAATATGATCGCATAGCGGTCTCAGGCAAAAGATGTAATAAAATGCACAATAATATAGGTAAATCTGCTTTTAAAAACTAATTTTGTTACAGTTTGATCAACGCCGGCACGGTAGCTCAGCGTGTTCGGTCAGAGAGCTGGTTGGCCTCTGTAATAAAAAAACTGAGTGATAGGATCAACAACGAACTTGAACGGACGTCATATGACGTCCGCAACGACTAAACACAACGGTCAACAAAGAACAAAATTAAAAAAAAAAAAAAATAAATAAAAAAAAAAAAAAAAAAAGTCCGGAACCGCACGACTGCTACGGTCGCAGGTTCGAATCCTGCCTCGGGCATGGATGTGTGTGATGTCCTTAGGTTAGTTAGGTTTAAGTAGTTCTAAGTTCTAGGGGACTGATGACCACAGCTGTTAAGTCCCATAGTGCTCAGAGCCATTTGAACCATTTGAACTGTTACCCGAAAGCTCATTTGCTTCGATTGTCTAATGTACCATAGCTCCATCCTCTCATTTACCTACGTGCTTCAAGAAATGCACTCCTGCCACAGCTCTCAGTTATACCTAACGATATCTGTTGTTCGACTATTTACAAACAAATATGAACCATGCTTTTCTGCTATGCCGATTACCGTTTACACGGCTTATGTCTCTACTATTTCGAAGTGTTGATTTCCATATCCATGTTACTACACGGCTAATCCGGGTTATGGCTCACACTTCATCGTGCACATCCCCAGCTGCAGGTGGCTATCTAACGCTCTTCAGGGAAAACGAAAATTTGATTTCCAGTATTTCATATAACTACTGCCCCAATTTAATATGCTGTCATAATCTTTTCATTAAGATCTATAATCTTAAGTTAAAGGTTTAACACAGTAAGTCAAATGGTTCAAATGGCTCTGAGCATTATGGGACTTAACTTCGGAGGTCATCAGTCCCCTAGAACTTAGAACTACTTAAACCTAACTAACCTAAGGACATCACACACACCCATGCCCGAGGCAGGATTCGAACCTGCGACCGTAGTGGTCGCGCGGTTCCGGACTGTAGCGCCTAGAAAGCGCTCGGCCACTACGGCCGGCGCAGTAAGTCAATTTGAGGCAGCATAACTCATCGCGCATAAGTTACCAGACTACTTTACGCACCCAGTATTTGAGACTGAGAACACTTAGCGACTGCTAACAAACCCTAAGTCCGCAGCTCGTGTTCTAGTGGTTGCCGGCACGGTGGCTCAGCGTTTTCGGTCAGAGGGCTGGCTGCCCTCTGTAATAAATAAATTTAAAAAAAAACCTGAGTGAAGTATTCAACGATCAACCAGAGGACGTGTCATATGAAGTCCGCCCCGGCCAACTGCAGAGTGGAAAAGAAAGTGTTTATCGTTGCTGCCTCTGGATCACGGGGTCGTGGGTTCGATTCCCCGCCGGGTCGGAGATTTTCTCCGCCCGTGAATAGGATGTTCGTGTTGTCCTCATCATTTCAGCACCATTCGGGAAACCGGCGAGACTGGACAGAGAGAAGATTGGGAATTTGTACGGGCGTTGATAACCAAGCCGTTGAGCGACTCACAAACCAAAATCATCATCACCGTCATGTAATTTCAAGCCTTATGGAACCTACTTCTAGCTGACAGCCTCCACAGAAAAATGAAAGGAAAAGAAATTGTCGTGTACTACATTTTCGCTGTTCATGCAATAAAACTGCGGTATAAGAGACGAATTTGCAATTTATTACCTCTTTACTACTAACTCCATTCGCAACACACCCACGTAGGCCATTCAAATGTACCTGCAAAATTACATCATTGTACGACACACAGTTCAGGAGATGTGATGTCGTAAACGTCGAGATGTCTGAAAAACTAACTTTTCTTAAAACAGAGCACAAATTACCCCGAGTATATCATCCGGTGTTTGATAATGAAAGAACTTAGCGACTACCAACAAACTTCAAAATAATTTCAAATCTTTTCTAAACTTTTTTTCTCACTTACATGCTTAACGTCAGATATTTTGCACCTTCACTCATTTGTAAAGTAATTAGAAGTTTGAAGCTGCTTTATACTTGGAAATTTGATTCTTTAAAGAATAGCGGTTTACTGGTTAAATATAACACCCATTATAACAATTGTAACAAATGTGTCTGCATGAATGTAACGATGAAATGCGAAAAATATTTCTTTAGAAGTTGTTGTTGTTGTGGTCTTCAGTCCTGAGACTGGTTTGATGCAGCTCTCCATGCTACTCTATCCTGTGCAAGCCTCTTCATCTCCCAGTACCTACCGCAACCTACATCCTTCTGAATCTGCTTAGTGTATTCATTCTTGGTCTCCCTCTACGATTTTTACCCTCCACGCTGCCCTCTAATACTAAATTGGTGATCCCTCGATGTCTCAGAACATGTCCTACCAACCGATCCCTTCTTCTAGTCAAGTTGTGCCACAAACTCCTCTTCTCCCCAACCCTATTCAATACTTCCTCATTAGTTATGTGATCTACCCATCTAATCTTCAGCATTCTTCTGTAGCACCACATTTTCAAAAGCTTCTATTCTCTTCTTGTCCAAACTATTTATCGTCCATGTTTCACTTCCATACATGGCTACACTCCATACAAATACTTGCAGAAATGACTTCCTGACACTTAAATCTATACTCGATGTTAACAAATTTCTCTTCTTCAGAAATGCTTTCCTTGGCATTGCCAGTCTACATTTTATATCCTCTCTACTTCGACCATCGTCAGTTATTTTGCTCCCCAAATAGCAAAACTCCTTTACTACTTTAAGTGTCTCATTTCCTAATATAATTCCCTCAGCATCACCCGACTTAATTCGACTACATTCCATTATCTCTTTAGAAGTAAGATTACAAAAATAAATAAGTAAGAACTAATGTAATTAATCTTTAGTTGAGCTGTATGGAATGTAATTACCATTTATGTTATTGTGATAGGTTGATCTAAAGTGTTCTACTGACACTAACAAAGAATGGTTTATTGCTGTAGATTGCTTTGCGGATATGACTCTGGAACGTCAGTATCTATCTACATCTACATCTATTTGTAATTATACGCTGCGGAAGTCACTGTACAGTGCATGGCGGATGGTACATCGTACCAATATTACTTCTTTCGTATTGCAGTCGTGTATGGAGCGTGTGGGTTGGCGGTAAACTTTCTTATCTTATGATCACTAAGCGAGATGCTTGGTAATAGCAGGATTATCGCACACTCTTCTTCGAGTAGATTCTTTAAGTTTAGACATCGGGGGATCGCAAGAACTACCTCGTCTTTCTTCCAAGCATCCCCAGTTAAGAGGACCTCTGTCATTTTCATATGGTCTAAGCCGACTTCTTATGATTTTAGCCGTACGTTTTTGAATTTGTCAGGGTGTATACGACCCGGGACAACCGGGAAAAACCCGGGAATTTTTCGAAATTCCGGGAATTTTTCATTGTTTTAGCTTTCATTAATTTTTTGTAATTTTGACTGGTAAGAATTGATTCTCTAGCAAAGAATGTTACTGTATCCTGCTACTGGAGAATGATACTGCAGCAATAAAATATAAACGAGAAAAAAAATAAAACTTTAGTGGCAAAGGAAATGCGCCATTTATAACAACAAAACACCGTGCACGCACAAGCGTCTGCAAACAGCAAAAATATGTCAAACGCCTTAGGGCGAAGACTATGTAATTCTTCGTAACAATAAACTGTTTTCAATGAGCGTGACATCACGACTGTTTACATTAGGTTCGTTTGACCAGTTGCCAGTGGGCTCACGCGCATGCGCAGTTGACTCCCGCATGAGCAGTACCTTCTCCCGCTTCGCGTTGTATCGCCAGTGAGCAGCAAGCAGCCAGATGCTAACGGGAAAAATTTTTCTCGCGCGCCCTAACTGCCAGATTCGCGCATGCGCAGAGTTGTCTGAGGTATAGTGGAAGGAAGTTAGTCTCGACGTGACCCGTGTTTGCGTTAAGTGATTTCGCTGTTTCCTCTTGGTTTACAGCTCCCACGACAAATGAAAACAAAACGGATTTCTGCGGCCGGGAGCTATCAAGTGAATTATAATACATTCTCGTAATTACGGAGGGCAAAAATATATTATTAGTTTCAGTTTTCTGATTTTATTTTATTTCCAAATTATTAGCAGTCAAGCATTTTTGGCCTTGCAAAACAATGAAGTTATTTTTGTCAGTTTGCTAAAGAAATTTGGCTTTATTAATATTTCCGCTGAGGCAATCAATTTCTTTGAAACAAAATGTTTCGTTCCACAGTATTGGCTAGTTCCAACTGTTCGCTGAATTTCAAGTGCACGTTATAATCTTCTACCATGTATGGCAAAATAAAGAACCAAATATGAGATAGTATAGTACTGGTACTCCAAGAAAATTTACACCCCAAAAATCACACTGAAAAGCTTAATATCAGATGGGACCTACTTCATTGTAAATCTGGAAAAAAACGATGTGCACCTCGAGCTGAATTATGCCTTTTAGCTAGGTTTACGAAATTCCAATGCTTTTGGAATATCCTCTGATGTCCTGTTTCTTTTATGGCGTAATGTAAGCTCTCTTAGTGCTTTGTACATACGAACATGCGGGCTTCCTACACCACTGCAGCTGTCCCCGCGCAATAATGCGTTTTCTGGCGCTCTCTGGCAACTGCTAAATCGAATCTATTTCTAACCGTCTCGGGATAGTATTGCGAACCGTGGTTCGAAAAGCGTTACTTTCGAAGTAAATTTCTTTTTACGCAAAATGAATTATGTTACGTGTGAGAAAGTGGGATTAATTTCCCTTGCTCCTTGCTCCAACTACCATTCCGCATTCAGAGTCTGTTAATTCCCGTCGTGCGACCATAATCACGTCGGAAACCTTTTTACATGAATCACCTGAATGCAAATGATAACTCCGCCAATGCACTGCCCTTTTTATACCTTCTGTACGCTACACTACCGGCGTCTGTATATGTGTATATCGCTGTCCCATGTCTTTCGTCGCCTCAATGGATAGTGTTCACGTACTCAGTCGTAATACGTCGAATATGCATATCTACATCTACATAGATGCTACGCAAGCCACCGTGCGCTGCGTAGCGGGGGTACCCTGTACCACTACTTGTCATTTCTCCCCCTGTTCCACTCGCTAATAGAGCAATAGAAAAACGATTGTCTGTACGCCTCTGTATGAGCCCTAACTTCTCGTATTTTTTCTTCGTGGCCCTTACGCGCGATATATGTTGGCGGCAGTAAAATAGCTCGGCAGTCAGCTTCGATTGCCGCTTCTCAAAATTTTCTCAATAGTGTTTCTCGAAAAGAACGTCGCCCTTTCCTCTAGGGATTCCCGTTGGAGTTCCCGAAGCACCTCCGTAACACTTACATGTTGTTCGAACCTACCGGTAATAAATCTAGCCGCCCGCCTCTGAATTGCTTCGACGTCTTCCTTCAATCCGACCTTGTACGGATCCCAAACACTCGAGCAATACTCAAGAATAGGTCTCACCAGTGTCCTATATGCGGTCTCCTTTGCAAGTGAACCACTCTTTCCAAAAATTCTCCCAAGAGACCAATAAACCGAAGTCGACCATTTCCCTCCCCGACCACAGTTTTCACATGCTCGTTCCACCTCGTATCACTTTGCAACGTTACGCCAGAAATTTGAACGACTTGACTGTGTCAACCAGGACACTAGTAATACTGTATCCGAACATTTTTCATCCTATTCATCCGCATTAACTTATATTTTTCCACATTTAGGGCTATCTGCAATTCATCAGACCAACTGGAAATTTTGACTTAAGTCGTCTTGAGTCTTCCTACAGTCACTCAAATTCGACAACTTACCCGTCGTTTCCGGGCCTGAGCTTATTAGGATTATTTGGTTGTTTAATCATCACCTACTTGCCCATCATCCGTAACTATAACCATTCCATCACCCTTTATGTTGTGGGACTACCTTGGGGTACACATCCAGTGTTCTCAATATTTGTCTTCCGTTACCTGCCCAGATAGCCGTGCATGTAAAAGCGCCTCTTCCAGGATGGGGAGGTGCGTCGCGACGAGGGTCGGTGTGCTTACAAGCCTGGACATTGTTTTTTGGGCCGTTTCCCCCATTTCATTAGGTGAATACCGGGCTGGTACCCGAGTCCCCCCTTCCCCCCTTAGTTACACGATTCGCAAACATTCAGAAAGCTATCGCTCAGTTTTAAATGGCTAATACCACACGCAGACAGTTGGGGTGCACATATTCCGCCCCGGGATGAGGGGGTTGTAACGGGGTGGCGACAACAAAGGCATCCGGCCACCCGTAAAATTAACCACGCCAAAACTTTTACTAACCATTCCGACTCTGCGTCAGTGCATGACTAAGGCACAAGAAAAAGAATAATATTTGTCTCCTTTAAGAATGACGTTAATGGCAAGGAATGTAAGGGCACTAAAGGGGAACTACGATGCGTTAGAGGAAGCAGCAATAGAAGTAGGTTTAGAAGTAAACATAAACAAAACAAAGTATATGGTGATCGTGGAGCCCAATATAGACGGACAAAAGAATTCAATAGTAACGAATTGAAAATAAAATGAAGGAGTGAAAACATTTAAATATTTCGGTTTTGTAATAACGGAGAACAATAAAGTAGCAGTAGAAATTCAAGAAAGGATAGCGAGTGGAAACCGTTGCTGTTTTGCCTTGCAGAATGTATTTAATTCCAGGAATGTTAGTAGGAATACAAAAATCAAAATACACACGACCATATTAAGACCTATAGTAATATATGGATTAGAAGGCTGACTATTGACATTAAAGGAGGAGAACTGGTTATTGAGATGGGAAAGAAAGATCCTGAGAAGGATTTTTGGAGCAGTGAGAGAGGAAGATGGCTGGAGAGTAAGGACAAATGTAGGAAGCTAACACTTTTTGAACAGATGGATATTGTTGTTAAAATTAAGGAGGGAAGAATAAGATGGGCAGGATATGTACAGAGAATGCAAGTGGAGTGTCAAAGTTTTATGGGAAAACCTGGCGGGAGAAGAAGAGGTAGACCCAAGAAAAGGTGGCTGGACGATATGGAAGGAGATCTAAAGGCGATGAGAATAAGAAGTTGGAGAAGGTAGGCAATGAACAGAGAAGAATGGAGGCAGGTGACACAGGAGGCCATGGTTCTTCAAGGACTATAGAGCCAACCAAGAAGAAGAATAACGTGCTGTGTAATATTTGCCAAGAAATTTTAATCAGTGCAAGAGAGTATCGGCAACCACTGGCAGGTCGTGCACCTCGCAGCAGCGAAGCGAGTGGTTGCGTCATGGGCGGTACCGGGCACGCGGAGAGACTTGTTTCCGCGGCGCAGACAGTAGCCGTGGCTGGGCCGCGCCGTGAACCTTGACCCCTGCACCTCGTGCTGCCTGCCTGCCCTCTTCGCCATCACTACCGCGGCCGCTGTCTACCGCCCTACACTAACATGGGAGCGGTGCTGTTGCGTGGCTCGTCTCACTTGTCTTAAATGAAAATCTGATAATCTTTGAAACATTGCTGACCCACAGATCCTATTGACTCACATTACCACCACCAGCAACTAGAGTTTACGTATTTCACCTTATTTTCAGAGGTCAAATATTGTTTGTAAAAAAATTGCAGCACCGAGAAGGTGGCATGTGATTGTATTTTTTTTTTTTTTTTCGTTTTGCTTTAGGGCGCAAAAACAACGAGGGTCATACGCGCCCAGAACCGTAGAAAAAGGAGTTAAAAGCAACTACACGTTAGGCACAATCGTCGGAAGGAAAGACACCTAAAAACAGGTACTTAGAGAAATGTCCAGAAAGTACGCCATAGAGAAACAGAGGTCCTGAACTAAATATTAAATGTCCTTCGCCATATTGCTACACGGATACAAAGTAAAACGCGGTCGACAGCCCGCGCGTCGCTCGCTAAAGCGGCCGATAACTCAGCGTAAACATAAATTGGAACGTAGTGGTTAAAAAAAGGGCATTCCGTCAGGTAATGGCGAACCTTCAAAGGGTGAAGGCAATGATCACAAAGTGGTGGGGGAGCACTATTTAACAAATGGCGGTGACTAAAAAAACATTGCCCAATACGCAACCTGGCTAAAATGATCTCCTCTCACGTTGAGAGGGCGGAGAGGAGGTCGTTGAAACTCCTGGGAGAGGCTTAATTTCCCTTGTAATGAAATTTATTTCGCAGATTAGGAATATAACAATAGACAAATAATTAGAATTACAAAACTGTACATGGACACTGAGCGTGAGAATTCAGTTGGGACTGAAGTTACAGCGTGCTGCAATCAGAGCCTCTAGACGACGTGTCATGGAATCAAAAAGGGTTGGCATATGCTGTTGGGCAACACACTGCTACGCGGTTTGCAGGCGCGTTAACAATGTATCGACAGTGGTTGCAGGAGGACCAGAGTGAACAAGTTGCCGACCGACCATATCTGACATATGTCCGAAGGCAACGTGTCAGGCGATCGTGCAGGCCAGTCAAGCAGTGGTACCCGTCGTTCTTCGATGAAGGTTTTCACATTCCTCACCGCTTGTGGCGTGTCATTGTGCCGATGAAATTCGCTGATGGAAAAACAAATCGCAACACCAAGAAAGAGTTGTGTGACATAAACGAAAGTTGGTTGGCGTGTTTCTACAGCTAAAAGATGATTTCAATTAAAATTTCGTGCTAGTAGCGCCACAATGAGGATGCGAATCAGGTTTGCTTTAAATCACGCTGTAACGGCCGTGAGCGTTAGTTACCTTTGAGTTTGGACGTGATGAGTTAATGTTAGTCAAGAATACCTTTAGACGACAAAGACGCCGTTATCAAAACCTCATTGAGTTAGAACGAAGTCCTGTAAGAGGGCTACGAGAGCCTGGATATTCCTTCTGCGACACTGCAGAGAGACTTGGCAGGAGTGTAGCCACTGTACATAATTGCAGGCAGCGGAGGTCACGAGAATCTATGGTCGCGAGGGAGCCGGCCTCTGTGGTCGAGCGGTTCTAGGCGCTTCAGTCTGGAACCGCGCTGCTGTTACTGTTGCATGTTCGAATCCTGCCTCGGGCATGGATGTGTGTGATGTCCTTAGGTTAGTTAGGTTTAAGTAGTTCCAAGTCTAGGGGACTGATGACCTCAGATGTTAAGTCCCATAGTGCTTAGAGCCATTTGAACCATTTTGTCGCGAAAGGGTCGGGCTCTCGACGAGCACGTGTGTGTACAGAGAAGGAAGGCCACCGTGTTCGCCCTATGGCTCTGGCGCATCGTACTGCAACTGCAGCAGCAATTTGAGAAGCAGTTGGCACCAGAGTGACACAACGAACTGTTACTTCAAAGACAGCTCCGAGACAGCCGCCCTGTAGCGTCCATCCCACTGACGCCAAACCACCGCGGTATGCGACATCAGTGGTGTCAAACGAGAGCTCATTCGAGGGCTGGGTAGAGGTCTGTTGTGTTTCCTGATGAAAGTTGCTGCTGTCTCGGTGCCAGTAATGGCGGTATTTTGGTTAGGAGGAGGCCAGTTAAGGGCCTGCAACCAACCTGTCTGCGTCCTAGGTACACTGCATCCAGTTCTAGAGTTATAGGGCGGGGTGCGATTTCTTATGACAGAAGGAGCACTCTCGTGGTTACCCCGCACTCCCTGACTTCAAAATTGTTCGTCAATCTGGTCATTCGACCTGTTGTGCTTCCATTCATGAACACCATTCCAGCGGATGTTTTCCAGCAGGATAACGCTTACCCACATACAGCTTTTGTTTCTCAACATGTGCTACAGAGTGTCGACATGTTGCCATCTCCTGCTCGATCACCAAATCTGTCTCCAATTGAGTACATATGGGAGTACATCATCGGATGACAATTGTAGCGCCATCCACAACCAGCAATAACCGTCCCTGTATTGACCGACTAAGTGCAGCAGGCATGGAACTCCATCCCATAACTGGCTTCAAGCATCTGTACAACACAGTGCCAGCTTGCATTCAACATTCTGGCGGTTACACCGGTTATTAATGTACCAGAATTTCACCTTTATAATGAATTATTTGGTCTTACATTAACCTATGATCTTGCAGTGTTAAATACTTAAATATGTTACCTAGACAAATGTAGTCCCTAAATTTCGTTACTCTACAATAGTTACATTTTGGTGTTCGATTTTTTTTCCGTCAGTGTATGACACGTGTCCTGCCTGCAAAAAAGGACAGTGCTTCGGGCTCTTAAAATCTCCCTGGTGTAGCGATTACTGTTCATATGGCTCTCAATATGTAAGAAGCGAGATCGCTTGTTGTCAGTGGCGCCCCAAAACATCAAACGTGGCGTTTGTTATGCCGCTCAACAATTCAATCTGTCCGATTACGTCCACTACGGTAGCGTGTAACACGTACGTGGCCATGACTAGAGGTTAAGTTGTAGCGTGACTCGTCCGAAAACATTTTTCCATTCAATACGGAAGTGACGGCGTTCATGAGCTTATTGAGGCTTCGACGGTTTCTTGTCAATGGACGCAGGCGCATTGGCATGTGTCAGCAGGCGTTGGCGAACCGTCGACGCAAAAAGTTCCACACTCGTTACTGTAGTCTAACTTCGAGTCAAAACTGTTTAGTCAGTTACCGCCATGCAGAGATGATTTTGGTCATCCCACTCTGTGGTCCCATTGGGTCACTCTGTGGTCCCATTGTGTAGTCCACTACCCACTTGTCTCTAAAATACGAGTCTTCTATCCACTGGTTCCCCACACGCATCACTATGGGACAGCGTGCCCTGTACGAGCCACAGTGTTGCGGTACAACAAACCTATTTCCTATAGACTTGTGGTCGGTAAACCTGCGGCTTACGAGCCACATACCGATCTCCGCCTCTGTGAGAGTGGCTCTTTCACATAATTCCACGTATGCGGGAGCACGTATAGTGCTAAGGCTCTTTAATCGTCGCCAGTTTGAAGACTTATTAATTGAAATGGAGAGTGAGTACGCAGATCTTGCCTGCATAACAAGATACGTTTGGCCGCAGTGGCCGAGCGGTTAAAGGCGCTACAGTCTGGAACCACACGACCGCTACAGTCGCAGGTTCGAATCCTGCCTCGGGCATGGATGTGTGTGATGTCCTTAGGTTAGTTAGGTTTAAGTAGTTCTAAGTTCTAGGGGACTTATGACCACAGCAGTTGAGTCCCATAGTGCTCAGAGCCATTTGAACCAAGATACGTTCGTCTTCAAGAGGAAACATTTCGCTTCGATATTAACAGGAAGGGTTTTTCCTTTAGAAGGGTGTTTCCTACACAGAACTAACGAACGATCAGTGGATCCAAAATTTTATTTCATGACACTTTACGTGTGATCTAAATTGGCTAAATCGCAAACTACAGGGGAAAGGAGAGAGAATTCTTCAACGTTAGAGGAAGGTATTTCTTTGCTCTAGGTTTTGAAAGAGAAACTTTTTCGAAGTCCGTTGAAAAATCTCTAAGAATGTAATTCTGGTATTGATATTTGCTGTTTCAAAACAATACTTTTAAATGGGGCCGGCTGGAGTGGCCGAGCGGTTCTAGGCGCTACAGTTTCGAACCGCGCGACCGTTACGGTCGCAGGTTCGAATCCTGCCTCGGGCATGGATGTGTGTGATGTCCTTACGTTAGTTAAGTTTAAGTAGTTCTAAATTATAGGGGACTGATGACCACAGCAGTTAAGTCCCATAGTGCACAGAGCCATTTGAACCATTTTTTTTTAAAAATGGGAATGAAGCTTGCCTCAGCAGGTTTCAGGAATTAAAAAACTGCAAAACGACGTTAGTCTTTGTTAAAACAAAAAAAAAATTTGTCACTGTAACAAAATTAAAATTTTCTCCGTTTAATATTGGTAACTTCGAAATGGAATTGCTGGATTTAAAAAACAAAGAACTATGGAGCTCCAAATTGTAAGTCTGTGTGCTGATGTAGAAATATTGGAGGAAAAACAAATGTGAACTTTGTTCATCGTACAAGCGGTCTGCTTTGCAAGACCTGAAGCAGGAAGAAAGATATGTCGATTTTTAACACCTGGAATAATATTCCTGACTTACATAATCAGCTGAAAAAATCCGCGTTTTCCCTTCAGTTTTCGTGTCCGAGTCCACGTATTATTCATACGAAATCATTTTCAAGCATGAACTTTACCAAGAGTAAACTGAGAAGTTGTTTTATTTATGAGAACCTGGAATGGTGTCTAAAATTAAAAACAACAACGTTCAATACAAAGTTGTGGTGACTTCAATCTATCCTCGATATGCTGGAAAAATTATACGTTTAAAGCCGGCGGCAGGCATGAAACGTCGTCCGAAATTGTACTGAATGGTTTCTCAGAAAATTATTTTGAAAAATTAGTTCATGAGCCCACTCGGAGCGTAAATGGTTGCGAAAGAATACTTGACCACTTAGCAACAAATAATGCTGGACAAATTGCGAGTATCATGACGTATACAGGGATTAGCGACCACAAGGCAGTTGCTGCTAGGCTGAATACCGTAACATCCACAACCATCAAAAAGAAACACAAAAGGACATATATATTTAAAAAAGCTGATAAAAATGCTCTTAACGCCTTTTAAGAGACAATCTCCACTCCTTCCGATCTGATCATGTAAACATAGAAAAGATGTGGAATGATTTCAAAGAGATAGTATCGACGGCAATTGGGAGATATATATCACTTAAATCAAAAGTGAAGGTATCGATCCTCCATGGCACACAAAACGGGTCAGATCGCTGTGGCAGAAGCAACGAAAAAAGCATGCCAAATTTAAAAGAACGCAAAATCCCCAAGATTGGCAAAGTTTTGCAAAAGTTCGAAATATAACGCGTACCTCAATGTGAGATGCTTTTAATAATTTCCACAACGAAACTCTGTCTCGGAATCTGGTAGAAAACCCAAATAGATTCTGGCCATACATAAAGCACATAAGTGGCAAGAACCAATCAATACCTTCACTGCGCGATAACAACGGTGAAATCTCTGATGACAGTGCCACTAAAGCGGAGTTACTAAACACGGTTTTCCGAAACTCCTTCAGCAAAGATGACGAAGTAAATATTCCTGAATTCCAATCAAGAACAACTACCAAGATGAGAAACATAGAAGTAGATATAGTCGGTGTAGCAAAGCAGCTTAAATCACTTAAGGGGCTCCGGAAAGGCTCAAAATCATGAAAAGTTCAATTTTTACTTTTTTGCGTTTTCTGAATCTGCAGACTATTACCTTTTAATAGATATATAATTTATTCAATTCCGAAGATTACAACTATTTTAAATTTTTTTTTGAAATGTGTTCTACATGGGCGTGACCCACTGTGGCGCTGTTAAACTGCTGTCAAATGGTGTTATTATTAACGTCCGTGTTCATCAGGTACATTTTAGTGATGTGAGATAAAGTATGTGTTGTGGCTAACCTGTGATGGTTCAATATATATCGCTGGTGTGATTGTCGATTGTTTAATGTTTATTTACTCTGTCGTTATCTCGAAAATATTCGTAATTAATTCTGTTTCTTGAGTCTCTGTTTTGTTGAAGTATAATAATGAGTAAAAGTAAAGTTATTAGAAATCCTCTGAAGGCTTTTAAGAAAAGGAGAAATGTTGGAAAGCCAAAGGTATGTGTTATTAGTGTAAACAATAAAGACGATAACCAAGTGAGTGAACCCAACCTCTCAAGTACACCTGCCCATAGCAGTCAAAGTGGGAAAGAAAATACTTCACAGAAGAAGCTTGGTTCAATGAGTGAAAACTATGAATGTTTTATGGGCGAATCGGATGTGAATGAAATATTTGATATGTCGGTTCTCAAAGGAATTTTTTCAAACTGTGTAAGATGTATTCATTGTAGTGAAGTTGGTCTGGAACTCTCCATAATAAAGCACCTAGGACTTGCTAGTGAAATACAACTGAAATGTGATAAGTGTTCATACATGACCACCTTTTGGAACAGTGTTGCAGTAACTGCAACTGAAGAAAATGGTAGCAAAATCTACGAACACAACAACGAGCGATGCTTGCTTTAGACAAGGAACGCCTTCGGGCTGCAGACAGGGCTGCAAAGAGTCTAGAAATACAAGCAAGAGTAAACAGGAGGAGGAACAAGAGGAAGCTGGAGGAGGAGTTTGCAGAGGATGAAGATAATCCATCCTATGGACCTGGAATGCACTAAAAAGTTAATCCAATCTTTGTCGCTCGATTCCCAAAACTTTTATTTTCTCATACTAATTACATGTTTTCTAAGGATCTTCCAAACATATTTGTTTAAAACTTTCAGTAAATGTTACACAGTACCTTCTGCATAATTTAACACAGCCTTTTTCCAAAAAACTGTATATTTTTGAATATATAAATAAAAAATTGCAAAAAAAATGTTGTGAATTTTCATTACAATTGACAAAAAATCATCTTTAATAACTGAACTAAAATTTTGTAAAATCCCTGTGTTAAGTTGTAACCCATATTCCAATAAATAATCTGTAAAAAGTTCAACTTCCTACCTCAAATACTTTATGAGGAAAGATGTAATTTATAAGCGTTATTTTAACATTGCAAGTATAGGGCGTTCCGGAGCCCCTTAATAAAGCCAAGGCTTCCGATCCAGATTGTATACCAGTCACATTCCTCTCAGTGTATGCAGATAAAATAGCTCGATAGCGAGCAATTACATACAACCAGTCTCTCTCAGAAAGATCCGTACCTAAATATTAGAAAATTGCTCAAGTCACACCAATACCCAAAAAGGGAAGTAGGAGTAATCAGCTGCATTACAGACCCATATCACTAACGTAGATTCGCAGTAGGATTTTATAACATACTGTATTCGAACATTATGAAGCCCCTCGAAGAAAGCGATTTATCGACACATAGTCAGCACGGATTCAGAAAACAATATTCTTGTGAAACACAGGTAGCTCTTTATACTCATGAAGTAATGAGTGCTATCGACAGGGGATGTCAAATTGATTCCATATTTTTAGATTGCCAGAGGGCTTTCGACAGCGTTCCTCCCAAGCGTCTTCCAACCAAACTGCGTGCCCATGGAATATCGCCTCAATTGTGCGACTGGATTCGTGATTTCCTGTCAGAAAGGTCACAGTTCGTAGTAACAGACGGAAAGTAATCGAGTAAAACAGAAGTAATATCCGGCGTTCCCCAAGGAAGTGTTATAGGCCCTCTATTGTTCCTGATATATATTAACGACATAGGAGACAATCTGAGTAACCCTCTTACATTGTTTGGAGATGATGCTGTCGTTTACCGGCTTGTAAAGTCATCAGATGACCAAAACGAATTGCAAAATGATTTCTGCATTGTGCGAAAAGTGGCAATTGATGCTGAATAAAGAAAAGTGTAAGTTATTCACATAAGTAGTAAAAGAAATCCGCTAAATTTCGATTACGCGATAAGTCACACAAATCTGAAGGCTGTAAATTCAACTAAGTACTTAGAGATTACAATTACAAATAACCTAAATTGTAACGATCACCTAGATAATGTTGTGGGTAGAGCAAACCAAAGACTGCGATTCATTGGCAGAACACTTAGAAGGTGCAACAGGGGAGGCTGCTTACACTACGCTTGTCCGCTTTATTATGGAGTATTGTTGTGCTGTGTGGGATCCGCATCAGGTGGGACTGACGGATGACATCGAAAAAGTACAAAGAAGGGCACCTCGTTTTGTATTATCGCGAAATAGGGGAGATATTGCCACAGACATGGTACGTGAATTGGAGTGGCAATCATTAAAACGAAGGCTTTTTTTAGTTGCGACTGATCTTCTCATGAAATTTCAATCACCAGTTTTCTCCTCCTATTGCGAAAACATTCTGTTGGCACCAACCTACATAAAGAAGTGATCATCACAATAAAGTCAGAGAAATCAGAGGTTGCACAGAAATATTTAAGAGCTCGTTTTTCCTGCGCGACATTCGAGAGTGGGACGGTAGAGAGACAGTACTGGCGAAGCAAGTGCAACGGGCGTGGATCTCCATCCAACCAACTGACCTCCGGAACCTGTACCGCCAGAATGTTGGCTACAAGCATGCACGTTTTGCATACTTGCAACCAACATTCTGGCGGTTATACTGGTTATTCATGTACCAGCATTTCACATTTGCAGTGGCTATCTTGCGTTTATATTACTCTGTGATCTTGCAATGGCAATCACTTAAATATTTTAGCTAGATAAATGTAATCCCGAAATTTCATCACTATACGTTGATTAATTTTTTGTATTGTGATTTTTTCCGTCATTGTTTTAGCTGGTACTCGTGGCTGTAATATTTGCTTTATTCACAACTGCAGTTTTGGCCTTTGCGCTATTCTAAAAATGATAATGCGTCGTGGAAGTCGCAGAGCTACTTGTGCCGTTGATATCGAAGTGAACGTCGACTACAATGGTGCATCAAAGCCAAAAGACAAACTGCGGTATAGCAGCGTATCCTGCAGGTAAACCATGGGCAGGCAGACAGGTGTCATAAATAATATCTTCCGAGTTACTTTAAGATTGACACTTGCGTCTGCGCTTGCAATTGAGCTTGGGGATCAGGCAGGCCTGTTGTGTCTGCATCTGTGTTAATTACGGCGGAAGGACGGAAAGAACTAGAATTTGCTCGGCAATGTAGAACTTGCACTGCTGCTGAGCTGCGACTGGTAGAATATTCGGACCACGAAAAATCTGCATTCATTGCTTCAAAAATCTTTTGCAGGGGGAAGAGGGTGGTGTTCATCGCATTTTCTACCGTCACGGAATCATGTGGAAGGCATTCTTGACGGCGTGTTCGTAGATCCACTTTGCGTATACTTAATGTCAGTCTTTAGCGGGAAGTCCTGTATCCTACAGCAAGGTATAACACCGTGTCAGAAGATTGGCTGTACCAGTAAATGGAGAGAAGAGCACGGCCGACACTTCTTAGTATTCCCTGTAGGCATTCAAAAGCCAAACGGACTCAACGCCCTGAGCGCCAAAGCACAAATACCACGCTGATAGTGTGCTCATTTCTCGGAATCGGTACCGAAGGACGGCCTGTACATCAGTTTTCATGTAGTAAATCAATTATTTCTGGAAGACGTAGAGATGCTTTTGGCGTTCGCCGAAGAATGTTCAAAGTCTTCCAAAATAGATGATGACGTTAAAAGACTTATCATATTACAAAAGTGAAGCTCTTGCTAATATTACGCGTTCAAAGTCTAGTCATATTTGGAAACGTTCCGTAACATACACTTGTATCCAACTGTTGGAAAAGAGGCATGTGAAAGCAATAAAAATGTTATCATCTTGTTGAATTTCGAATCCATTGTTGTCAATTTTTCCCTCCATGTTTACTAAATAAATATAGATTTCATTACTCCGCGTTCGACAGAAATTCCATCGTTGTTTGGGAACATGAAGTCCGCGAATGGTTGCAAATGGTCTCTAGATAGCCGAACTTAACCATTTCCAGTCAATGATCGGTTCATTTGGACAAGAGGACTTGGTCCATTCCATGTAAACACAGCCAACTCAATTATGGAGACACCACCAACTTGGACAGCGGCATGTTGACAGCTTGGGTCCTTCGTTTTGTGGGGGTTGCACCACACTCGCACCCTACCATCAGCTCTTACCAACTGAAATCGGAACTCATCTGGTCAGGCCACGTTTTTCAGTCGTCTGGTGTCCAAACAATATGGTCACGAGCCCAGGGGAGGGGCTGCAGGCGTTGCCGTGCTGTTAGCAAAGGCTCTCGCGTCGGTCGTCTGCTGCCGTAGCCCATAAACGCAGAATTTCGCCGCGTGCTCTGAAGGATACGTTCTTCGTACGTCCCACATACATTTCTGCGGTTCTTTCTTGTCTGTTAGTACTGACAACTCTACGCGATGCTGCTGCTCTCCGTCGTTAAGTGAAGGCCGTCGGCCACTGCATTCACCAGGTTGAGAGGTAATGCCTTAAATTCTTGGCACGCTCCCTGGCAACTTCTGAAATGGAATGTCCCATGCGTCTAGCTCCATCTACCATTCCGCGTTCAAAGTCTATTAATTCCTCTCAACGGCCGTACTAATGTCGGAAACCATTTCACATGAATCAACTGAGTGCAAGTGCTTCGCCAGTGCACGCGGTACTTCCGCCATCTGTAAGAGTATACGAGGAGGTGCATATTGCTGTCCCATGACTTTTGTCACGTCAGTGTATAATGGCTGGGTACCTCCTGGAGGATTTGAACTGTGTATAATGAGGGTATTTTTTCAATGTTTAGTGTAGTACTTCCTGTATTCACTAGAAACCATTTATCAGTATAATACATGAAAGATATACTATATGGAAAAACAATTTTATGAAGACACTGTTGTTTCTGTTGTGGTCTTCAGTCTAGAGACTGGTTTGATGCAGCTCTCCATGCTACTCTATCCTGTGCAAGCTCTTCATCTCCGAGTACCTACTGCAACCTACATCCTTCATCTCTTGGTCTCCCTCTACGATTTTTACCCTCCACGCTGCCCTCCAATACTAACTTGGTGATCCCTTGATGCCTCAGAACATGTCCTACCAACTGATCTCTTCTTATAGTCAAGTTGTGCCACAAATTCCTCTTCTCTCCAGTTCTGTTTAGTACCTCCTCATTAGTTATGTGATCTACCCATCTAATCATCAGCATTCTTCTGTAGCACCACATTTCGAAAGCTTCTATTCTCTTCTTGTCTAAACTATTTATCGTCCAGGTTTCACATCCACACATGCCTACACTCCACACAAATACTTTTATAAAAGTCTCCCTGACACTTAAATCTAGACTCGATGTCAATAAATTTCTCTTCTCCAGAAACGCTTTTCTTGCCATTGCCAGTCTACATTTTATATCCTCTCTACCTCGAACATCATCAGTTATTTTGCTCCCTAAATAGCAAAACTCATTTACTACTTTAAGCGTCTCATTTCCTAATCTAATTCCCTCAGCATCAACTGATTTAATTATACTACATTCCATTATCCTCGTTTTGCTTTTGTTGATGTTCATCTTATATCCCCCTTTGAAGACACTATAATACATGAATAACGGTGACTCACAAAGCAGCCGGCCATGTGGCCGAGCGGTTCTAGGCGCTTCAGTCCGGAACCGCGCTGCTGCTACGGTCGCAGGTTCGAATCCTGCCTCGGGCATGGATGCGTGTGAAGTCCCATAGTGCTCAGAGCCATTTTACTGACAAAGACGTAACATTGCCACGCATAATCCCTGAAAGTTAAGATGATGACGATGATGATGAAAATATTCTGAAACTATACTTGATTTCCAGAATGAATTTTGCTCCCTGCGGCGGACTCGGAGTTGACCTGAAACTTTTTGGGCTTTATTTGTTTTAACCGCAATGTTCATACGATCTGCAGAGAAAAGCAAATCAACATCTTCTGAAGATCATCAATATACATAAGAAAAGTTTGAGTCCTAAGATGCAACCATGTGGAGCACTACACGTAAATATGTGACTGATAGACTAGTACAAGCTTATTTCCTGCTGACACTCTGTTTCCGATAAGATACCAGTTCGCAGAATTTTTGTGACGCCATAACATTCTAAAGTACTTATAAGGCTGTGAATTATGCATCTGGAGCAATTTTTCTCCCTTCTGTATGCTGCACTGTTATAGAAAACTGTCATGCCCAGAACTGTGAGAGCGTTACGCTTGCTAATTTGTACTGACTAAGCGCGAAATCGGGAAGAGAGACTTCAAGGACAGATCGAGGAGATACATTCATTACGGAAATTCATGGTTGGCGAGCGGAGGAGAAATCGCTAAGCGCGAGGAAACTGCAGGCTTCTCAGTATCAAGGGACGCTGATTTACGATGCCATTTACGCGATCTCGTACACTGCCTCTAATTGGAGCCGGTATAAAGGTTATTAATTTGCCGCCATTATCGAGTATGTCTCCTTTATTCGAACGCCTACTGCTGCTCAGCAGAGCTACGATACGGCGACTGGAAAACCGCAGATTACACTCTCCCACTAACAGTTGCGCTAAATCAGGGAAGTTGTAGCTGTAATATCTCGTACAGCAATGATTTCTGCTGACTGTTACAGTCGTCTCTTAGCGAGTAGACGTTTAAACGGCGCTGTGGGTACGCGAGTTCCGCATATTCTTGATGGACGAAAACCGTTGGCGTCGAGCTGTACTGCGCCTCCAATTAGGCAGCACGACACGTCCAGTTTTTATGACCGTTCCTTTCATAGAATCACGTAGTCCCATATTTTGTTGGAATACATTACGCGTAGAGAGAAAAGTTGCAAGAGTTTTTGCGGAATGTCAACTTTTTTTCTAAAGAAATTATGCAGGTTGATCAATTTCAGTTAAAAGATTGTGTTTTTGACAGTCTTTAGTCTTTGTGAGCATTGTCAACAAAGTTTAAATCTTCTCATTGAAATCGTCGGGGCATTCATGGCCACTTAGTAATAGAGCGTCAGACGGCATGCGTTTCATGTTACTCATTTAACGTATATTTAAACAAGCTTTTGACGTTTCACCAACAAGAGCAGCGGTATCCCCAAATTATAGTCAGAACCAAGCTAAATCTTTCTCCTACAATGAGCACAATGAATACATAGTTATATTTAGCGTTAAATGTGTCTCGCCTGCGTTACGCAAGAGAGAGTTCGGCGAAGGCGTAGCAGTGTGAAGAAATGATTCATGTATCCCAGTTGGCCTTTCCCATCTCAACCAAGATATGAAGAGTTTCAGACGTCAGCCAGGTTGGCCGAGCGGTTAAGGCGCCAGACTTAAGTTCTGGTTCCCGAGAGGGAGCGTGGGTTCGAACCCCACACCTGGCAAAATTTTAATAATATAGTGGACAAAAGATTCAAAGAAGAATTGCGTAATAGAAACGAAATTATGCATGGAACGCTAGTAGATGTCAAAATCGGGTGACTTGAAGGCTAAGGATGAACTGAAATCTTTATAGCGAGCAGGGCACAGTGGTAACAAACAATAAAGGCTAAGCTGAATCTACAGTTCAAGAATTTCAACCACCGACATGGCGTTCTTGGGAAACGATCTAGTTAGGTTATTGTCATAGATTGCATAACTTACATTCCTAATATCTTGAGTGTTATATGAATTTTGATGAATTATAAAACTCTTACGAGAGGCTGCATACCACCATTGGAAGAACTCTGATTGGGAAAGAAGAAGAGAGACTCAAATGAAAGTTTACGAGATGATAGTTTCTACATTGTTTTAAATGTTAGACGGATCGACCCAAAGAAGAAAGATGTTAAGGAAACACAAAAATCTGCAATGAGATCTCTCAGGTCATTAAAACAAAAAAATCAAAAATTATTCCATAAGAACTAGGCGTGTTATTGGAACAGAAAGAAACAATACGAAACGAGGTTTAGTGGAAAGAAAAACTTCTGTGATTGTCGGGGACAAGGCTTCCAAAGCAATTCCACGTTACATTTCCTCAGGAAGAAGATTTGTACAAGGACTATATGGTGAAACCCATCCTAAACTTGGTAAGTAATAGTAATGATTATGGTAATGATAATAACCAGCAGCAGACATTCGAAAAAGAAAATTAAAATTCGAAAAAGAAAATTAAAATTTTATAGTTGTATCCATAGACTGCCAACAAGACTTTTCCACAAACTTTGAAAATGTATGGAAAAATAAGCACTGAGTTCAGCAAGTCAAAAAAGATCTTCAAAGAGCTCAGATAAAGTCATAGTAGTGTCTGGTGTCTATCGTATTCCTTGCAGTTGTGGCATGTCATATATTGGTCAGACAATCAGGACTGTGGAAGACCGGTACACTGAACATAAGCGTCACACACGCTCACAACAGTCGAGCAAATCCGCTATTGCAGAACATTGCCTTGACAACAGTCATCCTATGGAATACAACAACACGGAGATTCTGGCTTGCACGTCCAGCTATTGGGATAGTGTCATTAAGGAAGCTGTTGAAATCAAACTGTCAAGCAATCTTATAAACAGAGATGGTGGATTTTGTCTAAATGCTGCTTGGAATCCGGCTCTGTCTCTCATCAAAAAACAGAGGGACATAATTAGGGCTACCTCACGTGTTGATTAATAGTCACTATCGATATTTCTGATGTTGGTTATCTTTGTTTGTGTGCTGACTTTACGGTTACTTGTTCTGTGTGGTATCTTCCTTGTTTCTCCTCTTTGACCCGAGGTATTAAATTCCCTTGCACACTGCTTCCTCCTTGCAGTTGTGCCTTTTAAACACCCCCACAGATTCTATGTGTGTCCAAACTACTGCAACAAATACACTGTGCAAAAAAACCTTACCACTTTTTAGGATCCTTGTAATTGTCTCCTATGTGAAAAAAAGGACACAACTCAGAAGTTCGTGTGAGACGGGTTAATGATATCACATGGCATCAGATTTCACAACTACTATGCGCAAGGCCATCGTTGGCGTTTCACACAATGGCAAGGTCATCACACCCCCCTCTTATTGACATTTCACGCCCTCTTTTGACACCTTTGCGATGGAGGTCAGAATCGCAACACACAACGTTGGAAACATACGGTTTTATTGTGGGTGGCGGAGGAAAACATTTCAGACGCACCGCCTCTCAGAATCGACACGTAAAACCCTCAGTAGGTGGCACAAAGAGCGTCAGTGAAACCACGAATTATCTTCGGGCGTTGATTCCCATACTTTTTGTAGTTGAAAACGACAGTTTGCAGTGCAGTGAGCAACAGGACGACGTTCTTGACAACGTTCGATTGCCGACCCCCCGCCCCCACGATTCAACCCTACTCTAAGGACGTAGTAGGGCTACAACTTCATTGAACGTGATCTGACCCCTTTGGAGTGTAATACGACCGCAATTTTTGTGCTGGTATACATGGTAGAATCACTAGGGATTAGATTAGATTAGATTAGATTACTACTAGTTCCATGGATCATGAATACGATATTTCGTAATGATGTGGAACGAGTCAAATTTTCCAATACATGACATAATTAGGTTAATTTAACAACATACTTAAGTTAATATAACAACTTTATTTTTTTGTGTTTGTTTATTTTTATTTTTTTATTTTTTTTATTTTTTTAATATTTTTTTTTCTTAATTTATATCTGAAAATTCCTCTATGGAGTAGAAGGAGTTGTCATTCAGAAATTCTTTTAATTTCTTCTTAAATACTTGTTGGTTATCTGTCAGACTTTTGATACTATTTGGTAAGTGACCCAAGACTTTAGTGCCAGTATAATTCACCCCTTTCTGTGCCAAAGTTAGATTTAATCTTGAATAGTGAAGATCGTCCTTTCTCCTAGTATTGTAGTTATGCACACTGCTATTACTTTTGAATTGGGTTTGGTTGTTAATAACAAATTTCATAAGAGAGTATATATACTGAGAAGCTACTGTGAATATCCCTAGATCCTTAAATAAATGTCTGCAGGATGATCTTGGGTGGACTCCAGCTATTATTCTGATTACACGCTTCTGTGCAATAAATACTTTATTCCTCAGTGATGAATTACCCCAAAATATGATGCCATATGAAAGCAATGAGTGAAAATAGGCGTAGTAAGCTAATTTACTAAGATGTTTATCACCAAAATTTGCAATGACCCTTATTGCATAAGTAGCTGAACTCAAACGTTTCAGCAGATCATCAATGTGTTTCTTCCAATTTAATCTCTCATCAATGGACATACCTAAAAATTTGGAATATTCTACCTTAATTATATGCTTCTGATTAAGGTCTATATTTATTAATGGCGTCATACCATTCACTGTATGGAACTGTATGTACTGTGTCTTATCAAAATTCAGTGAGAGTCCGTTTACAAGGAACCACTTAGTAATTTTCTGAAAGACAGTATTGACAATTTCATCAGTTAATTCTTGTTTGTCAGGTGTGATTACTATACTTGTATCATCAGCAAAGAGAACTAACTTTGCCTCTTCATGAATATAGAATGGCAAGTCATTAATATATAATAAGAACAACAAAGGACCCAAGACTGACCCTTGTGGAACCCCATTCTTGATAGTTCCCCAGTTTGAGGAATGTGCTGATCTTTGCATGTTACGAGAACTACTTATTTCAACTTTCTGTACTCTTCCAGTTAGGTACGAATTAAACCATTTGTGCACTGTCCCACTCATGCCACAATACTTGAGCTTGTCTAGCAGAATTTCATGATTTACACAATCAAAAGCCTTTGAGAGATCACAAAAAATCCCAATGGGAGGTGTTCGGTTATTCAGATCATTCAAAATTTGACTGGTGAAAGCATATATGGCACTTTCTGTTGAAAAACCTTTCTGGAAACCAAACTGACATTTTGTTAGTACTTCATTTTTACAGATATGTGAAGCTACTCTTGAATACATTACTTACTCAAAAATTTTGGATAAAGCTGTTAGAAGGGAGATTGGACGGTAATTGTTGACATCAGATCTATCCCCCTTTTTATGCAAAGGTATAACAATAGCATATTTCAGTCTATCAGGGAAAATGCCCTGTTCCAGAGAGCTATTACACAGGTGGCTGAGAATCTTACTTATCTGTTGAGAACAAGCTTTTAGTATTTTGCTGTAAATGCCATCAATTCCATGTGAGTTTTTGCTTTTAAGCAAGTTTATTATTTTCCTAATTTCAGAGGGAGAAGTGGGTGAGATTTCAATTGTATCAAATTGCATAGGTATGACCTCTTCCATTAACAGCCTAGCATCTTCTAATGAACACCTGGATCCTACTATATCCACAACATTTAGAAAATGATTATTAAAAATATTTTCAACTTCTGACTTTTTGTTTGTAAAGTTTTCATTCAATTTGATGGTAATACTGTCTTCCTCTGCTCTTGGTTGACCTGTTTCTCTTTTAATAATATTCCAAATTGTTTTAATTTTATTATCAGAGTTGCTGATTTCAGACATGATACACATACTCCTGGATTTTTTAATAACTTTTCTTAATATAACACAGTAGTTTTTATAATTTTTGATAGTTTCTGGGTCACTACTCTTTCTTGCTGTCAGATACATTTCCCTTTTCCGGTTACAAGATATTTTTATACCCTTAGTAAGCCATGGTTTGTTACAAGGTTTCTTATGAGTATATTTAACTATTTTCTTGGGGAAGCAGTTTTCAAATGCATTTACAAAAATGTCATGAAATAAATTATATTTTAAATTGGCATCAGGTTCACGGTACACCTCATCCCAGTCTAACTGCTGTAGGCTTTCCCTGAAATTTGCAATTGTTAAATCGTTGACTGAACGTACTACTTTGGAGGACTGTTTAGTATTGCTGAATGGAGCTATGTCATATATTGTAACTAGCTGTGCACCATGATCAGAAAGACCATTCTCAACAGGCTGAGCATTTATCTGGTTAAACTTATCTTGGTCTATAAAGAAGTTATCTATCAGTGAGCTGCTATCCTTTACCACCCGAGTAGGAAAATCAATAACGGGTGTCAAATTGAAAGAACCGAGTAATACTTCAAGGTCATTTTTCCTATTACCCTCTTTCAGAGAATCTACGTTGAAGTCCCCACAAATAATAATTTGCTTCCCCCTGTCTGACAGATAGCACAACAAGGAGTCCAAATTTTTCAGAAATAGATGAAAATTTCCTGATGGGGACCTATATACAGTTACAATTATAAATGTGCCTTTATTTAATTTAAGCTCACAGGCACATGCTTCTATATTTTTCTCTACACAAAACTTTTTTGTTTCTATACTTTTTGCACAATGATAACTTTTGACATATATGGCAACTCCTCCTTTCTCCATATTTTCTCTCATTACATGTGCAGAGAGCTTATAACCACTTACATTTACCTTATCCATATCAGTAACAATGTGATGCTCAGACAGGCATAGTATATCTATTTCATTCTCAGCTTCTAAATCTTCTAAACAAACCAGAAGCTCATCTACTTTATTCTTTAAACTCCCAATATTTTGATGAAATATACTTACATTATTTTTAATTGTACTTTTATGAGAACCTTTCCTTATTCTAACATTTGCAGTACTCTCCTGTCTGAGTTTCTCATTGTGCTTAGGCCTAGTTCCTATACCAGTGGTCACATGGTGTTCAGAGAGGCAGATTATGTCAATTGGGTTGGGTGACTTTAATTCATCAATGGAATTACCTAGGACTGAGATACAACTTGGTGGAGATAAAATTTCTGGTGATTGGTGAAAATTTATAATTGATAGCTGTGATTGGTGATCCAATGTGCTAGAATTGTGCTGTTTAATTTCTTTCCTAAACTGAAGATTTGTTTCAATCCTGACCTCTCGTAGAACTTGACATCTTTCTGTCTTACCTATCCTAAAAAAGGTGCTGCTCCAACACCTGTAACCACTGGTATTTTACCATTCATGGCAGTGCCTCCCCCCCCCCCCCCCTTAAATTTCCTGCTATTACCCCAGCCAGTTTCCCCTTCCCTTTCCTGTTGAGATGTAGGCCGTGCCTGGTATAGTCCCACCTACTGAGATAATCAACAGGAACCACACCAATATGAGCCCCCGCACCCAATCCAAGCAGCCGTTCCAACTCCAAATTAACTCTCCCAACAGAAGAGTTCAAATGAGGCCGGTCATGGCGTCTCAGGACAGATACAAATTCAACATTGGTGTGTCTCGATGCTGACGCAATCTTTACCAGGTCACACTCTATACTGTACCCAGGATCTCTGTCGATGCTGTTCCCTGGCCCTCCCACAATAACCACGGTGTCTTCCCTGGTAAATCCTTTACAGAGTGAACCTAAATCCTCTGTCACCTGATCCAGACTAGCACTTGGTTTGAAAAAATTTGTGACCTGGTATTCTGGTCCTAATTCCTCCTGCAGAAGTTGGCCTACACCTCTGGCATGAGAACTGCCTAACGACAAAACTTTCTTCCTTTTCGATGACTTTCCTACATTCTTTTTCAATTTCCTATTGAAAGTTTGTTGTGCCCTGTCTACACCTACCTCTGCTTGAGGCTCATCAGTTTCTAACTGAAGCAACAGGTCAAACTTATTTTTGACATTCACCACAAAACTGTCAGACTTAGTTCTAGGCCTATTCCTTCTGCTACCTGTTGCCACTTCCCACCTCTCTTTGCCCTTCTCCCTCCTTAACCTGTCCAGATCTTCCCTAGCCTGATCTAGCTCAGCCTGAAGGGCAGCAATTTTCCCCTCCTGTTCCACTATCTTCCTATCTCTGCTGCAAATCCTACATAACCACTGATGAGCCTGATCCACTTTCCCAACACCCACGCCACTGCAGTCCCCCCAGTGAAAAAAACTACTGCATCCATCACACCAAACCCCGGAACTAACAATTCTACGGCAAGTCAGGCACTTCTCACTCATGGCAAAAATAATACTTTAGCTAGCATAAATCAATTAAATTACCGAAAATCAAAAAAGACGTTACAAGAATTAAGCCTATTCACAAATGTATATAAGCAAGTTTCTGATTTAAAATTCCGCTGTTTTTTCTGAGATCTGTATTAAAACAACGAAGGTATACGCTATTTATTATATATTTCACTCGATGGAATGAAAAAAAGGACAATTAAACGAGATACTTTAACTTTGATTCTCCAAAAACGTTACGAGAATTAGGCCTATAAACAAATGTATATAGGCAAGTTTCTGATATAAAGTTACGCTGCTTTTCTGAAATCTGTATTAAAACAATGAAGTTATACGCTATTTACGGTAGTTTACTTATTTGTTACCGAGAAACTAGTTAAATTACCGTGAAACAAGAAACAAACACGTTTACAAAATTTAAGCCTAAGCGCGACTTCGCGAAGTTACGATCTTTTCGTGTTTTCTGAAAAAATACGCAAAGAAAAGTCAAACCTTTACCGGCAAGACTAAACGATACACTAATGCACGTATTTAATTTGTTGTCGGCGTTAAACTAAATTATATTCCTGTCTAAATCACTTAACTTTCTGGAAATGGTTTCTGGCGTCACTTACTCGGCGGCCATCAAGTTCGGAACCATTCGACGAAAACTGATCATCCAAGCGGCATAGGATATTTATGGTTTTTCAACCCTCCTGATTCGCGCCCTCTTGTGGCGTGATCACAGAGGAGTACAAAAATGGGATGTGCATCAGTAAAACGGCAAGGGGTCGTTCTAAGACCCCCAATTTGGCGACATCCTCGCTGGCACCCACCTAACTTTGTTGAGCTCGTTAAAAATGTACTTGCCAGAGTCTTAAACACCCATTCAGCGGAGCTGTTCCTCGCACCGGAGAGCAAGCAATCCCACCTCAGGGGTGTCAAATGGGTTGCCCAACCGGAAGTTTCTAGAGGGACCCCTTCCCGCTTTGTTCACGCACATGTCAGTGGTGCACCCCTTCCATGACCACGCCACAGGAGAGCTGAAAACCATAAACACCCTATGCTGCTTTGGATGACTTTCAGAGTTCGTCGAATGGCTTTGAGCGGTCCCTAGTGATTCCATCATGTATACAAGCGCAAAAATCGCAGTGGCACTAAATTCAAAAAGTGTCATATCATATGCAATGGGGGCTGCAACCCCACAGTGTCCTTAGTGCAGGGTCGAATCGTCTGGGGGGGGGGGGGGGGGGGGGGAAGCGTTTTCAGTTGTCGAACGTTGTCAGGAACTTCGTTCTGTCGCTCATCGCACTGGGATATTTCGTTCTCGACCGCGAAGTGTGTGGGAAAGAAGGTCCCATGGAAGAGGGTGTTTCCATTGCTTCCTTCATGCCACCTCGTGAAGCTTTTCCGTGTCCATTCTGTCTGAAACGTTTTCCTCGGGCACACACAAGAAAACAGCGTGATTTCAACGCCGTGTGTCGCAGTTCTGACACCCATCGCAGAGGGTGACATGGCTTTGGGCAAAATTGCCATTCACAGAATGATGCACATATTTTAACACTAAGAGGTTTTTGTACTCAAATAATAATTGTGGTGAAATTTGGTGCCAATATGACATCATTAACCCACCTTACACCTCACATGAGCTTCTGAGCTATGACCCTTTTTTTTTTTTTTAATTTGTGGACACAATGGTGTCTTGAGCCGTCGCCGAGCTCGAGGATGACGTCACAGAGCGCCCTGCTTTTGCACCATTACAGAGGTAGGTTGCAGACACCTTTGAGACAAATTTCAAACTTATGCGTCGTAATGGGAAACAATTATGGGGTTTCGAAAAGCTGTGTATGACTGTAATGCTTCTGAGATCTCTTGTGTCCGCTTTAAGCAGGAGAAACATGAGACATTTGTTTACTGTACATACCTACCGGTCAAACAACAGAGGAACTTCCCTAAATCTCCTCCGAACGGTAATAGTGTACAGTCAAACACAAGCGGATTGTTTGCATCATGTCAGCTGCCGAAAGTCAGTAGTTCTTTTTAAGCTTCTAAACGAAGAGTGATGTATAATGTGATTTTCTGTTGCGTAGATAATAATCTTTTAGGCTTTAAACCGTATTCTGTGACTTAAGACTGAATTTCCATATATTTCACATTAAGCTTTGCCGCCGCAGCGTACGCTCTTCCGTATTCGCAAATTACTGCCGAATCCTCAGTAGCTGCTGTCACAGGTTTTTACCCGCGCTGGCCGTAGCAGCTAAAATACCAACTGATTTATAAGGCAAATTTGGTAACATTAGGAACTATCTCTGAGGCTTTAAACGAAAACCCAAAAACGCCTGCAAGTATTCTGAAGAGAGCTACATTTATTTCCAAATAATATGCAGTAAACATCAAAGATGCGTCAAAGACGTCTGTCAAGGGAAGCTCCCGTAACAAAATTATATACTCACACCTAGGGTAATGTTTCGCGCATGCGGAAAATGGTAATTCGGATTCCACCTGTAACTAAAGGTTTCCCGCGTTAACTGAATATGTAAGCCAGTTCTCAGAACGGATAGCGCGAAGGACACACCATGCTTGCGTAAACTCTGCGATGTTCAAACAGCTTCGGACCAACGACTGATTTACGTAATGTTTTTTCTTCGGTATCTGTTTTTTCTTCGGTATCTGCATTAGACAAAAAACGATAAAAAAGAAAAATCTGAAAACTAAAAAGTCGCATCTCTACAGAAACAATATTTTGGAAATGTTATACTATAAAGAAAATTACCTCTGGGAAACCCAAAAATTACAGCAGAAGGTAAGTATTGTAATTCGCTACGTGCTCGGTCAGCTGACAGCAATGTTTATATGGTATATATCATATCAGTGTTAGTTTACGGTGGGGGCGGGGGGGGGGGGGGGTGAGTCTGAAGTATTTTCGTCCCTTAGTTACCCGTGAAAGGTGTTACGCGCTCCATAGTCGAATTCTACAATAGAACTTGTAGACAGATACTTCAGAGAACAGTTGGATAACAGCTTAATATTACAGCGGGAAGCAGATTCTGAGCTACTATGGAGGTTGTTCTACACTTTATTTTACGAAAGAAAGTAATCTGGTACTGACTGTTCATATTAATCATCATTGAGAAAATCTTAAAGTATTAATTAATGGTAGCATATGAACTGTACCCACTCTAATTTCTGTATATGATGCTTTGAGGACTATGACCCATATTTACACTAGATCCTTGCAACAAAATACCCTGTTTTTCTTATTATAGGGGCAGCTACATTACAAAAAATGCCAACGCAGTACAGATGGATATGACAGCTGAGGCAAATGCTTTTATCATCTACAATCGTAAATTAACCACACCATCAATTACTATAACAAATTAAAGACAGAAATATTTAGTAATATGATCTTCCACGATCCGGTCTCAGGGTGGTGTATAACGATTATGTATTTGTGATGAAGAGTACTGCTTTGGATTTGAAATCAGTGGCAATAACCATATTGAAATAACCATGTTATATTCTTCACAGGCTCCATACGCGAATGGAACAGGAAGAAATCCTAATAGCTGGTACAACGGGACGTACTATGTGCCATGCACCTCACGGTGGTCTGCAGAGTGTAGATGCGGATATAACCGAAAGAATTTCAGAGGTAATCTTTCATGCTGATGCGTTCTTATAAGTCTAACGTAAGTAACGTGCAATAATCGTCCATTTAAAACTGCCATCATTATTAACCACACAATCAGGAATAAGGGAATGAAGTTAAAATATAGGGCTCAGCCGGGATTTGAACCCGGGACCTCCTGCACCCAAAGCAGGAATCATACCCCTAGACCACTGAGCCACTCAAAGTTTCATGTGTCATATATACATGACATCGGGAGTTGGATTTCTGTTGCTTTATTCTTTTTGTTTCTTCTTTGTCTTCTTAATTCATTAGCTCTAACGTATATGTATACATCTGCGGACGGAAGCACGTCAAATCTTTATTTTTAGTTACGCTCCTCTGAGTCTTGTGCATCTAAAAACCTCAAGAAGTTTAAAAACTTCCATGCATTTGACACCTTAAAATAGTACCAAGTCGCCGGATGCAGAAGACAAAAATAACTGAAAATGTTTCAACGGCCCGGTCATGCAGTTTGCGTTGCACCTGTCGTTTTAGGATAGGAAGTGTCTGCACAGGATACGTCTCTGCTTAGTTTTCTTCATCAAAAACACAAAAATGCTTATTGAAGCTATTCAGAACACCTCCTCCTTACCGATAATGACTCTGTTTCTAATAGTGAGGCATACATTCAGAATTCTACGTTCTTTTTTTTTGTTATTTTTCTCATTTTGTTCGATTTGTTCGTTGCATTTGTTCGGTGCGGATGTCCCATGACACCCGTTCAAGTTCAGTGTTGATCTGTTGACTCAGCCTTTTTTTTTTTAATTACAGAGGGCAACTAATCCTCTAACAGAACACGCTGAGCTACCGTGCCGGCTCGTTCCGTAGACCCAGTGGCATTTCTTCGCAGAAGATAGCCGACTTCTATACGGTTTGTTCTGCAGTCTCTCCCTTGAGAGGGGCAGAACAGACACATGGGGAACCTACTGCACGTTGGTGCCTTAACGTAGTTTCAGGTTATTCTGTTTTGTTTCTATTTATCTGAGATGGATGGAATTGTTTTTGTAAATAGATGGGCATTCTATTTCGTAAAGGGTGAATGGCCTTTCACAGAATAATGCACATATTTTAACACTAAGAGGTTTTTGTACTCAAATAAATGTTATATATAATTATAAACTATATAAAAAAAGATAATCCAACGGCAATAGAAACTTTTTTAAAATCTAATTAAGGAACAAGATAGCAGGATGTTTGTAGTGCTGACAACATAGATGTCGAACACAATGCTTTCCTTAACAAATTTCTCATTCTCTTTGAAAGATCCTTCCTTAGGACATTCAAAATAGGGTACTAGCAGTAAAAGGCAGCCTGACTAGAGGGATAAGAGTATCATGTAGAACAAATTGGGAATTATATCAAAATGTCAGAAGTAGTCACACTCGAACAACAGTAGCACATTACAAACAGTACTGTAAGGTGCTTAACAATGTTACTAGGAAGGCAAATAGTGTTTGGTACGCAAAAGAATATTTAATTCGCATGATAAAATTAAAACCATATGGTCAGTCGTGAAGGAAGTGTGTGGTCAACATAAGGTCAAGGATATAAAGTCAGCATGTGGTGAAAATGTTTTTTACTGATAAGTCGGATATATGTACTGAACCTAGCCAGTGAATTAAATAAAAATTTAGTTTCTACAGGGAATCGTATAAGTATCTTGGAAAATGGCTTACCGAGACTAATATAAGAAATACTCCTCCTTGATACTGACAAGGGGGAGACTGAGTCAACAATTAAATCACTGAAGACTAAGGACACTCATGGATATTGTGGAGAATTTTAGTTGAATACTTACGTGCTGTCCTGGGTATGTTAGCCCAGTACTTAGCAATATTTGTAATTTTTCCTATAGGAATAGTCAGTTTCCTGAACGATTAAAGCACTCAGTAGTAAAACGTCTTTATAAAAAGGGAGAAAGGGATATGTAGACAACTTAGTTCTATTTCTATGCCATCACTGTTTGATGAAGTTATTGAGAAGGCTGTGTATGTAAGGATAATTGATCATTTCATTTCACACAATTTGCTGTCAAATGTACAGTTTAGTTCAGAAGTGGTTTTAACAACTGAAAATGCTATATTCGCCTTTTTCTGTGAGGTACTGGATGGATTAAGCAAAATGTTTAGAACGCAAAGCATCATTTTATTAAGGCGTTTGATTGTGTTGATCACAAAATATTGCTCCAGATGGAATACGTGACGTAGTTCAAAATTCAAAAAGGTTGTTCTCCACAGTATTGGGAATGGCTATAATGTGGGGTTCGAGTGTAGCACGGTATTCGTGTGTGTGTGTGTGTGTGTGTGTGTGTGTGTGTGTGTGTGTGTGTGATAGAGATAGAGAGAGAGAGATCTGCATTCTACTACTAGAGATCTGCATTCTACTACTACGGGTGAGTCTAAAATACTTCTGTTTGAAGATGACAGTAGATTGGTAGTAAAGGATGTTGCATGCAACACCATGGCACTGTTTCAAATAGTGCTATTCAAGACATAAGTTCACGGCTCCTAGAAAATAAACTAAATCACAGTATGACTCAGTTTTAACAATTTATAACACACAATTCAACTAAACCTGACGTTCTAATTACACAGAATGGATATATAATCAGTGAGACTGAATAGTTTAAATTTCTATGTGTTCAGGTAGATAGTAAACTGTCATGGAAAAACCCATGTTCAGAGTCTTGTTCAAAGACTTAATGCTACCATTTTTACTTTAAGAATAACATCTGAAGTAAGTGATAGTTCTACACAAAAAGCGTCTACTTCGCTTATTTTCATTCCCTAATGACGTATGGTATTATATTTTGGGGTAACTCTTCCCATTCTGAGAGTATTTTTGGCCCAGAAACGGGCGGTTCGTGCAATAACTGGCGTTAAGTTCGCGAAGCTTTTGTCGAACCTTGTTTATTAGTCTGGGTATTCTGACATTGGCCTCTCGATATATACATTCTTTAATGTCGTTTCTTGTTATCAATATCACCTTGTTCCCAAGAACTAGCAGCTTTCACTCACTAGGCAGAAATCCAGTCTGCATTTGGATTGCACTTCCCCGACTCGTGTGCAGAAAGATGTGCAGTATACTGCTGCGTCCATTTTCAGTAAGCTACCACAAGAATTAAAGCAGTAATCCATGCTCTTTCAAACTGACGAGTTTCCTCTTGGGTCACTCCTCCTACTCTGTCGACGAGTTCCTTGAAAAATTAAACTAATTTCTATGTTACTTTGTTGATTGCGTTCATATAAACTTTGTCTTTTTAGGATTCATAAACATTTTATTTTATCTATTAGTACTTTTCTGTTGTAATTTCATGTACTGACACGTTTCATGACCTTGGAGATTTGCTCCTCAATTTGGTCCTGCGGAACTAGACGTGTAAAGTAAAAATAAATAAATAAATAAATAAAAATAAAAAAGAATGTAACAGGTGGGATTTTTGGGGGGAGGAGAGTGGCGAGCACCACCACCACCACCACCGCCACCACCACCACCACCAACAACAACAACAACAAGACCTTACAGCCAGGTGTAATGTCGGGTTCGATACGCCGACACTATGTAGGTAGGACAAGTATTGCACTTGCACAGTATACCTACGAAACCATATGAGGCCTAAAGGAAGTCGTATTGAGTACGTCACTGCCTTGTTTCTACCTGAGAAACATGTGAATACCGAGCGATGTGTCATTATTTTGAACAAACAAGAAATTTTCAGAGGCAAACATCATTTCAATTGCTATGGAAAAAAAAACATTGGAACCAACGAAGAACTGAACGTTGGATATCTGAAATCTAATGTTACACTTCACTCGCATTTTTTCCCAATCTGAATATTTTTTCATTCGGTTCTTCTTAATTTCAATAGAAAAGAAGAAAGAAATACGAGTATAAAGGGTTTCATTAAGAGAAAATTAAGAATACAGTTTGGAGGGTTTCATTAAGAGAATTGGAAAAATACTGATGCAATTATAGAAATTGTACGAAGTGAATGCCGTTCAAAGTGTAATGCGAAACAGAGATGATGACAGGTACTGTAACCCAAATGTGAGCTGCCAGCTACTGCTGATTTATCGCTTTTGTCCCTAAATAGAGATAGATGGATAGATAGAGAGAGAGAGAGAGAGAGAGAGAGACAGATAGCTACCCTGAAGATTCTAGAGCTTCGTGCAATACGGAGGATACGTTTGCTTAGTCATGATTTACACGATCAGATAACGTCTGGCACCGTATTTTCATTGTTTACACTACATAAGACAATTACTGCCCATTTCAGAAATAACGACTTGGAACGCTATGTTCAACAATTTTCACGGTGAGGAAGTAATTACCGTCTAGTTATATGTATTCTCATTGTCCACCTGGCGCCACAGACCTTAATTCGAGTTTCAGCGGACTTCAATCATATCGACTACACTGAAGCAGCTCATGTTCGCTGCCCGATTGCTCTTGGCCAGATCCATGAACCCTAATCGTGTCGCTTAGTGCTCTGTATAAACTATGAGTCTGGAAGCCAATGGTGCTGTTTTTTGCACCTAGTAACATGATGTACCTTAATGAAGTATGAATTACATTGTGGACTATCATCGCACTTACTAAAGTTTGGTTACAACATTCCTGTTAGGTACAATTCCCAGTGCGGCCGTGGATTTTTCCTTGGTGGAAGATGTGGAACGGGCTCTTCACAGCCTCGTGATGCCAATTTAGGAGCTACATGTAGCTGGGTCTTCACATGGCAGACACTAACTTCTCAGATACGGAGAGGGACCAGTAATAACAAATGTCCCAGAAAATGTTCTTATTGTATACAGCCAAACAGTTTGTTCCATAATTAGGACGGTTTGGTGTTCGAATAGTTATGGCTCTTTGCGTGAAGATACATACACTGACGTGACAAAAGCCACGGGATAGCGATATGCACATGTACAAATGGTGGTAGTGTCGCGTACACAAGGTATAAAAGGGCACTGCATTGGTGGAACTGTCGTTTCTTCTCAGGTGATTTATGTGAAACTGTTTCCGACGTAATTATGGACGCAAGATGGAAATTAAGACTTTGAATGCAGAATGGTAGTTGGAACTAGACGTATGAAACATTCCAATTCGGAAATCTTTGCGGAATTCAATATTCCGAGATCCAGTGTCAAGTGTGTAACGTGAATGCCGATTTTCATGCATTACCTTTCGCCATGGACAACGTAGTCCGATGGCCTTCACTTAACGACCGTGAGCAGCGGCGTTTCCGTTGAGTTGTCAGTTCTAATAGATCAAGCAGCACTGCATGAAATAACCGCAGAAATCAGTGTGGGTCGTACGACGAACATATCCGTTAGGACAGTGCGGCGAAATTTGGTGTTAATGTGCTGTGGTAGCAGACGACTGAGATGAGTGCCTTTGCTAACAGCGCGACATCGCCTGCAGCGTCGCTCCTGGACTCGTAACCATGTCGATTGGACCCTAGACGACTGGATAACCATAAACTGCTCAGATGATTCTCGATTTCAGCTGGTAAGAGTTGACGGTCGGGTTCGAGGGTGACACAAGCCCCACGAAGTCATCAATGTGGCACAAACCCCACGAAGCCATGGATTCCAGTTGCCAACAAGGCACTGTACAGGCTCCATAACGGTGTGGTCTCTGTTTACAGCGAATGGACTGGGTTCTCTGGTCCGAGTGAACCGATCATTTAGTGGAAATGTTTATGTTCGGCTGCTTGGAGACCATTTGCAGCCGTTCATGGACTTCATGACAATTGTGGAATTTTTACAGATGACAATGCGCCGTGTCACAGGACTACAATTGTTCACGGTTGGTTTGAAGAACATTCTGGACAACGCGAGCGAATAATTTGGCCACACAGATTGCCCGACATGAACCCCTCGAACATTTGTGGGACATAATCAACTTCTGCAAGGGACTCCGAACGACTTGTTGAGTCCATGCCACGTCGAATTGCTGCAATTCGCCGTGCAAAAGGAGGTCTAACACGATATTTGGAAGTATCCCATGACTTCAGTGTATAAGGAAATATTTGGCCTGGCACATCAGTCATGCGCTTGGTGTGTAAGTGTGCTCAAGAAGCACGTGACATTTCGTTACCGCAGATAGCGGTGACGCTGGAAGGCGAGGCGGCGTCCATGAAACATTCATGGGGCCGCTTGATTGCTGACGGAGTCGCCTAGCTCGTGGCCTGTTTCCACGAAGTAGTGAGTGAGATTGCCGCGTTATTATTTTGATAGAGGTGACATAAATTTTCGTGTGGCAATGTTGCATCAAAGCGATAACTTACGGAAGCCACGCTGGGCACTATGCTTGTTTTAGTAGATGTACGATGGTGGGGTTGAAGGAGTGCTGGCCGATATCGGCAGACAGTGTCGAGTTTTCAGCGACCACAGTGCGGATTGACGTGAAAAAATTGGATGTAGATAACAGAAGATAGCCATTGAAACGCTCATCAGTTTACTTAGAAGTATCAGCACATGTTAACGAATGAGTCATTTATGAAGCGTTTTCCAGAACTTTATGGTGAAATTTGCATAGGTGATAAATTTATATCCTTCAGTTTATAGCAACAACTTAAGTTCACAGCAGCTGTTGATTGTGAGGTCTGCCAGTCTCAATTATTTCGTTGCAGCTTAACCTACCGACAAACTCTAGGTCCCAAATCACTTGACCCTGGACACAGGGGTGTTGCTGTTTCACCAGTGCTATCTACTAAGGCTCCTTCAAAATATGCATTTCACAAACCAGTTGAAGGATACCTATGGATCAATTTCATTGCACACTAACCAACGCCGTTTCATCAAATTGTGCCGTCTCTCTTCTATTGAGAACATTCTTGGGAACAACGCGTTTTCCGTAAGTCATCCCCAGAAACAAAGGTCTTCGAATTGCGATGCTATTCTAACGGATCTTTTCTCTGTACATTCATTCCGCTGATGGTTGTATGGTCAGTATGGACAAATGCTAAAATAAATGAAAAAAATATATACGTTCGGCTTTCCATCATTACTTGATGCTGCACCATGTATGTCTGTAAAATCGTGGGACGAGTGATGCTCCGTCTTCGACTAACAGAAACCGTAACCATTGGTAGACTCCACCACGGACACGTCACAGCCGATTTTAAACTATTTTTAAAATAGCGCCATCAACATCGATGCCTCAGGGAGCTGTCTGTTTTGAAACAAACAGTTTACAGTGGTCCTCACACGTAAGTCATTCATTTCCGACCATTTGTTTATTATGTGAAAATGGTTATGGCTTGGCTCTGAGCACTATGCGACTTAACTTCTGAGGTCATCAGTCGCCTAGAACTTAGAACTAATTAAACCTAACTAACCTAAGGACATCACACACATCCATGCCCGAGGCAGGATTCGAACCTGCCACCGGAGCGGTCGCTCGGTTCCAGACTGTAGCGCCTACAACCGCACGGCCACTCTGGCCGGCGAAAATGGTTAGTTTAGGATCCACCACTGTCTGCAGAACTTTGATTCCTGTGTTTACAGAATACGGAAACAAATCAAATGACGGCTCTTGCTGTGAAAGGCGGAGTAAACTTAGGAACAAACGCTGAAGAAGAAAAGAAATGACGTTACCGCTAGCAAAGAAACAAGAGTCACAAAGGGCCAAACTGAAAGTAAGACGGCACTCAACCTATTCTCGTTTTTTGCTAAGATGGTTGATGGGGTTCAAGTCAGAGCTGTAAGTAGGTCTGTCCAGCAGATCCACTTGACGTTCTACGTTGCAGTGGTCTTTGCTTTGTGGACAAAAGCGTCAGCATACTAGTACATGTATTGGGGCTTACGCTGGTTTATGTATATGGGTGTATGTTTTACTTTTTTCTTTCTATTTTTTATCCATTCATTCCCCTAAGCAGTTGACGGCAAAGGTTAAAATGCAGAATGCCCGCAGCAATCAAACCTGTGAAGTTTGAACATTAATTTTTTTCTATTTGTAAAAATTCCTATCGGATATTTCATCGATATTGTAATGTCTGTATTTTTCCGTCCATGATAGAGAGAGGACGTGGATTTCTATTTAGCACACTAATAACGTGAAATATATAAATTCTGATGGTACGAAGTCAATGCCACTTGTTATTCCTTATTTCAACTGACCTATCTACCTATCTGCGTTACCGGTACCTGTAATACCTCGGAGACGCAAGAAATTTATTATATGTTACATATTTATCGTGTATACGAAAATCACAAGCCTGGCTGTCTGAAGTGTGCGTCGCTGTGCGTAAATTAGCTGAGACAAACGCTCGCGAGCAAACTCACTGTTGCGCCTTTTGTGCGGCGCTAGCAAATTTCCACAGTAACTATTCCTAAAATTATTAATTAATCAGTAGATGCAGAAAAGGTCGAATTCCAAACTGTTACCACAGAGTCGTTGTTACAATACTGTATAATTTTTTCATTAACATAATTGTTTACTTTACCATCGGCATAAATTAATGACCAGAAATAACAAAGGCAGACAATTAGTCTATCTGGAGATAGACTTTCATTGTTCTCACATGCATTCAAGTGCATACTTTTTGACAGGTGTCAACCACGTTTACACGCGCTCTCTCTCACATAATGTACCGTGACTCATCAATCCGTAAAATTATCCTCTATTGTTCGCCAGCCGATCCTAGGATTTTTCCTGTCACTATTCGCTTCTTTCACCTTTGACAATGATTTGAGTGTATGAAAGAACTATAGGTTCCCTGGCTAGATAAGATAGTTCAATGGTCGGAGAAAGACAATGGCGTACCATTCCTAGTGCAGCATTGCGGTGTTCAAAACCAACGTTCGGGTTGAGGACGAGGTTACTACTTCGAGTACGTAGTAGTGCTCCCTAGTCCGAGAAGTGATGTTTACACATCACTGAGCGACTCCCGATGACAGAAACAGGTCAGTCTGCTTCCGACATGAGACTGCATGCTGACAAGCCTCTGAGGCTTATTGCATTTGTTTGCTGAGCATTTTATTTGCGTATTTACGTTGTGTTGTATGTTAGCTGTACCATCATAATAAACAAGCCTTTCCTATAACTGTGTACAACATTTATATTTTCCGTATTCCTATAAAACTAATATTTGATTAACGTAAAGCTAACAGTGAGTCTCAAGTAGGAATTTTCAACCTGCAGTCTGTAACTATCAGACAACTCTATGGGATAGGTGGGTTAAGGAAAGCCGTGAGCATTTTTATCATTCGTCGTCATCAGATGGCTGTGCTCCAGTACACGTCCTATTAAGATGCGCCTAACTGTATGAAGTAGCGAACAACTTCCACCTTACGTGTTTTCTGAGTGTCCCAACACACAGTGACATTACAGAATGGCCGCTGAGCTACAGTAACACACTGAAGTACAGTAGTGGAGGGTCTCTCTTCCTGAGACCGTTATGTATCTTGAAGACTGCGAAGCCTTAGCGTCAGCATTGTCGTACACCACTAATAAACCAGTAGGAATGTTCCATGACAGTTTCAATAATATTTGTTCAATATCAGAATGATAATAAGCAATACTTCTTGAGCACTGACTATAGGGAATGAGATCAGTGAATGGTAGCGAAGCAAGTTGATATTCTCACTTTCATTTTAAAGAGTCGTTTAGGTCACCAGCTGCTCTAAAGAGAACTAAAACTAAATTAAACTCCTAACAGGCTATGAAGGCCCAACGGTACCTACCGGCTGCCGTGTCATCCTCAGCCCACAGGCGTCACTGGATGCAGATATGGAGGGGCAAGAGGTCAACACACCGCCCTCCCGGCCGTTTGCCAGTTAACGAGACCGGAGCCCCTACTTCTCAATCAAGTAGCTGAGTGCACTCCGGTTGTCAACAGCGCTCGGCAGACCGGATGGTCACCCATCCAAGTGCTAGCCCAGCCCAACAGTGCTTAACTTCGGTGACTGAAGGGAACCGGTGTTACCACGGCGGCAAGGCCGTTGGCTGCTGTAAAGAGAACCGAATCCAAAACATACTTGAACATGGACGTGGAGTCGCTGTCTGTGCGGAAATCATGATCAGTGCTAAAACGCCACAGCACCGCTATATACTAGTCTCTTGGGTTATTAATTACACTATGGAGCATGAGGCTACAAGCACGGCCGAAGGCGACGGAACTACATCAAGATAGTGGAGTTTTCGACGTTAAATAACTTTTTCTTGGCAGTTTTCAGGCTGTGAAAAAGTAAATTACGTACCGCACCTGTAATTTAGAACGAAATTGGCTGTTTTTTACTTTTCGTAAATGTAAAACTAACATTTTTAACTATGGGGCACTTAAAGTAGCTTACTAATAGACCAGTGTCTATTCGTGAAGTAAATAAATATCTGTGTAAGCAATGACATAGTCATCACCAGTTTCTCATGATCTCAGTACTGTGCAATTATTTCGCGCTCGAAATTGAACTTCAAAGAGGACTGCAATTTTCACACAGTTCAGTTTGTTGCGTATTCCATTTATCATACGTGTGTCAATTCATTATGATGTGGAACATATCAGTAAATACAAAAATATATCAGATGCATTTTTCCAGTTCTTCTTAAGGCTAGAGGTTGGATGTATATATAGTTGTTCTTAAGAATATTTATACTAAACAGTATGATTTTAGTGTACAAAGCAGTACATAGTGTCATATGTTATTGATTATTCCATGTTGTAGGTGGATTTGTCAAGCAGATAAAATTTTAAGTTTTTAAAGCATTTTTTTGTTACGCATTTCATACCACAGGACAAAGAGTAAAACTTTTTTTTATGGCCCCAGTTTCACCCATTTCTGTGCCATGCAGTTAATTTTCGTAGCAGTAAACAACACTCTATTGGGAACGGAACTACGAGTTTACCTCACTCTTTGCTGGAAATGTAGTTGCCTTGTTTCTACATACCATTCTCCCTCTCTGGCCTATTTGTAAGACACAGTCCTTTTAGCTCCACAGAAATTATCCGTGCGTGGCAGTGCACAAAGCCATCGTTGGAGGCAATTATTGCTCGCGTAAACTTGTTGCCTTCCAGATGCAAGCGGAATCCCCGAAGCGGTGCCGATGCCGCACCTAACGGTTTACGGAGACAAGACACGAGCAAGAACCGCGTTGGTACTGTGTTAGCTAGAAGTGGGGGAAGTGGAAACCACATCGTTGCGAAGTTCCAGTTCATTCCAGCGCTGAAGTCTAGCGCAAGTAAATCTGAACTGCCTCGCTGGGTCTGGGTCATTGCCTTCCTTTGCCCGCCTAGCGAGGAAGCCATCCATGAAGTCCAAAAAACTATACATTCAGCTTCATAAAAACGCACACCTAAATCTGAATGTCTCCTCAACTTCCTGAATCACATTAATATCATAGCGGCAAAAACTAGTTATTTGATGTGTGAGCTAGCTAGTAGAGCAGTGGTTCTCAATCTTTCTGAGACTATTACCCCTGAGTGCGTTGAGATATTAGCTGGTACCATCACCCCCGCCTCTCACCATCACTAACATTAGCGCATAACTAAACATTATAAAGAAAACGAATTTTCTTGAAAACATTTATTTTTTAAAATGACGAAAGATAAATGAAATTTAGTTTTTGTAGGCTTTTTATTAAACCGCGAACTGTTGAGTCAGAGACAACTGGTACCGCCTAGTCTAACAACCTTTCTTATAGATTAAGTAACTCCCAGTTCATCGTGAGTGCTAACTACAACTCCTTAGAAAAGAAAGCCAACTACCCACAATGAAGGCAAACATGAAAGTGCTTGCTCTTCATCATTCTCTCTCTAATGACACATGCTTCACCAACATCATACAAGTAATTTAAAATGTCTGCACTATACTTACTGCTTGTAAATCACTTGATTGCTGGACTCATTACTTCTGAAATGGTAGAAACAGGAAGACTTCAAACTGACAATACTTGGTGCCTGACCAATACTTGGTGCCTGACCGTAGCCACGAATAATAAAAATAATAATGTGTAGGCACCACAGCAGTGTGGTTACAAAGTTACTATTGTGTTGTGTTGTCAGTTATTTTACCTGTTGGGAACTGAATAATGCAATTTCTGGCCCATTGCGAGAACTACCTCCAAGTCCAGGCATTTTCATGAGATATCTAAGCATATATGACATGTATGTCTCAATTTACCTGTCATACATACATGGTACAAAGCACGTAGCATACATGAAGTGGGTGGACTATGTGAGGTAAATGGTGTTCATACATTCCTTTAACAATCCGTAATCTCCATCACAATGTATTTGAAAAAAAGACATGCGCGGAAGAGCGGGCCAACCCTCAAATGTTAAAGCTTAGAGATAAGTGTTGCCATCTGTTGCTGGGTACGGGAACTGTCAAACTGACATTGGTCTCACCCCTAAATATCCTGATGTGATAGTTCCCATACGCAGCAACAGATGGCAACACTTATCTCTAAGCTTTTATATTTGAGGGTTAGCCCTTTTTTTTCGCGCTTATCTTCGATTACTTGTAGCTTATATAATCAGCATTACAGTCTTACGAAATAGTAATGATCTTTTCAAGATAATTTAGTTTTGCGACCGAAATGTAATCAAACCCTTTTGTTTTTAACCCTCAAAAGTTTCATTTTACCTCTTAGAGGGTAGTTTGGGAACCTCGGGAGTAGAGGATCACGACAACCAAAATACACTCCTGGAAATGGAAAAAAGAACACATTGACACCGGTGTGTCAGACCCACCATACTTGCTCCGGACACTGCGAGAGGGCTGTACAAGCAATGATCACACGCACGGCACAGCGGATACACCAGGAACCGCGGTGTTGGCCGTCGAATGGCGCTAGCTGCGCAGCATTTGTGCACTGCCGCCGTCAGTGTCAGTCAGTTCGCCGTGGCATACGGAGCTCCATCGCAGTCTTTAACACTGGTAGCATGCCGCGACAGCATGACGTGAACCGTATGTGCAGTTGACGGACTTTGAGCGAGGGCGTATAGTGGGCATGCGGGAGGCCGGGTGGACGTACCGCCGAATTGCTCAACACGTGGGGCGTGAGGTCTCCACAGTACATCGATGTTGTCGCCAGTGGTCGGCGAAAGGTGCACGTGCCCGTCGACCTGGGACCGGACCGCAGCGACGCACGGATGCACGCCAAGACCGTAGGATCCTACGCAGTGCCGTAGGGGACCGCACCGCCACTTCCCAGCAAATTAGGGACACTGTTGTTCCTGGGGTATCGGCGAGGACCATTCGCAACCGTCTCCATGAAGCTGGGCTACGGTCCCGCACACCGTTAGGCCGTCTTCCGCTCACGCCCCAACATCGTGCAGCCCGCCTCCAGTGGTGTCGCGACAGGCGTGAATGGAGGGACGAATGGAGACGTGTCGTCTTCAGCGATGAGAGTCGCTTCTGCCTTGGTGCCAATGATGGTCGTTTGCGTGTTTGGCGCCGTGCAGGTGAGCGCCACAATCAGGACTGCATACGACCGAGGCACACAGGGCCAACACCCGGCATCATGGTGTGGGGAGCGATCTCCTACACTGGCCGTACACCACTGGTGATCGTCGAGGGGACACTGAATAGTGCACGGTACATCCAAACCGTCATCGAACCCATCGTTCTACCATTCCTAGACCGGCAAGGGAACTTGCTGTTCCAACAGGACAATGCACGTCCGCATGTATCCCGTGCCACCCAACGTGCTCTAGAAGGTGTAAGTCAACTACCCTGGCCAGCAAGATCTCCGGATCTGTCCCCCATTGAGCATGTTTGGGACTGGATGAAGCGTCGTCTCACGCGGTCTGCACGTCCAGCACGAACGCTGGTCCAACTGAGGCGCCAGGTGGAAATGGCATGGCAAGCCATTCCACAGGACTACATCCAGCATCTCTACGATCGTCTCCATGGGAGAATAGCAGCCTGCATTGCTGCGAAAGGTGGATATACACTGTACTAGTGCCGACATTGTGCATGCTCTGTTGCCTGTGTCTATGTGCCTGTGGTTCTGTCAGTGTGATCATGTGATGTATCTGACCCCAGGAATGTGTCAATAAAGTTTCCCTTCCTGGGACAATGAATTCACGGTGTTCTTATTTCAATTTCCAGGAGTGTACATTATGGTCGTATCACGCTGTTACATCACAGCAACCAACAGCTTCGTAGCCACAGTTGGGGTACACCAGCAGCCATCGGTCGTTAGCGGCTAGCTTTGTGACGAGCGCTGACAGTCTGCTCCTTTGGTTTGACGAGAGCCTTCTAAATGTTGCACATAATCACTTCTGATTAAAACAGGTACGTATCATCCACGCATTTCGGTTTGTTACAGAAGTAAAATGTACTGGCTGCAAACCGGTAAGTTCAAGAGCCTTCGTAAAATAACAGGGGTTTAGATTACGAATAAGCGTAACTAGATGGAATAATCTGACCCTTGAAATGGGAAGACTGTGATGAAGATCGAAATGTGTGTGTGTAAACTGCCTTGGAGAATTGGGGGGGGGGGGGGGTTCGTTTTCTAGCAGAACCCATTTATTATCCAGTGAATGTATACAAATTCATCGCACGCAAAGAACGATTCGCGCCATTCAAATGGCTCTGAGCACTATGGGACTTAACATCTGTGGTCATCAGTCCCCTAGAACTTAGAACTACTTAAACCTAACTAACCTAAGGACATCACACACATCCATGCCCGAGGCAGGATTCGAACCTGCGACCGTAGCAGTCGCGCGGTTCCGAACTGCGCGCCTAGAACCGCTAGACCACCGCGGCCGGATTCGCGTCATTAATGGCGCTACAAACCATCTAATACTACACTTATATGCGAACTTCCCCAGACACAAAACAGACACGATAGCTTGAAATAAAATTCCTAGTAATAAAACGAAGTATATGCTCAACCGCCTGCATACTTGCCTGCGATCATAGCGTTGGAGGATCACGAATAGTCTGGGACATGAGTATAGATCATTAATACGTCGAAACTTCTCAGCGCACACTCCGCTGCAGAGTGAAAATCTCATTCTGGAATCATTAATACGTTCCTTACTGTAGGAAACATAAGCTTTGGAATAAATTATTCTGAAACCTCTAGATCTTATTATGCTCACACTAGTTAGTAAGTAGTGATCATGGAATCTGTTGAGACCGCTCGAACCCAGAAACAATGAATAAAATACTACGCTGACAGAGACCAAGTCAGAAACTAAGGACTCGATACTACAGTCTGCCGCTGCAATAGGCAAGAATCTATATCATCCTTCGCCGCAGTGTCGGTTTTGTTTCTCAGTAAGGGTGATGACCGCTTACTTTAAAGATATGCAGTGGACACAAAGCATATATAAATATAATGTAATGCGCGTAAGTAACCAAAATGATTCGGTATCGTTTGACTTCGCGTTAGCTAGTGGAATTAGTAACAACTGTCAAGTATACACAAGGTAACTGCTCGACTGAGGTTTCTTGGGGGGGGATCTTAAAGAACAATATCTAAACGATTTCCAAGAATAGTTTCAATAAATCCTTCAACAGACAGTGTTGGAGGTTTTGTTGTTAGTTCAGTGATTCACCAGCTCGAATACGTTCAATCTCATTAACTACTTTAACCAATAAAACAATTCATAAAAGGGGCAGTAAATGAATAAAGTACCTAACTCATAAGCCGCACATAGTCAGTTACAAGACATAGCAGATCATTTAATAATTATGTCGATACTTGCGAAAGAGGTGACTTACGATGTCCTTCTGCGTCCGATTCTGGAGCCTTTATCACACTGAATTGAAAGAAGAGCTACAGAAGATTCAGAGAATAGCAGCGCGCTTCGTCAGATATTTGTAAGTTAGCGTGAGAGGACCGTCAAAACAAATGGCAATGAGAGACGCTACAAGAATGGCGTTACTCAGAATTTCGAGAACTAACATTTTAGAGATATAGATGGACCAACTGTGATCAATAATATACATTTTGTAATAGGCGGTTCGCTTTTGAATAGTGGTTCTCGCTTGTAATAGGCCGCCAGATCTTGAATACGTGACGGGGAAAATGCAGCACAAAATATACTATATAATGAAAACAAGGATATGAGTCTTCCGCACGGAACGTCGCTGCCACCTATATTACTGTATCAGGAAACTCAGCAAAACAAATGTCCGTAGCTAGCGGCTAAACAACCAGCTGCAACAAAAATCTATAAGAGTCCTTGTCTTTCGCTATGATGTACTCCTTCGCGAGAAGTATAACGAAGGAATTACCTGCCACATTGGCGGTGGAACGAGTGTATTAATTAATGTTCTCTGTAATCAACCTTATACTCCAGTTATGTCTTTCTCGTTTGTATTTATGTCAACTTGCAGTATTCTGTACGTATGCCTGTTCCTTGGTCAACTTTTAATACTCTGTAGCTACCCTCATTTATTGGTCTAGTTGGTCCAGCTTTGTTGTGTCTATTGTATACGCATGTAAGCCTTCCCTTTCGCCGCCCGACAGGAAAATGGACTCTCGAATGCCGATGCCACTGACATCAGGTAATGGGCTGCATACGTATTAGGTGATCGATTATTGCAGACTTCATAGCTTTAATGATTTGTTATCTGAGAGCAGTTATAAGAGACGAATGAACTTATATTTCTTTTGCTGACTTTCCCTTAAATATTACAAGGATGTTGCAGGGTAATCAGAAAACCCACACACCGAGAACTAAGCCGAACCACAGGCAAGCTAACAGTTAAATAGAACCTGATGTGTTACTTACGGAGCTGTGCCCCAAGTCCACAGATCATACTCTCGATTCACTACCGCTTGTCGGTTTTCTTTTATTACGTACGTGACCAATCCTTCATAGCAGGGACTCACTGTCCGCTATAATGGCTACACGTTCGCAATATTTCTTCCACATTGGTCCCGCTCCCAAACCAAACTAATATCTGGCAAAACAATCCTGAGCTTCGTCGTATGTGCCACGCCTCGACCACCGCCAATACCTTTATTATGAATATATATGCTGGTGCACAAAGATACCAACAACATTGCAATTGATAATGGCAGAGAAGGGAGTCGAAAATACGGTACCGTTGTAGCTGTAGGGTCGGATGATATTGTAGCGAATTAGTCACGCACGTAGCGAAAGAAATACGTCGATGAGCGTAACGTTCGGAAACGAATGGAAGAAACCCGAGACATAACGGTAGCTTGGACGTGGCTGTGAATCCTATCGGAGCACTGTACAGTACAATCACTTCGAAGCAGGGAGAGGAAGGGTGGGGGGTTGCTTATACGCGAGCGGACGCAGTTGTGTGTGTTCGTGGCAAGGGGAGGAGAGGGAGGGACAGGTAGGTAAGATAATCGAGCGTAATGAATCGGCCGAATTACGTTGTCGCTTAGTGGTGTGGCCGTCAGACTGGGGATCCTTTTAAACGGCGTGGCGGCTCGTGAGAAGCCCATTACTGCAGGCAAAAACCTGCAGCGGACGCTCTTCGCGGGTCTCGGCGCGGCGCATCTGAACGCACTGCAAACGACGTGATGCAATGCCCTCCAGCTTGTCATTACACGCCTTAGCGCAACATTTTGCGTACGACTTCTAGCACATAATGATAAGCATCGTTGTTTCGTTTTTGTTACAACCTCTCAAGTTTTCAGACACCTGTCGCAAATAAAAACAAATCTGGCATCTCTCTCTCTCTCTCTTTCTCTCTCTCTCGAAAAGATCCTCTTTAGTTGAGGAACATTCTCCACGAGTAGACAGTTACTGTCTGCATTGTCTTGCATTCGTTCCTGCCGCAATCCGAAGGATGTACTACACTGTCCTGCAAATGTTTAGAACGAGATAACATAACATATTAACTACTCAGTGGAAACGAATGAAAGTGCGGGAGCGTGTTGCCAATGATATCCAAGTCGTGCACGAAAGGACGTCACATGGCGTGACGTCAGCGTGACTATAGCGCCAGGGTGGGGGGGGGGGGGGGGGGGGAAATCAGCAATCAGTTACGGTGCACTGTGGTGATGTTCTTCAGTACAACATGGCCTGGAGACAACATCTGGATAATTTCACACGGACTATTTTTTAATATAATTTATTGGCCTTTGGCATTAACCATTTAGCGAGAGAAGTGAGTAATTACAGATATGGTCTACGATATCACATAACAGCAATTACATTACATATTACATTAATTGCAGGTAAACTTCGTGGTGCGGTCTGTATATTCACACAGCACAGTCCATATATCACAACTTCCTTAGGCTGGAACTTTAGCGCCTGACTTATAACTGGATATTTGCTTCTTGCAGAAACTGGGCATCATTGACATAGTCCGTTGTGGTCAGCTGTCTAAACAGGTATCGCAGATGTAGGTTGTGCAATTCCTGCTCTGATCATGGCCTTAGGAAACTTACGGCGTTGACTGTCACAGTGTGATCATCCTAGTAGCACATGGTTGAGGTCTGCAATTTTAGTTGGGTGGTCTTCGCAGTGTTGAGATGGCTGAACTTTCATCCTGTAAAGATGTGAAGGATAACAGCGGTGACCCAGCCGGTTGCGCGCTATGGTAGTGGTATGACGTCTGGATAGCTTGATTTGCGAGAACCAGGTCTTTCGCGGAATGCTCGGCTGTGTTGCGGCATAATGTCTTCCTTTGGACTGTTGTGAGACCTCCCGCGTATGTGGCCATTCTTGATGAACCTTTTTCTTCACGTCAGCAGCAAACTCTGTATGTGGAAGGCACATGCAGTAAGGTTGGCCTTCAGTCACAGTTTCACATCAGGTAGAACCATCGAGAAACCGGAAGAAGGACGAAATGTAGACAAGTGTAATGTGCCGCGAATACATAGAAAGAAAGATCCTTTATCATTTAGCTACAATATAGCAGGTCAGCAACTGGAAGCAGTTAATTCCATAAATTATCTGGGAGTAGCATTAGGAGTGATTTAAAATGGAATGGCCATACAAAATTAATCGTCGGTAAAGCAGATGCCAGACCGAGATTCATTGGAAGAATCCTAAGGAAATGCAATCCGAAAACAAAGGAAGTAGGTTACAGTACACTTGTTCGCCCACTGCTTGAATACTGCTCACCGGTGTGTGATCTGTACCAGATAGGGTTGATGGAGGAGATAGAGAAGATCCAACGGAGAGCAGCGCGCTTCGTTACAGGATAATTTAGTAATCGCGAAAGGGTTACGGAGATGATAGATAAACTCCAGTGGAAGACTCTGCAAGGGAGACGCTCAATAGTTCGGTACAGGCTTTTGTCGAAATTTCGAGAACATACCTTCACCGAGGAGTCAAGCAGTATATTGCTACCTCCTACGTATATCTCGCGAAGAAACCATGAAGATAAAATCAGAGAGATTAGAGCCCACATAGAGGCATACCGACAATCTTTCTTTCCACGAACAATACGAGACTGGAATAGAAGGGAGAACCGATAGTTATTCAAAGTACCCTCTGCCACACACCGTCAGGTGGCTTGCGGAGTATGGATGTAGATGTAGAGTGTAGCCCAGACGATTGCCATTGCTCACAGCGGTGTTTCACGTGAATGGTGAGCGTTACGAACCACAAGCGCTGCTGGCCGACGGAAGGTGGTCGACCGCTGTCAACAACAACAGCAGGTGACCGCTACATTGTGCAACAGGCAAGAAAGGACCCATGTCAGACAGAGGATGCACCGGGAGGACTGTAAATCAAGCAATCTCGCTCTCCACAGTGCCACGGCGACTGCATAGGGGTGCTCCCATTTCCCGACGTCCAGAGCGTTGTATTCCGCTCACCGGCGGCACGAGTGGGGTCGCGTTCTCTTCTCCGGTGAGGGCAGATTCAGTCTGAGTAGTGATTCTGGACGTACGCTCACATGGCGAGATGTTAAAACAAGTAATGCACCCAGTATCATTGTCCAACATGATCGTTTTGATGGTAGAGGTGTTACGTTGTCGGGAAGCATAACGTTGCATTGGTCTACTGACCCCAAATCTTTGAACAGGAGGCACTCACCGCTAAACGTTATTCTGACACCGTACTACTTCCCCATGCGCGTCTTCTCAGCGGTGCAGTCGGCCTTGATTTCATTTATTTCATGGGTGACATTGCGCGACCACATCGAACTGTGCAGTTGGAGAATGTCTTGGAACGAGAGGATATTCGGCGAGTTTACTGCCCTCCCTGTTCCCTCAAGCAGATATGGGACGTGGTTGGGAGACGTACTTCAGCACGTCCACATCCACCAAAGACCATCCAGCGGTTGTCAGCCTCGCTGGTGGGGGAATGGAACTTCACAGTACAAGAACTCCTTACCGACCTTATTGCCAGCGTGGGAGCACGTTTCAGATCCATGATGAACACACGCCCCAAACGCCACATGTAACGTTCAGGGGACCGTCACAAATCGCGATGACTTCAGTGTAATTATTGTCTTTGAATAAAAGTATCATTTCTGTTCGTCTCATTGCCTGCTTTCTTTCAGTTACGTTTTGTGCTATACTGTAGCAGTGAAACGTCCCCTTAGAAAAATTGTACATGACTGTGCTTAAACTGACACACAATATTTTTAGCGCAACGCAATCTGACTTTCAATAATCCCTACAAAAGAATGGCCCTGACTAACATTAACCTATACCTTTCACAAATCACTTACCTCACCAAAAATCTTCGTTACTCGAACTACTGCAATACAGCGAGCGCCACTACTGCCAGCTAAATAAAAGATTCAAACTACTGAAGGCACTAACTACTGATAGGCATAGTTAGCAAATGAGATTTTGATAGAGAACGAACAATGTATTTACCTTAATAGTGTTCAAAAGTCGATATATATATAGGAGTTCATGACATCCATTCTTACAAATGTACTGTTTCTGATGGACACACGTCCAGATCATCCGCTCTCAAAAATCCGCCATTTCACTTCCCCACATCCACCACTGCTGGCTTCTCACCTCCAACTGCACAACGCTATGCGCTGTTCACATCCAGCTGCCCAACACTACAATGGCAGACAACAATGCAAACTAGCCACAGACTGCACACAGCACAGCCAGTGATTTTCATACAGAGCACTACGAGGTGTTACCAATATAAAAACCTAAACAGCCTACTTACATAGCTCTGAATGATGTATTTGGTAAGGGTTCATGATTTTAAAGTACGTTTGAGGTAGATGACACTATTGAAATGAGCAGAGAATTTTTTTTTAGGTTTTGAAATTATTAGAGGAAGCTACGACGATTTTGAGATTTGGCTGAGGTTTTATGATGACGTACGCTGTCGCGGTATGTTTATGATCAATAAGCTGATGCTATATGAGGAATTTGATCATGCTACGTATTTATTATGATGAAATATTGAAGAAGTGTCTACGAGTATGTATATGTGTAATAAAGCAAGGAATAATGAGAAGTGGTTAGGGACTCTGGTTTGTGAAAAAGGATGTTGGAAACCGAGAATCGTACTTTAAGAGTTACGAAATGTGTGTAATGTATCACAATGCCGGCAAAACTTTTTGGGCACTGTTATATTTATAGGATTTTGTTTCTACAGATTTGTAATATTTCGACCTGTGAAATTTCATTTTGTATCAAACTGTCACTGTAGCAGAAACTGATGCCTCGGTAAGGAAGCTAGGTCACTGTAAGCACCCAGCTGTGCGACAGTCGCCTGGAAAAAAGCCATTAGTGTGTGCCTTTCAGAGGCATAGGTGGAGGAAAAAAGAGGCCATTATCCTCGCTACTGACATTTGTAGAAAGCATCGCAAATATGACACGCCCAAACTTGAAAACATATGATTACACTGTGGAGCTCTTAATTTATGGTATTTACTAAATTGCCTAATGAAATGATGAGAAACATTTTTACATCTATTGTCTTTCTATTTGAGAGATTTTTACTGCCTTTGGAGACGCCATTTGCCTAGTGAATGACGTTTCACACATTGCTTTGTATATATTTGCTCATTTCGTTTAATATCTAGTTTCTAGCTACACTGCAGCATTGGTTAAAATAAAATTTAATAGATGTACTAATATAGATATTTTATGCCCCACAAAAAATTTTACAAATTGTTTTGGGCAGTGGCCAATAATGATTTGATAAAATTTTTCATAATTACAATAACAAAGATATCAAATGCACACACTTATTGATACAATGTTGGTCAAAAGCTAAAATTTTCTCACAGTCCAGAAAGACAGTCCTGATCATTCATCACAGTAAAATTGCAGTGTTTTTTTTCCAAAGTCTGAGCAGTAAAAGACAATGCACATGGAAGTAGTGGATTTCCATGCAGTCTTGAAGTAGTGTTGTCCTTCCAATGGAAACACAGTGCTGACTCTTGACATGCAGACAGATAATAGGCCACAAAAGAGCAAACCCACAGGAGAGTCAGTCGAAGTTTTGAAGAAGATTGGTAGGTAGGTCATCACAGAGCAGACCCACTGTAGTCCTGGTAGAGATTATGTGATTGGTGAATCATCAAAGGTGTAGACTCACTGTAGTCCTTGTAGAAATAATGGTATTGGTGGGTCATCAAAGATGCAGACCCACTGTAGTCCTTATACAGATGGCCAACAGCCATCTGTTGTGACTGTGCGGGTGCACAATCACCATTGAAGAGTCTTGCGGATAATATAGCAAGTCCATAACCACCACTTGTGCACTCACAAAGTTTTTGGAATTGTCCTTAGAACCAGCAATGCTGTTATCCAGTCCCTTGCTGAATTATTAACACACGTGCAAACACTAACAGTCCCTACTTCTCGCATATTGTCTATTTACTATGACCAACAGAAACGTGTGCAGTGAAATGTAACTTACAAGTTACTTAATTTGATGAACTGGTGTCAATTACAATTTTATAACATAAGAATACAATTACAAAGGTACAAAATACATCATTAAAGAACATAACAATACAGATAACATTTGTAGTAATATGGGCTTTACAAAAGAATCGAAATAACATATACATCAGTGTTGCAGAAATTATGATGTAAGTACATACATAAAATATCAGAAAACTTCACACATCAACTTCACACATGAGCAACAAAACAAAACAGATAAATAATGTCTAAACGTCCTTACAAAGTAAATAACTTAGTATTAGAAAAATTCTACAACATAACTCTCATCAGCTAAATACACAAAGACAGGAAGAACATAAATACCCAAGGGTACACAAACATACAGGGGGATAACACAAGAGGAAAGTGCAGTGTTTGTTTTCAGTGTAACATTTGGTACTGCAGTCCAACCCAAAACTTCATTCCATAGATCTTTCGTCTTAGTTCAACATTTGTTTCCACCAAAAAAATCCTATCCAAGCATGCTTTTTGTATTTATATGTTCACATATTTCTTACCTCATCATTTATTTCCAAGAAAATCCTACCTAAACCTGTTGTCTCTAAACCCTACTTTTTTTGTTCATATCCTCTTTCAAAATACTTTTTTGGTCAAACCATTTTCTTATAGCTTCTCAATGCATTTCTTCCAATTCATCACAACTCATTCTCTTATATAGCATACCCCATCTTAAGCTAACTTAAATCTACTGAGCTCAGATGCTAAACTAGGGACGAGGCAATGCAGCAGCACAAAACAATTAACACAAACAACAATGACAAAAAAATGGAAATTGGCAAAGAAAGGACCAAAGCAAATACAACTAATATGAGGCAATGAGCAGCAACAAGAAAAAGAAATCAGTAGTAAAACTAGCTTAATACAATGTAAAATTCAGTAGAACTATGCCTGGCAAACAGCAGCAACAAATGCAATAACTTATACCTAAACATTATAAATCTCAAGTAGAAAGAATTTTACAGTAAAGATATGAAATGTCTAATACCTCTGTCAGATCTTAACACTAGAGTGATGCATCACTGTAACTTACTCTAGCAGACAAGTTACCAAGTCACTGACAAAAATTATGTATGCAATTCCTGTGAAGTGGAAATGTCTTTTTGTGCTCCATCGTTTTTTGGAAGTAGATCATAAAATTACTATTTACTGGATCTGTAGGCATAAAATATCTATATTAGTACATCTATTAAATTTTATTTTAACCAATGCTGCAGTGTAGCTAGAAACTAGATATTAAACGAAATGAGCAAATATATACAAAGCAATGTGTGAAACATCATTCACTAGGCAAATGGCGTCTCCAAAGGCAGTAAAAATCTCTCATATAGGAAGACAATAGATGTAAAAATGTTTCTCATCATTTCATTACGCAATTTAGTAAATACCGTACATTAAGAGCTCCACAGTGTAATCATATGTTTTCAAGTTTGGGCGTGTCATATTTGCGATGCTTTCTACAAAGAAATGTCAGTAGCGAGGATAATGGCCTCTTTTTTCCTCCACCTATGCCTCTGAAAGGCACACACTAATGGCTTTTTCCCAGGCGACTGTCGCACAGCTGGGTCCTTACCGAAATATTTACGACATCAGTTTCCGCTACAGTGACAGTTTGATACAAATGAAATTTCACAGGTCGAAATATTACAAATATGTAGAAACAAAATCCTATATATATAACAGTGCCCAAAAAATTTTTGCCGGCATTGTGATACATTCACGCATTTACACACATTTCGTAACTCTTAAAGTACGATTCTCGGTTTCCAACATCCTTTTTCACAAACCAGAGTCCCTAACCACTACTCATTATTCCTTGCTTTATTACACATATACATATTCGTAGACACTTCTTCAATATTTCATCATAATAAATACGTAGCATGATCAAATTCCTCATATAGCATCAGCTTATTGATCGTAAACATACCGTAACAGCGTAATACACATCGTCATCATAAAACCTCAGCCAAATCTCAAAATCGCCCTAGCTTCCTCCAATAATTTCAAAACCTAAAAAAAAAATTCTCTGCTCATTTCAATAGTGTCATCTACCTCAAACGTACTTTAAAATCATGAACCCATACCAAATACATCATTCAGAGCTCTCATAGTATCACAATGGTTCCGAAAAAATATGAACAGTTCACAAAGTACAGACGAAATATAATTTCATAAGTGTGAATTTATCTAACTGTGTAATTGCGTAAACATCTGTCACTGACATAGTAAAAAAAATGTTTGTTTCTCTGTTAAATAATCAGATAGCTGTGTAATTCTGTGTTAGAGAAACATGGTACCGATGTGTAATGTTGTATAAGCAAATACCATATTAGCTAGGGCTTCTTGTGCTTGCCAAACACATGATACACAAAGTACGCGTGTACCCCCCTGAGGATTAATGTAATTATACCCTCAGGTGTTACAGATTACAGCAATGGAATTAAATGTATCACGGAAAACTTTCTTTGTAATTCAAAAATTTTTAAAAATAAATGTTTTAAGTACAAAATTAATCACTCAAAAGCATGTCCTGTAGCGCTCAATGTGCGTCTTGCTGTAAGATAATTCTGTGGAAGTGTCGTAGTTATCGTCCTCTGTAAGCAAAGTTCTGCTGAAGTCAATGTACTCACCTCATCATAAACAAAAGTGAAATGCTTTGCGTATAGATATCGTAGTTATTGTGCTTATTGCCGTGATGAAGAAAGTACTGTACTGTAACGTACTGTTGTGCTACGGAAAAGTCTGTCTCATTTTAGCTATACCGCAAAAGTTACTACTAAAACATGTTTTACTTTCCAGAAGAATTCAGAAAAACTGTGCAGATATAAAACAGATACACCTCAAAAAGCAACAATGTAAATTGTGTCACACATTAGTAGCGTCATGATGTAATCGTGTAGCTGTCAAAGAAACCAAATACTAAGTCATCTTTAATCTCACAGAAAGTACTTCAAATAAAGAATGTCGTTTCAATGAACCAAAATGTTGCATTAAAATCTCATTAGCAGTATATTTTCTAAGTATGTAAGCCTTATAGTCGTTACGTAATCGTGCAATTAACAAGCAAGAATGTACACACACAATAACACCGTGTCCTCTGTTCACTATAACAGTGCATTCGTAATTTATGTTTAAATAAGTTCTCTTGGTTTTTGACTCGATATTTAACTTCAAACATTGATGCTTGTTAACAGATTCTAAGTCTGACAAAGCATACTAGTAACGTGAAGTGAAAAGTTTTATGGCAAAGACAAAGTTAAAAAGCAGATTATCTCACAATAAACGGTTTTGACATGTGAAATGTGGTGCAATCTTTTACCCTTTCTAGAGTGCAGAGTTTCATCGCAAGGCAATTATCATGTTGTGTACGTCTGTAAGGAATGCTAAAATTTTTCTCAAGGTTAGCGTCTTTGTTATTTTTCTCTGCGCCAGCCGGCGCACGTGGCTGCCTGCGGTGCGAGTCATTGTCTGTCTCTTTGTTGGCGCGCGTCGTTACTGGGATTAGGAGACCTAACTTCTACAAATTCACCTTGTCGAGAGTGCCCTGCTCTGTTTGAATCTCGCCAGTTCTGATGCAGTCCAGGTCTGTCGTTACGATTATATCGTCTGTCGTCACGTCGGTAGATTCCATAGTTTCTTTCTTGTCGGTCACGTGGTGGAGAATTTCTCCCTGAATCGTAACTGTGCGCTGGACCGTTGCGTCTGAAGTTATTGTGTCTCCCTTGATAATAATTATTTTGGTTCCCATATTGTCTGTTTCTATGGTTATCTCTGTCATATTCATTACTACGGAAATGCGATCTTTCTCTGTAACTATTATTCTGCCAACGGCTGTCATACGGGTAGTGTCTGTTTTGGTCACGATTTACGTTGTAAGAATAGCCTTGTCGTGTCCAGTTATTATTTCTGTCATCGCGGAATTGTGACGGATGTTACCTGTAATTGTTGTGCTCCTGTTTTAGCGTTCCATGATTGTCAGTGTCAATTTCCATTTGTTGTAACAGTCCCTGAAACGCTTCAATATCGTCTTTGCAATGTCCTGCTAAAATAATATGTCGTAAATGTTCAGGCAATTTGATTAAGCAAATGCGGATGAGTTCTGAGGAGCTGTATGGGTTTGAAAGATACTGATTCTTATGTAACATGTCTTCGAAATATTTGACAAGACTGGAAAATTCAGATTGTTTTAAATGTTTCATTATTATGATGCTATGTTTTACTCAGTCTTGTGTAGTTTGAGACCAATATGCTGAGAGGAAGGCATGATACAATTCTCCCTCACTGTGACAATCGTGAATGACCGATCGCATTCTAACAGCTGGTTCATTCACTAAGTAGCCACACATAAATTCTAATCTGCGCTCTAATGACTAGTTTGGAGGAAAACAATGAGAGAATTGATGAAGCCATGCTCGTGGATGAATGTTGTTGCCAGCATTCTTAAATGTTTTGAATTTACGTGTAGTAATGAACAGCGAGTAGCACATCGCTCATTGTTACTTCGTTTCGGCGGTTCCATCTCAAAATTCAATGCGCCTTGCCAATTTCTTTCACACTTTCCGAAGTGTCCTGTGTTATTATTTTGTGGTTGTTCCGTATTTCTATGTCCTGCTTCCCGTACTGGAACGCGAGTGTCCTCTGAAATATGTAATTATTGTATTACTTGTGCCAACTGATCTTGTACTTCCCGGATTTCTCTTTAGTACTGTGTATTGATTTGATTTTGATTTTGTATGAATTTTCTAATTTGTTCATACTCTTCAGTGTCAGTGAAGCCTACAGGTCTTGTGTCAGTCAGATCATCATCTACCTTTAGATAAGTTAGTGAACTGATCTGAACATTCGGCTACTTTATCCGATAGTGAAATTATTTCCTCCGTGTGTCTTTCTGAACCAAGTTTCAGAGTGTCCATTTGTGTCGAAATCGTATCTACTGTGTCCTTTAAGTTTTCCTGAGTTTTTGCAAGTGTCGTAACCGAATCGGTAGATGCAACTGAGTCAGTTTTAGCTTGCAATGTCTCATGATTTTCATGAACAATAGTTTGCAGTTCTTTTATGGCTGCTTCATGATTCTGTAATGCATTTTCATACCGCGAAAAAATAGGTTGAAAATGCTCACAAATTTGTGTTTTTACGTCATTACATACTTTTTGACATTTCGATTCAATGTTATGTAACTCAGTAGTTAAATCTAAACGTGTTTGTTCAAGCGTTGTGTCTAACTTTTGAAGCTTTTGTTCCATTGTGTCTAACTTTTGAAGCTTTTGCTGAGTTTGTCTCTGATTTTGTTGCATCGTGTCTAACTTTTGAAGATTTTGTTCCATTGTGTCTAACTTTTGTAGCCTTTCTCCCATTTGTTGCATTAACTGTAATAACAATGCACTGGTGTCTGAAACATGTTCCTCAGTGCTATTCGGCAGTGCATTTGAACCGGCAATATTCGCATTCTGAAAAGCAGAAAATGTGTCTTGACTTATTTGAGAAAACGGTGAGGACGCAAAACCTGTATCTACAGTATTTGCAAGATTGTGCCCTGTCATTTCGGAATCCTGAGGCGAGCTGTTGCTGACCGATCGATCGATAATGCTTCCCTGTTCACTATTTGTTTCACTGTCTACGCCATTATTTGCCGCCCGCTCCATTTCCCTATGTACAATTACCAAATTACTACTTTGAATGCCTGTTAATTCATTACACAGTGGTGCTGATAAGCTGCGCTCGTCGTCACTATTATTTCTCAGTTTACTTTGGAGCCTAGTGGTACGTTTTTCACACGCTATTATTGTCACAATATTTCACACGATAACACAGAAAAGCACAATTTGAAGAGCAAAATAAGAAAACACATTAACATAGCACTGAAAATAATATCTAGTTAATTGCAAGCGCAGCTGCGAAATACTTTGTGCAAGTCTACATGCATGCCACAACTGTTATACTGTACAACAATGAAAAACTACAACTACAAAGGAAATTCTCTCTATAATTATGCGCTAGCAATAAACAAAAGCTACACTAATTACACAAACTACAAGAAAAATCAGATGATTCCAGTGAGGTATCCTCGGCTAAGGGTCGACATATGAAACCTCCCTTTAGAAAAATTATACATGACTGTGCTTAAACTGACACACAATATTTTTAGCGCAACGCAATCTGACTTTCAATAATCCCTACAAAAGAATGGCCCTGACTAACATTAACCTATACCTTTCACAAATCACTTACCTCACCAAAAATCTTCGTTACTCGAACTACTGCAATACAGCGAGCGCCACTACTGCCAGCTAAATAAAAGATTCAAACTACTGAAGGCACTAACTACTGATAGGCATAGTTAGCAAATGAAAGATTTTGATAGAGAACGAACAATGTATTTACCTTAATAGTGTTCAAAAGTCGTAATATATATAGCAGTTCATGACATCCATTCTTACAAATGTACTGTTTCTGATGGACACACGTCCAGATCATCCGCTCTCAAAAATCCGCCATCTCACTTCCCCACATCCACCACTGCTGGCTTCTCACCTCCAACTGCGCAACGCTACGCGCTGTTCACATCCAGCTGCCCAACGTTACAAAGGCAGACAACAATGCAAACTAGCCACAGACTGCACACAGCACAGCCAGTGATTTTCATACAGAGCACTACGAGGTGTTACCAATATAAAAACCTAAACAGCCTACTTACAGCAGTTCTTTCTATCAATGTCCGAATTTCATCGAGCTGTGGTACTTGGCGGTGGGACATCATGCGAAAGTTAGTTTTGTCCTTAAGTTTCACAAACTAGAGTATATTGCAAATTCGACCCCTCCTCCCAATCCGGCCCACTCACCATCCGGCTGTAGCGTAATTGTTTCTTCTTAGCTTCGTTTTCAACTGTATTTTTCTCATCAGGTATCGCTTACTACCGATTAGGCACCCACTTGGCCATCTTTATGCCTACTACCATCTCACTTTCAGGTGTGTAAAAATATATGAAAAATGCAGATGTACATACACTTTGGCCTTCTCCTGGTGGGTGTGGAACAGAGCGGACGCACAAAGAAGCGCGCTAACGTTTCTTGTAACAGCTTTGCCAAAAATAAATGGTGTGCTTCAGAATTGGTGTTTACGACGTTAATTAACAGTCTTTGCAATTATTCTATATCTATGTTAATGAAATGACGCAGGAAGAGAGTTGTCCATAAAGGGACGAAAAGATTTCTTCCGCCAGACACTGAAGATTTTATGGGAGATGTTTACAAGCCTCATGGGAGCAAGAATAATTTAAAGTACCACGTCAAAGACAACCAGACTGTGGGGTGATATTTTCGGTTAGCAAACCAGAGGCCACTGCATGAGTAATATCAGCGATAAGTCAGATTGTCCTCAGTCCAGCTGACAACGAACCAATCAGACTGCCACATTCTCTCCAATGTGGTTTACTGTTTTTATTATGGGAATATAGGGTCTCCTATTATGCCAACAACTCTTTTTTTTAAATGCCCAAACATGTTTCAATATCTTTATGGCATCATAAGTGAGTCATTTTATTCAATTCTTATTTTTCTAGAATTGAATAAAAAGATTCACAGATGATGATGGCGAAGCTTGCTTTGGTGATTAAAAGGTACAGTTGTTTGCATAATAGGAAGAGGTGAATTCCCACAACTTAGTCTGAAAACATGACTGCTGTTAGAGCGTCAAAATCATACGCTAATTATTTACCGCTTTTCTTATTTTATTTATGTGAGAAGTTCATTTGGTGTGCATATACGTGTATTGGAAAGCCATTTATTCCACCAAGAGCCGCGCGGGATTAGCCGAGCGGTCTCAGGCGCTGCAGTCATGGACTGTGTCGCTGGTCCCGGCGGAGGTTGGAGTCCTCCCTCGGGCATGGGTGTGTGTGTTTGTCCTTAGGATAATTTAGGTTAAGTAGTGTGTAAACTTAGGGACTGATGACCTTAGCAGCTAAGTCCCATACGATTTCACACACATTTGAACATTTTTCCACTAAGAAACATCGGCTCTAGTAAAGGTAGTGACTAAATACCGCTAAAAATGTTCTCATTCGCTCAGGCTTCACTAAATGTTTCGCTCCACTGGGAATTTCTAAAATTTTGTGGAGATAATGGGCATTTCCGCTGCGCAGAAAGGCCCTTGTCTTCAAGTTAAATGTCTTCCTGCGACTACAGGCGTACAACTAGTCAGTATTGCCATGTTTTCCTCATCATTACTAAATTTTTAAAAAAATATCATCTTAAGTCACAGCAATTCCAACCTGGGTTTATCCCATTACAGTGTGGGACTGTACTGCGATTTATTTCTTAGTAAAGTTGAGTACATTTTTCTGTAGCTAGAGAATCGATTCGAAAGGAGGACGACGATATTGTGCCGATTTCAAAACTTCTTATGTGGTAGCGCATTCGGAGCGATAGGCGTATATACAAAAGCAGTATGACGAGACAAATAGTCTACCTCAGGGCTTCCCAACGTGTGGTCCGCGGACCCCTTAGGGGTCCGCCGGTTATTTCTAGGGGGTCCGCGGCAACCCTTCACCAAATCGTGTAAAATGATGAGCAAAATTATTGAATAAAAATGTGGAAATCAAATTCATCACTATTTTTTTTTTCGAGTGAAAAAAATGTGTACTTTTACTTCAGGTCGTAGCCTTTGCGGTTCCTAAGTGAGAACGCATACACAGTTTAGTGCCAGAGAATGCGGCTTCTCTGATCGACTGTTTCGCAACAATACGGGGGTCGTTTGTGCGCCGGCTCTCGGCGGTAGGTGCGCTGAAACCTTCTACGCACTCGCTGGCACGTATGCGGCCCCAGGCATCATTAAATGTTAAACTTGCTTGTCCGTGCACTACCTACTTCATAAGTTGATTTTTGACCTTCAAGTTGTTTCCATTCATCTCTAAACCAAAGACTATTGATACTTCGGGGGGCGGGGGGTGGGGGGGGGTGGGGGGGGGGGAGGGTCACTGGGAACAGACTAGGGGTCCACCAGCTCAAAAGGTTGGGAAGCCCTGGTCTACCTAATTCTTTCCAATATACGCGGCGCAGCTGCTATGTATGACAGGTAACTGTTCTGGGAACGACCGAGTGATGTGCCAGTTATCGGAAGCCCTGCTGCCTACAGTTAGTTGTCCTGATGCTGGACGATTATTCGTGGTGGAGAATGCTTAGAAAAATGCAATGATCACGCCTAATATATAAAGCGGATACAAGTACTACTGCTGATTGAGATCTCGCTAGCGTCTTTAACGAGAATACTTACGCCCATTCGCCGAGGCTGAGTCAGCAACATTGTAGCAATATAAATTACCTTCATGCCTGACAACTTTCTGGTGATGAGTTGGTGGTAAAAATGTCCACTTGAATCATGCACGGGTTCTACAGGTGTAAAAGATTCACCAAAACGAAACCGATTTGATACTAACGCAAAAAGCGTCATTAGCACAGTGCCACAAGTCAGTAAAATAAGACGCCTGGAACTGAAAAAGAGAAGGTGATCAACTAGCATTCTTATGCCGCTCCTCAAGGCGTTATGAGGTAGCAATACCATTAGCAACTGAAGAGTTACATCTCTACTCCTATCTGCAAGACAAAGTTCTTGTATACGGCAGCGAAGGATATGCGAAGAACGAAACCATTTTCAAACATCAGCAGCATTCACTGTGAAAACAACAAAAGGGGAAGTAAAGAATGACAGGTAAAGAGATGTACATCGGGGAGCCGAACATGGCTGTTGCATCTGGCTGCAAGGACCTTGTGACTAACGAGGCTATTTTGATACAGAATGGGCCATTCACTGCGGAGACAGCTCAGCAGGAACCCACGTACAAAGGAGAACGATACCCAGATAGACGCAATAAACGTGAGTGCAGCATCCATAGATAACGAACAAGGGGACAAAAACTATAAAATGCGGGATTTGCTATAGGCAGAATCGTTACGAACTCATCGAGATCACTATTCTTTGTATTGTACGCAAGAAACTACACAAAGGTTGTTCAGGAATGTCACGGCCAATGTCCTTGTCGAAAGTTTGTTAGCGCTCTGTCATCCGATCTTATTCGTCAGTGCCTAATATTGCGCGCCTGCGCTAGTAATTCGCGTTATATCATTTTCGCCGGGATTGGACTTTGGGGCCAAGACAACAGACCAGGCAGCTAAAGTAGGAATGGGACGAATTTAGATATCGATATCCGACAGAACCGAATATCGACGTTCTTAATATCAACATCGATGATTAATGGTATGAAGAATACTGATGTTTCGATAAATCGGTGCAAAACTATTAATTTTAGAATTTACATTGCAACCTATGATTTCACGTGTTATTAAAAACTGTGTGGAGTGGGTTTTATGGATTAATAAAACCATTAAGAAAAACCAAACTTAATAATATATTATTTTACATATAAACAGAAAAATCTTCAACTGAAATAATAGGCAGAAAAAACACTCAAAATATGGGTAGTATGAATGAAATTTATTTTTTTAAAAAAACTTGAACTAGTATGTCGGTGTGTTCTGCTTTTAATCTACTTCTTTGAGTAATCACTTCATCATGTGAAAATAGCCTTCGTGCCGGAACTGTAGTCACTTCAGCTGGTAAATATGTCCTAGCTATCTGACACAGACTGGAACTACTATGAGATATTTTCCTTGAAATTGTGAGTGGATTGTCTCCTAACTGTCAAGGAGGTGGCATTCGTGTAAATACACTGACAATTCTGGATAAGTGTCTGCAAAGTCAAGAGCTATTCTCTGTTTTCGTCTTTCCTGTTTCGAGAATTTCATTTCAAACTTTTCTACCAAACGTTCTCTCGAGTGAGGGGAGGTTACCAAAATACACAATTGACGACAGTCAAAATTTCTGTGAGAACTTCACAGAAAGAAAATTGTTATGTTGTAACTATTTCATGACTAAGAAAGTAGATTTACGTTTTCTCTGTTATGAGTCAGATGATGAAACCATATTTTCCGATTACATCGCCACAAAATATCAATGTCTCTGATATATCGGCTGGACAAATATCAATGAAAAATATTCCGTAACATTTTCCGATACATCGATATTTCGATGTATCGTTGTCCATTTCAACCTTAAGTTGAAATCTTGTTTTGTAGCTATAGAGTGCAAGATAGAAATGCGAAACAAATTAAACAGGATATCACAACAATTCTACCAATGTTGTGTTTGCTGTGTAAAGATCGTGTGATTCTACTTCATAGAAGTATGATGTATCCGGTAATAACTGGAAAGTAATGTCACCTGCAATGTGAACACGTACGCAGTCATGAATCGTTATCGAGCCGTTTAATGGTATTATTGGTAAACTTCAGTGATATTAACAAACTGACCCGTCCTCAGATGGAGAAACTTGTTAACTAAAGGTACGTCTCTGGTATTTATAAATTGTATTAGATCGAAAATATTCATAATAATACGTCCAGACCGCACACGTGTAACTGTTCAGAGGAACTGTAATTATTTTATATGTGGATCGCGATTGGCTAATTTAACTGTAGTGTTATCAGAATATACGTGAACAAATTTCTGAATTATGCGGAACGTTATCTAAAAACTCTCCCTTCTGCATGCACTGTTACCACTTTCAGTTTTCACCTGTTGGAGTGCAAACACTAGTTGCGCCAGAAAAGCATCAAAAGACGAGTGGATGGATAAACTACGTGCTGTGTTATAATTAGACATTAACCACCGTATCAGCAACCCACACAACTTTGAAATAGCAATACACCATATACGAGAAAATGTTAAACAATTAAATATTCTAACAGAACAGCTCCCATATCGCCATACACTTACAAGATTAGCACACTCAGGAAATAAGAGCATATTTTCTGAAGAAAATAGCTGACCCATAACAGGAAAACATTGATGAGTTCCAAATATATTCAATTAGAAAAGTTACTAAACGGAAGAAAGACAGGAGGAATAACAATACGGTAGATAAGCAACAAATACTTAAAGGCAGTACAAAAGAAATTAACTGTCAAGGAAGACCAGTATGGAAGAAAAGCTATGATCTGGAACAGTACGAGAACTTACACAACATAAATCTTGTCCTGAGCTTCATTGTGTCATGATGACGTTAGGCACGCCCCATTTTCAGTCTGTGATAATGAAGACAGATTTTACATGCATTTATCGCATTCATAAAATTAATTATTGTAAACGGCTTTAATACCTTGACGAGAATAGAACCGATGGCAAGAAACTGTTCAGGGTGGCACTGTCAAACCTACGAATTCAAATGAGTTGTACTGTAACTGAATGCCGAAGTCTGACTGTTGAGGTCTCCTGTCTGTAAAATGAATATGACGGCGAATGATTAAGGCTTCTGTGTCATGTTTTTCGCTTCCTATTTCATTCGTGGATGATGAGTGTGAAAGATCTTTTCTTGATCTGCTGACAGTCGCTAATTTTATTGCGAGATTGTGTATAGGTTGTAATTATATACGCTTTGGCTTCTTTCTAATGTTTACAGAATGCCATTTTATGCTGTACACCTCCTTGTAGTCTGTACAAACGAATTATTTTTACATTTTTTTTACCTTATCGGACCGATTGAATGACCCAGTGACTTAATTACGCAGCTCTTTAGATATGTTTTATTTTGTGATAGTACCAAAGAGATGAACTGTTCTCATGAATTAGTTTGACGAGACCATCTTCACACACGTAACTCGCTTTCCGAGAACTCTTTTTAGCATCACGCTGTTTGGCATCTGAGTTCCTCTACTCATACCAGCTGCTAGATTAAGTAGCCATGTCATTTTATATCGCTTGGAATACAAAGTGTAAACAGTTTACTTTCGGTAAAGATCATAATGATGTATAGTCGATACAGTACTCAACTCTTCGTGTCTGTAAGATACAAACATTTAACAGAAGCTGTTATACACATGAAGTATGTATAATAACGCCTTCCGTCACAAAAAATTTCGTATTTTATTCAACTACATGATGCAGTTCGGAACCTGTGGGCCCATCATCAGATGCAAATCTTTGCATAACACTACCATTTATGTGGTTTCTGTGCGCCTGGGCGAGGTGGTGACAGACGTACGTTCCTGTTGTGAGAAGGTTAGTTGTTAGTTGTTAAATTTCGAAGTTCGCGAATAAAACAATGAAAATAACAAAGAAAAACTTACCAGAAGACTTGGGAAGAACATTTTCAACCCTGTAATGTCAGCAAATCAATGTTTTTCACAATTTTTCACATTCTCCGTTGATCGAACCGTCCATGGATGTACTAGTCGCCGTGTCAACTGCAAACCATGAACACCCATTGACTGTTGGACCAACTAATTAGCCGGGAAAAACTTAAGAATCACATTATATTTCGTTGTTTGATTTGCAAAGTTCAAAATTTAACATCTAACCATTTAACCTTCCCACAGCAGGCACGCACATTTTGCATCCTCTCGTTCAAAAACAGACACAAATAATATATTAAACGATTTACACGTGATGATTGATCCACGAAATGCATCATGTGTTCTGTTAAAACACGAAATCTTTTAGGCTTAGGGAGTTATTATCTATACTTCCAGTGCACTGAGTAGTCTCGCCTACAACAGCAAAATATAGATAAAACTAGACAAGCCGTTATACACTGACGGAAATAAATCGCAACACCAAAAAATGATGTAGAGTAATGAAATTTCGTGGATATATTTGTTCAAATGGTTCAAATGGCTCTGAGCACTATGGGACTTAACTTCTAAGGTCATCCGTCCCCTAGAACTTAGAACTACTTAAACCTAACTAACTACTTAAACCTAACTAACATCACACACATCCATGCCCGAGGCAGTATTCGAACCTGCGACCGTAGCGGTCGCGCGGTTCCAGACTGTAGTGCCTAGAACCGCTCGGCCACCCCGGCCGGCGATATACACTCCTGGAAATTGAAATAAGAACACCGTGAATTCACTGTCCCAGGAAGGGGAAATTTTATTGACACATTCCTGGGGTCAGATACATCACATGATCACACTGACAGAACCACAGGCACATAGACACAGGCAACAGAGCATGCACAATGTCGGCACTAGTACAGTGTATATCCACCTTTCGCAGCAATGCAGGCTGCTATTCTCCCATGGAGACGATCGTAGAGATGCTGGATGTAGTCCTGTGGAACGTCTTGCCATGCCATTTCCACCTGGCGCCTCAGTTGGACCAGCGTTCGTGCTGGACGTGCAGACCGCGTGAGACGACGCTTCATCCAGTCCCAAACATGCTCAATGGGGGACAGATCCGGAGATCTTGCTGGCCAGGGTAGTTGACGTACACCTTCTAGAGCACGTTGGGTGACACGGGATACATGCGGACGTGCATTGTCCTGTTGGAACAGCAAGTTCCCTTGCCGGTCTAGGAATGGTAGAACGATGGGTTCGATGACGGTTTGGATGTACCGTGCACTATTCAGTGTCCCCTCGACGATCACCAGTGGTGTACGGCCAGTGTAGGAGATCGCTCCCCACACCATGATGCCGGGTGTTGGCCCTGTGTGCCTCGGTCGTATGCAGTCCTGATTGTGGCGCTCACCTGCACGGCGCCAAACACGCATACGACCATCATTGTCACCAAGGCAGAAGCGACTCTCATCGCTGAAGACGACACGTCTCCATTCGTCCTTCCATTCACGCCTGTCGCGACACCACTGGAGGCGGGCTGCACGATGTTGGGGCGTGAGCGGAAGACGGCCTAACGGTGTGCGGGACCGTAGCCCAGCTTCATGGAGACGGTTGCGAATGGTCCTCGCCGATACCCCAGGAGCAACAGTGTCCCTAATTTGCTGGGAAGTGGCGGTGCGGTCCCCTACGGCACTGCGTAGGATCCTACGGTCTTGGCGTGCATCCGTGCGTCGCTGCGGTCCGGTCCCAGGTCGACGGGCACGTGCACCTTCCGCCGACCACTGGCGACAACATCGATGTACTGTGGAGACCTCACGCCCCACGTGTTGAGCAATTCGGCGGTACGTCCACCCGGCCTCCCGCATGCCCACTATACGCCCTCGCTCAAAGTCCGTCAACTGCACATACGGTTCACGTCCACGCTGTCGCGGCATGCTACCAGTGTTAAAGACTGCGATGGAGCTCCGTATGCCACGGCAAACTGGCTGACACTGACGGAGACGGTGCACAAATGCTGCGCAGCTAGCGCCATTCGACGGCCAACACCGCGGTTCCTGGTGTGTCCGCTGTGCCATGCGTGTGATCATTGCTTGTACAGCCCTCTCGCAGTGTCCGGAGCAAGTTGGTGGGTCTGACACACCGGTGTCAATGTGTTCTTTTTTCCATTTCCAGGAGTGTATTTGTCTAGGTAATATATTTAAGTGATTGATATTGCAAGATCACAGGTAAACGTAAACGGGAAGATATGCCATTTCGAACGTAAAATGCTTGTACATTAATAACCGGTGTAACCGCCAGAAAGTTGAGTGCAGCAATACAAATGTGCGTGGATTGTGTTCTACATGTGCCACGGGGTGTCAGTTTGTGGGATGCGGGATGCACTTCATTGCGTGTTGCACGTGTTCGGTTACAGGGACTGTTAAAGCTGATTGTGGATGACGCTGGAGTTTTTTTTTATTTTTATTTTTATTTATTTATTTTTGGCACTTTCGATTCCCACATCTGAGGGAGAAGTGCGGGCCGTTTGAGGGCATGCTGACGTCCCTTTTCAGCCATGTCGTCCGATGAAGTCGCATATTTTCTTGATTGGAGATGGGTGTGGTGTTCGAGCAGGCCGAGGCAACACGTCGACACTGTAGAGCGTGTCTCGTTACAATAGTAGTATGTGGGCGAGCGTTATCCTGTTGGAAAACACTACCTGAAATACTGTTCATGAATGGCAGTACAGCATGTCGAATCACCAGACTGACGTTCAAATTTCCAGTTAGGGTGCGTGGGATGACCACGAGAGTGCTCGTGCTGTCATACGAAACCACACCCCAGACCATAACTGAAAAAAAATGTTCAAATGTGTGTGAAATCTTATGGGACTTAACTGCTACGGTCATCAGTGCCTAAGCTTACACACTACTTAACTTAAATAATCCTAAGGACAAACACACACAGCCATGCCCGAAGGAGGACTCGAACCTCCGCCGGTACCAACCGCACAGTCCATGACTGCAGCGCCTGAGACCGCTCGGCTAATCCCTCGCGTCCCAGACCATAACTGCAAGTGTAAGTCCAGTGTGTCTAGCACACAGAAAAAAATGGCTCTGAGCACTATGGGACTTAAGATCTGTGGTCGTCAGTCCCCTAGAACTTAGAACTACTTAAACCTAACTAACCTAAGGACATCACACACATACATGCCCGAGGCAGGATTCGAACCTGCGACCGTAGCGGTCACGAGGTTGCAGACTGAAGCGCCTAGAACCGCACGGCCACACCGTCCGGCTAGCACGCAGACAGGTTGGTTACAGGCCCTCAACTGACCTCTTTCTAAACAACACACGGCCATCACTGGCACTGAGGCAGAACCAGCTTTCATCAGAAAACACAACAGACCTCAATTACGCTACAGGGCGTCTGACTTAAAGCTGTCCTTGCCGTAACCTATTTGTAACATTTCGTTATCACTGTGGTGTCAACTGCTGCTGAAATTACAGCTGCAGATGCAGTACGATGCGCCAGGGCCATACGCCCCTGTCTGTAGTGCCATGTGTCAGTCCGGCGCCCGGTCTTCTTCCGTGACTACCGCTGCCAGCAATTATGTACATTGGCTACGCTCCAGCCAAGTCTTTCTGCAATATTGCAGAAGGAATACCCAGGATGTCGTAGCCCTTCTACAGGACCTCGTCCAAACTCAGTGAGGCATTGATAAAGACGTCGTTGTTGTCTTAAAGGTATACTTGACTAACATCAACTCACCACTTCCAATCCCAAAGGTAACTAACGCTCATGACCGTTACAGCGTGTATTTAAAACAAACCTGATTTGCATCCTCGTAGTGGGGCACTATTAGCGCCACTCTTATGCGACTGACACGAATTTTGAATAGATGTCATCTTTCAGATGTAGAAACGCGCCTACCAACTTTCGTTTATGTCGGACAGCTCCTTGGTGCTGCGATTCTTTTTCCTTCAGTGTATTTCAGAGTCCACAGATTGTCTCACTATATTAGTAAATGAAAAGGAAGGAAGATTAATACTCATCGTCTCACCGACAACGAAGCTGTTACAAGTAGGGTAAAAACTCACTTTGGATGAGAATGGCGACAGGAATTCGGTCGTGACCTTTGCATGAAATCATCCAGGTATTCGAAGGTAGTAACATAGGGACACCACTCAGATTCTGAGTTGGAATCCCTATCCTCCCGAACGCGTTCCCTCACTTGGCCTGGTGTTAGTCAGCAGCCACGAACTGGCTCACATACCCGTCTGAAAATCCATACGTCGAGTAGGCGCTTAAGTTTAAACTTCAGGTGCGCCTAGAAATGTAACTCAGCGATAAAATTAGCTTCTTCTTTGACATCTGCATTCCTGGCCACAAGTCCTTACGTGTTTTTTTTGCCACCATTTTAGTGGCCATAAACTCACCTCTCTGAGTAAAGCAGTGGAAATCTTGATTCACATACGTGCTTCAAGAGCGGAAATGAATTCCAAATACACACAATCTGTGCAAAAGAAGTTACATTGCAATTCCGGCATGCTGTTCTCTGAAGGTCAGGGACTAGTTTAGACACGGTCGCTGAGCAAAACTGGTTAGTTCGGTGACAATATTTTTCGCTAGCGAAGTGTTTCATCTTGTTTATGAATGGACGTGACATCTCGCGCAGCACGCAGCAGAAGATTAGTATGTTTTTAGATCCTAACTCGTGCTTACTCACGCCTTCTGCTTTCCTTTTACAGCAGATCGAGTAGTGCTTTCTTCCAGTTCTGTCGGCATGCATTGTCATTGAGCAGAATATGTTGGAAACGAACATTGCGTGACATCCAGCACACTTCGGAGTGTTATATAGAGTGGTCCCATGCTTTGCGGAGGTTATTAATCGGTGTGGGATCACTTCTGGCCTTAAGACATGGAGCGTTTCGGGTACGTTTGTTAAATGTCTAAGGATTCGAAAGAAATCAGTGCGGTATGAGGATGGACGTTATCAGGTAATTTGGAATAGTAGAGGATGGTTTACGAATGTGAAGGCATATGAGTATATAATTCTCTGTAGTTAAAGCTCCGTCACGTATTTTCCTGGCTTACCAGGCAACCATACACGATGCTACCCATACCATGCTATTCCCCTTTCTGCCTGTGTGTGGTGTCCAACTAAAGGCTGCTTCAAGAAGGCAGACCCATTACAGCATGACTGCTTAACATCTCACTGACCGCCAAAGGTCTAACCTATGATGACACAAGAGTGTGATGACAAAGTTGCTGTAGGTACGCACGCTACCAACGGTGAAAGGATTGATTCGTGTGGGAGCCTTCCAGATTGATGTAGACACTGGCTGTAGTGCTTAATTTCTAAAATTTTAGGTCCCGGAACGCACCACTTTAACCACGAACACCGCCCCCTTCCTCGCGACCATAAAAAATCACAAATTTCAATTTTTGGAAACTCGTGATAAAACTTACAATAAGAAATAATTTTTTTACAAAATACTGTTCTGAAAGTCAGGCTTTTAAAACATAATTTCTTACAATCAAACCAATAAAGCCACAAGATTTAGAATAAACAACAGGTACTAACAACTGTCCCCGTAGTAGTATCACTTTGCTCCCTAGTTCTGCTCGATACATATCGGCACAAGTCGGTAGTGTTCGTGACTTCATTACTATGACGTCATGTTTTCAACTTCCGCCAGCCGTAACGTTGAAACAGTTGGATTCTAGCTGATCGAGCATGTATGTCCAGTATTAATTAACAAAGCATTTAGCGCTGAATGACATGAAGGTATTCCTGGCCCATCGCATCACGCTGGTTCCCCCTTGCCACCCTCATTGGTGCCGGCGTAGCGGCAAATTGTAGTTACGTTGTGATTTAATACATGTGTGCTGTTTTAAATCTCCGGTACAGACTTGTTCTAGTGAGTCAAAAAAAAAAAAAAATCCTGGAAGATGCCTTTCGGGCCGAAATTAAGCCTTGAATGATGGGCACTCGCACTTTCCGTTACAAAAACATTATAACATTATTAGCACCGTCCACCGGGAGTTAAATGGCGCTTGATGTCGTTGCAGGCACGTGACGCGCTAAGGCACATATACACTGAAGTGACAAAAGTCGTGGGATACCTCCTAACATTGTGTCCGGAGTCCTTTAGTCCGGCGTTGTGCAGCAACTCGACGTGGCATGGACACATCAAGTCGTCGGAAGTCACCTACAGAAATCAATTATGTCCCATAGATGTTCGATGGGCTTCGTGTCGGGCGATCTGGGTGGCCAAATGATTAGCTTGAATTGTCCACAAAGTTCTCCAAACCAATTGCGGCCTGGTGACAGAACGCCTTGTCATCTACTACAATTCCATAATTGTTGGGGAACATGGAGTCCATGAATGGCTGTAAGTGGTCTCCAAGTATCTGAACATAACCATTTACAGTCAGCGATCAGTTCAGTTGCACCACAGGACCAAGTCCATTTCATGTAAACACAGTCCATGCCATTATGGAGCCAACACCAGCTTCGGCAGTGCCTTGTTGACAACTTGGGCTCATGGCCCTACCATCACCTCTTACCAACTGAAACTGGGAGTCATCTGACCAGGCCACGTATTGCCAGCCGTCTACGGTCCAACTGATATGGTCACGACCACAGGAGTCAAGGTATATAGAAAAAGGCAGGAGAGGCGCTGCAGGCGATGTCGTGCTGTTAGCAAATGCACTCGGTTGGGTAGTCTGCTGCCACAGCCCATTAATGCCAAATTTCTCTACACTGTCCTAATGGGTACGTTTGTCGTATGGCCCACATTGCTTTCTGCGGTTATTTCACGCATTTTTTTTTTTTTTTTTTTTTTTTTTTTTTTTTTTTTTTCTGTTAGCCCTGACAACTCTACTCAAACGCAGCTGCTGTCTGTCGAAGTGACGGCATTCGATCACTGCGTTGTTCGTGGGGAGAGGTGGTGTCTGAAATATGGTATTCTCGGCACACTCTTGACACTGTGGATCTCTAAATATTGAAGTCCCAAACGATTTTCGAAATGGAATGGCCCATGTGTCTAGCTGCAACTACCGTTCGAAGTCTGTTAATTCCCTTCGTGCGGCCATAATCACATCGGACACTTTTCAGATGAATCACCTGAGTACAAATGTCGGCTCCGCCAATGCACTGCCCTTTTGTACCTTGTGTACGCCACCTGTGTATGTGCATATCGCTATCCCATGACTTTTATCACCTCAGTGTATGTACTACTTTTTATATTTATAACTGTGTGTTTTTCTGTCGTTTTTTATTTGTGTTGTGGTATCTGTATGCTGTTTGACATTCGTTTGTTATGAACGTGTGTGTGTTACTGTGTGTGGTGGCGGATGTCCTGGGAAAAGGGGGCATATGAGTGGAAGGAATTGCAAATATTAATTCTGTTTGAGTTCTTTTAATATGGATGGAAATGTCATTAGTGAAAAAAATGTGTGTGTGAAATCTTATGGGACTTAACTGCTAAGGTCATCAGTCCCTGAGCTTACACACTACTTAACCTAAATTATCCTAAGGACAAACACACACACCCATGCCCGAGGGAGGACTCGAACCTCCGCCGGGATGAGCCGCACAGTCCATGACTGCAGCGCCTTAGACCGCGCGGCTAATCCCACGCGGCTGTCACTAGTGAGTGGACTGAGTTACTTTTTAGTCTGAGTATGTTCTGCACTTCAGTTTGTTATTGTTTTAGAGGGTAATATGAACAGTGAGTTGTTACTTGCATTAATTTGGTCATTTATTGGTTTCTTGTTCATTACAAAGGCTCTTTGTGTGTGAAATTTTTCCTGTGATGTAAGGAATTTTGTGTTGCGATGTTTATTCACGTGGTTTTCATATTTTGTTCCATGTTAGTCAGTTCACGCTCATGCCGTATTAGGTGTTCAGCCAAAGTAGAATGGTTATGTTCAAAGTTACCGTTTCTTTTGTGTTTTTTATATCTAGCTTTGAATTTTCTGTCTGTCATCTCCAGATATAATTTGCTGGAGTCTTGACATTTTAACTTGCTTTGTATTTAGTTTTTCCTTGCTTTGCTACTGAATGTAACTAGAGGTATTTAGTTTTTCCTTGCTTTGCTACTGTATGTAACTAGAGCTACTGCTAACCATTCTTTAGTATCCACACTAAGGATTAAACAAGGAATAACAGCTTCGACGAGAGACGTAATTTACGTATCTTCGCAGTGGCTTGTGTTTTCCATAATAGTTATGTTGTATATGGAATGTCACAGCACTGTGACTTCCCACTCTACGCCGGATACAAGACGTGGGTTCTCCGAGTTTAAGTGCTGATGTCCTCCAAGAGGTGGAAATATTGATGTAGCTAAATCGACCTTGCATGCGATCTCTACTTTAAAAATCATGAATAGTTATGAAGAAGAAAGAGGTAACTGAGTTTCAAAAAGGAACAGGACGCCCTCGAATAAAGGCTCAGAAAAGATTTCATATTGAACTATTGACAATAAAATACACTGTGTACTGTAATTCAGGCCTAAGATATATTTTGTTGCGTTCGTTGCGGTGTTAGAAAAAAGAAACTACTTAAATGTAAAAATAGTGTGTCGACGACTGCCACATCTGCAAATAATTCCCTCATTGATCCGCGTTGGTGGCACCATCGGGAGTCGATAGGAAGGAGTGCGCATGCAGTGCGAGGTCATCGTAGCTAGCAAAGTGCCCGCATCTCGTGGTCGTGCGGTAGCGTTCTCGCTTCCCACGCCCGGGTTCCCGGGTTCGATTCCCGGCGGGGTCAGGGATTTTCTCTGCCTCGTGATGGCTGGGTGTTGTGTGATGTCCTTAGGTTAGTTAGGTGTAAGTAGTTCTAAGTTCTAGGGGACTGATGACCTAAGATGTTAAGTCCCATAGTGCTCAGAGCCATTTGAACCATTCAGCCAGCTAGCAAAGTACTGATTTGGTATGTTAACCTGAACACACTTACATCCACTACTTCCACTGTGACGATATACACCTGACATTGGGTGGCTTTGAGTTACTGGTGTATTGAATGTGCATAAATTATTTATTCTATAGACCTTAACGTCCGAAGGAGTGGTGGTATCAAGTAATTGACAGAATGTGATTTTATTTTGTGCCACCTAATATTCTTCTCATTCTTCTCTTTCTGAATTTCACTCTATTGCCGACATTTGTTGGTCTGATACGGTGTATGCTATTGTGCATGGAGAAAGGTATTGCGAATTCGAAAACTTGTTAGCACAAGGACACGGAAATTTGTAAAGGATTGCTGCTAGCACCCGAGGGGTTTGATTTAGCACTGTATGTTATTCATGTACGGGATTACCTAAAGGTACTAATGTTGAGTGAGTGGTTAACTGATCATGAACACCGTCGTTTGATTACGATGATGAGTCAAATTCAGAGTGTGGAAATCCTTGCTAATGCTGTCATTGTAATATTATCTTGTAACTTGAGACTCGCAGTGGCCATCAGTTGTACTCATTTTGCTTTCCATGCGCTAATTATTGTTCTTTCCAGCTCGCGTAAAGAAATATCTGATTTAGGAGGTGTAGAATGACCCTATGTCAGTTGGCACCGACTTGGGAGCCACGGCTGTTAGCGGTACCGGATCCGCAGCGTACTAGATAGCGTTGACCGAGGTTCGGTCTTAGGGAACACCTTACTTGGGTGGAGCCTTGCATTTTATAGTAGTTTAAACTATTGTCATTGCGTTAGATTGTATTGCAAGTTTTGAATAACTACATGCTTTTAAGGTATGTGAATGGTCGTCTAAAATGTTTTTATTTGAGGTTTGTGAACTACTCTTGGAGTTCGTTTAAATGGTTACCCTATGATTAAAAAAATAAAAGGGTAGCGGTACCAGAGTTTCGTAAGAATTTAGAAATTTTACAATGAGTTATTGTTGTGTAAATTTGTTCTTGTGAATGATTTTTAATTTTATGTTTTTAAATTCGACTGACTGGAAATAACAGTTCTTGTGAAAGGTTTTAATTTCTTATCTATTTCAATTCGTCCAACATATACGTAAAAATTTAGGAAAGTGTAGATAATATGTAGTTTTAAAAAATGTTTGAAAGTGTTAGTCAGCCTTTTGACACCCAGTCCTCGCTCCACTGCCCACTTGGTACAATAATCATAAGTGTATTGCTTATGTCTGCAGCCATTCTTCGTCAGCTGCTATTTCAGTATTGTGTTTATCGTGTGGATAAGAACAAATGTCATCCACTTTTTGCAGTTGAATATTTATTTTGTTTTTAACCAGACATGTTTCACTTATTCTTATTAAGCACTTGAGTGGTCTATAAAAGATAATTATTTAACTATATGTATCTTGTTACTGGACATGTAATGTTTGCTGGCAATACTTTAGGTTATCTTACTATTTTCAGTTAGAGTGCTGAGATTTATTATTCACGCAAGAAAAAATAGATACACGGAAAGAATACGAATCATAAAAGAAATTGATTGATCACAACTTTATAACTGCAAATAGGAAGATAACATTAACGTACTGCCAGGAAACGCTATTTATCTAACAACAAAATATGTATAAAATGATTTTATACACCACTGATGATGCCTAATACGAATAGGTGAAGCATATTTGGTTAAAATCCATATTAAACATTTAGTTGCAAAGGACAGATAATGTTTGTTCTTATATACGTGATAAACAGAAATGTCTATGAGTATCTAAGGGTGAGAGGAACTTCAAGCGGCTTCTCTGTTAGTTAGAAACGTGTTCCGTAAATCATTTCTACAATTCCTAACGAATCTTTGTGGAACAGTTTAATTACAAGCCCTATCTGCACACTTCTTATCCGCCATATTTGATTCAGTTCATGGGCATGTTACTGATGTTTCGGAAGTTTCTGTAATAAGTATGAAGCAGTGCTGTGTCCACAGTGGACAGATTTTATTTCACGATCATTCAGAAGGTAAATGACTATAAAAAGAAGACCGAAGGCATTATAACAATGTCGTATGCATTTCGAGTTACAGATTCGTTGTTTACATGCTGCGCTTGCCAAATTTTAATACATGTACAAATAGTCAATGGAGGGAACTCGCCAGATCCGATACATACGTTACAAACGAAACTCTGTTGTATTAGTTTAAACAAACACAATACGCAACGGTTCCTGTATGATTCATTAACAGTCAGACATACACAGAATTTCCAAAGTGATAACATTTTTTCTGTTACATATACGAGGGCAGTTCAATAAGTAATGCAACACATTTTTTTTTCTCGGCCAATTTTGGTTGAAAAAACCGGAAATTTCTTGTGGAATATTTTCAAACATTCCCGCTTCGTCTCGTATAGTTTCATTGACTTCCGACAGGTGGCAGCGCTGTACGGAGCTGTTAAAATGGCGTCTGTAACGGATGCGCGTTGCAAACAACGGGCAGTGATCGAGTTTCTTTTGGCGGAAAACCAGGGCATCTCAGATATTCATAGGCGCTTGCAGAATGTCTACGGTGATCTGGCAGTGGACAAAAGCACAGTGAGTCGTTGGGCAAAGCGTGTGTCATCATCGCCGCAAGGTCAAGCAAGACTGTCTGATCTCCCGCCTGCGGGCCGGCCGTGCACAGCTGTGACTCCCGCAATGGCGGAGCGTGCGAACACACTCGTTCGTGATGATCGACGGATCACCATCAAACAACTCAGTGCTCAACTTGACATCTCTGTTGGTAGTGCTGTCACAATTGTTCACCAGTTGGGATATTCAAAGGTTAGTTCCCGCTGGGTCCCTCGTTGTCTAACCGAACACCATAAAGAGCAAAGGAGAACCATCTGTACGGAATTGCTTGCTCGTCATGTGGCTGAAGGTGACAATTTCTTGTCAAAGATTGTTACAGGCGATGAAACATGGGTTCATCACTTCGAACCTGAAACAAAACGGCAATCAATGGAGTGGCGCCACACCCACTCCCCTACCAAGAAAAAGTTTAAAGCCATACCCTCAGCCGGTAAAGTCATGGTTACAGTCTTCTGGGACGCTGAAGGGGTTATTCTGTTCGATGTCCTTCCCCATGGTCAAACGATCAACTCTGAAGTGTGTTGTGCTACTCTTCACAAATTGAAGAAACGACTTCAGCGTGTTCGTAGGCACAAAAATCTGAACGAACTTCTCCTTCTTCATGACAACGCAAGACCTCACACAAGTCTTCGCACCCGAGAGGAGCTCACAAAACTTCAGTGGACTGTTCTTCCTCATGCACCCTACAGCCCCGATCTCGCACCGTCGGATTTCCATATGTTTGGCCCAATGAAGGACGCAATCCGTGGGAGGCACTACGCGGATGATATAGAAGTTATTGATGCAGTACGACGTTGGCTCCGACATCGATAAGTGGAATGGTACCGTGCAGGCATACAGGCCCTCATTTCAAGGTGGCGTAAGGCCGTAGAATTGAATGGAGATTACGTTGAAAAATAGTGTTGTGTAGCTAAAAGATTGGGGAATAATCTGGTGTATTTCAATGCTGAATAAAACAACCCCTGTTTCAGAAAAAAAATATGTTGCATTACTTATTGAACTGCCCTCGTATTATAAAGAGACAGAACGGTCAATGTTAAAACGGTCCGCAGCTCGTGGTCGTGCGGTAGCGTTCTCGCTTCCCGCGCCCGGGTTCCCGGGTTCGATTCCCGGCGGGGTCTTGGGATTTTCTCTGCCTCGTGATGACTGGGTGTTGTGTGATGCCCTTAGGTTAGTTAGGTTTAACTAGTTCTAAGTTCTAGGGGAGTGATGACCATAGATGTTAAGTCCCATAGTGCTCAGAGCCATTTGAACCAATGTTAAACGTCCGAAATCCGGGTCATTACAGTTAATTTAACTGCTGTGGCATTTCGCTCCTTCCAAATACTGAAGTGGAATTCAGATATTTCTTCTTCATTACATCCTTCCTTTTAAACATGTGTCCGCGACTGACGTCCCGTTTACAAAATGTGAACATAGTACAGTACGACACACACACAAATAGTGCTGGCAAAGTTTTATATTATAATCACAACTACTTTAGTTTCAGAAATAATATAGACTGCGCCCAGACAATTCCTTATCTTGTGCAGCCCCAAATCATACAAAATTTCAAAGGATCTTGTTGTAGGTGACCATATTACCACACTCCTGCAGAGCTCTTTATTTGCAGAAAATAAGAAAGTAGTCGTGCCACGTCTTCACTTGTGGAAACATGAGACAAAATCAGGGATGAATCCAACTGCGTCTAAATAGTTAGTACAAACCAACGAAATAAAATGTGCGCATGGCGTTCTTGGCCCGTATCTGGGATATTTGGCCGCTAGATGCTGCTCTTTAATTGACGCTACGTTAGCGACTCGCGTGTCGACAGTAACGAGATGATGACGAAAACACACACACACACACAGCCTGAGCGGAGAAGACACCCAACCCGGACGGGAGTTGAACCCGAGGCCCCGTGATCGAGAATCAGCAACGCTAACCGCAATATCAAATCACTGAACACCTGTTACTGTGAAGAGTTAAGCATGTAAGCGGGAGAAAGATTAGAAAAGGTTCGAAATACTGTAAATAATTTGTTGGAAGTCTTTAAAGGCTCTCATTTTCGAGCACAATATGAGCATAGTCGTCGTAATTTGCACTCCATCTTAAGCAAAATCTAGTTTTCCAAGCATATCAATTTTTATGACGTCGTATCTCCTGAACCGAGGCCTACGAGAAAGACAGGCCGCGGCGCGTACGTCACGAAGGTAGGCCTGAGCTCGCACGCTCGCTCAACTCAGCAGACAAACTGCGTTTCTACTCCTGTTAACTCGTAACTAGGTATTTACGTACAAACGAGAATTGTCTTCTACTGGAATCCGCTATTATCGAGTTCTTACTGTTATTAGTCCTACAATGATCGGAAGTCCATAGAGCGTCTAATAATTTGTTAATATTGTAGTGGGGTACAATAAAATTAAAATCATTCAAACATCAGTATAAGTTACATAAGGCACCACTTCTTGTATGAAATGAGGACTGTTACGCAGAAGTGACTGAATGCTTTCAACAAGCCTTACTCAATTTATACTGAGTGCTGATCTTAAATTAAATGTTGTTGTATTACTGTTAATCAATAAGACTTCATAATAGCAGATTCCAGTAGAACATGCAATTCTCGTTAGTACGTACGCACCCAGCTGCGAGTTAAAAGGTTTAGAAAGGCATTTTTCTGCTGAGCTGGGCGAGCGAGCGAGTTCAAGCCTACCTTCGTGACAAACGGGCCGCGGCCTGTCTCTCTCGTGTGCCTCGTCCTCAACCGTGTGTCGTAAATGACATATTAGGTTGGTGCATAAGTTCGTAGAGTTTTTGTTCTTCCGGCTGCTATGGGTTTATTTATCGATCGTCATTTTTATTTGTAGTTCACTGTTGTCAGTTTCTCACTTGGAGATAGTGAGTGGAGGTGTGGACGCTACAAAATGGAGTGTAAAGTGGAGAAATCGGAACATTTCCGACATATTCTGAGTTCAATAGAGGGGTGACAGCAGCGGAGGCAGCCAGAAACGTAAGTGCCGAGTATGGGGATAATGCCGCTGGACAGATAACGGCAAGAAAATGGTTTTCTTGTTTTAAGGAGAATCGTTTTAACATTAGTGACTCTTCACGTACAGAAAAACATTCGGTGTTTCATGAAGATCGTTTAAACGCATTAATCCACAACGATCCAAGTCAGTGTACTAGAGAACTGGCAACTGTGATGAACTATGGTCATTCCACCATCGTGTGACATTCGCATGCAATGAGGAAGGTTAAAAAATCGGGTGTATGGGTACCACACGTTCCAAGACAAAATCACAAAAATCAGCCGGGTGGCCATATGTGCATCTCTGCTTGCTCGTTATCAGTTGACTCGTGAGCAACAGCGACCATTCCTATCCTGTAGCGTTTCTGGTGACGAGAAATTGTCTCTTTATGATAACAGAAGGAAAACAAAGGAACGGTTTTGGCCAAAGAAAGCAGCAACTCTCCGTAAAAACACTTCCGTGTATCCACAAAAGAATGTTACGCATTTGGTGCAAGAGCGACGGTGTGGTGTACTACGAGCTGGTTCCCTCGAGGTGTAGCCACTCTACTGCTGACATTTGTTTTCAACAACTGAGACGTCTTGCAGTCGCAGTCCATCAACAACGAACAGGAAGACTGCGTGAAGTGATGCTACTCCGTGATAGTGCCCGCCCGCATCCTGCTAGACTGATAAAAAACGTTGTGCAAGAATTGGATTGGGTAGTCATTCTCCACTCATCTTATTCGTTTGATCTTGCGCCCTCAGATTTTCACCTTTTCCACTCTCTATCGAACAACCTTCAGGAACATCCTTTCCGGATAAAAATGCGCTCCGAACATAGCTCGATGAGTTCTTCACCTCAAAATCATGTGACTTTGAGATACGTAGAATCGAAAAGCCACCCCTGCGTTGAGAGACTCTTATAAACAGTGAAGAAGAATGCATTACTGATGACAAAAGTCTCTGGTATGTGTATGTGTTGTCTATTAAATTTATGGAAAACGCTACGAACGTATGCACCAATCTAATAATTTTGGAAGTACATTCAGTGGTATTTGTGGGTACTGTCTACAAAATGCATTTCGAATAGTATTAGTGGTAAATAAGCATCAGATTTAAACGTCATGCCTGATGCGGCAGTTCTACTGCGTGAACTTCAAAAAATAGTAAATGATAAGCTTTTTTCTTTCAGCATTTTGGGGGGGGGGCGGGAGGAGGGGGCAGGAGGAAAAGTTTCGTAATGGTTTGAAAATGTGTGTTAAGTTTGTTGAAAGTCATTAAGTGTTCTCATTCTCAACTAGTGGATAAGTATCGTCTGGGTATTTACCCGCTATCAGTTACGCTGCCTCAAAACATGTTAAAAAATGGCTCTGACCACTATGCGACTTAACTTCTGAAGCCATCAGTCGCCTAGAACTCAGAACTAATTAAACGTAACTAACCTAAGGACATTACACACATCCATGCCCGAGGAAGAATTCGAACCTGCGACCGTAGCGATCGCTCGGTTCCAGACTGTAGCGCCTAGAACCGCACGGCCAATCCCGCCGGCTCAAAACGTGTACACTGTTTTTAACCGAAATACTAGTCTTACCGTGTTAAACGATTAACATTCGGCTGTATCTCATAATTAGTAGATTAAGACAACTTTTTAAATTTTAGTTTTTCGATAATTATATGGATTACTGGTATTGAGACTGATTTTTTTTCCCCTTCGGAAGCTTTTAGATAGGCAACCTGCAACTGGGATTTAGCAACATGAAATAGGTCGGCTGTTTAATAATATAGGTTTCTATCGGTCTTCTGGAACACTGTTGTGAGGGAAGAACCAACAATCGGGTCTCATTATTAATTGGATAATGTCACGCACCAGGAAATCTAGAAGAATTACGCAAGCCTTGATACGGAGAAGTCAGAAGCACCTACTCGGATAGATGGATATTTCGAAATGGTAATAGCCCATTGGGTGCGAGGTGGCGTGTATGATAGAACTAAACCTGACGGGAAAGATGCAAGAAGTCGTACGACTTTGGCTGGCAGACCTCGAAGCATAGCTACAGACATCCAGTCGGAAAAGGTTTTCTTCCTTCGTGCGCAGTGGTTGTTTTTCTCGCGGTGTGTGAGAGTTGTGTCTTTAGTGTGTCTGTTGAGCGTAGTTGCCCGTAAAGGGTATGTGTGTGTAAAATGAGATTTCGTACGCTGGCAGGAAAAAAAATAGTGCACCTGGGAAGATGACGTACATTTTGATCCCATGACGGCTTGTACCTACTGGTGGATAGTATTTGTACTGAAACTTCCTGGCAGATTAAAACTGTGTGCCGGACCGAGACTCGAACTCGGGACCTTTGCCTTTCGCGGGCAAGTGCTCTACCAGCTGAGCTACCCAAGCACAACTCACGCCCCGTCCTCACGGATTTACTTCTGCCAGTGTCTCGTCTCCTACCTTCCAAACTTTACGGAAGCTCTCCTGCGAACATTACAGAGCTATCACTCCTGAAAGAAAGGATATTGCGGAGACATGGCTTAGCCACAGCCTGGGGGATGTTTCCAGAATGAGATTTTCACTCTGCAGCGGAGTGTGTGCTGATATGAAACTTCCTGGCAGATTAAAACTGTGTGCCGGACCGATACTCGAACTGGGGACCTTTGCCTTTCGCGGGCAAGTACTCTACCAACTGAGTATTTGTACTGATAACGGTTGTAACGTCTCCCGCGAACGGTTAGCGTAGTGGCATAGCTACTAGAGCGCGACCTGTGTCTACCCTATAATAGGGAATGCTCACAGCCAGAGGGCTCAGTATGGTCCAAATGTGTGAAGCAAGCAGGCAACCATGGCATGGAGACGCACTCATGCTTCCTACAGACAACTAAGTGAGTTTGGAAGGGATTAAACTGTAGTCTTCCAAGTGGTGGGATGTTTGTTTTGGAAAGTTGCCACACAAGTTTGATGTGCTGCATCAGTTGTGCAACGGTGCTGGTATCAGTGGTCACGTGAAGATTCTCACATCCGTGAACGAGGTTCTGAACGTCCACACAGCACAGACATCCGCCAGGGTCGTCGTATTACAAGGGCAGCAGTGGAAGATAGTAGAGCTACCAGAGCACGGATAAGTGGGGTGTGAGCGCAGTCGCGTCTACACGAATTGCCGCGACCTGGTTAACAGTAGTGGGACCACGGGCACACACACTTCTAGCCCATTTCCACCCACGCCACAGCACTGACGTGCACGCCTAGACTGGTACCGTCAGAGAATCACTTGGAAGATAGAACGGCGCGCTGTGGTCTTCAGCGATGAAACCAGATTCTGTCTGCACGCAAGTGATGGTCGCTTGCGCGTATGGCGTAAACCTAGTGAGTGCTGTCTGATTGACCGCATTTGTCCAAGACGCACTGGACGCAACCCAGGCCTTATAGTTTGGCATGCGATGAGCTACAACTCTCGTGCGCGTTTGATGTTTCTGGAGGGGACGCTAACCAGCGCTCGGTACGTGCAGAATGTTGTCAGACCCGTTCTTTTGCTGTTCTTGCAACAGGAAGGTGACGTCTTGTTAGGACGGGACAACGGTCGCGCACACAATGGCTGTGAAACTGAACGCGCTATGCAAAACGTGCAGCAACTTCCTTGGTCATTAAGATCCCCGTTGTGGGATATGATGGAACGAGAAGTGACACGTGTGGGTCGTAAGCCAACAACTCTTACAGAACTAGGTGAACAGGTCGAGGATGCGTGGCACAACGTATGCCAGGACAGTAATCGCCGTCTTTAACTTTTATGGCCATGTCAGCGCGTGCAGTGCTGCCTGTGGAGGCTACATCGCATACTAATATGGGTGTTTCAGCGTGTGTCGAGACCTGGTACCTCTGAACTGCTTTTGCTATTGAGCTATAAATGTAATCATTTGGTGTACTCCATATGCACTGTTGCAACAATAAATCTTTAGTGAATTGGAAAGCTCTAAAAGGGCGTATTATTTTTTTCTGGCAGTGTATTTGTGTTACATGATGATGAGAGAAGGAAGAGGATAAAAACCGGCGCCGGCTTGCAGGCTACCGCCGAGCCTCATGTCCCCATCCGAAGTACGGGTCACCCTCAAGCCCCATGCCTTCGCTCCACTGCTGTGAGGCTTGCAGTTCAATCCAGAGCTTCAACACAAATTCTGGTGATTAGTTATTTTATACCACCAGTTCTTACTCTCCTTGTTGGCCACATACTGGAGTCAATATTTCTTCCAGTACCAGGTTTCGAAGAGGCTACCTCCCAGACGAGCACCACTGCGCTGGTTTGAGTGTGTCAGCGACTTCAGACACTGAGTCGGCCAAGATCGAACAGGAGAATATTGTGATGTGTTCTGCTGTAACTTCACTATCCAAACTGTTCCTCTTTCCTTGTGTACAACTTTTTCCTTAGGTACGACATGGTGGGCACAGCTCGGAAGCAGCTTGGAAACATTTTTACACTTTTATTTCCTAAAGCGCCCGCCTCCATAGGTTAGTGGATAGTGCGGCCCACTGGCGTGCAGAGGACTTGGGTTTGATTCTCGGCATTGCCAGGAACTTTTCCTCGGTAGGAGTAATGGTACGGGGTGCACTCAGCCTCAGAAGGCCAGTGGGAGCTGCTCGACCGATTGGTAGCGGTTCCAGGATCAAGAAACCCGACAATGACCGGGAAAGGGGTGTGCTTAGCACATGGCCTTCAGTATTGCATACGATACGCCATTGGCAGAGGATGACGCGGCGGTCGGTCGGTTCGTCCCGATTGGCCGTTCTAGGGCCAGAAACCGGTACTTTACCTTTCGCCGCACTTTCCTAAAAGAGCATGGTCATTCACGATCCTCGAGATGGTGTTCGCTTCTTGGCTCTTTTCGTTAGACTAATGTTCATCCTTTTCTCCTCCTTTCTGTCGACGTGGCCCGCCACCGTCACCCAGAAATACTAAGTGTCTCCATATCGGTCTCGGTCGCATCAGAGACGTATCAAATTCCCCTTAGTCCGACATCTACATTTTTCATCTTTCCCTCGCCATATCTAGCACGACTATCACTTATTCTGTTTACATGCTCCACTGTCGCAGGTCATTTACTGCACTTGGCATTCGATTTCGCATGCTGCCTTGTTCCTTACAAACATCGCCTAGCTGGGGATCACTTTTACGCCATGTCACAGACCGCAGAAAACAACTTGTAAAAGGAAGTCTAAACAACTGCCTTCTTGAAAGCATACATTCTGAGCTAGAACCTGACATCTCCGACACTACTCTTGCTATTCTTAGTAAAATTACGAGGCCGTGGTACGAAGTAATGCCTCCGAACTTTTAATGTAAAAACTCAAAGCTTTTTAAACGAAACAAACCTTATTAACATTGTACATTTTGATTCTTCATGTCACCTATTTATTTCTTAACATAGTCATCCTGGCGACGAACACATTTCTTCCAATGAGGGATTTGTTTGTTGTCAGCGTCATTGTAGAACGTTTCACTTTGTTGACGGAGCCACACACAACCTCACCTCTGCTTGCACCGCTTCATCACTATCAAATGAAGTCCTCGAAGTTGTTCTTTTAAGTTTTGGTAACATCAAAATCGAGTGAGGTCAAGCCGTGACTGTATGGAGGTTGATCGATGACACTGAAACAAAGGCGTCGGATTGTTGCAGATGTCGCCGCGCTCGTGTGTGGTCTGATATTGTCATGCTAAAGGAGAGGATGCTCGAAGTGTGGACGATCTCTTCGAATTCGAAACTCAGTTACAGCACGCTGTTTCCTTCATAAACATACACTGGCGTCCAAAATTAAAGCAACAAGCGGAAATTTTGCAAGGTTACGTTTATTTTGCCACAAAACAGTGTGAACAAGAGATAGTAAAACAATGTAAAGATGACAGAACGAAACAACCGCAATATGCATAACGGTTGACAAAAATATTCTTTTTTTCATCTTAAAGGATTTGCACAGACATTTCGGCAACTGGTTAATGTGCTCTGTATGGATGTGACTACCTCTGGTAGCACTACAGGCCTGACAACGACGGGGCGTGCTGTGCATGATGTCATCAGTCTCACGTTGAGACAATAACGCCAATTATTGCTACAGAGCTGCTCGCAAGTCTTGGAGGGTGGTTGATAGATGCAGACGTGATGCATTCCAGACATGTCCAATGCGATTCTAATCGGGAGAGCGAGCAGGTCACGCCCTTCAGTTTCCAAGAAAACATCAACCACCATTGCTCTAAGAGATTTAGCATTATCGTCCATCAGTATAAAGTCTGTGCCCACACCAGCACGCAGCAACCGTACACGAGGTCCCAAGATCTCGTCGAGACACCTTGCCGATTCACCCGTACAGTTTATGAAGAGATGTTCGAGTGGTTAACATAACCTCTGCCCACACCATTAAGGATCCTTCTCGATATCGGTCTCTTTTCACAATGTTTGGATTCCGAAATCGTTTTCCACGTTCCCTTCAGCTGCGAATGCGTCGAGAATCACTCTCCAGACCAAATTGGTTCTCATCTGCGAAATGAACATTGGCCCACTGTTCGACTGTCTATGTGGCATGTTGACGTCTCCGCTCTAGACGTTCGCTTCTGTGAAGACGGATCAGAGGTACACATACGGAAATCTCCGACAATAGAGCCTGCTCTGTCGAAGCATTCTCGACACAGCACGTCCAGTGGATGTAGCGAGGTGAGATGCCAGTTGCTGTGCAGCCCTAAGGCGGTACCGTCATGCCCTTACGGCCAAATAATGGCCCTCTCATATTGATATCACACTTGGTCGGCCATGCCCTGATCTTCAGGATACTGTTTCAGTCTATATAAATTGTCGCCATATACGAGAAACAACAGAACGATTCAGATTAAGCCTTTGGCCACATCAGTTTGTGGCTGTCCTACTTCCATTCTTCTTGTGGCCCTCCACCGCATAGTGTCTGACTGTATACACAGCGATTGTGGTGGTGGGACTACCCGGCAAACACTCCCTTTTGATAGGTGCCCTGACGTCATTGTTGACGTGGTTGTACATTGACTGGAATGCCATCTTCCATGAAGAACAAAGTTATACGGACATCTGTTGATATTTTGTATGATCATGCCGTGAATTAGACACAACACTGGGAAATAGTGGTTTGTTGCTTTAATTTTGGACACCAGAGTAGTTAGGTTACGCTCCGCCATGCTACACGCTACAACTCAGAGCTCTCTAGACGAAGAGGGTTGCAAATATGTAGGTGTGAAGAATAAAGATTTAGAATGTCAATGTTGGTAACGTTTTGTTGCATTTAAAAAGCTTCGAGAGTTTTCGCATAAAAAACTCGGAGGCATTACTTTTAAGCACGTCCTAGTATAAAACGGAATGTTAGAAGTAAATTTTCTGTTGTCCTCCCCTACCAGTGGACTACAGGTACTTAATGCAGAAGTAAATTTTCTGTTGTCCTCCCCTACCAGTGGACTACAGGTACTTAATGCAAATTTCGAATGTAAATGTTGTCCACAATGAAGTTCTATTTGTTAACGTTTCGTGATTTTCGACAAAGTGTATCATTCAAATATACACCAATCAGGAAAAACAAGCAGTCGCGTGTCTGAAGGTAACACATTATGCTTCGAAACTCATTGTATGTAATTAGTTCTGTCGTAAGTATCTTTTCATGCTAATGGCATACTGAACCAAACTCTGTACGGTGAAAGCAGTAGGCAACAGTTGAATTAAAACATTTTCATATGTCTCATATTTTATATGTGCGCAGGAAACCGCAAGAAACCTGTGATGATTACGTGGTCCAGGGACAATCTCGCTGAGGAAAACGTGACGCAGCTTCCAAAATCTTTTCACGTCGTTCTTTTACTTGAAACAGTTAACTATGAATGATAACCCTACTTCGAATGCAGCAGGTTCTGGATACAAATCACAGCTCAACCCATCTGGTTTATCTAGCCATCTGTCATCTTACTAGATTTCATCAAACGTAATCACACTCATAATATCCACGAACGTACGTCAGTGGAGACTTGAATGTTGCTGGAAGGAAATTCTCCTGTTGTTTTCGTATGTGGTCAGATAACGCAATACCAAGCGCTGCGCTAGAAGGCATCAGCATCTCTCCATGCTCTATAAAAAATATAAAAAGCGCTCCCTCTTCACCAGAAAAAGAAACTTGTACAAACATTTATACTTCCAGTGATTGATTATAGCGATATTATTCTGCAATGCCCCTCTCAGGAAAACTCTCGGCGTCCGGAACTGTTCATGAATGCATTTGTTCGTTATATCTGTGATGTTCCACTCTCTGATCACATTTAACCATCATATGCACAGCTTTCCTGGTTGAGTGCAGACAAGTGTAGAGATTTCCAAGTCCGTTTGTCTTCTCTACTGTCGTATCAGCGCATACTGCCCCTCATATCTTCCCTCGATCTCAACGCTCTTGTCTGTACAACGCGGCGGAAACACCCGTACCATCAGAGGGACCGTAGCAGCAGCGCGGTTCCGGACTGAAGCGCCTAGAACCGCTAGGCCACAAGGGCCGCACACTGCCTCTGCGAACACTCAAATAACTTTAATAATAATTATCATACAAAAACGTTTATTTTCTTAGGTAAGTACGATGTAGTATATATACTGTGTGTGTGTGTGTGTGTGTGTGTGTGTGTGTGTGAGAGAGAGAGAGAGAGAGAGAGAGAGAGAGAGAGAGAGAGAGAGACATCTGATATAAGAGAAGGCCTGGTGGTCCTAATCAGATCGGGTTAAACGAATAAATAAAGTGTATGAAGATGATGGCTGGCACTTTCTTATGGTCCATAAAGTGAGATTTTGTCTAACATTTGTAGCACAAAATTATATTAGAAGTTACTTCTGGAGGACTGAAAATCATATACATAATACTAGTTTGTTGTATTTATTTCCTCTTCGTAAATTTAGTGGTTACATACAGAAAGAACTCTCTAATAGTACAGGTCAGATAAAGATGAACTGGAAGATGCAGGAGTTGCTTATCAAATGATTTGGCAGTTAGATTCGAATCGTGTTGCGCGGATATACAAAGTGTAAACGATAACTGTTTACAACATACCACAGTGGTGCAGGGGATACGAACAATTTGACAGAGGGCACTTGCGGCCTGTCAAGCCGGGAAACAACCTGAAATTGGCCTACAAAAACTCCCTAAACTACAGGGCATGCACGCGGCGCAAGATTTTCGGTATCCTCTGGTTCTCTTACACCACCGGCTATTTCGTTAACAGTATTAATTTAAACATTCCCGTGGCGTGAAAAAGATTTTTATAAATTTTATGCAAAAATTAATTACCATTGCAATTTGATCAAAACTTAACCCCTACAAGCACTGTTTTTCGTAGTAAGAAGGTCAGACAAACAAAACTATTCAGTTGTTAATTTTATGCCATTAAAATTTAGAATATTTTGACGTTAAATTTATACAACTGTCAACTTTATGAGGGACGTTCTATAAGTAATGCAACACATTTTCTTCTCGCCCATTTTGTTGTGGAACATCGCGATATATTCTCGCTTCAGCCCCTATAGTTTCATGAAGTTCCGATAGGCGGCAGCGCTATAAGCAGTGTTCAAAATGACGGACGTGCGCTCCAAGCAGAGAGCTGTCATTGAGTTCCCTTTGGCGGAAAACCAGACCATCGCACATATTATAGGATCTCGCAGTATGTTTACGGAGACCTGGAAGTGAACAAAAGCACGGTGAGTCGTGGGGCGAAGCGTCTGTCACTATCTCAACAAGGTCGCGCATGCCTGTACGGTTTCCCACATGCCGGCTGGCCCCACACAGCTGTGAATCCTGCAATCGTGCAATGTACGGACACTGTCATTAGAGATGATCGACAGATCGCAGTTAAACAACTCGCTCCTCAAGTGGACGTCTCTGTTAGTAGTGCTGGCACACCCGTCTACCAGCTCGGGAACCAAAGATGTGTGCCCGCTGTGTTCCTCGCCGCCTAACAGTAGACCATAAAGGATAACGAAGGACCATCTGAGCGGAGCTGCTTGCGCGGAATGTATGAATTCTCCGCCCTGCGAACTTTCCGCCCCCACTAGAAATCTGCGACCTCTCCGCCTCGTACCTGCGTCTATTGTGTCCCGTCCTATCTGTAACCGGACCGTCCTAATCACCTGGCTCTACCTCCTCCGTAGACTCGGCCGAACTCCGCCCGCACAGCCCCGTCTGCCTGTTAGTATCACTCTAGTTTTCGTAGACTTCACATCGTGCCACTTGGATATTACCACCTCAGTAGTTGTGATATAGAAGTTTCAACGACAACTCGTGGTACGCCTAGTTGCCACAATGAAGGTTATTCTTACACAGTGAAGAAAACGAAGGAAGATGAGAATGCGATTTGGCGCTGTTCAAAACAAAAAGAGAAGCATTGCCGAGGAAAGCTTAAAACCAAGGATCTACAGTGCTCTTTTCGCGCGAGCATCAATGTGGAGCTCCGGATGACGCAAGGTTGGAAGTACAGAGGACTCTGAACCAGGCAAAGAAGGGGGCACGAGAGGGAAATACGTCTATTTCCAAAATCTATTCAGAGGAGCTAGGTAGCTTGCATAATCGACGGTACGACTTTGTGACAGAAATGCCTGAGCAGCGAACAAAGAACAGCACGTTATACAAACAAAGGGCAAAGTCGCAGGGAAGTGAGAGGGATCCAGAGACAAGAGACGAGATTGAACCTAAAGCAGAGTTGTTAACTATGAATGATGGCAGCAGTTTCCTGTTACGCGACGATGATCAAGAGACAGGATAAAAAGCTATTAAGTTATTGAATGCCTTGGCGATATTTGCCGTGATCAATTTCGAGCTCACACAAAACTGTATTAATTTCCTATTTTTGTTACCTACACGTCGAATTTTGTTCTGTTACAGGCTTATGTTTACGCAGTGGTTTAGCTATGTATTTTGGTACCCAACGCAGACTTCTGTCATCCTTATTTATTTACTAATTCCGATAGGACCATTCTTCCGTTTGAAGTGCTGCCTAGGTAAGGTATTTCTGTTTACAGTTAGACTTGTTCCTAAGGTTTTAAGGTTTAAAATTTCAACCACGCTTGAAAACTTTTAACAAATTCATATGCGTTGTTCAAACTCGTGCCTGTGGTATAGAGACTATAACAAGAATAGTACAAACTGTGATTTTTAGTTGAATGTGCCATCCAAGTTCTAAAAACATTCTCATGCTGTGGCTGATATAGGAGGAGTCAGACGTTAACGGTTAGTTAACGCTTTTTTTTTATCTCATTGTCTGTTAAACAAAGAAGAATGATTACTGTTTATTTTAAATTTTTTGTCACTTACTATTTTAATGATTCAACTGTTAGATTTCCAAGACAGTCAAAGGTCACTGACAGATGTCAGAGAAGAAAATATTACTACTACTTTCATTGGATTCTTCTTCATTTGCTCTTTCTTCAACTAATACACTGTCTTCTTTTGCATGACAGTTATGTGCAAGATTTTCTACGTTTTCTTAAGTCCTTCAGTTTTTATCAACAATCACCTCCTTAATAGGTGCTTAGTTTTTGTTAGTCTCGACAATTTTTTGATCATCTACAAATGCACTCTTTAATATTTTTGCGCCTTCTTTCATGTCCTTTTGGGTCAACTGCTCTGGCGTAAGTTTAACAAATTTCAGCATTGAACCAGCCAACAAATGGCCCTTCGAAAACCTGACCGCAATTTACTTGTTTATTTATTTATTTACTTATTTTGTTCTTCACTTGGGCAACGTCGCCGTGTATGTGTTCTAAACCAAATTTCTGCATCAATTAATAGAATCTTTTTTTTTAATCAGTAAGACCTCTCTAAGAACAAACATATACATATCAGAACTAACAACACTCAAACTCTTACATGCAACATATAGTATGGCTAATACGGTACGGCTTGAGCATGCTAGCTCGCGTCCCCAGGGGATTAGTGGGGCCTTCCTCGACCTTTTCTGGGCGGAAATTTCACAGGGCGGCAAATTCACAGGGCGGAGAATACACGACATCCTTGCGCGTCACACGGCTGATCGTGATAATTTATTCTCGAACATCGTCACAGGCAATGAAATGTCATGTGGCCATGGCCTCCCGTCGGGTAGACCGTTCGCCTGGTGCAGGTCTTTCGAATTGACGCCACTTCGGCGACCTGCGCGTCGATGGGGATGAAATGATGATGATTAGGACAACACAACACCCAGTCCCTGAGCGGAGAAAATCTCCGACCCAGCCGGGAATCGAACCCGGGCCCTTAGGATTGACATCCTGTCGCGCTGACCACTCAGCTACCGGGGCGGACGTCACAGGCGATGAAACATGGCTCCATCACTTCGAACCGGAAACCGAACGGCAATCCACGGAGTGGCGCAGCATCACCTCTTGTGGGCACTCAGCCGGTAAAGCCATGGCGACGGTCTACTGGGACTCTGTAGAGGTTATGCTGTTTGATGTAACGATCGACTCTGAAGTGCTATCCTCAGGGAGTTAAAGAAATGATTTCACCATGTTCGTCGCTACAAAAGAACTTCTTCTTCTTCCTGACAATACAAGTGTGTGCACGCAAGAGGACCTCATAAAACTTCCCTGGACTGTTCATCGTCGTCCACCCTATTGCCAGGATCTCGCACCACCCAACTTCCATCTGTTTGGCCCAGTGAAGGATGCGCTCCGCGGGAAGCAGTTACGTGGTTGATGGGGAGGTTTTTGATGCAGCAAGATGTTGCCTCCGACACTGACCAATAGAACGGTAACATGCGGGCGTACAGGCTTTCCCAGTATGGTTGTGTAAGGTCGTCTCATTGAACTGGGAGTATGTTGAAAAATAGGGTTCTGTAGTGGGGAATAATGTGGTGCATTCGAATAGTGAATAAAGCCAACCTGCTTTCAAAAAAAAAAAAAAAAAAAGTGTTGCATTACTTATTGAACATTCTTCGTACATTTTATGTGAGCAAGAACAAGGCGTTTTTAATGCGAGGGTAAATCCAAAAGTAAGGTCTCCTATTTTTTATAAGTACATAGACCTGTTTATTTCTACAATGGTTTACATCAGTTTACAGCCTGAACATTTAGCTATTTTTCGACATAATCACCATTCACCTCGTCGTCGGAGCTGAATCGCTTTTCGGCCAAATGTTCTTTTAATCTAAGGAACAGGTGATAGTCACTGGGAGCCAAGTCAGGGCTATAAGGTGGATGGGTGATTATGTTCCACCGAAACTGCTGCAGGAGAGCAACGGTTTGCGAAGCGATGTGTGGGCGAGCGTTGTCATGGAGAATGTGTACGCCCTTGCACAACATTCCTCTTCTCCGGTTCTGAATCGCCCGTTTGAGTTTTTTCAGTCTTGCAGTACCTGTCAGCGTTAATTATGGTCCCAGCGATTTACCTTTCTGAACATCATGGCGGCGAGATGGTATAACATAGGCATACAAAAACTGCCACAGCGTCTACAAAAATGCATCGACAGAAATGGTGATTATGTCGAAAAATAGCTAAATGTTCAAGCTGTAAACTGATGTAAACCATTGTAGAAATAAACAGGTCTATGTTCTTATAAAAATAGGAGACCTTACTTTTGGGATTACCCTCGTATGTAAGTAGGATTTAAGCCAAAATATTGCGCGGTGCTGCATGCGCTGCAGCTTAAGTGTTGTTTGCTAGGCCAGTTTGAGACTGTCCGTGGCTTGATGGATCACAATTGTCTTGTATTAACTGGTTCGTCTCGACTTCTTCTAGACCACTGTGGAACACTGTAAACAGTTTCGTTTTACATCCTTTAATTTACTGATTAGTATTTGAACAATAGTAGTCAGCGTATGCGAAGTGAACGCGGCAGTCAAACGAGCAACAAAGAACCGTGCATACATTAAATGAAATGATATGTTTTGTATACAGAGGTAATAGAAAACAGTAAAATTGACAATTTTGCTTCCAACCGTTGGAGAAACTGCAGATTACGTACTGCCACTTGGGTCCGGACGGAAGGCGAGATGTTATCGTGACTCAAGGACGGACCCGTTATAGAAAGCTTGCTACAGCTTTCAACCGTCACACAAGATGTTCATGTACGGCTCAGTGGTCTAGGGGTATGATTCCTGCTTTGGGTGCAGGAGGTCCCGGGTTCAAATCCCGGCTGAGCCCTTACATTTTATTCTATTCACAAATCTTTAACATATTGCAGCGTGTCAGCAACTGTGAAATGTACAGCAAGTAAACAATTTTTTTTTTTTTCAGCCTTCAGTTGCAAGGTAATTTTAATCGTTTACCTAGGTTTCGATTCCATTACTGGAATCGAAACCTAGGTAAACGATTAAAATTACCTTGCAACTGAAGGCTGAAAAAAAAAAATTGTTTATTTGCTGTTATTCTATTCACATCTCGCTCCCTCTCTTTCGTATGCAAGCGTTTATGGAACGTTTACTTCGAACCATCCGCTCCGAAGCGTTTGTCGAGGCAGACAGCTGCAGTCTCATGTTCTCGATAGTAAAAGTTAAAGTTACGTTATAGTTGTGACCCTAGGCTGAGTCGGTATGGACCGATGCCAGACCTGTATGTGCCACTTCTATACTTCACGAACCACGAATCCCCTAGGAAATATCTGCTTTACCCCACTTCCAATTCTCCTGGTGTGTTACCCTTCCATACAGAATACAAGATGTGTCACCGCGGCGTATTCCATCCAGTCAGGTCCACGCACATCTTTTGAGTGTGTAACAAGTTTGTTGTACTTCCGACGCTTATTTTTAAACATCACATTCAAGTGTGAGAAATGGAAAATGTCTATGTCGGTGTAAAAGTTGACTTATCTACAGGTTTATAATACGTGCAGTCGTAGGATTTCACTGTTTTACTTCTCTGATTTCCATAATCAGTATTTCAAAAATTTTCATGTCATTTCATTTAAATTTTTCTTGGTGTATTACCGATCTTCTAAAATAAAGATGTTTCTTGGCGTGCTGCAGCGGCCTCTTTTCAGGGTAAAAAGTAAAAAGGTGGCAAGACTTATAAGATCAGACGACAGTACACCCAGACAGATTTTAATGAGTTGACACCGGATACGGAAGATTAGGTATTTATATTAGACGATAATGTAAATACTCTGAACTTAGGAAATACACGCGTACTAATATGAAAACCCTCTGAATGGTGGAAAAACCGTCTAGCATCTGCAAAAACTAGAGGGAGCCAAGCTTCATTTATTGAACTTGTTACCAGTATGCTGTGCATTTCATGCAAACTTAAAATAACTGAGCGCAGTGCATCGAATGATGTGTTACTAAGTTCAGATTATCCAATTAACACCCATTGGATTTTATGATTTTCCTGTCATCGCACGATAACCGTTAACTAATCTATCTTATAAAGAAGTGCGATCCATGCGTTATATGAGGAACAACACGTGACCACAGTTAACTTTCTGTTAATACAGCCTGAAGTGTCTTATTACCTAGACGCATTTTCCCTTAACGATAAAATAACTTGCAACGCAAGTTCGTCATTTCGGTATGGACATATGTACCTTCACCTGTTTCCCGGGACAGTTAACAACATCCTACAAGTCACACTGTGTGTCAGGCCTTTCTGCAAACTCAAATTCCCGTGCGAGCATCTTTACAGCGACATCAATACCTGCAGAAATAACGCGACAGCCGTGACTAATTGTGAGAAGCTTTCCTGGAGCTGCGCTTCTTGTCTGGCATACCATGGTGTGGGAAGATTCACTGTGTCTTGTTGAGCACTACACAGAATTCCTGTTTTCGAGCAGACGAGTGGCTACAAACTCCACACTTATTTCTGGCGACGCAAGAGAAGAGTCGCAATACGACGACACGTACTTTACGAAACACAAAAAAACATCATATTCATCATCTGTACTTGCGTAATATGGAGGCAGTTATCTGGTATCCTACATAATTTTTATGTGGTCTCTTGGGAAGCGTTAACCCACAGGTGTCGCAGGCTGTCAAGATTTTATTATCTTTTTTTCTACACGTACTGCTGAACGTAATTACCATCTAATTATAAGCAGTGTGCCGAAGGCTGGCGCTGAATACACCAGCATGTCGAGCAAATCTCTATTCAGGAAATGCCAAATTGGTTGTGTGTTCCAGTAAAGTGTAAACTTCTCTCTCTCTCTCTCTCTCTCTCTCTCTCTCGATGGCGTACAGATTTTCAGTCATTCACTCAGCTTTGGCACGTGCGGTATTAATAAAGACTGTTCTTCGGACTACGTTCCAATTTTTTTTGGTTCAAATGGCTCTGAGCACTATGGGACTTAACATCTGAGGTCCCCTAGAACTTAGAACTACTTAAACCTAACTAACCTAAGGACATCACACACATCCATGCCCGAGGCAGGATTCGAACCTGCGACCGTAGCGGTCACGCGGTTCCAGACTGAAGCGCCTAGAACCGCACGGCCACACCGGCCAGCTCCAAATTTTTTTACAGGACATTTTTTACTGGTATGCAGTCTGGACATGAGTGTTCTCTCTCTCTCTCTCTCTCTTACACACACACACACACACACACACACACACACACACACACACACACACACACACACACCAACGACGTATTTAAAACTCACGCACATGGCCACTTTACGTGACGTGTACTTGTACTAGGGGTAGGAAACACTGGACTCTACAGATAAAGTATGAGGTCAGAGCATAGAGGTAAAGGGCTTTACGGTACGTTAACGTTCTGCTACGTGTTTGTGTTTCCTTGTGACACGTTTGAACCTATACTACATAGCCGCAGGCTCAACTAAACGTTTTGTGAACGAGGAGTAGTTTTGGAACTGAGTCGTCAGTTAATTGTGATATTATATTCCGCATCTATTCCCGACGTCTGACTAACGTGAAGGACTACTGTTGCCACCAGGATATCACATTGGTCGGCTGGAAAGCCAATGAAGGATTCACGTGCAGGTTCACCTGATAGATGAGATGTATGAATCAAGATCTGGAGTGAAGGAGCCATTAATGCCAAACTACCTGGACGGTGCGAAATTATCGAATGCGAAGTTGGCAGAGAGCGCAACATACGACTGAAGGAGAAGCCTCAGTGTGACGTCGGGATACTGGATATAAATAATCGAGTGAAGGAACCAAGACAACGGACAGTACTTCCTTAGTGGAGGGCATTAGATAAGCTCTGACTTGGCTACAACTTAAGAAAATCCCTGGAGTGTTTCGGAAACTACAGTGACAGTTCGTGAGAAATTTTGAAGTTCGATAGCTAGTTAGAACGATAGACTATCCTTGTTTCTGGTGACATTATTAAATAGTTTCACCGTACTTGCGCTTCCCCGCATTTGTAATGGAGTAATAAACCGCTATTTTTGTTACCTCAACTGTTCTCTTGCAAATGTTGAAAAGCTTTTCATTCAACCGTTTCTGCTGCCGAATGAGTCTCTTGACAGTTTTTTCTAATGTTACGTTATGGAAGCAAAGAGCTCTCTCTCTCTCCCTTAGCTACGGGGAATACAGTGCAAAGCTGCTTTAGGTATTCCACTGGATTAGGAATAGAATCAAACCAGTCGTAGAACTAAATTTTGACACTACATATTATAAGGGGCGTTGGAGGCATAATTACAGAAACCAGTACGTGCATGTTAGAAGTGTTGACCCTGGCTGTTGAGACACTTGTCCCACTGTCACACAAGGCTGTTTCATAAAATTCGCGGGGTTGCGATGGTAACAAGTTATGCGCGTACATCTGGACGTCGTCGTCCGAGGTGAATCGTTTGCCCCTCAGAGCCTTTTTAAGGGGACCGAAAATGGCGTAATCACAGGGAAAGAGGTCCGGACTGTATGGTGGGTGGCCGAGAACCTCCCATTTGAATTTCTGCAGGAGTGCCGCGACTGTGTTGGCTGTCTGAGCTTTTTCGTTGTCGTGGAGCAGAATGACCCCACGAGTGAGATTGCCTGGTCGTTTTGATTTGATCGCTTGGCGAAGGGTGGTCAAGGTTTGCGAGTTACGCTGTGCATTCACTGTTGTCCCGTGCTGCAGGAAGTAAATTAGAAGGGGGCCATCTTAGTCAAAGAAGAACGTCAGCATAACCTTTCCTGCACTCCTGTGGATGGCCTTGGCTTTTTTTGATGGTGGTGACCCTGGATGCTTCCACTGTAAACTTCGTCGTTTTGATTCTGGTTCGAAGTGATGACACCATGACTCATCTCCAGCCACAACTCGTGCCAGGAATGCATTTCCTTCCAGAGCATAGCGTTGCAGGTGAACAAGACAGTGGGGGCCATTCGACGAGCTTTCTGGTGTGGTTTAAGACTGTGGGGCACCCATTGGGCACACACTTTGTGCAAGTGCAGTCGTTCCTTCATGATGGTGTGAATACTTCCGATGCTCAATCCGACCACGGCGGCTATGGATTTCACTGTCACTCGGCGGTCCTGGGTAATTAGTGCATCCACCAGCTGGACGATGTCAACGGTAATGCAGTATGACGCTCCAGACCGTGCATCATCGGCTAACGACACTCGTCCTCCCTTAAGCGTTCGTGCCACGCCTTGACCCTTGCAAGGGACATGCAGTGTTCGCCGTACACTTTTGACATTCGTCGATGAATGTCCGTTCCTCCGACTCGTTCCCTCTGTCAGAAAACGAACAACACCCCTTTGCTGTTCTATTGACGTTGGACGATTGATGCAAGCTCCTGCCAGCTCTGTGTAGTCACGTGGCGTGCACGCGTGCCCTCTAGCGACGGGCTGTGAACTTCCACGCTCTGGTCGGAGCCACACCTCGTTACACACGCCACGATATTATCCTCCTATCACCTGTTTGCGCGGCCAGACTCCGGCAAGCTCCTGCTAGCTCTGTGTAGTCACGTGACGTGCACGCGTGCCCTCTAGCGACGGGCTGTGAACTTCCACGCTCTGGTCGGAGCCACACCTCGTTACACACGCCACGATATTATCCTCCTATCACCTGTTTGCGCGGCCAGACTCCGGCTCGTTTCTTTTTGAACGCACCTTATACTTTTTTTCTTGCTAATCTTGTCCTTGTGTAGACAAGATAGTGCATGAATGCATGCACATTTTCTGATTTGATAGTGCATAGTAATTTGGATTCTGCTGACTGATGCAAATAAAACTAAATACTTCCACAGTAATTCTCATTATTTGCAACAGGAAGTAGCCCTTTCGTACAGAACCTTTTCTTTTTACAGAAGATGTTCAACATACGACTGTCACGGAACATAAAACACACGCCGCTCTATTGCCTTTATTAAACATGCCATATTTCTCAGTTCAGCAAGTTTTAATTTCTCTCTTGCACTTGCGTTCCACTTTTGGTTTCTTTGCCAAACTATGTTGAATACTACTCACAAGTTAAAAGGTGGTAGCTGCTAAATATTGCAGCACAGGACGTAATAGCGAAACAAAAACAAACAGGTGACCTCTGTTTCGCCGTGATAATTTGGCAGAATGGTATTTGAAGGTAGAAGTCGAATGTCATCGTTGTTGGAACAGCTGCCAACCTATGCGATCTAACAGTGGATGACTGTGTGTTATTATGCTTCAAATGGCTCTGAGCACTATGGGACTTAACTTCTGAGGTCATAAGTCCCCTAGAACGTAGAACTACTTCAACCTAACTAACCTAAGGACATCACACACATCCATGCCCGAGGCAGGATTCGAACCGGCGACCGCAGCGGTCGCACGGTTCCAGACTGAAGCGCTTAGAACCGCTCAGCCACTGTGTATTATTACTAATACAACCTGAGTACACCGTGACTTTCAGTGAGCAGATCTGCCGCCTACTTCTGTCGTCTACTTTTGTGACGACACTTGGCACAAATAGCCCTCTCACGACGAACTTTGGTACTTTGCCATTGGTTCGCCATGCGTATCCTAGGAGATACCCCAGCCAACAATATCATGTGATATTTGTTTATTTGTACAACATCGTTACGATTTGAATTGCTAAAGCAAATACATCCAAATCAAAGACTTGGGAGCGTAAGGCAAACCGAGAGCTTGTCTTCGGATGCACATTTCGTGTACTCTCTGTTACATCGTACGGCGTAACACTGATTACTTTCGCGAACAGTTTTGATTATAATGCAACCTGGTTACACTCAGTAACAAGCTGCCACACTCGAAATGGCAATGCGGATTTTCACAAAAAGCGACAGTTTCGTTCAATTGCCGTGACTGAACTAGTTCCCCTGGCGACTGACTATTGAGAACGACATTCCGGAATTGCAGAGTGCGAATCTTTGCATTATTCATGCGCCTTAGAAAGTCTTTTCCGCTCTGTGAGCACATCTGTCGGCGTAACATTTTCTTAGCACGTACAGAGCCGAGTGTCTTTTTATTGCAGTGGCTTCCCAGCGACGGGTACGTAAATACATACGTGTTCTCAGTGAGAGCGCGGAGGCTAAGCTTAAGCCCTGGATGGAGAGAGATCGTCAATGTCGATATTACATGAATTGCTGCGCAATGAAACCGGATAGTTTGCACGCAGAAAATTTCAAATAAAAATACCCTGAACATGGCTTTGCACTTGTGTATGAGGATGTTCCAGTCTACAGGTGTCATGCTGAGAAAATCACAGCAGGAAACCCACAGGTTCTCACAGTCAGCGAAGCTGGATGTTTATTTCTTCCTGTCCATAGACGAGAGTGTGATTCATCCTGTCTGCTGGGTCGCGCCTTCGTCGCCAGCTGAAAATTTACTTTCCTTATTGAGCCGTGTGCAGCTCGCGTTGATGCCGTCCATAGCTAGGCGTCTTGTAATAGCGATAGTGGCGTCTCGTTTTCTTAATGTGTTCACTGGCGCCACTACGTTTGCTCGCCTTGTCTGTCCGTGAGTGGCAGCATCAGCAGCGCTTATCGATAGCGCGTACTGTGGTACCGTCTTTGGAGCGGCCTGTGGTATTTCCGGGTCGTCGTGTGTCGAGGGTGGAATTGTTTTACCGGATCCGTGTGTATCTAGTGGTTTTGAATGAGCAGTTATTTTAATGCTGTCTGCGTATTGGATTTGGAGGGGCTGCGAACGGACATCGGTTCGGTTGGGCGCAGCAGCTAGCAGGTCGGTGCAGTGCGTGGGCAAGACCTGGCCGATGGCGACGTTCTGCTACTGCCGGATCGAGAAAGGGTAGCTGCGAGAGCGACGACTTCGTTGCACACCGTATCCTGGACGTTTAAGTAGAATTAGGAGTTAACTGCTAATGCAACCCCGACGATTCTGAAATCTCGCCTTTGGTCGGCAGGTTGTTGCTCCCAAGGCCGCTGAGCCTGGGCGGCAACGAGAGAAGTGTTTCGAGGCGGTTAAATATTGTAGCCGTCTTTCTCTATTTGTTATTCGTCATTGAATTCAGTATTAATCTTATTAGTGAAGTGCAACCAGTGGTATTTACTGCCTTGTGGCCGCTAAACGTCCCAATTTACCTGCCCGGGAGGTTAGCGTACTTTTCCGGCTGTGTACTTTTCCTCGGCATGTTTATGCTGTTCGACACGGCGTGTACTTCGACAGCCTCTTGTATTGTACTGTGCACATTTTTTTTTGGGAGGTCTACTTTGGTTCTAGTGTTTCCTTCGGCCTTGGGTGTTTTCTGAAGACGTAGTGCTGTCTGTCTTTTCGCCCTTGCCTTAAAAAAAAAATCGATCGTTGCACTGGTGATCGGACGTTAGGCGGATTGGTTAGTCGGTCGGTCGGCGATTAAGCTGCCCCTAGTTTGAGATTGCCATCCTGTTATGTGAGTACAACTCTTGGCTGCCTGTCTCACCTTACCTTATGTTTGGGTCAACTTCCCAGGCTGACACTTGGAACACTTGCTGAGAACCGCTTGGCCTGATTCCTTACATTGTGATGTTGTTTTAAGGATATTTGAAATTTTCTAATTATTGTTGGTGTGGCCATCAGCCGAGCAATAATTTCACTTCTTTCGTGATAAGACCTTCAGCCGTGTTACAGTATTTTTTGTTTTTTTAGCAAACTTGTTTTAAAAGCAAAGTATTTGTTGAAATGTGTGTTATATGGAATTCTTTTTCTGACTTCTAATTCAGGTCTTCAGCTGTTTGTTATTTGAAGTTGAGTGGCCTTCAGCCGAGTAATAATTTCACTTCTTTCATAATAAGGCCTTCAGCCGTATTACAATAAGTTTTTTTTTAAAGCAAACTTGTTTTAAAAGCAAGGTATTTGTTGAAATGTGTGCTATTTGGAATTGTTTTCCTGACTTCTAATTCAGAGCTTCAACCGTTTGTTATTTGAAATTGTTTGTGGCCTTCAACCGAGTAATAATTTCCCTTATCTTATAATAATGCCTTCAGCCGTGTTAAGAGTTTATTTTAAAGGAAGTTTTTGTTTTAATATGTGCTATTTGGAATTGTTCTTCTGACTCCTAAATTAGGCCTTCAGCCGTTCGTTGTTTGAGGTTATTGTTGGTGGCCTTCGACACCAAAATTGTGGAATGTTTTTCGGTGATAAGGCCTTCAGTCGTCATACAGTCAATTGTGTTTTTAAGAGATTGTTTTAAAATTTTAATTTGTTTAAATAAAGTTACGTATTTGCTGTGCAACCGAGAGTACAATCGTAACCTTATCTTGCCTCATCCGGAGAAACTAGGTTTCACTTATGTTTTTATTCTCCTTAGTGGCAACAAATAGAGATTTTCGCAGATGCAAGGCAAATAACGAACAGGTTATGTCTTTCTTGCCTTGTGGAAGAAAAATCATCTTGAACGCTACGCCGCAGCGTATTAACAATACAAAGCTATGTAATCGTTTTTAACATTAATGACTACTTTATCTGGATGGCTGAGAAACATAATTGTCTAAGTGAAAATAGCTACTTATTCAGTAATGAGGGTTTTGAGAATGACACTATCGAAAAATCAGTGACCCTTGCAGAGTAACTTTATTGAAAGTTTAAAGACTGGCTTACACCACTGTGCTCCGTAACAGATTGGCTATGTTATGTGCCGGACAGCTGGATATCTAAAAACTACAAAACATTTATTAACACTACCATGTTCCTCAGCCATCCGTTTGATGTACGAGTAATATATCTGTTCTTGGCGCTAGACGACTCCTATTCTTCGGCTAACCGATTGCTGCCGAATACCCCACAAGAATTACAATCAAATAACAATTGGCAAGTTTCACGTAGCTAGAGATTGATAAGCACACAAATGGAATACGCGTAGTCTTCCCGGAATGTTTACGAAATTGTTTGTCCAGTGAAGAAACACGAAATCTACATCGGAGCGCTTGTCGGACCTAAATTATGGTTGTCTTGCTGAGCGACCGTTATATTTTTTTCGGACATGTGGAGTCAGGCGTGAAGAACCGACGAGGTTTCTCGCTGTTGCGTGTCACTTGTGTCGTTGTCGGGGATCTGAGTAGCTAGCTTCAATCGAGTTTTGATAAAGAAGGTAGGGAAAAAAGCTTTAGTAGAAACATTTTCAATGTTTAACCTTAGAAAGTCTACTCCAACGATTGTTGATCGAAATCAGTTGTGCACGAATGTGATTCCGCAACATAATGTGGCACCGTCGCAGAAACGGAGTCTCGTCGTGAGTGCTGGCTGATTCTATCCCAGGATTCCGACGTCGAGCCTGGTGGTCTAGCGGCGAAGGGAGTGTTTGGAAACCAAGAGGTCTTGGGGTAAAACGGCGGAAAATTTCCGGTCTGCCTTTACTCTTACATTCATCTCTCATTATGAGCGGAATCGTCAGAAGCAAAACGTGGTCTGTATTTCATTAAACGGTAGCTCCCCTTTCCACAGGTGGATAATCGGAGTACATTAGGGGTGCGCAGGTCACCCAAGTGGTGTCCAATTGAAAGGCTTGCACTCGGCCACTGAGCCGCACGCAGCATATCAATATTATTATTCTGAAGGGGCAGTCACTTCAGCTGAATGTCGACTACCTACCTGCACACTTCGAGCTTTCTTGCTGCTCTCTCTTTGCACTACTATATCGCACCACAGTCATCACGCACCAGAAGGTAATATTGTCAGACAGGTTGTACATATTCTGTATTTTGCATTGTCAGTATTGTACCAACAATGTCCACTACGCTAGATTTCTTACCCCTTTTTGTTTTATGAGATTCCTTTCTAGCAGTGCATGGTAGATTTTGTTTCCGTGTGGTGATTACTTTTTTACGCGATAATTTCTTTTCCGGTATTGCATTAAGGAATTGTTGACTTTAAACATATATATTTTTCAAATTATTGATTGTTCTACCACACCTTTTATTCCTATTGTTTGCAGACGAGTTAAGCGAAATAACTGAGGTGAGGTGACAAAAGTCATGGGATGTTGATATATGCTCTATGAGGTAGTATAGCGTACACAAGGTATAAAAGAGCAGAGCAGTGCAGCGGAGCTGTCTTTTGTGATTCATGTGAAAAGGTTTCTGAGGTGTTTATGGCCGCCCGATGGGAATTATCAGACTTTCAGCGCGAAATGGTTGTTGGAGGTAGACACATCGGACAACCCATTTCGGAAATCGTTATGGATTTCAATATTCCACGGTCCACAGTGTCAACTGTGTGCCGAAAATACCAGCTTTCAGGCATTACTTCTCACTACGGACAATCCAGTGGCCGACTGCCTTCACCTAACGACCGAGAGCAGCGGCGTTTGCACAGAGTTGTCATTGCTAACAGACACGCAACGCTGTGTGAAATAACCGCAGAAATCAATGTGGGACATACGATGAACGTATCGTGAGGACAGTCTGGCAAAACCTGGCGTTAATGGGCTATGGCAGCAGACTACCGACGCGAGTGCCTTTGCTGACATCACGACATCGCCGTCTGCGCTCGTGAGCATATCGGTTGGACCTAGACGACTGGGAAACGGTGGCCTGGTCAGATGAGTTCCGATTTGAGTTCGTAGGAACTGATGGTAGGTTTTGAATGTGGCACAGACCTCAGAAAGCCATGGACGCAAGTTGTCAACAAGGCACTGAGCAAGCTGGTAGTGGCTCCATAATTGTATGGGATGTATTTATATGGAATGGACTGGGTTCTCTGGTCCAACTGAACCGCTAATTGACTGGAAATTATTATGATCGGCTATTTGGTAACAATTTTCAGCCATTCATAGACTTCAAGTTTCCAAACAATGATCGAATACATCTACACATCTACATCTATACTCCGCGAGCCACCTTACGGTGTGTGGCGGAGGGTACTTATTGTACCACTATCTGATCCCCCCTTCCTTGTTCCATTCACGAATTGTGCGTGGGAAGAACGACTGCTTGTAAGTCTCCGCATTTGCTCTAATTTCTCGGATCTTTTCGTTGTGATCATTACGCGAGATATATGTGGGCGGTAGTAATATGTTGCCCATCTCTTCCCGGAATGTGCTCTCTCGTAATTTCGATAATAAACCTCTCCGTATTGCGTAACGCCTTTCTTGAAGTGTCCGCCACTGGAGCTTGTTCAGCATCTCCGTAACGCTCTCGCGCTGACTAAATGTCCCCATGACGAATCGCGCTGCTTTTCGCTGGATCATGTCTATCTCTTCTATTAATCCAACCTGGTAAGGGTCCCATACTGATGAGCAATACTCAAGAATCGGACGAACAAGCGTTTTGTAAGCTACTTCTTTCGTCGATGAGTCACGTTTTCTTAGAATTCTTCCTATGAATCTCAACCTGGCGCCTGCTTTTCCCACTATTTGTTTTATGTGATCATTCCACTTCAGATCGCTCCGGATAGTAACTCCTAAGTATTTTACGGTCGTTACCGCTTCCAATGATTTACCACCTATGGCATAATCGTACTGGAATGGATTTCTGCCCCTATGTATGCGCATTATATTACATTTATCTACGTTTAGGGAAAGCTGCCAGCTGTCGCACCATGCATTAATCCTCTGCAGGTCCTCCTGGAGTACGTACGAGTCTTCTGATGTTGCTACTTTCTTGTAGACAACCGTGTCATCTGCAAATAGCCTCACGGAGCTACCGATGTTGTCAACTAAGTCATTTATGTATATTGTAAACAATAAAGGTCCTATCACGCTTCCCTGCGGTACTCCCGAAATTACCTCTACATCTGCAGATTTTGAACCGTTAAGAATGACATGTTGTGTTCTTTCTTCTAGGAAATCCTGAATCCAATCACAAACCTGGTCCGATATTCCGTAAGCTCGTATTTTTTTCACTAAACGTAAGTGCGGAACCGTATCAAATGCCTTCCTGAAGTCCAGGAATACGGCATCAATCTGCTCGCCAGTGTCTACGGCACTGTGAATTTCTTGGGCAAATAGGGCGAGCTGAGTTTCACATGATCTCTGTTTGCGGAATCCATGTTGGTTATGATGAAGGAGATTTGTATTATCTAAGAACGTCATAATACGAGAACACAAAACATGTTCCATTATTCTACAACAGATTGACGTAAGCGAAATAGGCCTATAATTATTCGCATCTGATTTATGACCCTTCTTGAAAATGGGAACGACCTGCGCTTTCTTCCAGTCGCTAGGTACTTTACGTTCTTCCAGCGATCTACGATAAATTGCTGATAGAAAGGGGGCAAGTTCTTTAGCATAATCACTGTAGAATCTTAAGGGTATCTCGTCTGGTCCGGATGCTTTTCCGCTACTAAGTGATAGCAGTTGTTTTTCAATTCCGATATCGTTTATTTCAATATTTTCCATTTTGGCGTCCGTGCGACGGCTGAAGTCAGGGACCGTGTTACGATTTTCCGCAGTGAAACAGTTTCGGAACACTGAATTCAGTATTTCTGCCTTTCTTCGGTCGTCCTCTGTTTCGGTGCCATCGTGGTCAACGAGTGACTGAATAGGGGATTTAGATCCGCTTACCGATTTTACATATGACCAAAACTTTTTAGGGTTCTTGTTTAGATTGTTTGCCAATGTTTTATGTTCGAATGCGTTGAATGCTTCTCTCATTGCTCTCTTTACGCTCTTTTTCGCTTCGTTCAGCTTTTCCTTATCAGCTATGATTCGACTACTCTTAAACCTATGATGAAGCTTTCTTTGTTTCCGTAGTACCTTTCGTACATGATTGTTATACCACGGTGGATCTTTCCCCTCGCTTTGGACCTTAGTCGGTACGAACTTATCTAAGGCGTACTGGACGATGTTTCTGAATTTTTTCCATTTTTGTTCCACATCCTCTTCCTCAGAAATGAACGTTTGATGGTGGTCACTCAGATATTCTGCGATTTGTGCCCTATCACTCTTGTTAAGCAAATATATTTTCCTTCCTTTCTTGGCATTTCTTAATTACACTTGTAGTCATTGATGCAACCACTGACTTATGATCACTGATACCCTCTTCTACATTCACGGAGTCGAAAAGTTCCGGTCTATTTGTTGCTATGAGGTCTAAAACGTTAGCTTCACGAGTTGGTTCTCTAACTATCTGCTCGAAGTAATTCTCGGACAAGGCAGTCAGGATAATGTCACAAGAGTCTCTGTCCCTGGCTCCAGTTCTGATTGTGTGACTATCCCATTCTATACCTGGTAGATTGAAGTCTCCCCCTATTACAATAGTATGATCACGAAACTTCTTCACGACGTTCTGCAGGTTCTGCCGGCCGCGGTGGTCTAGCGGTTCTGGGCGCTCAGTCCGGAACCTTGCGACTGCTACGGTCGCAGGTTCGAATCCTGCCTCGGGCATGGATGTGTGTGATGTCCTTAGGTTCGTTAGGTTTAAGTAGTTCTAAGTTCTAGGGGACTGATGACCACAGATGTTAAGTCCCATAGTGCTCAGAGCCATTTGAACCATTTTTGATCGAATAAATTGTTACTGTGTCACAATTGTTCGCGATTGGTTTGAAGAATATTCTGGACAGTTCGAGCGGATGATTTGACCATCAAGATTGCACGACATGAATCCCATCGAGTATACATATGAGATATAATCGAAAGGTCAGTTCGTGCACAAAAACCTGCACCAGCAACACTTTCGGTATTAAACTCATACACCGCACTGTCTTCTTACTCATTGCGGTATTTTAATGCGTGCACACCAAACGGAGGAATTTTCTGACGTTCAGCCCTGTAAGTGCACTTGTTGACATTCAAAAGCCTCTGAACAACCAACCGATAGGTATCCCAAAACAACCAGAACGCGCCTAAGGTGTCCAGCTTGAGGTGCTGCGAAAAAAATGATCAAATGTGTGTGACTTCCTAAGGGACCAAACTGGTGAGGTCGTCGGTCCCTAGACTTACACACTACTTAAACTAACCTATGCTAAGAACAACACACACACCCGTGCCCGAGGGAGGAGTCGAACCTCCGGCGGGAGGAGGGGGCCGCGCAATCCGTGACTCCGCACGGCTTGAGGTATTGCGCCGCTTAATGCAGTGTATTTTTGGTCGTTTTTATTCATTTTTATTTGTAGTAAGGCAGGAACAACAACTTACTGTAGTCTGCGTGACGTAAATTTTAGCCCGCCGAAGTGGTCGAGCGGTTCTAGGCAATACAGTCTGGAACCGCGCGGCCGCTACGATTACTGGTTGGAATCCTGCCTCGGGCATAGATATGTGTGATGTCCTTAGGTTAGTAAGGTTTAAGTAGTACTAGGGGACTGATGACCTAAGAAGTTAAGTCCCAGTGCTCAGAACCATTTGAACCAGCCACGTAAATTTTAGTAATTCGATTCTTTGCCGTAGAAATTAGCTGTTTACCCTTTGAAACGGAGTAACTGTGATTATTACACAATATTATCCCTGTGATGGTTGTATTCATTATCGTTTTTTATCTTATTTTCTTAAATTACCACCGCTAATAGCAATACATTGAAACCTATTTACGTTCATTTTATCAGGAGTGATAGTATTACCAAGAAATAGAGATAATAAAGATTCTCTGAATGCCACCTAGGTTACTTTTAATAGAGTGTTATCCTTGGAATCTCAATTCGTTGTCGCATCTAGGGACAATTTTCCCATTAGTAAAACTGAAGAATTGTCAATAGGTGAGCATGCCACCAACTGACAGCAGCTGACGACATTTGCGGTAAGAATTTTCTCATTTCTCTTTTATGCCCCAGTGGCAATTAAGAAAAACAGTTCTAGAAGCATTAAACAATTAAAATCCCCAATAGCGCAGAACGCTTCTCAAACACGATGGCGCAGTGGTGAGTACACTGGACTCACAATCAGGAGGACGACGGTTCAAACCCGCGGCCGGCCATCCTGATTTAGGTTTTCCGTGATTTCTCTACATCGCTTCAGGCGAATGCTGTGATGGTTCCTTTGAAAAGGCGCGGCCGATTTCCTTCCCTATCCTGCCCTAATCTGAGCTTCTGCTCCGTCTGTAATGACCTCTTTGTCGACTGAAAAGACAAACCTCCGCCTCCTCCCGAAACACGTATTGACAGAGAGTGTTAGTGATTATGTAGAAATTGAATGAGAGGAAGCTTTGCGGACATTCTCGTGTGCGTTTTACTAGGTTGTTCTGGGAATCTTGCAACAATGTGTCAGTTGCGAAACACGTAATTAAACACGAAAAACAGCTGTTACATAAAAAAGTGAAATAGACGTGGGAATAAATACCATTCAAGCACGCACGTGCGCGCACACACACACACACACACACACACACACACACACACACACACACTCACTGGAGTTTACGAGGTAACATGGCATTGCGCGCGCGCACCTGTGTGTGTGTGTTGGTTGGTTGTTTTGGGGAAGGAGACCAGACAGCGAGGTCATCGGTCTCATCGGATTAGGGAAGGACGGGGAAGGAAGTCGGCCGTGCCCTTTGAAAGGAACCATCCCGGCATTTGCCTGGAGCGATTTAGGGAAATCACGGAAAACCTAAATCAGGATGGCCGGACGCGGGATTGAACCGTCGTCCTCCCGAATGCGAGTCCAGTGTCTAACCACTGCGCCACCTCGCTCAGTGTGTGTGTGTGTGTGTGTGTGTGTGTGTGTGTGTGTGTGTGTGAGAGAGAGAGAGAGAGAGAGAGAGAGAGAGAGAGTGAGCCCGTCATACGATAATAAGGGACATAATTTCCATGTACTGGTATTTTAATAATTATTTTGAATTATGAAATTATTTTAGTAATAGCTAGAAAAATTCGATGTTTGCTTTCCAGATAAATAATTGTAATGGGAAACAGTATTCAGAGTAATGTGTGTTTCATGCCACGTGCCTACATTTCATTTATGCGTCGTGCTTTTGTGACCTGTATCCCCTTGTATAAATCGTGAGTTAGATCTTCATTAGTTCCCTTAAATACTTTCGGTGAACCTGGCATAGTTCTCTGAAAAAGTGACGACTGATACTTCCCTGCCAGCGCCACGTCTGTTAGACAAACTGTAAAACTCGTTCTTTATTATCTGTCACCTCCAGTAACACTCCTGCTTTCCCTGTTTGACAATGCTGCTTCGAATATTCGCTGTTTTCCTATTGGTGATCTATTTATGTTCAGTGTCTTTTCTTTCTTCTTCTACCTTTTGACACTTTACTGTGCCACACGGTCCTCTTCACACTGAAAAGCGGTACCTCACATGTCTGCGTTTGTACGTCATCACTCGTTTCGACCGTCTACCAGCTATGTTCAGTTTTTCATTACTCTCTCTATCGTTATATTGCTCGATTGCAATCGAGAAATGCTCACCATCTGTGTGTGGTATCATAAAATACATCTTCATTATCTTAACCTGTCTTCTTCCCGCCTTTTCGAGAACTCTCTCATTTTCTACCTTGATCGGTCTTATACATGCAACTCAAGCGTTGCCTATTTTAATCAGAACAAAGAATTCTAGAGCTAATTGTGTGGTGTATTGTCTAGAGCGTATTAGTCCCTACTCTTGTGTATCACACTTCCAGAGAGGTCGGTAATATTGATTGTGAGACGTTATATCTAGGAATCACTTTTCATGTACACTAAGCATGCTATCAGCTTAATCCGTTTAGTTCAAAGCGCATCATAGTGCTGCCGTGGTCGCCGGACACGTGTTTCGTTTTGGTGAGTTACGTACAACTGGTTGGATCAGTCACAGGACAGAGGAAGACACGAGCGTCTCCTGTCCCTTAGGATCATGCCCTGTAAACACCGCGGTCTTCAAACCCACCTACGAATCGATGGTCGCTTTACATTTCTTTAACCCCTTATCTTCATCCGACCTCTGAACTGGATCTGTCAGTTATCCGATCAGCAAACTGTCATGTGGAAAAGGGTGCAACATTGCACTTTTCATATCCTCAAAGTATTCTCGGGGATGGAATCATTTCAAGTGCCACAAGAATCCAGGTCTGTTACTAGTCCATCCACGAGCTGTTCTTGTCTATAACCACTCTCTATTTTAATACCATTTTTGAAATTCTATAGCTCTGTTTCCATTATTTCAGTTTCAGATCCCATATTTTCAGTGTCTTATCCTTGTTTCCAGTTCACTTTTGTTCTACACAATTCTGAAAGACTACATTATATACATAATATTCTGAACAATGATTCTCCTGTCCATTTATTGACGAATAATTTTTGATGCGCTGCGGGGTTTTTCGCTTAACCTCAGTTTACAGAATCCCCTAACGATATTCTTATTTTTGTATGGAAGCCTTCAGTTTTCAGCCATCACGCACTTTCCGTTGAAGTGTTGTTTTCATACCTTTTTTATTAACCACGTTGACATTGAAATTTCTCACAAACCCCACACGAGCGCAGTGGTGCAATGGGTATAGTACTGCGTTCGTATTTGGGTGAAGTGCTTTTCAGATCCCCATTCGGCCATCCCGATTTTTCCTTTCCGTCCCATATCAATTAAGACAAATACTACGACATTCCCCATTTGAGATTCTCTTCCACCTCAGTCTTCGTACACGGAACGTTAAAACCTTTCAGAATCGTGGAGCTATGCATACAAAATCATGTCTGCATTTCTTCATGACGATGGTCATCTGGACCTTTTTATGCACCACTAGACCAAGCGTCGTTCCTTTAAACTTTCTGATGTGAGCGCATTCTGTTGGGGAACAATACAAAGTATCTGGGAAAAAAAAAATCACCATTGTCGTCGTAGCAATGGTTGCCATGAAATATTGGAAAAGACGTGCTGCTATGCCTATGTTTGATTTTCAATTTTACATAATAAATCTAGAAACCGCAATAGAAATTGTAGTTCTGCAACCGTAGACCGAGCGCCATTTACCGGTCTCTAGTCTAGTGGCAAACGTAACATGTGGCATTGCTGGCCCACAACATCTGCCGTGTGCACAGGACAAAGAAAAACGCCCTCTTTCCTCGATCTGTGAGTTGTGTGGTGTTAAAGGACTTAATGCAAGGTTGATAGTTGTAAAGTTGAGAATGTGATGATTACCAGGTGCCAAAATGAATCCTTTATAAACAAGGACATAACGTTGTATGGAAAGCGCAATAATTATGTCAGATGGGTCTGGAGCTTTAAAGGCACGAGAACATAAGCTTCTTTTGGAGGGTAACCTCTAAACTACTCCAAAAAGAACTAAAAAATGTGAAAAACCTCACGCATTCAATTGTTCTTCCGTTGTTTAGGGAGAATATACATCTTTCAGCGCGGACGTCCCAATCAAAGATTCTTCTTTGAATGAAAAGAACGGTAACATTAATTTAGTCTCAAGTGTAGTAGTGGGTAAGGAAACCGTTGATGGGACTGTAGCTCGTAATGAAGATGAGATCTGCAGATCTGGCAGTAACCACGTGGACAGTGATAGATCGCAAATATAGGTAAATGGTGAGATCCCACAACAGGACGAATGTACAAAATGACATTCTTGAACCAGACAGAAATCAGTTACTGAAATGGAGACCATAAAGGAGACGGAAACGTTAATTACGATAACTAAGACGGGAGAATAGGAAAAAAATGAAATATTGCGTCCAAAACAAGCACTATTTTACTCAAATTAATGTCTTCAAAGAAGCTAAAGAGTTCCGACATTAACTCTGCCCCAGTAAACCTTTGGAAAAAGTAGGAGAGCCCAATGCTAGGAAAAAATTTGACGAATTTTATAGTGTTTGATCTCATGACGCCAAGCATGCACTGATTTTCTGAATGGTTTCTGAATTTGAAACAAAACGAAAAAGAGTGAAAACATCAAACAAAAGAAAGTTTAGTGGGTTACACGAACATTGTCGGGTGGATGTATGTAAGACGTTCCTATTACAGACGCTGCGGATATCTAGTTGTAAAACGAATAACGCCATGCAAAACACAAGATGCCCTGACGGAGTTCGTGAGTGTAGTGGAAAAAATAAAATTGATGATATGAGTATACAAGAGGTAACTGAACACATTAACCCTTTCATGGCTAAAAGGTATTTGTATACACCTTAAAAATAAAAGGCCAAAAAGTCTCTTCGTTTGTGATACATAACACGCTTCCACTACCCAAAAATTTTTAAGCCGACCGTTTTTCAAAATCGGTGGCCGGCCGGGGTGGCCGAGCGGTTCTAGGTGCTTCATTCTGGAACTGCGCGACCGCTACGGTCGCAGGTTCGAATCCTGCCTTTTTAAGTAGTTCTAAGTTCTAGGGGACTGATGACCTCAGATGTTAAGTCCCATAGTGCTCAGAGCCAAATTCGGCGAAATGAGAAACATGTGGCCCACGAACCTACCTAGATCCATGTTTTCATATGATTTTATCAGGACGACAATTATGGAAAAAAAGTATAAAAATCAATACCAAAATACATTTATTCTCCTGGCAACGAAAAACATGAAATATCGCACAGATGCGTTCATTATAACAGTTGAATTTTCCGGGGGATGTATATCCCACGACATACAAACTAGCAAAATTACTGAGGCGTGTAGTAATATTTCAAAACAATGTCCCTAATGTATAAGAAAAGACAATTAGTTACTTGAGGCATTCATGAAGTTCAGAAGATGGTGATATAATATGATTTTCGTGAAACAAATGCGTTGTGCCACCTATAAACACACGCCACCCGATTTGATCGTTCACAACCTTCTATACGTCCACCCCATGGTCCGCAGTATTTTTCTCCAAGTTTTGAATGTAAAAAAATGGCTCTGAGCACTATGGGACTTAACATCTGAGGTCATCAGTGCCCTAGAACTTAGAACTACTTAAACCTAACTAACCTAAGGACATCACACACATCCATGCCCGAGGCAGGATTCGAACCTGCGATCGTAGCAGCAGAGCGCTTCCGGACTGACGCGCCTAGAACCGCTCGGTCACAGCGGCCGGCTCCGAATGCACCTCTTAGCACTAGACAGATATGGGATACAAACGTCTCAACGCTCAAAACTGCATATTACTTTAGTGGGACGTATGTATCCCATCAAATACGAAAGGGTTAAAAAAATTCTCCAAGTATATATATTTAATGTTACATGTATAGTTACAATTATTGTGTGTTCCATAACAATCAATAGAACATAACAATAACTACAGTTGTATTACCTTCAGCATGTTTTTCAACAATGTTTAGCTTCTAAAGGATATTGTTTGCTATTTATTTAAGCTTCGTTTCCATTAAAGAAACCTCATCAAGTGTTTTTCACAGTATGAAAGTCGAATGGTTTTCTAATGTTTATTGTTACAATAGGCCTAATGCACAGTTCCATTATGCATAATGAGACCAAAGGACTTTAAAGTCTTTTAGGCCATTGATACATAACAAAAGCTCATAAGCGGCACTTAAATGTAACTAGGCTAAAGACCATTTTTATTATTTTTTCGTGTTGGTTAGAATGTAATTACGTTGAGGTTCCATTAAGTTAAACAGAAACAACCCTTCTTCGGTACAAAAAATTGGAAAAATTCAACAATAAATACATTTTTAAGGGAACAGAAACTCGGCCTGTATTATCTCACTCATGAGATTTAAGCGGTTGGTCTAGTAATGCATAATACTATCCACCTTTACTGTGTGAAGCGTCTATCTATCATCTTCTTTCCGTGGTTGATAACCCACGTTCCTGGAATTTTCATTGGTAGATGGTAGAAAAATGTCACATTTGAGAATGAGCACAATAATAGCACACACGTTGTGCTTAATGTCACTGGCATCAGTTCATCCGCCGTAATTTTCATGGTTTACCGAGTTCACGTGCATTGGCAACTTCCCTGTGAGTGATTTATTACTGTGCATTTTAGGTGATTCCGGACGGCGTGGATAGAATGTACCATATTTCATGTTTGTGGAAGAGGTGGGAGGAGACAAAGTGACTCTAAGTGCTGTCTTCGTAAAGCATCACGACGGTGTCGAGCGGAACGGACGATTACCATCAGCAATCTCTGAAGCCATCACACTGTACGACATTTAAGAGCAATTACGAGATCATGCAAGGGCAGTACTCACATTGTAATGATATGACGAGCACTTCGTCACTTTTCTCCTATGCTGGTCAAATTCTGGAGGTAGAATTGTTTCAGCAGCAAGATTCCAATCCCTTCCAGGCCGACTATTGCATCGCCACAGTTTTGAGGCAGATATCAGGAAGTGGCGAGTAGAAGAATGAAACATGTGTGGTGTGGATCTCCCACGACAAATTGCGTTGCGTTTTTAATTATATCGACAAAATTATACTGTTTCCTGTTCATCACTCGCTTTTTTTTTTCATTTCTGCACGTATTGCTCCAAAGAATGATGCAGTGTCGGCATCAAATTATCAGAAGCAGGAGGCACTGCTAATGGAGCTCTGTTATCTGGTACAGCAACTAACACATTGTCGCTTCCACTGTCAAGCATGCCGTTACTTTCTTCGTATCACACGTCGAACTTCGGTTACATGTGTAATACAAGGTTCCAACCCCTCACGCCCCTCATCAAGACGTCTACATCGTGTACATTTGACCTTCCGCAACTCTTGAAGCGTCAGACCTACGTTGCGTCCAGTGCCATGACAACTCACTCAAGTTCGTAAAAAAACAGAACAGGTTGAACGACTAGAGATTGGACGTTCATATTCACAGGACACGTACTTTAGGATGTCCCGCTGAAATGATTAGGATTTGAATCATGTCGGCCGGCGGGTTGAAGGTCAACATCAGTATCGCGGCGCAACACCACCTACTGGTAAAATTTGCCTGTGGCTCTCATTGTCGCTATAAACCGAAGGTAATGGATCAGTGTGACTTGAGCAGACGTGCAAGATGCCTCGCAGACGTACGTCCGACCCGTACCGTCAAATCAGTGATTTTGAAAGAGGGCGCATTATTGGCATGAGAGAATGTTGTACATCCATCCGGAAAACTGCTGCTCGTGTGGGACGAAGTGTTTTGGCAACGGGTGTGTGGAGAATGGTTCACGGAAGGCCATAGAACACAACCAGATGGGTCAGGTCGCAACACCATACCATCCCCCGAGGAGATCGACACGTCATCGGAATGGCATTGCAGGACAGACCTGCATCCTCCTCAGCTCTGGCGCAACAGTGGAACAGTGTAACACATCGCACACTATCAGGAGTGAAGTTCGTCGCCGTTTATTACGACATGGATTACGTACGCGTAATCCACTTAATCCGCCTACGTCTGAAGAATGTGCAGACGGCCATGGTGTGTGATATGTCAATGGGTTGGTTGGTTGGTTGGTTTGGGGAAGGAGACCAGACAGCGAGGTCATCGGTCTCATCGGATTAGGGAAGGACGGGGAAGGAAGTCGGCCGTGCCCTTTGAAAGGAACCATCCCGGCATTTGCCTGGAGCGATTTAGGGAAATCACTATGTCAGTGGGGACATGAATGGTATCAGATAATGTTTTCGGACGAATCCAGGTTCGTTTTGTTTGAAAACGATGGCCATATTTTGGTTCGCCACAGACAGGGGGAGCGGCATCACAGTGACTGCATTCGTACAAGATATACAGCGCCAACTCAAGGCCTTATGGTGTGAGGTGTTATTGGGTACAACAACAAATCACATTTGGTGCGTGTTCTGGGCATTGTGACCAGTGTGGGCCATATGAATGACGCCCTGCGACCCGTAGCCATATCCTTTCTGCACAATACCCCAGATGACATTTTTCAGCAAGGCAATGCACGACTACATGTTGCTGCGCCAACACGTGCCTTGTTTGATGTCACAGAATGTCAGCCTTTTACCTTGGCCCGCCTGATCACCAGACTTGTCACCAATCGTAAATGTGTAGGATATGGTGAAACGACAGGCGCAGCCTGTACCCAATGCCAACCACCACATATGATCTTTGGAACCAGGTGAATGCAGCATGGACGGCTATACCAAAGGAAACCATTCGCGCCTTATAAGCGTCGACGCCATCACGCATGGAACAAGTTATGAGGACACCTGGTGAACCGATATTACTGAAATACTCATCATTGCTGCAGAGCATGCAAATTTACACGTCCTGTAAATATGAACGTCCTGTCTCTAGTCGTTCAAGGTGTTCAGTTTTTTCTGAACATGACAGAAAGTTCCGCGATGCCCTACTCAAATTTTTTCGGGGAAGTCTACATCTACATCGACATTCTGCAAATCACACTTAAGTGCTTGGCAAAGGGTTCATCGAACCACGCTCACACTAGTTCTCTGTTTTTCCAATATCTAACAGCGCACGGAAAAAACGAACACCTATATCTTGCCGTGTGAGCTCTGATTTTCCTTATTTGCGTCTACAAAATATCTTCACATTGGGAGGACAAAGTTGGTGTTCGATATTTCTTGAGAAGATCCCGCCACAACGAAAAACGCATTTGTTTTAATGATTACCACCCCAAATCCTGTGTCAGTGACACTCGCTCCCCTATTTCTCACTAATACAAAACGTGCTGCTCTTCTTTGAACTTTCTCTATGTACTCTGTTAATCCTATCCATTAGGATCCCACATCGCGCAGCGGTATTCGAGAAGAGGACGGACCCGCGTAGTGTAGGCAGTCTCTTTTGTAGATCTTCTACGTCTTCCGCCAATAACACCCAGTCTTTGATTCTCCTTCCCCACAGCATTTTCTGTATGTTCTCTCCAATTTAATTTGTTCGTAATTGTAATTCCTAGGTATATAGTTGAATTTACGGCCTTCAGATTTGACTGATTTATCGGGTAAGCGAAATTTAATGATATTTCCTTTTAGCATTCATGTGGATGACCTCTTCTCTTCAATTTTCGCACCATACGCCTTTTTCGAAATCGTTTTGCAATTTGTTTTGACTTTACTATACGATAAACGACAACATGATCTACAAGCAACGAAGACGGTTGACCAGATTGCCTACTGAATCGTTTCTGTAGATAAGTAACAGCAGAGGGCCTATAACACTACTTTCGAGAACGCCAGAAATCGGCATCACTTTCTAACTATGTACGTTACCCAACGGTTCCTGAATAATAAGCTAACATTATAGTCAATTAAACATAGTACCAAAGACAGTGAACTGTAAACGAACAGCCCTCATGATCGTTGATACCATTATTTCAGTATTGCGGTTGATTTCGCGAGAGGCGAGAGATAACGTTCGTGAGTCACGTTCAGTCGCGCATGGCAAGGGTGCTCTCACTCTGTCTCACCAATTCTACATAACACTTTCATTAGGGGTTCAAAATGGCAAAATAATTTTAACTCAGTTTCTTTCCCCTGGCGAAAAGGAAAGTGTTCCGCTAACACGTATGCTAGCGAACCACCTCCCTGCGCGAGAGACTCAGGCTGCTTCGTGACTCAACAGACCAGCACGCGAGGCACTGGAATGTGTTTGCTGACTGCGAACGGAAGCATGCATCAAATAACACTTTCACAGCCGGCTCAGTGGTCTAGGGGTATGATTCCTGCTTTGGGTGCAGGAGGTCCCGGGTTCAAATCCCGGCTGAGCCCTTACTTTTTCCTTTATCAAATAATACCAACAAATTCTGCATCCACTGGAGAGTATTCGCTGTGTGTAGTTGGTCATAGAATGAAATAAATGGATATTTCTCACAAATCCTTGGTCGTTACTCTCGCGAGGTGTGTGTAGCGTTCGCCGGCCAGTGCGGCCGAGCGGTTCCAGGCGCTTCAGTCTGGAACCGCGCGACCGCTACGGTCGCAGGTTCGAACCCTGCCTCGGACATGGGTGTGTGTGATGTCCTTAGGTTAGTTAGGTTTAAGTAGTTCTAAGTTCTAGGGGACTGATGACCCCAGATGTTAAGTCCCATAGTGCTCAGAGCCATTTGATTTTTTTTCCTTTCTTTTTGTGTATCGTTCATTAATCACCATACAGGCTGGTATACTTTTTTATTTGACCTATGCCGGTGTGCTAATCAGTAAGATGTACGTCCGCTGTGAATCCTAGACCCTATTCTAATAAAATAAGACTATAAACAATAGTCTATTCAGACCCTGAGCTAGTTGGTGGGCCGTCTATTAGTTATGGCGAAATAGTTTTTAGATTTCACTACAGTTGATCCTGAGATCACTTGCTAGTAATCATTGCCCAATACATGTTCCGACTTTCTTCAGACTGACACAAAATTGATGTGTGTGTGTGTGTGTGTGTGTGTGTGTGTGTGTGTGTGTGTGTGTGTGTGAAATCTCATGGGACTTAACTGCTAAGGTCATCAGTCCCTAAGCTTACACAGTACTTAACCTAAAGAATCCTAAGGACAAACACACACACACCCATGCCCGAGGGAGGACTCGAACCTCCTCCGGGACCAGCCGCACAGTCCATGACTGCAGCGCCCCAGACCGCTCGGCTAATCCCGTGTAGCTGTTATGTCTGTGAGTGACAAGGTGCTGAATGCGAGTTCTGTGTGTGAAGATCATTTTTTCTGGAGCAGCTGTTCCTACCTCCTGCCCTTATGCTTATAACTAAAGTGTAGTTAAGCTAGTTTTACAGGATTCATATGTGTCAAAAAAAAAAGTTTCTCATAATACTTTGTAGGTAAGTGTTGGGAACACAGTTTACTCATCGTCATACACCTGTGTACACTCCTCCTTGTTTTATTATTGTCGGTCCAACTGATGTCCATTGTGGTATGGAAATGAGCGTTTGGCGTCATTGGCCGGGAGGCCCCTCGCGGGGCAGGTCCGGCCGCCATATCGCAGGTCTTATTACATTCGGCGCCACATTGGGCGACCTGCACGCCGGATGGGGATGAAATGATGATGAACACAACACAACACCCAGTCCCTGAGCGGAGAAAATCTCCGACCCAGCCGGGAATCGAACCCGGGCCCAGAGGACGGCAATCCGTCACGCTGACCACTCAGCTACTGGGGCGGACTCCATTGTGGTGTCACCGCCAGACACCACACTTGCTAGGTGGTAGCCTTTAAATCGGCCGCGGTCCGTTAGTATACGTCGGACCCGCGTGTCGCCACTATCAGTGATTGCAGACCGAGCGCCGCCACACGGCGGGTCTGGAGAGACTTCCTAGCACTCGCCCAGTTGTACAACCGACTTTGCTAGCGATGGTTCACTGACAAAATACGCTCTCATTTGCCGAGACGATAGTTAACATAGCCTTCAGCTACGTCATTTGCTACGACCTAGCAAGGCGCCATTACCAGTTACTATTGATACTGAATCATGTACAGTCAAGAGCGACGTTCATCATTAATGGATTAAAGTTAAGTATTCCACCAGCTACGTCCGTTTCTCTAAAGTCTAATTTCCTTGTCCTGTTCCAGACCTGACGCCAGCCTGCGTGAGCTAAAACGCGTGCCTTTCGGCTTCCTCTAGTACCCGGTGTTGGCTCTCCTGCCAACCCACAACATCCATTATGTTTTTAGTCTTGTCATTTAAACCATAACGGATCTCCCAACTAGAGGACATTTTTTATTCTGGCCTTAATCGGTTGGCGGGGTTTCGGACGCGGATGGGGTTTCTCTCAGCACAAATGCGCTCTGGGAGACTCTTCGCTGTTCTGGTACACGCACCGGCCCGACCTATACACTTTTACTTCCCTGTAAATTATTTCTCTGCTCTGGCATGAATGTCGCTTTCAGTACCTCGATTTTACCAGTCCTGCATACTTTCATAATCCAAATTTCTGGCAACATCACTACTCCAGGAGCACTAGCTCTTCACCGAAGGACTGACGACTTCGTTGTTTCGTCCTTTAAGCCCCAGTGAACCAATCAACTGTGTACAAAAACTATTATTTTAAAAAATGTGATAGTGTTACCCTTGTTACTGACCCAACGTAGGCGAGGTTCAGCTAAAATTGCGGAGTCACCGTAAATTCCGCTGATTTTGTTATAGCTATAGCAACAAATTAAAATATTCATTGTTGTATGTGTTTTCCCATGTATGAAGTTTTCCGTGGTTTCTTTTTTTCCAGGAGATTTTTTTCTGTTTTTTCCTCTGTTACAGCCACTGACACTTCTAACACACAATTCCGCCTGCAACTGTAATTCCCGAAGCTGTGAGTGACTGCAGCTTTTTGAGTGGAAAGATAACTGTCATTGAGTTTTAGAATCAAACTTTGAATCAAGTAACGCCTGAATTAGACTTCACAGAAGAATGCCTATTCAATATAGGAACTACGCCACTTACATTGTGGTGGCCAGGCACAACATAGAAAAGTACAGCATCGGCCTTTCTTAAGCAAACAATTTTCCTTTATCTTAAAACTTACTTTTAAGAAGTGCTGCACCTATGGTATTCTGCTATGTGGAGTTATTTATACTTTCATTAAACATAGCTCCTCATGCCTGTGAACTAAAGCTTCCTATAGTTGGAATACAGTAACTGGTGCAATTAACTAAAAACATCTAGTGGATGCAGCCATGTGGCACAACGTGACTTTTAATGATGTGAAATTAGGAGTGTGCTGCAGTTTGAATCACCAGTGCCAGGAGTGGCCAAGAATTAGGCTATTCAGCCGTGCGCTGGCCTGAGTGAAGTAGCGCCCAGCCTCGGTGCGCGTTTCCCACACCACCACGCCATTCTGTCTTGGGTGTGAGGAGGAGCAAATTCCCATCTATCTCTAAAACAAAGATAATAAACAAAACAAATTTTCAGAATTAATTGTTTTTGGCGCGCTGAAACATATAATTTTTGTCTGCTACAGACTGTCGGCATACAGGCAGACGCAGACAATTTCACAGATTTTCGCACTCAGATTGGCATGTAATCATGACTTATTTAGTTTCATAACTGAAAAAACGGCTTTCACATGCTTATGTTGAGCGAAATATTGAAGCAATTTTGCAACCTCTGGAGACGTGGAAACAACCTGAGGAAAGCAATATAGACGTCCTGAACAGTTTTAACGAAAAAGGAATTACCTTGCAGGTCGATTAGCCATGTCTGCATATGCACAGGGACGCTTTCAACTGAAATGGCAAACAGTCTTTTAAACAGACAGAAAACAGTAGTAACACTGGCAGTGTTCGTAAAACATTCACGAAACTCTCCTTGTGATTCTTTAAAGGCCACAATGAATTTTTCAAACCACAGGCTTTCTTTAACGTGAGTTAGCCTAGAGAACTGGATTGTGTTTATCAGAATGTATATCTTCTACAATGCGATTTTCTTTTTAACTGCATGCCCATCAAATCAGGAAGTAGTTTTTTCTTTTCCTGCAGTATCTTACGCTTTGAGTAGTGTGCATTCAAGTTATTTCAAAATGCGAGGTTTGCAATCCATTCCGAATGTTCTAATTTCCGTGTCTGCACTCCCTTTTCCTTCACAAGTTCAATAAGTTTGAAATCTAAAATTAATGGGAATCGCTAGGAGGAAGAAAACGTTCTTTTCGCGAAACACTGTTGAGAAAATTTTGAGAACCAGCATTCGCGGATAAACTGCAGAATGAACCTATTGCCCCCAACATACGTCTCGCGTAAGGACCGCTGAAACAAGGAAGAAATCAGGGCTCTTACGGAAATATAAAACAGTCATTTTTTTCCGTCGTCCCATTTTCGATTGGAACTGTAGTGTCTTAAGGAGTATGTATGAAGGTGTGAAGATGTAGAAAAAAGTATCAGTTGTTCAGTTTTTACAGCCATTGTCGCTAGCTTTTATCTGTACAGTGTTGTTGACTGCCTATACAGCACACCATCTTTTCACCCAAGTGCATACTGGACATACACTGGAAATAGCAAGACTCTGCACGATTTTTATATTTCAGTGAACATAACCGTTACTTTCCAGCAGGTTCAAGTACTGAACACCAGTGTTCTTATCTCTGTGGGGGCAGCTTTTATTTAATGCTAGAAACTGAGCAGTTACTTACCGCTCGAGGGAACTTGAAAGAATGAACAACGAACAAAGGCGTTATGGGGTACAGCACCTCTTGTAGTACCAAAATTCACCGCTGTACTTCCCTGCATACCCTTCGCTTTGCTCCTCAAATTTGTATGTAAACAGAAATCTGCTACGGGGTGAGTACTTGTCCGACGTTTAGTGTACCATGCAGGCACGACTACGCTACAAGTTTCTGCCTGTACGCTCTAGAGTTGCAGGTATCCTATAACTTTATTACTCTATACAACCTAACAGTATTATTGTGATTACTTTATGTGGTTTACAGTAGATGCGAACATGTTAGTTAGAGTTAACCATGGTCGTTGTTTCGGAATTTTCTCTTTCCAGCATCAGATGGATTTATATAAATTAAAAAGACCGATTATTTGTAAAACAATGTTTCTGGGCAGCGTAGGTTGTTAATTTAAATAAATCCTCCTCATGATGGAGATATAGTCTCCCGAAAACGCGTAGCGGTTACTTGCAGCTATTTATATGCTTCACTTCATTTCTATGATTTAATCTGACAGCAATATGACACTCCGGGCCGTTGCTGCCTGTTTCAAATGGTTTAAAATGGAAAGGAATACACATCAGCAAGAGAAGATGAGCGTCACGCTTTAAAGCCAATGGGAGAACTAATTAACGAATTTAATGGTTGCTGTTACTACTGCATTACTACTCGACTTGACTTCGCTATGTCAGTAAGCACGTTAGTGAGAGGTTCAACCGCAGTCAGCGGCTGTACATCCCAGACATTTAAGTAAAGACGTTAAGCCCGTAGAATTCGTTGAGTGAAAAGCGTCGGTAAGAGCACTTTAACAGATTTCACTAGCTGCTTCATATTTTAGCTAACCAGGATATATAGGACGACGTGGTGTTGATTTAGCAAAATAACTTTATCTTTGCTTCTTTAGTCCGTTGGAAAGGAGTGTTCTCGAAAAGCGTATTCTAACGTGGCACCAACTCTCTGCGGGAGACGCTACACAGCTTCGTGACTCACAGATCAGCACGCGAGACGCTGGAATGTATTTGTCGACTGTGAAGACGAGAAACATCTTTCATAACAGGCTCAGTGGTCTAGGGGTATGATTCCTGCTTTGGGTGCAGGAGGTCCCAGGTTCAAATCCCGGCTGAGCCCTTCGATTTTATCCCCAGAACGTGAAAATGCGAATACACTTCGAAGTCCCTAAGCATTATCAAGTAAGAGTCCATTATTGAAAGCAAATTCATAATCTCGCGAAAAAATACTAGCAGAAATGCCTTGCAGTAATATTACTGGACGGATTCCTTTATTCATGCAGGCTATGCTTCTGACTTGCCACTTTCGACAGAAATCTTGTTACTGAGGAACTCTTTATTTTTTCCCAAAGTAGATAACTGTCAAGCAATGAGGGAGCATCAGCCTCCAAATTCAGTCCTTCCGGTCACCTTTCATGGACTGCAGTAACAACCAAGAATCCACCTATTTGAACAGCACAATCAAGTAGCTACCCATTCTCATGCGGATGGTGAAAATTCCACCAAGAACGGAAGACAGAAAGGAGAAGTGTGCGCGATCCACTGATTATATATATATACACTCCTGGAAATTGAAATAAGAACACCGTGAATTCATTGTCCCAGGAAGGGAAAACTTTATTGACACATTCCTGGGGTCAGATACATCACATGATCACACTGACAGAACCACAGGCACATAGACACAGGCAACAGAGCATGCACAATGTCGGCATTAGTACAGTATATATCCACCTTTCGCAGCAATGCAGGCTGCTATTCTCCCATGGAGACGATCGTAGAGATGCTGGATGTAGTCCTGTGGAACGGCTTGCCATGCCATTTCCACCTGGCGCCTCAGTTGGACCAGCGTTCGTGCTGGACGTGCAGTCCGCGTGAGACGACGCTTCATCCAATCCCAAACATGCTCAATGGGGGACAGATCCGGAGATCTTGCTGGCCAGGGTAGTTGACTTACACCTTCTAGAGCACGTTGTGTGGCACGGGATACATGCGGACGTGCATTGTCCTGTTGGAACAGCAAGTTCCCTTGCCGGTCTAGGAATGGTAGAACGATGGGTTCGATGACGGTTTGGATGTACCGTGCACTATTCAGTGTCCCCTCGACGATCACCAGTGGTGTACGGCCAGTGTAGGAGATCGCTCCCCACACCATGATGCCGGGTGTTGGCCCTGTGTGCCTCGGTCGTATGCAGTCCTGATTGTGGCGCTCACCTGCACGGCGCCAAACACGCATACGACCATCATTGGCACCAAGGCAGAAGCGACTCTCATCGCTGAAGACGACACGTCTCCATTCGTCCCTCCATTCACGCCTGTCGCGACACCACTGGAGGCGGGCTGCACGATGTTGGGGCGTGAGCGGAAGACGACCTAACGGTGTGCGGGACCGTAGCCCAGCTTCATGGAGACGGTTGAAAATGGTCCTCGCCGATACCCCAGGAGCAACAGTGTCTCTAACTTGCTGGGAAGTGGCGGTGCGGTCCCCTACGGCACTGCGTAGGATCCTATGGTCCTGGCGTGCATCCGTGCGTCGCTGCGGTCCGGTCCCAGGTCGACGGTCACGTGCACCTTCCGCCGACCACTGGCGACAACATCGATGTACTGTGGAGACCTCACGCCCCACGTGTTAAGCAATTCGGCGGTACGTCCACCCAGCCTCCCGCATGCCCACTATACGCCCTCGCTCAAAGTCCGTCAACTGCACATACGGTTCACGTCCACGCTGTCGCGGCATGCTACCAGTGTTAAAGACTGCGATGGAGCTCCGTATGCCACGGCAAACTGGCTGACACTGACGGCGGCGGTGCACAAATGCTGCGCAGCTAGCGCCATTCGACGGCCAACACCGCGGTTCTTGGTGTGTCCGCTGTGCCGTGCGTGTGATCATTGCTTGTACAGCCCTCTCGCAGTGTCCGGAGCAAGTATGGTGGGTCTGACACACCGGTGTCAATATGTTCTTTTTTCCATTTCCAGGAGTGTATAATTTAAAAAATCGTTCGGGCGTTGATGTTTAATGTTACCCCAGGGCGGGTCGCTAGTATGTTAGAAGCACAGTCCGCTTGGTACAAAAATAATTCACCGGAACATCACGACAAGCAGCGAACGTCATGCGACGCCACTGTATACGCGATGTACAGTCATTACTTGTTGCGCGAAACAGAAATTTGGGAGTGGACCACATATAAACTAACTTGCACTACAAGAAGTGCAACAGACACGTACTGGCACACAGAGAATTTATACGCCCCGCATAATGGGTAATGCAAGAGATACCAGCTTCGAATTCGATTGCTGTTTTCTTAGTACAGACTGTAATGGAGGATATTTTTATGTAAATTTGTGTGTAATGAACGAATGGGCTTTATACATATCTTATTCTTTTGTTTCCCCATTTTATTGTATAGTATATTTTCTATGTTGATATAAAATTGTTAGCAAACTGTAAACATTTTATTCTCTATATTATCTGTATTCATGTAATTTTCTGTTGTTGTTGTGGTCTTCAGTCCTGAGACTGGTTTGATGCAGCTCTCCATGCTACTCTATCCTGTGCAAGCTTCTTCATCTCCCAGTACCTACTGCAACCTACATCCTTCTGAATCTGCTTAATGTATTCATCTCTTGGTCTCCCTCTACGATTTTTACCCTCCACGGTGCCCTCCAATGCTAAATTTGTGATCCCTTGATGCCTCAAAACATGTCCTACCAACCGATCCCTTCTTCTAGTCAAGTTGTGCCACAAACTTCTCTTCTCCCCAATCCTATTCAATACCTCCTCATTAGTTATGTGATCTACCCACCTTATCTTCAGCATTCTTCTGTAGCACCACATTTCGAAAGCTTCTATTCTCTTCTTGTCCAAACTGGTTATCGTCCATGTTTCACTTCCATACATGGCTACACTCCATACAAATACTTTCAGAAACGACTTCCTGACACTTAAATCTATACTCGATGTTAACAAATTTCTCTTCTTCAGAAACGCTTTCCTTGCCATTGCCAGTCTACATTTTATATCCTCTCTACTTCGACCATCATCAGTTATTTTACTCCCTAAATAGCAAAACTCCTTTACTACTTTAAGTGTCTCATTTCCTAATCTAATTCCCTCAGCATCACCCGACTTAATTTGACTACATTCCATTATCCTCGTTTTGCTTTTGTTGATGTTCATCTTATATCCTCCTTTCAAGACACTGTCCATTCCGTTCAACTGCTCTTCCAAGTCCTTTGCTGTCTCTAACAGAATTACAATGTCATTGGCGAACCTCAAAGTTTTTACTTCTTCTCCATGAATTTTTCTTTTGTTTCCTTTACTGCTTGCTCAATATACAGATTGAATAACATCGGGGAGAGGCTACAACCCCGTCTCACTCCTTTCCCAACCACTGCTTCCCTTTCATGCCCCTCGACTCTTATAACTGCCATCGGGTTTCTGTACAAATTGTAAATAGTCTTTCGCTCCCTGTATTTTACCCCTGCCACCTTCAGAATTTGAAACAGAGTATTCGAGTTAACATTGTCAAAAGCTTTCTCTAAGTCTACAAATGCTAGAAACGTAGGTTTGTCTTTTCTTAATCTTTCTTCTAAGATAAGTCGTAAGGTCAGTATTGCCTCACGTGTTCCAACATTTCTACGGAATCCAAACTGATCTTCCCCGAGGTCGGCTTCTACCAGTTTTTCCATTCGTCTGTAAAGAATTCACGTTAGTATTTTGCAGCTGTGACTTATTAAGCTGATAGTTCGGTAATTTTCACATCTGTCAACACCTGCTTTCTTAGGGGATTGGAATTATTATATCCTTCTTGAAGTCTTACGGTATTTCGCCTGTCTCACACATCGTGCTCACCAGAAGGTAGAGTTTTGTCATGACTGGCTCTCCCGAGGCCATCAGTAGTTCTAATGGAATGTTGTCTACTCCCGGGGCCTTGTTTCGACTCAGGTCTTTCAGTGCTCTGTCAAACTCTCCACGCAGTATCTTATCTCCCATTTCGTCTTCATCTACATCCTCTTCCATTTCCATAATATTGTCCTCAAGTACATCGCCCTTGTATAGACCCTATATATACTCCTTCCACCTTTCTGCCTTCCCTTCTTTGCTTAGAGCTGGGTTGCCATCTGAGCTCTTGATATTCATACAAGTGGTTCTCTTCTCTCCAAAGGTCTCTTTAATTTTCCTGTAGGCAGTATCTATCTTACCCCTAGTGAGACAAGCCTCTACATCCTTACATTTGTCCTCTAGCCATCCCTGCTTAGCCATTTTGCACTTACTGTCGATAACATTTTTGAGACGTTTGTATTCCTTTTTACCTGCTTCATTTACTGCATTTTTATATTTTCTCCTTTCATCAATTAAATTCAATATTTCTTCTGTTACCCAAGGATTTCTATTAGCCCTCGTCTTTTTACCTACTTGATCGTCTGCTGCCTTCACTACTTCATCCCTCAGAGCTGCCCATTCTTCTTCTACTGTATTTCTTTCCCCCATTCCTGCCAATTGTTCCCTTATGCTCTCCCTGAAACTCTCTACAACCTCTGGTTCTTTCAGTTTATCCAGGTCCCATCTCCTTAAATTCCCACCTTTTTGCAGTTTCTCAGTTTCAATCTATAGTTCATAACCGATAGATTGTGGTCAGAATCCACATCTGCCCCAGGAAATGTCTTACAATTTAAAACCTGGTTCCTAAATCTCTGTCTTACCATTATATAATCTATCTGATACCTTTTAGTACCTCCAGGATTCTTCCAGGTATACAACCTTCTTTTATGATTCTTGAACCAAGTGTTAGCTATGATTAAGTTATGCTCTGTGCAAAATTCTACAAGGCGGCTTCCTCTTCCATTTCTTCCCCCCAATCCATATTCACCTACTATGTTTCCTTCTCTCCCTTTTCCTACTGACGAATTCCAGTCACCCATGACTATTAAATTTTCGTCTCCCTTCACTACCTGAATAATTTCTTTTATCTCGTCATACATTTCATCTATTTCTTCATCATCTGCAGAGCTAGTTGGCATATAAACTTGTACTACTGTAGTAGGCCTGGGCTTTGTGTCTATCTTGGCCACAATAATGCGTTCACTATGCTGTTTGTAGTAGCTAACCCACACTCCTATTTTTTTATTCATTATTAAACTTACTCGTGCATTATCCCTATTTGATTTTGTATTTATAACCCTGTAATCACCTGACCAAAAGTCTTGTTCCTCCTGCCACCGAACTTCACTAATTCCCACTGTATCTAACTTTAACCTATCCAAATTTTCTAACCTACCTGCCCGATTAAGGGATCTGACATTCCACGCAATTTTTTTTCTGTTATGACTGCAAATTAATAACATCTATAGGATTTTGCTAAAGTTAAAGGTTCCTTGTCAAAACAAGAGGCTGAGAGTTGCCGTGCAGACATGTGAACGCGGGAGTCAATCGGTGTGCGCTAATTTTGGAAACTTTAATCAGTTTGTGCGGGAATTTGAAGTCACGCCCTTTTATGAGTCGGGAACTATTCTGGAAAACACGGAAGAGAAGTGGAAAGTATTTACTGAACAGAATCGACATGAAGACTGCAAAAGCGATTCAGTGTGGTTAATCGCTAAGAAATGTCGAACTGTACCATTATTGAGGGAGGCCAACACTGCTAATTTAGAATGTGTAGTCGGACAGAGAGAGGGGAAGAAAACATATTAGTAGCACCAGGTGAAGTATGTGGGCCGATATAGCGGCGCTGAACTGTGTGACAATCAGCACGATGGTCTAGGAGAACTGAAGACGCAAAAGATTAATGACTGCGAACATGATAAAAGCAGAATAATATTACAAACGAAATTATAAGGGCAATTCGCAAGTTTTGCTTATGACAAAAACCAAATGAATGAGTACGGCCCGGAAAAATAATGTCGAAGCGGCCGTTTACAAGTTGTGTATAGTATTTCACTTGCATTTTGAACTGAAAATTCTCATTTCGATACTTCTTGTTACAGAAATCCGAGGCGTACCGAAATTAAAGTCCTTACAGTGTGGAAGATCAAAACCTAAATTGCACACGGTATTAATCACAGTATAGGAACAAATTCGACATTGTAGTCGACCGCAATCTTGTACAAGACTCAGAGATTATTGCAGCGTCAGGGAGGTGACTCCCAACGCAGACGCATCGTGAAGGAATGTCCTTGCAATTCTGTCACTTCTCTGGAGTCAGCGGTGTTACCAAAAACATATCATCAGAGAGCAGTGAGTTCTATGAAGTGAATTAGATTTAAGACCGAGACTTTTGATTCACCAGTTAATTAAAATTCATTTAATTAAAGGACTGTCATATTTTATATAATGTAGGATTTTTTTGTAAGTTGATACCTAGAAAATGTAGGGCTACTGTGATTCATTCGTTTTCAAAGTTCTATATTTTCCGTACTGTTACATGTACACATGTGAGTGATGCTTGAGTAGAACCGTAAAGTCACCAAGTTAGCATTTTGCACTATACAGATGTACTCCGAGCCCTCTCTGATCGAATGACATACGCCCAAGCGGTAGTAAAGTTCGCTCAATACTCTGTGTCGCAAAATCGTGTCAGTGGTCACCACGGCAGCACTGATGCGTTCTCCGAGCCGTTCCAGTGTTCTTGGCAGTGGGGGCTACGTAAACACGGTCATTAATGTGCGATAGGTTAGGCATCCTGGGGGTCCCAAGGAACACTACGTCCAATCTAGCGATATGCGGAAGTTCGACGTTTAGGTAGTGCCGTACATCGATGCTCCAATGAGAGGTTCTCCCGTCTTGTTGGAAGATGAAATTCTAGGAATCATTAGTCAGTTGCGGAATCAACTACAGCTGCAACATACTAAGGTACGAGATACCCGACAAATTCTCTTTACACAAGAAAAACAGTTTTTTCTATACTTACTTTTACTTTTTCGTGTCCGGAGATTTTTTTCAAAGCCTTTCAGCCCAATGTCGGGCTAAGTCCAATGTTTCTCTCTTCTCAAGCCATGGTTCGTCAAGGGTACACCTTGTTTGGCAGATGTAGCACTGCAGAAGGTGTTTCATATCCTGAACTTCACCACAGTCGCATTTGTTGTCTCCTTCGTCCTTAAAGCCCCATTTGACTAGGTTTGCTTTAACTGGTGCTACGCCTGTTCTGATGCGGTTCAGTGTTCTCCAAATCTTTCAGCTTGATGAACTGCCGCTGGGTATTTCTCGTGAGGCAGGGTAGTCCTTCGGAGGCTCGTTCAATTCACTAGTGAGAAATCTCTTGCGGGATTTAAGTCTGCTACGTCCACATGAAGAACCATGCAGCGGGTGGCGCTCGTCGAAAATCTGTTTAAATTTTTCTGTATGTTCGTGCGCAATTCTTCGGGATTCAGGAGATGAGAATCCGGCTGCTTTGTATATTTTCCCAAGTGGAGTGGGTTTCATGCATCCTGTTGTTGGCCTGCATGTTTCATTAAGGACTGTAGTGACTTTTTTGGCATGTGTGGATCGAGACCATACAGGGCATGCAAATTCTGCCGTGGAGAAGCAAAGTGCTTGAGCAGTTGTTCGTAAGACAGTCGGACTAGCACCCCATTTACCATTCGTCAGTTTTCTTAAAATATTGTTCCTGGCAGCAACTTTTTGGCAGGTTTTTTCTCAGTGATATATGTACGTCAGTGATCTATCCAGCACGACACCAAGGTATGTTGGTTTATCCGTATGGTCCAGTTTGTTGCCATTCCAGGTGACGTTCAGCTTCCTGTTTGCCTGTTTTGTGCGGAGGTGGAAAGTACTAACCCGTGTCTTAGATGTATTTGGTTTGAGGGAGTTCTCTTTATAGTATTCAGACATTACGTGTAGCGAGCTTTCTAATTTCCCTTCTACTTCCTCGAAGCTATTTCCTTGGGCTGTAATGGCCAGATCATCGGCATACAAGAAATGGGTACGTTCCGGTGTTGGTTGATCATTGGTGTATAGGTTAAATAGTAGGGGGGCCAGCACACTGCCCTGGGCGAGACCGTTCTTTTGTCGGCGCCATCGGCTTTTTTTTCCGTCCAGCATTACATAGAACTGTCTGTTTTGCAGCAGAGATTCAATGATTTTTGTGAACTGATTATCCTTAAATGTACAGTACAGTTTTTCCATGAGCTTTCTGTGGTTGACGGTGTCGTATGCAGAACTTAAGCCCACCAATGTTACACCTGTTATTTGTTTGTTTTCAGACCCTTCCTCTGTGTGTTCTGTGAGTGCTAGGAGTTGACTGGTGCATGATTTCCCGGGTCTGAATCCAGCCTGTTGGGGAATGAGCGTTTGGTCTGCGATATTTGCTATGCGGTTTAGGATTATTCGTTCGTACAGTTTGTACAGATGGCACAGGAATGCTATTGGGCGGTAGTTCTTCGGTTGACCTGCGTCTTTCCCAGGTTTTAGTAGCGCCACTACCTTTGACTTCCTCCACATCTTTGGGAGATTTTCTATGATATTATATAGAAAATACTAACCTCCGGCGAATCACGATCATGCGCCACACTTTAACGAGGAATTCCAGCGTCCCATACTTACACGTTCCCAGATAAATGGAAGGTCTCGCACGTTCCAGGATACAAACTTCGGGGTGTTCAAAAAGTCTCTCGGCAGTGCAGTATGATTGTTAGCTACGCGTGCCGTAAGCCGCAGTGAATATACCGAAATGAAACTCGGTGAAATACATGTTATTAATTTATTGGATATTCATTTTTACTTACAAATTTTCACATTAAATGTTGAAAGTATCCCCCCTGTTGTTGAATAAACAATTCAATTCGTCTAATCATGTTTCCAAACACAAGCTGTAACATTTCTTCTGTAACAGAGGCACTAAAAGTGGATATTGCAGTTTTCAATTCATCGATGGATTTTGGACGGTTGTTAAAGACAGTTGCTTTCGCTGTACCCCATAAGAAAAAGTCAGGTGGTGTTAGGTCAGACGATCGTGGAGGCCAAAGTCCCTGTGAAAGTATGCGATCACCAAAAACATCAGCAAGCAGTAACATTGTAACGCGAGCTGTATGCGCGGTTGCACCATCTTGTTGAAAACAACCGTTCAGTATTTCACTTAACACAAGTTCTCCTATGAATGGGTACAGAATATCACTGCAACATCGTTGTGCGTCTATTGTTTCGTTGAAAAATATGGGACCCACAATCCGACGTCTAGAAATTGCAATCCAAACTCCTATTTTCACAGAATGAAGTGGTTCCTCATGAATACACAATGGATTTGCAGTACTCCATAAACGAGAATGTTGCGAGTTCATGTACCCGGATAAATGAAACCACGCCTCATCAGTGAAAAAAGGTTCATTAAGAATATCCCTTCCATTTTGTTGAACGAAATTTTTTGAACCGTTGACAGTAATGCAGTCTCTTGCCATGTTCAGTATTTTTCAGTTCTTGCACGACTGTCACTTTGTATGGGAAAAGTTCTCATTTTTTCCTTACAGCTGTGTGGGCCGTTCCGACACTAACATCGATTTCTTGGGCGAATTTTCATACTGACTTGTTCGGACTCATGGACATTTTACCGGCAATGCCGAGTAGTTTGTCCTCAGACAAAACGCTAGGACGAGCACCACTCGGTGCATCTGTCACTGAACCCGTACTTCGAAATTTGTTAGTCAAATCTTACACAGTATCGCGAATGTGGGAGTGTTGTCTCCGGGAAAACTTGTTCGACTAAAAGCACACGTTCTTCAATGGTTAGCATTTCAACAGTGACAAAAATGAAACAAACGAACTATAATTAAATGTTCACGTCACCACGTAACGACACACACTAACGATACTACTGACGCTGGCTGAGATAAAGGAAGCAGTGGAATGTTGGAAGAGTCCACTTGAAGGGAAGTAACCCACGCAGGCGAACAATCACACGCCGCGCGCGGCTAACAATCAACGGCACCGCGGAGAGACTTTTTGAACACTCCGTTTTTTCGTGCTTTGTTGCCATTTCGTCAAGGCACTGGACACCTAACGCCAGTTGATGGGCACAATGCAGTTTCGTTGAGTCCACGATACCATCCACGCATTAGTCATATTTGTACATGTAATACTTTGGAAAAGAATTAATGAGTTATAGCAGCCCTGTATTTCAACTTTACCACGCCACATAATACGGCACCAGCATACCGGGTGTCTCTCGTAAGCATCATCACTCCTTTGGTGTTTCGGCAAATATGCGAAAATTTGTTTTTGCATTGTGTAGCTGGAGTCAGCCGAAACAAATACTGCTCATCAAATGTTCCATGCAACTTTGTGTCAACAGATAGCGTCGATTGGTTTCCCACTAAAAACAAAATGATTTTTAAAGTGGAATTTTACGCGCACACTCGATAGAGCGGTCCCAAATTAGTTCTAGTGCGACATTCCTTTTATCAGTATGTGTTAACAGGAACAGAAAAACGGGAAGACCATTTCTCCAGCAGTGACTGGATAGCACTGCTGCCTTGCGGTAGCAGATAACGCGCGGCAGGGCTCCACGTGAGTCGCTGCTGGGCTACTCGTCATTTTTCCGCTTTTACTGTCCCTGTTAATACATATCCGTAAAACAGGTATCGTTTAGACTGATTTGGGACCGGTCTATCGAAAGGGAATGTGTAGGCATTAAAAATAATTTTCTTTGTGATGGCAAGCAAACTGAAGCTTCCCAGTGGCAACGGCCGTCGCATGAAACGTGTAATGCTTTGGATTTACTTGTGACGACTCCCTCTACACTATGCAAAGAACGAAATTGGAAACATCGGCTGAAACACCAGAGAAATTGGGCCTGATGGTTCTTGGAAGTGACGCCCTGTGTACTTAATATCACTATTTAATGAAACATTTGATGCAAATTTCTGACGAGACGTGTCTTAAATTAAGTAAATTAACTGTATAATCTCAGGGATTTACTCTCTTCAGACTCCCTGTTACCGAACAGGGTGACGGAAGGTAGAATTTTCTAAGACAGTAATTCGACTAAAAACTGCGTTGCTACCTGAGTTACATGTAGAACGGATAATAGTTCTGCCTAGTAACAAAACAAATTCGACAGTATTTAATATACTTAACATTTAATAGTTTTCGTCCAGTTCATCGTGGGATTTTCATCGTCGATTTACCGGTTACATTGCCTTCGCATCAGAATGGGTCGCTTCCTGGTTGTTCTGTTGTAATGGGATGATTCTTGAACGTTCCTGCAATCCTTGAAAGGCGATCGGAAGGAGCGAAGTCATAAGGTTCTTGCGGAAAATGACAAGTCTGAGGCACAAACTGCGTGAATAGAAAACCAAACCAATCATATTACTGTAGATTTCTTTACACAAGATTTCGTGGTTGCTTTCAGTATTGGACTGTTGTGTGAGAATGATTAGAGACTTTGGGGTGTATTCGTATTCAAACCTCCTCGGAATAAAAATTGAAGGGGGATTTGAACCCGGGACCTCTTGCACCCAAAGCAGGAATCATACCACTAGACCACTGAGCCCGTTGTCAAGGACAGAAAAGCCTTCACACTCGACAAACACATTCCAGCGACTCGCGTGCTGGTACGTGAGAGACGAAGAAGTGTGGCGTCTATCGCAAGAAGCTACGTCACTAGCATATGCCATTTGAGAACACTCCCCTTTTCAACAGAGGAAAGAAGCAAGGTTAAAGCTGTTTTGCTAAATCATCACATGGACGTTCTGCAACTCGTTGGTTGCTAAAACCAAAAGCTGTTAGTGAAGTTTGTTGAAGAGCGCTTACCGATGCTTTGTGAGAGCCCTTTCCCCCTAATAACAAAACAACTTGTATAGGCAGTATTTAAATCATTTTTTAATGATGTATTACGTCATTATTGTTTTTTTTATCTTGTCGCCGGCCAGAGTGGCCGAGCGGTTCTAGGCGCTTCAGTCCGGAACCGCGCTGCTGCTACGGTCGCAGGTTCGAATCCTGCCTCGGGCATGGATGTGTTTGATGTCCTTAGGTTAGTTAGGGTTAAGTAGTTCTAAGTTCTAGGGGACTGATGACCTCAGATGTTAATTCCCATAGTGATCAGAGCCATTTTTTTATCTTGTCGGCTGAGAAAGAAAGCCAGAATGGTACATAATTTGGGTGTTTGATTTACCGAATGAAATAGTATGAGAGGCGATTAGTTCCAAGATCACATGTCAATAAGATCACATGATAATTAATGTTGGAACTATCACGTTTTAACGATCTGATAACAAAAGATGTGACGCGGTTGGAGGCTACCCAGTTCTTAGTTTGGAAAAGCGGATTTGTGCCATCAGCTGTACAGTTTCATGTTTTTCTCTACCGGTTTCGATTGTTACAGTCATCTCTAAGGAGACAAATTCTCAGGAGAGACGTAATTGCGCCAAGGCACAGCGTGTTTATATGGACTGTGTTTATAAGGACTCTGTTAAGACAATTACGACAATTATATAAGTTCTACATTTGTATGTCTCGTATATGACGGAAACGCATTATTGAACCATTGACGTACGATGTTTTTCTCCTTGAAGGTGATGGTAACAGTCGAAACCGGTAGAGAATAAACATGAAATTTTGCAGCTGGTGGCACTAATGTGCTTTTCCCAAATTATTTAACAGCTGTAGGCAATCACCTACGAAACGATCTACATAGAAAGAACCCTACAATATCAGATTGCGTGATAAGTGGTATGAGTAAATGAAAGGTAGTGCCCATAACAAACAGAAAGAACTCGAAGTGTGAGGTTAGAAGATAAGCGCTAAACGTCTGGAGCCTGTCACGTAATTTAAATCTCTGCTGGTCATACTACGAAGCGAAATGACACACGCTGAGCACGTACAAACATAGCATGTTAGGTGGAAAGAAACAGTTTTTCTGGGAGCGTTTTGGTAAAAGTGCATGTATCCGTAATGGAAACCGTCTACCATATATCTTTGAAAGAAAGACGACGTATTTGTCTGAAAATGTGGGTAAATTTACTCGCAATTTGAGGTAAAATGTGCAACGAGTCTTCCACCTCCGTCGTAAGGACGTTGGGAGTACGATAAAAGCGATAGAGCGATTTCAAGACATACAAACCCGTGGTACACATTCGATTGGAGTTGGTCAGAGAATCCGTAATTTTGATGTAAATTACTATCCGCCATACACTGAGCAGTGACTAGTGGATTATACAGGGAGTACACGAATACTGCGTGAACCCGAAACCCAGTCGATTCATACGACAAAGGAAGATATCATCTCATCGTCCTTAGGATCACGCCCTGTAAAACACCGTGGTGTTCAAACCAACCTACGAATCGATGGTCGCTTTACTTTTCTGTAATCCGTAGTCTTCATTTCGACTCCTGAAGTGGACCTTTCAGTTATCCAATCTTCAAATTCTCATCTGGAAAATGGTGCAACAGGCATCTTTCATATCCGCAAGTGATTCTCGGGGATGAAAGTCACTTTTTAGTGTCTCAAGAATCCAGGTCTGTTACTAGTCATCTAAGTGTTCCTCAAACTGTTGTTATATATTTTCACTCTCTATTTTAAGATTCACAGACGGTAGAGCCATTTTTACAATTCTCCACTTCTTTCCCCATATTTCAGTGTCAGATGCGATATTTTCAGTGCCTTAGGTCTGTTTGGAACTTACTTTTGTGCTTCCCAATACTGATGTTAACGTTAACAGCCAGGTAGACTACATTAGATACTTGACATTCGAAACAGTAATGCTCGTGTCCATTTATTGATAAATTATTATTTTGTGGTCCACTGCGGTTTTTCGTTTAAACGTCACTTTACAGTGATCTCCAGCGGTAGTCTAATTTTTGTGTGAAAGCCTTCAGTTTTCAGCTGCCATTCTTTCTTTTGAAGAGGTGTTGCCTCACTTACTGAACTCTCAGGAAGCTGTTAGTCTTCGCCCATCCATATTTCGAGGTGCATACGTTTCCATTTGACATTCATTTTCATAGATTTTTCTATTATCCACGTGAACACTGAAATTTCTCACATACTTGACACAAGCGGAGTTGTGCAATGGGTATCGAACTGCGTTCGCATGTGAGAGAAGTGGTTTTCAAATCACTTTCCGGGCAGCCATTTCGTTGTTTCCCTAGGGAGAATGCCGGGATAATCCTTTACACGGCCTGTCTGCACTTTCATTCGTGTCCATTGTGAGCTTCCACTCTGCATCTGTCCTCCTAGACGGGACATTAAACCCTACTGTTCCTTTCAGAATCATGGTGCTATGCATACAAAATCATGTCTTTTTATGATATAATATATACTACAACAGTCACTTGTTAGTAATATTTTGACACGTTTCGGCTGCATGCTGCCATAATCAGGTGACTTTACAGTTACTTTTACATTGTCATCAATATGAAGTAAGGTTAGTTTTCTTTGTGTGCATCACACTAACCCCACTTGAAATTAATTAGAATCTAAAAGTAACTGTAAATGCAATGATAACGACAGCATGCTGCCGAAACGCGTCGTGCTAGTGAAATATTAGCAACAAGTGACAGACTGTTGCAGTATATGTTATTTCATTAAAAATCTTACAAAACGGTCCCAGCCGACAAAGAATATCCATAAAACATGGATAAATTTAATTCTAAAAAATCATGTCTGCGTTTCTTCATGATGCTGGACGTGTTTCGGTGTGCGCATTGTTTAACTGTCTCTCCCCATCTTTCTGTGGCAGATAATGAAATCACGTTCGTGGAATTTTCATTACTAGGTGATAGAAAAATATATATTTGAGAATAAGCACAATGTGCCATTACCGTTTTTCATACCACTGGCATCATTTCATCTGTCATAATTGTAATGGTTCTGTGAGTACACACACACACACACACACACACACACACACACACACACACACATACACACACAGGCACCCTCACTGCGAGTGGCGTGTTAGTGTGCATTTTTGATGATTCCGAATGACGTAAGTAGACTGTACCATTTTTGTTTTGAAGTTTATGGCAGAGACAGAAGAAAGCAGAAAGTGAAACTAGATGTTCTAGATGTTGTCTTCGTAATGCATCACCACAGCGTTGAACGGAATGAACGATTACCATGAGCAGTGTCTTACGCCGTCTCGCCATACGACATGTAACAGAGATTACGAAATTAAACAGGAACAATTACTCACTGTCTATTGATTCGACGAGCACTTCGCCACCTTTCTTCCTACGTCGATCAAATTCTGGAGGTAGAATTGTTTCAGCAGCAGTATCCCAATCCCTTCCAGCTCGAGCATTATATGACTATATTCTGCGGCAGATGTCCGGAAGTGGTGAGTAGAAGAATGAAACGCGTGTGGCGTGAATCATTCACAACTACGTCTTGAATTTTTTATTATAATAATAAAATCATTCTCCCTCGTGCTTCCTGTCCATCGCTCGCTCTATTGTCCCCAAAGAATACTATACTGTCAGTGTATAAATGACCAGAAGCAGGAGGAACTGTTCTTGGGCTCTCTTCTCTGTGATAACAACTTGCACGCAGTCGCTTCCACCGTTAAGAATGTCGCTACTTCCTTCGTATCATACTTCGGTTATTTGCCTGATATTATACAAAATTCCAGATTCCTCAGCTCTCTCACCAAAACGTTTTTTTAAAGGTAACATGATATTTTTAATATCAAGTCAAACACTATCAGTACATTTGGTCTCTGGCCCTACTGCCCTGTTCAGATGTTGGTTTCATCCTTATACCTAAATGTGATCATCAGTGATAGAGCATGGAACTCACACGGTGCCGTAGTTCCGGGTTGACTGTTCCTGTGTAACCTAGATGTCGTGTTGTCAGTCTCAAGTTTTCGACTTTGCTGATGTGTCGTTTTATCGTATCGCTTGTTGCCTACGTTCAGCTCTTCGTGTAACTCTCTAGTTGTGGTCCATAGTCGTAGGCATCATTTTGGATTACTACCAAGACGGCTGCATCATTTACGTCTAACCTTTCGAGATTTCTGAGTTGTCAGATTTACGTTGTGTCCAGCGCTACAGCAACTTACATGTAAGTCAGAAATGTTTCATGATGCCTTACGCACATTCCTTCGGGGAAGCCTATGCACAAATCGCCGTATCTCAGTAACCGTGTACGTTACGCGACGCTTCCTGAATAATAAGCAAGAATTATAGCCGCTTAAACATGTCAGAGGTAGTGTACGGTAGATGAACAGCTTTTATGATCAGAGATGCCATAATATTTCTATATTGCGTCTGGTCTGGAGGCGAGAGATACGTTCGTGAGTCGCTCATTCTCCCTCACCATTCTACTTATCATTTTCATGACGAGCTCAGTGACAAAACATTTTAACTTTGCTTCCTTCCTCTGGCGAAAAGGAAAGTGTTCTGCTAACTCGTCTGTTGGAGCGAGCCAGATCCGTGCCAGAAACCCAGGCTGCTTCGTGACTCACAGACCAGCACGCGAGGCACTGGAATGTGTTTGCCTACTGTGCAGGCAAGCATGCAACAAGCACATATTTTATAGTGGACTCCGTGGTCTAGGGGTAGGGCTCCTGCTTTGGGTGCAGGAGGTCCCGGGTTCAAATCCCGGTGAGACCTATATTTTTATGATCAGCAGGTGAAAATACGAATACACTCCAAAGTCTCGAAGCATTTCCATGTAATACTCCAATATTGAAAAAAATCTCACACAGTAATATTACTGAATCGATTTCTTCATTCAAGAAGGCTGTGCAGATAAATCTCAACAACGCCCTTCCCTGCATGTGACCAGCAGCAACCAATGAAACCCGTCTCCGCCGCATACATCTTCTCTTCAAAGCCAAGATGGAAAAAAAATGTACGACGAATCAGTAATTAAGTGAGAAGGTGTTTCCTCTGTTTCTCTCACCTTCGTTTCTCCTCATACACTGTAAAAAGGGGTTTGTTTCGTTGCAAGAAAAGTGCTACAGTTAAATCATGCCCCGTCTACCAGTGTGCATGCACCAAATACTAGTGTTCTGCGGCAAATACTGAGTCTAATTAGTGTGTCATATTCTTGTTTTTTCCTGTCACCTGTATCCGTTTCCTGCTGCATTTTGAAAATTGTTTCTACAAATTTTACCTATAAATCAAGTAATAAATCTTCATGCTTGACACACTATATTGCATATCTCATGTTCCTCCCTTTTGTTATTTTGTTTTAGCTTATCGTGTGCATTTCATCTATCGTGATTCTACCCGAAGTGATGAACGCATGCTTCGTCCCCTGTGACGATATTCGACAAGCAATTATCACGATCAGCCTCGTAACGCGCAAACAATTTCACGGAGATCTTCCTCCGCTGCTCTTCATGGTGATGTTAGGCGGCGAGGAACCTATCGGGCAGACATCTTTGAGTACCCCTTCTGATGGACGAGTGTGTCGGCACCACTAACAGACACCTCTGGTTTAGTAGCGAGTGGTTTGATTGTTATCCGTCGATCACCTCGAACGAGAGTGTCCGCACATTCCAACAGTGCAGAAGAAACAGCCATGTGCGGCGTGCCGCCATGTGGGAATTGGGAAAGGTTTGCGCGACGTTGTACCCGTGATGACAGGCGCCTCGCCCAACGACTCATTGTGCTTCTGTTCAGTGCCAGATCTCCGCAGACATTCTGCACGCCCTATGAATCTGTGATGCTCAGGTTTTCCGCTAAATGACAGCTCTCTACTTGGAACGCACCTCCTTTAGAGACGCAACTTTTCAAGCGTACGTATAGCGCCGCCACTTATCGGAAATTCGTGAAACTACAGGGGCTGAAGATGGAATATTCCACCGTCTCCCACAACAACTTTCGCATTTTTTAACCGAAACTGGCCGAGAAAAAGAATGTGTTGCATTACTTATTGAACGCTCCTCGTAGTTACATTATGTGATCGAAAGTATCCGGACGCCACCAAAAACATACGTTTTTCATATTACGTCCATCGTGCTGCCACCGACTGCCAGGTACTCCATATCAGCGACATTAGACATCGCGAGAGAGCAGAATGGGGCGCTCCGCGGAACTCAAGGGACTTCGAACGTGGTCAGGTGATTGGGTGTCACTTGTGTCATACGTCTGTACGAGAGATTTCCACACTCCTAAACAACCCGAGGTCCATTGTTTCCGATGTGATAGCGAAGTGGAAACGTGAAGGGACACGTACAGCACAATAGCGTACAGGTCGAACTCGTCTGTTGACTGACAGAGACCGCCGACAGTTAAAGAGAGTCGTAATGTGTAATAGGCAGACATCTCTCCAGACCATCACACAGGAGTTCCAAACTGCATCAGGATCCACTGCAAGTACAATGACAGTTAGGCGGGAGGTAAGAAAACTTGGATTTAATGGTCGAGTGGCTACTCATAAGCCACACTTCACTCCAGTAAATGCCACACGATGTCTTGCTTGGGGTAAGGAGCGTAAATCTTGGACGATTTAACAGTGGAAAAACGTTGTATGAAGTGACGAATCACGGTACACAATGTGGCGATCCGATGGCAGGGTGTGGGTATGGTGAATGCCCGGTGAACGTCATCTGCCGGCGTGTGTAGTGGCAAAAGTAAAATTCGGAGGCGGTGGTGTTACGGTGTGGTCGTGTTTTTAATGGAGGGGGCTTGCACCCCTTGTTGTTTTGCGTGGCACTATCACAGCATAGGCGTACATTGACGTTTTTAGCACCTTCATGCAATTTGGGGATGGCGATTACATCTTTCAACACGATCGAGCACCTGTTCATAATGCACGGCCTGTGGTGGAGTGGTTACACTACAACAATATCCCTATAATGGACTAGCCCGCTCAGAGTCCTGAACTGAATCCTATAGAACACCTTTGGGATGTTTTAGAACGCCGACTTCGTGACAGGTCTCGCCGACCGACATCGATACCTCTTCTGAGTGCAGCACTCCATGAAGAATGGGCTGCCATTCCCCAAGAAACATTCCAGCACCTGATTGAACGTACGCCTGCGAGAGTGGAAGCTGTCATCAAGGCTAAGGGTGGGCCAACACCATATTGAATTCCAACACTACCGATGGAGGGCGCCACGAACTTGTAAGTCATTTTCCGCCAGGTGTCCGGATAATTTTGATCACCTAGTGTATGTCATATTACTCATAATGAAAGCAAGAATTTTACCAAGTTGTTTAATACAAAGCATTGCCTACGTACACGGGGATAAATCAACAATCAATTTTTATAATTTATTACAACAAAAATGCACAATTTTTATTGACTTTATGTTTCAATGTAGTCACCCCGCTTGGTCCAGCGTGGCACAAGCTTTCCCATGCGTTCCGAAAAAAAGGGCTTTCGTTAGGCTACAAGCTAGCTAAGTGTACACCGTTTCTTTTACCAGCTGATCGGAGCTGAATCGACGGCCTCTTAAAGCTTCTTCAAGTGGCTCTAACAGATGGCAGACTGGGCGAAAGCGGGACTGTATGGAGAATGCTCAAATACCACGAACGTAGTATCTGAAGAGTTTGAGCAGTGTGGGTGGCGGTATGTGGATGCGCATTGTCATGCTTCAAAAGAAACGCCTGTTATGCGTGATCTGATAAGCAGACCCGTGACTAATTTGTCTTGTTAAACATTGGAATCTGTTGTGGCTGTAGCTGGACCCCGTTCTTTCATCATCATTCACGCTCTTTCGACCACTTTTGAACTGTTCAGTTTACTGGTAAACACTTCACTGTGACAAAACATTGTCCCCGTATTGTGCTGAAAGTCCATGGACTGCAGCTCCTTGTACTCATTCAGACCACAAAAACCGGTCTCCGGAAGGGTGTTGTTTTATAGTGCAAGCAGAGAGCGGTACAGCCTTCCTTGGGTCTTAACAGCCCAAAGCGGAGTGATGTGGTAAGGCGCAACCTACCATAGTCGAAGACAACGATGCCGTCTAGCGGCTGGTGAGTACAATTAGATCCAGGTACTTATTGACTTCCCCTTTTTTTCCCGTCGTATTAAATGCACTTTCATAGTTTGTTTGATTGCCTGTCATGTCTTGACTGATTATACAATAGAAGGTTGGTTGTTTTGGGGGAGAAGACAAACAGCAAGGTCATCGGTCCCATGAGATTTGGGAAAGATGGGAAAGGAAATCGGCCTTTCAGGGGAACCATCCGGGCATTTGCCTGAAGTGATTTACGGAAATCACGGGAAACCTAATCACGATGGCCGGACACGGATTTGAACCGTCGTCCTCCTGAGTGCGAGTCCAGCGTGCTAACCACTGCGCCACCTCGCTCGGTAGAATAGAAGGAAAACTGGTTTTTAAAATCGAACTGAAAAATGCGTCGCACTTGTTCAGAAGCGTGATTGAGAGAAAAAAGTCGTTGAGAAGAGAGGAACGTATTGAAAGAAATAGCGGCAAATTACATACGAAATGAATGTAGAGAGGTGTGTAAATGCTGCATGCTTTGTAACTTTAAACAGTGTTCTTGTTATTAATTCTAAATAACGTATGTACTGGTTAAAAAAAAAAGTGCAAATCCTGGATGAGCCCTTACATTTTCCTTTGTCACATTAAACCAGCTAAAGAGTTTTCGTTGTATTAGTCACTGAATGAAATAACTGGATTTGTCAGAAAGCCTTGGTTATTACTCTTGGGAGGTGTATTTAGTGTTCATTGACCATCGTACAGGCTGTAATCCTCTTATATTTAACCTCTGCCGATGTGCCTACTTAGTAAAATGTACTTTCGCTGGGAAATGAAATGATCGTATGGCATTGTTGGCCGGTAGGCCCCCATCCGGGGAAGTTCGGCCGCTGAGTACAAGTCTTATTCCAGTCGACGCCACAATAGACGACCTTCGTCCCGGTGGTGAGGATGAAATGAAGATGACAACACAACACCCAGTCCACTAGTGGAGAAAATCTCCATTCCGGCCGGGAATCGAATCCGGGCCCACTGCATCGGAGGCTAGCACGTTACCACCCAGCTAAGTAGGCGGACTTTCGCTGGGAATTCTTGACCCTATTCTAATAAAACAGGACTACAATCAGGAGCGTAACCAGACCGTGAGCTGGTGCCAGGGCGCCCTGTTAGTTTCGCGATGGATGGTCAAATAGTTTTGAGAGTTCAGAATTTGTTCTGGATACACTTGCTGCTAGCCAGTGCCGATTATTTGTTCCAACGTTCTTCAGACTGAGTTGATAACGCCTGTCTGTGTGGCACGGCGCAGGATGCGAGTTCGGTTTGTGAAGATCTTTTTCTTTTCTTTCTCTTTTAAGTATCTGTCACCATCCCCTGCCTTTCCACCGGGTACGCCTCTAACTATAGCGTAATTAAGTTAGTTTTAACAGGTTCATATTCGTCAAAATAATTTATTCCCACAGTTATTTGTTAGGTATGTATTTCGAACACACTACTCATTACAGTATAGCTATGTACACTTCACCTTGTTTTATTGTCGGACCAACGGATGCCCACTGTGTGTTTAGCCTTCTCACTATTACGAATTTCCCAGCCAGAAGGCGTTCTTTACTCTATACCTGTCTTCGCCCTTAATCAGGTTGGCGGGAGGTAGGATGCTGGGAGACGTGCCCCCCCCCCCCCCCCCACACACACACCCTTCTGCTGTGACTGATATGACTTCTCCAGAAGCATTCTTTCTTGATCTAGGTGCCGATGAGCTCGTTTCGTTCCTTAACTCCAACGAACCAGTTGTGTACAAAAACTAAGTTTCCTAAAAACCTGTTAGTAATACACTTATGTAAGTCTGCAGGCTTTCGTGGCCCTTGTTGCTAAAGTTAAAATCTTCTTGGTTGTTAGGCCGCGTCATATTTTTCGAAACAGTGGACATTTCGACCTTTGTGCTGGAATCTTCTTCAGGTCCTTGAGCACTCTATCTACAGAGGACATCACAAGATCCTGAAGAACACCCCAGCAAAGTGGTCGAAAGAAGAAATAAGATGCGGTCTAACAATGCAGCAGATTTTAACTTCATTATTATTCGTGCTACAGATAAAACCTAGGCGAAGTACAGCTTCAGTTGCGGAGTCACAGGATTTTGCGCTGATTTTATTACAGTTATAGAAGTAAATTCAAACATGCACTGTTATGTTACCTTTTTGATGCGTTCTACCTGTCACTGACAATTTCAATACGAAAACGTTCCTTCTGTTTTTCTTTTCGGGAGATTTTTTCTCTTATTTGCTCGCTACTGTATTCAAGAAGAATATAATAATTCCAATCCCAAAGAAAGCAGGTGTTGACAGATGTGAAAATTAACGAACTATCAGTTTAATAAGTCACAGGTGCAAAATACTAACGCGAATTCTTTAGAGACGAATGGAAAAACTGGTAGAAGCCGACGTCGGGGAAGATCAGTTTGGATTCCGTAGAAATGTTGGAACTCGTGAGGCAATACTGACCCTACGACTTATCTTAGAAAATAGATTAAGGAAAGGCAAACCTACGTTTCTAACATTTGTAGACTTAGAGAAAGCTTTTGACAATGTTGACTGGAATACTCTCTTTCAAATCCTAAAGGTGGCAGGGGTAAAATACAGGGAGCGAAAGGCTATTTACAATTTGTACAGAAAACAGATGGCAGTTATGAGAGTCGAGGGGCATGAAAGGGAAGCAGTGGTTGGGAAGGGAGTGAGACAGGGCTGTAGCCTCTCCCCGATGTTATTCAATCTGTATATTGAGCAAGCAGTAAAGGAAACAAAAGAAAAGTTCGGAGTAGGTATTAAAAACCATGGAGAAGCAATTAAAAAACTGAGGTTCGCCGATGACATTGTAATTCTGTCAGAGACAGCAAAGGACTTGGAAGAGCAGTTGAACCGAATGGATAGTGTCTTGAAAGGAGGATATAAGATGAACATCAACAAAAGCAAAACGAGAATAATGGAATGTAGTCGAATTAAGTCGGGTGGTGCTGAGGGAATTAGATTAGGAAATGACACACTTAAAATAGTAAAGGAGTTTTGCTATTTGGAGAGCAAAATAACTGATGATGGTCGAAGTAGAGAGGATGTAAAATGTAGACTGGCAATGACAAAGAAAGTATTTCTGAAGAAGAGAAATTTGTTAACATCGAGTATAGATTTAAGTGTCAGGAAGTCGTTTGTGAAAGTATTTGTATGGAATGTAGCCATGTATGGAAGTGAAACATGGACAATACATAGTTTGGATAAGAAGAGAATAGAAGCTTTCGAAATGAGGTGCTACAGAAGAATGCTGAAGATTAGTTGGGTAGATCACTTAACTAATGAGGAGGTATTGACTAGAATTGGAGAGAAGAGGAGTTTGTGGCACATCTTGACAAAAAGAAGTGACCGGTTGGTAGGACATGTTCTGAGGCATCAAGGGGTCACAAATTTAGCATTGGAGGGCAGCGTGGAGGGTAAAAATCGTAGAGGGAGACCAATAGATGAACACACTAAGCAGATTCGGAAGGATGTAGGGTGCAGTAAGTACTGGGAGATGAAGAAGCTTGCACAGGATAGAGTAGCATGGAGAGCTGCATCAAACCAGTCTCAGGACTGAAGACCACAACAACAAGTACTGTATTTATTCCTGAAGCTTTGAGTAATGTTCCCTTTTGAGGGGGGAGGTAGTTGCCAGTGAGGCTGAGAATCAGGTACCTCCTCAGTTTAGTAACTTTACAAAAGAGAATGCGTATTGAATACAGACACTACGTCACATACGTTGCAGTGGCCGGGCGCGACAGAGATTCAAAGCCACAATATCAGCGTTTCTTTACCAATCACATTCCTTAATCTTAAAACTTACTGTTAACGCGTGATAAAAAAAAACCTAAAATGTTCTAGTTTAGAGCCATTAATCATATATAATATGTATGTAAGTTTTTAGCAGACACTATGAAATAGTTTTTCCTTCCATTATGAGATCATTGATGCTCGCTTGAAATAATCATCGCACTATTTCAAAACTATCAGCGCAGTAACGGCGCCTTAATCAAGAATCTTCTACATTGGGTTCCCCAGACATTTATCCTGAGGGGGAGGGGGGGGGGGGGCTGGCGTCGCAAGACTATGATTTCCACTTAGTAAGCTGTTCAGTTTCGAGACGCTTTTATATGTCTCACAAAAAATTTGTTATATCTCATGAGAATTGACACACTTAGCTACTCAAACGAAATCACTTCTAGATGTATAAGAGGATTCGGTAACGAATGCAAATTTTGTGACCCAGATTACAGGGGGGGGGGGAGTACCCCTCTTGCCGCCCCCCCCCTCGCCACCCTCTTCCAAACGCATATGGTTTACTATGTTGAGTTGTTTAGTCTTTCATTAAACATGGCTCCTTATGGCAGTCTCTCCTCCTAGCTAGAATACAGTAACTGGTGCAAAGGGCGAAGAAAAACCTAATAGATACAACCGTAAGGGAAACGTGAATAAGTGTGTTACAATTTGAATCTACTATACATTAAAAAGCAGGTGTGATGCGAACTACTGTTTTTCGGAGTTCAGTTTCCGGAATTAAATAGTAAGTGGCTGCAACATACAAATAAATGCGACTAAGAGCGTTTGCAGAATCTAGTTTTTGCTCAATGTGAAACGAGCTATGCAGCTACGATTCATTATACATAGTGGATACCACATCAGGCGGATTTATTTAAATTAAAAAGGCCGATGATTTATGGTTTCTGGTTGTTAATTTAAACAAATCCTCCTGACGATAGGTGTACAGTCGTCCGAAATGCTTAATGGATATATTAGTAAAATCACTGGTTACAACTATGTGTACACTTCATTTGATTTTTGTGGTTTACTCTAGCACAACAAAAATATGGTGCTTCAGACAGTTGCTGCATGTTTTAAATGCGTTAAAATGTAAAGGAATCTGCGTGAGCAACTAAAGATGCGCACCACGCTCTAAAGCCGATAGGAGAACTAATTAACGACGCGCTTGGTTGCTGTTCATACCGGATTACGACTCGAATGTGTTCACTACGGCACCTCAAGAGGCATATGAGTCAGAGTATCATCGGCAGTCGCAATCTGTAGATCCCTGACATCGTTCATAATGAAACAAACATTTAAGGAAAGACGTTAACCCCTGTTCAATGAAGGAGCACTCACAAAAGGTCGTAAGAGCACTTCAACAAACTTCACTAACTGCACCAGGTTTTAACAAATCAAGATTTACACGACATTCTGGTGTTGATCCAGTAAAATAGCTTTCACTTTGCTTCTTTCGCCTGTTGAAAAGGAGTGTTCCCCAAAGGCTTATTCTAGCGTGGCAACAGCTCCCTGAGAGAGAGAGACACCACATTGTTTCGTGACTCACAGACCAGCACGCGAGGCGCTGGAATGTGTTTGTCGAATATGACGGCAAAGAACATCTTTCATAACGGGCTCAGTGGTCTAGGGGTATGATTCCTGCTTTGGGTGCAGGAGGTCCCGGGTTCAAATCCCGGCTGAGCCCTCCAATTTTATCACCAGGAAGTGAATATACGAATACAGTCCTAATTCTCTGAACATACACAATAGTCCAATACTAAAACCAAATATATAATTTTATGTATTGTATTGTATTGTGTGTTAACGAGGGACCTAGAAACGACGGAGAGGCTCCGTCCCCGCCGCAGCCGCAGTGGTCCACAACCCCACGACGACTACTGCAGTCCACTGCACCCCTCCGCCGCCCCACACCGTACCCAGGGTTATTGTGCGGTTCGGCCCCCGGTGGACGCCCCCCCCAGGGAACGTCTCGGGCATGGATGTGTGTGATGTCCTTAGGTTAGTTAGGTTTAAGTAGTTCTAGGTTCTAGGGGACTGATGACCTCAGAAGTTAAGTTCCATGGAGCTCAGAGCCATTTTGAACAACGAGGTCATTAGAGACGGAGCACAAGCTCTGATTGGGGAAGGATGGTGAAGGAAATCGGCCGTGTACTTTCAAAGGAACCACCCCAGCATTTTCCTGATACGATTTAGGGAAATCACGGAAAACTTATATTAAGATGGCCGGAGACGTGTTTGAACCGTCGTCCTCCCGAATGCGAGCCCAGTGAGCTAACCACTGCGCCACCTCGTTCGGTACGATTCCACGCATTAGAAGAAAACAATCGTGAAGCTATCCATTCTCATACTAAGGGATTGTAACAGGCAAACCCATAGTGAAAATCCGAATATAAACTGGAAGAAAAAAAAGGGCAAGTGTACACGAGCCGCTAATCTATACATATTATAAAGGCCCTCGTCGCGTTTTTCTGTCTGTTTTGCGGCTAATCTCTCGAACTACTGTAGGTATTTTGGTTACGTTTTCACTGTCAGCCTAATTCACGAGGAAGTTTTGTGTTTTTTTATAAATATTATAAAAAATCGTCCGGTCATGGATACTTAGTGCTATCCATAAAATAATTCACCAGAAGATCGCGACAAGCAGCGAACTTCATACAGCGCTATTGTGTACGTGATGCAATTTACTTATCTATGTTAATTACTCTCTTATTTGTTGTGAGAAACAGAATCTGGCAGTGGACCACAAATGGACTAGCTAGCATTACAAGACCTGTAGCACTACCCCTGACGTTTCGTCCAAAGCTACGTTGGACATCTTCGGCGGTGTTCCTGGTTGTGCCGAGTCTTGCCGGCTAACGAGTCGGACGTCGAAGAACGGCCTAAATACCTTGGAAAGTGGGCGTGGCTGGATTTCACGTGATAGCAGAGATAAACCTTGTCAACCCGGAAGAATTCTCCGCAGCTGAAACATCCGGTCGTGAAAGGCTTCATTGTATGTAAAAATGTTATTCTGTATATTGTCTGTATTGAGGTAGGTTTCTGTTTTGACTCACAGTAGTAACGCGTGTAGGATTTTGCTAAAGCGGAAGATAAATTTGTTAAAAAAAAAAAAAAAGACTATGGTTAGCTGTGCTCATGTGTCAATCAGCGCCAGTTCTATAAACTTTAATCCGTTTGTGCGGGATTTTGAACTCACACCTTGATACGAATCGGGAAGTAGTCTGAAATACATCGAAGAGAAGAACCGAGAAGTATTTGCTAAACGAAATCGATATGGAGACTGTGGAAATGCGAGTCAGTGTGATCCACAGCTAAGCAACTGTCAGACTTTTCCGTTATTGAAGGAGACCGATATCGGTAATTTAGATTACGGATGTGGGCTGTGAGGGAGGAAGGAAACCAGTTAGTAGAAGGTCCAGGTCAAAAGTCTGGAGTGTGGACTAGCTGCATTTTAACGGTGTTCGCCTGTTAACTGTGACCTTCCGAAAGGTGGTGTAGGAGGACTGAAGACGAGAACGATTCTAATTACTGCTTATGTCAACGAAAAAGGGTCGTTTTATTTCCAGTTACAAGGAGTGTGATTTTTAAAGCGGTCGCAAATTAGTACAGAGCGATATTTGTTTTATCGATTTTTTTTTGAAGAGAAGTAAAGTACGAGGAATAACTAGTACTCCAGCAACGACTGGGCAGCGCTGCTGCAAGGGCGTGGCAGCCAGCACGGTAGAGGGTGGTACTCGAGTTGCTGCTGGACTAATGGCTACTCTTTCCGTTTTTCTGTCCCTATTAATACAATCCGCAGAACAAACATCGCACTAGACTATTTTGGGACCGCTCTGTTGAATAGACATGTTTGATCCCGCTTTAGAAATAATTTTGTTTCTAGCAAACCGACGCTTTCCATTGAAGTTGGGCGTCGCACGAGGCATGTGATGAGCACTATTTGTTTGGGATTACTTCGTCTAACATGACAGAAAATAAATCGAAAAAATATGTCGCATCACCAGTGAAAATTTGTTCAAAAATGTTCAAATATGTGTGAATTCCTAAGGGACCGAACTGCTTAGGTCATCAGTCCCTAGACTTACAGACTACTTAAGCTAATTTATGCTAAGAACAAAACACACACCCATGCCCGAGGGAGGACTCGAACCTCCGGTGGCCGGTCGGAGTGGCCGAGCGGTTCTAGGCGGTTCAGTCTGGAACCGCGCGACCGCTAGGGGGACTGATGACCTCCGCTGTTAAGTCCCTTAGTGCTCAGAGCCATTTGAACCGAGCCTCCGGCGGGAGGGGCCGCGCAGTCCGTGATATGACGCCTCAAACCGCGCGGCTAAAAATTTGTCTTAGGAGAGATACCCGTATACCTGGTATCACCGTTCAAACATTTGATGAAACTTTCTGATGAGACGTTTCTTAAATTAAATAAATTAACTGTCTGCCTTCAGGCATTTGCTCTCCTCAGACACCATGTTGTTATCGAACATGGTGACTGATGGTAGAATTTTATAAGCCAGTACAAGTCCATTAAAAACTGCTTTGGTACTTCAGTTACACGGTGAGCATATAGTTGCTCTGCCTAATAACAAAACAACTTATATGGACAGCATTTAAAACACTTAACATTTCATTGTTTTCTTCCAAATCATATTGGGATCTTCATTATCATTTGATGGTTACGTTGCCTTCGTACAGGGATGGATAGCTTCTTGATCATTTTGATAAATCTAAGACACAGTCTGGATGAATAAAGAAACCATATCAATAATATTACCGTACGTTACATAAAATTGTATGTTTGATTATAGAATTGGACTATTGTGCGAGGATGTTTAGAGAATTAGGACTGTATTCGTATATTCACATCCTGGTGATAAAATTGGTGGGCTCAGCCGGGATTTGAAACCGGGACCTCCTGCACCCAAAGCAGGAATCATATCCCTAGACCACTGAGCCCGTTGTAAAGATATTCTTAGCCTTCACAGTCGACAAACACATTTCAGCGGGTCGCGTGTTGATCTCTGAGTCACGAAACCCTGGCGTCTTTATCAGTAAACTGGCTCACTAGAATACGTCTTTGGAAAATATTTCTCTCTTCGACGGACGAAAAACGCAAGGTTAAAGCTGTTTTATTAAATGGACACCAGGACCTTGCATAAAACCTCTTCTTGCTGCGAGAATACTACAGCTGTAGTGGCATCCCGGATGTCTGTCCCTAAAATGCCTGGATTCTTCCTCGTCCTCTTCTGTTGAACTTCTCTCCATAGCCACACTTTCTGTGCTCTCTTGGACAACCGGTTTCATCCATTCTGTAACATGCCCAGACCATCCTAGCTGTCTTTCTTCTATTCTGTCCATAATGTCAGCATGTAGCTCTTAACATGGTCTGGCATTTTATATGATTGATTGTACTGAAGTGACAAGCCGTTGATTTTAGGGGCCTTAACTTCTACAAATGAATACACAGATCGTTGCTGACACGTTTCGTATGGAGATGCTAGATCACATTACTAAGTGAGTTTTTGCTTATGTGAAGTTTATTTCTTGTCCTTCTGAAGAAGATGCGTGTAAATCCGTTGAAGCCATGGTTAAGGTTAGTTGGAAACCACCATTTATTGCAAATGGTTCGCTGTCTTATTCACCTGCTGCCCGTAATACTACAATGAGTCTGTGTCAATTATCTTAGTTTCTCATTTATGACGTGGTCAAGTCGGGAAATACTACATGCTCTCCTGAAGTGGTCCGTTTGTAAAACTCTCAAGTCTCTTATTTCTTTCTGTGAGTTCTCAGAATTCACTCCCATAAATTGTTACTGGTTCCCAGATGAATTTATATAGCCTAAGTACATTTTTAACCTTTAAATACAGTTTTTAGGACCAAAGTATGGAATTTAATTCCTGAACAGTCATCCTTCCCTGGTTCAGCGTGCTAGGTGATGCAGTAGTTGGCACTGTGGACTCGCACTCGGGAGGACGACGGTTCAAACCCGCGTCCGACCATCCACACGTAGGTTTTCCGAGATTTCCCTAAATCGCTCCAGGGAAATACCAGGATTGTTCCTTTGAAGCGGCACTGGCGATTTCATTCGCCATCCTTGACACCATCCGAGCTTGTGATCCGTCTCTAATGATCTCGATGTAGACGGGACGCTAAACCAGATACTTCTTCCTTCCTTCCCGCCTGATCCGTTTTTGGATATCTGTGTCACATCCTCCTTCACGTGACAGGGCACTACCCAGGTACTGAAACTCTGTACACAATTTAATAACCTGTTCGTCAATGTCGGAGTTACTTCCATCTTCTCCACAACCTAGATATTCCGCCTTTTCAGACCCCACTTTTTATACTCTTTCGACAACTCCCTAAGCATGTAAGATCTATCCCCTTCATAGTTTGCTGCAGCGACCTGATCATCAGCATAGAAAAGTGTACACATACACTGGTTCCCTACATCAGCGCACACACACCCGTGCAATTTCTACAACATAAATCGATTGCCTTTTCCACATACAACTTGAAGAGTTTGGGAGACAACAGCATCCTTGTTGCAGTCCTGTAGCTATTCTAGGGGCCTCTCTAGAAATTTCTTTCCCGACTTGTAGATGTTTTATAAATCCTGATTTGCCCGAACGTGAAGCAGTTTGTGGAGTGCTGTTACCGACGATTTCAGAGTGCACTTTAGGCTTCGTAACAAAATAGCTTTGCCCGCATCTCGTGGTCGTGCGGTAGCGTTCTCGCTTCCCACGCCCGGGTTCCCGGGTTCGATTCCCGGCGGGGTCAGGGATTTTCTCTGCCTCGTGATGGCTGGGTGTTGTGTGCTGTCCTTAGGTTAGTTAGGTTTAAGTAGTTCTAAGTTCTAGGGGACTTATGACCACAGCAGTTGAGTCCCATAGTGCTCAGAGCCATTTGAACCATTTGAACAAAATAGCTTGCATCGACATTATTTAATGCCCTTAAATTTTTTTTGTTTCTTTCAATTCGTGGTGGGAGTTTCACTATCGATTAACTAGTTACAGTGCCTTCGTATGGGAATCGGTGGATCTTCCCGTCTTGGATGTTACTCCAATTCATGAAAGACGATTGGCGGGAGCGAAGTCACAAGGTTCCAGCAAAAATGGGAAGTCTCAAGCACAGCCTGCATAAATAAAGAAATCAAATCAATAATATTGCTTATATACGAATGTATGTGTCCGAAAGAACAGAGACCACGCGGGATCCGCTGCTGTGATACATACACTGCTGCAAATATATATTTGAGGTTCGCCGATGACATTGTAATGCTGTCAGAGACAGACAGCAAAGGACCTGGAAGAGCAGCTGAACGGAATGGACAGGAGGATATAAGATGAACATCAACAAAACCAAAACGAGGATAGTGGAATGTAGTCGAATTAAATCGGGTGATGTTGAGGGTATTAGATTAGGAAAGGAGACGCTTAAAGTAGTAAATGAGTTTTGCTATTTGGGGAGCAACATAACTGATGATGGTCGAAGCAGAGAGGATATAAAATGTAGACTGGCAATGGCAAGGAAAGGGTTTCTCTTGAAGAAAAATTTGTTACCATCGAATATAGATTTAAGTGTCAGGAAGTCGTTTGCGAAAGTATTTTTATGGAGTGTAGCCATGTATGGAAGTGAAACGTGGACGATAAGTAGTTTGGACAAGAAGAGAATAGAAGCTTTCGAAATGTGGTGCTACAGAAGAATGGTGAAGACTAGATGGGTAAATCACATAACTAATGAGAAGGTATTGAATAGGATTAGGGACAAGAGCAATTTGTGGCACACCTTGCCTAGAAGAAGGGATCGGTTGGTAGGATAAGTTCTGAGGCATCAAGGGATCACCAATTTAGTATTGGAGGGCAGCGTGGGTGTAAAAGTCGTAGAGGGAGACCAAGAGATGAATACACTAAGCAGATTCAGAAGGATGTAGGTCACAGTAGGTACTGGGAGATGAAGAAGCTTGCACAGGATAGAGTAGCATGGAGAGCTGCATCAAACCAGTCTCTGGACTGAAGACCACAATAACAACACACACACACACACACACACACACACACATATATATATATATATATATATATATATATATATATATATATATATATATATATAGAACGACGACGTCGATTTTGATCCGATGACAGCATATGGCACCTGGGGGATAGTAGATACCCTGATGATGATTCCAGTGTCGTCCTCCAAAAGATAGCATAGCATAGTTACCACAGCGCCCTATGAGCCTATTATTTAAAAGGGAATGATCACAGCTAGAAGGCTAGGTGTGGTGCAAACGTGTGAAGTGAGCTGTCAGCCATACCACGGAGATGCACTCGTGCTTCCAACAGCCGACTGAACAAGTTTGAAAGGTGTCAAATTGTGGCCTTCCGAGTGTCGGGATGGTCCTTTAGGAGCATCGCCACACAAATTGGACGTGCTGCGTCAGTTGTGCAACGATACTTGTATCAGTGGTCAAGTGAACATTCTCACATCCGTAGACGAGGTTCTGGACGTCCACGCAGCACAGACGCCCGCCAGGATCGTACAGCTACCACAGCACAGGTAAGAGGTTAAGAGATTTTGTGAAGCCAGATTTGTCAACACAAATTCTTGCGAACCACTTATTAGCAGTGAGACTGAGGGCACGCACACCGTTAGTCTGTCTTCCACACACGCCACAACACTGAGGAGCATGCCTCGACTTCTGCCGTCAGATGATCACTTGGAAGATGGAATGGTGCAGTGTAATCTTGAATGATGATAGCAGATTCTGCCTGCACCCAAGTAATGGCGCAATAGGCTGCATGATGCGCAACTTCATTCCCAACGCCCATGGCGAAGTCCATCTTTGCAACCAAGACACCATGCAGCGCGGTACAGATGGGCCCAACAATATGCCGAATGGACTGCTCAAGATTGTCGTCACGTTCTCTTCACCGATGAGTGTCGCGTATGCCTTTAACCAGACAATCGTCGGAGACGTGTTTGGAGGCAACCCGGTCAGGCTGAACGCCTTAGACACACTGTCCAGAGACCGCAGCAAGGTGGAGGTCCCTGCTGTTTTGGGGTAGCATTATGTGGGGCCGATGTACGCCGCTGGTGGTCACGAAAGGCACCATAACGGCTGTACGATACATGAATGCCATCCTACGACTGATAGTGCAACCATATCGGCAGCATATTGGCGAGGCATTCGTCTTCATGGACGAAAATTCGCGCCCCCATTTTGCACATCTTATGAATGACTTCCTTTAGGAGAACGACATCGCTCTACCAGAGTGGCCAGCATGTTCTCCAGACATGAACCCTATCGAACATGCCAGGTACAGATTGAAAAGGGACGACGTGACCCACCAACCACTCTGAAGGATCTACGCCGAATCGCCGGTGAGGAGTGGAACAATCTGGACCAACAGTGCCTTGATGAACATGTGGATAGTATGCCACGACGAATACAGGTATGCATCAATGCAAGAGGACGTGCTACTGGGTATTAGAGGTAACGGTGTGTACAGCAATCTGGACCACCACCTCTAAGGGTCTCGCAGTATGGTGGTATAACAAGCAATGTGTGGTTTTGATGAGCAATAAAAATGGCGGAAATGATTTTTATGTTGATCCCTATTTCAATTTTCAGTACAGGTTCAGGAACTCTCGGAACCAAGGTGATGCAAACCTTTTTGATGTGTGTATTATTTCAATATAACCCTGACAACATATACAACACATGCTGTAAACATTATATTTCCCCGAGATGCACATCATGAGATGCACAGGATGATTATATTGTGTTTAATTTGAAAACTATATTCGCATTTCACTAATGACTTACGAAATCTACGACTATCTGCGTATTAACTGCTTCCTCGATTTTTACCGAATAAATCCTCGCAACACATTTCGCTAACTTCCGCGAGAGTATAGCACTTTGACAGTGTTAGATAAGCCAAAACTGAGAATTAACCGTCTCATTACGGTGGGTGTGGAGAGGCAGGGGGGCTTTCTGCCCCCTTTTGAAAACATTTGCTTATAATCCAGTCACTTAGTTAATATTTTAAATTAAAAAAAAAAGATTTTTAATGACTTTTCCACCAGATTCCAAAATGTGTTAAGTTTTTCAGTAAAACTTAATCCAAAATTTTTTTTCTTTAGGGTGGTCATAAAGTATCCATCTGTTGGTAGTACACATTACCTGAAAATGCGTTGATATTGCTAAGAGTGTGCTAAAACATGTGTATACGTTCTGGACGCTCTGGACATACTTTAAAAGTATGTTGTTATTGTAAGTGAACAACAATTAAGGATTTTTTTGGGGGGGGGGGGGTGCATAAAGTACCACCGCCCTCCCTCTTCTAGTAACGCGTGTTATGGAAAATGTGTTGCTACTGCTAGGGTTAAAGCTACGCAGTAACGCATAACTCGGAAGGAACTACAACAAAAAATATTAGGAAGGAGGAGTTGAGTAAAAATCCCTGTTCCGTTGTTCAAAACAAATTTCCCTGATCTACTCAGCGCAATAAGACTACCGATGTGCATTTCCGTGCCGGCCGTGGTGGCCAAGCGGTTACAGGCGCTACAGTCTGGAACCGCGCGGCCGCTACGGTCGCAGGTTCGAATCCTGCCTCGGGCATGGATGTGTGTGATGTCCTAAGGTTCGTTAAGTTTAAGTGGTTCTAAGTTCTAGGCGACTGATGACCTCAGAAGTTAAGTCGCATAGTGCTCAGGGTCATTTGGAACCATTTGAACCAAGGTATGAATTTGTTGCCACACCCGCCTTATTCACCTGATATGGCCCCGCCAGACTTCCATCTCTTCCCAAAACTGAAAATTTTTTTTGTGGACAAAGATTCAATTCAAACGAAGAAGTGATAGCCGGAGTTGACAACTATTTTGCAGACCTGGAGGAAACTCATTTTCGAGACGGGATCAAAGCAGGGGAACATCGTTGGACCAAGTGCATTAATCTACAAGGAGACTACATCGGAAAATAAAAAAAGTTTCAGTGATGTAAGTACTTTTTTTCTATTCCGTTCTGAGAACGTTTCAAACCAGTATATTCTACGAACACGAAGATGTTCAGAAGGCCGTCATATCAAGAATAAATGTAGAATGCAGGACAGAGATCTGTTCTCATGCTAAATAGACTAGATAGACTAAATTGACTAGACAGTACGTACTTTATCATCCTCCATTATCTTCAGGGGAATATTTTTGAAAAGACATAACATTGTTTTGACACTTCATCATCGCGGTTTAGGCTCCGCGGATTTTTTACTGAAATTGATAATAAATTGCAGGAAACATTTGCTTTGATACAAACATGGTAACGAGAAGAGATAATTTGTTTTCGGGCTATTCGGACAGGTGGTCATAAAGCGTCTTGATATATATATTGAGGGTGATTTTCGAGAGTGTAGCAAATTTACCTTCATTAAGTGACCTTTCCGTCTTGAGATTACACGCCTGTATTTTAAAAAATAATATGTATGCCATTACAGAAAGTTACAAACAGTGGGGTTGAAAGACTGATTGCTATGGAAAGAAATAGTGAAATGGAATTAACTGTGGGTACACATCCATCTATTTCAGTATTATTGTATAGCATTCTACAGTGAGAGAGAGATTCGAAAACTGTTTTTACAAGTGAATTTATAACTGTATCATATTTCGTAACAGACGCGTCACAATTTTTCGACCACAGGGAAGTCATGTAAAACTGCCCAGAGCACTACAAACACTTGACTAAATTCTCTGAGTGGCTCAAAATAGCAAGGATAATGTCATTATGGAACATTTTGATGCACGGAACAACTAACTGTGTGTAAAGTACAAACAAAAGCAACTTTGAACGTAGTAAAACCAGGAAGATACAAGAAACCAAAATAAATTAGGAAAACACGAAAACGGCTAAAAAATAAAATAAAAGTTGAATCTCAAAAGAAACAAAAAATAAACGTAAGGTCAACACTCGTAATTCAGAGAGCGCAAGCAGGAAGTAATTGCTTGTCCAGGCAGATGAATAATGCGCAATGCTTAATAAAAATAAAACCTATAAATTTTAAACATGAGGCAGCAGAGGAGACTTGCTTCTTTCTCCTCGCGCGTGGAGTAATACGTTACTACCGAATAACGTTTCCTACGCGATGAGTCAGCAGGCTTTTCGTGTGGAAACTGATGAAGTGAGCCCTTTCCTTTAGTAATAATTTTTGCTCTGTACGATTTACTCCGCCCATCGCAGGGTTAATTAAATTAAATGCCCTTTGAAAAAATAATCTAAGAAGCGTAGCAAGGATTGCAAACATTCTAATGTTATGAACTCAGATAATGGAGAACTTCAAGAGCGTGGAAAAAGACCCTCGGCACATTACTGAAAATAACATTATGAAGTACAGACAATGACGACCATATGGTAAAGGGTCTATTCGTGCACGGTGAAATGTTGCTTGTTGAATAATAAACATAATATGCCTCAAATGTTTGATTAAGGCTAAAATACATTAAGAATAAATTTTCTCTGTGTAAATAAATCTGTAAAATAAGGAGAAAAGGAGCCATGATTTAATGGAGGGGACGTATTTTAGTTTTCTATTCCGACAAAGAATGTTGTAGAGAAATGATTATATATTGAAACTTTCCGATCTGTAAAGCACGTTGAAGGCAGTCGCTGTAATTTGTTTTTGGATTATATAAAAGCAGGAGCTGTGAGCTCTCTCTCTCTCTCTCTCTCTCTCTCTCTCTCTCTCTCTCTCTCTCTCTCTCTCGTTTGTTTTCGATGGCTGTTTCACAAAATGTAATTGTCGCTCCCGCATCTGTAACATTTGGTTAAATAATTACGCTAATTTAATTACAATAGCCGTGTTTGAATTAAGAACCTACTCTTCTTTTCCAGTCATGCCACATCTCAATTTACTATGTTGCATTTTAGAAATTTTTCAGGTTGCAGCGAAGTAGAGTTGCCGACGAATTGTTTGGTGGCCACAGCCGAACGTTACTGGTGTTCAATCGGCAGCTTACTGTATTAAACTTTTATTTCGGCCTCCATGAGATCTTTTCTACAGATCTTTACGATCAGTATCTGGGCAATATAATTATGCAAACTTCATAATTTTGAATTCGGTCACTGGCCTCTTAAAACACGTCGGTCAACGTTCTCGTCAGTCTCATAGGAATCTGATGCTGGTTGGCGGAATATAGTTTCATTATTAACAAGTAGAAATTTTCTGTGCACCATTCTATCGTTTCAGGAGCTTTTCCACCAGCAAAAGTGATAAATATAATAAAACTATATTTTTTAAAATATCTGTAATATTATAACAGACATTTTTTATGAATAGAAATCCTTGTTCCCGCCTCGGATCCCGTACCGCTAGAAACCACGGTATACGACGCCATAACAACACTGTCTCAGAATGAAGACAACCAAAGTTAGAATCCTGGTCTTCAGATTCTGGCTAGAATTTGGCGGTTTACCTCAGGTCAGGAGAAACTGCGATGTTTCCTTCAACAGTACCATGATTAGCTCTTTCGGAATTATCCATAGCACTCAGCAGCCCACAAAGCCAATTATGCAGCATACACCCCCTCCTTACAAAATTTCTCAATCTGCCTGCTTAGTTGAGTGCTAACGTCTTTGTCTATCATGCAGCGGGCCCGGGTTCGATTCCCGTACATGTTAGAGATTTTCTCCGCCCATAGACTGGACGTTGTGTTGTCCTTATCATTATCAATGACGCGCGCGTCGCCCAATGTGGCGTCGTCTGAAATAAGACTTGCACCCGGTGGCCGAACTTCCCCGGACGGAGCCTTCCAGCGATCATTTCATTTCATTTTTTTACAACATTTCTCAAGCAGTATCATCCAAGACAATTGATCACCAGTAAACGGTGAATAGCCTGCAGAGAAATAAGAGTCTGAGCTGAAAGAAACTTTCCCCCACCTGGAACTCGCATCCGCTCCAGTGCCGTCTTCATCTTTCACAACTCTGCGTGGTACTCTGAACAGCGGCTTGCTGGGATTGTTTTAATAATACGATGTGGGAAAATAGCAGAGCACTCGATGTTGTCCCCAGCTGAAACCCATCTGGAAATACCACTATTTGTTTTGCAATACTCCAATAAAATGCCATTAAAACTCTGTTTAGAAACCATAAACAGAGTGCTCATCTTGTTGTACTCTGTCATGACCATATTTAGTGTGGGCCTGTCAAACAACCTGGCAGGATCTTTGCTCCCTCTCTGTTTAGGAACTAGCATATCTGTCACACCGATAAGTTGGTTCAGGTGGGTCAGGACATTATCCTTCTTCTACAAAGGCAGGAAAAAGATGTGTAATTTTAGTACAAACCTGAATAAATTGGGATCGACGGAAACGAGGTAGCTGATAGACCAGCGAAATCAATCTGCCAAGGAAACACTACGGTACACTATTCCGGCAAACGGGAAAATTACCTACTTCTAAACACCGCAAGTGTCTTGGCATTTCGCTGCTGCCACCTGAGTTACATTTGCATTAGAGTTTTCCAAAGTCACCAACAAGTCGATGATATCAAAACTAAACGATTTAGTTTAAGACACCATAGTTTCGTAAGTGTCGAACACGTGCTAAGAAAGAATTTCAGTCAATGATGCTACATGGAAGGACTTTTTCAGTTTCCTGGTCCCTTACTCACGGCATGTGGCATGTAATACTGTGATAGCCCAGAGCTTACAGCGAAGGGTACAACGAAACAGAAAAAGAGACGGACTGCGAATAGATTGCATAAATGAGGGAAATTAAGCTCTTCAAAGAGCTATTGTGACGTGGAGAAACAAAACACACTGGATAATGACGAGTTCCTTAATGAGCAAATTCTGGTGTCTACAGAATTCCTTAAGAAAAATAAGCTATTTTTGCTTTATATTCTAAATTTATATTTAAACAAAAAATGGTTCAAATGGCTCTGAGCACTATGGGACTTAACTTATGAGGTCATCAGTCCCCTAGAACTTAGAGCTACTTAAATCTAACTAACCTAAGGACATCACACACACCCATGCCCGAGGCAGGATTCGAACCTGCGACTGTAGCAGTCGCGCGGTCCCAGAATGTAGTGCCTAGAACCACTCGGCCACTCCGGCCGGCATATTTAAACACACTGATTATTATTCTGTGTCAGTAAGACATATTTATAAAAATTTTACTCTTTCACTCATCGATGCAGCGTGAATTAAGATTACATGATAGCTTGTCGTTGTAATTCTTCTGAGTCAAAGATAAGCTATCGTTCGTCACAGCAGCAGGTAAACTTACTAACTCGCAGGCCATATTTTATAACAGAAGTATCTATCACCCACCTAAGTCTTAGAGAACAGTTGGTCCACCTGCGGAGTCACCGGTATGGCTGAAGCAATCGCATTACTGCGTGGCTACGAATGTATCGATAAATCTGGCGATATCGTTCTTTGTCTATCTACTTATGAAAAATTCTCAATAGAGCTATAATACTGGGTGGTTCTTTGTATTAACATCGAATATTCCCTGTTTAAATAATAAGACCTGGTTCATATACGCAGAACGAAGCGTTGTTAAAGAAAGACAAGCTTGCTGCAGAGATTTGTACATGAAAAACATTATTTTAAAACTGATTCACTATTAGACTGCAATACCAGACTTCAATAGACAAGTCCGTAAATTTATTTTCCAAGCCCCTTCATCTTTAAATGTAGATTTAAAGATAATTTACTGAATTTTGAGTCCAATGTCACCTGTGTGCCATCTCGCTCGGCACGTGACAGTAGTTCGTTCGCAGTCATAAACGACAATGCAACTACCAAATAGCACTCCCAGAGCGCCCTTTATAGCTGTATAAGCTTTACTACCTGTATCAGGCCTTAGAAAAGCAGGACTTAGAGAGATTTAACTTTGCCTCCTTCCTCTGGCGGAAAGGAAAGTGTTCTCCAAACAATCATGCTGTTGAGCCATCTCCCTGGGAGGTGCCAACGCTACTTCGTGACTCACAGACAGCACGCAAGGCGCTGCGATGTGTTTGTCGAATGTTAAGGTAAGAACATCTTTCTTAACGGGCTCAGTGGTCTAGGGGTATGCCGGCACGGTAGCTCAGCGTGTTCGGTCAGAGGGCTACGTGCCCTCTGTAATAAAAAAAACTGAGTTAATCGATCATCAACGAACTTAAACGGATGTCTTACGACGTCCGCCCCGAGCAGATGCAACGAACAAAAGCGAAAAAAATGAGATTTAAAAAAAAACGGGTATGATTCCTGCTTTGGGTGCAGGAGGTCCCGGGCTCAAATCCCGGCTGAGCCCTCAATTTTATCTTCAAGAGGTGAAGAATAGAACACACATCAGAGTCTGGAAGTGCTGTGAATAGTAGTCTTACAATGAATGCAAAAGTACGTTCCTGTGTAGAGCTGTAGGGAGAAATACTAGTCTGTAAATGTTTCTATTTAATATCTTTAATGAGGCAGGTTATGCTTCGGATTTGTTACTTTCATTGTGATGTTCGGCCTTTGAATTTTTTCCGGTAGGCTTCGGTTCAAATTCGCTCTGCTATCCAGATTAAGATTTTCTGTGGTTTTCGCAAATCAATGACGCTCATACAAAGCCAGCAAATAATGCCGTTCCTAATGAAGTTAACAGGCGAATATATGAACAGAAATGCATAAATAAAGATGTTTGATTTAGCGAAACTTTCCCGAGATTGCTTTAGATATATCGGAACGATTCCCTCACACCAGTAGGGTAATAGACGTTAACTGAGTTTCATAGCCTGTAAAAGAACATTAGAATAGTTTATTGTTCCTTTCACAGTTTACATCTCTTCTACCATGCTATTATACAGAACAGTCTTGATCACGCAAAAACACTTTTATTCATAAATGGTGACGAATTTCGAAATGAAGTGGATCATCATAGGAGCATACTCTGTAATGTAGAGTACAACACACTAGAGGGAAATATGTAACATAATAAACATTATGTTAAACATTACTTATTCGATGTTATACCCAGCGATGACGTGCGGAGATGATGGCACGGAGCGGGAACTGTGGAGACCACCCACTTATGTTGACTGCTGACTATGTGGCGGTATCGTGGAATTGAATAACAAAAGCCTCGCCCCCTTGCCTATTCCCCAACGTCATCTTTAGCCAATAGGATACAATGTATGCAGTACATGTCATACAGCATGCATATAAACTTTAATATTATGCTAAATATTATCGTAAGTTATGTGTCAGTAACAACTGATAAGTTATACAGTTAAAATTTTACATAATGTAACATTAAAAAGTATAACTGACCAGCCCATGGCATAGGTTAACGTGTTACTAGGCTGCCCTCTGCAGGACTTTCTTGTGTACTAAGGATGGGTTGCTACGCCGCTGCCACATTGCATTCGGCTCGGTCGCGCATGATCTTCATATTTGCAGTGGTTGTAAGTCGTCCTTCAGCGCCGACCGCCAACATTTTATGCAGTGCCGTGTACTGCGTGTGGTTACACGGGTTATCTTCAGTACATGACGCTACATAAAATGTTGCGGTCGGCGTTGAAGTACGAATTACAACCAATGCAAATATGAAGATCATACGCGGCCGAGCCGAATGCGATATGGCAGCGGTGTAGCCTCTTTGATCGCTGTCTATAAAGCACCCACTTCACTAAGTAACCAGCGGCGTCGTACAGCCCATCTTTACTATACAAGAAAGTCCCACAGAGGGCAGTCTAGTAACATGTTAACTGATAACATGGACTGGCAATTATACCTTTTAATATTATGTAAAATTTTCCAACTGCATAACTTAACAGCTATTACTTACACATAACTTACGATAATTCCTAGTACAGTATTAAAGTTTGTGTGCCTGCTGTACGACATGCATCGCATACGTTGATCCTATTGGCTAAAGATGATGTAGGATGACAGGCAATGGGTGGGGCTGCTGCTATTTAATTCCATGTCACCGCCACACAGTCAGCAGTCAACATCAGTGCATGGTGTCCACAGTTCCTGCTCCGTGCCATAACCTCCACACGTCATCACTGGGTATAGCATCGTACAGTTGATGTTTAAATTCATATTTATTACTTTACATGTTTCCCTCTAGTCGGCGCTTTTGCACTTAAATAAAAGCACAATAGGCAAAAATTTAGTAACCCTTAGGAGACTTCACGGTAATACCTCGTAACACTACTTCTAGCATTGACAATGGCCTTAATTTGGCGCGAATGAGTGTCCGCAGGTTTTTGCAGGTATGCCACATCCAGCTGAAGCCACTCATGGATGATTGATGCTACCAATCTACGAGGATGTTGACTGCTACGTTTCACCCGCTGTTTAAAATAGTCCTAGAAATTTTACGCGGGTAAGTCAATTATTATCCGCAAAGTAGTTATAAAATTTTATTGTAATCAAATAGGAAACTCACAAGAACATCATTTTTTGACATAGTCTCCTTGCGTTTCAACGCACTTGGTCCATCGTTGTACAAGCTTCCTGATGCCCTCATAAAAGAAGGATCTCGGTTGAGCTGCGAGCCAGGAATGCACTGCTTCTTTCACTGCTTCGTCCGATGCAAATCGACGGCCCTTTAATGCCTGTTTGAGTGGACCAAGCAAGTGATAGTCAGAAGGGGCAAGATCTGGACTATATGGAGGATGATCCAATACTTCAAAATTGAGTTTCTGGAGCGTTTCACCAGTGTGGGCAGCAGTATGCGGACGGGCGGGCATTGTCGTGCAACAACACAGCACGTTTTGACAGCAATCCTCGGAGTTTGCTTCGAATTGCAGGCTTTAGCTTGGCAGTAAGCATCTCTCAGTAACGTACACTGTTTATTGTTGTGCCCCTTTCCCCATAATATTCCAGTACTGCACCTTGTGCGCCCCAAAAACCGTAAGCATCAGTTTTCCTGCGAACGGTTGGGTCTTGAACTTTTTCTTGCACGGCGAATTTGGATGTTTCCATTCCATACTCCGCCGTTTACTCTCCGGCTCGTAATGATGGATCCATGTATCGTCACCAGTAATGATCCTGTCTTAGAAGTTGTCCCCTTCGTTACCAAAACGATCCAAATATTTTTTGCAGATGTCCAAGTGCATTTCTTTATGCAACTGTTTGAGTTGTTTCGGGACCCATCTTTCACAAACTTTATGAAACCCAAGTCTGTTGATGATTTCGTAGGCAGAACCGTGACTAATTTTCAGACGATGTACCACTTCGTTAATAGTTAATCGTCTGTCTAAGAGAATCATTTCACGTGAACGCTCAATGGTTTCTTCATCTGTGGCGGTAAACGGTCGTCCGGCTCCTTCATCGTGCGTAACACTTGTGCGACCATTTCGGAATTTTTCAATCCATTCGTAGACACTCCGTTGTGGCAAAACACTGTCCCCGTACTGTACCGAAAGTCTTCGATGAATTTCGGCCCCTGGTACGCCTTCCGACCACAAAAAACGGATCACTGAACGTTGCTCTTCTTTCGTGCAAATAGACAGCAGAACAGCCATGATTAACAACACGGCAGCGATAATGAAACTATCCTAGCAGCTTGAAAATTGCAAATATATAACAACAAATAAACAACACTGGACTAATGGACTCGCATTCCGGAGGACGACGGTTCAAACCCGCGTCCGGCCATCCTCATTTGGGTTTTCTGTGATTTCCCCAAATGGCTTCAGGTAAGTGCCAGGATGGTTCTTTCGAAAGGGGACGGCGGATTTCCTTTCCTAATCCGATGCGATGACGTCGCTGTTTGGTTCCCTCCCCCAAACCAGTATGGCATGGAGTCTAAAAGCTCTTGACAGGATTCCAGAAGTATGTGGCACCAGATGCCTACGACAGGTCAAGCAATTCCCACAAATTACGGGTGGTGTTTACGGGCACGCAGTTGGCGCTCGATATGCGTTCCAATAGGTAGAGTTCAGGAACATTTGCTGGCCAAGACATCAATGTGAGTTCACTATAATGCCTCTCAAAGCACTGTTGCACGAGTCTGACCTTGCGGGAGATTTCAAGCATGAAGCGATGTAGATGGTCCGCAATAATGTTCACGAAGTTCATTGCTGTCATGAAGCCATCTATTACCACCACAGATCCCATGGAAGCCCAACTTAATTCTGCCTTCACCGGCGTGCATCTGTGACGCGGAGCATGTTTCGTGGTCATTCGCCTGATGACGGCGCGTAAGGGCCCAGCCATCGACCTTGAGTTACAAGAAATGCGATTCATTCGACAGGCGACACATTTCTATTGATCCATGTTGAAAGCTCAATAGTGCTGTGCCCACTGCAATCAACTGACGATGTTGTTAGGTCAACGCAGGAACACGTAGGGGTCGTGTGATGTGGAGCTCCATGTTCAACAATGACCTTTGAACGGTGTGCTCCGAAACACTTCTACCCACACCAGTATAGTACTCTGCCTTCAGACGTGCCATATATCGCTGCCTATCATGGATTACACAGTGGGAGATCCTCCGACCTCTACGTTTTATGATGAGACGTAGTCATACAATACCATATGGCCTTTTCATTATTTCGCCACCCTTCAATCACTTCTCATAGGTGCTCACAACAGTAGTACGCCAACAAGGGACCAGTTTCGCCATTTCAGAAATTTTGGTTTCCAGTCGCAGCGCCACAAACATGTGACCCTTGTCAAAACGGCTTATATCAGTGGATTTCCACATTTACGTCCGGTATCTTCGCAATAATGACTGCCCATTCGTTTCTCTTCCACTTACATTCTTTCCTTACTGCGTCACATGCCCGCAACACTACGAGGAGGCGTTCGGCCTCCCGGTGGCCAGTGGTGATTATGTTTTGGCACATCAGTGCTCTAAAATGATTTACTTAACTGCATTGTGGAATACCCAATGTCTGCTGTTTAAAATAAAAGTAATCGTGTGAAATAAATTATCAGAAAGGTAACCGGTAGCAGGCTATTCAGCTACTCCCCAGGAAACTGTAAGTCCCATCCCTATCATTGTCGACACCTCTTGGATGTCAGCCTCAGAATTTTACTAGTCTCTCCACCCCCTCCCCCCCAACCCATGCCTTGATATTCACCTACCTTTCCTCATCCTCACATGTTCCTCGACGTGAATCGTTTATCACGATATGAAATCCCCATACTGTCTCACCCACAATGAAAGCCTACAAGGCCCCTGAACTTCACACAAAACATCATTTCTCCTATAATCACCCATCCTGATGTACTTTCACAATTATATCGATTCATGTCACTCTTCTAAACATATACATAGTTTTTATCCTCCTGCTATGAAAATTCAATGAGATCCCACTGATTGAGAATGGAACCCGTCTAAACGTTTATATGCCGTATCATACAAAACAATTTCTTTTCTATCTCTCTGAGTATAAGGCTCCTTTTCCGCCGTTTCTAAACCCGCCGAACCATACTGAACTACTCCTTCTCTCCTAGCAATATAAACATCCAATCCCAAGTTCGTCTTTACTTCCGCTCACATCTTGAACTAAAGTTATTCACCTCAACATTTCTCTTACCTCTGGTGCAGAAGCTCCATATAAACTGAGCAACATCAACTACCACGTTGCCAGCCGGCGTGGCCGAGCGGTTCTAGGCGCTACAGTCTGGAACCGCGCGACCGCTACGGTGGCAGGTTCGAATCCTGCCTCGGGCATGGATGTGTGTGATGTCCTTAGGTTAGTTAGGTTTAAGTATTTCTGAGTTCTAGGCGATTGATGACCTCAGCAGTTAAGTCCCATAGTGCTCAGAGCCATTTGAACCATTTGAACTACCACGTTTCTTCAATGTATTGGATTCTATAAAACTTTAAGAAACAGTCTCATTTAACTTGAAATTTGTAAGAAAACAGTATCACCTTTGTTTCATTTAAAATAAAGATTTCTAAGTCTCTATAAATGTTGTAAATCTCTAACCTGAACGACTGTCATTGCACTGTTTACAGCAGTCCCCCTCACCTAACGAAGTGGGAGGAGTAGAATGTATAATAAAGTTACAGAACTAGTCTGTAGACTTGATGGGTGGTGTGTTCCAAGTAACGTGACAGGACAGCCTTGAATTTTAAGCGTTTGTTTTTAAGTTGCTCCCTACGCTTCTCCGACTAAGAAAATTCTAACAAATTATTGTTGAACTACTCGTGATTTTGTTGAATTTTTTTGAAATTCGTACCTACCGTTCATTAATATTGTAAGAATTTGGAGATCTCGCTAGGAGTGTTTAGTACATTTGGTCTATCAAGTTTCTCGTAATAACAGTGAGTTAAAATGCACGTAGGTTCCTCGGCATAGACTTCATGTTTGCACTACGGTGAAATGCGAACTAGTCATAGACCATCCAGTTCTACTGGGTGATCAAAAAGTCAGTATAAATTTGAAAACTTAATAAACCACGGAATAATGTAGATAGAGAGGTAAAAATTGACACACATGCTTGGAGTGATATGGGGGTTCTATTAGAACAAAAAAAAAAATATCACAAAATGTCAGACAGATGGCGCTGGACAGCATAACGTCAGTGACTGCACGTGACAATCGTGTATAAAAGGAGCTGTAATGAGAGAGAGAGAATCAGATGCGCCAGCAGTCGCAGCATGTTGACGTTACCTGAAAAGGCGCTTTTAGTGAAGCTGTATTATCAGAATGGGGAATGTGCTAGTTCAGCGTTACGATCCTATCGCCACAGGAAGGGGATTCGAACGAAGATCCATTGACAAATGCAGCTGTGGCGAGGATTTTCGAAGTTCGAAGCCACGGGTTGTTTAGACGATAGACGCCGTAGTGGCCGACCGAGCACAAGGCGTAATGCTGCTGAGTCAGTTCACGAAGAAATGGAGGCTGTTGCGGGTTCCTCTATGCACGGGGAAGCCAGCGCTCGTACAGTCGCACGGATGCTATCCGTACAAAATCCATCGGCATAATGAATTGTTACCTGGCGATTTAGTGAAGCGGAGGGCATTTGTGGTGTGGGCGTAAAAGATGGCGGAAGATGACGATTGGTGAGTAACGTGTTGTGGACCGACGAAGCTCATTTCATGCTCCGAGGGTCTGTCAACGCCCACAATTGCAGAATTTGGGCTACCGAAAATCCTAGAACTGTCGTGGAAACTCCATTGCACGACGAGAAGGTCACGGTATGGGTTGGATTTACCACATCTACCGTTATCGGGCCTTTTTTCTTCGAGGAAATGCATGATTCTGGTTTCGTAAGTGCTACCCAGACGGGTGAGAGGTACGCCGATATTTTACAGAAGCGCATCATCCCCAGGCTGGCTGATAAACACGTGCTGGAACGTATGATGTTTATGCAGGATGGCGATCCACCCCATATTGCTAGATGCGTGAAAGATCTCTTGCGCGCGTCATTTGGTGATGATCGTGTGCTCAGGCGCCACTTTCTTCATGCTTGGCCTCCCAGGTCACCAGACCTCAGTCCATGCTATTCTGGTCAGATGAATCGCCATCTGTCGGCGATTTTTTGAACTTTTGTATTTTTTTGGTTCTAATAAAACGCCATGTCATTCCAAGCATGTGTGTCAATTTGTACCTCTCTATCTACATTATTCCGTGATTTATTCAATTTTCAAATTTATACTGACTTTTTGATCACCCGGTACATCTACAACAACACTCCGCAAACCACAGTGAAGTGCGTGACAGGGGTTCCTTACAACAGCATGTGCTTCTTCCAGTTCAGGTATGGAGCGCAGGGAGAATGACTGCTTAGACCAGGCCTGTCCACCGACCCGCTCGTGCGAGCTGGCTCACGCTTTTGTCTCAGGAGCGAGCAACCGGCAGGCTCACGGCCAGAATTGGACTGGGAGGTGGAATCGGAACAAGGCAGTTGGGCGCGAGGAACTGTTGTCAAAGACTCTATTATACGGCCACTAACAGTTCCAGGGAGATGCATCGCTTCACTGTGGCTGATTAATGTCTTTCGTGGCATATTTTGTGGTGTCGATAGTTACGATGCCACAGCGTAGGTGAACGCTCTCGTAAGTTGACACTACGAAAGAAGACTAACTACGCCTAGCACAGCGCCCTCTGGCCGACGCTGCGGAGCTCAGTGAGCGCCGTCTTGCTTTCCGGCCCATTTCATTAAGAGGAGACGGCCTGGAAATATCGCTTCTACTACCAAATGGCTCTGAGCACTATGGGACTTAACATCTGTGGTCATCAGTCCCCTAGAACTTAGAACTACTTAAACCTAACTAACCTAAGGACATCACACACATCCACGCCCGAGGCAGGATTCGAACCTGCGACCGTAGCGGTCACGCGGTTCCAGACTCAAGCGCCTAGAACGCACGGCCACACTGGTCGGCTGCTTCTACTACCGAGTGGGCTAACTTGCTATTGAGACTTTGTATTAGTTGCGTTCAGTTAAAGTTTGTACAGCAACTAATATTTGTTATCTTTGAGATTACTCAGAACAGTCTTCCTAACTTCACAGGATTACACGTTGACTACGGCTTCACATCTACGTGCTCATCCTAGCCAAAGTTATGTAGGCATTTGATATTTACTTGCGTTTTTCACTCTATTAAAAGTGATGAAGTTACATGCAGTACCGAAGTGCTTCACCTCTCCTGCTCGTACTCGCTTCCTTCACTCTCGGCCTGTATTACAGAAGCAGTTCACAGGAGCGCCGCCTTTCCAGGCGGGATACAAAATATTTATTTGCACTGATGAGAAATGACGATAAAATGTCTTACATTTCTTTTAACTGATGAGGCAGAGAACCTGGAGTAGCTAAGTACGAAACGTGGTATTTTCTATGACTGATGCAGTCTTCTGATGAATGTCGTTTTCGGACGAAGTTTAAACTGACTTCAATTGTATTTCGTGATACATTCAGACGTTAAACACTTAAACACTAAATGTCAATGAATGTTACTTATTTTGCTTTTCACTAAGGCATCAATGTCTGGTACCACGTTCTAAACGCTGCTAATTCGAAGATAAGCTTTTAGACTGAAGTGAGTCGGTGAGATTCTGTGGGTACAACCGTTCTCTTCACCGCGGAAAAAAAGTTTTCGCATAAATACTTAGGTCCAATTCTGAAGGTGGCAGGGGTAAAACACAGGGAGCGGAAGGCTATTTACAATTTGTACAGAAACCAGATGGCAGTTATACGAGTCGAGGGACAAGAAAGGGAAGCAGTGGTTGGGAAGGGAGTGAGACAGGGTTGTAGCCTCTCCCCTATATTACTCAATATGTATATTGAGCAAGCAGTAAAGGAAAGAAAAGAAAAAAATCGGAGTACGTATTAAAATCCATGGAGAAGAAATAAAAACTTTGAGGTTCGCCGATGACATCGTAATTCTGTCAGAGACAGCAAAGGACTTGGAAGAGCAGCTGAACGGAATGGACAGTGTCTTAAAAGGAGGAAATAAGATGAACATCAACAAAAGCAAAACGAGGATAATGGAATGTAGTCAAATTAAGTCGGGTGATGCTGAGGGAATTAGATTAGGAAATGAGACACTTAAAGTAGTAAAGGAGTTTTGCTATTTGGGGAGCAAAATAACTGATGGTGGTCGAAGTAGAGAGGATATAAAATGTAGACTGGCAATGGCAAGGAAAGCGTTTCTGAAGAAGAGGAATTTGTTAACATCGAGTATAAATTTAAGTGCCAGGAAGTCGTTTCTGAAAGTATTTGTATGGAGTGTAGCCATGTATGGAAGTGAAACATGGACGATAAATAGTTTGGACAAGACGAGAATAGAAGCTTTCGAAATGTGGTGCTACAGAAGAATGCTGAAGATTAGATGGGTAGATCAAATAACTAATGAGGAGGTGTTGAATAGGATTCGGGAGAAGAGGAGTTTGTGGCACAACTTGACTAGAAGAAGGGAACGGTTGATAGCACATGTTCTGAGGCATCAAGGGATCACCAATTTAGTATTGGAGGGTAGCGTGGAGGGTAAAAATCGTAGAGACGAAGAGATGAATACACTAAGCAGATTCAGAAGGATGTAGGTTGCAGTACGTACTGGGAGATGAAGAAGCTTGCACAGGATAGAGTAGCATGGAGAGCTGCATCAAACCAGTCCCAGAACTGAAGACCACAACAACAACAACAACAACAGCTTAGGTCCAAACACCAACGTAATCGTAACTGTATACTTGTGACGTTCTGGAAATTTTGGTTCAGAAAAATTTTATACGAGTCTACAAGACTTATTTTACTACGAAACTCTCTGTCGTACTACAGGTCCATAAGTTCTAAATGTCGTTAGGAATCCTACAGTGACATGTTAAACTGTGTGTCTGACCCTCACTTTGAAGTTCCTGACCCGGCCATAATGATGCATTCAATCGATTTTAAACGAACTAATCTCCCCTTGAAACTCTGCGCCGTTAAGTACAGGGCCTTCGGAAATTTCCCGTTTAGCAACCTTTAGGATTTGCAGATGGGGACTGAGTAGACAATATTATGAAGTCGAACCCGTGCTACAGCCGTTTGAATACATATTTGCTAGGTAGGTATGTAACAGGGTGGTTATGGTGGGTAGAGGGGGATGCTTATGTTGGACTGGCTGCGTCTGTCTTTCTTCTCTGCCCTGGTTTGAGCGTTATTCAGCTGTTGTGAGTGTTAGAGCAACGTGATTGAGCAGACATTTGCAGAATACATCGACATGATTCTCTTGAGAGGCGAACTTCACGGTAATGGAAGAGTTGTTCGTCGCCTTTGTCAAGATAGTTACCCATAACGTACGACTGCATCGCATACCCTTTTTGTCACAATTACGCAACACCTTCGAGAAGAAAATGGTACCTCCACCGTCAGCAGGCATGTCTGTGGTGCTCCAAGGACACGCCGAACAGCCGATGTAGAAGAGGCCGTACTGCATCACGTTGAAGAGAACCCGTACACGAGCAATTACTTTGGTTATTAATGAGTATAAATGTGAAACAGGTGATGTACCGGGTTACGCCTAATAATTTACTTGTAAAAGTGGTCGCGTTACAAACATGTTTTCAACTGGTTGTAGCAAGGAAACGGTACCTTTCAAGACACGGGTTCCTATTCCAAATATTATGTACCCCTCTACAAGTTCTCGAAGTTTGTAACGGGAATTTCCAAACACCCTGTATAAACATTTGCGTTTAAAACTGCTGCGAAGTTAGTATACTGTTGTTAGCCCCATTTGGTATGGGACCACTTACTTGAGCAACATTCTGGATGTGTTGCATGGATGTTTAGTCGGCAATCCACTTTGCAGACTACATACATTTCCACAGTGTTCTACCAATGAACCGCGGTCTGCCACCTGCTTTGCGCACAACTGAACATTTGAAGCAAGTTGACACCCTTTTTTCACCATTCTGAAATCTTATCAAGATTTTACAACATTTTTGCAGTTTCTTTCACACTGTAATCCACTGTAAATAACGGCATAATCTGTGAAACCTCTTTATCAATATTGTGACTCAGGTCGTTAACATAAACAGCAAGTTTCTCAACACACTTCCTTGGGGCACACCTGAAGTTATTTCATCTGTCGATGACTCTCCATTCATGATAAAGCATTCTCCCTACGAAGAAACCTTTAGTACAGTCACAAACTTCACTTGGTACCCCATAGGACGGTAAGCCTGCTGAGTCGAATGCTTTTAAGAAATCAAGAAATGGTGTATTTATCTACCTTGGTCCGTATGAAAAAAGGGGAAGTTGGGTTCGATATGGTCGACGTTTTCGGAATCCATTCATGTTAGCATGGAGGAGGTCGATCTGTTCGAGATAATAGATTACGTTTGAGCTCGGATATCTTCTAAGATTGCATAAAAATGGATGCCCAGGATATTGAGCGGTAGCTTAGTGGATCATTTCTGCTGTTCTTGCTGACAGATGTAAACTGTGCTTTCTTCCAACTGCTGGGATTGAGAGACCGACAGTATATTATGGTTAAGGGAGAGGAGCTAGCGCAACCGAAAAATTCGCTATAGAATCTGTCAGATTTCGTCCGGCTCTGGAGCTTTGTTCGATTTCAACAAAATTGGTTGAAATGGCTCTGAGCACTACGGGACTTAACATCTGAGGTCATCAGTCCCCTAGAACTTAGAACTACGTAAACCTAACTAACCCAAGGACATTACACACATCCATGTCCGAGGCAAAAATGGTTCAAATGACTCTGAGAACCATGGGACTTAACATCGTAAGTCATGAGTGCCCTAGAACTTAGAACTACTTAAACCTAAGGACATCACACACATCCATGCCCGAGGCAGGATTCGAACCTGCGACCGTAGCAGTCGCGCGGTTCCGGACTGAAGCGCTTAGAACCGCTCGGACACTGCGGCCGGCTGTCCGAGGCAGGTTTGAACCTGCGACCGTAGCGGTAGCGCGGTTCCAGACTGAAGCGCCTAGAACCGCTCGGCCACACCGGCCGGCCCGATTTTAACAAATGCAGCCATTCTCGCTCCCGCAGGGACTAACATCTATTTCATTCTTCTTTGCAGCGGTGTGAAATTTACATTGGGACAACACTCCAGAGTTTTCTTTTGTAAATGAACATTTTAAACCAATTCTGCATTTCTACTTTTGCTTTGATACCCTCAGCTTCAGTCCTTGTCTTTCCCACGAGTGTCTGGACACTAACTTTGGTGGCACCAACAGCCTTTGAAGATAACCAGAATTTCTTTGGGTTTTGTGAGAGCTTTCGATATTATTGCTGAATTGTCCTTTTGACAGCGAAACGCGTTTCATTCTGCATGTCTCTGTCTGTAGCCTTACGCTCTGTTTTGCAGTTCATCTGATGGTGCGCAATATATTTCCAGGAGTGACGAAAGTGTTGCTAGGACATCGCGTGCTATAAGAAAGGGCCACAATATAAGCACTAGCGCACGTGTGCTGGTCCGTGAAGCAGCTTCCCGAATGGAGCGGTTGGCTGCTTCGTGAGTCACAAAGCCAGCCAGGCATGCGAGGAGCAGGAATGTTGTCATAGCTGCCGTTAACGTCTGTACTCTGATAGCGATTTATATCTCGTACCGGGCTCAGTGGTCTAGGGGTATGATTCCTGCTTTGGGTGCAGGAGGTCCCGGGTTCAAATCCCGGCTGAGCCCTCATTTTGTGAAGATGAATCGGTTGGTGCATTGATCTTACCCCCAATATTTCACTAATCTCAGTGCGTTGGTCGCTTACTTCCTAGAGCGCTGCTTTACATACGGAGAAACCAGCGAAATATAGGCTCCATGTAAAAGAATGTTAGCTCATACAAACAGAACATAGGAAAAGATCACACTTTCCGCTCTCGTCATCCTGATAGATCATTTTCGTGACCTAACTGTACTGAACAGCTTCGTTTTGGATTCTCGCCATGACCGCACACGCAATCTTCGCCAAACATAAAAAAAATAATATATTGACTTACGGAAAGAGCATTCGACTGATCCTTGAGTATTCTAATCTTAATCTAAGGGAGGGGGAGAGAAAAGAGAAAGAGAAGATCCAACTACGAGTGGCGCGTTTCGTCACGGGATCTTGTGCTCGGCGCAGGAGCCTTACAGAGATACTCAACAAACTCTAGTGGCAGACGCTACAAGAGAGGCGTTGTGAATCACGGAGAGGTTTACTATTGAGATTTCGAGAGTTCTTTCCGGGAAGAGTCCCGCCACATACATCTCGCGAAATGACCACGACGAGAAAATTAGAGAAATTTGAACGAATACAGAAGTTTACCGACAGTCGCTCTTTCCATGCACCATTCATGAGTGGAACAGGGTAGGGGGGATGATTTAGTGATACCAGAAGTACCATCCGTCACACGCCGTCAAGTGGCTTGCGGAGTATGAGGACAAAGCGGTACAGGAACTACGACGAGACAAGACCTTTCGTAGACTCCCCTAGACAACGACTTCAAGAACATTTACCCAACGTATAACAAGTGCAGCCCGCCCCCAACACTCGCCATCACCATACACCCTGTGATGTAACAGCGATACCCGACAATTTTTCCCTGTTCGGGCGCCAAGTGTGATGTAACAAAATAAAAGTGATTTTGTTATTCAATGGAAAAGTTGGAAATTGAGATTTCGCGTACTGTTTTATCAGTCACAATTGGCGTAAGAATCATGGATTGACCATTGTCATAAAATATTGCATTATGAAATGTGACTAGTCCTTACTTGCAGTTTCGCGTGGCTTGAAGCAGTCACAGCTAGCGTGCTATTGATTAAGAAATTGCTTTCTAATTACTTCATGATCGTAGATACGATCATACCGGGTCGTGAAGTTATTGTTATGACAAAACAATTTCCTCAGGGACCAGAAAGTTCTTAAGGGCGCAAAAACAACTGTAACATCACACAAAAGGGAGATTCAATATTACAGCTGATGCAAGAAGACGATAAATCAGTTTTCCTTTTGTCAATGTAACACTCACATTGGACTGCTGATCTTGGTGTCTGTAATCTTAGCAAAATGCATAATTAAAATGAAAATAATACTGAGGAGATGATAGGAATGAGCACTGCTAAATGATTCAATATTTCGAGAACAAATATTTATTATAACTAAAACATACATCGTACCTTATGCTTAGTACTACAATGACGGCAGATTTTTATGTCCGTTTCATGTGCATTGAGCGCTCTTTAAAATAGCCATTGATCTCTTGAGTCGCTCGCGCGTCGTCGCGATAAGTTATAACAGTTCTTCTTTTTACACTTCACTCAAACCTAGACGGAACACGTTTTTATACATTTAATAATTTAGATCGGGCCGCCACAAATCTGCGTCCGTGTTACTTATGAAAAACAGTAAAAGTGTTTAGCGCTCAAGGCTTCAATTGTTCTCCAGCGAACAAAATAGTGAAGGATCGCACATCTATCCGTATTCTTCTGTTTATGTTGCCGCCAAAAGAGACGAATTACTTTGTTTAGGAAATTCCACCGTCGCTATGCGACGCCTTATTATACATTAATCATTCTTTATAAACAAGTATTTGCCTTCTGGCTGAAAGTATTAACTATTTGCTGTTTTAATGAAGCCAAAAATAGCGAATATCACAACCCCCACACTAGGGAAAAAAAGAAACAAGATCAGTGAAGTTGAAAGTAGCCTGTTCAATCGGCATTGTCATTTTTGTCTACTATATTTTACTTTTAGTTGATCGTAACAGTTATCTTTGCAGTACTTCACGCGTCTCTACTGTACTGAGCTTCGATTGATCGAAATAAGCTGTTTGGTCAATCTCATTGCTTGTTTTCTGAGACACTTCCGTAATTGTGGGAGGTCGGTTTGTCTGTCAATCAAAGAGAAGCTTTCGCGGTTTAGAAGTGACTAATTGTTTTTGTGCGTCTTAGTGTGTTCTGTTCTGGTACTGATGAGAGTTTTGCCTTGATAGGAAGACTGGGCTTGCCTGGCGTCGATCTGAGCTAGTTTGCAAATGATGAAGAATCTGGGTCAGAGTTTTTCAACTACTTACCGTGGTGAAACTTAGCTGAACTGGTTAGGCTATTTTGGAATTGTTTGCTAAATTTCTGCACGGCTTACTCGCGATGATGACTCGTTGTTCAGGCTTGCGGCAGTATTCTTCCTCTTAGAGAAATGCAGACTCGTATGCTGCTCCATTTTGACTACATGGAAGCTGATAATAGTGATAATGCTATCTTTTTAATTCGTCGTGCTATAGATTCAAAGTATTCCTGTATTGTAATAGAGTTGCTGTCTTATTAAACGTTATGTACTAAGTGTTGCAATAGGTCCGAGCAGATGTCATTTTATGTAAGAGGTCCGAGCAGATGTAATTTCGAAGTATTGCTCATGCGCTGCCTGCGATATGCAAGGTCTCTGACCAGAGAGCAGTGTTGACTGCAGTAGGAACTGTGTAGCTGTAGCAGTAAGTTGTTGCTGTCTGGAGTCTGGTCTGGTCTGGTATGGTGTATCGTGTTGGCTGGCCGGTCGCGGTGCAGCGATGCCGGAGCCTGAGTATTATTGTACAAGGTAAAAAGCAGCCTCGCGCATTTGTATTAATGTTATGTCAAGTCGCATGTAAATGTTTTAAAAACTCTCGTAATAATAATCTTCATCATAAAAAGTAACTTTTAACAACCATTCATTTCAATTTAAAGAATTTACTAATTTCTCCCATCCATGATCATCCCGATTATTGCAATAGAAAAATCAGTTGCTCCCTTTCATAAATGACAGATAGGTCGGCCAGCATTGCACAGAGCTGTGCCGGAAAAATTTATTGTAAGAGCAGATATATCCGGCGACTTCATTGAGGTAAGAATTTTTCCTTTTTTTATTCGGAATGATCTTTCAGGACCATGACGCAGCACTGCTGTCGTCCAAAATTTACCAGGTTAGATCTTTCAGGGCCATGACGCAGCACTGCTGTCGTCCAAAATTTACCAGGTTAAATTCACAATGAATTATTGAAAAGTCATAAGTGAGCGTCAATTTGAGAGATTTGTTACATTGTTTTATTACCAGGTTACTGAATTTATTTTTTTTATTCGGATGTTATACTGAATGTGAGCGACATAATTATAATTTTTACTGTTGTGAGGTTACGCTAAATGTCAATGAATTTTGAGCTTAGATTAAATGAGAAAGAATTTTGTAGGGAGGTAACAAATGAGAAAGAATTTTGTTTTGAAGTTACACAAAAATTAGAATCATTATCCATAATATTTATTTTTGTTTTGTGGAGAGGTTACAGTGTTCCGATGACTTATTCTGAAATTAGCGCTTGTTTGTATTGCTTTAAGAAACTGCGTGTGCTTCTAAGTCATCTATACTGTTTCTAAAATAATATATTTATTAATGAACTTATTTCAGGGTAATTTCCCCTTGAAGCGCGCCATTTCGTTGTATTTGTCCGTGGTACAGTATCAAACTGCAGCGCCACCATATTGTCCCTGAACATTCTTATGCATCTGAGGCCACTCACTGAATTAACTTTGCAACTACAAAAAATTGTAAATAAGTATCCTCTCTTAGCACGAAATTAGGTTTCAGAAGCAGAAAGCTAGATCAATAACTGCAGTTTCGGCGACCGCTGTTTACTATATGTGCTGCGGAGTGGTCTTGAAACTTATTGAGATATAAGATGGAAATGGTATTCGTAAACTGTGTTGATTTATGATAGATCGGATTATCTTTAATGCAGGTAATCAATGATTACATGCTTAAGGAAGCATCCTCTTGAACCCTTGCTTTTACGCTACACACAGCTTACAACGTGAAAATTTTAATGCAATGCAACAAATCATTATCTCCTACACGTCCAGTTTGTGCAAACAAAAGGAGTGAACACAAAGTCAAGTCTTTCGTATAACTTTTGAGTATTAAAATACTCAAATGTATGATTTTTCTGTACGTTTCTCGCTCTCTACCAGTAGTGTTTCCTTGACTAATATCAGTTGCTTTAAAACTACGTGTGACCACATAAATTATGTGCTCTCCCTCATATCGTGCTCATTTTCAAATGTGACATCAGTTACTGCGAAAAAGGCTATGGAATTTTCAAAGGTAGATAACAACAGATTACTTTTATTCTGTTAGGTTTACCTTATACCACTTTACTAACTCTTTTGTTGTTCTTCTCCTATACATGTTTTGCTTTTCTTAATATGCAGTATGCCACAATGAAACGCCTAATTTTACGCTACATTAGCGACTGGAAATGCGCTCTTTAAACCTTTATCTTATCTACCATGTCTTGAAGAGGAAATTTATGAAACCACTTTTTTTATTTGATGCTTCTTTTACACTTGTTTCTTTTTTCTTAAATGTATCACAAGTAACATCGCTTCGATTAACCCATACGCGAGTAACTAGTAACTCGTTTTTAAAGCTTTATCTTTCTTAGTATGTTTTCAAGTGGAATTTCGTTAACTCATTAAACTTTACATACGGTAAGTAATAATTGAATTCACGCTGAGTAAAAGTCAGCAAACGAAAACTTCCAAGGAATACACTAAAAAAGAAAAAAGAACTTTATCAATCGACAGAAAATGGGAATATTTTACTACATCAGTTTGTTTGATTTGTATCTACATAACATTTTTAATCTATAAATAAAACTCTATCTGCCGGTGCAATAAAAAATACGGACAGTTATTATTTCGACAATGGTTATTAGTTGCCATTCAAGGTGAATAAGAACGTTGAGTGATGAAGTTCATCTATACCAATGCAGTGAAAATCATTGTAAAATTTGCTGAAGGTGGTATTGATATTGTATCGTACAGATATGAGAGCATTGTCAAATACCGGGTTGGGTGGCGCATTCCTTAAGGCACTGGACTTGCGTGCAACAGTCTATTACTGACAGTCAAGATTTAGGTCACTCAGACGAATGCCAGGATGGTTCCTTGAAAAAAATCACGATCGATTTTAAGGGACGTTGCGCCCTTATTTGCCTCATATCCCGGCGCGGACGTAACATTAACCTGCAATCATCCTGCCTTCGGACTGAAGGTACTGGGCCATCTTTCAGACAGTGCAGTAGTTTTCTCGGTAGTTAGGTTCTGTTCCAGTTCGTCCTACGTTGAAGTTGCATTCCGAAGCCAATGAAATACAAAAGGTGTTGTCAATTTAATCTTCCTTCTTTCCGAAATCGTAAGAAATAATGTGACGATGGTGGCTGATGACCTGAGACAGAAAAAAAATGAGACAGCAGTAAAAAGTTTCGTGCGTGTGCTGTTGAGTCGGCGTCCTGTTCACAGCGAGGGAGTGCATCAAGGTTGCTAAGTATACAACTAGGTCGCCTCACCTGCTGTGAAAGCTAACGTCTTCCTTCATACTCGAACACTCTTCACAGGTGGCTCAGTGGTCTAGGGGTATGATTCCTGCTTTGGGTGCAGGAGGTCCCGGGTTCAAATCCCGGCTGAGCCCTTACTTTTATTTGTCCTAACCGCCTAACAACAGAAGAATATACTCATGAACTTTGGTATCTTTCATATTTGTACGTTTGCAAAGCAAAAACCGCATAGCTGATGAAGAACCGGCAAAATACTGAATAACGCTATTTTGTCGAAAGTCGACATGTTGAGAAACGTGGCTGTTGTACTTGAAGTCTATAATTTATATAAAAAACAGCTACCAGCCACATGTATGGTTTAAAAAGGTTTATTCTCTTCAGACCATGACCGGTTTCGGATTTTTCTTTACAAATCCATCTTCAGATGGCAGATTACAAGCATTCTTGGTTGGACCTAGTTCTGTTTGTGTTATTCGTTTGCTGCACTAGGAAAGAAAAGAAATATTTTTGTTGTCATATCGGTAATGGTATTACTACGAAAGATTTACTTCTTTTACAAAATCTAATTGCTCATGAGATGGTTTTTATAAACATTAGTAAACTTGCAGGATTAGTGTACTTACGATCTGTGTAGTTCTGTCTGACGAAATATTCGTGCGTTTATGTTTTCGATCGCCAGCTTAATACACTTTTCAATATGCACTATGTAAGTGCTATTCCAGTCAATGGACGTCACTTTAAACCTCATCATCTTAATTACACACGCAGCACACACGAATAACGTTTACAAAACGTGGCCCAGCTTCACATTACAAACGAAAACAATATTTGCAAAGATCTTACAGTCATAACGATGTTAACTTACAGATGCTGTATAGTCGATATGGGTACAGTAAAATATCTCTTTGCTATTATATGAAATTAATCTAAAACGGAATAAATAAAATTACATACAGATAAGATTACAAAAATTATATGTAGTACAGAATTACTGTGTGTTACTAATTAGTTGTTACAATAGTAAGAGATAAATTCTAATATATGACATAATATGCAATGCATATGTTTTCATTATGCAATTTTTCAGTGACATATAAGCAGTTTTTGGGGCCTGTATACTGAATGTTTTTGATGAAATATTGGACTTAAGTTAATTTTAAAAAAGTAAAAACTTCTTCAAAGTTATTTAAGAAGGGGGTGTTAACTGACTCTGTCTGTTCATTCAAAATGAGATCAGGGAACCTGTTTTTATGTGTATGAATCTCAATCTCCTCTAGGAGATTCAATATGAAACCTTTGTCTCTGAGGTGTAATATCTGCAGGTTGTTTTCTATATTCTCAACTGTATGATTGTTTTCTGCAAGATGGGTGGCAAAAGTAGATTTGCTTAGGTTATCCAGACGTAGGGCATGAAGGTGTTCCTTGAATCTTGTTTCAAAAGCTCTACCTGTTTGGCCAATGTAGAATTTAGGACAGTTGTTACACTTGAGTTTATAAATTCCAGATCTTTTATGGGGTATGCTATTGTGTGGGAGTGAGTGTATGACTCTTTGTTGGAGTTTGTTATTGGTAGAGAAACTGATTTTGACATTCTTCTTCTTGAATAAGTTGGAAATTTTATATGAAAGTGGGCCTATATATGGTAGGGCTACATATTTTACTGATTTTTTGTCTTTCATAGTTATTGTGGCTGTTGCATGTTGCAAAGACTTATTGTTAGCAATTTTTACTTTTGTTTTTTGAGAGAGTGTGTCTATGATTGAAGCATCATAGCCATTATTTTGGGGAATTGATTTGATTATGCTGATTTCTTTGTGCTGTTCAGTGGGGGTGAGGGGGACTTTATGCATACGATGTAGCATTGACCGGAAATTAGCCATCTTATGTTGGTTCGGGTGGCAGGATGTGTTACTGATGGTAACATCTGTGGTTGTTGGTTTTCGAAAGATACCAAAATGGTGTTTGTTATTTATGTTTGATATTTTGAGATCCAGAAAATTGATGCTATTATTTATTTCATGCTCCACTGTAAATTTGATGTTGTTGTGTAATTTGCTCAGATCTTCAGCTAAGGCATCAATTTCGCTGCTGTTACCATCAAAAAGTAATAGCGTGTCATCTACGTATCTCTTGTAGTAAATTATTTTATTGTTCGTTTGGTTATTGGATGAGAAGAACTTTTGCTCAAGATGGTTAATGTAAATATCGGCTAATAATCCAGCAAGACTGCTACCCATTGCAAGGCCATCATTTTGTTTATAGACTTTATTATTGAAGGTGAAGTAATTATTATTATTAGACAAAATGAGTGTGAGGATCTCTATTAGCTCATATATTTCTGGTAAATTGATCTTTTTGTGCCTTAAAAGGTTACTTTTTATTATGTTAATTGTTTCATCTACTGGGATGTTAGTGTATAGGTTTACAATATCTAGTGAGGCAAATCTAGCTGTTGGTGGTATGTGGATGTCTTTGATATGTTCTATAAGGTCCACTGTGTTTTTAACTGTATAACTATGTTCGAACATATAGTAAGTGGTAAGGAGATCCTTTAGTTTTCTGCTTATGTAGTATGCTGGGCTGTTTCTTGAGTTCACAACAGGGCGTATGGGGAATTTTCTTTGTGGATCTTAGGCTGTGACCGAAGTTTCGGTGCAGTTGGATTCATGATAATGCAGTCCTGAATTTCATATTTATTTAAAAGGGATTCAAAACTGTTGAGTAATTTACGAAGTTTAGCTTGAAATTTTGCTGTGGGGTCTGATTCTAGTTCTGTGAAATTATTGGACTGAAAAAATTCAAGAGTTTTTTCAATGTATCCTGATTCATACAAAACAACAACTGAATTTCCTTTATCAGCCTTTACCATGAGAGCTTTGTTAACAGTAAGTTTATCATTGATATCTTTAAGAATTTTCTGTTCATTATTAATTATATTATTTTTTGAAAGCATGTGTTTAGTGATGAGTTTGTTGGCTTTATATGCCAACGCATTTTTCTCATTAGACTTAAGTTTGGCAGTGTCACATGCCAGTTTTGTAGCTGCTATTAGGTCTTTTATGTTCTTATTAGATAATCTTGGGGCAATATTATGCTTGAAGCCATTATCTAAGAGGTTAAGTTCATTGGGATTGAAAGAAATATCTGTTGTGTTTACCACTCTGTTATAGAATATGTGCTTCTGCTGTTCACCATTGTTAAGTGGTTCCTTTAATTTGAGTTGAATGAGGGATTTTAACTTCTTCTTGTGCCTAGAGGAGATTCTATTCTAATCGACGAATTGTCTAATGGTTCTATCAACGCCAAACCGCTAACATTCTTCAATTTCATGAATTTCACTCAGTGTATTTTGATTATATTGCCCTCAAAATCATGTAGTTTCAGTGAACTGAGTAAAGCATCGGCCTCTGCTCCACATGGTATCTTTCAGTTGTACGAGTAGCGTTCCATTTGAGTCTCGTATGATTACTCTTAGAGTGTGAAATCAGAACTTTGGAGGATCTCACTTGAAAGCATCTCCGCTTCCCCTTTAAAATTTAAACAGCTTGAAAGTTCACCAATGGGAAAATTTTGTAAACTATTTTCGTAGTATAAAATAAATATACTGTACAGAACGAGCAAGTAACTGCAATGCACTTAATAAGGCCAAAGACCTGGTAGCGTCTTATTGCGCGACTACTGAAGGATCACAGAAATTAAACCATGTCAAATATTTAGAGATAACCAATTGGAGGGACTTGTGCTCAAACCGTGTCGTAAGTTTAGTAGTAGGGAAAGAAGAGGCCAGACAGATTCACAGGAAAAACCCCAGTAAATGCAATTCATCTACGGGGTAGACCGTGATCAACTGTCTTCCGGGTAGGCCGAACAAGGTGTAAGTTCCTATGGGACCAAACTGCTGAGGCCATCCGCCCCTACCCTTACACACTACTTACTCTAACTTGAACTAATTTACGCTAAGGACAACACACACATCCAAGCCCGAGCGAGCACTCGAACATCCGACGGGGCGAGCCGCGAGAACCGTTGCAAGGTGCAAAAGATCGCGCGGCTACCCCGCGCGGTCCGAAGAAGGTGAAAAAATAATTAAAAAAAGACAGTTGACTCGTCATCGAGAGGTGCGGAGTTTAAATCCGCACCAAGTCTTCGTGATTCAGAATTTCTGTAGTTTTAATAAGACTACTGAGGCGATGCCTACTTTTAAACAAGACTACACACAGCCTTCTATATCCTTATCCGGCCAGTAGTTTTATATACTCATCTGAAATGTCTTAGATCGCGACAAAATCCCAATCTTCCTTCCTTATGTATCTCGTACGAACGATTCTTCGGTGTGATTCATCACTGTGGATCCTTTATAAGCGCGAAAATGTACTTCCAAGAAGAGCCTCTAAACATATTAATTCCCGCCAGACATATCTTTTGCAACCTACATACTCCGCAAGCCACCGTCCGATACGTTACGGAGGGTACCCTGTACCATCACTAGTCGTCTGCTTTTTTGTTCCAATCACAAATAGAGCGAGGGAAAAATTACAGTCTATATGCCTCCATATGAGCCCTAACTTGTCGTATCTTATCTTCGTGGTCCCTACGCGAAATTTATGTTGGCGGTATTAGAGTCGCTCTGCAGTCAGATTCAAATGCCGGTTCTCTAAAATTTCTCAGTGTTTCTTGAAAAGAACTTCGCCTTCCCTCCAGGGATTCTTATTCAAATTCCGGAAGAATCGCCGTCACACTAGCATGTTATTCGAAACTGACGGTAACAAGCCAGGTTATACTGAGCGAACTGGCTTAGGAAATGATACATTAACAGCAGCAAAATACCTGGTGATGGTCGACGTACAGAAAAGGAAAAATTTGCTGACGTCGAATATAAACTTAAGTGTTAGCAAGTGTTTCTGACAGCGTGTGAAGTGTATCTTATTACGGAAGCGAAACGTAGACGATAAACAATTCAGACCAGAAGAAACCAGAGTTTTTGAAGTGTGGTGCTACAGAGGAATGCTGAAGATTAGATGAAGAAATCGAGTAACTAACGAGGAGATACTCAGTCGAACTGTGCACAATGGTTCAACTTGACTAAAAGGAGGCGTAGGTTGATGGACACAGTCTGTGGCATCAAGGAATCGTCGATTTGGTAATGCAGGTCTAATGTATCCCAGAAAATAAAACGAAGAGAAAATGAAGCATCTGTTCAAAAGTGATGGTTTTAGTGGTGGGACACATGACATAGACGACGAAAAAGAAAGCATTTTGTCGCTGACCTCAGTAATATGGCATAAGATTGTCTTTAGTGTCATATGTGTGCTTTTCTCGTCGTAACTTTGACTCTCAAAGCCATTAGTCGTAACTGGAAAATGTGGGCTTGGGGATGCCTCAAAGTATAATTATTAGGTTTGATGCAAAGAAATCAGCTGTGCATGAAGATAACGTTGTAGTCAGACTTCGTTAAATGTATACACTACAGGCTCGAATAATGTACCTAGTAATTTGGAAATGATATTACGCTAATGGCGTGCGCTAGTAACGTCGCAAAAGGAAACACTTCAATCTGCCTGAAATCGCATAAGATACTTACAAGTAGTAGACCACGATATTAGTTAGTCTACTTCTTTATAAAATAGAATGAAATCCTCAATATTTTTAATTAATTCATTCCCATATATGGTATGGTGACCATCCCATCCGGAGGTTGATAAGAGAGAGATAACAAGCGTTCAAGACAACCGTTAGGACAAGAGTTGAAACATGAATGAGTCGTACATCAATTTTTAAAATAGTTAATCACGAAATTTACGCAGTACGCTGTGTGAGATGTACTCGCTGAAGGAAGATTACGTCTTTGACTTCAAATTTTATTGTAATGATTGATGCAGAGCGTAAAAATTGTAAAGGGAAACCAACAGAATTTAGCAATCACTTTGAAATGGATGTAGGCGCAGTAGTTATCTAGAGATGAAGAGACTTGCGCAGGACAGAGTAGCGTGGAGAGCTGCGTGAACCAAGACTTCGCACTGAAGGCCATACCAACAATCACAAGTTGATAAAATTGACGAGTTCGGGCTTACAGACTTTTTTTTTCGCGCACTATCTGTAAATGTAGTAGACACAGGATAAAATGATGGTCATACAGTACCACACTCCTTTCAACTTAGATGTGCTTATCAGAGAATAAACACCTGATAGAGTGATTGTGTTACTTTGCGTGAATGCATCGCGACAGCTCATCTCTGAAACGAATTTTTACATTGAAGAAAATACAGAAATGCTTGCTGTGCGTTGTAAGTAGGAAGGCAGTGACTTAGAGAGCGGCTTAAAGCGAAACGCATGTCTGTGGAGGTGGAATGACGGTGAGTTATTTCGGAAGCTGCGTATCGATTTATGCGTTCGATGAACCTACAATTGCATTCGGCTGCGTCTGTAGCTCTCAATGGAACCACCAATCAGGAGTCGTTACTCGCTAGCGGTCCGGTACTCTAAATATAGGACCAGGAATCTACGGGCGTCCGAGCCACTAACAGCGGGCGACTTGAGAAAACCGGTCCTCGCGCGAGCCATAAAGAAACCAACAGCAGGCTAGCATTCCACAGATGTAGCGGAGCAACAGCCGACCAGGGCGTCACTGCCGCCGCAATCGCCCTGTTGCGTGGCTGGTCGTTACTGGCGTTTGTCATCGTCGTCCTTCGCTGTCCTCCCTGCTGGCTGAAGAGGAATCACTGCCACCAAGTTCTGATTTTCACAGAAGGGCAGGCCGGACGCCGAAAACAAGTAAGAAACCGGATCCTCCTCCTTTGGCAGAAATGCTGGCATTCTAGTGACGATCCGGGCCGCAAATAGGGAATCCACTGACATAAGCGACTTCGACAACGGGAAAATTATTATGACCCGGCGCCTGGGAAGAGCATCTTTCAACAGGTGAACCTGGTCGACAGCTCGCGTGCTACTGTCGTGAGCGTCTGCGGGAAATGACTGAGAACGGTGAAACTACAAATAGGCAAGAAGGTGTATAAACGGTTAGTAGACCATCTGAGCAGCCTTCTTAGACTGTTCGCCATCTAGTAAAATCATCAGAAGGTCGAAACCAATTGCAAAATGATTTAGCCAAGATATTCGTACGGTGCCAAATGTGGCAATTGACTTCGAATAACGAAACGTGCGAGGTCATTCACAGAAGTACTAAAATGAATCGGTAAAAATTTCGGTTACACGATAAGTCAAACAAATCTGAAGACTTTGAGTTCAACTAAATATCTAGCGATCAAAATTACGAAAAACTTAAACTGGTACGGGCATATAGACGTTACGCGGAAGGTGAACCAAAGACTTCTGCGTTTTATTGGTAGTACACTTATTGTTAGAAGATACATCAGGTCTGCTAAAGAGGCTGCCCGCACGACCCTTGTTCGTCCTCTTCTGGATTATTGTTGTGCGTTATCGGAACCTTACCAGACAGGAATGGCGGAGAACATCGAAAAAGTTCAAAGCAGGGCAGCTCGATTTGCATTATCGCAAAACAGAACAGAGAGCGTCATTGATATGATAGGCGTGTTGGGGTGGCAATAATAAAAAAAGGCGTTTTCGTTGCTGCCAGATCTTTTTAAGAAATTTCAATCACAAACTTTTCCCCCGGATGCGAATATATTTTCTTGTCGTCTTCTTACACAGGGAGAACAGGGAGAAATGATGCTTGAAATAAACTAAATCAGAGCTCGCAGAGACAAATTTAAGTGCTCGCTTTTCCCGGTCGCTGTCGGAGAGTGAACATAATGTATCTCAAGGTGGTTCAATGCCCCCCGCCCCCTGCCACACACTTAAGTGAGAACTGCAGAGTAGTCATGTAGACGTCCATGCCTTGTCACGGAACTTGGAGAACGGAAGGTACCCGCTCTGTAAAGAAGGGTAGGCGGCGATCTGTGGCAGATCTGGCAACTACAAAGTTAGTAAAGGCAACAAGTGTTCCAGAGCACATTACTCTGAAGACTTTGCTGAAGAAGGGGCTTTACGTGTTCCCATGTTCACCGCATGACATTGTCAATTGCGATTGAAATCGAGACGGGAGGGAACATTGGGATTAGACAGTTGATCAGTGGAAACGTGTCGCCTTGTTGGATGAAACAGATCGACGGCTGTGTTCGTATATGCCGTCATTCGGCTGCTTGAGAGATGCACCACGCCATGGCCAGAGGTCGCTTGGATCAGTATTATGCTGTGGGCTCCCGTGTGACCTGTGTTAGCATTCGAAGGCACCATGGCAGCTCTGCACTATCTCGACATTATTGAACATCCCCTGCATCCCTTCATGCTTGATGTTTTCAAGAGCGTAAATGTCCGTGCCACAAGGCCACAATCGTGCCACAGTGGTTTTAGCATGATACAGTACTCAAGCTGATTTCTTAGCCATCAGTTTCGCCTGCTCGGAAACTGGCGGAACACTTTTGGGGCGCATCAGGCGCCAGCTCCGCGTTAGCAAACCATTCAGACGCAGATGACGTCATTAAAAAAATCTGTCAATTAATATCAGGCTTTAAGCCTGTAATGCATTGATGGTATCAGTGTTGTTACGTGGGACAGAAACCTTAAGCACTAAAGAAAATGATTAACCTGTTTATTCTTGAACGGAAAATGTTTCGAAAGATCATTGGACCAAAGCGCGAAGAGAACACCTGGAGATGTGAATGAACCAAGAACCTTCCGACCTGATGAAATAATCGAACATTAGGCAAAAAATGAGGGCGCTGAGAATATGCCTAGCAGAAGGCTAGACACTTGCCATGCCAAAGGTGTGCTTACAGGGAAACCTGATGGTATCTGTCCAATTGGAAGGACCTTCAGCAGCTGGGTGTCCATGTCCATGAGAAATGGATCCAAAGTGCACAAGATCTCCATCTAAGGAGGAACATTTTAAGGTCGGCAGATGATTTTCACAGTCTGTGATCGCCAATATGTACGTATGCGAGAGGTGTTCAATAAGTAATGCAACACTTTTTTTCTCCTCTAGTTTCGGTTCAAAAAATGCAGAATTGGTCGTGGAACATCGTTGAATATTCCCGCTTCAGCCGCTATAGTTGCATAGCATTCCGATAGGTGGCTGTGCTACACGTAGCCTTCAAAGTCGTGTCTGTAAAGGTGCGTTTCAAGCAGAAGCTGTTATTGAGTTTCTTTTGGCAGAAAACCAGAGATAGCAGATATTCATAGGCGCTTGCAGATTGTCTACGGAGACCTGGCAGTGAACAAAAGCACGGTGAGTCGTTGGGCGAGGAGTCTGTCATCACCGGAACTAGGTCTCGCAGACCTGTCCGATCTGCCACGTGCTGGGCGGCCGCACACAGCTGACTCTTGAAATGCTGGAATGCGCGGACACTCACGTTCGAGGTGATCAGCGGTTCAGAATCGAACACTTCGCTGCACTACAGGGCGTCTATCTATGCCGACGAGATTAGCTCACAAGACTTCATTTGTCTGTTCTTCCTTATCCACCCTACGCCCTGGATCGCGCACCCTTCGACTTCCATCTGTTTGAGGGATACATTCCTTTGGAAGCAGAACGTGAATGAGTAGGTGATTATGATGGAGCATGACTTTGGCTCCGACGTCGACCTGTAGAGTGATACCATGCGGGCTTTCAAGCCCTCCCTGTAAGGTGGCGTAAGGCCGTTGCATTGAGCGGAGATTATGTTGAAAAATAGTTTTGTAGCGAGAAGAGTGTTATATAATAAAGTGTTTTGCAACCCTTAATAACACCAACCTACTTTTAGAAAAAAATGTTGTATTATTTACTGAAGGCTCCTCCTATGAGTGTAGAGAGATGGTGCCACGTACCTATGGCAACCTATCAAGGAATTGACGACTCCATTGTACAGAGAATGATGCTGTACTGCATCACTCTAAAGGTAGACCGTCACATTTTAAGCAGACGGTCATAATGTTTTTGCTCATCATTTTACAATCTGCAACCAGGAAAGATTGCGCAGCGGTTTTCTCCTTCTGACATTACATTATTTTTTTCAAAGTGATAATTGAAATTTTGTGACTACGGGTCGCGTACAATGTTGCACTCAGCTACACATACTGTACTGGGTACATGGCTGTTCTGTTCAGTGGAGAGATTAGTAAATTTTAAACGTAAGAAACGACGAAGTCACATCGACAACAAAATGTAATCTACCATCCTCCGTTCCACGTCCTGGGTGCCTCGGGCATTGATGTGTGGGATGTCCTTGGGTTAGTTAGGTTTAATTAGTTCTAAGTTCTAGGCGACTGATGACCTCAGAAGTTGAGTCGCATAGTGCTCAGAGCCATTTGAACCATCCACGTCTTGGTCGTGGCTCTGGTAGGCAAGCAAGACAGACAAGGAGGAGGGGCAGGATGGTAGGACATTTCCTAAGACATCAAGGAATAGTAACCATCGTACTAGATGGTGCTTTAGAGAGTAAATACTGTAAGGAAATACAAAGACTGGAATATGTTCAACAAATAATTGGGGACAATGGGTCAAGTGCAGTTCTGATGTAAAGAGGTTGGCACAGGAAAGGAAGTCGTGGAGGGCCACATCAAACCAGTCACAAGACTGATAGGGGAAAAAAGACAGATAACGCTGTTGAGAGGTTACACTGCTATTATTTTGAAATTTGGTCTTTTTCATTATTAAAATAATGGTAACTCAGAATTAGCCGGAGTGGCTTGTTTACAGTGTGCGTTTAAAGACACAGTGTGATGGAAAAAATAGAAATTTCACTGAAGGTTTTCGTTGTGTGATTTCTTGCTATTTTTTCTAAAGGCGTAACTCAACACTGAAGCTTCGATATACTTAGTTCTTCTCTTTGTATTGCATCAGTTTCAGAAGTGATTGTTCAAAATTTCTCTACAGAATTTCGCCATTGTCTTTCTTCCGTCAGCAATGTATTTTCGGAAGATAGATCAAAATAGGTTCTCGCTCCAAGAATCGTCCATGCTCTGCACAACATTGCTAAACAGGATCCGCATGTGCATTACCGTGAGACAGAGCAATCCTCGAGCTTTGCGAAGACTACAGTACATTCGATTTTGCATCAATATTTAACGGTGAAAAAGGATTCCCTGCTGGAGGATAGCGCACAATTTGATCGATGCTTAGAAAGAAGCTCGTGCCATCTGGTGTGAGTGCTCAAAAAATTCAGACGAGAAACTGCTAAGTCCATGTACAAAAACGTAACAAGGTACGGAATTTGGACGTAATCGCACGAGCCGGAACTAGGAAGCAATCAACTGTCCGGGTGTTCCAATATGAAATTAAACCAGCAAAAGTGCTTAGTTCGGGAGGCACCTCCTAGGAAATCATAGAACAATTTTTTGCCATAAGTCATCGATAAAATCAGGAAAGTAATCGAAAATGTCTCATCACTTTTCATATTAACGCTGCCAACTGTCACACAGTAAGCCAGCTGCATATTTGACGCTGAAAAATGTAAATTTACTCAGAGCCTCCTCATAAAGAAGTATAATCTTTCATGAAAGTTTTATTACAGGGATGACCAGGAATTCGACTCACGAACGAAGTGCTATAGCGCTCACCTTGTCTGTCACAATTCGCCCACCGCCTGGCCACGTTGTTGGAGCCAGAGGAGGAGGAACAGGGGATACTAAAAACGCATCGCATTTAAATGGAAATACAGTTGCACTGCATACGACTTGGTGTTATGTTTCACATTTCTCAACAGTATAGTCCACAACGAAACTAATTTTCAGTATCATTTAATTATTTTTGGCTTGCCAAAGACATAATATAATTTTTATCTGGTACAGACTGTCGACATACAGACAGACGCAGACAGCTTCACAGATTTTCGCACTCAGTTTGCCACGTAATCCTGACTTATTTAGTTTCATTTCAGAAAACACACGTATTTTAACGAAATATTGTAGCACTTTTGCAGCCTCATTGTGGAGACTTGGAAACTTTACTTGAGGAAAGCAATGTCGATGTCCTGGGCAGTGTTAACGTTAAAGGGATTTGTCTTTTAAACAGGAATTACCTTGCGATTAACTGCACATGCAAGGGGCGCTTTCAACTGAAACGGCAAACGGTCTCGAAAATAGATTGACAGTGTCCTCGAAATATTTAAGAACCTCTCCTTGTAATTCTTTCAAGGCAACAATGAATTCTTCAGACTTTACATTTTCTTTAATGCCACTGAACCTAGGGAAATGGACTGTGTTTGACAGAATGTGTCCCTTCTACAACGCGATTTCCTTTTTATATGCATTCCCATCAAATCAGAAGTTATTTCTCATCTTGCTATGTCTTACTACCGGAGTGTACAGTCAGACCCATTTAAAATGCGAGGTCTGCAATGCATTCCAGATGTTCCAATTTTCGTTACTGCACTCATTTTTTCCTTCATAAATTCAAAAATAGCGAATTCTAAATCGAAAAATCGTTAAAAGTATGCCTCTCGACTTAATCAACATGCTTTGCAGTAATATGACTTAACTCTCCATACGTTTCGTACAGTTCCACCGAAAATTGTTGCAACTGACACTGAAATAAATGTGTGACTTCAGAAACTTCACTATTTGTTCCATCAATTTCTTCAAGTGCTGCATTCCTTGGGTTGCCATCTGTCCCGGTGTATCAGAACCGTCACCGGTATGGACTTTCTTGTCCCGACATCCCAATAAGACCCAATTTTGTCCCGATTTTGTAAAATACTGTTACGAGCTCCACTCAAGTACCGAAGTAACGCCATCTGTTAGCGCGACATGTAAATGCAGCCTGAGTTATCAGGGCTGCTGTAGTCGCAAGTGTAGACATTGAAATAATCGTCACGAAAATATTTAATTACTTTTCAATATACACGATAAGGACAGAAAAGCTGAGAGAGTTCTGCTTATACGTTGATGTCAGTCATCAGACTCTTCTATCTCAAAAATAAGATTGCTGTTGTTAATGTTCGCAGTTGATAGAATCCTTAAGCTTGGATTACATTGAAACAATTTATTGACGCCGAAGACAGGCCATCTGAAATAATTTGAGATTTTTCAGTAGCACGATCAGTGAAATTTACTTCGTGTTTCTGCCGTCACACCTGGCTCTGTTTGAAAAAAATATGAAGCGTGACAAGAATAAAGTCTCAGTCGTTAAAATAAACTATATTAATCGACACTCGAAGATGTCTGAATGAAAAGAAGACTGCTAGGTTTATTGGCATGCAAACCAAGGTGAATTTGAACAAATTAAAGAATGAGAACACTAACCAAGAAATAATTAATTTTATTTCGAAATATGAGGAAGCAGAAATGGCTTTCTATATCATAGCATTTCATTACTTAGATGGGCTGTTTCTTTTAATAAATATCAAGTTTTTGATTGAACGACGCTATCTGAAACCCTAGATTTGGTGATGATTGAAAATGCTATTATTATTGAAGATTTTAGGCGACAGTTGTTTTCAGGAGTATATGTATCTGTAGAGGCCTATCTCACTAGGGGTAAGATAGATACCGCCTACAGGAAAATTAAAGAGACCTTTGGAGATAAGAGAACGACTTGTATGAATATCAAGAGCTCAGATGGAAACCCAGTTCTAAGCAAAGAAGGGAAAGCAGAAAGGTGGAAGGAATATATAGAGGGTCTATACAAGGGCGATGTACTTGAGGACAATATTATGGAAATGGAAGAGGATGTAGATGAAGATGAAATGGGAAATATGATACTGCGTGAAGAGTTTGACAGAGCACTGAAAGACCTGAGTCGAAACAAAGCCCCCGGAGTAGACAATATTCCATTGGAACTACTGACGGCCGTGGGAGAGCCAGTCCTGACAAAACTCTACCATCTGGTGAGGAAGATGTATGAGACAGGCGAAATACCCTCAGACTTCAAGAAGAATATAATAATTCCAATCCCAAAGAAAGCAGGTGTTGACAGATGTGAAAATTACCGAACCATCAGCTTAATAAGTCACAGCTGCAAAATACTAACACGAATTCTTTACAGACGAATGGAAAAACTAGTAGAAGCCAACCTCGGGGAAGATCAGTTTGGATTCCGTAGAAACACTGGAACACGTGAGGCAATACTGACCTTACGACTTATCTTAGAAGAGAGATTGAGGAAGGGCAGACCTACGTTTCTGGCATTTGTGGACTTGGAGAAGGCTTTTGACAGTGTTGACTGGAATACTCTCTTTCAAATTCTGAAGGTGGCAGGGGTAAAATACAGGGAGCGAAAGGCTATTTACAATTTGTACAGAAACCAGATGGCAGTTATAAGAGTCGAGGGACATGAAAGGGAAGCAGTGGTTGGGAAGGGAGTAAGACAGGGTTGTAGCCTCTCCCCGATGTTGTTCAATCTGTATATTGAGCAAGCAGTAAAGGAAACAAAAGAAAAATTCGGAGTAGGTATTAAAATTCATGGAGAAGAAATAAAAACTTTGAGGTTCGCCGATGACATTGTAATTCTGTCAGAGACAGCAAAGGACTTGGAAGAGCAGTTGAATGGAATGGACAGTGTCTTGAAAGGAGGATATAAGATGAACATCAACAAAAGCAAAACAAGGATAATGGAATGTAGTCTAATTAAGTCGGGTGATGCTGAGGGAATTAGATTAGGAAATGAGGCACTTAAATTAGGAAAGGAGTTTTGCTATTTGGGGAGCAAAATAACTGATGATGGTCGAAGTAGAGAGGATATAAAATGTAGGCTGGCAATGGCAAGGAAAGCGTTTCTGAAGAAGAGAAATTTGTTAACATCCAGTATTGATTTAAGTGTCAGGAAGTCATTTCTGAAAGTATTTGTGTGGAGTGTAGCCATGTATGGAAGTGAAACATGGACGATAAATAGTTTGGACAAGAAGAGAATAGAAGCTTTCGAAATGTGGTGCTACAGAAGAATGCTGAAGATTAGATGGGTAGATCACATAACTAATGAGGAAGTATTGAATAGGATTGGGGAGAAGAGAAGTTTGTGGCGCAACTTGACCAGAAGAAGGGATCGGTTGGTAGGACATGTTCTGAGGCATCAAGGGATCACCAATTTAGTATTGGAGGGGAGCGTGGAGGGTAAAAATCGTAGAGGGAGACCAAGAGATGAATACACAAAGCAGATTCAGAAGGATGTAGGTTGCAGTAGGTACTGGGAGATGAAAAAGCTTGCACAGGATAGAGTAGCATGGAGAGCTGCATCAAACCAGTCTCAGGACTGAAGACCACAACAACAACAACAACAATGTATCTGAAGAGTTCTTTAGAAACTAAGCATGACTTGAAAGAATGGAAGTCTAAACACTCGGTGGAAAAAAGTGGTTTTTCCACGGAGTGTTTAGACTTCCATTCCCGCACACACCGCCACTGTGGAAGTATTAGTTTCGCTGATGTCGGCCCAGTGGATTGATGAAAGAAATCGGCTGCTGCCAGGGACTGTGGTATCAACCTTACAGTACCAGTTTAACTGCAAGCTGACCTGCATGGGGTTTTATAGATGTGTAAAAGGGAAAAAAGACTTGTTGAAAAAGGTGAGAGCTTCTGGCAAATATGGTATACCAAATACTTCTGCCGCAACAAATTCTGAGTAGTTGTGTTCTAAATAAAACATACTATATTGAATAAATTTTTTACTTCATTTTTACACCTCCATCTCAGAGCATCCGAACGAGGTCCCAGTTAGATATGGCAACCCTGTGCATACCTGTAAATTTAGGAAAAGTGCTTCCTGATGTACAGAACAATAAATCCCCTCTGTCGATCGATTGTCAATTGAATCTTTAAATTCATTCTGCAAGGGATTGCATTGTCGTTTCACAGGAGATGTGCAGTACCTGTAGGTATGTGGCTGCTTAATATTTACTGGGAATTCTCATCCTTCTCTTGTCTCATTCCCATTCATGTGTTAAGGCTTCTGACGACAGATCGCTAGCCGCCTCTTTCGATGCAAACAGGCACTAGACGTGTGAACGAACTTCATACCACGAAAAAATAGCGGAGGGAAAACAGCCATTCTGCCGATATGAAGACAGTTGTGTCGCCTGAAAAAAGCCACATCGCAGTACTCAATGAAAATAATGTCGCGCTCTTCTCGGCCACTTCCGAGAAAAGCCGAGACAGACCGGTCTTTGGTCCGCACGCCGCCTGTACAGCCTGCACACGTGAAGCTCGGCACGCAGTGGCCGGGCCCTGGTTTAACACAGTAAGGCGCAGTTCTCACTGAGGTAATGAGATTTGCGGTGCGACACCCGATGAACACCTCACGTTTCTGTTCCACTTCCAGGTGCAATCACGAGCGTTTCTGAAAGGGATGTTATTGTGGCTTATCTTCATTTAAAGCCCAGAAAAGCGCTATGTGCACCCGTTCATTGCTTTAAATATCAAACATAGTTAAGCTTTGGTTTCTCGTGAGGGTAGCAAATAGTATCATCTACTCTGACTAAATAGGATACAAATTTAGTCTTGCGCTATTTCTCCTGATGAAATACACATTACATTAAAGTAAGTTGTCGAAACTGTGTGCATGACATTAAATGGCTCTGAGCACTATGGGACTCAACTTCTAAGGTCATTAATCCCCTAGAACTTAGAACCAGTTAAACCTAACTAACCTAAAGACATCACACACATCCATGCCCGAGGCAGGATTCGAACCTGCGACCGTAGTGGTCTTGCGGTTCCAGACTGCAGCGCCTAGAACCGCACGGCCACTTCGGCCGGCTGCATGACATTAAAAATGCCACTATGAACAGTTTATTTTTGTAAGACCATCTGGTATGTTACTTTATTCAGTGTGGTGCGTATACACTGAAGCTCCGAAGAAACTGGTACACGCATGCGTATTCAAATACAGAGATATGTAAACAGACAGAATACGGCTCTGCGGTCGGAACGCCTAAATAAGACCAGTGTCTGGCGCAGTTGTTGGATCAGTCACTGCTTCTACAATGGCAGGTTATCAAGATTTAAGTGAGTTTGAACGTGGTGTCATAGTCGGCACACGAGCGATGGGACACAGCATCTCCTAGGTAGCGGTGAAGTGGGGATTTCACGAGTGGACCGTGAATATCAGGAATCCGGTAAAACATCAAATCTCCAGTATCGCCGCGGCCGGAAAAAGATCCTGCAAGAACGGGACCAACACCGGCTGAAGAGAATCGTTCAACGTGACAGAAGTGCAACCCTTCAGCAAATTGCTACAGATTTCAGTGCTGCGCCATCAACAAGTGTCAGCGTGCGAACCATTCAGCGAAACATCATCAATATGGGCTTTCGGAGGCGGAAGCACACTCGTGTACCCTTGATGACTGCACGACACAGAGCTTTACGCCTCGCTTGGGCCCGTCAACACTGTCATTGGACTATTAATGACTGGAAACATGTTGCCTGGTCGGACGAGTCTCGTTTCAAATGGTATCGAACGGATGGGTCGTGTAAGAGTATGGAGAAAACCTCATAAATCCATGGAACTGGCATGTCAGCAGTGGACTGTTGAAGCTATTGGAGGCTCTGTAATGATGTGTGGCATGTGCAGTTCCGTGATACGGAATCCCTGATTCGTCTACATACGACTCTGACAGGTGACACATACGTAAGCATCCTGTCTGATCACCTGCATCCATTCATGCCCATTGTGCATTCCGACGGACTTGGGAAATTCCAACCGAACAATGCGACGTCCCGCTCGTCCAGAATTGCTACAGGGTGGCTCCAGGAACACAATTTTAAAACCTTTCTAATATTTTCAAGTTTTGTTTTTCACATTTTCATTAGTCTGTGTTTGAATAATCCGAAACTAATAAAACGAACATAATTAGAGTTTTATGTTTTCAAGCATAAAGGTTTTACGGACTTAACGTCAAATATTTAACGCTTTTAACTCATTTGTAACCTGACGTTTGAAGCTTTTTTATACATGGGAATTTGATTCTTTAAAGAATTGGAGATTGGGGGCTACTAGGGTTTCCAGAAGTGGTATAGCATCGCATCTTGAAAAAAGTAATGTAAATCAACTAATCCATATGTAACTACAATGGGACCGCTATACGTGCTCATAGAATTGTAATTACTATTAATTCTGTATCGTAGTATATAAGAAAAAGTTCTTTGTTTCACGCTCTTGTCTTCTTCTTTGTCTTCTGTGTCTGGTTGATCCTATGTCCTATATGACGGTCGCATATAATCACGGCCTGTAAATAATTAATTCAATTATATGTACTGTCATGACATTTTTGTTAAATAGATATGCAAATAGCTTGGTAGTATGTGTTTTTGTTTGTAGCAAAAGTACCTTCTCTGAACCATAATTATCATTTACGTAATAATTAAATGTTGCCCTGGCCATTTTGTGTAAGTCCATTGTTGCAGCGACGCCATTGGTGTTAAAAATGATAAAAGTATTTTAATAAGCATTTAATTGCAAAAAATATTACAGACAATCTAAATAAATGCAGCACGGCGTCTTGTAATATTTTTAATTTCTTTTTGTAGGCTAGAGGTACAATTTTATTAAAAACAATTATTTCCACAGCGTACGCTGCCATTGCACATAGGCAGCTATACTGGAGCATCAGGCCACACAGAGGAAGATAAATAATTAATTATTATATTTAATTTGTTTATCGCGTAGCATTGAAGATAGATATTTTTTTATCCATCGTGAGTAAGACTGTCTTCGCGTTGGAACACTTATGTTTCTGGAGATATCGCCCTGAGAATATTTAACCGTGGCTTTTAACGAACGTAAAAGAGATTTTTTAACAAAACATTTCCTTCCAAATTTAACAGGGTATTTTATTTCATTCACTTTTTAAAAGACGTTACGCGATAATGGTTGGAATGCATGCAGAAGAAAATAAATTTTATAGGTTAATATTTTGAAATACTACAATAAAATGATTTGTAAAAAAAAGTATTTTTTTAAAGGCAGCCACATATGAGTTCAGGGACCTCGAAGTAATGGCACGTGGAGGGGGGAAGAGTGTAGCAATTTTCATAATGGCTTGAGGTTATCAAACAACAGATGCAACAAATGGCACTGAATTGTTTCCGTTACCTTTCTTTCTTCCCGTACCTAAACGATGAAGAGAGACTGAAAGAACGGATAGCCCGCGCCTTAGGCCGCAATTAGTCGTCCGTAAGCGCTGCCATGTTTGCTCGGAGCAAACCATTTCCTGTGGTCATAACGGACCAGCAAAGCGGACACACACACACACACACACGGGCCTTATTTGCATTATCGGGGACTGTTCACGTTGTTCTCCTATACAGCAAAGTTCCAAATATTATTGTATACTTTACGGCTCTGAGCACACAGCAGTACAAGGTACAGATAACACCTCAGTGAATACAGTCTGACGGCAAACACCTGCCTGCGGTAGAAAATTGTTTGACATAAATAACTGTGGTGCGTGATACTGAAAAAAATAGAGCTTCTTTGAAGTCGATAACGGTGCAAAAATGAAATGGTAAACCCTGGTTTGGTATAGTGGACTCCGCTGCAGATACGATGTCTAACACAGTTGTTAAAGAACCAGAGGTCTAGAACACGGTGTACTCTAGGAAGCAGACAATACCCAGAATACGCCTATTTGGAATGCACAAAACATAGATGCATAGGCAAGGGGAAATTGATACACTGAGGTGTACACACTTCGTTACTACATACATTCATAGTTCATAGTATAGTTACATAAGCATGGAAAGCACAGTTGATTAGCAAGGAAATTACAGTTGACGACAGTCAATCAGAATACTTTTTGAAACTTCATGACATCAAAACTGTTCCGAACCAGGAAACCTCTGCCTTTCGCGGGCAAGTGCTCTGACTGAGCTAACTTAGGATTTGCCCTTATAGCTTTACTTCCTTCAATGAGGACGGGTCCTGAGTCGTTCTTGGATAACTCCCTAGGTAGAACATTCACCCGCAAACGGCAAAGGGCCCAGTTTAGATTTCCGGTCCCGTACACAAAGGCCCAAGTACTCAATTTTAATCTGGCATGAAACTTGAATCAGCACACACTCCACTGTAGCGTGAAAATTCATTCTGCATACCAATTTTATTTATTCACCAAGATTTTCGGAAACTAATTCCTCACCTTGTGCTCTCTACAAGATAAAGAGCACAATCTACATCAAAGTGTACCAAAGTACCTACCAGTTAGGCGCAGTGTATTAAGGTGAGCCTTCGTGGAGGGCATATACGACCGAGACTGTTATGCAACTGCCTTAAGTCACACAAATAGATCCCAAGTGGACACGCATCCACCAGACGTGAGCGTAAGCAGACACATGGCTCCATTCAACCAGTATCTCAGGACATTACACGAATAGTATTAGTCATCGTTCATTGGATTTAGAACGGGCATGGGAAACCTTGGCGTACCCGCGGGCCATTATTAAGCCCACGGACCGCCTCGTGACGTGATACGACAGCAGTGCCATTTGCGCATAAAGCCAAACTATTGCGCCCGTAACATTAATGTTTATGGCCGAGCGGTTCTAGGCGTTTCAGTCCGGAACCGCGCGACTGCTACGGTCGCCGGTTCGAATCCTGCCTCGGGCATGGATGTGTGTGATGTCCTTAGGTTGGTTCGAATCCTGCTTCGGGCATGGATGTGAGTGATGTCCTTAGGTTAGTTAGGTTTAAGTAGTACTAAGTTTTAGGGGGCTGATGACCTCAGATGTTAAGTCCCATAGTGTTGAGAGCCATTTGAGCCATTAATGTTTAAGGGATAACGCACCGATATGAATGGCGCCCCATTCCAAATACAGTTCACCAGCAAATTATGCATCAAAACTAGCGTTTTTGAGAGTACGTTCATTTTATGTTCAGCCTATCTTCAGATGTTTACATTTATTTCCGCGCCGCGAACAGTGTTTCTTTACTTACAATATTCTACAATAACTGTCTTCAAAACTTCCGTTGCAAAATTCTGCAGCGCCGTTAGTAAAGAAACATTGCTCAAGACACGAGTAAATGTAAGCACCGGAAGATGGAATGCCAGGCATCTTGAACTGTCATGCTGGGCAAACACACACCTATTAAAGCAACTGGTTGCAGCTTAGAGATGCTCTACCAAAACTAAGGTTCGCTAGTTTTGGTACAGTACATGAATGATGTAGTAAATGGTACGATTATTGGTAGTTTTGGTAAAGACAGAAACATAAATGAATATGTGAGAGAAAAACTGGGGGCCGATGATTTCTCTTTGTTTGTTTTGCACGTGATACAACTGCACATCGTTCAATGTTAGTTCAAAAATGGTTCAAATGGCTCTAAGCACTTAACATCTTAGGTCATCAGTCCCCTTGACTTAGAACTATTTAAACCTAACTAACCTAAGGACATCACACACATCCATGCCCGTGGCAGGATTCGAACCTACGGCCGTAGCAGCAACGCGGGTGCGGACTGAAGCGCCTAGAACCATTCGGTCACAGCGGCCGGCTCAGTTTTAGTCCACTGTGTATTTTATGTATCCTTCCAAAATATAAATTGCATTTTATAAGCAATAAAAATTAGTCGACCACGTAACCAAAGCAGTTACGTTTGATGCAAATACAGTGAACATGCACAAACATAAAAAAGATTTACATAATTATTGTTATTCCGTACTCAGTACAACGTTCTTAATCAGGATCAAAGGTTATTGATAAGTGCGAAAGTTGTTTATCAGTAACAGGAACATGTTCTACATAACTTCGACGGAGAATTAAGGCTATGTTAGACAGGTTTATTGTTTCGCTTTTTTTTTAATTTTGCCTTTTTTCTTGAGGAAATTACGTTATCTAGCGTTATATGGTAAAACTGTGTGTTTTTTTACTTTTACGGCAACATCCCTCTGTTTCTCGTTTCAAATCAACAATTTTTAATAAAACCGGAATTAAACATCGAAAATTTCAGTTTTTACCGTTAATACCCTTTATTTTTAAGAAATACATCTGGCTAACTACGTTGAATGTTTCGTAGGTTCTGTGGCCACTGATATATCGTCATTCACCTTCTACACAGTTCACTGCGTCAGATTTCTAGGTGAATCCAGTAAGATACTGATCGCATACGCAAACAAAGGGATCGTAATGAGGTAACGCCCTATAGGTATGCAACGCTCTTAACGTAAATGTAACGGTGACAATCTTAACTGACCAAGGCTGCCAGAAACATTGCCGTAGTCTACGCTTACTTATGATAGTTTATGGGAGCGTACGGTAGTTCTACAACTGTCGCTGCAACAAATTCCTTATAAATTACCTTCAGTTTTACAGTTGCAGTGTTCTAATAAGTCGAGCAACGGACAAGAATTGTTTAACAATGTTAATATGAGAAGAAATAGGAAGACAAAATATGTCAATAATATACTCGATCTCAGTCGACAAGAAATTAGTAGTAACTTCACGATTTTTGGCCATATGCCGGTCTTGCAGCTGTCTGAAGTGTAGTGTGTGTCAATGTCCACAAACATTATTAGCGAGTGTTTGGTATGTATTTGGCGAAAGATACTTTTGATTCAGATCGCATAGGCGTGGGTTGTTTCTGTAAAACTAAATAAATTGTGCGCTCAGACTGGAACGTGTTGCTTCTGTTGTTCAAATCCAACGGCGGCGAAACTGAATTGAGCATACGAGGAGCAAGAAAAATTTTCACTATCGGCGACATGAATTGCAAACCCAAGGCGAGCCGAGTATCGACAGAAATAGCCGAAAAGTACTTCCGAGACAGAGTTCAATGCGGGCATCTCACTCTTTCCCACAAAGTTCTTCTGCAGGCGCTGGTTTAGAACTTTACCCGTGTTTTTAAAGACAGATCAGTGCAAGCGAACTTTGAACTATATTCCTATGCAGTATCTTCACTCTCCATTTAAGTACTGTAAAATTTTTATCAGTAAATTGTTATAAATTGTTGATAATGTGTGTTGCCATCTACCTTTGCTCTAGCTAATACCTAACCTTATTTGGCCATTTGACGAATCTATAAAGTTGTTGTGTGCGAGCAAGCTACCTCGTAGCTGAAACTATTTCAGTGCTAGTAGGATTCTCTTCTTACCACATTTACATGCATTCAGTGAACGTAGCTATCGCATAATTTTTAAGGTAAGAAATGGAGGGATGGCGGAAGAAAGTGGCAACCAAGAATCAGGCATTTTGTGTTATTTCATGTTATAGGCACTATGCGTGTTTAGACTCAAAGACAAAACCATAAAATAATAATACAAATCGATTTATATAGAAGAGTGTTCTATCTAGCGGTACATGTGGAATTACTTGTTACTAACTTGTGATTCATTCCAATAAACAACAGATAACATGATCAGACTAATTCCTACTAAATGTTAGCACCTTCTTCTGCAGACGCCTTTAAAAATTCTGTTACTCTCATTGTCAGAAAAGTCTGACCCAGAAATACCATTCAAAATGATTCAAAATATGAGTCTCAGCTTTATCTATTACAGAGAATACAGGCCGAAGCTATGAATTAAAACTTGTCAGCCGCAGTTCCAGAGTGGCACAGTGGTTAGCACATCTGCCTCGTGAGTGGGAGACTTGGGTTCGAAACTTGGTCTGGGTACCAATTTTAATTCAGTGCTTTGGTCTGTGTTCGTTACCATATATAAAGCTGAGGCTTATAGCCTCTGGATCTTTCAGTTCCATATGATATATCATCTACACCTGATGTATACGCAGGAGTATCCCCATGTCGTTCAATGCTAAGGCCTATTCCAATGTTGTAGAGCCTCAGAAATACTGATACAAATTAAGAAAGGGAACATAATGAAGGCCTGAGACATGAATTGGCGTTTGTATAAAAGAGGGAGACATGCTAGTTGTGTTAGCTACAGTGCCAGCGTGGCGCAATGGTTAGTTCGTCTGCCTAGAGAGCACGAGACCGGGATTTGAATCCCAGCCTCAGTACAACTTTTTATTCATTGATCTAGCTTGTATTAATTATCATAGTTTGCACACGGTCGCACACGTTAAGTCGTGGGGCAATGGTTTAACTCTGGAACTATCACACTATGCTCGTGCGAGCAACTGGACTAGAGACAGCTCCTGTATTGGATGGGATGCCCCTGTTGCGGAGTAGTGAGTGTGTGTGTGTGTGTGTGTGCCTTGTGACTATGACGTCACATCTTGCAGTGGCAGTCAAGGCGCGCCGTATCAGCTCTTTCCATCGCGGTCTGGTCGCGGGTGCCCGACGTGTGGGACACACTTAGCTGTCCTGACACGGGACGAATTAGCTAATGTTTACGCGGAGCTTTATTGTGCTATGTGACGTCACTTCCTGTTATTTCACGTTGAGAAGCCAGTGCCTCGCATTAAACACAAAACAATTTCTGCGGTATTTCGGCAATGTGCTACGGAAGGTTGAACTAATAAGAAGCAAGAATGCTTTCTACGTCACAAGCATAACTTGCAATACGACGCCATATTATATTTTTCGTTTTCAGTTGAAGCCCATATTTGGCAGGTTTTGTATTAAAACTTACATCTTATGAATACCTAAATGCTGTTTCTAAGAACCAGCACATTTAGGAGTTCTCGAAAACTCGTCGTTACTGGTACGATTTGTTGTAATACAATGACGGGAAACGTCATATTAGTGGTTAAAGAAGTTGCATATTTAGTTATTTTCGTATCATAAACCACGTGTTACGAAAGTAAGCCATTTTAAGGCTTACATAAGGTATATGCGTAAGTATGCGGGCGAGACGTGAGAACGTGTAAGATCGATTCCCGATGTTCCATAGATATATAAAAAGATTCGAAGGGAAAACAGTGACTTCTGCATACAAACAGCTCAGACACAGCCGCGCGGGATTAGCCGAGCGGTCTTAGGCGCTGCAGTCATGGACTGTGCGGCTGGTCCCGGCGGAGGTTCGAGTCCTCGCTCGGGCATGGATATGTGTGTTTGTCCTTAGGATAATAATTTAGGTTAAGTATTGTGTAAGCTTAGGGACTGATGACCTTAGCAGTTAAGTCCCATAGGATTTCACACACATTTTTTTGAACAACTCAGACATGATATCCGACGCGATGACAACATGCTCCGCGGAACAGCCAGCCACATAGTTCATTAACGCATCAGCGTCCATTGGTGACACATCAGGAGAGTAGTAAGCCGCACAGCTAGAATTCTATCTGCTTTTACATTTTACTTCTTCAGTTAGTCTTACTAGAATGGCATGCTGTGTGTGGACACAGGAGCTGGCCGCAGTTCGCGAACAGTTGACTGTGCTTTTGGCTACGATTAGCCACCTTCAGGGGCGGAAAACCTGGCACGTTGCATGGCACACGTCAGATGTCACTTGTTTTGCCCAAGGGCGCTGCTTCCGAGGCACCTACTAGTGCACCAGACGCGATGGTTCCGCTTTCACAGCAGAGTGAGTGGCGGGTGGTAACGAGTTCGGCCAGTGTGGGGGCCAATTTGGAGAGTGGTCGCTTGGCCTCACCCATTCACCCCGTGTGATTTCTAGACATCTGTTATCGTGCAGGGATTTGTAGGAATCCCCTTGATAGGTCAGGGGTGCACTACAAAAAGGAAGCAGCCGCTCGGGTAGCAGAGTACTTGTGGAGTGCACATGAGGGTTTTTAGGCTAGGCAATAGTTCGAGGTGCTCTGATGAATATTCGCCAGTCCATCTGCAGCAAGGAAAGTCAAACGGCGTACAGAACAGACACTTCGACTGTCATGATTTTATCAGTAAAATGTCGAAGTATTTGTAATAATGTTCCCGAATCTACGGCCCTCCAGGTTATTCTTGGGGCCGAGAGCTGGCTGAAACCCGAAGGGAAAGCTCTGAGATATTTAGCGAGGCGTGGAACGTACATCAGAAAGACAGATTAGAGACTATAGGACGGGGAGCATTGCAGCTGGCAAAAATATTCTCTAGTGAGATCGAAATTGAGTGTGACAGTGCAGTTATCTGCCCGTGTATAACAGATGTAGGTGAAACCAAGTTAATTGCTGCATGTTTTTACCGGCCACCCGATTCTGCTGTGACAGTTCTAGACTCATTCAAACAAAGTCCAGGGTCAATAACGCGTAAATACGCAGATCAGGCAATATTAGTCAGAGGCAACTTTAACCTATCGGTGTAGACTGAGATGTCTGTGGGTTCATTGCGGGGGTACAGACAGACAGGAAGGCAAACGAAATGCTTTTGAACGCGTTTTTGAGAACTGTCGTAAGCAGCTAGCTTGGCAGCCCATATGCAATGGAAATATCTTAGGCCTCCCAAACTGCGACATGGTCGCGAATTGAACAGTGACCCGAATATAGAATAAATTTCCTTTACTTCACGTCTATGGTCACAAATTTTTTGTCATTGTACTACCGGTTTCGGTCTATAATGACCATCTTCAGATCTGTTTTATAAAAACATAATCCTAATATATTGGAGCCACAGCGGCATCGTCAAACGCTAAACACAAAATCAGCGCCAGCGTCGTCAAATATATATAAATAATAGCATATACAAGAGTCATCTTGTCAGACCTGTTTTTGTAAAACATCTGAAGATGGTCATTATAGACCGAAACCGGTAGTCTGATGACAGAAAAAATTTGCCGGCCGGAGTGGCCGTGCGGTTCTAGGCGCTACAGTCTGGAACCGAGCGACTGCTACGGTCGCAGGTTCGAATCCTGCCTCGGGCATTGATGTGTGTGATGTCCTTAGGTTAGTTAGGTTTAATTAGTTCTAAGTTCTAGGCGACTGATGACCTCAGAAGTTAAGTCGCATAGTGCTCAGAGCCATTTTGACAAAAAATTTGTGACCATAGACGTGAAGTAAAGGAAATTTATCTTAGACCTCGTAGCTACAAATAGACCAGACTCTCAGAAACGGTGATTAGCGATCATTATTTCCTTATATCAACTATGGTTACTAAAGTTAATAAATCAGTCAAGAAGGCTAGGGAAGTGTTTCTGCTAGACAGAGCAGGTAAGCAGTTATTAGTATCTCACTTAGGCAGTGAATTGGCATCACTTAGTTCCAGTAAGATGGATGTGGAGGAATTATGGGCAAAGTTTAAGCAGATTGTAAATCGTAGTCTGGAGAGTTATGTGCCTAGTAAGTGGATAAAGAATGAAAAAGACAGACCATCGTTTAATAACGAAATTCGGTGAATGATGACGAAGCAGAGACTGTTGCACTCTCGATTCAAAAGGAACACACAAATACCGACAAGCGAAGGTTAGTACAGATTCGGGCGTTTGTGAAAAGATCTACTTGCAAACCTTAAAACTACCACCGTCACGCCTTAGCGAAAGATCTGGCAGAGAACCCCAAAAAATTCTAGTCTGTTGTAAAATGGCTAAGCGGGTCTAAGCCTTCCATTCAGTCCCGTGTTGACCAGTCTGGTGTGGCAGATGAAGATAGCAAAACAAAAGCTGAAGTTTTAAATTTCACTTTCAAGAAATCGTTCACACAGGAGAATTGTACAAAAGTATTGTCATTCGACCATCGGACAGACTCCCGTATGGACAACATAGTAATAAGCATCCCTGACTAGAGAAGCAACTGAAAGATTTGGAAGTAAATAAATCAGCAGGTGCGAATTGAATCTCAGTTCGATTTTACAAAGAGTACTCCACGGCATTGGCCTCTTACCTAACTTGCATTTATCGTGAATCTCTTGCCTAGCACAGAGTCCCAAAGAGACTGGAAAAAGGTGCAGGTGACTCCGGCATATAAGAAGGGTTAAAGAACGGACCCGCAAAATTGCAGACCAATATCCCTAACTTCTGTTTGCTGCAGGATCCTTGAACATATTCTCAATTAGAATATAATAAATTTTCTTGAAATCTAGAAGCTTATGTCCACGAATCAGCATGCTTTGGGTCGTGCCTAACTCAGCTTGTTCTTTTCTTACATTATATAATGCGAACTACAAATGAAGGGCAGATTCCATATTTCTAGATTTCCGGAAAACATTTGACACTATGTCCCCACTGCAGGTTATCAACGAAGACACGAGCTTATGGTATATGTTCAAAGATATGAGAGTGGCTCGACGGCGACATTTTAAGTTATAGAACCTAGTACGTTGTCCATGACGGCGAGTGTTTATCAAAGACAAGGGTATCGGCAGGAATGCCTCAGGGAAGTTTGTAGGACCGTTGTTGTACTCTGTGTACATAAATGATTTGGCGGGCAGGGTGGGTAGCACTTGGCCGGCTGTTGTGGCCGAGCGGTTCTAGGCGCTTCAGTCCGGAACCGCAGCTACGGTCGCAGGTCCTGCCTCGGGCATGGATTTGTGTGATGTCCTTAGGTTAGTTAGGTTTTCGTAATTCTAAGTCTACGGGACAGATGACCTCAGATGTTACGTCCCATAGTGCTCAGAGTCATTTGAACCATTTTTGGGCAGCAGTTGTTTGCTGATGGTGCTGTCTGTAAGATAAGATGTCGAAGTTGGGTGAGTGCTCTAGGATACAAGATGACTTGAAAAAAAAATTCTTGTTGGAGTGATGAATGGCAGCTAGTGCTAAACGTGGAAAAATGTAAGTTAATGCAGATGAGTAGAAAAAACAAACACGTAATGTTCGGATACAGTGTTAGTAGTGTCCTGCTTGATACAGTCAGCCGTTTAAATATCTGGCTGTAACGCTGCGCCCGCATCTCGTGGTCGTGCGGTAGCGTTCTCGCTTCCCACGCCCGGGTTCCCGGGTTCGATTCCCGGCGGGGTCAGGGATTTTCTCTGCCTCGTGATGGCTGGGTGTTGTGTGATGTCCTTAGGTTAGTTAGGTTTAAGTAGTTCTAAGTTCTAGGGGACTGATGACCATAGAAGTTAAGTCCCATAGTGCTCAGAGCCATTTGAACCATTTTGTAACGCTGCAAGGCGATTTGCAATGGAACGAATATGTGAGGACTGTGGTAGGGAAGGCGAACGGTTCAACATCGGTTTATTGGGAAAATTTTAGGAAAATGTGGTTCACCTTTAAAGGGGATCGCGTGTAGGACACTGGTGTGACCTATTCTTGAACACTGCTCCAGTGTTTGCGACCCGTACCAGTTTGGATTAAAGGAAGGCATCGAAACAAATCAGAGGCGGCCTGCTAGATTTGTTACCCTAAGTGATGCGGTGAGCTTTGGGAACTCAAATGGGAATCCCTGGAGGGAAAGCGACGTTCTCTTCGGGAAACGCTACTGTCAAAATTTAAAGAACTGACATTTGAAGCTGACTGAATGATTCTACCGCCGCCAACATACATTGCGCGTAAGTACAACTAAGATACGAGAAATTACGGCTCTTAGGGAGGCTTTAGACAGACATCTTTCCCTGCCTCTCTTTGCGAGTGGAACAGGAGAAGGAAATTACTAGTAGTGGTACAGGGTACGCTCCGCCACGCACCGTACCGTGGCTCGCGGAACATCGAAGTAGATTTATATGTAAACAGAAACTCGTACAGACAAAAATTTGACGGACGAGAAGTGCAGTCGGAGAAAGAAACTATGAAAAACAGACAACCCACAGTGATGAGCGGGATTCAATTTCACGAGATTTAGCTTTCCTGTGGTTTCTCTAAATCAGTTATAGCGTGTCTTTGGATGATGCTTTGGAAAGACCATGGCTGATTTTTGTGCATATCATTGCCCAACTTGGTAAGTGCTGAGTCTCTAAAAGCTTAAGTCGTCGACGGAGCGTTAAAATCTAATCTCCCTCTCATTTCGATACGCCTAGCGATACTCGAGGATAGCAAGCAAGGCTGCACTGGGAGTCATGTCTTTCGCACAAGCTTCGCAGTTTCCATTAACTTTGTTAATGGGCAACACGCTTCACTCACCTTTAAGTTTAGGTCTTCATTCCACCTCATTTCTCCTCGGACTGTTGCTTGTTGGTATACTCGTTACCTGCCTGATTTCAATCATGACTCATTTCTCCTGGGAGGTAATGCCGTTAAACCTTAATCTTTAGCGGAATGCAGTACTTAAATCTCTTCGTTAGAGCTGAAGAGGGCCATTACAAGTCGTTAATTAGATTTTAACGTACCGTATTTCATGAAGTATATGCCACGAATCGCTTACAATAAGATGCAAATGTAAGTTTTATAGGGGTCTAACGTGGAAGAGACGATGTAGTGTATAGCACAATTTTTCCGAACTTAATGTTACTGTCACCTCCTACAGGGTGTTCCACAATTCATGTCACACATTTCTTTAGGTTGTAGAGGGGACTTTGTAGATCACGTTTTACACAGGGACCCAAGTCCGGAAAGGGTTCGTTTCCATGTTACAAGGGAAACAAGATGAACAGATGCAACTCCTATTTACTGTGATATTTCACCAGATGTTCGATATGACGACCACCAAGTGTGGTGGGCACAGAGTATCTACGCAGTAAGTTCGCATAAACTCTGTCCAACAAGTGTGTTGTATGGTTAATCACTTTTGCTGCAGCATCATCCATGCAACCAGATCTTCCTCCGACTGGACAGGGAGAGGTCTCGTAAACAAAACGCTTCACGTGGCCCCACAAGAAAGTCCAAAGGGATTAAATCTAGGGCTCTTGGTGGCCAAGCATGTGGTCCACGTTAACACGTTAACCTATCCGCCCAGGGTCGTCCACGGATAGCGCGCGGCGGGCACGGCCGCGCTCCGCGGGCGCAAGGCAATGTAGTGTCGCTAATGTCGGCATCGCAGCGAGAGAGAGAGAGAGAGAGAGAGAGCTGCGGAGCGAGTGAGATCGCACAACACTGCTATGCGCTGTACTGTCCCGCGGTCAGATCCAAAGTAAACAACATAACAGAGGAAGCGCAGCTCTGTAAAAGCGGTCGATGAGCGGTTAAACAAGCAAACCATTTCCTGTTTAGGTAACAATTACTGTTCGTGTGGTAGAGTTACTACGCAAAGCTTTAGAAAACAATATCCAAAACAAGAATCGAAGAACTACTTAATTGTTTTCTGACCCACAGGTTGATTCTATTAGTACTGCACATGCACACACGTCGTATGTACAGTAGGCGTCTTCTGAAAGATACATCAATTTCTTAAATGAACTAGTGTCATAAGGGATATAGAATCTCATTCTTACTGTTGATAGTTATAAGTAAGTATTTTTCATTGTACTTGGTGCTACAGCTTTTTCTATCCCTTTTCAGGGTTTAGACATCGGGTGCTTAGTTTGCTGTTTTGTAAGCAATAATTTCAATTGACCAAGTTCGAAAACTTGTTTAAAAAAATAGAATTGAGGTCATAAAGACCTTTAATCCTTAAAGTCAACATTGTTCAAGAAGACAACTAATATTTGAAACGTTTTTCTTTTCAGAGGAAATGATTTTGTCTAGGTTTGGTACAATATTCCGGGAGACTGCTAACATCGAAGAATTAGTCAAATTTTCATCGCTAAGTAGTGAACGGTTCTGTTTTAGGAAGCTTTAAAAGGGAGAAAATGCGCTCACAAATATATGTGGAATCAAACATGGAGAGAACTGTGGCCGCGTGATTGTGCAAAAGAGGATACTTCTCTCGTGGAAAACAGCTGTAAAAGTCAACCAAAGTTTTACACGTAAGAAAGCGGTCCTTCAGACGGATATCGCACTGCAGGTCAATCAGTTGCAGTTGAAACGCTTGTGAGACGTCCTCTGCCCGAAGGGAAAACGGACTAACTAATATATCTAAGGCCGGTTGAAGCTCACTTATCTCCAAAAATCTGTTTTCAAACCCTTCTTGTAATTCGCAGATGATTTGGACATAATCTGAAAAATCCACATCTTCTTTAACGCTGTCTACTGCAGGGAAATGTCCACAATTCTCCCCGCGCAAATGTTTTTCTCACAAAATAAGTTCTTTTTCAAATGCTTGAATCGTCTGCACTAAATGAACAACACAGTGATTTTCGTCTTGGAGTGAAATGTTCAAAGTATTTAAATGACCAGTTAGGTCATTCAAAAATGCCGAATTCGACGCCCACTTAGGATCACGAAGTAATTCTTCTGGACGCCCTTTCATTTCCAAAAAGGTATTGATTTCGTTCCTCAAGGAAAAAAACCGATGAAGCATCTTTCCTCTGCTCAGCCATCTTACTTCGACGTTGTAGGGGATTCTTTAAACTGGCGGTGTGTGAGTCCATGCGAGCTAAGGCAATTAACCGTTCGAACAACTATCCATAACATTTTTTTATGTTGACAATCTTCGCACAAAGTGCCTCGTGGTGTATCAGACAATGGACTGCCGCGAATAAGGAAAGCAGACTTCAGTCGTGTTTGACCCGACGTAACCCAGGAATCCAGTGCGTATCCCTCGTAGCGCAGGGGCTCCATTCGTTGTTACACCGGTTAGGCGTTCCCATTTTAAACCCATTGATCGGACACGTTTTCCACAGCTAGGAAAATATCCAAACCCGTGGTTTGGTCTTTTAATAGTATAAGGTCGAGAAATTCGTCGGTGACAGTCAGATTGTCGTCGATACCCCGAATGAATATGACGGGCTGACGTATGTCCGTAACGCCCGTGGACTCGTCAAGAGCGATAGAAAATGAACCGAAGTTTGCAGCTGTCTCCATTAATTGCTGCTCCATATCTGAGGCCATATCTTCGACTTCGCGAGCAACAGTTTGAGGCGAAAGAGGAATTTTTTCACATTTTTTCATGAGGTCTGCTGGACAAATAAAAGCCGCCGAGTCGATCAGGCAATCCCTGAGATTCCCAGCGGCAAAGGGTTTCCCTGCTTTCGCAATTCTCAGCGGACATTTGTAACTTGCGCGCATACTTTGCCCACCTGTTTCCTGCTCCTACCACGGCAAAAAAACCTCACAATTAATTTGTACGCTAGCAAGGACTGCGAAATGTGGTCGCAAAACAAATTTTTATCTATAGGAATATTTGCGTTTTAATTAATTGAAAACATAGATCAAACTACAACATATGTTTTCCCATACGTTAAAATACAAATACACCAAAAAAAGCAAATAATGACTCTTAATGACACTTTGCTGTCCGAGGGAGAGTTTGTGACGGCTTTTCTGAAAGATGCAAAAAATAACGCATCTGAAACGTTTTCTTATGCCTGAGCGACGCGATTTAATGCAAGCCAAATATAAAAATTATCGAAAAGGAATGTTCCTTGTTGCTGACAATTTGATAATCGATAACTGACACATTGCTAAGTGACTTATCAGATTATAAAATATAGTTTTATTTATCATCTTTAACAGAGTCATACGATAGGAAGCACTTACTTCGCTGTAATGCTGCTTGAAATTGTCTTTCAGTTCAAGCTTTGACTGGCGTTCCCCATGCGACAAATTTTCGAACTGATCTTTGTGACAGGTATTAAAGTGCTGTTCAATCGAGTACTTTTTTAAGTACAAGACGTTCCGATGACATTTGGCATGATTTACGACAGCAGTACAAAGGAAATTAATTTCCCACTCGGGTTTAAATAGTGCGGACGTGCCGATCCTCCTTTTTTTGTCTGCTGCTGTTCACCATCCATCTCGATCCACTGTAGCCTCACGTCTGTTGACTAACCGTTTTGTGCGAATCAGTGCTTTTGACTGTTGCTGGCGCGACGGTCTGTCTTCCGTACGAAGAGCGCCTACAGCGGCATGACGAGGCCCGGTGGGTTGACCGCACGCTCAGTTAAGCGACAAGACTCGGCCACTGCAACAACGTACGAATTTACCCGGGGCGCTGGTGCCCCAGAGGTACAGTTTGGACGAGCCTGGATCCACCTGTCCCCGTAGACTACGTTCAAATGGTTTCGGACGCGAACTCCAAAATATACTTCCGCGCCATCATGTTGGAACCACAATTCGCGCCAAATGTGCAATGATCCATCTCCCAAAAACTCGGCAAGCACATGTTCCAGGAATATCAAGTACCTGACACCCGTTAGGTGGGGAGGAAGGATGTACGGCCCTATCACTCGATCATCGTTTATACCTGCCTAGACATTGATGCCGAAGGTGAGCTGAAATCTTCGTGTACGCGTGGCTTTGGGGTTTTCGTGATCCCAAATGTGCCTATTCCAAGCATTCATAGAATGTTCCCTGTTGAAATGCGCTGAACAAAATTTGCCTTGGAAATTGAGGAAAATCCACACAAATGAGTAAAAACCAAGTACAGAAATTGACACGTGGCACAAATTCTGCCGGGAGCATGGCGTGTACCTTCTGAGACGAGTGAGACACGTGCAAGTCATGTGCGATGGATTGTATGAAGCACTTCTTCTTCCAGTACGACAGTGCGCCTACTACACTCCTGGAAATTGAAATAAGAACACCGTGAATTCATTGTCCCAGGAAGGGGAAACTTTATTGACACATTCCTGGGGTCAGATACATCACATGATCACACTGACAGAACCACAGGCACATACACACAGGCAACAGAGCATGCACAATGTCGGCACTAGTACAGTGTATATCCACCTTTCGCAGCAATGCAGGCTGCTATTCTCCCATGGAGACGATCGTAGAGATGCTGGATGTAGTCCTGTGGAACGGCTTGCCATGCCATTTCCACCTGGCGCCTCAGTTGGACCAGCGTTCGTGCTGGACGTGCAGACCGCGTGAGACGACGCTTCATCCAGTCCCAAACATGCTCAATGGGGGACAGATCCGGAGATCTTGCTGGCCAGGGTAGTTGACTTACACCTTCTAGAGCACGTTGGGTGGCACGGGATACATGCGGACGTGCATTGTCCTGTTGGAACAGCAAGTTCCCTGGCCGGTCTAGGAATGGTAGAACGATGGGTTCGATGACGGTTTGGATGTACCGTGCACTATTCAGTGTCCCCTCGACGATCACCAGTGGTGTACGGCCAGTGTAGGAGATCGCTCCCCACACCATGATGCCGGGTGTTGGCCCTGTGTGCCTCGGTCGTATGCAGTCCTGATTGTGGCGCTCACCTGCACGGCGCCAAACACGCATACGACCATCATTGGCACCAAGGCAGAAGCGACTCTCATCGCTGAAGACGACACGTCTCCATTCGTCCCTCCATTCACGCCTGTCGCGACACCACTGGAGGCGGGCTGCACGATGGTGGCGCGTGAGCGGAAGACGGCCTAACGGTGTGCGGGACCGTAGCCCAGCTTCATGGAGACGGTTGCGAATGGTCCTCGCCGATACTCCAGGAGCAACAGTGTCCCTAATTTGCTGGGAAGTGGCGGTGCGGTCCCCTACGGCACTGCGTAGGATCCTACGGTCTTGGCGTGCATCCGTGCGTCGCTGCGGTCCGGTCCCAGGTCGACGGGCACGTGCACCTTCCGCCGACCACTGGCGACAACATCGATGTACTGTGGAGACCTCACGCCCCACGTGTTGAGCAATTCGGCGGTACGTCCACCCGGCCTCCCGCATGCCCACTATATGCCCTCGCTCAAAGTCCGTCAACTGCACATACGGTTCACGTCCACGCTGTTGCGGCATGCTACCAGTGTTAAAGACTGCGATGGAGCTCCGTATGCCACGGCAAACTGGCTGACACTGACGGCGGCGGTGCACAAATGCTGCGCAGCTAGCGCCATTCGACGGCCAACACCGCGGTTCCTAGTGTGTCCGGTGTGCCGTGCGTGTGATCATTGCTTGTACAGCCCTCTCGCAGTGTCCGGAGCAAGTATGGTGGGTCTGACACACCGGTGTCAATGTGTTCTTTTTTCCATTTCCAGGAGTGTATTTGGAGCACCATGGCTTTTCTCTATCGCTTGTGAATTTCCCACTGGTAAACATGGGATGAGATGGAGTCATACGATTTGGAAAGTTCTCGTGTTACAGACGTTGAGCTTATCCTCCATTACGGCGAGCTTCACTGTAAATTAACAAGATATCGGTGTAATCTGCATCCTGTTACTGCAGTACTACTCACCGTAGTCTCAACTAATGCATTACTGGGAAGCATGGAAACAAGGCAGATGGAAACAGAGGACATTACGTGACATCCCGTCATCGTACAATTCATGAATGTGGATAGCCTACCATAACAGACGAACTGCATAAGAAACAGCTAGCGCGCGATTGGCTAGCTCTTGTTTTCCTTGTAACATGGAAACAAACCGTTTCTGGACGTGGGTTCCTATGTAAATCTTGACCTCCTAAGTCCCCTCTACATCTCTAGAAGTGTATAACATGAAGTGTGAAACATTTTGTATACGGTCGTGCTAACATAATGGCTTGTGCCTCAACTAAAGTAATCTCTTCCAAGTGTAAACCTTTTAACAAGATGGTGCTTCTTCCCATTTTCGTTCATGAATACTTAAATACCACTGTAACAGAACGCTTCGTCGGTATGTGTCTCTGCTACTCAGAGGTTTGTGATAAGCGACTATTTATTTATTGCTGTGTGCGGTGATGCGACAAGATCGTCACGAAAATTCCATTTTTGCCAAAACAACTCGCTGTTTAACAGAATCGCATGTCTCTTGCAGTGGAGTGGACCTTTCTTTACCGTGTCCGTAATCATCAAATTTTCGCATATTTCCGTCCCGACACTAAGCTAATTGAGTGACACACTTACTTGCTTCCCATAGATCTTAGACACACCGGAACGGAGAAGCAGGGAACTTCAAAATATGCTTTCCGTATTGGTACTGAACGCATTCACACAGAATGTCGTCGTCCTTCAGGGAAGGGCGCCTATACGATATTTTGTAGGGAGGGGGAGTGGGGGGGGGGGGGCGGCTAAACCGGGGATATGGAGTATTTTTAACATGTGTACGTAGCCATAACATAGGGTTCCTACCCACTTAAAAACCTGCGTAATATTGGCTTTGAAACCATTTTCTTGATAGAAAAACACTTGACTGCTCTACGTTTTTTCCTTTCCATTAGAGCTAAGAAGCCCTTGCCTTCAGGTGTCATCTTAACAGACTGAACTCCGCCGTCACACCTACCCGTGCCTGAGTGAGCTTCCTCTAGGTCTTCCATGGAAATCATCTTGGAGCCTTTATATGCTGTGACGTGAGAGTCCTCCATGATTTTCGTTGTTGGGGTACATCGTATGTGCCCTTGCCCTTTCATCAAAGGTCCTGCTTGAATTCCTAATTGTCTTCATCAGGTGTTCATCAAGTTGTTGGGGCAGAAATGTATGGGACTTTCTACAGTGTGCACGAAGGTGTCTCCGTCACGCAACCAGTTACTGTGCGGCACGTTTCGGTTTTGTCGACCTCTATTCTAACGCATGGGCGCATGTGTAGCAGACTGGGTTAACATATTGGGCTGCAGAGAAAGACAAACCACTGAATGCTGTTTTGAGAACAAAGGGGTTTGCACTACATTGGCTGACTGTCGACTTCTCAGGTAATTGTTTCTTGTAGCAGCTTTCTTGTGTGTATAACCGCAATGATTCTTGTAGGCAATAGCTACGATAATGGACAGATACTTGGGTAAATATGTATGCTTTAGTAGCTGGCCTTCCGATCGCAGTGGAGTAGATAACTTGGAGCTATGTTGGAATGCGTCTGTGAGGAAATGGACCACCATCTACCCATCAGCTGTCACCCGCGAAGCTCATATGCAAAATCTGTAATATCACATGAACTATACATACACTGACGGGAAAAACTGCAACATGAAAAAAAAATTAATGTAGAGTAAAGAAATTTCGGGTATGTATTTGTCTACGCAACATATTTAAATGATTAACATTGCAAGACCACAGGTTAATATAAACGCGAGATAATCCATTGCAAATGTGAAATCCTGGTACGTTAATAATTGATGTAACCACCAGAATGTTGAATGCAAGCATGCAAACGTGCAACTTGTGTTGTATAGGTGTCGGGTGTCAGTTCGTAGGATGGAGTTCCATGCCTGTGGCACTTGGTCGGTCAGTACAGGGACAGTTAATGTTTTTTTGTGGATGACTCTGGAGTTGTCATCCTATGATGTCCCATACGTGCCCGATTCGAGACAGATCTGGTGATCGAGCAGCCCAAGGCAATATGTCGACACTCAGTAGAGCATGGTGGATTACAACAGCGGTATTTGTGCGAGCGTTATCCTGTGTGAAAATACCCCCTGGAAAGCTGTTCACGAATGGGAGTAAAACAGGTCGTATTACCGGACTGACGGACAAATTTGAAGGCAGGGTGCCTGGGATAACCACTAGAGTACTCTGGCCGACATACGAAATCGCACCCCAGACAATAACTCCAGGTGGAGGTCCAATGTGTCTAGCATGCAGACAGGTTGGATGCAGGTGCTCGACTGCCCTTCTTCTAACCAACACACTGGCAACGAGGTAGAACCAGGTTTCATCAGAAAACCCAAGAGACCTTTATCCTGCCCTCCACTGAGCTCTCGCTTGACACCACGGAAGACGCGAATGTCGTTGGTTTGGAGTCAGTGGGCCGGCCGTTGTGGCCGAGCGGTTCTAGGCGCTTCAGTCCGGCACCGCACGACCACTCCAGTCGCAGGTTCGAATCCTGCCTCGGGCATGGATGTGTGTCATGTCCTTAGGTTAGCTAGGTTTTAGTAGTTATAGGGGACTGTTGACCTCAGATGTTAAGTTGGATTGGATTGTTTGGGGGAGGAGACCAGACAGCGTGGTCATCGGTCTCATCGGATTAGGGAAGGACGGGGAAGGAAGTCGGCCGTGCCCTTTCAAAGGAATCATCCCGGCATTTGCCTGGAGCGATTTAGGGAAATCACGGAAAACCTAAATCAGGATGGCCGGACGCGGGATTGAACCGTCATCCTCCCGAATACGTGTGCTAGCCACCGCGCCACCTCGTTCGGTAGGTGTTAAGTCCCACAGTGCTCAGAGCCATTTGAACCATTTCTGAGCCAGTGAAATGCACGCTTTAGGGAGTCTGGCTCGGAGCTGTCCTTGAAGTGACATATTTGTAACAATTCGTTGTGTCTCTGTGGTGCTAAATTTAACTCAGATTGCTGCTGCAGATGCAGTAGGATGCGCCAGAGCCTTACACCGAGCACGATGCTGTTACCTCTCGTTAGTGCCTCGTGGCCGCCGGGAGCCCGGTCTTCTTGCGACTATACATTCTCACGACCTCTACTGCCCGCAATCATGTGTCGTGGCTACATTCCTGCCAAATCTTTCTGCAGTATCGCAGAAGGAATATCCAGTTTCTCGTAGCCCTATTACACAACCTCGTTCAAACTCTGTGAGTTGCTCATAATTGTGTCTTTGTCGCCTCAGAGACATTCCTGGCCATCAACTCACCGCGTCCAATCTCAAAGGTAACCAACGCATACGAACGTTACAGCGTGTATTGTAAGCAAAGCCGATTTGCACCCTCATAATGCGCTACTAACGCCACTCTAATGCGGCTGGTGCAAAATTTTAATGGACATAATCTTTCAGCTCTAGAAATACGACTGCAAACTTTCACTCGTTTATGTCCCACAGCTCCTCCTTGGTATTGCGACGTTTTTTTCCGTCAGTGTATAAGCACAAAAATTTTATAGAAGTCGTTTACCACTTTGTATTATGGTGGATCATGTACGTCATTTCACTAAAGAATACGCTTTGTGCCCGCATTAATCTTTTTTAATAAATATGTATTTTCAGGTTACCAAGCTTGCTTGTAGATAGATTAATCACGCCAGGCAGGTAAGCGTCCAGCCAATCATTCCTCGCCTACAACGCCCGTGAATGGGCAGGAAAGAGCGTCGGTAGCTTTGCTAGGGTAACACATAAGCCCTGTCTCATGTCGAGCGCACATTGTTACATGCTACTGCCATTACGCTGGCCGTTCTGACAGCTAAGAGTGTTGAAACTCAGGACTCTGTTTCTGGCTGTGAAGAAGGCGCCGACCCTGGGCAGCGAGTGTACGCCTGGACAGGTAATTATTCAGCCAGCGGCCGCCGGCGATACATTCGTTCCGTTCCAGCCTCATCCCTACCCATCCCAACGCATCCCGGCCCGAGGAACTCGCGTCATGGGCGCCGCTGGAATGCGCCGAAGGATTTCTTCTATAAGTGGCGCTGATCATTCGGTAACAACGGTGACACGATACTAGCATATACTCACTTTCAGTTCTGCAACATCGTGTGGGAAGAAAGTAAAGACGGACATCTTTGATTGTTTTGCATTTTCTTTAGTTACCAAGAAGTTATGTAAGAACAGCAACTGTTAACAGGTTACTGCTGTTTGTATGCACCAGGCGCTTTAAGCTAATTTCAGCAAATGCAAACGACACACACACACGCACACACATACACACACACACACACTCCTACTGAAGTACGTTGTGGCAAGCATGTGACCTACAGACCACAGAGTCGCTAACAGTTATGGACAATATGTATTCACAAATAAAGTATCTCACCAGAAGTATGAAACTTTCAACGATCAACGCCCTTGAAATATCGTATATAAACTTAGGAAGAAATTGGTTTGGCTGTGAAAAACAGACATAACAGTAGATAAGTGCAACTATGCCACACAATATCGAGGGTGTCCATAGGGCCTGGCATACAGCTGTGGTCAAGTTCTCATGATGGTGTTTGCTTTTTCCTTCGCTCCTCCGGCAATAATTTATACAGTGTTTCAAAGTCTTTGTGACGAACCTTTAATGGTGATAGAACACATCGTGGGGAACAACTTTTGTTAGAGATAAAATGTTCACTGAAGCTTTCCAGGGACTATAGGCATCTTTTATAATTCATTTATGCCCCTGAGAGGCAGTTGAGTGTAGGCACTCTGTGTTCATATGCAATGTGTGAGTAGTAGGGTAAAGACAGAATCAGCAGTTTGTTAATGCATGTTGCATACATACATAAATACATACATACAATCAGAGGCAAACCTATTGTTATTCTAAGTGATTTATTAAGCCCCCTCCTCTTGATTTATGACCCTCTGGGGATAATGAGTACTTCTGAGAAATCTCACACCCCTCCCCTCCCCTCTCCTTGACTTGTGACCCCCTCAGGATCTGAGAAACCCCCAACCCTCCCCATCCCCTTCACTTACTGTGCTGCTTCTTCCACCTCTCCCCCTCTGGGAAATCGCCCAGCCTTCCTTTCCCCCTAACCCCTAAGAAAGAAAATTCCCAGGAAAATCAGTATGTGCAGAGTTGTTGGTGCGGAATTTGCAAGTATTACCCTGTCCACCCTAATTCCGTAATTACACTGCTGCAGATTGGAGGTTTTGTCTTGACGTAAAATGTGTGCTAACATTGATTTGCAAGGTTCGACTGAGCTAGTGCACAATGCCACAACCAGAGGTTGGCCCAACCCCCATGCCTCCTCTCCTCCCTCCCCATCCCTCCCAGAAAAAATTCGCGGGAAAAATCGCTCAGTTGTGCTGGGCTGGTGGATTGGAAGATACAACGACTGGAAATTCAACTACACTGCAGAGGGCATAATACCGCATTGTTTATTTATGAAATTTAATTTGCATACAAATTTGCAGACGTTGGATCTCTCTATTTGGTGGGAACAGCTGATCATTCTCTGCTATTTAATTTTGGAAGATGCAGGTCTTGTAAAATACACACATCAAAAAAAGTTTTGCATCGCCCCAGTTCCCAGAACTCCTGAAGATAGACGTTGACTGTTGATATTGTAACAAAAACACAGTCCCTTTGACTGTTCAGAGATGTCATTAAACCCGCCCAATGATGTAAACAACCATGAATGAGCAGCGCCTATTAGACGGAGGGGGGTCTGACATACCATCAGTTCCAGTCATTCTATTAGGAAGGAGGCACATGGCTCGTGTTGTCTGTAGTTCAACCATGCCCAGATGGTCAGTACCGCTGTTCGATCGCGTCCGCATTGTTTCTTTGTGCCAGGAAGGGCTCGCAACAAGGGAAGTGTCCAGGCGTCTCGGAGTGAACCAAAGCGATGTTGTTCGGACATAGAGGATGTTGTGTTGGCAGAAGAGCCAACACCGTGTTACGAATGGAGGCCGAAATGCACGCGTTTTAGCTCACGCAGGCTGGCGTGAGGAAGGAAGGACTATACTGATGTGAGGTCTGGAACATGACAAGGAATTAGATTTCAGAAAGCGGACGTAATTAGTTAGATACTTAACTTTAATCCATTACTGAATATGGCACCTTGCTAGGTCGTAGCAAATGACGTAGCTGAAGGCTATGCTAAACTGTCGTCTCTGCAAATGAGAGCATATGTAGTCAGTGAACCATCGCTAGCAAAAGTCGGCTGTACAACTGGACCGAGTGCTAGGGAGTCTCTCTAGACCTGCCGTGTGGCGGCGCTCGGTCTGCTATCACTGATAGTGGCGACACGGGGGTCCGGCGTACACTAACGGACCGCGGCCGATTTAAAGGCTACCACTAGCAAGTGTGGTGCCTGGCGGTGACACCATAGAGGACATAGAGAGAGACAGGAACTGTCGATGACATGCCTCGCTTAGGTCGCCCAAGGGCTACTACTGCAGTGTATGACCTCTACCTACGGATTATGGCTCGGAAGAACCCTGACAGCAAAGCCGCCATGCTGAATAATGCTTTTCGTTCAGCCACAGGAGTCGTGTTCGACTCAAACTATGCACAATAGGCTCCATGATGTGTAACTTCAAACCACGACACCATGCAGCGCGGTACAGATGGGCCCAACAACATGCCGAATGGACCACTCAGGATTGGCATCACGTTCACTTCACTGGTGAGTGTCACATATGCCATCAACCAGACAATAGTCAGAGACGTGTTTGGAGGCGACCCAGTCAAGCTGACCGTCTTAAACACACTGTCCAGCGAGTGCAGCAAGGTGAAAGTTCCCTGCTGTTTTGGGGTGGCATTATGTGGAGCTGACGCACGCCGCTGGAGGTCATGGAAGGTGCCGTAATGGCTGTACGATACGTGAATGCCATCCTCCGACCGATAGTGCAACCATATTGGCAAGCCATTCGTCCTCATGGACGACAATTCACGCCTACATCGTGCACATCTTGTGAATGACTTCCTTCAGGTTAACGAAATCGCTAGACTAGAGTGGCCAGCATGTTCTCCAGATTTGAACCCTATCGAACATGCCTGGGCTAGATTGAAAAGGGCTGTTTGTGGGCGACGTGACCTACGAACCACTCTGAGGGATCTATTCCGAAGCGCCGTTGAGGAGTGGGACAATTTGGACGAACAGTGCCTTGATGAACTTTTGGATAGTATGCCACGACAGATACAGGCATGCATCAATGCAAGAGGACGTGCTACTGGGTATTAAAAGTGCCTGTGTGTACAGCAATCTGGACCACCACCTCTGAAGGTCTCACTGTGTGGTGGTACAACATGCAATGTGTGGTTTTGATGAGCAATAAAAACTGCAGAAATGAAGTTTAGGTTGATCTCTATTTGAATTTTCTGTACAGGTTCTGGAACTCTTGGGACCGAGGTGATGTAAAACTTTTTTTTATGTGTGCACATCGAAAAGAGGGCTTCCTTCAAAATCTGATACGACTCACTTCCTGTTTTGATCTTAAACACGCACCTTCCACACAACTTCAGTGGAAGCAGCTGCTTATGTGCTCACTACACTGTGCAGATACTGAGATGGTTCACAGTACCCCAAACAGGGGACGCTGGTAGAAGCAGTTTCCCTCCCTCCATCACCTCCTCCCCTTCCCCATGCCCCTCTGGTTAATTGCTGTTGGACTAAGCATCAGGTATTGATACCTGGGAAAATCGTCTCTCTCTCTCTCTCGCTCTCTCTCTCTCCCCTTCTCCCCTCAAGTGGCTACTTTCTGTTCAGCAGGCATATGGTACGCGCCACCGGAAACCACACTAACCATTCTTTTGTCCTAAAAAAAAGGTAGCAGATACCTGGTAAATCCCCAAAATCTGTGAATATCGTGCAAATAGTGCATTTACTTTACCCTATTCAATCAAATTCACTGACTAATTAATTAAATTGATGCACTGTGGGTGGGACCGTTCTTCCATGCTTCATATTCTTGTACGCTAGGACTGGCATATTTGATAGGAAATTTGGTGAGCTAACCGCGATTCGACCCCGCAATTGCCTGGAATCAAATTCCTACTCTTCCCCTCTTCTGGATTTTCCTTGCGTCCTGTTAGTGGATACTGGCACAGTTTGGTTATTTACTGGGAAATAGATTGTGTTGAAGGTAGCCGAAAATGGTAATGAGAAATTCAAATTTCAGCTAATTTGCACTATGTCCTTCAACAGTTTGCAGGAGACAGTGGAGGGGTTTGACTGGAGTATTCTAACAGTACCAGTATTGGAAACGATAAATTGATCAATCGGAAATTTAACGTCATGATTGGAAGCAGTGCTGTGTAAGATGATAGCTGTAATTTCAGATTTCGGCGGGAATTTATGCTGTCACGTTTGTGTAATTCCAGACCACCTACGGGTCTGCTAACTGTATTTTTTGAAGCACTATAGAATTTCCAAGTTCTCTCTGCTACTCCAGGTAGAAGTAGGAGAGGAAAGGATCTGCCACTTGATAGAATAGTAACAACAGATCCACCTTCATTTAAACAAATACCACTCCATCTTTCCACTGCAAGACAGATCACAGGGATGTATTAAGAAGAACTTGAATGCCACACACAGCAGCCGTCACCACATGGACAGGCCACTTTAGAAACACATACACTTTAACCACAATCCGTTCCGTAATAGCTGTCACAGATGTTGGAGGCACGGAAACATCTGTAGGTCACTGCCGCACATTGGTTACGCCGGCAGCTGCACACTCATCTCCCAGCATCCACACGCCGGCCGTTCCGGGCGCTCAGGCGTTGAGAGACTGTTACCGTGACTGCTAAGGAATCAGCCGATAAATTTACATGGGGGGGGGGGGGGGATAATCGTCCATTGCAAACACCCGCCATAACTTTTCAAATTTCCGCGTAAAAATAGGAGAATAGGTGCAACACACTTGATCCTGAAGGCTGTCCATCACGTACTGAGTGTTAGTTCGCTATTCACCTGCTCAGAGGGCGAAACGATTACATCAACTGCACCGTTGTACCCCATCTGTCCGGTTCGGGAGGCTCGGCGGTGGCTCGCGCCTTAAGCCAGAAATGTCCATTCGTATGGCCACTGGCTAACTCTGCCACGCGACCGGACACCAAGCACAGTCGTCCTAGCAAACCAGCCGCATATTTATCAGTGTAATTAAAATATTATGAATGGAGCGCCAGTCTGGTGACATTCGATAATGAGCGAAATATCAGAAGTACCTCCTCCTGACGACTGTGGCTCTGGAAATATGAGTTTCCCACGTACATCTGTACACTCCTTACGACTGGCCATATTTTTTCCACATAAAATCTTTCACACTCCTTACGGCTATCGATGTGTCGAAGTCGCAATTTTCCACATCTAACGTATGCCTCCCTTACGACCAGACGTAGCCCCACCCACATGATTTTCTTTGCACATGTCAGAACACTGACCACAGTAACTTTACTCTCCAGCAAATACATATTTCAGACAAGCAGTGCAGTTATTATTGGTATGTCTATAGTGTCTGAGAAAATTACATCCACAATCACACCGGCTAGGTGTCTTGATTCTCCTCAGCTCTAGGAAATTATATGATGGTTGGTTGGTTGGTTTTGGGGAAGGAGACCAGACAGCGTGGTCATCGGTCTCATCGGATTAGGGAAGGATGGGGAAGGAAGTCGGCCGTGCCCTTTCAGAGGAACCATCCCGGCATTTGCCTGGAGCGATTTAGGGAAATCACGGAAAACCTAAATCAGGATGGCCGGACGCGGGATTGAACCGTCGTCCTCCCGAATGCGAGTCCAGTGTCTAACCACTGCGCCACCCCGCTCGGTAAATTATATGACATTTAAGTCTTACAGCCAATCGGTTTCGAAAGTAGACGGCAGGTATTTTCAGTCAGCACTTCCAGAAGTTACTGCATCCCTCCAAGACTCTGCCAAACAGTTGTTGTAAAGCACAGGCCTCCGGCATTACGGGATAATCAACAGAGCTCCCTCAGATGAGAGGGTTGTAAGGACATCACTGATATGGGTTGGTGTACTGTAATAAACAACACAGTCGACAGTCTGACAAACAACATTTGAGGATCTGCTTAGAAGAGCTGACGAGAGGGCGTCCTGTGTTTCCATAATGTTACAGCCCTGCCCTGTTTGTACACTACAGCAGATCCTGTTGAACCCTCGAATTGTTATACTGTGCAGCTGTTTACGATATGAATCTGTAACCCCTTTCGTTGGGTATACACGTCAATGCGTCGAAATGGCAGTTCCCCCACATCCCTCTATGGCTAGACATACGTAATTTTTTACAGGAATAGTAATCTGGTCACTTTCCGCACACATCTCGTGGTATGTGGGAACACCAACCACAATAAATTTACGTTCCAACAGCATAGTATTCCCGACAAGTACCGTGATTATCATTTATAGGTGTACAGCATCCGAAAAATTATGGTATGTTCACACTATCACCGGCTGGAAATCGCTTCGCAACGGCCTACCATAGCTTCCCAGTAGCAAAACCCTCCCACCAGATCGTCGTTATCACATATTCCTCGAGGAATAAAGGACACAATTACAATTAAAGAGCCCTCGCGTCTTTTATTTATGTTAAGTGCGTTCTTGCACGGTAGTCGGCGTTTGCAATGCCGCAATCTCTTCCGGGATAGGAGGCCTGCCTCTTCCAGGTGCCACACCAAGCCCCCATGTTTTCGAATCTCATTATCATCTTCTTTAAACGTTTTGATGACTTCGAGTCTCTTTTCAAACTACTTAGGGGAATTTGGCCAGATAATATTCCCGTAAGTTGTTTGGAAATTGTATACGCCAGGAGAAACTCAGGTCTCAAGTCGAGTCTCTTCTTAGACCTTTCAGTCAACGATACTCTCTAAATGCAGCAGCGCTACAATTGCTCCCGTTCACTTAAGTTTCAAAGACAGCGCATCGTCTCTCTTCTCGATAGCCATGCTGTCCACTCACTTTGTAGCTTATCAAATGGCAGCGTGGATGTGCACACAGGGTACAACCCAGATTTGCACCTGGTGGCCAGAGTTGGAACTAATCTGTTTTCCAGCATAAACAGGGTCCGCATTAACGCATCTGCCATAACATAATTACAGGCCACACTTGACCACTGTGAGTAGCTGCATTTTAATTACAACTACCCGATACTATGAATTTTATTCTACACACATCAAAAAAAGTTTTGCATCATCCCGGTTCCCAGAACTTTTGAAGATAGACGTTGATTGTGGATGTTGTATCACAGACATAGTCTCTTTGACTGTTCAGAGATGTCACTAACCCGCCTAAAGATGTAAACAACTGTGCATGGGCAGCGCCTATTAGAAGGAGGGGGTCCGACAGCCGATCAGTTCCAGTCATTCCAACAGGAAGGAGATACACGGCTTTCGTTGTCTGTAGTTCAACCATACCTAGGCGGTCAATACCGCGGTTCGATCGCGTTCGCGTTGCTCTCAACAAGGGAAGTGTCCAGGCGTCTCGGAGCGAACCAAAGCGATGTTGTTCGGACGTGGAGGAGATACAGAGAGACAGGAACTGTCGATGACATGCCTCACTCAGGCCGCCCAAGGGCTACTGCTGCAGTGGATGACCGCTACCTACTGATTATGGCTCGGAGGAGCCCTGACAGCAATGTCACCATGTTGAATAATGCTTTTTTATGCAGCCACATAACGTCGTGTTACGACTCAAATTGTGCGCAATAGGCAGCATGATGCGCAACTTCCGACGTGCATGGCGAGGTCCATGTTTGCAACGACGACACCATGCAGCGGGTACAGATGAGCCCAGTAACATGCCGAATGAACCGCTCAGGATTGGCGTCACGTTCCCTTCACTGATGAGTATCGCATATGCCTTCAACCAGACAATCTTCGGAAACATGTTTGGAGACAACCCCGTCAGCCTGAACGCCTTAAACACACTGTCCAGAGGGTGTAGCAACGTGGAGGTTCCCTGCTATTTTGGGGTGGCATTATGTGGGGCCGGCGTACATCGCAGGTTGTCATGGGAGGCGTCGTAACGGCTGTACGATACGTGAATGCCATCCTCCGACTGATAGTGCAACCATATCTTCAGCACTTTGGCGAGGCATTCGTCTTCATGGACGACTATTCGCGCCCCCATCGTGCACATCTTGTGAATGACTTCCTTCAGGATAATGACATAAAAAAATGGCTCTGAGCACTATGGACTTAACATCTGACGTCATCAGTCCCCTAGAACTTAGAACTACTTAAACCTAACTAACCTAAGGACATCACACACGTCCATGCCCGAGGCAGGATTCGAACCTGCGATCCTAGCGGTCGCGCGGTTTCAGAGATAATGAAATCGCTCGACTAGAGTGGCCAGCATGTTCTTCAGACTTGAACCCTATCGAACATGCTTGGGATTGATTGAAAATGGATGTTTATGGACGACGTGACCCACCAACCACTCTGAGGGATCTACGCCGAATCGCCGTTAAGGAGTGGGACAATCTGGACCAACAGTGCCTTGATGAACTTGTGGATAGTATGCCACGATGAATACCTAGATGCATCAGTGGAAGAGGACGTGCTACTTGGTATTACAGGTACGGGAGTGTACAGCAATCTGGGCCACCCCCTCTGAAGGTCTCGCTGTATGGTGATACAACGTGGAATGTGTGGTTCTCAGGAGCAATAAAAAAGGCGGAAATGATTTTTATGTTGTCTATTCCAATTTTCTGTACAGGTTCCGGAAATAACGAAACCGAGGTGATGCAAAACTTTTTTCGATGTTTGTATTTAGTCTGTATCGCTACGTCCGAAAATATTTGCTATCCCTCCTATAGCAGCTTGTATACAGAGAGCGGCTTCTACAATGTTTCACAAGCCGAACCACGAGCCACTCTGCCTACGAGCTGGTCTGTATGTTGCAGCATATAAAAAAAATCTTTTCCTTGAGAAAAAATACAAAAATTTGGGAATGTAGACTCCCCGGCGTATACTACTGATGGAAAACTCTCAGGTTTCCAGGCGGTCGGCAGCGATAAGATACCGCGACATTTTGACATGTGCCATACCTATCATCTTCTGGCGACGATGACGACATTTCGTCTAAACATTGCGATATCTTAATGCTGGCACTCCACTGGAAATACGAGAGCTTTTAATCATGTGGAAATTTGTGATGAATTTCTCGCTCCATCTGATGATGGTTCTAAGCCCGAAACCAGTTTCGGAAAAGTAATTCAAAACTAGTGATGTTGGTTGCAGTTACGAATTAGAAAACTGGTACTGAACACTAACTCACTTTTCATTACGTTCTCGTAACTTAAGAGAGGGGCAGTGTAGTTTACTACGGGTATTAATCTTCCCTCTCCGAGATAGGTGTTCAGCACTAACCTGCTACTACAGGTAACAATCTTTTCATTTGCCTCGCAGTGAGCGAGACAAGCGTCGTAATAAATTTCTGAACACGAACAGCTAAATATGAGCTAGAGCAGGCGGCATTTCGGTGCTCGACATTGTATGCAAAGCAGCAGTTAATTGTCCAACAGCAGGGGGGCAGGTCTCCCTGGCGCCGGCTCTTACTCTTCCGCCTGCGCCTCCCGCCGAGAAGCCTACCGAAACGAGAAAGAGCCCACTAAAAACTGCACTTGAGCCGCAACTTACACATTACGTGTAACTGTGCGTTGTCATCCCCATGTATAATTTCCAACTGCACTCAGAAATACGGTATACGTGACTCAAAGTAAGTATACGATGTTTTAGTTGTGCTTGTCACCGTATGATGGGAGTCGGTGAGTTCCTAAGTAAGAGAAAGTCACGTGTCACGTGTGAGGCAATCGGCAGCACATAGGTGTCTGATCACCTAGCCTTTACGCCACCTCCACGAAATCTCCAACATACAGTACTTGATCACACTGTCCCCTTGTAGCTGCCACTGTGGAATACCGTAAGGTAGATGGCATCACGGTCCTGTTCTTTCGACTGCGTAATAGCAAACAACAGTCATCATTGTGGATCATAGAATGAAGGCTTTCACGACCGGGTGACATTGCTGCTAGTGAACCTTTCGGGGTATAAGTCGTGGTCCACGAAACTCTTCTGTTCCTAACGTTTCATCCACAACTGCGCTGGACATCTCCAGAAGAGTAGCTCCTCCATTGAGTCTTGCCGTCTCGAATCGGCTAGTCTCAATGGAGGAGCAATGCCTGATGGCATTAAAGTACTCCCTTGACAGGTAGACGTAAACGGCCTTGCCGCAGTGGTAACACCGGTTCCCGTCAGATCACCGTAGTTAAGCGCTGTCGGGTTGGGCTAGCACTTCGATGGGTGACCATCCAGTCTACCAAGCGCTGTTGGTTAGCGGGATGCAGTCAGCCAATCTGAAGCGAAACTGAGGAGCTACTTGATTGAGAAGTAGCGGCTGCGGTCTCGTAAACTGACATACAGCCTGGAGAACTGTGTGCTGACCACATGCCCGTCCATATCCGCATCTATTGACGCCTTGGATTGAGGATGACACGTAAGTCGGTCGCTACCCTTGGGCCTTCATGGCTTGCTCGGGCGGAGTTTAGTTTTGGCAGGTGGAAAATGACTGATCAAACATACATCGGGTACTATCTTCTTGTGCCCCGCTTTCCAAACAGAACGAATATACGCCTTCCAACAACATATGCCAGTGTTTACGCAGAGACAGTGATCATCATGCAAGCGGTCCACTTCGGCAAGCCGCTGCTGCTATACTCACTGAGTGTAGTACTCAAGAGCAATACGGGGAGGCAATAACGTTAATCTTACGAGCACAATGCAGAAGGTGTTTGAGCTGCGGCGTTATAGAACTTTGGAGAAATTTCGCTGGACACCATTGCACCACGGCATCCAGCCTTACAAAGGACACAACGCACGACGAGCACAGAAAGACTATGGCATGAGGGCCGACAGTGCTAAAATATGTAACTTAACCAGCACATACAACTATAATGTTGGGTTGATATCGGCTGACAATAAATTACACTCCTGGAAATTGAAATAAGAACACCGTGAATTCATTGTCCCAGGAAGGGGAAACTTTATTGACACATTCCTGGGGTCAGATACATCACATGATCACACTGACAGAACCACAGGCACATAGACACAGGCAACAGAGCATGCACAATGTCGGCACTAGTACAGTGTATATCCACCTTTCGCAGCAATGCAGGCTGCTATTCTCCCATGGAGACGATCGTAGAGATGCTGGATGTAGTCCTGTGGAACGGCTTGCCATGCCATTTCCACCTGGCGCCTCAGTTGGACCAGCGTTCGTGCTGGACGTGCAGACCGCGTGAGACGCCGCTTCATCCAGTCCCAAACACGCTCAATGGGGGACAGATCCGGAGATCTTGCTGGCCAGGGTAGTTGACTTACACCTTCTAGAGCACGTTGGGTGGCACGGGATACATGTGGACGTGCATTGTCCTGTTGGAACAGCAAGTTCCCTTGCCGGTCTAGGAATGGTAGAACGATGGGTTCGATGACGGTTTGGATGTACCGTGCACTATTCAGTGTCCCCTCGACGATCACCAGTGGTGTACGGCCAGTGTAGGAGATCGCTCCCCACACCATGATGCCGGGTGTTGGCCCTGTGTGCCTCGGTCGTATGCAGTCCTGATTGTGGCGCTCACCTGCACGGCGCCAAACACGCATACGACCATCATTGGCACCAAGGCAGAAGCGACTCTCATCGCTGAAGACGACACGTCTCCATTCGTCCCTCCATTCACGCCTGTCGCGACACCACTGGAGGCGGGCTGCACGATGTTGGGGCGTGAGCGGAAGACGGCCTAACGGTGTGCGGGACCGTAGCCCAGCTTCATGGAGACGGTTGCGAATGGTCCTCGCCGATACCCCAGGAGCAACAGTGTCCCTAATTTGCTGGGAAGTGGCGGTGCGGTCCCCTACGGCACTGCGTAGGATCCTACGGTCTTGGCGTGCATCCGTGCGTCGCTGCGGTCCGGTCCCAGGTCGACGGGCACGTGCACCTTCCGCCGACCACTGGCGACAACATCGATGTACTGTGGAGACCTCACGCCCCACGTGTTGAGCAATTCGGCGGTACGTCCACCCGGCCTCCCGCATGCCCACTATACGCCCTCGCTCAAAGTCCGTCAACTGCACATACGGTTCACGTCCACGCTGTCGCGGCATGCTACCAGTGTTAAAGACTGCGATGGAGCTCCGTATGCCACGGCAAACTGGCTGACACTGACGGCGGCGGTGCACAAATGCTGCGCAGCTAGCGCCATTCGACGGCCAACACCGCGGTTCCTGGTGTGTCCGCTGTGCCGTGCGTGTGATCATTGCTTGTACAGCCCTCTCGCAGTGTCCGGAGCAAGTATGGTGGGTCTGACACACCGGTGTCAATGTGTTCTTTTTTCCATTTCCAGGAGTGTATATTGTTGTTGCGATTAGTGGTCAATAACCTTCCTACGTCTTTGGGGGCACAGCACCACGTACTTGGACCTTATTATCTATATGTAACGTTTTTAACGTTTTCTTTATGTTATTAAAATGGCTCATTACATCGTGTTTTTTTTCCATGTGCACTGATTTACAACTTTTTAATTTTATCATTTTATGTGATTTACTGTCATAGTATACATGACACGGCGCCACCACGTTTACCCTGTTGCCACCGAGTGGCAGTTTTGTCTTCCTACCCCAGTGTTATGGAAACTCGCTTACTAGTCTATCATCTCATGTCACGCACACAAATGGTGGAATGGACTGTGTTTGCACTTTTATTTAATGTTGTTTAGTTATTAGTATCTCAAAAAATATCGTAACATATTTTTGTATACCAGTTCGTTTGTTATATTACTAGTTTAGATTTCTGAAGATGGAAGTAATTCCGAAACGCATCACGCATACTTTGCGATAAATAAAGTAGTTCTTCGCCTGCCGTATGACTTTTAATGCGTCCTACAGATCTACCATATTTACTAGATTGGTAGCTACCGTCCTAAGTGACTTCGTCACACTTTCGTTTATAACTGTATATCTATTCTCACAGAGAGATCCTATACCGTCTCATGCAATAGCAAGCGCCATTTTTGTATCTATATATTGCTTAATCTTTAACTCATGATAGACATCGCATAATTCAAGGATGATATAACTGTTTCATTTCAGAACAAACTAATGACCTTTTTCCCATATTAATCTAAAATACGGCTTTTATTGCCATTACCATAAACTTTTGTACTATGTGCATTGTATGCACTTAAAAACATCCAATTCTGCTTGAGGAACTGAATTAGGCGTGACGCAGTACAGTTATTAGGTAACAGTTCAAAAGGAAATATAACGAAACAATTCATTCATCACTTAAGCACATTTCTTTGAATTAACTCTTAAACATTAAGCGTTTACATTGTTCCAAAACAAAAAGGAACCCGGCATGTGTACGTACAGAACAGTACCGATGCCTTACAACAGCGGCTCGATGTGGCGACCACCAACGTTGTTACAGCCATTGTACCTACGAATAATATTCTGTACACACTCTCCATCCCACATGGTATCTCTTCAATTTCTGGTGCAGCGGCCAGAATTCGTGCCAGCAAATCTTCCTCTGTCTCTACAGGAGTCTCATAAAGTAAACTATGCTTACGACCACACAAGAAGTAGACCATAGGACGTAGGACACGTCATCCTATTGCGTACAAGCACAAGCAACTCTGAGACTTATCGGAATGTAAACTGTGGTAGAACGGAAACGTATGTTTCCGGACATGGGTTCCTATTCAAAATATTGTGTACTGACTACCCTCTCCAAGTCCTAAAAGTTTGTAACGGGAATTTCCGAACACCCTGCCTACAACTGACACAATTTTAAAAGCGGAATGTACACATGACGTAAGCGGACACCAGCGCCGCTGGTCTTCTTGTGAGAGGTTTGAGTAGCACTGACCTGCTCGTGTAACTTAACGCGCAGTACGCTACCTTTCGAGATACGAAATCAGCTACACCTGAATCGAATCTGCGAGTTGGTCTGGTTTACCGGATAACCTTAGTGTGGTTTTTTAGACGTTTTTCCATGTCCGTGTAGGCAAATGCAGGCTCGTCCGCAATCTCCGTCTCAGGAAATACGATACGCATACAGTTAAAATGCGGTAACACAAAACACAAAGACCGAGCGAGGTGGCGCAGTGGTTAGCATACTGGACTCGCTTTCGGGACGACGACGGTTCAAACTCGCGTCCGGCCATCCTGATTTAGATTTTCCTTGATTGCACGAAATCACTTCAGGCAAATACCGGGATGGTTCCTTTGGCAGGGCACGGCCGACTTCCTTCCCCGTCCTTTCCTAAGACGATGGAACCAAGGCCACCGTGTTTGGTGCCTTCCCCCAATCAACCAAATAACAGAACAAAGTTCACACGATTCATCGACAGATGGTGCCACACACTAACCTTCTTTCACCCCGCCCGGTTAGCCGTTCGGTCTAAAACACTACTTTCCGGACGGGAAGGTGTGTCAGTCCCCGGCACGAATCCGCCCGGCGGATTGGTGTCGAGGTCCGGTGTGCCGGCCAGTCTGTGGACGATTTTTAAGGCGGTTTTCCATCTGCCTCGGCGAATACGGGCTGGTTCCCGTTATTCCGCCTATGTTACACTATGTCGGCGATTACTCCGCAAGCACTTTCTCCACTTACGCGTACACCATAATTACTCTACCTCGCAAACATTGGGGTTATCCTCGTCTCATGTGAGTCGTTCCCGGGAGGGGGGGAGGGGGGGGAGGGGGTTCACTGGGGGCCGACCAGCACAATAACCCTGGGTTCGGTGTGGGACGGCGGTGGGGTTGGTAGACTGCTGTAGCCTGTTGTAGGGTTGTGAACCACTGAGGGCTACTGCCGGGACGAAGCCTCTCCGTCGTTTCTAGGTCCCCAGTTCCATACAATACCACCTTCCTTCGGTTAACTGACGTCTGCGGTAACGGGAAGTGTATCCGACTACTAAGTTAAAATAAAAAAAAATCTTACCTGGTCGTGAAAACAGCAGACCACATAGGATGTGTTGAAAGCGAGGAAAGATACAAAGGTTTAAATAGCAGTCTTGTGTTAACAACATGCTCAATTGTCATGTCAGTGCTATTGTTTTTCAGTAGTAATTGCTGTATTTGCAATTTTTCTCTGATTTATGGAAACCAGTGCTATTATTAATTAAGAGGTTACTGTTACTAAATAACTATCGGGCCTTCAAAATGACATGTAGAAAGCTTCTATTTTTCGAAAGCGCACTATTATTTCCGAGCGAGAAAATAAAAAGCAGTTTATCTGCTTGGCGTAGTTATCTACTTCTCCATCTATATTCGGCAAGTGACAGTGCGGTGTGTGGCGGAGAATATCTCGTGTACCACTGTCCATTCTCCCGTTTCCTGTGCCAGTTGCGAAAAGTTCGTGGGAAGAACGACTGTTAGTAAGACTTTCAGTGGGCTCGAAACCCTCTGCTCTCTGATTTTATGTTTACGATCCTTTCGCGAGATATACGTAGGGGGAATCAGGGTCGTACGCTGTCTGAGCTTTGACAGTGAAGCACACTGATAAAGTACGGATCTCGTGCAGCGTCTATCACTGTAGCATCTCCGTGATGCTTTCGTGCTTACTACACGGACCTGTAACGAAACGCGCTGCTCTTCTTTGTATCTTCTATATTTCCTCTAGCAACATTCAAGTATTGGTCGAACGAGGGATTTGTAAGCTACCTCCTTTGTTGACGACTACATTTCCGAAGGATTCTTCCAATGGATCTGGCACCTTACTTGCGATTAGTGTTATTTCGTCGTTCCACTTTAAATAGCTCCGTAAGCACACTCCTAGATACTTTATGGAAGTAACTGCTTCCAGTGATTGTTCTGCAACCGTGTCATTATACAATACTGGATCTGTATGTATACGTAGTGCGCTGGATTTGCTTATTTTGAGGGTAAATTGCAGCTTCCTGCACCTATAGTTTAATCGTTGCGATGGGAGCTTCGTTGTTATTATCTGCCCCTTATCGATAGTTGGAAGAGTTTTCGTTACGTTGTTTACTATTTCCCCATTTTTTCCTTCTTTGGGAATCACAGTCATAATGTACTTTTTGAATGAAATTGCCACCATTTCACTGAAAGTTTCTTATTATTCAATTGTTTTTATACTATCGCGGTTTCTGCTTTATAGCCGTTATCAAGTGCAAAATTGAAAACTGTAAAAAGCCATTAAATATCCGGCATGTCTAAATGACATGTCCTCGTCGAAATATTTCAACTCATATGTGGTCATACATACCAGTCGTCGCATTATAAGATCTGAGTGCGAGCAGACACACGTTACCGCACGTGCTGTGCTAATGATGGACAAAACACTGCCACCAACGATGACATGTCATTCAGAAATGTAAGATATGCAATAGCTTTTTTTAGTTTCCAACTCTGCACTTGATAATGGCTATAAAGACGAAATCGCAATAGTGTGAAACAAATCAATGATAAAAACCTTACAATCAAATAGCGGCAGTTTCATTCGACAATTGTTTTCCTGTTGGTCATGATATGGTGTGGTACATGCCGGAGGTGTTTTCTCTCGACGACGGCAGTACGTTCTTCAGCGTCTCTATAGCATCTCGAAAGAGGGCATCGTATTCCGGGTACTGCTTGATATACTCGTGTCCATAGCGTTATGTTTTGTAGAGCAACGAGCCTCCCGATTATACAAACGATATATACAATACAGCTCAGTAATCGCACCAAGGCTTTCTAACAGTGTTATTGAAGCTAGGTGTACCCTTAGGCCATAGTGTCTGTTCAAATAGGAGGAGTGTCCTTGATAGAACACTGTTTGTTTGCAGCATTCTCACCCTAACTTCAGTTTTAAAGATGAGACTCTCCTCTGTCATCATCCGTTCTTCTGCAAAAACGCCTTAATAACAGTCATTTTCCAGACGTCATTTTCCAGACGAGAAGAAGGCAGGAAATGAACTCTGAGCCATTGTCTTTTTTTATGTAGCTTTTAAAGTCACATTTATCGCGATATGGCAGGAATGTGACAGTTTTTGTCATTCTGACAACAGTTGCGGAAGAACAGTGTTGTGATCTTGCTTTAAACATCATCCGTTCACGATGTCCTTCAAAAGCAGTAAATTTAAAGTCTATCTGGTTGTTTCACCGCTTGATCAAGCAAATAAAGGCGATAGAAAGAGCGTATGTTACCGCTGGTCAAGAGCGGTATGAATATATTCGGATGCAGTGCATAATTTCATTTGCTGAAGCAAGAGCGTATCCAGGTTCTGATATGGGGCGCGGGGAGGGCGAGGGGGGAGGAGATAATGTTGGTTTCGTGGTGAATAACGAAATAGTTTTGAGATTTCACGACAAATGGCTCTGAGTGCACTGGTACTAATCACCATCCTGGCCATATTCTTGCATTTTTTTCAAAACGATACTGAATTGATACGTCTGTTTTTTACCGGGCTAATGTAAGAGTTCGGTTTGTGAAGAAAAAAAAAAAAATGTTGTCCGTAGAGGGGAGGTGAGGAGTGGAGGGTGACGGGGGGGGGGGGGGGCAGCTGCCCTTCTCTGGCCCTCACTGGTTACGTCCTTACGTGAAAGACATGTCAAGGTACGCACAGGCATATATAAAATTTAATAATATAATAATAACATACAATACGTAATTATATATATATAAAAAATTTCAATAATAACTAAAACGTCTGTGGCTGATTAAGCAAAGTTGGAAATTAATTAGTACCTGGTCTTGAAACTCACCTACATCAATACGCCTCAAGTCATCTTAATGTGTGTGGTGGAGAGTACTTCATGCACTATTATCATACCCCCACCCTCCCCCTCTTTTCTGTTCCATTCGTGAACGGTGCGTGAGAAAATCTGGAGGCAACTTGCGCGACCGCTTTTTCAGACGATTCTCATCGACTTGAAAGAAATTTGAGACAGACGTTTATCGTTGGAAAAAAAAGCCTATTTCGTCTTGTAGCTGGAAAAAAAAGCCTATTTCGTCTTGTTGCTCGGGAATCCACAGTTCTTGAGGAAATCGACGTAGTTTCGTGTGCCACCTGTCACAATGATTATAACCAATTGTAGTGAGCGAGGCTGGTGAGGTGGGAACCCTAATACTCCGCATTTGGGGGCCTTCTGATTTTAAATCTCATTCCCTTAATCAGATGAAGTAGTGAATATCTATAATGTTGATATTTTTATTTACTTAATAGTTAATACTGAATCGAAAATAGACTTATTTACCACTATGAGACTGGAAAGAGGAAAGGGCGAGGCGACAGTGGTCCACAGAGTACCCTCCGCCACACACCGTGAGGTGGCTTGTGCGAGGTGTATGGAGGTACATGCAGAATTGCTGTAACTTGCTGACGATTGTGGTAATAACCCTAAATTTTTATGACTGCATAGAAATTAATCAGTTTTTATAGCGACACTCGTAGACAAAAGCCGCAGTGTCGCAACTGGACCCGCATTCGGGAGAACGGCCGCTCAAATCACCTTCCGACCATCCACATTCACATTTTTCTAAATTTATTTATGTACGCATTCGTTTCATCTGCCAATATTAGTCTTCAAGCCCTGTCTCGTATCTAATCAGACATTCTTCGTGAGTCAAAATTACAATTTCTATAGCGCATGAGCAGTATACAGGGTGTATCAGAAAGGATCATCCGATTTGGCACGTCTATATTTCTGAAACTAATAAACATATACAGTGAATTTTGTTTTTCTAAGAACGTCATACTTAAAAGTTTCTTTTTTCATACCTTTTCATAGTTGTTCAATATGCCCCCCACCCCCCTTGAGATGCACGGTACATGTTAATGCGGTAGACAAATTGTTCCCACACCGAAGCGAGCATGTCTTGAGTTACAGCTTCCACAGCTGCTGCTACGCGGTGTCTCAGTTTTTTAATTGTTGTTGGTAACGGAGGCACATAAACATAATTTTTTATAAACCCCACAAAAAATAATCACACACCTTCAGGTCCGGTGACCTTGGAGGCCAGTAATGTAAAGCTGAATCATTTGGTCCAGTGCGACAGATCCATCGTTCAGGAATACTTTGATTTAAAAATTCCCGCACTTACACATTAGTTGTGGCGGTGTCCCATCCTGTTGGTAAATGAAGACGTTCGAATCAGTCTCCAACTGTGGGAAAAGAAAGTTCTCAAGCATATCGAGGTATGTGCTTCCTGTAACAATGGCGGATGCGTTCTACCGCTGTGTCAGACACTCGGGGACGGCCCGGCGATTTGCCTTTAGGCAAACAACCTGTTTTTCGGAATTGCTCATGCCATCGTCTGATGTTCTGTGCTGTAGGAGGATCCACACCATACCTAGTACGAAAGTCACACTGAACAGTCATTACTGACCAGCACTGCGCAAAACGTAGCACATGAAACGCTTTCTTTTGTCCCGACACCATTTTGCTAGAACTGAAGTGGACGCACACTGCTGCTACCTGGCGGGAACCATGTATAAAACTCGAGAGTTTGTTCTTTCCAACAGTGCGGTCTCCATGCAAATATCTCGAATGACATAATGATTTTTTAAAATCGGATGTTTCTTCTTGATACACCCCGTATAATGATAATAGTAGTAATAAACGCCCCCCCCCCCCCACCCACACACACACCGGAGATATTCTTCGGCGTGCATACCTGCCGATATGCAAAATTCTGGCAACGTGTGACGCGCACGGGCGCGGGTCAATAAGACAGTGCGAACCGAGCCGCCGTTCAGTACAGATGAGTATTTCGATAATCTATAACTTCAATCCGCGGATCACGTGGGTCGAGCTTAACGCGAGCTACCCACAGACGGTTACGGAATTTGTGTGGCGCTTCCCGTTCGTTTCTGACTTCGCTTCGTCGCGTCCGCGAAATACACGACGCCCCAGCAATCGCGAGAAACAGGTTCGTTTCGTTCCGGACACGCGTCCACGGTTGTCCTGTGCTCACACGATCGGACGACGCGCTCGTCACCGAGGAGTGTACGCCATCCGGGATCGGTGTTAGAGTGCAACTGTTATGCAAAGACAATTATCGCGATCGGCAGTTAATGGCCACTGCGATCTGATTTCATTTTTGTCACGTGTTCATTTACTCGTTTATCAGAATAAATACATTTCCGACAAGTGTACTTATCAATTCCCTTTGCCTCATCTTCACCATATCCAAAGTGCGTGGTTGCCACCGTAAAGTCGGCTCACTGCACGACTGACATGTAAGCGGCGATAGCTACACGTTCCCGCCCGACTGGTGACCCGGACGTGATTCGAACACGCAGCGTCCTGATCTGGAGTCAGTATTTGCTTCGTTTGCAAACTGATAGTTAACATCTGTTAGGAGTAGTATGTTTTTAGGTTGATTAGAACCTCCAAGTACATACGGCAAGAGCAAGCCATTAATGCTTATTTTCCCCTGGGCTGAAGTGTGGACACGTGGATGAACAACGGTTAGTCTATACTAACAGGTTTTGGTTGGTTGGTTGACCTGGGGGTGAGGAGGGGGGGCAAACAGTGGGGTCGTCGGTCCCACTGACAAGTGTAGTCCTCTTACTGGCGCAGTTATGACCATACGGAATAGTAAATCTATGTGCAGGAAGACTGTTACACACAGAAAGAAAGCTCACACAATGAAGTGGGGGTATCAATGACCACAATATCTGCACTTATACCCCAAACACGGCCGGCCGGAGTGGCCGTGCGGTTCTAGGCGCTACAGTCTGGAGCCGAGCGACCGTTACGGTCGCAGGTTCGAATCCTGCCTCGGGCATAGATGTGTGTGATGTCTTTAGGTTAATTAGGTTTAATTAGTTCTAAGTTCTAGCCGACTGATGACCTCAGAAGTTAAGTCGCATAGTGCCAGAGCCATTTGAACCATTTGAACCCCAAACACACTGTATGTAAATAATATGTGGGATTTAAGAAGTGCCAAACTTGTTGACATAGTGTTAAGCGATTTCCGTGTCACATTCTTGTAACACACAGGAATGTGAGTAGCAGTACGAAAGGAATAAATGCGAAGAAATTGACTGATCAAAGGAAGATCGAGAAATGATACGGCAATATAGCAGATTTGTTGGGAGGAAAATATACAGAAACCGAAAGGGATGAGAAAAGATGGAGAGTTTACAGTGTGACAGACATACAGGTTTCCTATTGGACAGGAGAAAGGCATCCGGGACATGCCAAGAGGGAAGCAACGGCTATGATAACGTCTCGTATAAAGCAGGGGCGGCCCGGAATTCGGTTCGCAAGCCGTGCCCTGGTATGAGCGTCACAGAGCTCAGCCTCGGTGTACACTTCCCGCACTGCCAAGCCACACTGTCTGGGTGCGAGGAGGGGGAAACAGCTAATGCGCCGCATTTATATTGCAGTGCAGTCGCACTGCATAAGCACTGGTCTTATATTTTACATTTTTCAACAACACAGATCACAGACAAAGAAAAATTCAATTTTATTTATTTTTGGCTCGTTCAAGACATAACTTTCATCTGGTATTAACTGTCGGCATACAGACAGATGCAGACAATTTCACTGAGTTTCGCACTCAGGCTGACTCATAATAGTGACTTCTTTAGTTTCATAATGGAAGAAAGGTGTTTCACACACATATGTTAATCGATATATTGTAGCACTTTTGCTACCTCTTTAAGGAGACGTGGAAACTATATCTGAGGAAAGCAATGTGGACGTCCTGCGCACTTTTAACGTAAAAGGATTTATGTGTAAAAAGGGAATTTCTTTGCAGATTAATCAATCGCAGTTGCATGTGCAAGGGGAACTTTCAACTGGAACGGCAAAAAGTCTCTAAAAGACATCGAAAACAGTTGTAAGATTTGGAATGTCCTCAGAACGTTTAGGAAACCATCCTTGTAATTCTTTCAAAGTCACAATGAATTCTTCAAAATCGCTATGTCTTTAATACAGGTGATCTTAGGGAACAGAACTGTGTTTGTCAGAATGTGTCCCTTCTACAAAGTGATTTCCGTTTTAAAAGCATCTCCGTCGGATCAGAAAGAAGTTTCCCACCGTGCAGTGTCTTAATGTGGTCAGTGTACAGTCAAGTCTACTTAAAATGCGAGATTAGCAGTCCAGTCCATTCCAGATGTTCTAATTTTCTTTCCTGCACTCCTTTTTTCTTCATACATTCAACAATAGCGAGTTTTAAATCGAAATATCGTTGAAGGCATGCCCCTTGACGTAACCAGCGCACTTTGAAGTAATATAGTCTCCATACTCTTCGTTCAGTTCCATAGAAAACTGTTGCAACTGACAGTGGAATAATGCGTGTGATTTTAGAAACTTTTCCATACACACCAGCAATTTCTTTACGTGCTGCCTGTCTACAAATTTAGTACAAAGAGATTCTTGATGTACAAAACAAAGAATCCCATTTATGGATCGTTGTAATTTTTTGCTCTTTCGTTGTCAACTAAATGTTTAAATTTTTTCTGCGAGGTACTGTAATGTCGTTTCATAGCAGATTTGCAGTACCCGTCGCTTACGCGACGGCATAATATATACTGAGAATTCTCATTCCTCTCTTCTGTCATTCTCATTCAGTTAAAAAAAAATGGTTCAAATGGCTCTAAGCACTATGGGAAATCCGAGGTCATCAGTCCCCTAGACTTACAACTACTTAAACCTAATTAACCTAAGGACATCACACACATCCATGCCCGAGGCAGGATTCGAATCTGCGACCGTAGCAGCAGCGCGGTTCCGGACTGAAGCGCGTAGAACCGCTCGGCCACAGAGGCCAGCTCACTCAGTTTTAGAGGCTTGTGACAACAGGTCACTAAACTACCTCGTTTTGTGCAAATAGCCACTGGATCCATGAAAATGGTGGTGGTGGTTAGTGTTTAACGTCCCGTCGACAACGAGGTCATTAGAGATGGAGCGCAAGCTCGGGTTAGGGAAGGATGGGGAAGGAATTCGGTCGTGCCCTTTCAATGGAACCATCCCAGCATTTGCCTGAAACGATTTAGGGAAATCACGGAAAACCTAAATCAGGATGGCTGGAGACGGGATTGAACCGTCGTCCTCCCGAATGCGAGTCCAGTGTGATCCATGAAAATGCTTCATACCATGAACAAATAGCGAAGGGTGAACAGCGCTGACACCACGATTCTGCCGAACTGAAGAGATTTTCGCCGACCGTAAATACGAAATGAAATGTGGTGATGTACCGGTTCGTTGCGAGAAGGACCGAGACATGCTGAGCCTCGGTCCACACGCAGCCCGCATACCCGGCTCTCGTGAAGTTTGCCATGCCGTGGCCGGCTCTGATATAAAGCTTTAATCTTCTCTTGAACACAGTGTGGTTTTGAAAAAGATGCAGGTTGCAAGGTGGTTTGTTCTAAGTCGTATATCGCTTAAGGCGAATGTTGCTTTGGCTTCTCAGAAAAGGAAGCGGCTGATTTCATTCTCCAATCCGACATTGGCACTGTCACTAATGCCCATGTCCTGGAAAAAAAACAACAACGAAATCTCGTTGCTATTAGGTCGGAAACGAAATGTTGAGACGACGTTTGAACGCGTTCGCTACTGCCGACTGGCAGCTGCGCCCAGGCCACGACGTCGCCCACAGGCGCCCCTGAACTCTCCCGCGCCAGGCGCCTACAGAGGGGCTGCTGCCTGCTGATGGCGCGTCCGCGGCTCTCACCCAGGCCTCAGGCGACGGCCGCCTCCTCCTTTTTGCTGGCAGCACTCACGCACCTCACCTCAGCTCACCTCACAGACCGGGAAGTGGCCTGGATGGGCATAGCTGGGATAGCCCGGGGCTCAGGCGGCGGCAGCTGCTAGCGTGGGAGGCGGCGCGGCCCGGCGCTACGTGAGCCGACTAACACAGTGGGCCGAGCTGCATCAGCACGGAGAACTACACTGTACGCTCCCACTTCCTTCTCTCTCTCTTAGATATTATCGCAACGTCGATACTGCAGCCATCCACCCATCCACCCACCCACACACACACACACACACCTCAAATTTTGTCTTGGGACAAACAGCGTTCTCTGCTTTTTCTGTATGATGATTACGCGTAACTTTTGTAAACAATAAGATACTGAAGGAGCTACTTTTTCTCTAAATGAAATGATGTCCTCTTTCTCAGCAGCAGCTGAGAAGCCTTCCAAACAAAGCAACAGTAGTGCAGCGCTTGTTCATTTTAATGCTGAAATTTATCACAAAAGAAAAAGAAAGATGTGAGACGAATGATGAATGCGGAGGACGAGGCATCACTGTGGAGCCCGTCATCTGATGTGTACGTGGCAATGGAGATGAAACTGTGCTGCGCTGAGACCTTTGGTCTAACATTTATCACGTTCCTCAGCTACTTCTGTGAAAAGTTTCATTCCATCACTACGCCTGACTTAAATAGTGACGTCCGACACCTACACGCTTCGCTACACTGTGTTCAGCCAAGCTCACTGGACGAAACAAATCACCTCCGTAAAAGAGCACGTTGGTCGCTTTGGAACGCTGTAAATCAGTGGCCATCAAATTGTAGACCAAGTCAGGCATTTGTGCCGCCCACGGTTCTCAGCCGTATTTTATGGTGTCCATCTAGCGACTAACAGCTCAATCCAGAAACGTCAACTAACATTAAGAACTCCTTAGAGTACAGTTTTCCTGCTCTGCAATGAACAAAAATACTTGAAAGGCACAATAATATTTGAAGAGAAGTTGGTGAATTCGGCCGTGAGCTAAGTGAAGTTGGCCGCTTACCTCAGGTGCAGAGTAGAACTACCTCTGCGGGGTTACAGGATGTGGGAGGGGGGAATGTTTCATCGTTTGTCTTCCCGTACTGACAACTCAAGGGCGTGGCGACTCGTAAGTCAGCTGCAAGGGTACAAATTTTGTCACGGAATTAATATGGATTCATCAATGTGCATTACAGAGAAAGTTATCTTCAAATGCGGTACTTATTTGTAACAAAGAATATGTAATTAAATTAAGCCTGTTGTAATACAAATGCATTGAGTTCGGCAAAAATGTCATTCAAAACTTTTAGTAAGAATTTGCGATCGTGTCCAATGCATTTACATGTAAGGTCAGTTAACATTATTAAGCCGCTCCCACAGACAACACAACACCATTTCGTCAGGCAAGTACATTGTCACAACTTTGGATTCGCTGAGGCTGGCTGCAATTACTTACTGTCTTCGTTTATTTTTTTTTTTTTGTCAATTTAGCTTACTGCCACGAATTTTTGGCCAGTTATCTGGAAACTCTAAACAGTTTGTACAATTCAATAATCACGGTGACATACAATGATCTATATTTGGTTGTAATAACAAATTATGTAAACAGCAGTTACTAATGTAAAAATAAAACAGAAAATTGAAAACAAGCGTCAATTTAAAAAGTAAAACGAACTAACTAGAGTTCCAAGTGAATAATTTCCAGCTTATTACTAGATATGTTACTGGCAGCCTTGAAATAATTCAGGGTTTGCCGACTAATTACTATACCTACTTCTAAACGTATTGTTGCTACATTGTTCTACATTGCCCACATTGGTATATGAGTGCGTCGGCAATCCTCGGAACTATTCGTACCTGTGTGGATGGCCATGACATTCTTTCTTTCTTTCCTTCCTTTTTTTAAAAAGAAAGTTCCTTACACACACACACACACACACACACACACACACACACACACACACAGTGATAGGTATATAAATTTAATATGAGTAACCTTTTAGATGTTCTATGTACGATCATATTAACTGTAGAATGCAAATGTTTGGACCGTGACCTGCTAATAGGTGCGCCATACCTTGAGTACAAGCGATGTCGCGCAGTTTGAGCCTCTCCCTCATCGTTCGGAATCATTATATTGTAAACCCCTTTGCAGTGCTTCTGGTGTCACAGTCATACTGCCATTTATGTAACTTCCAGGCTTGTAAATGTCTTTTTTTCAGTAATATGTGAGTGCTGTCCGTGTGTGGAATGGGGAAGACGAGGGATCTGTCTGACTTTGATCGAGGGCAGGTTGTGATGGCCCGGAGGCTCGACGTGAGTATCCGGGAACTGCACGATTTGTCGGGTGTTCGAGGTGTGCTGTGGAGAGTGCCTTCAACATGTGGCGAAACCAAGATGAAACCACGTCCCGATGTTGTCGGGTTGGGCGGCCGTACCTCATTACAGATGTCGGATGTCGTAGGCTCCGCGGACTGTGGCGGAACTAACATTAGACTTTAATGTGAGCACAGCACAAGTTTGTCTACGACTGAAATGGGTACGTGACCATCGGCACTGGACGTTGGCGCAATGACAGAGCGTTGCATGGCCTGTTGAATCCCGATACCTCCATCAGCCGGTGGGAGGGCGCGTATCCGTCGTCTTCCAGGGGAACAGGTCATTGACATCGGTACAGAGGGACAGAGACAAGCTGGCGGCTGTTCCATTGTGGTCTGGGGAACATTCATGTGGGCATCCACGGATCCAGTGGAGCTCGTGAAAGGCACGATGACGGCCAAGCAATATCGTACACTGATTGCAGATCACGTACACCCCTTCATGACGATCATGTTTCCCGACGGCAGTGGCATTTTTCAACAAGATAATGCGCCATGTCACAAGGCCAGAAATGTGCTGGAGTGGTTTGAGAAATACAGCGGCAAGTTCCAATTGATGTGCTGGCCCCACCAACTTGCCAGATATGAACCCGATCGAACACATGTGGGATGTGATTTGCGACAGAGCTCATCGCCCCCCCCCCCCCTCCCCCACTCCGGAATTTATGGAAATTAGGTGACTTTCGCGTGCAAATGTGGTGCCAACTCCCGCCAGCGACCTACTAAGGCCTCAATGCTTCAACTCCACGACTCGCCGCCGCTGTTATCTGTGCCAAAAGTAGACATATCAGCTAGTAGATAGGTGCTCATAAAATTTCTGGCTGATCAGTGTATACATCGCACGTCAAAGGGGGGGAGGAGGGGGGTATCGCGAAGGGTACCTCGCACATTTTTATTTACAGCGTCCCTCCACCACCTCTTCGCATTCTAAGTTTCTGCACACAAAGAAAATGAAAATCTCTGTTATCACTACGGGCTGTGAACCGTACGCTAGTACAAGAGAGTTCTGTTGTCGGTAGGAATTCCTGCAAAGACGGCCTCTAGAAATTTTAAGAACAGCTTTTCTTGTGCTACAACGCGACTTTCTTTAAAATATCCCCCTGTATTTTGTTTCAGAATGCTAACGTACCGGTCACGTATGCTGGTCGCAAATCGTATAGCTCCCATTTGTACTTTCTCTGCTTTTTCAGCCTATCCGACCAGATATTCCTCCTTGACATAAGAGTGGCACAGTAGCACGGGTCACACGAGGGTCTTTATAGGTACTTTCTTCACAGGGAAATTGCATTTCCTCAGAATCCACACCCGCTAGTGAATCGTATCCTGCTGTTTAGCTTTTCCACTCTACGCCTAGCGTGGTCATTCTATTTCATGTCAGCCCGAGCATTAACACAGAGATAAGTGAACCATTTACTAATGCTTCCCCCATGATTCAATAAGCATACAGTGCAGATGAGTTTCGTGTAAGTATGTACTTTATTTAGAATTTGCTGACATTTAAACAGACTAGCATCCATGACCAGTGATCTGGTGACATTTATTGACTAAGTTATTTATACATATTGTGAACAGCTGTGCCTCTAACTCTAAGGAAATAACTTAAAACAGTTTTTCTGAAAGAAAGATACTTTTTCTCAACATCAACTTTTGACTAATTAAATCCGGCAGATTTTCAGGCTTTTAATCCCGTTAGAAATGTTGGTTTTGTATAACTCTGCAAAACAACTCCACTCTGGACCCCACTGATTCCTTGTTTCGCGTCAGACCAAATTCTCTAGTTTGCACTTTCACAGTTATTATTGCTACCGTATGAGTTAGAGGACTGTCCTACCGAAAGAGAACCTACTTGTGTGCCAGTCTGAATCGTTTTATAGTCAGTCTTGAGTTATACAATTATGAATATAACACCTTCTTTGCTTTCTTCTGCGCACTCTTACCAACTTTCGTCCTTTTTTAGGGTTTTTATTGGGCTGTGGAATGTGGTTTTGGATTCAGTTTTCAATCACAACGTAGATCTTCGCTCAGTATTCTGCGATTTGTGCCTAAACTGTGGCTAGGTTCTGCGTTGAAATGCTCTGCAGCATCCGTTCGTAGCTAAAAGCCAGCATGTACCCTACTATTCTATGTTATCTCTCCTGTTATGTGGAGATCTACGAGGCATCAGCTGTTTCGCACACTTTCGTTGTGATATTTCGCGTTATCACATTCCGAAGTTCTCCGGTAGTTTCCTGTATAGGCTTCCTCAGTAAACGCCACCCGTCAAACTCATCACTGCAGATAGCTGCCAACAACCAACCAATACCACGTCTCACTTCTGTGTAAGTTCGAGTAAAAGCATTAAAGCATGTATCACTAAAATTGCCGAAACTCGGGCAGAAATTTATTGTACTTATAGAAATGTCCTTAGTGGCGTTGCAATATGATTCATTCTCTGGGAAGTAGTGTGCGAAACCGGTGGGATGGGTAAGTAAGTTGGAAGCTACGGACGAGGTAATATTGAAACAGAATAAGGTAGGGAATGACGGGTAAGCGAGAGTGGGGAGGGGAGAGGGGGTGGGGGGTTGTCAGGTAGACATACAAAAATAGAACAATGTCAGTGTTGAAGAAGATGCAGCGATAGCACGCTGTTAATCGCCTCTCCTCGCACCTGAGCAGACATATAGCCAACGTCTAGGTAGAACAGCTTAGCTGTCAGCTGGCGAGACAGGCGGCTGACGTGGTCGCGTCTCAGCTGCCAACTTCGCTGAAGCGTGCTGCCGATCATCTGTCAGCGGCAACTCTCAGAGAAACAGTGTCGTATGTACGGATATTTTTCTATTACATATTTTTTTATTATATACTCAACTGTCGGTAACTGTGTACAGAAGTTAAGTTGTTTGTGTAATTTACAGGGTGTTTCAAAAATGAGTATATTTGAAACGACAATAAAAACTAAACAAGCAGCGATAGAAATACACCGTTTGTTGCAATATGCTTGGGACAACAGTACATTTTCAGGCGGACAAACTTTCGAAATTACAGTAGTTACAATTTTCAACAACAGATGGCGCTGCAAGTGATGTGAAAGATATAGAAGACAACGCAGTCTGTGGGTGCGCCATTCTGTACGCCGTCTTTCTGCTGTAAGCGTGTGCTTTTCACAACGTGCAAGTGTGCTGTAGACAACATGGTTTATTCCTTAGAACAGAGGATTTTTCTGGTGTTGGAATTCCACCGCCTAGAACACAGTGTTGTTGCAACAAGACGAAGTTTTCAACGGAGGTTTAATGTAACCAAAGGACCGAAAAGCGATACAATAAAGGATCTGTTTGAAAAATTTCAACGGACTGGGAACGTGACGGATGAACGTGCTGGAAAGGTAGGGCGACCGCGTACGGCAACCACAGAGGGCAACGCGCAGCTAGTGCAGCAGGTGATCCAACAGCGGCCTTGGGTTTCCGTTCGCCGTGTTGCAGCTGCGGTCCAAATGACGCCAACGTCCACGTATCGTCTCATGCGCCAGAGTTTACACCTCTATCCATACAAAATTCAAACGCGGCAACCCCTCAGCGCCGCTACCATTGCTGCACGAGAGACATTCGCTAACGATATAGTGCACAGGATTGATGACGGCGATATGCATGTGGGCAGCATTTGGTTTACTGACGAAGCTTATTTTTACCTGGACGGCTTCGTCAATAAACAGAACTGGCGCATATGGGGAACCGAAAAGCCCCATGTTGCAGTCCCATCGTCCCTGCATCCTCAAAAAGTACTGGTCTGGGCCGCCATTTCTTCCAAAGGAATCATTGGCCCATTTTTCAGATCCGAAACGATTACTGCATCACGCTATCTGGACATTCTTCGTGAATTTGTGGCGGTACAAACTGCCTTAGACGACACTGCGAACACCTCGTGGTTTATGCAAGATGGTGCCCGGCCACATCGCACGGCCGACGTCTTTAATTTCCTGAATGAATATTTCGATGATCGTGTGATTGCTTTGGGCTATCCGGAACATACAGGAGGCGGCGTGGATTGGCCTCCCTATTCGCCAGACATGAACCCCTGTGACTTCTTTCTGTGGGGACACTTGAAAGACCAGGTGTACCGCCAGAATCCAAAAACAATTGAACAGCTGAAGCAGTACATCTCATCTGCATGTAAAGCCATTCCGCCAGACACGTTTTCAAAGGTTTCGGGTAATTTCATTCAGAGACTACGCCATATTATTGCTACGCATGGTGGATATGTGGAAAATATCGTACTATAGAGTTTCCCAGACCGCAGCGCCATCTGTTGTTGAAAATTGTAACTACTGTAATTTCGAAAGTTTGTCTGCCTGAAAATGTACTGTTGTCCCAAGCATATTGCAACAAACGGTGTATTTCTATCGCTGCTCGTTTAGTTTTTATTGCCGTTTCAAATATACCGGTCATTTTTGAAACACCCTGTAGTTTCCTAGTATTTTACATCCCCTTTTACTTCTCTCTTTTTAAACAGATCATCTTATCATTACATGCTTTGGTGTCGAAATCGGTAATTGTACAATTTTTGTGACTTGTGGTTCAATTATGTAATTGAAAAAGTTCGTTTACGAGAGGATCGTTGTGTTCCCGAAGGGTGGTATGCATAGTCTGTGTAAATAGGTTATATCTCTCTTTTCCAGCTAAGGGTATCGATTACGTGAGTTACGCGGCTACGCCGCGGAGGGCGTACCAAATGGTTCAAATGGCTCTGAGCACTATGGGACTTAACATCTCAAGTCATCAGTCCCCTAGAACTTAGAACTACTTAAACCTAACTAACCTAAGGACATCACACACATCCATGCCCGAGGCATGATTCGAACCTGCGACCGTAGCGGTCGCGCGGTTCCTGACTAAAGCGCCTAGAACCGCTCGGCCACCATCGGCAGGCAGGGCGCACCAAAACCACCAGCCGCGCTAACCGTCCGCGAAACAAACGGCCGAAGAACAATAACACAACATGTTTAAAAGGTCATCAGATTTCAGAAGACTATAACTTCTACTTTAATGCAGACAGAAACTTGGAGTGAATTGTACCTTACACGTAGGACTACAAAATTTTCAACAGAATCATACGATATTACACGGGCAGTCTCTTGCGTGCCTGCAAATACAACCTTCGGGTATTTTCTAAAATTACGTCTAGTTTCAAAATGTTCATTTACCTTTTGCAAATGTTCGGTGTGCCCTCCACCGAACGAACGACAACAATTCAGAAGACAGACTCGTCCCGTAGTTCAGCTATCGTGTGTGGAGTTACTGCAGTCAGTGCTGTTCCCATGTGGCGTTGTTGGAAGGAGAGGCGCACACACACGGAGGCTTTCACAAAAACCACATGCCTTGAGATCTGGCGACCTTTGCAGGTCAGTGGTGCAGTGATAGTCTGTACGATGTAGGTGGTGCGGTGCCGTACTCCTGAGGAAATTCTGACTGAATTACACGTAGTGAATCGCCATCTCGACTCGACCCACACTAGGTAATGGACGAGCGAGCGAGCGAGCACCAGGAATATCAGCTATTAACCAGCCGGCAGCTTACAAATGGCGCCAACGTAAACTTTTAGTTTCGATGTCCGGTTATAATTCACCTCAAGTTTATGTCTCCAGATTTAGTCTTCTGAAATCAGATGAATCTTTTTGAAACTCTTTGTATAACTAGCTACAGAGCAATTAACGCTAACACAACATGTCACGTGTTACATGCACCAGTACATAGTAATATTTTTATCCATGTATACACACTTTTCTCGTACTAATGACTTCTGTAAATAAATTGTGCTGTTTTGTATTTTCTTGAATTTCTATATGGGTATTGTGCAAATTTGTATTCTAAGTTAGGACATAGCTCAAGCATGTATAATGGGGCCGATGACCTCGCCGTTTGGTCCCCTGCCCAAAAGCAATCAACCCATCGTCCATGCATAGGAGCGAAGCGATAAGCATAAATATTAAAATGGGGAAAGACAGAGGGAAGTCCCTCTCTGGTACGAAGGCAGAAGAGTATGAAAGTAGAAGGTGAGCGTGCGGCAATCGAGTACATTCGAGGAGTCGAACTGGAGTCGCCAAGCCAGAAGCATATCTTGGCAGAATCGGAGTCGTAGACGGTAAAAGTTGTAGTTCCATGTCCTGGAAGATGGAAAAGTTAACGTAAGCTCCATGGTGTACTGCAAATATTAAGAGTTATGTGTGTGCTGTTAAAGTACTGGGCCTATGCGCACGGTACGGCTGGCCACAATGACGAACCGTCTCTTCACTCCATCGACTCCAGGCACTCGACTGATGTGGTATTATAATGCATGAGGCAGTCTTCAGATTATTATTATTTTGTTTTACTCAGTGCACTATGTTAACTAGCCGGCCGTTATGGCCGAGCGGTTCTGGGCGCTTCAGTCCGGAACCGCGCGACGCTACGGTCGCAGGTTCGAATCCTGCCTCGGGCATGGGTGTGTGTGATGTCCTTAGGTTTAAGTAGTTCTAAGTTCTAGGGGACTGATGATCTCAGATGTGAAGTCCATAGTGCTCAGAGCCATTTGAACCATTTTGATTTGAAGTATGTTAACTTAAATGTTTTTCTGACAGTGAATTATCTAATGCGTCTGCCTGGGCCATGTTCCTTTACAAAATATCTAGCCTTTTGTGAACATTTGCTGACAAAGTGCCTGTTGGCTTTCTGTGTCAGGTTCTTCGTTTGTTTCATGAATTTTCTGACGTTTGGCCAGCACAAGTGGCTGCCATTGTCAAAGCTTCACTCCCCATTGCTTGTGACGGCTCATCAAGGAAACGTCGGTTTTCCTAATCCTTTATGGAACTAGGGATATCATTCTGTTCCGTTCATTTAAAAATTTATTTCAAAATTGTTATGACCTGGTCATCCAGTTAGTTTGTTTTCTTTATTAAAACAAAGAAGAACCGTAATCTGAGTTCCAAAGTGTTTTATAATTTGTAATTGTTTGAGAGTGTTCATTAGAAAATAAAAAATATTCAGAGTTTGCGTTCACACAGCAATAATACTGTTCAAAATGTGGATGTCCGTCCTGTACTGGCACCCGTAATTTTATTTGCCATAATTTGTTGCACTCCGCCACTGAAACATTATAAATCGTACTCATATATAATTTGGTTATTTTGAGTTTGATTCCAGTTGTTTAAAAAAAAATTAAAAAAAATCCATAAAAATAAGTCGCAATGTGATAAATCAGCTGTCCGCAGCTCGTGGTCGTGCGGTAGCGTTCTCGCTTCCCACGCCCGGGTTCCCGGGTTCGATTCCCGGCGGGGTCAGGGATTTTCTCTGCCTCGTGATGGCTGGGTGTTGTGTGATGTCCTTAGGTTTGTTAGGTTTAAGTAGTTCTAAGTTCTAGGGGACTGATGACCATAGATGTTTAGTCCCATAGTGCTCAGAGCCATTTTTGATAAATCAAGTGAATACGTTCAACGACGCATTATGATTTAAATAAATTTCAAAACTTTATTCGCATTTTCTAGTGCTGCGGGAATAAATCCGTGAAACCCGTGGAAAAACTGGCGCAGTGATTTATTGTTGAAATCGTTATCTACACCGTTGCAGGATTTCCAAGGACATCTTTTATGATGAAATAATTTAAAATCTTTTTTTCTATTAAAAATGTCAGTAATTTGGCGTGCCTTGTTATGGCTGCCATTGTCATGATGATGAATGATGCACTATTATTGGTTTTCTTTCGTGACTTCATCGATGGCTTGTAGCCAACAAATTTTAGGATATCACTCAGCATTAACCATGTGCTTCTGCAGATGATATTGGAATTCTGGCAAGAGAAGGAGCAAAACTTGCACTTACTGTAATAGAAAACAAGACAAAATAGATGCCAATGTCCAATTCTTAGGTTAGAAGAACACCACATTACCTGAAGGCCTCTGTCAAATGTTTTAAAACTGTCAGCTGCTTCCACTATCTAGGAGTCCTTTTTAACCAGCGATAATAATGTGATAATGTATTAGACAAAGGATACGAGCAGGAAATAGAAAATACAGAGGGGTCCAAAAAAATGTATCCACTGTTTAAAAGTCCATAACTTGCAAACTAATTGACGGAGTTGTCTCATTTTTGGTGAAAGTGTAGCTTTATGTCCAACTTAAAGATATCACTGTAAGTGTTCGAAATGGTCACCATTAACATCTACACGCAAACGATGCCGCCGAACTGCAGCACGAACTACTGACTGCAACGTGTTCAGTTGGATATTTGCACATGAATGTACGATGGATTCTCGAAGTTCATCCAATGTGCGTGGCTTTCGTCGATAAACGACGTCCTTTAGTGTTCCCCACAGGTAAAAGTCCAGAGGAGATAGGTGTGGGGAACGTGGTGGATACTCCACAGCACCTTTACGGCCTATCCATCTTCCCGGTAGATTTTCGTCCAGATACGCCCTAACACGATTTTGGTAGTGGGCTGGGGCACCATCTTGTTAAAAGTAAACTCTTCCGTCTCCGTACAAGTCTCGGATGGCAGGTAAAATGGATGTCTGAAGCTTCTGAAGGTACACCTCAACGGTAACTGTGCCGTCAAAGAAGAATGGTCCAATCAAGCCCCGGTAAGACAACCCACGCCACACATTTACTCCTGGCAAATTCACGGCTTTGTCTACATGGACGTTCGGATTTTCGGCGGCCCAGTAGATGCAATTGTGGCAATTTACTGTACCGTTGAGCTTGAACTGTGTCTCATCAGACCACACAATCATCTCTGCAAACTCTTCATCGTTGCGCACCATGTTAGTAAACCACTCGCAGTACTCCACTCTACGATCTGGGTCGTCCTCTTTCACTGCGTGTAGCAATCGTGAGATGTAGCACTTCCACTTTGCTGTCTTCAAAATTCTCCCAACACTTGAGCGACTCACTCCAGTTTCACGGGCACACTGTCTCACAGACTTATGTGGGGAGCGTGTGAGTTATTGTAACACACGACGGGAGTTAGCTGGACTTGTTACTGTTTACAGGCAGTCCAGATCGTTTTTTGTGCACATCTTTAACACAGCCTTCGGCTTCAAATTTGTCTCGAATGCGACGAATCGTTAAATATGTCGGTGGCTCTGTTTGATACTCATTTCGCCATTGCCGTTGAACCTCATTAATGTTTTCGTAGTTAAAACACCACTACAAAACTTACTTCCTTTCATCGAATGTAAGCCTTGCGCCAGCCATGTTTACTCGAGTAACTGGATGCAACTAAGAACAAAGCACTGACTATCTGGCGACTGTCATCTGACAAAATAAAACAACGCAATACAACGCTTGTGTGGCGATTGCCGGAACTGCAAACTATTACACTACCAAAGATGAGACAACTCCGTCAATTAGTTTGCCAGTTATGGACTTTTAAACAGTGGATACATTTTTTTGGACCCCTCTGTATATGCAAACTTACAGGTACTTAAGAAATCTCTAATGAGAACAATAACCAAGTTAAGAGTATACTGTTGCCTTGTACCACCAGTTGTTTCACATGGATCGGAAATATGGACGATGACTGAAGCGGATATGTGCAACCTAAGGGCATTTGAAACAAAACCTGAGACAAATTTATGGGCCTTGAAACAGGCAGAGGTTTGGAAGGTAAGGTACAAAAGTTAAATACACGCGACTGCTACGGTCACAGGTTCGAATCCTGCCTCGGGCATGGATGTGTGTGATGTCCTTAGGTTAGTTAGGTTTAAGTAGTTCTAAGTTCTAGGGGACTGATGACCTCAGATGTTAAGTCCCATAGTGCTCAGAGCCATTTGAACCATTTGTTAAATACAGTATTTTATACAAAGGAAACAAATAGCAAAATTTATTAAATCTCAAAGAATACGGTTAGGGCATATGGAGAGGGTGGCTGGCGACAGGATGCCCGATCCGATGGTGTTCAGATTGCAATCCGCCAAAAGAAAGGCAATATGTTGGCTGACCTTTCCAAGATGGAAATCTGAAGAGGGAAGAGAAAAGCAGGGAACAGCGATGTATGGAGGCAGATTGTTGAGGAAGCCAAGACCCGTCGAGGGCTGCAGTACCATCCTTCGATCCCCTAAAGCAGTGGTCGCGACATGTCCAGTGTAATTGAAGAAAAAAAAAATCGATGGCTTTCTTGGAAGTACTTCGCGACCCAGGTGTCCCCTGTTACAATCTGTGATAGCCAGCGTTTCTCATCAGCATGTTGTGGGCCATTGGCGTTGACTCTATCAGTGGATTTAATGGAATTGTTGCGAACATGGACAATACTTGACGCCGCGTCACGGGAAGCGTACAGTACCTGCATGACGTCAAAGGTAGCGATCCACGTGTAGGAAGCCACCTGACGGCTATAAATGCTCTGATGTCGCACATCTTTCCAATCCTGCGCCGATACATAGTAATTTACAATGAATGTCAGTGAGCAGTGTCTTCTGAAGCTTCACTCAATGTTACTAAAATGGCAGCGGCAAAGAATATACCTTTTCTGAGAAACTTCATACCGCCTCTTTTTCGAAAGGGGATATTAAGGAGAGCACAGGCAGCTTCTCAGCCCATGCAGTGCTTTTTTTGTTAGATACTCTTCGTAGTGCGTAGTAGGTATTAACTCCAACAACACATTTTTAAATAACATTGATGAACATTTGCTTTTGGTGTAAATAACCAATGGTCTGCAGAGCTCGTTACCGAGCACTCTGACGTAGTGCATTTAAAATTTATTTCTCTAGGGCAGTCTTCATGACAACCTTAATGTTTAGTTCCAGTAAAGACCCTGTAGACAATTCTATTGGGTTGGACGATCGGGCGCATTTGGTCGGGTCGGACGCAATGGTAGCCCAGGTGTAGGCTTGTCGTCCGAGACAGCTCTTATCGGGTGGCCGCGCCATCCGGCCGCCCGACAGATATGACCTTCTGTCGTGCATTCGGACCAGACAGCTGATCAATCGCGCTGTGAGCTTCCGAACGTGAATGTCGTGTGCGAGCGCTTAACAGCGGTGACTGTCACTGCGGAGCAAGAAGACATTGTGCAGTGCTTGGAACGTTTCCAATGATTGTGGGACTAATCAAACAAGCAGTATTGCAAGGTGCGCGGAATTAAGCTATTGAAACACCAGTTACAAAAACGAAGGCAATAGAATTTGAAGCAAATGCTGCAATAGCAAGTAAGAAATTCGAGAATGACTGCTCCACGAAAGGGAGAGTGGAGAACGGTGCATACCGGGTGATAAAAGATCAGTATAAATTTGAAAACTTAATAAACCACGGAATAATGTAGATAGAGAGGTAAAAATTGATACACATGCTTGGAATGACATGGGGTTTTATTAGAGCAAAAAAAAAAAAAAAAAAAACAAAGTTCACAAAATGTCCGACAGATGGCTCTGGACAGCAAAACTGCTACCGTGACGGGTGAGAGGTACGCCGATATGTTACAGAATCTCATCATTCCCAGGCTGGCTGATAAACACCTGCTGGAACGTATGATGTTTATGCAGGATGGCGCTCCACCCCATATTGCTAGACGCGTGAAAGATCTCTTGCGCGCGTCGTTTGGTGATGATCGTGTGTACAGCCGCCACTTCGTCATGCTTGGCCTCCCAGGTCCCCAAACCTCAGTCCGATTATTGGCTTTGGGGTTACCTGAAGTCGCAAATGTATCGTGGTCGACCGACATCTCTAGGGATGCGGAAGACAACATCCGACGCCAATGCCTCACCATAACTCCGGACATGCTTTACAGTGCTGTTCACAACATTATTCTTCGACTACAGCTATTGTTGAGGAACGATGGTGGATATATTGAGCATTTCCCGTAAAGAACATCATCTTCGCTTTGTCTCACTTTCTTATGCTAATTATTGTAATTCTGATCAGATGAAGCGCCATCTGTCGGACATTTTTTGAGCTTTTGTATATATATATATATATATATATATATATATATATATATATATATATATATATTGTTCTTATAAAACCCCATGTCATTCCAAGCATGTGTGTCAATTTGTACCTCTCTATCTACATTATTCCGTGATTTATTCAGATTTCACATTTATACTGACTTTTTGATCACCTGGTAAAATGAGCATAGTGATTTTGGCGTTAATTAACAACAGTAACATGCATTACAGTGGTTGTAAATGCGATACGAGTTTTGTGTGTTCTTGCCAGATACGACAAACTAAACTAAATGGAGTTGGTTGTGATGAAATATAACTGACACAAGCTACGTAGTGTTGCACTCCGTGAAAAAACAGCTGAGGCACATGCTCCGACTGTAGAAATGAAACATGTACAGTAATGTATGAGAGAGAAACTAATTTCCGAGTCATATTTTAGGAGAAAATGGCCAAACTAATAGTACTGTTCTCCATTCTTTACACAGCTGATATTACTACCTTGTCTTCAGCTTCACCTCGTCGTCAGGAAATTACAGTGCATTACATTGTCGAGCAATAGTTTGTCGCTGCCACTTATTATATGTGATTCATTACAACTTGAAACAGAACGACGGTAAGAGAATATGCAGAGTGCGTACCCAGTTGAAGAATTTCTTGTATTTAATAATGTACAGTGAAATATTTAAAGTTGAATAAAGTATTTCCATTTCAAAATCTCTTTCATTGAATAATGTAACAATTAGACCGTCGAGTCACATTAATGTGACCACTGCCTGTGATCGATGTCAACGTGCAATAACCTCTCACAGACCGCAGGTGGCAGCACTAGCAGTGGAGGGTATACAAAGCGTGACTCAGGGGGACGCAGAAAACAGTGCAGTCGTTGTCGTAATGTGGAAACGGAGCGATTTATCTGTCATCCAGAAGACATATTCACTGGCGTTCGGACTAAGGGTGGAAACGGCTAAGTTAGTAAACTGCGTGCCGCCATGGTTAAGTAGACCGTGCACGGCAAATTGGCGCTCTCCAAAACCAACAATAAGACAGCTGTGGTGTACCACGGGCTAACGGCTGCGGAGATGAGTGTGGGCGACTAGATGGGCAACTGTTGAGCAACTGACCGCCCAGATGAAAAGGAGCTACCAACAGTGTCTCCTCAACGACTCCTGTAAGTTTATTCTCTTATGTCAAACGTAAAATGCGTGTAAAGTGTTACATTGGTGTTGATCCTTCCAAAACTATGTTTTTGAGGTAACATCAGAGATAAGTTACTAAAATTGATTAAAATATGCAAGACTGTATAAATTTAAAGGCGGAATGTTTTGAGAAATAATAAAACTTGCCCAAATAATGTTCTTCTTTCATTGTTTTTGTACAGACTTGAAAGGCGGCCTCCGCTACCATGTTGCCGGTTGTTCATTCAATTACACTTGTCTTCCTGGAGCCACAAACTTCATTAGCCTGAGACGCCTTTCTTTCCCATTATTTACTTTAGTTTCTACATGACTGTCGGATCATAATCAACGTTTTGTCTCCAACAGCAGCCTTTTTTCGTGACTTTGATTGGACATAAAAGACTGCAGAACGAGATGGATGATCGCAGAGCGAAATAAGTGGACACCCACGCAAGAAGCCCGTACAGACAGCCGCTCGACAAGCCTCGCCGCAGAGCGGTAATAAATTCAGGTAGCAACTCCCTCCAACGTGATAACATCACTGGCAATACGTGCAGCACAGAACAAGTACGAGTGAGAGAATATGACAAGGCAAACAGCTTAACGGAAACAAGATGATGTCAGTATTTATTACTTCCTGTGCAACACTGACTGCCTATCGAAGTGTCAGTTTTTACGATGCTACTGACCTCCAGCACCGACCCGCAACGGAGATTATTGTTTTTAAATCGTTGCTGTGCTGCGGGAAGGGTTTCATTGGTTATGAAACAGTAAACCGAATACTGACCTCGGGTTGCCATTGTAAAGCTTGGCCTCAGAACATTTTATCGCTATGAATAACGAGGATGCATGTCGAAAGGAACTCAATAAGAAACCTTATTTGCTGGCAGTTATATTTTATTTTCGAACCTAGCTATTTCACTAAACCTTACTCTCTTCCTACACGTGTCTTGCGAAAGTTGTCTCAGCAGCGTCGATGGTCTCTTGAACAGCGAACCTCATCAACAGGAGTTAAGATGCCGGATCGCAGTACTGAGTATTGGATTTCAGATCCCTGCCCAGCCAGCCAAATTTAAGTTTTCCGCGATTGCCCTAGCTTGATTGAGAGAAATGCCAGAACAGTTCCTTTGAAAGCACACAGACTATTTCCATTGGCAACCTAAGTTCCTCCTCTGCCTTTAATGACCTCATGGACAGGACGCTAAACGCCGGTCTTGTTTCCGGCGATATTAATTCTTCCATCACCAGAACTGAAGCGGCTATTTTTCGGTGAAACATTAGCGCTTGACGAGATTGCCTGTCGAACCAGCTGTATTTGATGTACAGCGATTAAAATAGCGTCGTAATAGACGGGAGCGGTCCAAACAGACTCTGCATTCTATGCTGTTGGTACAACGTACGCAGTGTAGCAGCAACGTACTCAAAATCGGCAACACGGGGAGCAAGCAGCTGAAACATCCCCTCCCTCCACCTCGCCAATCTGTTCACTCAGTATTCTATTACGAAGTTAAATAAAATTAAGTCAATGCACACGTTCTTATATTACCATGACAATAGACGGTTTGAGTACTGTGAACACACTGAAATCATCTGGCACATGCAACGTAGAACTAGAAATAGCAGCTAGATGAATTAGTTCATTCTCGAGTGTTTATTCTTTGGATTCTTAAAATGAATGGTCTAGATTACCCCTTAATTATCCACACCAAACGTAAACTGCGTTTCGGCGGATTGCCGTCATCAGATACAAGAAGAAAGAAATAATCGATACAAAATGTATCGCTCAAATATTAAGTATTGATTTCTTCTCGAATCTGATGATGGCAGTCTGGCGAAACAAGTAATTTAAGATGACACAGATAAAGTGCGTAGACCACGGGTGGACAACTGGCGACCCTCATAAACACGGATTTTTAGGCGTAATTCGTTGCGAGGATTCTCGGAAAAACGGTATTTACAATGGTGCATTATCCCATAAACATGAAAGTCACGGACGCTATAATTTTGATTTTTGCACCACAAGTGTTGCTGTTGCGTTATGACGATGCGGCTCACGAGCTTAAGTATGTGAATCAGGCACGCGGGTCAGAAAAGGTTGCCCATGCCTTCTAGACTGCTCTTTCATTGTGTAAGTGTACCACGGTCGCCCCCGACCACTAAGACATTCTTTTATTTCAGATTTCTTTTGATTTTCAGGTAGTGGGGTGCACTGGTGAAAGAGTCAATTTAGTAGATTCTGATGCTCGAAAATATAGACTTATTTAGTTGCTATTTTCTTTTAGATTGTGATCGAGGTACAAGAAAAGACCAAGAGCTGCACTGGAATTGGTGTATATGACTACAGCACAAAATATTTCAACACAGTTGACGTACAGTTGTCTACCTGCTCGAACGATCATTGAGGGTGTTGTAGGTATCCTCTTCATTACCAAAGTTGCATAATAGGCTTTATTTGTTCATGAGGCCCAGAAAATATTAGATACAGCCTCCCAGGTAGATGCCATTTTCCTTCACTTCCGGAAGGCGTTCGATGCAGTTCCGGACTGTCGCCTGATAAACAAAGTAAGAGGCCACGGAATATCAGACCAGCTGTGTGGCTGGATTGAAGAGTTTTTAGCAAACGGAACACAGCATGTTGTTCTCAATGGAGAGACGTCTACAGACGTTAAACTAAGCTCTGGTGTGCCACAGGGGAGTGTTATGGGACCATTGCTTTTCATAATATATATATAAATGACCTAGTAGATATTGTCGGAAGTTCCATGCGGCTTTTCGCGGATGTTGCTGTACTACACAGAGAAGTCGCAGCATTAGAAAATAGCAGCGAAATGCAGGAAGATCTGCAGCGGATAGGCACTTTGTGCAGGGAGTGGCAACTGACCCTTGACATAGACAAATGTAATGTATTGCGAATAAGTAGAAAGAAGGATACTTTATTGTATGATTATATGATAGCGGAACAAACACTGGTAGCAGTTACTTCTGTAAAAGCCGGCCGCAGTGGCCGTGCGGTTAAAGGCGCTGCAGTCTGGAACCGCAAGACCGCTACGGTCGCAGGTTCGAATCCTGCCTCGGGCATGGATGTTTGTGATGTCCTTAGGTTAGTTAGGTTTAACTAGTTCAAAGTTCTAGGGGACTAATGACCTCAGCAGTTGAGTCCCATAGTGCTCAGAACCATTTGAACCATTTTTGAACTTCTATAAAATATCTGGGAGTATGCGTACGGAACGATTTGAAGTGGAATGATCATATGAAATTAGTTGTTGGTAAGGCGGGTGCCAGGTTGAGATTCATTGGGAGAGTCCTTAGAAAATGCAGTCCATCAACAAAGGAGGTGGCTTACAAGACACTCGTTCGACCTATACTTGAGTATTGCTCATCAGTGTGGTATCCGTACTAGATCGGGTTGACAGAGGAGATAAAGAAGATCCAAAGAAGAGCGGCGCGTTTCGTCGCAGGGTTATTTGGTAAGCGTGATAGCGTTACGGAGATGTTTAGCAAACTTAAGCGCCAGACTCTGCAAGAGAGTCGCTCTGCATCGCGGAGCAACCGCGAAGAGCTGTGAAGAGCGTTGTAGTATTGTTGAATCTTCCGTCAAATAGCTTGCCACTCCAGCGATTTGGAAACACCTCATACACGGGCACCGCTATTATTTATACAACTTACCCACCCCCAGAGCCGCAGGCATAGGGGACGCGTCAAACACGCCACATGTGGTCGGTCATTATCCCTTTGCCGGAAATACAGGGTGACAATTATTGAGCTATATAGAGAAAAACATAAATCAGTTACGAACTACGGCGTGCACACAATTAATTCAACATGTAAACGTCACTACAGATATTCCGATTTAGGTTATGTCATATTTGATATGCCTGCCATCATTGCCGATGACGTGGAGCAGACGAATAGCGAAATTCCGTATGAGCCGCTGAAGTGTCGGATCATCGATGCTGTAGATGACCTCTTGAATGGCTGTCTTCAGCTCAGCAATGGTTTTGGGGTTTTTGCTGTACACTCCATCTTTAACACAGCCCCACAAAAAGCAGTCCCATGTGTTCAGATCCGGAGAACATTGCGGCCAATCGAGGCCCATGCTAGTGGCCTCTGGGTGCCTCAGAGCCAGAAAGCGGCCCCCAAAGTGCTTCTTCAGGACATGACACACTCTCCTGCTTCGAAGGTGTCTTACTCTGTTTTGCACGAACCACATCTTTTCGAAATCAGGGTCGCTTTGGCTTATGGGGATGAAAACATTTTCCAAAACCTTCACGTACCGTTCGGTAGTCACCATTCCATCAAGGAGTATCGCACCAATTATTCCTTTTCCCGTGACTGGACATTGCACCCATTGAGGGTGAAGAGACTTTTCGAACGCGAAATGCGGATTCTCAGTCCCCCAAATCTACCAACTCTGCTTACTGAGGAACTCATCCAAATGAAAGCTAAACCACACATACCAATTCCCATCATGCCCCGCAGTCAACCGTGCAGTTTGAATGTCCTAACCGCAAAATTCGGTCTCGGAGCGTCTGATTCAGCGGGAGTTCCGCAAGGTTCGGTACTCGGTCCCCTGCTGCACGTACTATTCACAGCGGACTTGCAATCGTGTCCACACGTTCAGTTCACGCTATACTCCGACGACGCGGCGCTATTTACGCCCAACATGAGCGCTCAACTTATGCAGTCCAGACGCTACTCCGCCTGCAACGACCAGGCGTCATGAGCGGCGAAACGGAGGTTGGCCTCGAATGCAGCGAAGTCCCACTGGACTTGAGGTAGACAACCTGAGTGGAGCTGTGCAATGAGAAAGGTGGGGTGTTACTCTAGGCGGGCGCCTAACATGGCGCGAAAACGTGGAAGAACTAAGGGGAAAGTTGGTATGGGGGGCTGCGCCTGCTATACCCACTACTAAATCCGAAGTCCACACTCTCAGAGGACCTGTGCAAGACGCTAATACACCCAGGTTTTTTAGTAAGGAGCTTCCATCTGGGGTAACGCTGGCGATATCCGTATCGATCGCCTATACAGGCTGCAAAATCGAGTTCTCTAGTTCACAGTGCACTCAACGGGGAAACTAGGTATCTGGAATATTTAACCTCCGGAAGAGGTTTAGACGATCTGCCGGTGACTTCAACAAGGAATGTAGGACACCGCAAAACCGACACATCCACAACCTGATCACCAGGTTGCCACATCTGCTGCCCTAATACCGTATTCTTGGAACATACTGCTGTATTTTGTTTTCGTATGTTCCAGATCAACACCGGAATGGAACAACGTTGAAGAAAAGTAAGTAGAAATGGATATCGAAGAAATAAGGAACAGTCTTCGAGTTTAAGTCTCCTCCGAAGTACGGGAGAGGAGGTATTTCTGCCGGCCGCGGTGGCCGTGCGGTTCTAGGCCCTGCAGTTCGGAACCGCGGGTCTGCTACGGTCGCAGGTTCGAATCCTACCTCGGGCTTGGATCTGTGTGATGTCCTTAGGTTAGTTAGATGTAAGTAGTTCTAAGTTCTAGGGGACTGATGACCTAAGATGTTAAGTCCCATAGTGCTCAGAGCCATTTGAACCATATAAATTTATCACCTATGCAAATTTCACCATAAAGTTCTGGAAAACGCTTCGTAAATAACATCGAGACGGATCTGGCAGTTCGTATTTCATTTCTGAAGCCATAGTTACTTCTAGTCTTGAATATGACTGATACCTCGATTTCTGGACCTGTACTTCGATTCTGGAACTCTGCTGAAACATATGTTGTTGTGTAAGACGTTTCTGCCCTTCGTTCTCAGTACTGATACGGGCCCACGTTACTTTCAGACGTAACGTTCACTCCCAGTTGATTTTTCGGCCATAGATTCAGCGTCGATCTTGGTTTCCATATACCACGTCGTTCACGGCACTGACGTTTCAGAAGTCAATCACCACTCCCACGTTTCTGCAGCCCACCACATCAACTGATCTCCAGATGAACAGTCATGTCGAAAATGTATTATCTAGAAGTCTGCAGTATTTCATTAAAGTTCTAGCCGTAAGATTCACATTATACTAGCGTACACTTCTTCGTCAGAAGCAAATGGAGGGCCACGAATGTTTTTCTTCAGGGCTCCGAAAATGTGAAAATCGATCGAGAGATCGGGACTGTGTGGGGTGTGTTTAAGGACTTCGCAGGGAAACTTGTGCAGCATAACCGAAACAACCTTGGAAAATATGGGCGGGAATTTTGTCTCACAGTGGAATAAGTACCTTATCAGATATGACGATTACTTTGAAATAATAAACAGTTTACTTACTTTTTCCTAATTGTCTCGTTTTCATTTGATTGCCTCTTATATTTCCCTGGGGCTTTACATTTACGAGATCTTAGAACATTGCAACTGATCATGTGGTACGTTATGTGGAGACTATCATCAGTGCATTTTCTCTGCCCTGTGGGAGGATCTGGAGACCGAATAGAATCAGACAGCAAAAGGTGTGACATCTGTAGTGTAGGAGCTGTGAGAAAATGACCGTGTTTTGAGGCTTAATGAGAGAAGTAAATAGTACAGGAGTTGTGAAAAGCCTGTTTTGCCGGCTAAAGAGAGATTGGTGATCTCAGAACAAGTATAGGAAGCTAGATGGTTGTCACAGCTTGTCAATAAAATGTTTCCTTCCTTGGCCTAACTATGTCGCGTAGCGAAATTCCATGCACCGCACATTGCACGGACTGCGTCTTCTAACTTTCGTGCTTCACCGAAGAACTAGTTTTTCAATCAACATGATCATTACAGTTAAACTATGTCAACGTGGTTTCCATTTGTGAGCAACAGCTTATAATCCGGGGATCATTTTAGAAAAAGCGAGACATTGCCTGATGTGGAGTTTGGAGCGACATCACATAACCACGGAACAGTGGAAATTTGAAACCGGAACGCCATGTACAGGCTTAGAGAAAGAAGCGCCAACTACATTTTCTGATGGACGATTTACATATTGCTCCTGTTTCATAAAGAGGGATCTTAGGACTCCTATTGTTCTGTGAAGTAGAATGTCATCGCGGAGGACCAAAGCGCGTCCGTCGTGAAGTACAGTAATTGGAACAGTGTTTTGCTAACTTGTATTCTGGTAACCTACATTCTCCTTAGATGAGTAGCATTTCTACTCTGTCTCTCTTCGTTGGTTTACATTGTGCTCATACAAAACTTTAACTGAAGGCGGTTCACTGAACGATCGGTGTGCGTCTTCCTTTTGTTTCAATTTTACCGTCAACTCCAGTTAGCGGGCGAGTGATGTTACCCCAGGTATTTGCACTGTGTGTTAGCACAGGAGAGTCAAAGTCAGTTTTGTGTTACATTTTTAATAACGTCATGTTTACGTGACTGATTACTGTGATATGTTTCTGAATAGGTCTTGAGGAGAGGAAGTGTGTTACAGAATAAAAATTGTTAGATGTTACTTACAAAAGACTTGCTGCTGCCGATATCTTCCAAACGAACTAAATTACAAGAAAGGAAATCATGCTGGTCATTGCCGCCCCCCCCCCCCCCCCCCCAGGTAGCTAGACAATATTTTGCTGATACATTTTATACCTTGCTTCTGGACAAAAAGTTATTTGCGGTGATTTAGATAAACAGTTTACTCTGTATAGCGCGAAGAATTGAATGTGGCTACATTTTGTCATATTAGCTTGGAAATTAACGTCGGGGAAGCAGCTGACGTTGAGTCGTTGGTCTTCTAGGCATTAACCCAGGAGGATGCCAGCTCTAGCTTTGGCAAAATTTTGGAAAATGTGCCAGTGTCGGTAAATGGTCTGTTTGTGCGGATTATTGAGTCAATACTATTGTATTCTTTTGTTTTATCTACAACATTTACAAAGAATGATACTTTTCAAAATAACTATAATGTAAGGTTGAAATATAAATAAAATTTTGTTGTTTTTTAAGAAGAATATAAAAAGAGGATAGGATAGAGAAGAGATTTGTTAGTACCATCACCGAATGTGACTGATGGTGAATACCTCGGAATCGTTTCTTCGAGCCGTTGACCGCCAGTCACACACACACACCCACACACACACACACACACAGCCGTTGACCGCCAGTCACACACACACACACACACACACACACACACACACACACGCACACGCACACGCACAAATAGGTATTAGTAGAGAAATAATGTTGCTTATCCTATTTATTACTAATCCTATGTATTAACTACTTTAGATGCCCATCCACGTACAGCATTTGGTGTTTTCTTGGCTAGATCGCCAGCACTTTTGCTTATTTGCTGTCACATCTCAGCTTCCTCCTCCTGTTCCTCCTCATTGTCACTATTTTCGCTGTCACTATGGGTATCGCTGTCCATCCTCTGGAGATTGTTGTTACGCTGCACATAGGCATGTTTGTAATGTCGTGTCCGCATGTACTGTTCATGTGTTGTTTTTGAAATACTGTTTGTCAGTGCGTTTAATTGTGCCCATTGTTCTTCGTCTCTTATTGCTGTGTATATATCTATGCCTGTATCTGCGTAGTGTAAGTGTAGTGTATGTCTATTGTTCGCGTATTGCCCGCAGAAAAAGACAGTGTGTTCTGGGGAACCTTCTTCCCCGCATGTGCATGTAGGCGTCTGCCTCAGACTCACGCGGTTTAAGTGCGTGGGATAAGGTCCGTCTCCGGTTAAGAAATGTACCATACCGCGGCTGGGATCGATATGTCTCATTCTCAACCGCTCCCTTATGTCAGGGAGGAAGTCGTGCAGTCTACGTCCCTTATCACTTACATCCCACTCACCTTGCCATGTATCCAAACGCCAACTTTTAAGGTGACGTATCGTCTCTATCGGCACACCGGTTATTGTGTGTACCTTATCTAGTCTCCCCACCTTTAACCAGTACCTTGCAGCTCTGTATTTGATCGTGATATCTATGGGGCATATTCCGAGCACCACACACAGTGCATCCGCTGAGATGGTACCGAAGGCTCCAGATAGCCTAAGTAGGACACTTCTCTGCCCTCGTCTGACCAATGCTTTGTTGGTGACCACGTTCAGTCTACGTGCCCACGTGCTAGCTGCGAAGCTGAGTACTGATTCGAAGAGCGCACAATGGTATGTACGTATGACTGGTAGAGGTAGTCTGTATAGTTTTGAATTTAGCCTCACCAGTTTGTGTAGTATTTTTCTCTGCTTTGTCTGTTGTTAGCCTTTGTGTTCGTGGAAATTCAATTTTTCATCTATGTGTACCCCAAGATAGCGCTCGTTTGATGTTTGTGTCCCCAATTTTAACCGAAGGATTCCTTTGGAGTGATCCTTTCACTAAAATGTATGTTGTTATGTTTTCAACTATCCTGAGTTTGTTGTTGTGACACCACTGAGTAATTGTTTGTAGTATTCCACTGGCTTTCTCTTCTAACTGGGCTCTGTTGTTTGCAGTGACTACAACTAATAGGTCATCTGCGCAGTCGACAATTCCGTCTGATCTGCCATCCCCATCCAGAAGTTGTAGGAGGAGTTCGATTGTTATGTGCCAGAAGATGGGGCGGCAGATCGACCCTTGAGGACAGTCTTTGGTAATTCTTTTAATTACTTTCCGGCTGTCCATCTGCCATTCGACTACTCGGTCTTTACAGTAGTCTAGAAAACTGTTGTATAGTGACTGCGGTACCTCCAGATGTCTTAGCCTCTGAAACAGTGCGGGCCACCAGAGGTTTTCAAATGCTCCGGCAATGTCAATCATTATTGCCATGGCGTATTTCTGTTTTGTGGTGTTAACTATGTGCAGGGCCTGGTAGATGGCATCATCTATTGATCTGCCAGTTCTCAAGCCGAACTGGTGTTGGCTCATACCTCTGAGAGCTGTGTGTGTTTGCAGGCGCTTACACAGCAGCTTCTCCTGAATCTTTGCTAGGGTGTGTATTAAGCATATTGGCCTGTAAGTCTTTGGATCTGAAGGATCCCTGTCCGCTGATTTCTTAATAATGACTGCTTTTGAGGTTTTCCATACTGTAGGTACCCTGCCCAGCCGTAAGGCATCGTTCAGTAACGTTGTTAGGAACGGGGTGATCTGCGGTGCTAGTTTTTTCAGTGTTTCCGAGTGGATACCATCTGGTCCAGGTGCTTTTTGGTTTTTGAGCTCTGAGATTGCTAGCGCAACCTCTTCTTGCGCAAAAGGATAGGTGACAGTTTCAGTGTTGTATGGTGTGTGTAGGTTTTATCTTAGTGTTGCATGATGTTGTGTGTCTGTATCGATAACGTCGTCAGGGAGCAGTGTATACAGCAGAAACTCCGCTGTATTCCTCTATGCCCTCGTCATCGTGCCGCCATCCTGCCATAGCGTTTTTTGGGGTTTTTATCTTCTCTGTCAGTATTTTGTGTGGTTCCCCCCATATATTTTGCTCTGTTTGTGTTACAAATAGCTCCCATTGTTGTCTACGCGTGTTGTATAGGGTCTGTCTATATAACTCTTGTGCATGCCTATATGCTTCAAGTCTTATTCGTCTTTCCCTATCTGCTATCGCCCTTTGATATAATTTTCGTTTGCGTCTTGCGTCTTGTTTGAGTCTCGTGAGTTCGTTGGTCCATGGTACTGGTAAGCAATTTGTGTTCTTTGCTGTCGGCATTGAAGTGTTTTGTGCGTGTTGTATTACCTGTGTTAACTTATCTGTATAGCGTTGCACCCCCTCTGGCCTGGATGCATGCACTGACTTTGTTGGGAAGGGTATCACAAATCCATTGTATCCTCTCCTGAGGCAAGCTGGCCGCCAGCTATTGTAACTGGTCCTTAACATTCTGGATGCTGGTACGGAGATGGAGTTGACGTCCAACGTGGTAACACACATGTTCTGTCGCGGAGAGATCTGAGGAGCTTACTAGCCACAGGAGTACCTCAAACTGTGCAGGCAGTTCATAGAAACGCGTACTTTGTGTGAACTGGCATTGTTATGTTGAAAAATGGCACCGCCGTAACGTTGTACGAAAGGTGAACACTTAAGGACGCAGGATGTACGTAACGTACCGTTGTGTCGTCAGAGTTCCCTCGACCACTACCAACCGTGACGTGAAGTCAAACCTATGGCTCCCCTCACCATTACCCCAGTAGTAATACAGCTCTGCCCTTTGTGCCAAGAGAACTGTACTGTTCCCTTTACCAGGATGTTTCAGTATTCAGGTTCATTTAAGGTTAATTAACCCAATAACATACAAATACTTTTTCCTACACTTGATCCTATCTTTACTATTTAAATTTACGAAAATCAGCACACTTTGTCTTAAACAATTTTCTCAAAATTATATACTATTTGACAGGAATTCTTGATAAATCTATCCTTGCTATTTACTGAAGTGATGAGGAGTGAAGTTTTTGTTGGCGTGGAATACCCGAAAAAATACAGGCATGTGCAACGCCACTAGAATTTTCTCACATTTATGCCGTCTATCACTTTTCTTTTTTCTTTCTTGGACCCTGCATAATTTCCGGCGGTTTTTTCCTTGATTGGATGTTGTTGTTGTGGTCTTCAGTCCTGAGACTGGTTTGATGCAGCTCTCCATGCTACTCTATGCTGTGCAAGCTTTTTCATCTCCCAGTACCTACTGCAACCTACATCCTTCTGAATCTGCTTAGTGTATTCATCTCGTGGTCTCCCTCTACGATTTTTACCCTCCACGCTGCCCTCCAATACTAAATTGGTGATCCCTTGATGCCTCAGAACATGCCCTACCAACCGATCCCTTCTTCTGGTCAAGTTGTGCCACAAACTTCTCTTCTCCCCAATCCTATTCAATACTTCCTCATTAGTTACATGATCTACCCATCTAATCTTCAGCATTCTTCTGTAGCACCACATTTCGAAAGCTTCTATTCTCTTCTTGTCTAAACTATTTATCGTCCATGTTTCACTTCCATACATGGCTACACTCCATACGAATACTTTCAGAAATGACTTCCGGACACTTAAATCAATACTGGATGTTAACAAATTTCTCTTCTTCAGAAACGCTTTCCTTGCCATTGCCAGTCTACATTTTATATCCTCTCTACTTCGACCATCATCAGTTATTTTGCTCCCCAAATAGCAAAACTCCTTTACTACTTTAAGTGCCTCATTTCCTAATCTAATTCCCTCAGCATCACCCGACTTAATTAGACTACATTCCATTATCCTTGTTTTGCTTTTGTTGATGTTCATCTTATATCCTCCTTTCAAGACACTGTCCATTCCATTCAACTGCTCTTCCAAGTCCTTTGCTGTCTCTGACAGAATTACAATGTCATCGGCGAACCTCAAAGTTTTTATTTCTTCTCCATGAATTTTAATACCTAATCCGAATTTTTCTTTTGTTTCCTTTACTGCTTGCTCAATATACAGATTGAACAACATCGGGGAGAGGCTACAACCCTGTCTTACTCCCTTCCCAACCACTGCTTCCCTTTCATGTCCCTCGACTCTTATAACTGCCATCTGGTTTCTGTACAAATTGTAAATAGCCTTTCGCTCCCTGTATTTTACCCCTGCCACCTTTAGAATTTGAAAGAGAGTATTCCAGTCAACATTGTCAAAAGCTTTCTCTAAGTCTACAAATGCTAGAAACGTAGGTTTGCCTTTCCTTAATCTTTCTTCTAAGATAAGTCGTAAGGTCAGTATTGCCTCACGTGTTCCAGTGTTTCTACGGAATCCAAACTGATCTTCCCCGAGGTTGGCTTCTACTAGTTTTTCCATTCGTCTGTAAAGAATTCGTGTTAGTATTTTGCAGCTGTGACTTATTAAGCTGATAGTTCGGTAATTTTCACATCTGTCAACACCTGCTTTCTTTGGGATTGGAATTATTATATTCTTCTTGAAGTCTGAGGGTATTTCGCCTGTTTCATACATCTTGCTCACCAGATGGTAGAGTTTTGTCAGGACTGGCTCTCCCACGGCCGTCAGTAGTTCCAATGGAATAATGTCTACTCCGGGGGCCTTTATTTCGACTCAGGTCTTTCAGTGCTCTGTCAAACTCTTCACGCAGTATCGTATCTCCCATTTCATCTTCATCTACATCCTCTTCCATTTCCATAATATTGTCCTCAAGTACATCGCCCTTGTATAGACCCTCTATATACTCCTTCCACCTTTCTGCTTTCCCTTCTTTGCTTAGCACTGGGTTTCCATCTGAGCTCTTGATATTCATACAAGTCGTTCTCTTATCTCCAAAGGTCTCTTTAATTTTCCTGTAGGCGGTATCTATCTTACCCCTAGTGAGATAGGCCTCTACATCCTTACATTTGTCCTCTAGCCATCCCTGCTTAGCCATTTTGCACTTCCTGTCGATCTCATTTTTGAGACGTTTGTATTCCTTTTTGCCTGTTTCACTTACTGCATTTTTATATTTTCTCCTTTCATCAATTAAATTCAATATTTCTTCTGTTACCCAAGGATTTCTACTAGCCCTCGTCTTTTTACCTACTTGATCCTCTGCTGCCTTCACTACTTCATCCCTCAAAGCTACCCATTCTTCTACTACTGTATTTATTTCCCCCATTCCTGTCAATTGCTCCCTTATGCTCTCCCTGAATCTCTGTACAACCTCTGGTTCTTTTAGTTTATCCAGGTCCCATCTCCTTAAATTCCCACCTTTTTGCAGTTTCTTCAGTTTTAATCTACAGGTCATAACCAATAGATTGTGGTCAGAGTCCACATCTGCCCCTGGAAATGTCTTACAATTTAAAACCTGGTTCCTAAATCTCTGTCTTACCATTATATAATCTATCTGATACCTTTTAGTATCTCCAGGGTTCTTCCATGTATACAACCTTCTTTCATGATTCTTAAACCAAGTGTTAGTTATGATTATGTTGTGCTCTGTGCAAAATTCTACCAGCCGGCTTCCTCTTTCATTTCTGTCCCCCAATCCATATTCACCTACTATGTTTCCTTCTCTCCCTTTTCCTACACTCGAATTCCAGTCACCCATGACTATTAAATTTTCGTCTCCCTTCACAATCTGAATAATTTCTTTTATTTCATCATACATTTCTTCAATTTCTTCGTCATCTGCAGAGCTAGTTGGCATATAAACTTGTACTACTGTAGTAGGTGTGGGCTTCGTATCTATCTTGGCCACAATAATGCGTTCACTATGCTGTTTGTAGTAGCTTACCCGCATTCCTATTTTCCTATTCATTATTAAACCTACTCCTGCATTCCCCCTATTTGATTTTGTGTTTATAACCCTGTAGTCACCTGACCAGAAGTCTTGTTCCTCCTGCCACCGAACTTCACTAATTCCCACTATATCTAACTTCAACCTATCCATTTCCCTTTTTAAATTTTCTAACCTACCTGCCCGATTAAGGGATCTGACATTCCACGCTCCGATCCGTAGAACACCAGTTTTCTTTCTCCTGATAACGACAATAGCGGCGATAGACCTAACAAAACCTGAGAACGCTTGCTTATAACTCGCAAAATATCGAAAGATATGATGTTATACTGTTATACACCACGAAATAGATTTCTAAGCTTCCCAATGGTATATAACATGCCATGCCATCTATTAACGAAAAAGAAGAAACACTAAGACGAAGCTGTAGTTGTTCGTCCCGTCTCACAGCCGGTAATGTGATAACGGACTTGAAACCTGCGGCCGGCTGTGAGCCGGCTGTAAAAGCCAATGGGTTAAACCAGAAGTAAACTACTAATTAGCACGTGCAGGTGTGTGTACAAATGCTGGACTGTGCGTACACAATGCATCCTCTGACATTTCCCAGGTGCGAAGAATGCACTCGCACGGCCTCTGTCCTTTGCCAGCAGTGCTGAATACTCCACTGAGGAGTCATCCATCAGCCTTTGGCAAACGCTCACTACCTGAAAGAAGAGAGGTCGTGTCAAATGACACAAAAGCTGCTTCAAACATGAAAAAGAAGTCACTTCTTAGGACTGCAGCGTGCAAGAGACAGCCGGCCGGTTCTAGGCGCTTCAGTCTGGAACAGCGCGACCGCTACGGTCGCAGGTTCGAATCCTGCCTCGGGCATGGGTGTGTTTGATGTCCTTAGGTTAGTTAGGTTTAAGTAGTTGTAAGTTCTCGGGGACTGATAACCACAGCAGTTACGTCCCATAGTGCTCAGAGCCATTTTGCAAGAGACAGTACAGAAACTTTCTGACAGTTTGAAATTGTGTGCCGGTTCGGACTCGAACATGGGACCTTTGAATGAAAATACATTTTGGAATCAATCCCCTAGGCTATGGCTAAACCATTTCTATACAATATAGTTTCTTCCAGTAGTGCTACACTCGTAAGATATGCAGGAGAACAATTGTGAAGTTTGGGAAGAATGAGAAGAGAGGCTTCCGGAAGTGGAACTCTGAGGGGTGGTTGTGAGTCGTGCGTGGATAGCTCAGTCTGTAGAGGACTTGCCCACCAAACGCGAAGGTCTCAGGTTCGAGTCTTGTTCGGGCACACAGTTTTAATCTCCCATGAAGTTTCAGTTAACCGCACACTCCGCTGCAGAGTGAAAATTCATTCTGGACATTACAAAATTATAAGCCATCGTCTCTTTAGGATCGTTTAGAAGTTGCCAATAATTTGTGCAGTCCGGTAACCACTGTTAGTAAATTTTCCACTGCCTCCTATGATAATAGAAAACATCCTCAGCACTAGCATTCTATTGACCCATGCTTCAAAATCCATATTTATAAAGCCTTGCTACTTCTACAATGATCTACATTGCATTGTTTTCTCGGTCTTCCCTTATGTCTTGGAACCCACCAATGAAATGATCCGTCTACCATCTACCTGCCCAACTACATGGTTGGTTGATTCCAAGGAGGGGAACAGACAGCGAGGTTATAGGTCCCATCGGATTAGGGAATGAAATCGGCCGCGCCCTTTCAAAGGAACCATCCCAGCATTTACCTGAAGCGATTTAGGGAAATCACGGAGAACCTAAACTGGATGGTCGGACGCGGGTTGAACCGTCGTCCCCCCCGAATGCGAGTCCAGTGTGCTGACCATTGCGCCCAACTACGTGTCCTGCATATATTTCATTTCATTTCTTTGCAATCATCCTTAGCCAAGATACACCTTGAAGAATTTTCAATAAAAAATTCGGAGGTGTTACTTTTCAGCACACTCTGTACTTTAAGAAGGAGGAAAACGATCGAGTATGAATACGCGAAATGATTGAAAGTGTGAAAAATGGACTAGATATCTTTTCATTGTTACAAATCTGGCTTACCCAACAGGACTGAGGTCTTAACAAACACCTGTAAACAAACGTGTACTAAGATGTGATGAATCAATGGCAGGTCCTATTATAACATCATCAGCAACAACTACTACTACTAATTTTCCCTGCGCACACAGTTTGTTTGTCGTACTACTGTCTTGTTTGTGAAATTGTACTGACGTTCATAATCACCGAGCTTCAAACCTCACGCTATAATTTACCAACTCGTGCACTATCTAGCAGGATAACTGTCCATGTCACAAGGCCAAATTCGTGCTACAGTGGTTCGAGAAGATCGATAGTGAACTATCGCTGATGTCTTGGCCAACAAATTAGTTTGATCTGAAACTGATAGAATACACCTGGAACGCTTTCTGATGCAAGCTTTTTGCACACATACTGCTGGCCAGCAATTTACGTAAACTGCACAACCTGAGCGTAGACATGTGGTGCCACATATCTCCGGAAACCTGTCAAGTACTCGTCCCGCGCTTCAAAAGTGGTCCAACGCGGTGTTAAGCAAATGGTCTTTACTGTAAACAAATCATATTATATAATATAGATAATAATTAGTACACAAATTACCCGCCAGGGTAGTCGAGAGCGCTAATGCGCTGCTTCCTGGCCTCGGTTAGGTGCGCCGGCCCTGGATCCAATCCGCCCGGCGGATTAACAACGAGGGCCGGTATGCCGGCCAGCCTGGATGTGCTTTTTAGGCGGTTTTCCACATCTCTCCAGGTGAATACCGGGCTGGTCCCCACGTTCTGCCTCAGTTACACGACTCAGACATTTGAAACACTTTCGCACTATTCCATGGTTTACACCAGACGCAGACAGCTGGGGTACACTCCTTCCGTCCCGAGGGGGTTCGGAGTGGTGGCAGGAAGGGCAACCGGCCATCCTCTGCAACTAACACTGCCGACCATCCACGATGCGGGACAAAGGTCCAAGGAAAGAGGAAAGGAGAATAAGTACCCAAATTCGTTCAGCTACAAAATGTAAACTAGAAGGAGTTGGCCACTAACATATTCTTTAAGCTCCTGATAGACTTTATTTTGTTAGTAGCTAAACTGCTGGCAAGATATTGAAAATGTGTGTTACGGAATAAACTAAACTCCGCTCGAACAAAGCATGAAGGCCCCGGCAGCCGTGTCATCCTCGGCCCACAGGCGTCATTGGATGCGGATGCGGTGGGGTATGTTGTCGGCACACTGCTATCCCTGCCGTATGTCAGTTTAAAGAGACCAGAGCCGCTACTTCTCAATCAATTATCCCCTTAGTTACCTCACAAGGCCTGAGTGCACCCCACTTGCCAACAGCGCACGGCAGATCGGATGGTCACCCAAAGTGCTAGCCCATCCCGACAGCGCTCAAATTCGGTGATCTGAGGAGAACCGCTGTTACTACTGAGGCGAGGCTGTTGGCTCATGTGGGTTACAGAATAAAGGAGATGTTTCTGGACCCAAGATAGTAACATTAATGAGCTTTTCGTGGCTGAGTTTCAGTATCATGTAACCTTTTTTTAAGAAGACATCCGAGTCCCCTTTGACTGTAGCATCTATCTATACGTATTACAAATTATTATTAATTATTATAAATTTAATTAAAGTACTCCGCCGCGTTTTTCCATCTATATGTGAAGGCTAACATCAGGAATTACTATAGGTTTTTCTATCCGATTCTCGTTAATAGATAGCCTGATTCACGAGGAAGGTTTCCTTATATAATTCAGAGTTATAGTAATGATGAGTGTAATACGTGTATTGTTACCTGGTCTGTATTTAAATGGCGGTTGAAGTAGCATCTCATGGCAGTGATGGGAGCTGATTAACTATGCAGGACGCTGTGTATGGCGCAAAAGGCAGTAAACAGTCTGCTCACTCCAGGCGGCGGTGAAGCTATAGCAGAATCTATAGTTTCCTTTTAGGGAGTAAATAGGTCAGCCGAAGCGGTGGCAAAGTGGCTTTACACGTTTGCGCTCCATGTTCGAAACCTCATTATTATACTTATATTTGTTTTTTTACAGAGGGAATTAGATTAGGAAATGAGACACTTAAAGTAGTAAAGGAGTTTTGCTATTTGGGGAGCAAAATAACTGATGATGGTCGAAGTAGAGAGGATATAAAATGTAGGCTGGCAATGGCAAGGAAAGCGTTTCTGAAGAAGATTTAAGTGTCAGGAAGTCATTTCTGAAAGTATTCGTATGGAGTGTAGCCATGTATGGAAGTGAAACATGGACGATAAATAGTTTTGAAAGGAAGAGAATAGAAGCTTTCGAAATGTGGTGCTACAGAAGAATGCTGAAGATTAGATGAGTAGATCACATAACTAATGAGGAAGTATTGAATAGGATTGGGGAGAAGAGAAGTTTGTGGCACAACTTGACCAGAAGAAGGGATCGGTTGGTAGGACACGTTCTGAGGCATCAAGGATCACCAATTTAGTATTGGAGGGCAGCGTGGAGGGTAAAAATCGTAGAGGGAGACCAAGAGATGAATACACTAAGCAGATTCAGAAGGATGTACGTTGCAGTAGGTACTGGGAGATGAAAAAGCTTGCACAGGATAGAGTAGCATGGAGAGCTGCATCAAACCAGTCTCAGGACTGAAGACCACAACAACAATATTTGTTTTTCATTTATCTTTGTCCGTAGAATATTATTACACGAATGTTTTCCAGTGTATACTGAAATAACCTTGTCCTTATTCGTATATCAATTTAAAATTTTAAATAAAGGGAGAAAATTATTTGAAATTGTTTTCGGTGAAATTCTTGATTCATAATCAACTGAAAGCCTCAGTTTTTGGTAAAGTGATCCATTATGCGTGGTTTGTCGAAAAATTATTGCCAACGCATGACATTTTCAGCAGTGTTTTGACGTTTCTTTCTCGATTGAGATTCACACGAAGAAATATCGCTGTGGCAAACCTGCCCGCCGGCCGCTGTGGTTGAGCGGTTCTAAGCGCTTCAACCCGGAACCGCGCTGCTGCTACGGTCGAAGGTTCGAATTCTGCCTCGGGCTGGATGTGTGTGATGTCCTTAGGTTAGTTAGGCTTGAGTAGTTCTAAGTCTCGGGGACTGATGACCTCAGATGTTAAGTCCCATAGTGCTTAGAGCCATTTGAACCACTTGAACCAAACGCACCGTCGTGTGATGCTTGTGGTGTTCGGCGTGTCTATATTTCGAATGTTTCTGCAGTCGGTGTCATCCGAGGGAATGCACCAAATCTTCCGCAAGAATAAACAGAAGAATAAAATATAAGAATATATCGAAGAATTTGTATAAGATCGAAATATAAGAATACGAGAATGTACAGATTGTAATCCCTGAAAATACCATACACACATATATATTGTAATTATACTATGAATAAAACGCTGTTGTATCCCCTAACATGATAAGATACATTCGTGTAGTAATGTGTACGGGCATGCGTAGATAATCGACAATAAATAAATAAAAACAATAACCAGGTTTCGAACACGGGACGCAAAAGTGACAGGCTGCGAAGCTAACCGCTGTGCCAGTATTTGGGCTGAGATTATCGCGCGCTAAAAGGTATATAAACTACGTCGAAAACTTTGAGCGTTGTTTTCTCAGGAACTGTCGAGTATCTACGGATAAGCCGAGACACTTGTTTGTTTATTTTGTCTCCTCTTCAACTAAAAAGTTTCTGGGAAATCAGTTTATGACACTTGTCGTGTTATCCTCGTTAGTGCTACCCGTGCGAATCGGGGACGTTTCGCTGGTTTACTTACAGAATCCACTGTTGCAAATTCGACCAAGATGTCGCCTAAATAAGATTAGTGACATTAAGTGTTTTGAAGCTTTTCCCTTTTCTGATATTAATTCAATGAACTGAACTGAACTGCTGGTTAGGAAGAATGATATATTGTTAATGACAAATTTACAGGTAAAAGTGAAGAGTCTGCAAACAATGATATACCGAGCGAGGTGGCGCAGTGGTTAGCACACTGGACTCACATTCGGGAGGACGACGGTTCAATCCCGTCTCCGGCCATCCTGATTTAGGTTTTCCGTGATTTCCCTAAATCGCTTCAGGCAAATGCCGGGATGGTTCCTTTGAAAGGGCACGGCCGATTTCCTTCCCCATCGTTCCCTCACCCGAGCTTGCGCTCCGTCTCTAATGACCTCGTTGTCGACGGGACGTTAAACACCAATCTTTTCCTCCTCCTCCTCTGCAAACAATGGTAAGCGACACTCGACGGAAAACTGAGTTATTGCGTGCAAAACCTAGTAAGTGATGTGCTTCTGTCATATTAATTGAAAGTTCCACGATAATCCGAGGGACAGCAGCTCTATCTCGAAATTCATATTCTACCTAGTGACGACTTTGGCAGGATGTGTGCGTGTAAACACTGCAAAGTGCCACAAACATAGCTGCCTGTAGTCGTAAAGAGTGCGAAGGTCTGCCACGAAAATGGTTTTCGTCTTGGGAATGAGGAACAATTCACGCAGAGCTAAATCTGGTGGGAATGGCGGACAGATGGGAAATAACCCTCGTCGTGTGTTTAGTTGAATATTCTTGAATAATGTAGGCCATATGCGCTAGTGGATTGACAACCATTTCTAGAAATTTTGGGTCATCGTAACTCAATTGTTTACTTTCCCTGCAGAATTCCAAGCGATGCTGTTTCTGATCATCTTGAAGCAGTTTTGGCACAAACATCGATACAATCCTCCGCATGTGCAATTCATATGTCAGAATACGTTCGTGAATACCATAACATATTCACAAGACGTTCAAAAGGTCGTGGATGATCTGTCTATGATGTTACACATTCTTATCCCTCACTTTGTGAATGTTGTCTGGTGTGACGGCCGAAGGAAACATTCGCCACCATAAGTCGATATTCGTTCTTTTTTGAAACGCTTATACCAGTTTTAAGCCTGTGTCTGACCTAAAGCGTTGTCAACAAAAGCTTGCTTCAACATTTTCTGCTTTTCTGAAGTGGTGTTCTCAAGGGGAAAATAAGATTTTATACATACCCGTCGCTCTTTCAGACCAGCCATCACAAAACTCCAAACTCCCGGAAACAATGAAAATATGCGCACCAGCAACTAGCCAAATCACTCAGCCCGCAGCCTGGTGCCACGCGGCTTCAAGAATGAGGTATGGGGAGGTAACTAGCGGTATTTCGGTGTATTCCTAAATTTTTGCCCGCAGGATGGGAATCTGGGTGAGACGGAAAGCGTGCTCGTTATCACAAAGTGTGCACTCTTGTTATTGTGCCAAGGCACAGCGCGTTTACATGGATTGCGTTAAGACAGAGTACTGTGACAATAATATATGTGTTACGTTTGGCTGACTTGTGTATGACGACTACGTATGTTTCATCGATTGGTATACACTGTTTTTCTCCTGTGAATATGATTGAAAATCGAAACCGGCCGAGAATAAAAATACAGTTGTACAGTTGATGGCACGAATTCACTTTTTTCAAATTGTCCTTAGTAGTTACCTTGTTCAGTTTGAGATTTTCTTTTAAATTTTTTTTATACCTGCAATCTCTTTTACTATTAGCCTAAATACTTCGTTAAATAATCCGCCCTTTCAAGTGTGTCTGCATGAAGTTTATTTCCTAGGGTGCTGAATTTGTTGCTCAGTTTGATCTAGTAGATGCCACTACTCCTGAATAAATTCTCATAATCTACATTTCTAACTACCTACATGATGAGCTTCCTTCGCTGCACTTTTGTATCTATTTTTGCTCTGTATCTTACAATTCTGTGACCAATCGCAATTCCGAAGTGATCTAAGATGTTCGCATCCTGTACTACGTTCTTTTTTTTGGCGAAATATAACTCTATCTGGTGTGGGAAAAATCAGTTTAGTAGTAAATATAGCGCACGGAATATCTCCTGTAAATGGGCAATTTTTTCTTCTTCTTCATGTTCTTCACTTCATGGAAAAGGCTTACAACTCGTCGATCTTCACTGAATCCATCTGCTCCTCGGTCGTTCTAAATCTCTCCTCGGTCGTTCTAAATCTCTTTCCTATTGGTTTATAGTTGATTGTTTAACTAATCTGCCTTTCCCTATTCTGGTGATACGGTGTTTCCATTTTTTTCATTTGTGTAGCATATATCTGCTTTTCTTCTTGTTCATTTTTGCATTTGAGGGGCCAACCAATCGTTTTTAGTGGAGATTCAAATCATTTATTATCTTACACTATTTAGAACACCTATCACATGGTCATAATATCTGATACACAGTTAGTTAATTCAGAAAGTAACGGATAGTTGATGTTTAGTCTATTAGAGCGCCAGTGCGCCAACATCTTTTTCGTCTTGCTTTTTCGAATTCATCCATTTCGATTCTGTCACTGACTCAGCTTGACACGTGGTAGAAGCTTCCGAGTCGAAATATCGGAAGAAGAAATAATAGCGTCTTAGCTCCATGTGCGGAAACTGACGAAACAGATGTAGTTCCTCCAGTGCTTAGCGTCTTGTTTAAATATTGAGAAATAAAAAAAAAAACAACGATCTAAAGAATAAGGAAGATTGCTTCTTCTGAAGGAAGAGAATGTCCGTAAGGCATAGGCTGATACAGAGATGAATGTTATACTGCGTTGACCGTAGACGATAAATACGAAAACTGTTCTACTCTGAAAGCTCCTGCACAGTTCCGTAGGAGCAAATTGTTCATTAAACTTTATAAAATATTTTGATTACTGAACTGCTACTAAGGACCATCAGGCAATAGGGTACAAATTCAAGTTGGGCAATTCAACTTTATTTATCAGTGGCAATTCACACAAATATTTAGACATGATACTTACTCAGTATGTGTAGCTTATTTGTAAATTAGATACTTTTACAAAAGATTCTCGCCTTTGTAGGTATTTGTTCACCAATTGTTCAGCGAATGATTTTCCACTCCGTTAGCTAGGAGAAATGAACAGGATTTACTGTTACAGTTGCTGTCTTACCTTCATTTCATCGCTTTCGAAATGCTTCGCCCTAATCCACGTAGTAACGTATGTTGACTTAAAGAAGGAACTTCATTCTTTTACCACCATTTATAAAAAAATATCTGAGTTCACTGAATATCCGCTTCCGCAATAGAATAAAAAGGTTACTTGATTTTAGATACCATTCTTGAGGAACAGAAGACCATCAAGATTTTTTCTTTAAATTTTTATTTGCTGTACATCTTGCTTTTTGACTACAGCAGACTGACCATATGGTGAACATATAAAGATAATCACAGTATGACCACTTATCGCTCAGGTTGAAGTGCTTCTGAAACTGCGGAATATTTAGGGTGTGTTCTCGTTTTTACGACTGTAGGAACGGTTTTGCTCGAAACTTTTTGTGCTTTTCAATATAAATTCCCATAAAAATATTCGTGGTTTCAGCAGTATGAGAAATTACTCTATTTAATATGCTGTAATATCACAATTAGATGAGGAGCATACCGAGATTTGATGTGTAGTTAATAGAGAAATGCCGGCCGGTGTGACCTTGCGGTTCTAGGCGCTTCAGTCTGGAACCGCGTGACCGCTACGATCGCAGATTCGAATCCTGCCTCGGGCATGGATGAGTGTGATGTCCTTAGGTTAGTTAGGTTTAAGTAGTTCTAAGTTCTAGGGGACTGATGACCATAGATGTTAAGTCCCATACTGCTCAGAGCCATTTGAACCTTTCTTGAATAGAGAAATAAACATCAAAAGAAAAATATCTCGATTGCTTGCTTTTTTTTAATTTTAAGACTTTTGTTCCAAGATTTACTTGTTATACCACCTACAGCTGCAGTGTTCAATCACGACTACAACGAAAAAGACAAAACCACTCGGATGCTTTTGTCTTTGAACTGCAATGCAACTGCTGTGGAAAGTTTCCTGCGGTATCGGCTCTTGTACTTCAGGAGCACGGACGGTCCTCGCGAGCGGTCTATGCCCTATCGCCTTCAGAGTACCAGGAAAACTGCGACGGCGAGCTATAGCTGAGTTTTGCTTTTGCTGCAGCGGCGTTGGCAAAAGGGTGCCGAACTCTGAAAACGGACTCGGGAGGGGATTCTTCCCTTTTTTGCTGCCTTCGATCTCGGAGCTTTAATTTACTCCACGTCGGATCCCGGGAAGAGGGAGAAAAGGGGACCGGGGGGAGGGGAGGGGGAGCCGGCTGTAGCCAGGTACCGCTGGAGGCGTTGGGACCGGGAGGGCGCACAAAGGATTCCATCAGCGGCCGGCGGCAGGCAGCGAGTGTGCCCAGCGGCAAGCCGAGGCTCCTGCCAGCAAGGTGGGGCTCCGAGACAGCCTCCACACCTGGAGGCTTCCACCCAAATAGCCTGCAAGAGAATCAACAGGGAGAGGCTCAGCAGGTCGCTGTGGTCGCTGGATTAGGCCGCCACACCTGAGGTCAGCACTCGGCGCACCTTCCCTCACAATGGCTGCAAGTCTGTCTGTCACAGGGACTGGCGCGGCATAATTACACGTGGGGTTTCCTACAAGGATGCAGCGGGTAGCGAAGCTGTCCCGAGCAACCGGTTCCCTGACGAGGTGTTTGCGAGCTGAGCATCCCCCCCCCCCCCTGCTTGTCATCAAATTCTCAATAACACAACTAATTTATGTATTTATTACAGTGTTCCATTAGTCATTCCCCCTTTCTCTGTTTGCCTCCTGCTCCCTCCTTCTTTTAATCGGCTTCTCTCACTTCTCTGGATGCACCTCCTCCCCCCTCCCCGCCCCCATCACGTTCTCCTCTCTCCATATATCTCCTCCTCCACCTCCGTCATGCCATCTCCTCTTTCCCCATATATAAAAAAATACGTACATCTGCCAACTTTCACGCTCATTGACGAAACGATGTTGAATTTATTTAAAGGTAGGACAACCCTCCGCCATCCAGCATACGTATAAATGCCTTCACCACAAAAACATACATACATGAGCCAACTCCCAAGCTGATCAGTCAAACGGTGTGTAATTCTGTTGTAAGGTAACCATCCGACATACACCGTATGAAATTTCACGTAGATTGTGAGGTTCCCCTTGTTTTGAAGATCAAATGTAGAAATTTTCATCAAGATCGGAGCAGCACTGTGGCTTTTGTTGAAATCCGTAAGTAAAACACCCTCCACCATGCACTGAACGAAGTTTTATGTAGACAGTGACCTTCCTCTTGGTTTGGGAAATAGGGATTCATTTTTATACACCCTGCTCGCTCTAAGCCGACTTAGTTGCGAAACATACATAATAGATTCGAATAACAGAAATCATGTAATGATTTCAGTCGTATAAGGGGCAACATAGCTATTAAATAATAGCAACGAGATTATGAGAGCAGTCACTTTCAGTGTTACGTAAAATAACGTTATACCTTGTAAATTATCACGACACAAAATGAAGATAATAAGCAATGTGGGACTTCCTTCCATTTGCGTTTGAAACTCTCGGAGAACTCCTGTCTGGTGAGGAGGGTGGGAGGGGACAGCAAGGGGAGCCTCAAGTTGTTTTGCTGGCCCGGGCCTCTGACAGGTTTAATGCGCCACTGCTCGTAGGAAACCCCACGATACCAATTACACTGCTGTCGTTGTGGTCTTCAGTCGCGACGGTTGGTTTGATGCAGCTCTCCATGCTAGACTATCTTGTGAGAGCCTCTTCAACTCTGCATAACTGCTTTAATCTACATCCATTTGAAGCTACACAGTCCAGTCACATTAATGAGACTAACTGTGAAAAGCCTGAATAATCACCTCAGCGCGGATATGGAGGATGAGAGTCAGTGAGATTCTGGAAGCTACCGGCAGGGATGTGGAGCCACGCCGACTCCAGTGCCTTGACCAGCTGCGCTTGGTTTCTCTGTTGAGGATCCATGGTGCGAAAAGCCCGATCGAGGTGGTCCCATAGAATATCGATTGAATTTAGATCCGGAAAGTCTGGTGGTTTGGGTTTAAATCCGGAAATTCTGATGGCCAGAGGATGGTTCAAATGGCGCTGAGCACTATGGGACTTAACATCTGTGGTCATCAGTCCCCTAGAACTTAGAATTACTTAAACCTAACTAACCTAAGGACATCACACACATCCATGCCCGAGGCAGGATTCGAACCTGCGACCGTAGTTGTCACGCGGTTCCAGACTGAAGCGAATAGAACCGCACGGCCACACTGGCCGGCTGGCCAGAGGAGTAAGGTATAAACTCATCCTGGTGCTCTTCGAACCAAGGTGCGTTTCTGGATGAGGTATCGAATATAGTGCTTCCCCCTACTTATACCTCCCGAGTAGATCACGAATGTAAAATTAGAGACATTCGAGCGCGCTCGGAGGCTTTCCGGCAGTAGTTCTTCCCGCGAACCATACACGACTGGAACAGGAAAGGGAGGTAACGACAGTGTCAAAAGTGCCCTCCGACACACACCGTTGGGTGGCTTGCGGAGTATAAATGTAGATGTAGAAGCACGCACACTGTCAGCTGTGTGACACGTTGCATTGTCCTGCTGTTAGATGCCGTCATGCCGAAGAAAAACAATCTGCATGTAACGGTGGACATGGCCCCAGGATAGAGACATACTTCTGTTGATCCACTGTGCCTTGCAGAATGACGTGATCACCCATTGAATGTCATGAAAACATTTCCCAGACCATAATGCTTCCTCCTCTGGCCTGGACTCTTCCGACGATTGTTGCAGCCTCGCCAACGGCCAACTGTCCGATGGAGCATAAAACGTGATTCATCTGGAAAGGCCACCTGTCGCCTCTCAGTGGACGTCCAGTTGCGGTATTGGCGTGCAAATTCCGGCCTTCAGTCAAGCACAGCAATCAGCATCGGCACACGGACTAGGGGCCAGCTGCGAAGGCCCATACGCAGCAATGTTCGCTGTGCGGTCAGCAATGTTCGCTGAGCGATCGTTGAGGAGACACTTGTTTAATTGGGCGGTCAGTTGCTCAACAGTCGCATGTCTATTCGCCCGTACGCATCTCCGCTGCGCCCTTCACCCATGTTATCTATGGCTCGAGGTGCAACACAGTTGCCCCGGCACCGGTTTTGGCTGCTCCATTTTGCCATTCACGGTATACTCTAATCACGGCGGCATGCGAACAGTTTACAAACTCAGTCGTGTTGGAGATGCTTCCACTTTTGACCTGAAATCCGACGATCATGCTCTTTTGGGCGTCAGCTAAACCGCTCCGTTTCTGCATTACGACTACGACTGCACTATTTTCCGCGTCTCCCGACACTCTTTATATACCCTCCATTGCTAGTGCTGCCACCTGCCGTCTGTGAGCGGTTATTGCACGTTGACGGTGAACATAATGTGGCTTAACTGTATACTTATTGTAGTCAAGCCTTGGTCTCCCCCTACAATTATCAATTATTACGTCAGTTCTGTCCATTACCTTTATTGTTCAGGATGTGTTCCATCAACAAAGACCTTCTTTTAGTCAAGTTGTGCCATAAATTTCTTTTTTTACAATTCCATCCTGTATCTCGTCATTAGTTTTTCGATCCACCCATCCAATCTTCAGTATTCAAAAGCATATACTTTTGGCTGAACAGCTAATCGCCTACGTTTTACTTACTTACGATTTACCAGTCTGTATTTTATATTCTCTCTACTTCGTCTGTCATGATTTATTTCACAACCCAACTAACAAAAGCATCTACTACTTTTGGTCTCTCATCCCCTAATTCCCTCAACATTGCCTGATTTAATTCGACTTCATCTGTTCCGTTCAACTGCTCCTCCATGTTTTTTGTTGTTTCTTACAGAAGAAGATCGCCAAACCTGAAATACTTATAGTTTCTCCTTGATTTTAATTTTCTTTCTAAATTTCTCGATTCTTTACTTTCCTGCTTGTTCAGTGACATGTAGGATAACATCGGGCATAGACTGCAACACTGTGTGACTCTCTTCTCAACTACTGCTTCCACTTCTTGTCAAGTCTTATAACGACAATCTAGTTTCTGCACGAGTTGTGGATAACTTTCGTTCCCTGCTTTGTATCCTGGCCACCTTAAATATTTCTGTGCGTGTTCCGGTCAATGTTATCAAAAGCTTTTTCTTAAATTACAAAAGGTAGAAACGTTAGTTTGCCTTTGTTCAGTCATGAGTCGTAGGATCAGTATTGACTCATATTTTACTACATTTATCTAGAACCAAAACTGATAATCCTCCGAGGTCGGCATCTACAAGTATTACCATTCTTCGGTACATAGTACATGTCAGTATTCTTCAATCAGCAATTACACCGAGGGATTGCAAATTCGTGGTCGATTTGGTAACGATTTATTTGACAAAGACTGAATACTCAACAGAAGGGGTCATCACTTCAGAAAGTTACAAGCCTCTTCTACAGGGACCTATGTACGCTACTGTTTGTAGAGAGTGAAATACTCGGAAGCAATGGTCTGCAACACGCCACTGTAAGAAAAGCGGAACATTATAAGTGATTTAAATGGCAGAGTGGTTGCTTGTACTTAGGCTCAACAGCCCCCTCTTTTGTGTGACCGGACAGGCCAGTGTTATGCAAGGCTCACTTAGCGTGGAGCCGTCATACGAAGTGGAAACGTGTAACCAAGTGCCACTGTGACTCGTCGACATCACAATGTGGAGTATCGGTATGTGCATGTGTTCGAACGGCGCAGAATCATTGGTCTCCGAGAGGCGGGTTTGTCGTTCCGCGACTTTGTGGCTCAAAAAGGGCACGCTGCTTCAACAGTGAGTGTATGTGGAACCGGTGCACAGAAGAGGGCCGTAGATAGCTCTGACAGGTACTGGACGACACAGCGTGACCACAGCACGAGGTGATCACCATCTTGTTCGCTTGGTCGTAACGGACAGCACAGTTTCGTCCACAGTGTTGGCGTGACGTTAACGCACCGCAACGGGTGTGAACAATGTCTGCGTTCACGGTTCGACGCCGTCTTCCGCGGGATGGACTGGTGGACGCATAATATTGCGTCGGCTTCCAGTGACCTCAACCCATCAACGTCCCAGATTGCAATAGGGAAGCGAACACTGACACTGACAAAATGAGTCCCGCTTCAGCTTGGTTCTACAGTGATGGCCGCATATGCGTTCGAAGGCGCCGTGCATGAGCGCAATCGGGCAGACTGTACTGATGCGGACAAATGCCAAGTACACTGCTGGCCATTAAAATTGCTACACCAAGAAGAAATGCAGATGATATACGGGTATTCATTGGACAAATATATTATACTAGAACTGACATGTGACTACATTTTCACGCAGTTTGGGTGCATAGATCCTGCGAAATCAGTACCCAGAACAACCACCTCTGGCCGTAATAACGGCCTTGTTACGCCTGGGCATTGAGTCAAACAGAGCTTGGATGGCGTGTACAGGTACAGCTGCCCATGCAGCTTCAACAGTTCATCAAGAGTAGTGACTGGTGTATTGTGACGAGCCAGTTGCTCGGCCACCATTGACCAGACATTTTCAGTTGGTGAGAGATCTGGACAATGTGCCGGCCAGGGCAGCAGTCGAACATTTTCTGTATCCAGAAAGACCCGTACAGGACCTGCAACATGCGGTCGTGCATTATCCTGCTGAAATGTAGGGTTTCGCAGGGATCGAATGAAGGGTAGAGCCTCGGGTCGTAAGACATCTGAAATATAACGTCCACTGTTCCAAGTGCCGTCAAAGCGAACAAGAGGTGACCGAGTCGTGTAACCAATGGCACCCCAAACCATCACGCTGGGTGATACGCCAGTATGGCGATGACGAATACACGCTTCCGATGTGCGTTCACCACGATGTTGCCAAATACGGATGCGACCATCATGATGCTGTAAACAGAACCTGGCTTCATCTGAAAAAATCAAGTTTTGCCATTCGTGCACCCAGGTTCGTCGTTGAGTACACCATCGCAGGCGCTCCTGTCTGTGATGCAGCGCCAAGGGTAACCGCAGCCATGGTCTCCGAGCTGATAGTCCATGCTGCTGAAAACGTCGTCGAACTGTTCGTGCAGATGGTTGTTGTCTTGAAAACGTCCCCATCTGTTGACTCAGGGATCGAGATGTGGCTGCACGATCCGTTACAGCCATGCGGATAAGATGCCTGTCATCTCGATTGCTAGTGATACGAGGCCGTTGGTATCCAGTACGGCGTTCCGTATTACCTTCCTGAACCCACCTATTCCATATTCTGCTAACAGTCATTGGATCTCGACCAACGCGAGCAGCAATGTCGCGATACGATAAACCGCAATCGCGATAGGCTACAATCCGACCTTTATCAAAGTCGGAAACGTGATGGTGCGCATTTCTCCTCCTTTCACGAGGCATCACAACAACGTTTCACCAGGCAACGCCGGTCAACTGCTGTTTGTGTATGAGAAATCAGTTGGAAACTTTCCTCATGTCAGCACATTGTAGGTGTCGCCACCGGCGCCAACCTTGTGTGAATGGTCTGAAAAGCTAATCATTTGCATATCACAGCATCTTCTTCCTGTCGGTTAAAGTTCGCGTTTGTAGCACGTCATCTTTGTGGTGTAGCAATTTTAATGGCCAGTAGTGTATGAAGATTTGGGGCGCCATTGTTATAACACGTCATTTCGCGTCCTAAGTCTTGAGAGCAATATGAACAGCTGCCACTGGCAGGTTTTACAGCCAGAGGCACAGCCCCTCTTGTAGGCCTTCCCACATGACATATATCAGCACGACAACGCCCGGCCGCATGTGGCGAGGAATGTGCAAGCCTTCTTCGAAGGACGATGGGTATCATTGCTTCCCTGGCCTGCTCGTTGTCCTGATATGTCGCCGATGGATCATGTCTGGGATATTTTCGGTCGGCAACATGTTCGTTCAGGTCCTCCTGCAGACATAAACTTAGCCTACAAACTGCGTGGCAGACTGTTCTTCAAAAATAGCTGTGAGCACTATGGGGCTTAACTTCTGAGGTCGTCAATCCCCTAGAACTTAGAACTACGTAAACCTAACTAACCTAAGGACATCACACACATCCATGCCCGAGGCAGGATTCGAACCTGCGACCGTAGCGGTCGCGCTGTTCCAGACTGTAACGCCTAGAACCGCTCGGCCACGCCGACTGTTCTCCAGCAGCATATTCAGGTGCTCTTTGATTCCTTGACATGACGTCGAGCGGCACTGTTTGTAGCACATTGTAGTGCTACTCCGTACTGAATTTCCACAATCACAGTACATGTACAGGACCGTAATGCTAATCATTTGTGTAGTGTCATGTTCCTAATCGCTGTGGTCACACCTCTCGGGCTTGTTGTTCCACTTTCTCCAAACAGTAGTGTAGTATCAGCGAAGCAGAAGAGAAATATCTTCGCTGTTGTGGAGATGGTGTTCTAATTAGATGAATATCAGATCTATCGGACAGTTGGAACAGTAGTAACATTTTGATAGGTGACGAGCTGTTGCCTACACAAAAAATATAAAATAAAAAGAATTGTTGAGCGATGCAAAAAACTTGACCGAAATTTTTACTTTTGTAAGTAGGCTGTTTATGTTTTCTCTATGTAAGTAGGCTGTTTATGTTTTCTTATTGGCAACGTTACGTAGCGCTCAATATGAAAATCACTGGCTGTGCTGTGTGCAGTCTGTGGCTGCTTTGCATTGTTGTAATACTCGCCATTGTAGTGTTGGGCAGCGGCAGCTGGATGTGAACAGCGCGTAGCGTTGCGCAGTTGGAGGTGAGCCGCCAGCAGTGGTGGATGTGGGGAGAGAGATGGCGGAGATTTGTAATTTGTCATGAACTGATATATATATTATGGCTTGTGATGATATTAAGGTAAATACATTGTTTGTTCTCTATTAATATCTTTCATTTGCTAACTATCCCTATCAGTAGTTAGTGCCTTCAGTAGTTTGAATCTTTTATTTAGCTGGCAGTAGTGGCGCTCGCTGTATTGCAGTAGCTTGAGCAGCGAAGATTTTTGTGAGGTAAGTGATTTGTGAAAGGTATAGTTTAATGTTAGTCAGGGCCATTCTTTTGTAGAGATTTTTGAAAGTCAGATTGCGTTGCGCTAACAAAATATTGTGTCAGGTTAAGCACAGTCTTGTAGAATTGTTCTAAGGGGAAGTTTCATATGGCGACCCTGCCAGGATTCTTAAATGTTTTGAATTTACGTGTAGTAATGAACAGCTTATAGTCAAAATCATCATGTCGGCGAGTTGCATATCGGTCATTGTTAGGTCGTGTCGGCCGTTCCATCTCAAAATTCGGTGCACATTCCCAATTTCTTTCATTACTTCCGAAATGCCCTGTGTTATTATTTTGCAGCTTTTCCGTGTTTCTAAGTCCCTCTTCCCGTGTTGGAGCGCGAGTGTCCTCTGAAATACGTAATTCTTGTATTACCTGTGTCAGCTGATCTTGTACTTCCCGGATTTCTCTTTGGTGTTGTGTATTAATTTGATTCTGATTTTGTTTGAATTTTCTTATTTGTTCATACTCTTCTGTGTCAGTGAAGGCTACGGGTCTTGTGTCATTCAGATCATCATCTACCTTTGTAGATAAGTTAGTGAATTGATCCGAAAGTTCGGCTACTTTCTCCGATAGTGTACTTATTTCCTCAGCGTGTTTTTCTGAACCAAGTTTCAGAGTATCTACTTTGTCCTTTAAGTTTTCCTGAGCTTTTGCAAGTTGCGTAACCGAATCGGTAGATGCAACTGAGTCAAATTTAGCCCACAAGGTCTCATGATTTTCATGAACAATGGTTTGCAGCTCTTTTATGGCTGCTTCGTGATTCTGTAATGCATTTTCATGCCGCGAAAAAATAGGTTGAAAATGCTCACAAATTTGTGTTTTTACGTCATTACAGACTTTTTGACATTTCGATTCAATGTTATGTAACTCAGTAGTTAAATCTTCACGCGTTTGTTCAAGAGTTTGTTCCAATGAGTCTAACTTTTGAAGCTGTTGCTGTGTTTGTCTCTGATTTTGTTCCATTGTGTCTAACTTTTTAAGATTTTGTTCCACTGTATCTAACTTTTTAAGATTTTGTCCCATTTGTTTCTGATTTTGTTCAAGTGTTGTGTCTAACTTTTGTAGCTTTTGTCCCATTTGTTGCATTAACTGTAATAACAATGCACTGGTGTCTGAAACATGTTCCTCAGTGCTTTTCGGCAGTGAATTTGCACCGGCAACATTGACATTTTGACATGCAGAAAATGTGTCTTGACTTATTTGAGAAAACGGCGAGAGCCCAAAACCTGAGTCTACAGTATTCGCAAAATTGTGTCCTGTCATTCCCGATTCCTGAGGCAAGCTGTTGCCGACCGATCGATCGATAATGCGTCCCTCTTCACTAATTGTTTCACTGTCCACGCCATTGTTTGCCGCCTGCTCCATTTCCCTATGAACAGTTACCAAATTACTACTTTGAACATCAGTTAATTCATTACTCGGTGGCGCTAACACACTGCTTTCATTTTCACTGTCATTTCTCAGTTTACTTTGGAGCCTAGTATTACGTTTTTCACACGCCATTATTGTCACAGTATTTCACACGACAACACAGAAAAACACAATTTGAAGATCAAAAATAAGAGAACACATTAACATAGCACTGAAAATAATATCTAGTTAATTGCAAGCGCAGCTGCGAAATACTTGGTGCAAATCTACATGCATGCCACAACTGTTTTACTGTACAACAATGAAAAACTACAACTACAAAGGAAATTCTCTCTATGATTAAGCGCTACCAATAAACAATAGCTACACCAATTACACAAACTACAAGAAAAAAATCAGAAGATTCCAGTGAGGTATCCTCGGCTAAGGGTCGACATATGAAACTTCCCCTTAGAACAATTCTACAAGACTGTGCTTAACCTGACACAATATTTTGTTAGCGCAACGCAATCTGACTTTCAAAAATCTCTACAAAAGAATGGCCCTGACTAACATTAAACTATACCTTTCACAAATCACTTACCTCACAAAAATCTTCGCTGCTCAAGCTACTGCAATACAGCGAGCGCCACTACTGCCAGCTAAATAAAAGATTCAAACTACTGAAGGCACTAACTACTGATAGGGATAGTTAGCAAATGAAAGATATTAATAGAGAACAAACAATGTATTTACCTTAATATCATCACAAGCCATAATATATATATCAGTTCATGACAAATTACAAATCTCCGCCATCTCTCTCCCCACATCCACCACTGCTGGCGGCTCACCTCCAACTGCGCAACGCTACGCGCTGTTCACATCCAGCTGCCGCTGCCCAACACTACAATGGCGAGTATTACAACAATGCAAAGCAGCCACAGACTGCACACAGCACAGCCAGTGATTTTCATATTGAGCGCTACGTAACGTTGCCAATAAGAAAACATAAACAGCCTACTTACATAGAGAAAACATAAACAGCCTACTTACATAGAAAATTTTATCAAATCATTATTGGCCACTGCCCAAAAAATATTTTGTAAAATTTTTGTGGGGAGCATGGGGGCTATGTAAGTAGGCTGTTTATGTTTTCTCTATGTAAGTAGGCTGTTTATGTTTTCTTATTGGCAACGTTACGTAGCGCTCAATATGAAAATCACTGGCTGTGCTGTGTGCAGTCTGTGGCTAGTTTGCATTGTTGTCTGCCATTGTAGTGTTGGGCAGCGGCAGCTGGATGTGAACAGCGCGTAGCGTTGCGCAGTTGGAGGTGAGCCGCCAGCAGTGGTGGATGTGGGGAGAGAGATGGCGGAGATTTGTAATTTGTCATGAACTGATATATATATTATGGCTTGTGATGATATTAAGGTAAATACATTGTTTGTTCTCTATTAATATCTTTCATTTGCTAACTATCCCTATCAGTAGTTAGTGCCTTCAGTAGTTTGAATCTTTTATTTAGCTGGCAGTAGTGGCGCTCGCTGTATTGCAGTAGCTTGAGCAGCGAAGATTTTTGTGAGGTAAGTGATTTGTGAAAGGTATAGTTTAATGTTAGTCAGGGCCATTCTTTTGTAGAGATTTTTGAAAGTCAGATTGCGTTGCGCTAACAAAATATTGTGTGTCAGGTTAAGCACAGTCTTATAGAATTGTTCTAAGGGGAAGTTTCACTTTGTCTAATAAATGGCGGCTCTCGGAATAAACGCCTTCTTCACACAAACTGGGATTATTCTGTAAAATTTCTAACACGTAAGGCTATGTATAGATTTATGTTAGTTGGCAGAGTTCTCGGGAAATGCGTGCTCCTTCAAAGGCAATCGCATACAAGACGTTAATGCGATCAATTGTAGAGCGTTGTTCCAGCGTTTGGACTCATCGTGAAGCAAAAAGATCAAATGAATCCTGAGAGGTGCACTAAAATCGGTAGAGATCTGTATAGCCGGTACTAATGTGTGAAAGATATCCTCAGGGCCCCGAATGGGTGTACTTGTAAGAAAGGTGACGTAGTTATCATGAAGCCCTGTTGGGCAAATTTAGAGAAGTCGTATTCGAGTAAGCTTGTTCGAGAGCTCTAATGATATCATCAGGTCTCTTGAGTAGGGGTCATGAGAATATCATAAGGAGGTATTTCCAGATGAAGGAATACTTGGAGCTGACTGTTTTTAGACAACCGTAAGCTTCTAGGGACAACGATAAAGTACATTTCCTGACGAATAGGTGAAGCACACGGAAGACATGGTCGGATGTAAATGTCGCTTCGTAGACGTACACACTATCGGTGAGTATGCAAACGATTATAGAGCTACAATCACTGGAAGGCAGAACGGCCACCTGAGTGCAGTAGCGGTGTTCGGGTTTAGTGTTGTAGGGTGTACAACAAACGTGAGCAGCGTCAGATGTGGATTGATCACTGTGAAGGACACGAAGATATAGCACAGCACGGAGTATCGCATACTTGTGTGAGACGGCTTCAACAGCACCTCAGAGAATTTGAAAGGTGCTTCGTTATGGATTTCCATCTAGCCAGCTGATCGGATCGTGCACATCCATGTTTGTGGGTTATTCGGATATGACAGTGGCCCGATGTTGGAGAGCCTGGGAACGTGAGGGTGGGCATACTCGACGTCAGGGATCCGGAGGACACGTCTGAGCACCACAGTGGAAATTGTACTATTGTGCACCAAGCACACCGTAATCCTTTCACATTTGCGCTTGACATCCGAGAACAAGTGGTGGACTCCCTGCAACATTCTATGCCATCGCGCAGTATTGGTAGGAGACTAGCAACATAGTAGAGCATTACCGTCCTGCGCATAGGCTGTCATTAACATCACAACACAATTGGCTACGACTGGAGTGGTGCGATGACGGAAAGATGGACTGCGTCACATTGTGCTCAGCGAAGATTCACGGTTCTGCACTATCTCGTATGACCATCGTCTGCGAGTATACAGCGACTTGGGACAGGTCCGTTTCTTTCAACGCTTGGAGAGGTCCAGCAGTTTTACTAATGCTGTCATGGTGTGAGGGGCCATCGAGTACGGTTCAAATGATTCAAATGGCTCTGAGCACTATGGGACTTAACAGCTGTGGTCATCAGTCCCCTAGAACGTAGAACTACTTAAACCTAACTAACCTAAGGACATCACACACATCCATGCCCGAGGCAGGATTCGAACCTGCGACCGTAGCAGTCACACGGTTCCGGACTGCGCCCCTAGAACCGCGAGACCACCGCGGCCGGCCATCGAGTACGATTTCAGGTCACGGCTGGTAGCGATTGAGAGAACTCTTGACGGCTTAACTGTACGTCAAGGACGTCCTGCGTCCTCATGTTTCACCTCTCATGTGACAGTATTGTTGTGCCATTTTTCAGTGTGTCAATGCTTGTCCACACATGGAAACTGTCTCTTTGAACTGTCTGCATGATGCTGAAGAGTGGCCAGCAGAGTCCCCAGGTCTGTCCCCAACAGAACTAGACATGGGTGGGACCAGTTCGGATGTCAACTCCATCCCAGTGCTGTCATCCATGATATCAAGGACCAGTTACAACACTTGCGGGCCATCTTACCACAGAAGAGGCTACAACGGTTTTTGGCACGCTTCCTAACAGAAACAGTGCATGCATACAGGGCATAAGGGGTGCAACATCCTACTGATACCATCGGCGACCATGCAGCTTGTTAGGATGAAATGCACTATGCGGGACAATATGTTGGGAATGTGGGTCTCACGGGAGACGTGCCAGAGACAAATCCCTGCAGTCGCAGTGTGTCCTCGGTGGCTCAGATGGATAGAGCGTCTGCCATGTAAGCAGGAGATCCCGGGTTCGAGTCCCGGTCCGGGCACACATTTTCAAGTGTCTCCGTTGACTTATATCAACGCCTGTATGCAAGAAGGAGTTTTCATTTTATTGTAATTCCTACTTATAAGTCGGCTCATGCCTGCCAAGTTCTCTGTCAAATTGTCCCGTTTTTGTGATCATTGCAGTAACAACAAATAACCTATCAACCAGTGAAGTTCCATTTCGTTGCCTCCTATCTTCGTGGGTGCTTCACTTTTTTCTTCTTAGGCAGTGTAATCGATAGAAGAGGCGAAACACTTCTATGATATAGGAATAACTAAGTGAAAAACTTCCACGTCCGTTAGTGACTTCGAGAAACTCCTTTAAGGTCCTGTGTTATTTGAGAATAAACGCTGTTTTCGCTCCCCGACCGAGCGAAGCAGTGCTGCGCTTGAGACAGTAGTCTCACACTACATGGAGAGCCACAGTTCAGACGCCCATCCGGCCATCTTGATTCAGGTTTCCTCTGGTTTCACTAAAACGATTAAGGCGAATATCGGGATATTCCTTTGGAAGCGACAAGGACAGGTTCCTCCCTAGTTCTTGCCCAATGCATCTTATCTATTGAAGCCGTCGTCGACAGGACGTTAAGTCCTAACAACCATTTTTCCTTTCGTCGATATTTAGATTTTGTTTGATGTTTTGTTTTCTGCTTTGTAGCCAAGTTGACGATCCACTTTTGTGGGCTTACCTGGTCGTCGTCTTCGGATGATCCGAGCAAAGATCTTATTAATTTGTGTTGGCTGCCCTGGACTCATGAGACTGCGAAGCACTGCTGGTATCGCGCTTCTATTTACTGGTATAACCGAGTTTCGTCCCTGTGGCCTGCTGCCCCTTTTGACTCACATTTGTTTTCCTACTCCCACACCGTTACTCCGGGAAACGATCGCTCCTCACTGTCTAATGGGTGAGACCAGCGACGAGATCGTAAATAGAAGTGACAGATAGGTAGTCTTGCTTAAAATGTAACCTCCATTTCTGTTTATAAGCTTTTCTGACAAATTTATACCGACCGACTCCGTAATGAAGCTGTCCCATAAACTTGGAGCCTACATTTCATTTCGTAATTATATTCCAGGCAGAGTACGGCGGCAGCTGGCCGTTTCACTGCGGTTTGCTGGTGATTCTCGTAGAGAAATATGTTGGTTTGGCGACTCGCGAAAAGCCACAGTCGTATAAAATACGCTATATCTCAGATTCTCAAAGGGATCATCTGTAACATTACAAAACAGACCGTTTTTCTTGGTGGGAGTGGAGTGCATTGGTTACCATGTTTCCTTAGGAGCTTATAGATTTTGTGCAGAGTTTGGTCAGTATGGGGCAGATGATCGAACACTAGTTTTCCTTCCGCGGTTAGATGCTATCTCCGCTCGTTGTCGATTACGGCCACAACCCCGACCTGAGTGCTCATTCTTCTGGATAGGTGCCGTCCTTCAGTCAGAGTCTCCATCTGTGAACGTGCATACGAGTTCTCAGGACAGCATTTCTTGGTGACAGATTTTAATATCTCAGGGTGTAGACAGAGGTGTGTGTGTGTGTGTGTGTGTGTGTGTGTGTGTGTGTGTGTGTGTGTGTGGTGTGTGTGTGTGAGTGAATTTTCTGTACACGGCGTCTGCAAGAGGCCCGAAGAGGATTGAGGTGTTCCAAAAAATCGTGAAATTTTGACGCTCCGTGAGGCCGTACAACGTACATCGTCCGTCCAAAACGTTTCGAAGTCAGCGCAGTAACTAACAACTGTCAACAACAATATCAATGCGACCCGTCAATTGTGTGCGCACTCAAGTGTTACGTAGTGGATGTGCGGCGGAAGTGTGTCGACTTTGCTGTCACAAATCGCAATGGAACAACATAACTAAAACAAGGGTTCAAAACTATTTTGAAGAAGAGAAAAGTGTGTGCAAAGTCTGTCCCGCACACTACTACTTATAACCGACATTCAAACCAATGTGACGCACGAGTTGAACATCCCAAAGGAGGGCTTTCTGACAGTTTCAAATGGTCGTATGAACGCTCTGTGCGTTGTATCCAGTTGCCGGATGATTATGTAGAACATACGAATTATTAAAACCATTATCTTAACTTATCTATTTTTTATTAATCCAGTCTCGAAACTTTCTGGACTGACGGGGTATGTGTAGCCTATGTATTGATCGAAATACATTAGCTCCAGCTTCAGAGATTCTATTTCCTTTGCCTCAGAATTGTCTACCTATAGGTGTTAGATAACAACCCGTTGCCACACTATTTGTTCACGTGTAATATAGTTTGATAAACAGGAAAAAGGTTGATGTGAGAACGCGCCTGAAGAATCTATATCCAAATATTGCCAAAGAATCAAAGAGTGAAACCCTTTTAAAGATGACGACTTAATCGAAACTGTAATAGCCTTATCTCGGCGCCATAGTGTTCACACATGCTCACATCGTAGATTTCTATTGTTTTTTTAAACCGCTTGAGGTGAATGTCATCTCGGTTTCTTTAGTAACACCATGGCTGATTTGTTACCCGAGGGACACGTAATGAAATATGGACCTTAGTGGATGCTGCCGCTTTTCGTTACAGTTATTGTATTGTGAAAGAATCTATTGACATTAGTTTGACTGACAAATCATATTAACAAGGAGAGGGCCTATCCTCTGATGAAGTCTTGCATTGAAAAAGGACGTCCTCGGTCAGGAGAGGACTTGGAGGAATAGTTACGGTAGCGATCCCTGCATGCCTTAACCGCCAGCGGCGCTGCAAGTGTTTTCACAGTGGGGTCATACCTCAAACCATAGATGATGCAGATAACGTACGACGTCATTATCTTGAAGCTAACATTTCGATTAGATGACTAGTTGCGGCATCCATATGTAGACGACTTCTGGAGAACTGTTCAATTTATTTTTAATTGTAGTATTTATTTATTACACTGGTGAAATCTTGTGGATCGTTTGGTTGCACTGAAATATACACTAAGGAGACAAAAGCCATGAGATACCTACTACTGTCGTGTCGGACCTCCATTTGCCCGACGTAGAGCAACAACTCGACGTGGCATGGATTCAACAAGTCGTCTGAAGTCCCCCGAAGAAATACCGAACATGCTGCCTCTATAGCCGTCCGTAATTGCGAATGTGTTGCCGATGAAGGAATTCTGGACGAACTGACATCTCGTTTACGTCCCATAAATCTTTGATTGGTTTCATGTCGTGCGATTTGGGTAGCCAAAGCGTTCGCTCGAATTGTCCAGAATGTTCTCCAAACCAACAGCGATTAATTGATCCCGAAGACATGTTTGGGAACATGAAATTCATGAAGGCTGCAAACGGGGCATGCGCGTAGTACTTCTGCTCTATATAGGGGCACCTTCTCAGGCGTAGCGTCAGTTCGACACGACTCAGCAATAGCAGTCTCTCACCTGAGGATGAGGACCACCTGGACAGTCCAAATATTCTATCGACTTGAAGGTCGGGCTGCAAACCCGAGACGTGTAACCTATGATTAGTGTATGCTTTTAAAGCCAAGCGCAAGCAATTCTTCATCGCAAAGAACGACTTCTGTTTCTTCCGTACGCTGGTTAGTAAGAGACATTTGTATCACTTGGTGCCTCAGTTGCAGCGCCCGACAATGCCTCGTGTGTGACGGCCGTGTGGAGAAGGAAGGTGACGGCATGATGCAGTATAGCACGGCGCGTCCGAGATGAAAGGAGCGGCCGCCGATTCGATTAAAAGATTAATTAAGCGGTCCGCGGGGGGCGGTTGGGGGAGGGGGAGGGGGGGCGGAACCGGTTTGCAGGCCGCGGCGCCAGTCCCAGCTTCTTAAGTAATGGGCGCAACTCCGCACTGAACGTTGTTGTTCGTCAGAGTAACGCTCGCATGATGCGTTGGTCATCCAGCTGCTTCAAACAGCTCCCTTTAAACTGTTCCTATTCTCTACGTTTTTCAAGAACGTTCTCTGGCGTTGTGGACGATATCCAGTCGCTCTGCGACGCACAGAATCAGGTTGTGCAGCTTAATCCTCAGAATTAGCTAAGAAAATATTACACTGGCGGACAAAAAACACCTTTCGGCATCTTAAGGGGGAGAGACAGGGCGACGGTCGAAACAACCCGATTTTTTTAATTACTGGATTCGAGAGTATACAGGGTGAGTCACCTAACGTTACCGCTGGATATATTTCGTAAACCACATCAAATGCTGACGAATCGATTCCACAGACCAAACGTGAGGAGAGGGGCTAGTGTAATTGGTTAATACAAACCATAAAAAAATGCACGGAAGTATGTTTTTTAACACAAACCTACGTTTTTTTAAATGGAACCCCGTTAGTTTTGTTAGCACATCTGAACATATAAACAAATACGTAATCAGTGCCGTTTGTTGCATTGTAAAATGTTAATTACATCCGGAGATATTGTAACCTGAAGTTGACGCTTGAGTACCACTCCTCCACTGTTCGATCGTGTGTATCGGAGAGCACCGAATTACGTAGGGATCCAAAGTGAACGGTGATGGACCTTAGGTACAGAAGAGACTCGAACAGCACATTACGTCCACATGCTAACACCTTTTTATTGGTCTTTTTCACTGACGCACATGTACATTACCATGAGGGGTCAGCGGCGAAAAGGGCTTTGAGGACGAAAATGAGGACTTATCAAGTCAAACTACCAGAAACCCGGGGCGGGGCGACAGTTATAATGGACGAGGCAACGATGATATCCCGTAAGTTCCAATCTTTTTCCCTTATTTATATGATAAATACTTGTCAGACATTAAACGCGTTTATCTCAATATAATGATTTTCGGCATGAGTTTTGGTCTCCCTTGAAGCAAATTGAATTCTCTTGTTCATCGTAGCCGATTTTTTATGTTGATTTTTAATATTTTTTCGGCCAAAGTAGAGGTGTCCCAAAATGGCCATTTTCTCATATACCTACTATTTCGTCTTTTTTTTAATTGGTAGGATGAACTAAAATGTTCAAATGTGTGTGAATTCCTAAGGGAGCAAACTGCTTAGGTCATCGGTCCGTAGACTTACACACTACTTAAACTAACTTATGCTAAGAACACCACACACACCCATGACTGAGGGAGGACTCGAACCTTCGGCGGGAGGGGCCGCGCAGTCCGTGACAGGACGCCTCAAACCGCGCGGCCACTCCGCGCGGCACGATGAACTAAAATTACATTTGTAAGGATCAGGGTCATAATTTCATGTTTCAGATAACCACAACTACATTCCAATACGGAGGAAAAAACTCCTGAATTTGAGCAATATTGTCGTCCGTCACCCTATCGTTCCCCCTTTATAAAATTTTGTTTACAAACGTCATTACACGCACTTGGACCCACAATTTCCGTCTTATCCGTCTAATATTATCTCCAGCTACTTAATAGCTCCAAGATCTAATACGAGACACTCTGCACACTCTAAGCGGCGACACTCGTCTACAAAAACCGTATAAACTTGGTAAGAGCTCCATCCCGTCCCCCCGCCCCACCCCTTCCGACGTCCCACAGTTCAGCTCTTGCGGATCCTTTAAATTTCCTCTACTGGCAGAAAAAAGTAATCGCCCAACAGTGGACGTCCACAGACCGTATCCCCTAACAGAAGGATTATACACGGAGATGACAAAAGTCGTGGGACAGTGATACGCACATGTACAGATGACAGTAGTATCGCATGCACAAGGTATCGCAATGCACTAGGGGATCTGCCATTTGTACTAAGGTGATTCATGCTAAAAGGTTTCCTACGTCATTATAGCCGCATGAGGGCAACTTGAACGTTGAATGGTAGTTGGAACTGCGGCAGACGCATGGGAGATTCCATTTCAGAAATCGTTAGGGGATTCAATATTCCCAGATCCACAGCGTCAAGAGTGTCCAGAGAGTACCTAACGGCACGACATCGTCTGCAGCGCCTCAGCTTGGCTCGTGATCAATTCGGTTGGACCCTAGACGACTGGAAAACAGTGGCCTGGTCAGATGAGGCTCGATCAAAGTTGGTAAGAGCTGATGGTATGGTTCGAGTTTGACGCAAACTCCACGAAGCCATGGACCCAAGTTGTCAACAAGGTACTGTGCAAGCTGTTGGTGGCTCCACAATGGTGTGGGCTGTATCTACATAGAATCGACTGTGTCCTCTGGTCCAACTGAACCGATCTTTGACTGGAAATGGATTTGTTCGGCTACTTGGAGACTATTTGCAGCCGTTCATGGGCTTCATGTTCGCAAACACGTCACCAGGCCACAATTGTTCGCGATTGGTTGGACGTACATTCTGGACAATTTGGCCAATCAGATCGCCCGACATGAATCCCATCAAACATGTATGGGTCGTAATCGAGAGGTTCAGCTCGTACAAAAACTCCTGCACACGCAACACCTCCACAATTATGTACGGCTACAGAGGCAGCATTGCTCAAAATTTCTGCAGACGACTTCCAACAACTTATTGAGTGCATTCCACGTAGAGTTGCTACACTACGCGGGGCAAAAGGAGGTCCGACACGATATTAGGTGGTGTGCCATGACCTTCATCACCTCAGTGTACCTATTAGGTCTGTTATTAGGCTATATAATGTTGCCCTTTCCTTTTCCACCTAAAAATCACAGTTGAAAATTGGTGTCTTAAAAAGTGCTCTTCTAGTACTTTTAATTGCTAATTCAGTACATACCTAATTTACGGGGAAAGAGACATCGTTAACTAAAAATTACACGAATCTGTTTTCGAGTCCCGGTCCGGAACGCATTTTAGACTCGTTGGCGCTGATTCTTCATAAAATCCCTATGCAATTGATATCGTCAGTTCCTTCCCTTTTCTTTCTATCTCCTCCAAATTCAATTTACCTAATATTAACAACAAATTTTAGGCGATTGAAATGTGAATAAGTTATACTCATCTTTCAGGCTCGTCGTATTGTGTCTAAAGGTAAATTAGACGCCCTGTGTTTTTGATTTCATAATAAAGACGCTTCTTAACGGTATCAAAGCAAAAACATTTACTTCACATTTTGAGACGTCGTGATAGAAATCACACCAATCTTCCTTTTTATGCTAAAGAGATCTTCTATATACGAGCTTTTCGTAGTAATGAAAAAAAGACTAACTGCTCAGTATATTCACTGTCTGAAAAAGACCTGACAAGATTTTTTTGCAGTCTCTTGAGGAACTGAGCTCTCAGACTGAAGTGATCGCTTAGGCGCGGATTGAGATCTATATATTAGAACACGAGCTTCTGGTGTGCCCTGTAAACGGTAATTGATCAAATTAATAGTTTCGCTATCTTCCTGTTTCTTAAGTAAGTGCACAATTTAAACAAAACTGGTTCTTTTTATGTTCACAAAAATGTAAGGATAAAAATAATAATATAATTCGTTTTAAATTGTTATGATATATAATTTTGAAATTACGGAATATGCCACATATATAAGACAATATATATTTAGCTTTTACAAAACATTCTATCATCAATGGAAAAGTTAAGCGAGTTTTTGAAACAGAACAGTAGTTTTCTATTTCGTGACTAATAAAACTTTATGAAAAAATACATTTGGAAAAATATTCGAAACCTGTGGTATTTCTTGTAATTCATTTAAAGTGGAATCTGTAGGATAACTAATTTTCGTGGCCAACATTTTCCCCCAGAAACATGCAAAAATATTATACGGACAAATTTGGAAGAATAAAAAATTCGTATATACACAAATGTATAGCGCAACTACTTGAGAAAAATGACTCTCATACTCTGTAGCCGAAAACTGGAGTAAACATTACTGAGAAGAATGTGGTACTGCAAACTTCGGTTAACCCACAAAGTAGCCATAACTCTTGGTTTGTTATAGCCAGTAATGCCGTATAGCACAAAAATGCTTTTACTGATATGTGTATGTGATTATCATTAGTGATACACGACTCCATTATGGCATAACGTTATTCGGTTGACTGAGTTATAAGGAAGGCCACAAGCAGTAAAACTCAAACAGTATGGACTTACAGTGAGAATACTCCACAAAAAGAATACAAATGAGGAGAAAAGAGAAAGAAGATAAGCACAGCCACTGGATAGCTGAAAGAAAATAGTGAAAAATTAAGGTAATTGGATGTAAAAATACAAAATATGAGAAAGCGATAAAAAAGGACATAGCCATTAAAATACTGAAAAACCTAAGTGTCACCTTTAAGGCAATCACCTCGGTCTGCATCACTGGTTGGAACAAGGTTTGGACTTGGCACGAAAATTCAATCACATGTTTGGTTGGAGTACCACATTTATTTAGATGGATGGACCTATTAGATCTAATATATTCTTGCGAATAGGAGAGGAAAGGGGGCTGTAGAAGACATTTACCACGTGGAAGGTCAGGTCAATTGCATATTTGTTACAGTCTTCAGGAATTGGCGCTGGTGAAGAGAAAAACTGTGTGTGGATAAGTTTATAAGCATAAGACAGAAAAGATAGTCTAAATACTGACGGAAAAATCATAGTTCCCTCTGATCAGAGTTATGAGTGTTAGGATACAAGGTTTATTGTGAAATCTTGAGCACACTGTTACTGGACATCTGTTTACTATCCTCGCCACCACCAGTGATGTAAACTATGCTAAGTGCAAGTAAAATAACTGTATGACAAACCAGGACTCGAAATCCGCATCTTTACATATGTCACTTAACCTATTAAGCTAAGTCAGATAAATAAATGAGTGAATATTGTTGTTGTTGTGGACGTCGGTCTGAAAACTAATTTGGTGCAGCTCTCGACGCTAGTCTATCCAAGGCAAGCCTCTTCATCTCCGCATAGCAACCTGTATCCAGTTTAACCTGTTTGCTGTAATCAGACGTTAGTGTCATTCTAAAATCTTTATCCCAAACACTTTCCGCCATCACCCAATTGACAATTCCTTCACAATGCACGGTGTGTCCCAACACCATGTCCTTTTCTTTCAGTCGAGTTGTGTACAAACTTTTTTTCCTAATTAGATTCACCATTTTCTTGTTAGTTTTCGATCTACCCACATAATTTTCATCATTATTCTGTAGAACAACATCTCAAAATCTTCTGTTCTCTTTTGTATGAAGCGTGTATTGTTGCATTTTTGTACAAGGCTACACTCCAGGCAAATACCTTCAGAGAAGATTCCTAGTAATTACATTTATATTCAGTGTTAACAAACGTCTATGTTTCAGAAACGTTTTTGTTACTATTGTCAGTTTGTATTTTATATCCTTTCTGTTTCGGCCATCATCACTTATTTTTGTGTCCAAATAGCGAAACTCATCTACTACTCTTAGTTTCCTATTTCCTCATCTAATGCTCTCAGCCTCGCCTGATTCAATTGGACTACGTTCTATTACCCTTGTTTTACTTTTGTTGATATTTGTCTTAACGATTTCCCTTCAAGACAGTTTCCACTCCCTTCAGTTGATCTCTCAAGTCCTTTGCCATATTCGACAGAATGACAGTTACTTCGGGAAACCTTGAAGTTTTTAATTCTTCTCCCCGAACTTAATCTTTCCAAATTTCTCCTTAGTTTGCTTTGCCATCTGCCCAATATACAGTCAACATTGTCGGAAGCTTTCTGTAAAACTGGGGTGATTCAAAAAACCAGGAAATTTCGAAATTGAAATAATTTCATGAAAACAGTTCGTTAAATATATATATTTGTGTCATTTAATAGTAAACATAAAGCCACATTGGATTCTCGGCAATAGCTTCTCGGCTTTTGGCTTTCAATTCCCATGTTGTCGCAGGTCAATTAAGGACCACTTACTTTTAAGGTGAGCCTATAAAAAGAAATCACAAGCCGACAGATCAGAGGATCTGGGAGGCCATTGAATGTCACCATTTCTCGCAATTACTCGTTCCCTAAACAACTGGAGTCCAGCAGCCATCGATATTCGTCCTCTTCGTGACGTTGATCCATTTTGTCGAATCCAGGATGTGTCAATAATGTAGGAAATCTCTGTAGTTACTGCGCGGCCTAGCATGACGACCTAACAATTCGACGTGACTGTAATCGCATGGTCATTCTCGTCTGCAAACAAATGGCTATCACACCGTATGATGACATAGCACACCACACGGTAACTTTGTTTCTGTGCCTTGTGCCCAACATCCAAAATTTTGTCTGTTAACAAATCCACTAAGGTGAAAATGGGCTTCGTTTCACAACCACAGTTTAATAAACTCCTCGCCCCCGTTTTATCTTTTGAAACAATAATTCACACAACTGTCAGCGAGTAACATGACAGTTGGATTTTCGTTCCTGGAGGATCTGCAAGTTGCACGGATGGCATTGCAAGCCCTGTAGTAATATTCTTCGAATATTGGACTATATAATTGTAAAGATGCTGAGTAACGACAGTCTGACCGACGTGGACTTCTTATGGCAGCATCTCGGACAGCTTGGATATTGTTTGGCGTAAGAACGATTCGTACATGACCTGGAGTTTTCTGTTTCATTGCCGAAACATTTTCCTCGAAATTACGTTTTAACTGCATGTGCTGATGGAACACGATTGTGGCGTGGTAACTTGAAATGATGGCGGGATTCTCTGCGTGCCCCCTCAACACTTTCATTGCTCTTTAAAATGCTTTGATTGCAAACGCAAACCGTCGTTGACAAGCCGGCATACGTTATTCATTTTTACCAATCGCTCCCGTTTCTTTGAATCACCCTGTATAAACGTTGTTTCGCTTTTCTTCAGTCTATCTACGAGGGCTCTTCACCTAAAGAATGATCATAAATTTTTATGGTCATAATTTCTCACGCTAAAATTTAATCTTATTATATTCTGTTAGCTCAGTGTGCAACAAACAGGCCGTAGTAGTTTGACTGTTGGGACTCCTTGTTTCCGCCTGTGAGAGGCAAGCAAGATCAGACATGTTCAGTATCGCCTACCGTTGCAATGGAGCTAAAGCGAGGAACAGTATGCGGCTTTGAAATTCTGCTTTAGTCTCAACAAATCTTCAGCTGAGGCCTATACAATGTTACAGGAGGTCTGCAGAGAGTCTGTTCTTCTTTGCAGCAAAGCTCGAAGGTGGTTTAAAATGTTTAAAGAGGAGAGACAATCAATTTCAAAGGAAGGCGTACCAGGTGCTCCAGTTACTGTTCTTACGGAAGAAAACATCAACACTGCTGCTGTCATGTGAGAGAGCATCACTTTCTGAAATACTGAAAATTTCATTGGGTCCCGGCGGACGTTCGAGTCCTCCCGCGGACATGGGTGTGTGTGTTTGTCTTTAGGATAATTAAGGTTAAGTAGTGTGTAAGCTTAGGGACTGATGACCTTAGAAGTTAAGTCCCATAAGATTAAAAAAAATAATAATAATTTATTGGGTACCACCCACATGTTGGTGACAGAAAAATTACACATGACACGCGTTTCTGCGTGACGGGTTCCAAGACTGTTGATTCGCAAACAAAAGGTCATTCGCGTGCAGGTCTGCATGGAGTTAAAGTAGGAGGAAGATTAGGAGTTTCTTTTAAATGTAATCACTGCTGATTAAACTTGGCTATGTCATTTTGATCCTGAGAGCAAACAGCGAAGCTCAGTGTGGAAATCTCCTTCATCATCAACCCCCCAAAAAAGCGAAAGTGGTTGCTTCTGCCGGGAAAGTTATGGTCATCTCATTCTTTGATATTCATGAAATGGTACCTGCACACACATCAGTAACTGGGCAATACTACAGGGATATCCTGAAAACATTGTAAATCCATATCAGGCGCAAAGGCCACATTTCCGTGAAGCAGGCTGTATACTGCACCACGATAATGCGCGGCCGCATATTGCCAATGTTGTTGCTGAAAATCAACGTGAAGTGCATCCCTCACCCTCCCTATAGTCCAGATTTAGCCCCTAACATGGAGAAACGCCTTCGTGAGAGGCATTATCAATCATCAGAACCAGTGGTGAAGGCTGCAGAGGCGATTTTGGAGGACCTCGCAAAAAATGGTTTCCAGCATTATTTGAAGACTGGCAGAAACTCTGGGACAAGTGCATCGCATTCATGGGAGACTACTTTGAGAAGGACCATCAAAATTATGAGGATGAGTAAAGGCATGTTCTCAAAAAAAATTATGATGAATCTTTATTGAACAGCCCTCGTATTAAGATAAGTCATGGGGCCATTACTGTCTCGCGTTTTTCTACATTGCTCTGGAGCCAAAACTGGTCTTCCCTGAAGTCGGTTTCTATCATTTTTTTCATTGGTCTGTAAATCTGCAGATAAACGCTTCGAGCTCCCAGAATGTCAGTGGTGCAATGGTCGTACTGCGAGGCGCCGCGCATGTCGTTTCGTCAAAGGAGATCTTGTCACTGAGTGCTCCGTCGGACGTCCAGTCGCAGGAGAGCCTTCCACGTCGAGAAGAGCTGCGTGGGACGGGCTTAATTGCACCGCGCAGCGTGCTGAAAGCGAGTTAACGGCGGGCGAGTGCGCTCGATTTTCGGCCGGGCCGGTTCTCCTTTTTCCCGCTGCGCGGCGCTGTGGCCGTAAATCAGGCGCGCGCTCGTGCGTCCAATGGAACTGGTCTGGTCCGCTGGGGCTGCCCGCTCTCACAGCTAACGACGCGAGCCGCCCAGCGGACGACGCCTAAACAACGGACTCGGCCGGGGGTCAGGCCAGACGCGGAAGTCGCAGCGTTCTCCTCGGTCCGGGACAGCACCGCACACATAACGAGCGTGCAGGGAAGTCGTTCAGCCAGGAATTTCCTAGCTACAGTGTCTTGAATAGGCTGCACAATGCAGAGGCTGCGTATAGACTATTGAGACGTTGTATTATGACCACTTTGCTCATAACATATAGGAGATGAGACGCCCTGGCGAAAGAGGAATTTGAGAAGATTGAGAAGTTGGTAGCTTTGAAGGATGAAGTAGTGAAGGCAGCAGAGGATCAAGTAGGTAAAAAGACAAGGGCTAGTAGAACTCCTTGGGTAACAGAAGAAATATTGAATTTAATTGATGAAAGGAGAAAATATAAAAATGCAGTAAATGAAGCAGGCGAAAAGGAATACAAACGTCTCAAAAATGAGACTGACAGGAAGTGCAAAATGACTAAGCAGGGATGGCTAGAGGACAAATGTAAGGATGTAGAGCCTTATCTCACTAGGGGTAAGATAGATACTGCCTACAGGAAAATTAAAGAACCTTTGGAGAAAAGAGAATCACTTGTATGAACATCAAGAGCTCAGATGGAAACCCAGTTCTAAGCAAAGAAGGGAAAGCAGAAAGGTGGAAGGAGTATATGGAGGGGCTATACAAGGGCGATGTACTTGAGGACGATATTATGGAAATGGAAGAGGATGTAGATGAAGATGAAATGGGAGATATGATACTGCGTGAAGAGTTTGACAGAGCACTGGAAGATCTGAGTCGAAACAAGGCCCCGGGAGTAGACAACATTCCATTAGAACTACTGACGGCCTTGGGAGAGCCAGTCCTGACCAAACTCTACCACCTGGTGAGCAAGTCAGCAAGATATACGAGACAGGCGAAATACCCTCAGACTTCAAGAAGAATATAATTATTCCAATGCCAAAGAAAGCAGGTGCTGACAGATGTGAAAATTACCGAGCAATCAGTTTAATAAGCCACGGATGCAAAATACTAACACGAATTCTTTACAGACGAATGGAAAAACTGGTAGAAGCCGTCCTCGGGGAAGATCAGTTTGGATTCCGTAGAAATATTGGAACACGTGAGGCAATACTGACCCTACGACTTATCTTAGAAGCTAGATTAAGGAAAGACAAAAGGAAACAAGAAAAATTCGGAGTAGGTATTAAAATCCATGGAGAAGAAATAAATACTTTGAGGTTCGCCGATGACATTGTAATTCTGTCAGAGACAGCAAAGGACTTGGAAGAGCAGCTGAACGGAATGGACAGTGTTTTGAAAGGAGGGTATAAGATGAACATCAACAAAAGCAAAACGAGGATAATGGAATGTAGTCGAATTAAGTCGGGTGATGCTCAGGGAATTAGATTAGGAAATGAGACACTTAAAGTAGTAAAGGAGTTTTGCTATTTGGGGAGCAAAATACTGATGATGGTCGAAGTAGAGAGGATATAAAATGTAGACTGGCAATGGCAAGGAAAGCGTTTCTCAAGAAGAGAAATTTGTTAACATCGAGTATAGATTTAAGTGTCAGGAAGTCATTTCGGAAAGTATTTGTATGGAGCGTAGCCATGTATGGAAGTGAAGCGTGGACGATAAATAGTTTGGACAAGAAGAGAATAGAAGCTTTCGAAATGTGGTGCTACAGAAGAATGCTGAAGATTAGATGGGTAGATCACATAACTAATGAGGAAGTATTGAATAGGATTGGGGAGAAGAGAAGTTTGTGGCACAACTTGACCAGAAGAAGGGATCGGTTGGTAGGACATGTTCTGAGGCATCAAGGGATCACCAATTTAGTATTGGAGGGCAGCGTGGAGGGTAAAAATCGTAGAGGGAGACCAAGAGATGAATACACTAAGCAAATTCAGAAGGATGTAGGTTGCAGTAGGTACTGGGAGATGAAGCTTGCACAGGATAGAGTAGCATGGAGAGCTGCATCAAACCAGCCTCAGGACTGAAGACCACAACAACAACAACAACAACAAGTTCTAGGGAACTGATGACCACAGATTTTAAGTCCCATAGCGCTCAGAGCCATTTGAACCATTTTTATTCATATTGGTGGCGTAGGTCATATGGTGCAATATTTTGGCAAGCTGATTTATTGTCATTCTCAGGCTGTCCGCGTGACTTTCTTCCTGTAAGCGAATGCTTTCGTGCACATATAATAGCGCAGATGTATGACAGCACCCACAGGAGGGCATTAAGATATCATTCTGTGGTTGGTAACCTGTAGAAATATTACACCATCTGGATGACGCGACCCAGAGAGTCATCGGTGCCTCCTGAGTATAGCTACAATTTAGTTTGCCGATTTATTATACCATCTGGACGACGCCATACAGCTGATCATCTGAGACCATTTCAAGATCACTGGGGGAGTTTACATTCACGCATGGTGAACTATTCATGAGCGACTGCGACGAAGCAGTTCGTTCGTGACATATAGTATTGTACTGTTGGGGGAGGGAAGGGCCGGCAGTCTTGCAGCTTGGGGCCAACCACGTTTGACAAGGCTCTGCCAGTATCTGCAGAACATGTAATACAGCGAGCCCGTAGCGCTCAAGAAAGAACTGGGATTGGCCGGCGGCTGGCCCCTACCACTCGACGTGCTCAAGCACGAAGTTATTTTAATCCAAGTAACCGCGATGTTCGGGAATGCGTGTTCCTGTCGCTACGTCGACTCGATGATGCTGACACTGAGTAAGTGTTTAAGGAGACGAAACGGCTAAGGTCATCGAGTCTCCTATTCAACCCCCACCCCCTCAGAACAGAAGGGGCTAACCCAAACTGTCTGAGTTTAGAGTAAATTCTGTTTGCAAATGTGAGAAAGTGTTCTTAATCTTTATGTAATGTTTATCCGAGGCGGAACTTGGAAGCCAACTAGGTATTCACCTCGTGGGATGTGGGAAACCGCCTAAAAACTACATCCAGCCTGGCCGGCACACCGACCCCTCGTCGTTGATCCGCTTGGCGGATTAAATTCGAGCCCGGCATACCTTCATGACCTGGGAGCAGTCGTTTTAATATGCACGGCTACCGAGGCGGGTCGCTGACTGGAATAGTTTGGGTATCATGCCATCGAAACGTCTTCAGGCTCAGTACTGACAGTCAGCGTATCAATCTAAGACAAGATGGGCAGAACACACGATATCAGTATATTTGATGATTGCCAGATCGTTAGTGCTCGATGCAGGATAAATTCCACCATACCGGCGACTTGCTAATTAGCAGACTGGCACGGCGTTGAGACAGACGGTTGGCGTGAGAAAATATGTTTGCAACAGCACGCGCCAAACATAACGGTGTAGTCGCTTTAGCCTTTAAACACCCAAATACCCGTGGAAAGTCTGAACATTGATAAAAATGTCACAATAATATGAAAACAATATCAAATGTAGTTTTACAGTAACAAGCGGGGAATACAGCCTATCACCCATGAAGGTGTACGAAGATAATTCAAAGTACTGTAGAAGTAACGGTACTGAGCGCTCAGTCCTTACGAACGTTCTCATCGATCGCACACAGTAATCGAGATGAGTAACTTTAAACGGTTAGCCATACAATGTTGGTATATGAAAAGTTACAGAAAGGAAACTCAATTAATATTTTAGTTCTACAGTAATCATGAGTTTTGTGTAATTTGCGGTATGTCGTATGATTTATCAAGCAGATTTACTTGTCATTAGCAAAGTATACGGGTCGGAATAAGAGTGAGGGATTGGGTTGTTTGGGGAAGGAGACCAGACAGCGAGGTCATCGGTCTCATCGCTTTAGGGAAGGATTGGGAAGGGAGTCGGCCGGGCCCTTCCAAAGGAACCATCCCGGCATTTGCCTGGAGCGATTTAGGGAAATCACGGAAAACCTAAATCAGGATGGCCGGACGCGGGATTGAAAATGAGTGAATTATACGCTTTGTGCAAACTGCACAACTGCGTATCAAACAAATTTGCCCTCATTGGGATGTACAGACTACCGTAACACACTTGTATCACTGTTCATGGCTCATCACACGACACAGACGTTGGCACGTGCGCAGGAACATCGCTTCTAGACGCTACAAGCGTGGAAGAAGTTCCCGTTCACTGATGAGTTACGGTACACGTTGGTAGACGCCGTTGGCAGGGTGCCAGGTCATCGAAAACGTACGAGACGACGCATCTCGCTTACGAGCTAGGCGCCGTTCAGAACACTAGTGGAGGTATTCCAGTGAGAGGGATGTTTATACAGGTTTCGTCGGGCTTCGCCTTCCCTTAACGAACACCAGAGGACCCTGCAGTCCGATCATATCCATCCCTTTGTTTTCGCCTTCAGCACTCTACAGACGACCTGGTCGTTTACCACTCGCAAATTGGATGCTTTGGGAAACATTCCACGAACTCAAAAGTTCCTGTGTGGCCTACAGGCCACCCGACCGCAGCCTTCTTGATGACATCTGAGAAGCCAACGAGAGTGATCCAGTTTCGAACAGTCACTGAATTATTGACCATACAGGGATCAGGATGGCTCCTCAATACATTCGATGTCTCTTGGAGCCCTTATCATAACGCGAAGGCGCCGTCATCGGGAGGCAGCGGGTGCTATCCAAGGAAATTGGTGTCTATATATATACTCCATGGAGAACTTTATGGTGTGTGGCGGAGGCTACTTTGTGCACAACTGTCACTTACTTGTTTCCTGTTCCAGTTGTGAAAGGTACACAGGAAGAAAGATTGTTGATAAACCTATGAGTGAGATCTAATCTCTCTGATTTTAACTTAATGGCCTTTTTGCGAGATACTCGTATATGTAGGAGGAAGCAAAATATAAGCTGACCCTTCAGCAAAACGTACGAGTACACTCTCGGAATTTTAACAGTAAACCATACCGTGAAAGGAGACGCCTCTCTCTCAGCGTCTGCCATTGGAGTTGGACGGACACATCCGTGACGCTTTCGGGCTTACGAAAAGGATCTATGACGAAACACACTGTTTCTCTTAGGATATTGTCTGTTTCTTCTGTCAATCCTATCTCCTAAGGGTGAGAGACTGACGAGCAATATTTAAATATCAGGGCACTCGAGGATTTCGTAACGTATTTTCTTCGCGAGTGAACTGCACTTCCTAAGGATTCTTCCAATGAATCTGACTGGCAGTTGTTTTGATATGATAAGTTTCATCTGACAGTTCCCAGTTTATAACGCTTCACCCGTACACCTCCAGATATTTAACGGATTGATTCCAGTGCGTATTCTGCAATCATATACTCACATAAAAACTGGTCTTTCGCTCTATTTACGCTGGATACTTTACACCTGTTTCTCTCAGTGAACTACTATCCATACACCAAGTGTCGATCCTCTCCAGGTCTTCCTGCATATCGCTACAATTGCATAGTGTTGTGACTTCTCTATGTACAGCAGCATCATCCACGAACAGCTTCATGAACCTTCCGACGCTGTACACCACGTCGTTTTAGGCCCTATGTATTGTCAACAAAATTGTCCTGTAACACTCCTTTGTAGTACCCTCGAAGTAAAAAAAAAAATGATTAAAATGGCTCTGAGCACTATGGGACTTAACATCTGAGGTCATCAGTCCCCTAGAACTTAGAACTACTTAAACCTAACTAACCTAAGGACATCACACACAACCATGCCCGAGGCAGGATTCTAACCTGCGGCCGTAGCAGTCGTGCGATTCCGGACTGAAGCGCCTAGAACCGCTCGGCCACCACGGACGGCCCTCGAAGTCGCCTGTACGTCGGAAGACTTGTCTCAGTTCAGAAAGGCACGCTGTGTTGTGCTTACTAGGAACTCCTCTGTCCAGTCACAAAGCTAGTATGATATCTAATACGCTCTTATTTTGTTCAGTAGGCGACAGGGAGGAACTTTCCAGAAGTCAAGGAACACGGCATCAGTCACAGCCTTGGGAGCCCATACCACGATGCGAAGCCGAATTCCTAATGGACGAGAGGGTGCTACAGGCTACCAGGTAGATGTCTGCAATGCAGCTACCGATGAATGTACAGTGAGTAGGCTAATGGCACGACTGTCAATAACAGTCGTGTTAACCGCGAACTGCCACATGTTATTAGTGCCCGAGATGTGCAACGACTGCGTTAGTGTGGAATACCGAACTTACAACATACAATGACAGATGTGACATTTCAAAGAAACCAAGCAGCAGTAAGGCTGTTTGTCTATCGTAAAAGTTTAGCAAACACTGTGCTGTGTAGTGCTCTTAACGAGACAGACTGTATCTATATCCGTGTTAGCGCCGGTGCATCGACGAAAATGACCTGGGTTTTCTCAGCAGTATCGAGACTGGCCTGCTACTCAATATGACGGGTAGCTTTCTCCAGTGAGTCGCTTATTCTGCTTCACAGATTGGACGGATGTCTGTGTCCGGCCAGAACCGTGGGAGAACAAAACTGCTGGAAAACGAGGCGCTGTGGGCACCATTATGGCTGCTATTTGCGATTGATTTCCTGCCGTTCTCTAGGATCATTTTCCAAGGGCTTGTTAAAGAAATCATCAGATCACTTGCTTAAAGTGTGGAATAAAAAACGTTGAAACCATGAATCAGAATGGCCGGACAGCGATATGGACCTCATTTCTCTCGAATATGACACCAGCGTCTTAATCATAGCGTTACGGCGCTTTATTTCTTGATCAGAGAATCTATAGTAGTTCACAATACAGGTACCTGAAAGGAAGCAGTCGACAGTGATATCGACCATAACGATCTTTCTACGTGTTCCGTGTAACAGGCGATCTACGATTAGAGACTGAATGACACATAGCTTGTAATAACTTTAACAGAAAAGCATTGCGTGCTAGAATTTTTAGCGAGCAACAGCAGTCCCGTATTCTGATTTAATTTGTCAAATTTATTCGAAATGTCTCCAAATTAATTGCTAACTAATGAAATCGAAAAAGCGACAACGATAATTCCTTCTTCGAATCAGTGACGACGAAACAACACAGAGCAAACAACTTGTATCGCTTTAACATCAAAAACCAGTTGAAAGAAGGCAAGAAACAAATCCGTACCTTAACAACGACTCGTCGAGAACGGAGGCCCATGGAGGCAGAATGTCAGCTCAGCGCACGGGGTCCCGGGTTCGATTCCCGGCGGGGTCAGGGATTTTGTCTACCTCGTGATGACTGGCTGTTGTGTGTTCATCATCATTTCATCATCACTGACGTGCAAAGTCGCCGAAGTGGCGTCAACTAAAAAGAACTTGCAATACGGCGGCCGAACTTCCCCGCATGGGGCCTCCCGGCCAACAATGCAATACGATCATCATCATCAGCTCAGCTATCGCAAAGTGAAAACAAGAAAACAAAGTCATACGGTACAACGCTGGAAGAACTCTGAAATGACTTGCAAAGTTCGGATGGTGCCTATGGACAAGCTGCTCCTGATGACGCTGAGAAAGAGGATGATTTACCATGCAAAAATGAATTCTAGAAGCAAATCAGTATATTTTCGTATTGTGAACGATTGCAGTGACATGATATGTGTATCTGTAATGGTTCTGTTTCTGTGTAACATCAAAGACTGTCCGATATATTCTGATATTTTATGTAAGGTAATTTTACGAGCGTAATCTGATGGGACATCCTAACAGAAAACCTATACTAATTATATTTTAAAGTTCTCAGGTTTCTTTTGTTGATTCATATTTTGAACATCCCTATAAAAGCTATTGTGTGTCTTCTACAACGTTGCCGCAAGTATTCATATGAAGTATAAAAATTTCCAAATATACTTAGCACAAGTATTTGGATAATTAGAATCATTTCACGTACACAATGAAAGGAAAGTTTAGATGTGACAGGAAGAAGTGGCCGTGTCCTGTCTGAGGAATCGTCCCAGAATTTACTGATACAGCGCAGGAAAACCGAAATCTGGGTGGCCAGAGACGGAGATAAGGACACTCCTCTTGAATACGAGTCAGGTGTCAATCGTTGTGCCCTAAACATTGCATGACCTCATGAGTTTTATGCTAACCTTTTCAGCGAGTCCTTTCCTTTTAACTTTGTCAGCCGACCATAAATTGTTCGTAATATTCAACTTACATCTACATCTGCATTGGTACTCGGCAAACAACCACGAACTGCGCAGGAGAGGGTACGCAGCATGGTACCACATGTTCGGGATTCTTGTCGTTCCAATCACGCATGGAGCGCGCAAAGAATGAATGTTTAAATGCCCCTGTGCGTGTTGCAGTTAGTCTACTTCTGTCTTCACTGTCCCTTCGGAAGACATATGAAGAATATGTCTAGATTCCTCACTTAATACTGCTTCTTGAAACTTTCGTGGGATAATTTTTGCCAACTTCAGGCGTCTGCTGACTCTTGTTTTTCAACATTTCCGTGACAGTTATTGTTGTAACTACTTACTGCGGTGGACCGTTAATGTTTCTGACACACGGAAAAGAAGGTTCCCTAGCAGAATATTCTATTTAAGGGAAAATGTAATGTTTCAAACTATTTTGTTTCCTCTCCCCCCCCCCCCCCCCAGTCTAATATTTCTGTACTTCGTTCACTTGGAGGATGGAATGAAAGTGCTTCACGGAACGTCTATGTCTTTGTGAGATATCTTCCTTTTTGAGGCGTGCTGCATGTCCGGTCACTTTAAACCGGTTAATACCGTTCTCTCCGGCGTGCTGCATCGTCCCTATAAGAAGAAAACAAGATGTTCTTTTCCGGGGCTATTACATGAGTCGCCTAATGCTTGTTCTTGCTCTTCTGTTTAAGTGATCTCGTTTTTCTTCTGTCTATCCTAAGTTGTACTGTTCATTCTCGAGTTCTTAGCTTCCCTGTCCTGCAGCAGTAAACAGAATTGTAAATGGTTGCTAAAACATACTCGACCTCTTACGAACAAATAACCCCGAGCAAATAGGTGGCGATTTTCCATGAACGAATCAATAAGGAACATTTATAGGAGGCCTTCTTTATTCAGTTGTACGTGCCTATTGCGAGAAGCGCAACATTATTCAACGCATTTATAAATGAACAAAGGTCAGTAAAATAGATACCCTGTTCTAAGCTTTTGGGGGTACACGAATATGAGAAGTACTACTGGAAACATCAATCGCTAGGATCATTTACTTGGCCGAAAAAATGAATGCCAATGTATATGAGCATAGGAAGTTAACTTTTTAAATACATTTCCACTTATAGAGTATAAATATCATCATCATCATTATCATCGGTAACAATTTCACATTCACTGTCAGACTGATAAGAAGTAAGGAGGTTCTTGGCAGAATCGGTGAGGAGAGGAACATGTTAAGACATCAAGGAACAACTACCATGGTACTGGGGGGAGCTGCAGAAGGTAAAAGCTGTAGGGAAAGACAGAGATTGGAACACATCCAACAAATAATTGAGGTGTAAGCGTTACTCTGAGATGTGAAGGTTGACACAGGAGAGGAATTCGTAGAGGGCCGCATAAAACCAGAAACCAGTCAGAACACTGATGACCTTACACCCCCCACCCCACCCGCCCCTCTCCAGAAAAAGGGGGAGGGGGCTTCCTCCAATCATTTCCAGGCATGACCGTATTGAGCTATAGCGCTGACCCAGCTATGTTTTCTGATGTCATCTACCGACCATGGACTGTTTCATCGTCACGGCGTTTTCTTGTCTCTTGGAATTCTCCAGATGGCTTCCTTGATCGATGTACCACCCATTCACCCTATTATGTTTAGCAGAAACACTGCAGGCCATTTAGATTTTCCCGTTTACTTCTTTTGCTGTTCATCAGGGCGTTGAAAAAAAAAAATTAGCTGCTACGATGACTTCACTGTTAAGGGTGGTATTTTCTTTTCGCTATGTTACTCATACAATATTTTTATCTGTTTAGAAGACTTGCCTTCAATCTTGCTCTCTCAGGTTCTTCCATTCGTTGTTGGAGTTATTCTGCAGTAGAGGCAAAAAAAAAAAAAAAAAAAAAAAAAAAAAAAAAAAAAAAAAAAAAAAAAACGTACAAACCCATCGTGTTTAGATGTTTGGCCCTTCTTTGTTGTCCCAGTTTGAGGTTACGAAAACTTCCCATAGAGCCTGTGAGAAGAATTTTGGTGATGTACAACCTTTTCCTTGACTCCCCTACCAGTTCTATATTTCTCACTGCCCTGATAAAGTTTAATGGTACCTGTACCATGACATACACGGTACATTCTTTTGTAAACTTGAAAAGGTTGCATCAGTCCCTCGTTTCTCAAGGATCGATAATAGAGTTTTTGCTTAAACTGAATGAAAAGCTTCCTCCTAATCTATGAATCCCAGAAAAAGTGGTAATTTATACTCATTGTTCCATTCTGTAACTTCATTCATCACTTCCAGACGGTCCATTATGCTATATTCACATCTAGAGTCAGCTTGTTCCCTTGACTGATTAAAATCTACTCTTTGTTCTAAACGGTTGATGATAATTCTGCTTCCTCTTCCGGCCCATATGCTTTGCCGGACGGGGGATTCAAACCGTAATCTTCTCGAAAGCGAGTGGCCGAGCGGTTCTAAGCGCTGAAGTCTGGAACCGCACAACCGCTACGGTCGCAGGTTCGAATCCTGCTTCGGGCATGGATGTGTGTGATGTCCTTAGGTTAGTTAGGTTTAAGTAGGTCTAAGTTCTAGGGGACTGATGACCTCCGAAGTTAAGTCCCATAGCGCTCAGAGCCATTTTTTTTTCTCGAAAGCGAGTCCAGTGACTTTACTTTTATAACATTACGCCTCACCACAAAGTATACATACTGAACGTTTGACTGTTACGGGTACAAATGAAAGCGGCGATTGGATGACAGTGAGACAAGTAAATACTATTAATACACATAGATCCTGAAACCGACGATTTTCCCGATACGATTTATGCACAAATGCAGTCATACCAACATTAAAACTCTGTTCATGTTTAAGGCCAGTTTGATGCTGCAGCTTCACTGCTGGTAAATCGTTGTCGGTTAGTGAAATACGTTACTTTCAGTGATTTGAAGTCCGCCCCCGGTAGCTGAGTGGTCAGCGCGACAGAATATTAATCCTAAGTGGCCGGGTTCGATTCCCGGCTGGGTCGGAGATTTTCTCTGCTCAGGGACTGGGTGTTGTGTTGTCCTAATCATCATCATTTCATCCCCATCGACGCGCAAGTCGCCGAAGTGATGTCAAATTGAAAGACTTGCACACGGCGGACGGTCTACCCGACGGGAGGCCCTAGTCACACGCATTTATTATTTATTATTGATGTGAAGCGAAACCTGATCTTGAAGCAACCAGTTATAGCTCCGGGAACGCTTCCTGGAACACGCCTGGGAGTGCTATCGACAGGGGACGTCAAACTGATTCCATATTTTTAGATTTCCAGAACGCTTTTGACACCGTTCCTCACAAGCGACTTATAATTAAATTGCGTGCTTATAGAGTATCGTCTCAGTTGTGTGACTGGACTCCTGATTCCCTGTTAGATAGGTCACAGCTCGTAATAACTGAAGGAAGCTCATCGAGTAAACAGAAGTAATATCTGCCCTTCCCCAAGGAAGTATTAAAGGCCCTCTGTTGTTGATGATCTACATAAGCGATTTAGGAGACAACCTGAGCAGTTTTCTTAGATTGTTTGCAGATGATGCTGTAATTTAGCATTATGTAAAGTCATCAAATGATCAAAACGAATTGCAAAATGATTTAGACAAGATACCTGTATGGTGCAAAAAGCCGCAACTGACTGCCAATAATGAAAAGTGTGAAGTCACCCACATTAGCTTAATTTCAGTTACACCATAAATCACACAATCTGATGGCTGCAAACTCAACTGAATGCTTAGGCTTTACAATTACGAACGACTTAAACTGGAACGTTCTCATGGAGAACGTTGTGGGGAAAGCAAACGAAAGACTGCGATTTATTGGCAGATCATTCAGAAATGTAACAGGTCTCCTAAAGAGACTACACTTGGCCCTCTCTTCTGGAGTACTGCTGTACGGTGTGGGATCAGCATGAGATAGGATTGACGGAGGACACTGAAAAAGTTCAGAGACAAGAAGCTTGTTTTGTAATAAGAGAGAGAGTGACACGAATATCATACGTGGATTGGGGTGACAATCATTAAAACAAAGGCGTTTTTCGCCGCGGCAGGACCTTCTCATGAAATTTCAAACTTTCTCCTCAGATTGTGAAAGTATTTTTGGCGCCAACGTACATAGGGATAAATGATTATCATAACAAAATAAGAGAAATTAGAGCCCGGACGGAAAGACTTAAGTGTTCGTTGTTCCAGCGCGCTGTTTGGGAGTGGTTCGGTAGACAAGTATCTTGAAGGCGGTTCGATGGCAGGCACTTAACTGTGAACTGCAGGGTATTCATGTAGATGTAGATCTTCGAACGTGTACGGGTATCGATGAGGAGTCATACTAAAGCTTGCCTCCACATTAACGATGGCTATACGAAACACTTGTAATGTGTTTGCCCTCAGGTGCACATATCTGCAGTCTGGATCCTAGCGGACTCTGTTATAAGGTGTTCATGTTCTCAGTCGTAATACGCCAATCGGGGCAACTATTGGTTTCTGGACCTACATTTATTAGGATTATTTGCTTGTTCCATTGCCCTCTACTCGCTGCTTTCGTCCGTACTTGTAACAGTCAGATGGTTTAAATGGCTCTGAGCACTATGGGACTTAACATCTGTGGTCATCAGTCCCCTAGGCGTAGAACTACTTAAACCTAACTAACCTAAGGACATCACACACATCCATGCCCGAGGCAGGATTCGAACCTGCGGTCGTAGCGGTCACGCGGTTCCAGACTGAAGCGCCTAGAACTGCACGGCCACACCGGCCGGCTTTGTAACAGTCACATACCCGGTATGTACAGACGTATAGCTATACAAATTTACATTTCACTCAGGCTGGTAGATAAGTGTCTGATATACGTCGAGATTATGTAATACTATACTCATTGCTACTGTGAGTAAAGGTATTCTGTTTTGGCATCGAAATTTCAAGATTTTCGGGCAACCATCGACGTATGCAGAAAATTTGTGTAAGATAGTCAAGGCTCACAAACCGAAAACTGGACATATTGGAGGGAATATCGAGTGACACTGAGAATTTGGGTCGCGCCAGAAGGCGTGCGTCGATGCACTAATGATAAGGCGACTGCTACAGAAAGCGGATATTGAAGTTCAAAATGTGATCCTGAGGCAGAGAGAAAAAAGTTGTTAGATAAACTGAAGTATTTCAGAAGTGATCTTGTACTTTATTCATCGTTTTTCGAATTAATATTTCCAATAACCAGTTTTGGAAGGACGTAGGAGCATCAAGTTGCTAGTTGTTCCATTTCTCCTATTTTGGCAATAAAAATATCGCTCCCGTAGGCATCGCGTATACAAGCAATCACAGAGGCATTCGAACAATAATCCTTTGCGTTCTCCATATGTGAATGGAACGGGGAAAAGCCCTAATAACTAGTACAATGGAACGTGCCCTTCGCCATGCAATTCGCAGTGGTTTGTAGAGTTCACATGTAGATGTAGGTGAGGATATATCACTTACATTTACCGAGAAGATGTGCAGAGCTTACGAAAAAGAATGCTGGCACAACAGGAACGAACCGTTTTCATACGTGGCAAAACTATTCCAGTGAACCATGACTCCAGACTATTTGTTGTTGTTGTTGTTGTGGTCTTCAGTCCTGAGACTGGTTTGATGCAACTCTCCATGCTACTCTATCCTGTACAAGCTTCTTCATCTCCCATTACCTACTGCAGCCTACATCCTTCTGAATCTGCTTGGTGTACTCATCTCTTGGTCTCCCTCTACGATTTTTACCCTCCACGATGCCCTCCAGAACTAAATTGGTGATCCCTTGATGCCTCGGAACATGTCCTGCCAACCGATCCCTTCTTCTAGTCAAGTTGTGCCACAAACTCCTCTTCTCCCCAATCCTATTCAATACCTCCTCATTAGTTACGTGATCTACCCACCTTATCTTCAGCATTCTTCTGTAGCACCACATTTCGAAAGCTTCTATTCTCTTCTTGTCCAAACTATTTATCGTCCATGTTTCACTTCCATACATGCCTACACTCCATACAAATACTTTCAGAAACGACTTCCTGACACTTAAATCTATACTCGATGTTAACAAATTTTTCTTCTTCAGAAACGCTTTCCTTGCCATTGCCAGTCTACATTTTATATCCTCTTCACTTCGACCATCATCAGTTATTTTGCTCCCCAAGTAACAAAACTCCTTTACTACTTTAAGTGTCTCATTTCCTAATCGAATTCCATCAACATCACCCGACTTAATTCGACTACATTCCATTATCCTCGTTTTTGATGTTCATCTTATATCCTCCTATCAAGACACTGTCCATTCCATTCAACTGCTCTTCTAAGTCCTTTGCTGTCTCTGACAGAATTACAATGTCATCGGCGAACCTCAACGTTTTTATTTCTTCTCCATGGATTTTAATACCTACTCTGAACTTTTCTTTTGTTTCCTTTACTGTTTGCTCAATATACAGATTGAATAGCATCGGGGATAGGCTACAACCCTGTCTCACTCCCTTCCTAACCACTGCTTCCCTTTCATGTCTCTCGACTCTTATAAGTGCCATCTGCTTTCTGTACAAATTGTAAATAGCCTTTCGCTCCCTGTATTTTACCCCTGACACCTTTAGAATTTGCAAGAGAGTATTCCAGTCAACCTTGTCAAAAGCTTTATCTAAGTCTACAATTGCTAGAAATGTGGGTTTGCCTTTCCTTAATCTTTCTTCTAAGATAAGTCGTAGGGTCAGTATTGCCTCACGTGTTCCAACATTTCTACGGAATCCAAACTGATCTTCCCCGCGGTCGGCTTCTACCAGTTTTTCCATTCGTCTGTAAAGAATTCGCGTTAGTATTTTGCAGCTGTGACTTATTAAACTGATAGTTCGGTAATTTCACATCTGTCAACACCTGCTTTCTTTGGGATTGGAATTATTATATTCTTCTTGAAGTCTGAGGGTATTTCGCCTGTCTCATACATCTTGCTGACTTGCTCACCAGATGGTAGAGTTTTGTCTGGACTGGCTCTCCCAAGGCTGTCTGTAGTTCTAATGGAATGTTGTCTACTCCCGGGGCCTTGTTTCGACTTAGGTCTTTCAGTGCTCTGTCGAACTCTTCACGCAGTATCGTATCTCCCATTTCATCTTCATCTACATCCTCTTCCATTTCCATAATATTGTCCTCAAGAACAATTGCCCCTGTATAGACCCTCTATATACTACTTCCACCTTTCTGCTTTCCCTTCGTTGCTTAGAACTGGGTTTCCATCTGAGCTCTTGATATTCATGCAAGTGGTTCTCTTTTCTCCAAAGGTCTCTTTAATTTTCCTGTAGGCACTATCTATCTTACCCCCCGTGAGGTAAGCCTCTACATCCTTACATTTGTCGTCTAGCCATCCCTGCTTAGCCATTTTGCACTTCCTGTCAATCTCATTTTTGAGACGTTTGTATTCCTTCTTACCTGCTTCACTTACTGCATTTTTGTATTTTCTCCTTTCATCAACTAAATTCAGTACCTCTCCAGACTATTTATAAAGCGGAAATAACAACTGATTGGTTTACTTGCAGAGAAACAAGGAAAGATAAAATATGGCACTGAGTTCGAGACGACCTATTTTCCTACAACATGTGTACCATTGGGACACGGACAAATGAAAGGTAAGGAGCGAGACTGTAATCAGTACATGGCGGTAGCGCGTGGGACCATCGAAGGAGGCAGACAGGCCGCAGCTCTGCGCAGTGTGCCAATTTGTCAGGCTCCATTCGATTGAGCTAATAGTGCCGGCGCCCGGAAAGGAAAACCCAATTAATGGCGTGTGATACATACTCGTGCAGGTGCGCCTAATGACACATAATGACAGCAGCCGAGTCGGCTGCTGGACTCCTCGGACACGCAGACAATTGCTACCGGTTCCCACTTCTAGCGACCAACAGTGCTCACGTCGCGCAGAGGATTTCTCTTAGCGGGTGCGGCTTCTTCCCTTTCTCCCTGCCGAACGTTAGACCTACTCGTGCAACATGTTCCATTCGGCAGCTGTTCACACGCAGGAACCGCACCTTTACAGCCGCTATTTTTTTTTTGTTTCGTCTTCCTCGCCCAATGTGGGTGGGGAGTGAGCTGCCAGCGGCATAATATCCCTCTCTTCGGCAAAAAGCTTTTACAGTATAAACTTGCAACAATATTTAAGCATGCAAACTTAAAAACGTTTCTAAAACCTGTAAGATGAGTATTATGCGATACTATTTACATAAAATACAACGTGTTTTTCTTCTTTTTAAAAAAAATTTAAATCAAAAAGACTAATAGTTGCAGATAAATAAGTATATACGAGGTCTGACCAGAAAGTAATGCAACGCATTTTATTAAAACAATTCTTTGTTGAAAATAATGAGAGTTACACACACGAAAGAATGGTGGTGTATATACACCCTATTTTTCCACGTAGTCTCCATCCCATTCTATGGCCTTCCTCCAGCGCGAAACAAGGGTGTGTATGCCCTGGTGGTACTAGTCCTTATCCTGATGGCGGAGCCAGTGCTTCACTGTGTGAATCACCTCGTTGTCCTCAAAATGTCTTTCAAGAAATGCATCCTTTAATGGCCCAAACAAGTGGAAGTCCGAGGGGGTAGGTCAGGGCTGTCGGTTGAATGCGTTAACACTGTCCAACCTTGTAGGGGATGTGTTCAGCAGTCCTCAGACCTGTGGGGGGACGAGCGCGGCAAAACAGCTCCTGGGATGGTATGGAGCCGAAATCAAAAATGGTTCAAATGGCTCTGAGCACTATGGGACTTAACATCCGAGGTCATCAGTCCCCTAGAACTTAGAACTACTTAAACCTAACTAACCTAAGGACATCACACACATCCATTCCCCAGGCAGTATTCGAACTGCGACCGTAGCGGTCGCGCGGTTCCAGGCTGTAGCGCCTAGAACCGATGGCCACAAACCGCCAAAATCGCCGGAAGCGCGACTTGAGTTTTGCTAATGTGTTGATACATGCTTCCGAATTAATGATACCGCCTCTTGGCGTCACATCAATGAGCATCACACCTTTACAGTCCCAGAACACGATGATCATGACATTACAGGCGGAAGCAGTTGCTTTGAATTTTTTCTTCTGTGGGGAGTGGGAATGGCGCCATTCCATCGACTGTCGTATTGTTTCGGGCTCAAAATGGTGAACCCAGGTTTCATCACCTGTCACAATCCGGACAAGATGGCCTCCCCCCCAGCTTCAAAACGTTGCAACAAATCAAGACAAATGTTTCTTCTGTGCGATTTGTGATCCACCGTTAGGTACCGCGGGACGCATCTTGCACACACTTTTGAATATCCAAGAGTGCAGATAATAGCATTCTTTTGCTGATTGACAGATGCAGCGCCAACTTCCGAGCCGTAATGCGTCTGTCCTCGCGAATGACAAAATCAGCTCGCTGTGATGGTGGATGGTTTCCCGGGCCGTTGCAAATCGTGGAGCTCCACCGAACCGCCTTCTGATGACCTCACCATCCGTGCCCAGCGACTAACTGTACTTCTGTCGACAGCAGATGCTCCATAGGCTTTGCACAAGTGTTTGTGAATGTTACTCACAGTTTCTTTCTCTGAAGTGAGAAATTCAATGACGGTGCGTTGCTTGTAACGTACGTCACCTACAGACGCCATTTTGATACTTTCCTGCAGCTACGCTGTCTGTCGGAAGTGACGAAAACTTGGCGCGCTCGCCAATACATACGTAACGTTTCGCATTCGTAGCATTGTTTTCGGCTGAGAAAAAAAATGCCGTGCATTACTTTCTGGACCACCCTCGTATTTATAACGCGCTGAAAAAGGACTGGGACGTTCATTAAAAAAGAGCATTGCAATTTCACTAAAAACTAAAGGACCTGCACTGGGGAGAATATGGTTGTGTGGAAGGAAAACATTGGGTGTTCTACAGGTAGGAGGTGGGGAGGGAGTGGCCGGGGCTGTATCTGTGGAAATGAAGGAAGGTGTTAGTATGGACAGAGGAAAAACGGAATGGGAGTAGTTTGGTGTCTGGCAGGAGAAGAATGGCTGGAGAGATATGGAGATGGAAGACAGAGAGAGAGGGGTGAGCCCTGATGTTGAGTTATGCAACAGATGGTAAGACAGATAAATATCGGGGCGGATTTCACTGCGAGAGATAGTCAATTGAATTTGCGTTAGGATAAGATAGGGAGTGTGCGTAGCTGTAGGGGCGGTGGGATGTGTTTGTAAAGGCGCGGCAGCATACCAGGATTGGTGATCAGAGAGGAATCAACGGGGTTTCAGTAATCCGCGGATAGAGTAGCGTATGCGGAGGTGTTCGATATCGGTAAGTAGGGTTGAATTTGATGAGATGGTGGAGGTTCCGCATGGGGGCGGGAGGAGCAGGGGAGGTAAACGGGTGCGGCAAGCAGGGCGGAGTGCATGACGTTCAAGAATTTGGAGGAACTGATGGAACTTCGAGGAGCGAATATCCAGGGAACATTTTCATAAGGGAGGACGGCTCGGATCAAGATTTTGCAAGTGTGGAGGACAATGCAGGCATGTAATCCCTAAGTTCGGTCAGTCAGTAGTATTAGTGTATTGTGGGGATTTTGTTGGATGGTTAATAGGTGAGTCTTCTGTGTTAGTTGACGGTCGAGGGTTAGTCCAAGATACTTTACTATATTAGTTAATAGGGTATAACAGTTGCAAATGATGAGGTAGAAGTCACGGAGGTGAAAGTTGCAGGTGGTTTGTCTTGTATTTATACCTGGGTTGTAGAAGGGCTGATATTGAAGAGGTCTGGATGTACTTGGAGCTAAACAGATTGAGGAGGATATGGAGGGGTCATTGGGATTTCCGAATTGTAGGGTTGAGCGCTAGGAAAGCGCTGTCATCAGCACACTGAAGGATTTGGGCTGGTGAGGCGATTTAGGCGTAGAGCCAGTTTAAGGGGGGACGATAATGAAAAACACACACTATTTCAAAAATGCACCAAATCCATAGTTTTGGAGGTATACTGTAGCAATGAAATTTTGTACCACGCTTTACATGAAAGTAATACATTTACATATAAAATCCTTTGAGTATATATATTCAACTTTTTTTAAATGAAATTTCAAGTTTTATGTTCAAAAAATAATGTATGTTCCTTTTTCTCAGAAAGTATTCAAGAGATTTCTACAAAAAAATTCTGTTTCATCTCTTTAGAGGTCAAATAGGAGAATTTTCATAATATTTTAATTATAATTCCACATGTAAAATTTTAAATTCATACAAAATTCCAAGCACTTTGCCCCATATCTCAGCTTGCAATCAGACTTTCAAAATTTTCTCTTGTGACAACGTTTATTAGGTTTACAGAAATATGCGTACAAAATTTCATAATTATAGCATTCATAGAATCTGAGGAAAAGATAAATAAACTTTAAAAAACAAACTTTTCAGGAAACGCAATTTAAAGTTCAACCTAACTTTTTTTCCTTATGTCTCTTCTTCAGAAGGCACCACATTTGTACACTGGGTCGTCTTTCCCTTCAAGGCTTGTCTTCTGGTTTCTTGTTGTCTGTCTTCTTTCCTTTACCAGGTCTTCAACTGACTTTTCAGCTGCAGAGAAGCGATGTAAATCTATTTTTCTCAGGATGTCTTGAGCAAAATTTCCTATCTTGAAGCCCATTCTTTCTAATACCTTCATTCTCCCGACGTTCCCATCATTAAATACAATAACTGCATCGTAAGTTGCAATTCTGACAACTGTAGCAGATGCAAATGTGTTTTTACGGCATCGTTTCCATGTGAATGAATTTACAGACTCATTTGGATTTTGGGTTTTGCCATGAACACACTTTTTGAGAAGTGCAGGATCGGTCAGAAACCTGTAAGTGGGCTTGACAAGATCCAGGATATAATTTGGAAGCCTCTCCTTGTGAATGTAGGGGTTGTTAACTCAGCTGGTACTGAAGTGCTGCTTCAAAACGTGGGCGTGTCAGGGAGGCGGCGTCACACTTTTAATTGATTTTCAGGCACTTCGGATGCGATTTCACGATTGAAACTTTTAGAACTTATTGTTCATGAGTTGTACAAACAAATAAAAGATAAATCGAAAATTGACATTTTTGGTCAATTTCATCAAGTCCCCCTTCAAGGAGATAAATGAGAGGAGAGAGTCACAGTGGCTACTTAACTGGTTAATAACTGTGTTATGAACGGCCACTTGATGACGAGAATAATGCTTGAAATGTAGGGTGCTTCAAAAAGTTATATCTGATTTCAGAATCCCCCGCCCGCATGAATTAAGATCAAAACTTGGGGTAACTTTTAATTTGTTTATCGATACTAAAAGTTTACCTTGACACCAGTGGTAAGTTGTCGGTTCTTGTACTTGGCGATAGTTGTCTTCCTGGGGCAACTAGCTCGCTCGATTGGTTTCTCATCCATTACTTGATGTGCGTTGATACAGCAGTGAAACAGCAACAAAAAGGTGTTCTGTGTTCTCCGTTACAACAGGTACAATTCAGTTAAACTGTGCGGCGTGATTTTCGTCGAAAGTACGGCCCTGGACGTCCTACAATGTGCGGATATCGCACCACTGGCCTCCAAGAGCGCCCGATCTCGCGGTATGCGAATTATTTAGTATGGGAGGAGCGGGGGGGGGGGGGGGTGAAAGCATCCGCCTACTTGCTCCTTCTTCTAATAACCTTGCGACGCCGCATAGCAGCAGCAGTGAATGCAGTAACTCCAGACACATTCGCAAAGTATGGGACGAGTTTTGACTATCGTCTGCTTCTTTGGATTGCGTCCGCTGTAGGGCACATTAAACAGCTGTGACGGAGAAGTTTTCACTTTGATCCTGAACGTAATTGTAAAAAGCAACCCAAGGTTGAATTTGCTTGGAAATATGTCCTAGTAAAATCGGATGATTCTTTGTGGAACAAAGAAGAAAATAATTTGTAGTTCAACGTATAAGTTAATATTCAACCTAAGTTTCTACCGTCGATCGCCTAGAATATATAGTGATGTGGAATTGAATGCGCCTTTTCGAACCAACCTGCACAATGACAACCCCTGTTATTTGAGATGGAATGTTTCGCACATTATTGTTTGGCTCGTTTCTTCCTACATAACCCAGGAACTGCAGGATACGCCCAGCCATCGTTTGTTGATTTAACCCCACCAGTAAGTTGTATTAGGATGGCAAGAGCCCTTGTACGGATTGAACAATTCTAATCCGCCACTGAAGAACACACGAATAATTTGAACGACAAGACTTACAGCGGCCTACTCTCACATGAGTTTCTGAATTCACCTACCGTATCCAACTGTCTAGCGATACTCTATACTAATACTATGAAAAGAAAATGCGTAATGATGTCCTAGTACCATTCAGATCGCGCTTATCCTGCTGCCCAAATCGCCCAGCGTGTTTTAGATCACAAGAGATAACTGTAATTTTTATTCATACATCATATTGCCATAAACGTACAGATCACATACGATCTGCAAATTTCGTCGTGTTATTATGACGCTGTTTTTTCCTCAATTCTTATAGAGTAGAAGGTCAAAGAGTTTCGTGCTATATTTTGAGGGCAATGTTAACTGGAAAAATAATGCAGCTGAACAGCTAAAAGAGTCATTTCTCGTCTAATTCATTTTCCCCACACACTATCCTCAGTCATTAGGTTACTACGTTTATTTGTTTCTAAAGTATTTCTCTTTAAATGAGGCTGAGTCATATCTACCCAGACACCTTATCGTTTCCGTCTTGTATTTCATTCGCTTCGTTGTTCTATCTAACTTCTCTCCTCATTTACTTTTACCGCAGTTATAATTTCCAAATTTTCTGACAGTGGAAAAAATGGTTCAAATGGCTCTGAGCACTATGGGACGTAACATCTGTGGTCGTCAGTCCCCTAGAACTTAGAACTACTTATACCTAACTAACCTAAGGACATCACACACATCCATGCCCGAGTCAGGATTCGAACCTGCGACCGTAGCAGTCGTGCTCTGACAGTGGAAATCCTAAGTTTTTGCGAGGAGAGGAGGATCGAATTCCGGTCCGAACATCCACATTTAGGTTCTATTCGTTTTCCTCAAAGAGGCGCTCTGCTTCATGTAATCTAATGTACCATCATGTGATGTAAGAAGGCCCACTCCTTCTGAAGAAGATATTTTTAAAAATATCGAAACCTACGTCAGGGGCTAATAAATCTTTGTTTTGCAGTTGGTTGGCTGATTTTTCAACCTCTTCTTTCCCCAAAGCATTCCAGGTAAAGGCATGGTCAGTTCCGTAATTTCATTTCCTACCCCTCCTCCTTGCGTAGTGTTAGCGAGCTTGGTGGCGTAGAGTTTAAGGCATTGGTCTCGAATTCGGGGGAAGCAGTTCATATCCTCATTTGAGCACCGAGCTGCGGGTTTTGCGTGATCGATTAAGGCGGATGTCGGGATGGTTCTCTTGAACAGGGGACGACCGATTTCCTTCACCATTCTTCTCCAATTCGAGCTTGTACTCCATCTTTAATGGAGCTCGTCGTATAGGAAGTATAAACCCTGACCTTCATTCCTTTTTGTGTAGTGTCGTCAGTTTTCCATTACCAATGAGCCCGTTGCCAAAGAAGCGCATACTTACAGCTTTCTTTGCCTTTTTTCTTTTTTTAACCATAGAAGTAGACCATCTGTCGGCACCGGCTTTTGTCACACTAGTTCCTTTCGTTTCCATATTTATCAGTAAGAAGACGAACAGAGCGTTGGACTGAACCAACGTTCATTGTACATTTGGATCTATGCTTTGCGAACCACTCTGAAATAAGTCACGTCTTCAGAATGAGATTTTCACTCTGCAGCGGAGTGTGCGCTGATATGAAACTTCCTGGCGGATTAAAACAGTGTGCCGGACCGAGACTCGAACTCGGGACCTTTGCCTTTCGCGGGCAAGTGCTCTACCGTCTGACCTACCCAAGCACAACTCACGCCCCGTCCTCACAGCTTCACTTCCTCCAGTACCTCGTCTCCTGCTTTCCAAACTTCACAGAAGCTCTCTGCGAAACCTTGCAGAACTAACACTCCTGGAAGAAAGGATATTGCGGATACATGGCTTAGCCACAGAAGGAGAGCTTCTGTGAAGTTCGGAAAGCAGGAGACGAGGTACTGGCAGGAGTGAAGCTGTGAGGACGGAACGTGAGTCGTGCTTGGGTAGCTCAGATGGCAGAGCACTTGCCTGCGAAAGGCAAAGGTCCCGAGTTCGAGTCTTGGTCCGGCCCACAGTTTTAATCTGCCAGGAAGTTTCAAGTCACGTCTTGTTTCTATTGTCCGTACAGGACATTCCTAGGTATCTAACTTCATGCAGATTCTTGAAAACTTAAACGTAAACTATCGCGGGGTTGCTGATGTCTACTTTCAGGAGTCTGCCAGTTCAGAGTTATCAGCATCTCCATCACGCTCTTCCGTGGACCATTGTGAGCTGTTCTTTGTATTGTTCAGTGCATCCAGTCAAGGGCCCATCACACGTAGCGACCGACTGACCGGGCAGTTTTGTGTGCAGCCTACACACGTCCCGCCCGATCTTGCTCAGCGATTACAGCGCCGCAGTGACAAAACACAAACTTTTGGCAGCCGGCTGCGCTACAGCGCTTGCACACGGTACAATTTATTGGGTGAAGTGGTGGTTGGGATCAAGATCGGAAAGAACACGGGTCTAGCGGTAACCTCACCACGCCGCCTGAACTCTAACCAAGCGACCAATGGACGGTCGGAACTGGAAGGCCAGTCGAAAAGCGTTATCTTTCCACCTGCGTGCAAGTTTTATGTTTTAAACTGAGTTAACACGAGCTTTGTATTCTCACTTAGCTTTTGCGTGTTTGAAGCTCGCAGCAGATTCCGTATGGTTAGTTCCAGTGGTGCGGATGAACAAAAGATTGAAATATGTTGAGTGAGTGTATCTCAGAAATCGTGAAATATTCGCAGCAAAAACAATTAAATATTTGTGACAAAGAAGAATTTAAATGTGATTTAAGCTGTACTTTCAGGTTCCTGCCTAATCGCATCCTCGGAAATCGCAACATATTCAGAAATAAACAGCAAATGCTTGTGACAAGCAAAGAATAGAGAAAAGTTGGCCTAAACTGTACTCCACTCCCTAAAGCGGGTCCCCTGGTCTCTTCGTTCGACATTCTCCTGAACTTTAGTGGAACCAAGTGTAAACAGTAGTTTAGGCTTCTGCCACTCTGCACCGAGATGCACAAATAGTCCAGTTCAATTGTTACATTTTGGATAGATCTTCAACGTGCCAAAACCAATTTTAGCAAGAAATCAAATATAAACCTGCACGCAGGTGAAACATAGCGCTTTTCGATTGGTCTTCCATTTCTGACTTTTCATTGGTCGCTTGGTTAGAGCTCAGACGACGTGGTGGGGTATTGCTAGACCCCGTGTTGTTTCCGTTCTTGGTGGTTGGGATCGGGTGAAATAGGTGAGGGAGGAGAGGGTGTGGCTGTCAGCTGTGGGGTGACCGTACCCAACCGACTGCCTAACAGGAAAAGTTGGTCAGTCGGTTGGCCAAAGCGTTCACACACGTCCAAGTTGTCGGTCGATCGGTGTCGGTGCATATGTCACATACTTGGACCCCACAAACGTTGAGCTACATTCTAGGATGGACCGCACCATGAGTTTTTTTTGTAAGCAATCCTCCGTTACAGACTGATTGTATGTTCCCAGTATTCTGCCAATGAACCGAAGTCTGCCACCTACTTTACCTACGACTGACCCTATACGATCTTTTGATTTCATACTCATACAAACTGCAACACAGAGATATTTTGATGAATTGGCCGCTTCCGACTGTGATTCGTTGCAATTGTAACCACAGTTGCGCTCTGCACAACTTTACATTTCTGAAAATTTAAAGCAGAGTTTCCAACTGAATATTTGTGCTATTTTTTTCAGGCATTACGTCACTGCAGATAATTAGATCACCTACGAAACTTCTGAGGCTACAATTAATATTGTCTGCCTCTAAAATACAATATGAACATGAAGGATCCAGACACAATCCCTTGATACTCGCATGAAGTGATTTCTACTTCTGTCGAAGACTCGCCATCCAAGGTAACATTCTCTGTTCGCTCACAAATTTCATTTGATACTATCAGATAATAGTACTTTCGTTTTTAAGCGTTGGTATGCTGTTGAGTAAAACGCTTTTCGGAAACCGAGAAATACTGCATCTACCTGACTGCCTTGATCTGTGGCTTTCTTGATGTCGTACGAGAAAAGCACCTGCTGGGTTTCGTGTGAACGATATTTTCAGGTACTTCACTACGTTTGAGCTCAGAATAAGGTTCTACAACAGATCAAAGCTAGTATAGACTGCAGTCTGGTGGATCACTTCCGCTGCCCTTCTTGTAGAAAGGTGAGACTTGTGTCTTCTTCCAACTACTACCCAGGGTTTCTACGGCCTATTATGGTTAAAATGAGAACAACTCAGCCATAAATTCTTTTGCAGTCATCTCGTCTCGAGGAAATGTAACTAATAGGCGACTGACTTCCAGTTTGCCTGGAACGGTGTGTCGTCGTGCTAGTGAACAAGCCCTCACAGTTCGTTGGCGTTAAAATGCTTGTAGCCGTTATTCTTGTACCAGGTTTTATTACTTGCCGGAAGAAAGCGTGGAATGCCGACAGAGTATTCAGCTGGTTACATACCGCGCCAGTGTGTTCCCAGGTTATCAAACACTTCCGCTCGCCTGCGTGCTGTGGGCCTGCGCTTTTTGTTGTGTAATCGACGGGAGAGCGTCGAGCTTGATTTACGTCCCGTCCTTCGTCAGACACCAATTGTTTGGTCGGCGTGCGCGCAGCATCCACCGCGCAGGCAGAAAGTGTGTGGCGGAAGGAAGTACAGGCGTGTAATTGGCAATTACCCACGTTCGTATATGGCACAGTACAGACTGCACACGACTGTTTGCAAAAAACATTAACAATGCCACGGCTACACTCCACTTTTGTATAATTCATTATAATAATTAGCGTCATCGGTCGGGTGACCTGAAGGCTGAAGAACAGTTGTTAATTAGGAGGACCCTCTTTAAATACAACTCCGGAACCGAGGTCGCCAACACATGTGGCTGCAGGTAGCCTTTTCGATTTCTGTTGGAAGGTTTCTATTTTGTGAGAGATGGTACTTCTGTTTGTAATATTTGCCACCGGAAGCGTATTTTCTGAATACGAGTGTATAGTCTTTGGATTCCAAAGTTAATATTGTTGTCGAGTAGTTAGTACGCGCTGGCGAGCTCTTCTTAGGCAGGTTAACTGAAGACTGTGTTGGCAGGTAATGGTTTCCGGCGACAAACTTAAAACAAAATAAAATTTGCGAGATAATGGAAAAAGGACCCTGTGCGACGATATAAATCCTAAGAAAGAGAGTGAAAGTTTCGCTGTAGCAGCAAAAGATCGGCAGATGTGATAATGAAAGCTGAGTGTACATGCGGAATTTGCTATCATCGGCGGCTTTTGTGGTACATTGGGACTGATAGTGGTTTGGAGAAGATGCTGGTCGAAGAAACGGACTTGATGTTCAGCAAAACATGAACAGACTTCATTGTCTCTGTCAAAACTGAAGTGTTTTTGGGTCGGGTCCGCCTTTAGCAAAACACAATTTTGTTTTTTAACCCAAACATGTTTCACTGCAGTTGCAGCATCTTCAGTGGGCTTTTATTTTATGGTTGTTAAAGATAAAGAATGTTCTTCACTGTTTGTATACATGTAACTATTAGTTTTTAAATCGTAATTACAGATATTTGAAAAAAAACACAAAACTATGAATTCACACCTTTTTACCACATGGTGTGGTTTTTGTGATGTGTCGTGTTTCTACAGTGAATGCTTTGTTCCACAGTTTGTCATCTGTAACCACTTACTCCTTAAAGTAGTAAAATTGTTTAAGCCAAAATTGTTGTTTTTGTTGTGGTCTTCAATCTTGAGACTGGTTTGATGCAGCTCTCCATGCTACTCTATCCTGTGCAAGCTTCTTCATCTCCCATTACCTACTGCAACCTACATCCTTTTGAATATGCTTAGTGTATTCATCTCTTGGTCTCCCTCTAAGATTTTTACCCTCCACGCTGCCCTCTAATACTAAATTGGTGATCCCTTGATGCCTCAGAAAGTGTCCTACTAACCGGTCCCTTCTTCTAATCAAGTTGTGTCACAAACTCCTCTTCTCCCCAATTCTATTCAATACCTCCTCATTAGTTATGTGATCTCCCCATCTAATCTTCAGCAGCATTCTTCTGTAGCACCACATTCCAAAAGCTTCTATTCTCTTCTTGTCCAAACTATTTATCGTCCATGTTTCACTTCCATACATGGCTACACTCCATACAAATACTTTCAGAAACGACTTCCTGACACTTAAATCTATACTCGATGTTAAAAAATTTCTCTTCTTCAGAAACGCTTTCCTTGCCATTGCCAATCTACATTTTATATCCTCTGTACTTCGACCATCATCAGTATTTTGCTCCCCAAATAGCAAAACTCCTTTACTACTTACGATTTGAAAATTGTTATCTCTATGCCTGAAATCAACTAATTCTATATATATATATATATATATATATGTGTGTGTGTGTGTGTGTGTGTGTGTGTGTGTGTGTGTGTGTGTGTGTGTGGTGTGAAAAGGGGGGGAGAGAGAGAGAGAGAGAGAGAGAGAGAGAGAGAGAGAGAGAGAGAGAGAGCGCGACGGTAGGTTTTTCTTAGGATTTCTTTAAATGTGTGTCTGGGGTGGGTCGGAGGGGGGGGGGGGGTTAGATCTATAGGTTGGTCTTGTCTAATAATTCTTTGAGGGCAGAGAACAGAGTTCCATTGCAGAGGGCTGTGTATTCATTTATCACTTGTTTTCCTTCCACTATGGCTTTTTGGATCTGATAATTTTCTTCAATTGTTAGGTTTTGTGGGAGATTGTTGCTGCATTTGAAAATTTTCAAATCAGTATTGATGTTTGATGGGTTATGTTTCTTTTCTATGAGGTGTTCAAGAAATGTGGAATGAGAGCTGTTACTTTTTAATGCTCTTCTGTGTTCTGTGTATCTGGTATTAAAGTTTCGGCTTGTCTGCCCTATATAAACTGATATGCAGTCCTGACATGTTTGTTGGTAAATACCAGATATATTGTGTTTGTCTGTGCTTGTGTTGGTTGTCCTTAGTTTTCTCTGTGTACATATCAGTTGGCTTAAACAATTTGTCTACTTTAAGGTGTAAGTGGTTGCAGATGACAAACTGTGGAACAAAACAGTCACTGTAGAAACACAACACATCAGAAAAACCACACCAAGTGGTAAAAAGGTATGAATTCATAATTTTATGTGCTTTTTTCAAATATCTGTAATTACGATTTAAAAACTAATAGTTATATGTCTACAAACAGTAAAGAACATTCATTAATTAAAACTTCCGGGCTGAATTGCCGTGGTCCATACATAAAACTTCTTCCTTAAGTTTCGTTACCTACTGCGGGTAACAAGATGTTGCGCGCAGTATGCAACGAAACGTCATGAAGAAGAAGAAGTTTTATATATTGACCACGGCAATTCAGCCCGGAAGTTTTAATTAATAAAGACGCCGGCCGTGAAAGCTTACATGTTATGGTTAGTAAAGAACATTCTTTACCTTTAACAGCCATAAAATAAAAGCCCGTTGAAGATGCTGCAACTACAGTGAAAGATGTTTGGGTTAAAAAACAAAATTGTATTTTGCTAAAGGCGGACCCTATCCAAAAACATACGTATTGTTAAAGCAAACACGGAAAAAGAGCTTCAACCCCAAGATGATTGTTTGCTACTTGTTCCACCTGCAGAGTATCCTCGAGACTTTTGACTTTGCTGAGGTTGCCGATGATTTTCCAGAGAGCCAGTTGGAGGCTAAAAGTGATTGTTAGTCTAGTAGGTTTCCAGCACTGTGGTCGGATCCAGGAGTTCATCTACCAAAGGGATCGCGCCTACAAGTCTTCACCGATTTCGTCAAAACTAATGGTATATGCGGGGCTTTGCCAGAAATGAAAGCGGGGACTCCAGATGGCCGCACGTTCAGAGAAAGTAGCATTTTTGGTGCGGGCCTGGCGAAGCATCATGTCCCTATGCGAAAAGTTTTTTAATTTTCAATTTTTGGTTACTTACACTGCAGATAAACAGATATAATGCTGAGCACATTGTAGCTGATGTGATTAAACCCTATGTACAGGAGAACAAATTTCTTGTGTTAATTGACTCGTGGGGAGGACTAACAGATTCGCAATTACGCGAGACATTTCAAGATCCAGAAGGATTGCCATCGTGCAGTACTGAAGTGATTCCTCCAAATGCACACTGCCAGGGCAACTCTACGATATCAGTTTTTGTCGTTAGCTAAATAATTTGATCAAAAAGCTTCAAAACTGCCCTTATCGCGTCAAGAGATAAAAATAAATTACATCCAGAGAAGACTGCATTAATATACAATTCAGTGTACTCTACAAGCCATCCTCGCCAATATTTTGCGAAATGAAGCGTTATGGGTGGTTTACTGCCCAACTGCGCAATGAGAGGGAACCTTTTATCAATGTATGCCAAATTTGTTTTCTGTATAGAAACTTTTACAACAACCACATAATTGTAAAAATGCGGCGTTTATAACGTGTGCAAGACGCCGAGAAAATTACTACTTGACCTGTGTTTTTGCGATGAATATTACCCCAGCATGTGTACATCATCAACTGCAAAATAACAGAAGTATATAATTTTTATACGAATTTCCTGTGTGCGCCTTAGAATCCCTACCACGAAATTTATTTGAGATCCCACTTTTTCTGTTGCCTTTACTTCTCACACCATGTTAATAAATACAGTGGGGCCTATACTAAGCATTACTTCAGCTTCGTAAAAACTGAAAATTACCATTCTGTATCTCCGCCACGCCAACTGCTGCCTTGAAACTACGTTAATTCCGGCCTCACCCGACCCACACCAAAAACGCCTTTTTTTCTTTTTTTTTTCTTGTGGATCCTTTTCGTCGCGGGTCCTTAAAAATGGCGAGGACTGAACTGCTATAAAATGAATCAAAATGATTAAAAGCACTGCTTTACCACGGAATAGGCTTTACAGTACTAACCACTGGATTACTGTGAGACCAGGCACATCGTATACAACTTTACCATTATTCAAATCAATATCTGTAGAGCGGGTTGAGCGAATGGAAGGTAATCAGTCACAAGGTCTGTTTCTATGGTGTGGACATTAAGTTATATCTAGTCTGATTATGTTCCGCGTATCTGTTTGTCATTGTTTTAGCGGCTAACATGACCAGCGAGTTACTTATATTGATAAGGTCATTTACTGCCTCTTTGTTCATTCCGTGGGCTCTTTGTACGTGAAAATTTTCTTGTAATGTTAGTTTTCTGTTGTAATTTATTGTTCATTCTAATAATTGCTATATCCTGATCAATGTTAGATAGTTCACGCTGTTTTATTAGGTGTTCAGCAAAGATAAAGTCCGACTCCTTTTCCCAGAGCGGACGCCACTACACACAATGACACACGCACACACATAAAAACAAACGAGTATCAATCTGCAGACAGAGATCACATCGTGAACAAAAGACGAACGAAAAACACGCAGCGAAAGTTGGCAACACTGTATACAGCAAACCACAACCGACACGTAGTGATAAAGTGTTCAGCTGAAACGTATTCAAAAACGACTAAAATTGGACATTCTGGTGTACGTAAGAAAACCAAGTACAGCTCCAGGACGATACATAATAAGATCACAAAATCGTAAGTACAACGAAATAGTAACTTAAGCTAGCTCTCCAAAAGATGTTTCTTGCTTAACAGTAAAAGAATAACAGAAAACAGTGATATAGTCAGGTGCCAGGAATCATTATATTAAGCAATATTTATATACGTAGCGCAAACATGCATTACAGTCGAATGAACATGCTTTATAAATAAGAAGAAACGAAACGCGTATGGCACGAAACAAACAGCTTTTCGTGTAGTTGCAGAGACGAACTGCATCTCCAAGAATGTAGACGTAACTAAGACACGACGGAAAACATTAAAAATGGACAATATATATTGTTCTTGTTACTGAAAAAAGGTTATTTGTTATCTATGCAGTTTACCCTTGCAGTGCCGGTACCGATCATTCTGTGGGTGTAGAGTTACGAGGGAAATAATCTGTACTAATATACAGAAGTGTGGCGATGTCTTTTTCGTGTGTCCGCGAGTTACTGATTCACGCATAAACTGCACCCATACATTGAACAGAATTTTTGCGTGAACATAATATTGTGTTTGTTGCTGTGTGAAAATACCGATCATTTACATGGCGTGATTACAAGCAGTTTCCATCTTCTTGAGATTTTGTAAAAAAATAACTAATCTACTTTCATGTTTGACAAACTACTGCAGATTTCTGACGTTATTTGCTACAAAGGAGCTCTTATCTTATGTTTAGCATATTCAATCATTTAATATCATTGTTCTAAACCAATATTTTCAGGATTTTTAAAAATAAAGCTGTTTAACCACCATCCCATTCGAACTTTTGAGGCTGGCTCTGTATTAAACGCCTAATTACCTACAGCAGTGGTCATTTGAAATTTCCCCTCATGTCTGATATCTTACGACTGTTTATTTACAAGAAACAATACGAGGAAACGATAGTTTTCGTACGAATATTACCTTTGGATAACTGGTGCCATCTGTGATTATGTTTGTTTTCGTAATCTGTCAGTGATTTTGTCGTAATGCGTGCAGCAAGATTGGTGGTCGTCACTTGGAACAATTGCTATAAGCCTTAGCCTAAGCCTTAGATGTGATATGTAATTTATTTTAGTCAACAAACAACTGAAGATTCATTTCCTATCATTATTTGCTGATTTCAAAGTACTCCGTTGAGAATTTGGGACACCTTTTAGATCCTAATTCTAATGATTTTCAGACATACGGCCTTTGTGTTGGTGTGCTGTTTTATCTTTCTGTACACACTATATTTTCACAGCGATGAGGTACTAGTCCGTGGGCGTCCAATTTAAAAAGTAAAATACCCAGTGCTGGAAATGGGAGTCACAACTAGTGGATAATTAAATGGCCGGAATGATTCATACTGCTGCATACTTGGCACCTGCCTCTCCTTTAGCGTGCTGTCCAAATATTAAAGTTTGTCTGACGCGGGACGATTGATGAAAAACAGAACATTAATTTACATTTACCATTTTATTTGTATGAATTGCCGAGAAATGATTCGGTTTAACAAGATGAAATTAACTCTCCGTTCACTAATTGCTTCTGAGTCGGATCGTTAATGTTTCAGTAAGGTAAGTGTTCTCAAAACCACACCTTAATACTTCGCATGACCTTCATCTTCTGACATTTTACGCTTGTATCAACGAAATATGAGGCAGAAAACGCCTTTCGAAGCGTCATTTACGATTTATTTGTTGATTACTGCATCCACTTAGATGCTGTTGCTTACGAGCATTTGGCGAGGCTCAGGAGAAGTGTTTGTCCTTTTGTATGTTACAAAAGAGACAGATGTTATTGTTTGGACATACAGAGAATGAAAATAACTTGGAACGTAAATTTGGTATACAAACCACGAAGAACACCGCCCTCTTCACGAAAGCTGCTCACGAAACCTCATTGCAACCATTCCACTGTCGTTAAGTATTTTGGAACACTGTAGTAAGAAACTGCACAAAAAAATCTTGAAATGAATTACTTACCGGTATGTTTCAAATTTTGTTTCGGTAACAGTAAACTGTCGGAGTATTGTCGTTGGTCTTGATTATCAGGCCACACGGTAAGCTGAACATATGCCTACGAGTATTTCCATTCGTGTATTACCGAAGCCAGTATATGTTGGAGCCTGCGTCGCACTGTATGGTCTGTTTACACTGGATGTCGCGGGACAGCATGTCAAACCATCCAGAAAGGATTTCAAATGGTGGCATCCACGTGGACCGCCTTCCACGCAACACATGACCTTACAGGTATGAATGAGTGAAACATGTTTGATCAATAAAAAAAAAAAAGTTTCAGTTGCAAAAGCCGGATTTCTTTTTATCTACAAGAAAACATAACTGAAGTAGGAACTGAGGATGAATGGCTGAAATATTGACAGATTTGTTTTATTATTTGCGCGCTTTTCATGATGCATGGAATGCTGTATGAGGACGTGAATATTCTTCCACAGAAGAAGGCAAATACCTGAAAGAGAAAAACGATTTAGCTTAAAGACAGCCGGGCATAGGAAGAAGTCTGCAATGTACGTAAATAAGCACTTAGTGCAAGAAGCAATTATGAATAAAAATCTTTCTTAACAATGAAAAAGTTCTGTTGAAGGATAAAAAGTTTTTTGACGTTTTTGGTATTTATAAAGAAATCAAAACATAATGTACAATGAAAAAAGGTGTTATGTTTTGGCTTCTGAATATTGTTTTATGTGTTTGTGTGTATTTTAACGAGCAAGTGAATGTTTGACACATTTCGTATTCTTTCAATTGTCATCAGTGTGGACAATTTACCAAATAACTATTATCAAGAACGTATGTTAAGAATTTTGCTTTACCCAATAAACTCTACGATCACTGCTAGTTCCTTTAGTAATGTCTGTGATAATTGATTCAAACCATCATCTCTGCAGTTGTGTGTATTTCGACTTTTCGTAAGACGGACGGTATCTCATAACCTGACTTTCACCAGTCGGTACACGGGTAAGTGCGTGAGGTTTTGTTGACGTTCGGTCTAGTGTGAACAGTTACGTTCCCTGCCGCTGTAAAGTTCCGTCAAAAGTCCAGTGCGATTCAACCTTACAATGGTTTCATTTCCGCTTCGTTCGCTTACAGAGCAAGAGTATGATTTCCTCTCTTTTTTCCATCGTAACTGCCCTTTTCTTTCTTATACTGACTAGCAGTAATGCACCATGAAAACTGCTGAATTTTTTCAGTTTTCAATAAAGTAATTAAGGAATTAATCACAAACATAACTACGGACGAATGCTTCCTTTATGGCACCTGGGGGAGTCAAAAAACACTCAGCGCGCTTACGCTGATCGCCGACTGCAGCGCTTCAGTGGCAGTCTTAATCAGTATCTGCTTAATTATCTCTGAGTGTAGGTGAATTATTATTTGGAGACGTCATAATTATCATATTGCACCGTTTTGCCATTCTTCTGCATCAGCTGAGATTTCTTCTCTCGAGACAGCCGTCTCGCATTAATGACTACTGTACTCACCATGGAGACGGAGCGCTGAGCCAGCGTGATGGTCGGATTGTCCTGCTCCTCGTAGTAATCCGAGTACATGGCGCCGCTCTTCTTCGACGACCTGCCAACAAACGAAGCAGACCTACAGAACACTGCATACAATTAATATACTCGTCTTCGCGATAGCTATACTGCTTGTGCTACGCACTTCTTAGTAACTGGGACCCAGCGCCACGAATTCCACGTGCTCGTGGAAGCAAGAATGATACCTCGTTTAACACCCGGCGAAAACAATTGGCTGACAAACTGATTGCACGAAGCTCCACGATCATTAGTCATCGTGTATTTTTGGTAATCGCGAAACTAGCAAACATCTTAGCTCAGAGAAACGAAAGGTACCCACTGAAGCACACCCAATTAATTATAAGCCTGACATTTTATTATACCACTTGCCTTACAAAATTATGAGGTTTCAGTTTTGTGTTACGATCCGAGGTCAGCTCTTAGAAGGCGAAGACACTTTACTTAGCAACACAGTTTTCAAACTGCACAAAAGGGCATAAGAGTATTAACCAAAAATAGTAACTGGACACATGGCAAAGATATGTTCAAAACAATGAGGATTTTAATCTCACTATGTAAGTGCATTTATACACATAAGAGGTAACATTGGTAATGACTGCACAAAGAACACAGTCCATGACAATGAAACAAGTTCTTGGCTCAGCTTACTTACATTCGGCAGGAAACAATGAAAATAAAAACTCAAATCAGCATTTTATACCAAACAATGTTAAAAAGCATCTGTTCAGCGATACATACCGTTCAGTTAAGAAATACAGAACTTACAAGGGGAGGCCGCCAATTGTGAAATTCAGATTCGATTCATACTGCGCATAATAAAAGCTCATGGCCAGAGGTGTAATGTGGCAAAGCACCAAGATGCACTTCTCAGCCGTTGTCGAGAAAATCGACAGTTAAAAGAAACCGTTGCGGTGAAATGCTCTCTACGGTTAATAGTTTTATACAGCGTCGTGGTGCAGCGGTAAGCGCTCGGGTTTGTAATCGGAAGGTCGGTCGCCGGATCGAATCTCGCGCCATGCAACATTTTTTGTTATTAGTTTTTTGTAATTCAAATATATATATATAACTATTAATGAATTGCTTATGCATTTTGGTGAAGGCGGATCGCTCTCCAATTGTACCGCCTCCATTTTTCCGTTTGTTTAACAGGGTGTACCAAAGCTCTCACGTCCGCACTGATTTTCGACGATGTTATAAGTTGCGCTAGGGACCGCATCTACCTTCTTTCGAAGTTAGCAGGTAACTACGCTTTTATGCGGCGGCTCGTTTCGGCCCATTCAACATCTGTCCTTCAAGTGTAACGAGCGAGTAACGGAGCTTATATTTCATACCTGCCACAGCAAATTTGTGTTCGTGGGGTTTCTATTCTAATTCGAACGTTTGACTTACGCTATACGTATTCGTTTCGGAATATCGTTTCTACGTCTTCCGTTAACTATACGTGGTTAACACTATGAAGACAATTAATAACATTTGTGAAATACAACTTTGTTTGCGGAAAACATAATGATGTTCGAAGTCGCCAGTTTTTCCACGACAAACGACCTTCAACAACTTATTATATGCATAATTGTTGCAACTGATTGCCGGGAATTTTATATATATATATATATATATATATATATGTATGTATATATATATGTATGTATGTATATATATATGTATGTATGTATATATATATGTATGTATGTATATATATATATATGTATGTATATATATATATATATGTGTGTGTGTGTGTGTGTGTGTGTGTGTGTGTGTGTGTGTGTAGACACATTTGAATAACAAAAAACAAATACTAAAAAAAAATTGCATGACGCGAGATTCGATCCGGCGACCTTCGGATTACGAACCCGAGCGCTTACCGCTGCGCCACGACGCTGTCGATACTTGTTAATCGTTGAGAGTATTTCACCGCAACGGTTTATTTTAACTGTCGATTTTCTCGACAACGGCTGAGAAGTGCATCTTGGTGCTTTGCCACATTACACCTCTGGCCATGCGCTTTTATCATGCGCAGTATGAATTGAATCTGAATTTCACAATTGGCGGCCTCCCCTTGTTAGACATACCCGCCAATGGTGTCTGTGTACGAAGTTTCATTGACTTCATTGCTTCGCTTTTGCTATCAGGCAGTGCACAACTACACGAACGTTTACATTTGGTCTTCGTAGGCCGTCTTACGGGACCTGGCGGAGAATACTCTGGGATCAATATTTTTTCTCCCCTTACCCCTCCTATTCGTGAATGGTGCGTGCCAAGGAAGATTATCGAAAGTCCTTGGCGTAGAGTTCCCAGATATAAAAATAGAAAAGAGTTAGATTTTTTTAGCCGGACATTTTGACTAAAAGCCGGATTACCTGTTATAAATAGAAACAGAGAGCTGAGTATTTTCAATCGTTTGTTAATAAACAGTTACAGTGAGTTCTTTCCGGGATAAGCCTTAAATTTACTTCAACTAAAAAGAATCAGTAATCAGCCTTATAAATTGGCATTCGGATAGCAACTAAGGGTTCAGTTTTCTTAATTGCTATCTTCTCGCTACGATAGTCATTGGCTGTCAGAATAAACTAAAAGTTAATCATTAAACAGAATAAACAATTATCTGTTCTTTTGGGACTTAAAACGAAAAAAAATATGCAAAAGCTTTGATCACTTTATTTCCATTAAGAAAGAATAATGTGTACTAAAGTATTAATATATTTTGTATTTTTCATTTGAATCCACTTTATTAAGAACGTTATTTTCCTTGGAAATCATATCGTGGAAAATCTTGACAGTATAATTATAAATTACACAACTTCATCTTTGTGACTGAATCGGTTTATGGCGTTCCTGTTTCCATTGGGCGTTTCTGAAAGTGAATACCATTTCGACGTTGGCATTTCGGCCTGGGACTGCAAACAGATAATATACCAGAGTTGTCTCCTTTCTGTTCCATAAATATAGTGAAATTTTGCCCCTGCTCAAAGAAAACTTTCTATCATCAGGTATTACGTTTTTTTATTTTCTTTTTTTATTTATAGAACGGCATTGGTTGATAAATGTGCATTTCCTTATCGTATGTTTTCTTATTCCTTATTGTACTTATACCACGTGCAAACATCAAAAGATCGGAAGCGGGCTTTATTTGTGCTTTCTCTACTTCATCAATAAAAACCTAACTAAAGTCGTACATTCTAGACTATAATATATTTCGCAGAACACGACCCTACCTCAGTATGTGTCCTGATGTCTGTCAATTTCACGTCGTTTTTAATTAGCGAGACGTATGTGTGAGAAAGTAATACTTCGCCCGACTCTTCTTGGGATTTCAGCTGTGAACTAGTCAGTACTACACGACGCTTATCTTGAAGCGCCTGCCACTGGAGTTTGTTGTGCATCTGCTTAACGCGCTCACTGTTACTAAACGATCCCGTGGCGAAACTTGCTGTTACAAGCAACACTACTTCCAGTAATAATGAGCGTCGTACTTGCTTCAAGGGCCGATCATATTCAAATTATTTCTTCTTCATAGTTTCAGTATTGTCCTGCACTTCAGTATTGTAACAATTGCTGTCTAACTACCAGTGTTCTAAACTGCAACTCGTATGCATGGGCAACCGGCCATCCCCTTCATTTCACTCACCTGGCCTTTTGAATTGTGAACGGAGTTCTCCGTGCTGGCCCCGATAGGACGACAAGGGCTTAAAGGAAATTGTTCTACCATCACGTAATGATGTAAGTGACTCTGTATGTTAGTCGTCATGAGTAGAAAACAAATATTTGTAAAAAAATTGCTGGAAACTTATTGGCGTAAATACAGCTGTACAAAAACATACTGTTGTTGTTAGGTTCAGCTAAGGACCCTTCAGAAAGATCAGATTAAGAACCGGTGCCATGCAGCACGTCTAGCGGCGCAGGAGATCCGCGGCAACGCCCGAACAGTGGCGTCAACCTCGCGTGAGGCGCCTCTGTCGTGCCACGGGAGATGCGCTGTCGGCTGCGGGCTGGTGCGGTGAAAGTGTTACTGCCGGTAGATAAGTAACATACAGCTGGCTCAGTGGTCTAGGGGTATGATTCCTGCTTTGGGTGCAGGAGGTCCCGGGTTCAAATCCCGGCTGAGCCCTTTTATTTTGGCCTCCAATAACAGTGACCCCCCGAATGTATCGTGTACTGAGCATTCTCGAAATCAGTAATATTGCTTCTTGGAAATACTACTTAAAAGAGTAAATGACCCTGTAGATGCCTTGTATTAAAACAGCAACGGCGTGTTAGACAATTCCCATTGAACTGTGCAACACCTTCCGCACAGCTCCAACTTCAAATTTATTGTGTCTCGTTCGGTTTGTGTTGTGTTATATTACGTTATTTCGGGTTATCTTGCAGATGTGGATTACTAAAACATGTACTGATTGATGATATATCAGAAGCAAAGAAGAAATACTAAAAGTTCAAGAACAGATGCTTGTAAAAAAATGTTATAACACACTGGTGATACTGCAAGGTGACAAGTCTTTCGGACAACAGGAAAAAAACTGTTGTTACCGTAATGAGGAAACACCATTCTAGACATTTCTAAACACAATTTTGAGAACGGTCTTACCAAAATAGCGAAACTTGGAAGTGTGACAGTTACTGTTCATCTTACACGTTGAAGATTTAGATGATAGCATTAGTTACTATCTCAGACTTAACGCAATTATTTGCGAGAGATAATACGAGATAAATATGGTACCAATGAATAAGGTCCATAGTTGAAGGGAACTGCTCAAATATGTGGGACCCATACCATGCTGGAATAGCAACAGACTTCAAGCGCATGTAAAGAAGAGCGGTGGGAATGATGACAGTCGTGTTTGACTGGCGAGAGTGTGTAACAGAAATGCTGAAAAATTTTTATTTGTGTAACCTCAAAGAAGATACCGTAAATACCGCAAAAGGCTACTTGGAAAACTCCAAGAACCGGTTTTTCATGCTGGTTATGTTACCCAGTCCCCTGGGTGTACATCCAGTTCAGGCCGAGCAGGTAAAATTACACAAGTAGCAGCTCGCACAGACGTCCACAACGCACCATTCTTCCCATGCCCCATCCGTGATTGGGATCTGAGGAACCTCATTATATTATAAATCACAAACACTCTCTGCCACAAAAGTCATAGAGAGATGCAAGTAACTGTGTTCCACAAGAGTTTAAGAAAATTGTAAACTACTAACATTCGCTGATTCTGCGCTTCATATTTCTCCTTACTGGGTCAACCTTAATGCACAGCACTGTTACACCTGAACTAATTTTTGGGAAAATTGGGCACATTTTCCAACTTTCCTCATAACATAAACCCTCCTCTCTGCCCTGAAATGGGAGCCTTGAAATATTTAATTAGTCGCAGCGAGTGGAACTAACCTCAGTAGCGACATCGATAGTGACGTAAGACGAGGACGTTTGCACAGTTGCAAAGTTTTGTAGAGTAACTAACATAGATGGGCTTTAGGTATTGGAAAACCGCGCGATGTGCAAGTTGAGAATGATAGACGAGGGTTTGAATTAATCCTGCAACGAATGCGAATCTAGTGTAATGGATAAAATACCAGTGTGTCCTAATCTGCTCAGTGTTGCTTGTCTGTTAGCACTGACAACTCCACAGAAACGTCGCTGCTCTCGGTCGGTATGTGAAGTGCGTAGGCCAGTGCGTTGTCCATGGTGAGAGGTAACATCTGAAATTAGGTATTCTCAGCACATTCCTGACATTGTGGGTCTCGGAATACTGAATCTCCCAACAATCTCCCATGCGTCTAGCTCCAACTACCACTCCGCGTTCAAAGTCATCGTGTGGCCATAATCACGTAGAAACCTTTTGACATAAATCATATGAGTATAAAGAACAATTTCGCCCAAGTACTGCCCTTTCATAACTTGTGTACATGATACTAACGCCATCTTATCGTGCGTACTACTATCCCGTGACTTTTGTCATCTCGATGTACACGGGATATTAAATGATAATCTTAATTTGTTCCTACAAATGCTATATGGGTTCTCAAAATGTTCATTATCTTCGTAAGGCGAAGAATTAATTAACACTACCCTTTAGGAAACATCACATTTGTTTATTAGGAGGTAATACCGACCTTTAGTGGCTCCTTTGAAGGTGTTAAAATCTTACCAATATTCACAATACATAGAATAACATAACTCCTGAGCCAGTTGGAGGTTGTAAGAGGTATGCGCTGCCTGCGATATAGGATCGCTGACCAGAGAGCAGTATTGACTGCAGTCTGCTCTGGTCGGGAATCTGGAGATGGAGTATTATTGTATAAGGTAAAGAAGCAGCGTCGCGCATATCTAGTAATGTATCTGAACTGTCATCCAAATGTTTTAAAAATGTCCTAATAATAATTTTGGTAATATAACGTAATTTTTTTTAAAAAAAGCATTCATTTAAAAAAAAATCAGTTGCTTCCTTTCACAAATCACAAATGTATAAGCCAGCATTGCACGGAGCTGTGCCAAAAAATTTTTTAGGTAAGAGCAGATATATTCGCCGTTTTTTTTATTGAGGTAAGAATTTTTGCCTTTTATTCAGAATGAACTTACAGGGCCACGACGCAGCACTGCTGTCGTCCAAATTTTACCAGGGTACTGAATTTATTTTTTATTATGAGGTTTAGGAATTTTTCTGTTTCGAGCTTACATTAATTGAGAAAAGAATTTTGTGGGTATATTAAATGTGAATGCATTTGTGCACGGAGATTGTAAATGGGAACCAATTTTGTTCTTAGGTCACACAAAAATTAGAATCGCTATCCATAATAATTATTTTAATTTCAATTTAAAATTTTTGTGGGCAGGTTACAAGGTGTAGGTAATGAACTGACCTTACGGGGGTGGGGTGGGGACACCACTCAATTAAAAAGGGAAGACGTGAGTACATGTCAGAAATATTGCAGTTAATTTATTAGCTACTTCATTTGCAGCATCCAGAAAGTAACGCTAGTGTCAAATTTTTGTACCACGGATCGTGGACCATATGCTGGGCTTTGAAAATCTCAGTGGGGATTCCCTCTGTCATCAGACCTATGGTACAGCCCTTAAAGGCTCCAGATAACAGGACAGAACACAAGAGTTGTAAAATGCAAACTTTCACGGTCGAATATATTACAATTTACAAAATATTAGGGGCTATCATGCCGTGGTCGGGTAAATTTCACATTAAAACCTAATGTTTTGTCTGAAAATGCGGAGGAGATTTTAAAGGGGGTGCGTAGTTTTTTTGGGTGTCGGAAACTGAATGACATCTGGATCCTGGGCTGAAGAAAATACATACGTATCTTTCGGCAGGGGGGTGATACCAACAGCGGACGAGAGGGCACCCTACAACGGCCAGTTGCGTCCGGATTTTCAAAGGATGTAATGTCACGCCACGCGTAAACGTAATTTTGCTGCAGTCAGTAGGGAGACAGGGTGTGATTAGGACAGTCAACGAAGCTACGATCCCCCTTGAAAATGTCCTCCGCAGATGGGGACGAAACGTTGGGTTTTAATGTGAAATACATCCAACCGCAGCGTAATAGCGCTTAATATTTTAATAAAAGAGTTGGGCTCAGCCGGGATTTGAACCCGGGACCTCCTGCACCCAAAGCAGGAATCATACCCCTAGACCACTGAGCCAGCTGAAGTTGGTAACATGCATGCTTCTATGGCTGTAGCACGCTTTCCAGAGTGTGAGTTTGTCCTTGAGTCACGAAAACATCTCACGCCTATCGTTTAGGATCCTGAAGCTTTTTGCGAACGTGAGCATTTAATCGTGTGCTACTGGGTGTTGAGTCGAGAGGCTGTTTCCGTTTTATGCACAATATTCTGATGAGCGACGAAATCGAATAGTTCAGGGACTGCGAACTGTGCTGTTACTTGCACACGGTGACTGTATTCCAAACTGAAAGATTACTAGGGTGTTCTTCGTTTACATTTCCTACGTAATGCTAAAAGTTTGAAGGAAGCAATGTTGGATGCCGTCGCCAGGTCGATGTGAAGTCATTAAAAGCGGGACATAAGCTCGGATAGCACAAGAATTTGGAAGGAAATCAGCCGTATCGTTTTCAGGAGAAACATACCGCCATTTCTCCGACTTATTTAGGGAAAGCAGGGAAAACCAAAATCCGAATTTTCGAACTGATTGTTGAGGACCGCTCTTCTCGAATCTTCCGACTGTCGTACACCTCGCTCGATGACAATGCAGAGCATATATACTACGATGATTTTTTGATTGGTGACTCCATGGAGTGCTGTGTGCACAACGACCATGTATGTTAAATTAAAAGGAAGGTCAGCGTTGGCCGTAATATTGATAGCAAAATCGATTTTCGATCGCATAGTGATCATCTTCATTGCTGTGGTGTACAAATTAAACTCAGACACTGGTATCAAGTTATCAGTAACCAAAACTAAGAAGCGATCACAATAACTCATCGTGATCGCTTCTCAGTTTTGGTTACTGATAATTTGATACCAGTGTCTGTGTTTAATTTGTACACCACAGCACTGAAGATGATCACTATGTGATCGAAAATCGATTTTGCTATCAATAAAACATCAATAGTACGGCTAACGCTTTTAATTTTACGAACTTCTTTTTGTCAACTTTTTTTTTTAGTTTTGACTCAACCGAGAAATACTTTCTTCTTTGTGTAAATGTAACCCCTGGAAGAGACATACGTGCTACGTACTAACTAATATTCTGATGAAAATGTATGTCGAGTAGCATACCGGAATGATGAAGTTGTTACAGCAGCGGAAAGAAAATACTGAAAAAAAGTTGATAAATGCTTAACGGCCCATCGACGAAGAGATCATTAGATACCGAAGTTCGTACTCGACAAAGATTGTAGGCAGGGGGATAGGAAATACTGTACGCTGCATTTCGAAAGAAACATTCCGACACTGGCCTTAATCAGTTTCTGGGCACCACTGAAAACAAATTATTTGTGTATTATTTATAATTTAATTTAAACAACTCTCAAATTCTTGCTTGTGCAGTCTTAAACATAATATATTTATGTGTTTACAAGTATGGCTCATACACCATCTTATGCGACTGAAATAAAAATCTTACGCATTTTGATTTATTTCAAACCATTTCAGTGGTCACTGTAACAATGTCGTGTTTCTCATAAACTTGGATTTCAAGATCGTAAACGGTTCTCATAATTTAACATTACTATTGTTAAACAGTGTTAAATTACAATTATTACTCACTATTATTTTGCTTCCTACTTCATTCTAGAGGGGAAGACTGCCAAAGATCTTTTCAGTGCGGATGCACACCTGGCTCAGACATTTACGGAATCGGCGAAATGCCGTGAGTAATGAGGGTAATAGACAAGGGGCACTACTTTCGTAATGTGTGGATAAGTTGAGAATTTGGGTCTGACGGGAGGCGTGCTAGGATACTTTGTACAGTTTCGATCGTCACTGTGTTTGGATGGCTTAGTTGTCGTTGGCTCCTCAGCTTAGCGTCTTTGGTCAGAGGATTCACTGGTCACACTAATAAAAAATCTGAGTCCATGGATGCACGATGAACCGGACCGGGTGTCATGGGACGTCCACCTCACACAAATGCAAGAAACAATAAAGAACAAAATGAGATTGAAAAAAATAAAAACATGGTCAAAGCAACTGTCTAGTAAGCAGGAGACCTGGGTTCGAATGCCGGTCCTGCACAAGTTTTCAACTTTCCCCATTGATTTTCATCAGTGTTCACTCACAACCAATTTCTGTAAGTCTTTCCTTCCTCATTGGTTACAAATCAAGACTTTTGTCTTCAGTGTGATAGCTGCACGGAACGTCAAACTGAGCCTGGCACTCCCCAGCTAGGGAGCGGTTAACGAAAACACCGCATAAATAACATGCAAAGAGCAGATGGTAACAAAGTATGTGAGTAAGGGCAAAGTGACCATTTTGCAGACACCACCAGTAATCATGCTGCACATTCTCCCCTTTGGAAGACGTAGTCAGTGGTCATTCCATTGAACAAAGTAAGCTCATCATATTACGCAGGGGGAAAGTAATAGTCATCTGGACAGAGGAAGTTCCAAGGTTCAGTCATGTCAGGTGCGTCACGGAGACAATAATGTAAGATCTTCTGTGTCAGTTGCCAAATGATGGACGACGACACGCATGTGAAGTGATGTTCACTGGTGTCCAGGAGTGACAGTCAGGGCAGAGGACAGATCCATTAATCCAGTAGTGTGGAGCCGGTGTCTCATCACATGTCTTTTTTGTTGATGATTTGATACCGTGTTATGTGCATGTTGGTGGTCAGAAAGTGGTGGTGCATCGTTTTCCACACTCGTTGCCAATGAACAGTTGGGTACTACCACATTATGTAGAACCACGGGCAGAAGGACGGTATAAAAATCTTTTGCTTTTGGCAGGCGTGTTGTGGGAAGATCTTAGATCACATAGCTGTATTCGAGAATAAATGTCGGTACCTGAGAGAGCTGAGTTGCAACCTGCACCACAAACACTAGCAGGACATAAGAGACCAGGTTCAGATGATCCGTGAAGGAGGAGTGTGGACTGGACCATCATTTGTACATATTGCTCGTATAGAGGGCAGCTGTCTGTGCCCACATGTTAACCAGTCCCAGCCCTCATCATGCAGGGATAGGATGAGTGTGTCATAATATACTTTGAATACATATCCAGTGGACAGGAATTAGCCAAAAGTCCACTGAGGTCTGAAACTTGCTACCGCCTAGGGGGAGGACTTGTACTGTGTGATTGGGTTTTGATGCGAGATAGTGGTTCAGGTATTCCACATGTTGGGGTGATTCAAGTCCTAGAGCAAGTTCTGCCACACCATCACGTGTATGGTCTATAGTAACCATCGATAGGTTGCCATAGCTGTGCTGCACACGTGCTTCATAAACGTGACCCACATACATCTCAGTTCGGTAACTGATGGAATGGGGGCAACGGCGCCTAACCTGAGACTGTGCCAGATATCCGACACTGCCAACTTGTTGAAGTTCACAAGAGTGGCCATAGCCTGTCTGTATCACTCAGTCCAGTTCATTACACTGCAGACTTCATCAGCAGAATGAATCAACAGGAGCAGGTAGTCAGTTTATGCCCAACAGCAGAAGGCGATGCGCCATAGGGTGATGTATGCAGCTGAGTCACTCACAGAGTGCCTCGGAAGTGATTACATAAAGGTTGTTAGAAAGGGGGCAACTTTGTTGTAGAGATCTCTTAATGGATATTGGGCTGGATGTCCCTCGGTTGATATGGACTTGAGAGCTGGCTGCTACCAAAAGCACCATAGATTTTTAAATGGGCACGGTGGAAATCATATTCAATTCATCACCTGCAGCAGGAAATGAAGGTGCATTCTATGGAAGGCCCGATTGAAATCGGTGGAGATGATCACCGCACTCAGGCAGCATGGCGAGGCGATCACTGCTAGGTCTCTGCAGTAGCTGGTGGCCATTTGTACGTTGGAATGTCTCCACTGTGATGTTTCTTCTGTAGTGAATGTAATCAGCAGTGTGTCTTAATGGTGTCTGCCAAAAGCCTGAGGAATATCTTGTAGTCGGCTTTGAAAGTTGCAGGTGGCCGACAGTCATTGACCCATTGCCACCACTGGCTTGGATACGGGTACAAAAACTCCTTCAACTAAAGTTGGTGGGACATTGCAGTCCAGAGAAAAATTGTAACCCAGCATGGCATCATGAAGCCACAGAAGGTCCAGTAAAATTCGTTTGGGAATTCATCAAGCCCTGCAGTCTCAGTTGACAACACCCCTGCTCAAGGCATCCCACACCTGCTCAACCAAGACTTCTTATGTTAATGCCATCCATCATTGCTGCCATGTCGATAATTCGTGTCATGTGCTGTAACACTTGTGCAGTGACCTTGTCATCTATGGTTCATTCTTGGTAAAGATAACGAAAATGATCCCCCATGGCTCTCAATATGGTTACTTGCGTTGTACAGGAGCGACCAGCTGGTTTTATAAGGCAATGTCGGAGCACGTCTACCAGAATGTGGTGCATGGTATATACCTCTGCAGCCATTCAGTCATCAATGACAGTATGTGAGTTTTAATTTGGTGTTGTTCTCATTGTCTGTCCGACAGTAGGGTAGACTGTTGAGGTTGCTGAGTGCTGCATAGTAAAAGTCCAATGTGTTCCAGTGCAACGCAGCCATGTCCCCGCCAAACTGCGTAAGTCTCTCCTGGATTGCTGCTTTGCTGTAGAGAAGCCACCACAGCAATGTCAAGTGGTGTTGGGAGAAGTCAATCACAATCAGCCCATGTTGTGGCGACCTGCTGTCTGAGTCCTGGAAGTGAGTTATGTTCATCTTCCTTCCATAAGCTGTTACTGTGCCAGCCTTGTTGGGGTTGTAGATGCATCGTATAGATGTAGGGGCTGTGATCGAACAAGGCCAAAGGCCATTGCTTAGTGGCAATCACGCCCTGTATAAGACCTTGAGACACATATGAGCGATCCATTTGGCTCGCTGAATGATTGGTAAGATGCATGTCTCCAGAGCTGTCGCCAGGTACTGTTACACACATGGCGTGCATGTAAGTATCGTGAATCAACATACCCATTTCCAAATAAGTCATGTAGTGTGGGATTTGATCCCTGAGATAGGATGCAATTAAAATCACTGGCGAAAACACCATATCATCCTATGAAAAATGGGATGGAGGAGGAAGAGATTAGAGTTTAACGTCTCGTCGACAACGAGGTCATTATAAGGGGAGGATTAGGAAGGCAATCGACCATGCCCTTTCAAAGGGCATCCTGTCATTTTCCTGAAGCGATTTAGGTAAGTCAAGGAAAACCTAAATCAGTATGGCTGGATGCGTGTTTGAACCGTCGTTGTCCCAAATGCGAGTCCAATGTGATAACCACTGCGCCAGCTCACTTGGTAAGGAAGGCAATTTCCATCGAGTAGAACCTGGCCCAGCCACGATGTTTGGTGGTGCCAGCTGGTGCATAAACATTAATGAGTCATGTGTTGAGTACCGTGACCACTAATCCTCGAGTGGAGGGGAGTTACGTGATGTCAGGGGTTTCGATACTGACATCCACTAAAATCGACATGCCAGTTTCTGTGGAACTGCCAGACATCCGTGTACATTGCGTAATCGTAAAGTCCACGTGTGCTTTTGATCGCAGTTCTTGCAGGAATGAGAAGTCAATTCGTGTGGCTTCTATTGTTTCTCTAAGGAGTTGGGTCTAGGCAGGGGAGCTAACTATATTGGTATTCAAACCTGGCGATACTGCGGTTGGGCACGGTTATCCGTGGTGACGGTGGAGAGAATCAGACATCACGAGTGATGCCACGGCCTGCCAATGTGTACCTCCTGGTGTTGTTCAGACTGGATGGTCCAGAAGTACCTCAGCAGCCTCGGATCAGGGGCTCATGATGGGGGTATGGTGGTATGTTCATGTTCCATGAGGTTGTAATGGTTGACAGGAAGAGACCAAGTGGCATCTCAGCCTGCACTGGAACTTTCGTGCTGATCACTGTTCACTGCAGAGGACTGAGAGATGCATGCTGCTCACCCCACCTTTCATTCTGCAGGGGTACATTCGGTGGCAAAGGTGTCGTGCGGGATCAGTTCTTCTTCCTCTGGTGAGCTGGAATGCCGTGTTTCTAAACAGTCCCGTGGCATCATTGTCAGCATTTCAGTGAACGCTGTTTTTGTGTGTGGCCTTCGGTATCAGATAAGGGCATTGACTCATGCTTCACTGGCAAAAAGGCTTTGTTTGGTACGATAAGTGGATTGCCTGCCATCCTGCTATCGATGGTTCCAGCAGTGTTCGTTGGTATCACTGTTGTTGTATGGAATTCTTCCTATGGCCAGGCTGATTGACTGGCCAGGCGTTAGTCTGTGGAAGGTTGTTCCAATACAGCAATATCGGTCTGTTTTGTCTGGACAGGCAGAGATGTCGTGAGTGCCACCATGTACGTTTTTGGGAGGATTGTTGGCGTGAGTGGAGGTACCTCGTTCTCTAGTGGAAGTTGTGTGGTCTGATGCTGGAGGCACTCAGAAGGTAGATGACGTTTCTTACCACATCAGGAATACATTTTAGACTGGCTATCATAAATAACCATGGCCCAGCAGCCTCCTGTCTGGAGGTATGATGATAAGTGTCATAGGATTCGATAGGCATCTAATGTACTCTGTTAATAAGTGACTATGTCTTAAATTGAGTCTAATTTTGTACGAAAGGTAGCTCGAATATGCATATAGTGTGTAGTCCCATTCCAGGATGGTATGCCTAGACTTTTTCAACATTTCCGATTGTGTGGTAGAAGAGTCCTTGCTTCATCTCTTGAAGAACCTAGCCACATTTAGAGCCATTAAAAGGTTTCACATACACCATATAACCTATGATAAAAATGTGGATGCTGATGATGTCGACAGAGGGGTCTTGGCCTCCTCTTTTCAAAAGTGCTCGACATATAGTGCCTTTGGTCTAGCAAAGTTGTTTCGAAAAGCGAATTTCAATACCGATCTTCTGTATAGATTCGCCATGATCTTGTCGCGCTGTGGGGTCACGTTAGTGTAGGGTGGAGGAAGTAAAAAAGGTGAACGTGCTCTCGCTGCACGTGGAGGCACACAGCATGTCCAGTCCATTTGGCTGCTGCAGCCAGACTGACAACCTAACATGGGACGGTAGATGCCTAACCTGGCTGCGGTTACTCTCCGTCAAATAATGTGCAACGACACACAGATGGTGCAGTGAGTCCATTACTTGTTCAGGTGTGGAGGGGTTACAATTTGCTTGGTGCACAAGACGGCGATCCTCCTTTGTTGGTCGTAAGTTGTCGATTGGAACCTTGATGACGGGTATGCCTGTCCTCACGTTCCCATGCAGTCCAGCATTGGTCCACTGTCACATCTGAATGCCCCACAAGTCTGACTATTTAACGATTGGACCGCTTGGCCAGATGGAGATCCAGAACGAGACCCCTTCAGACTCTCTGAGAGGCTGATAACGCGATCTCAGACGAGTATGCAGCATCTTCGTGTCCTTCACAGTAATCACTCAGCATCTGACACTGTTCAGGCCACTTACGTACCCTACCAGGCCTGGTTACAAAGCTAAAGACAAACAACCCAAAAGCACTCTGGTGGCTATTCTACGTGTCACAGAGAATTGCAACTTTAAATTACATGCATGCCCGCCAATGGTGCCTATGTACGAAGTTTCATTGACATCACTTCTGGGAGCTTTAATTTTGTTGTCAGGCAGTGTACATGTACATCAATTCTACGCAATCCATCTTAAGATGCGTGGAAGAGAATACTTCTGGCATCATTATCTTTTCTTACCTTCCCAGTTCCACTCGGGAAAGGTGCGTGGGCAGGAAGACAGTCGAATGGCGTCGTTGTAGGTTTGCAGAGTCCAAGAATAGAAAATATGGACTCGACGTTATATTTAGACAGAAATTTTGCCCTATAAGCCTGACAACCTATTTTGAATAGAAATAGTGGGTTGAGTATTTTCAATCGTTTGTTAGTAACCAATTACAGTCAATTTTTTGAAAGGTCAACCTTAAATGAGCTTAAACTAAAAAAAAAAAAGAAAGATAATCGTATGCCAGAATAAATAGCATAAATAATTACCTATACTTCTTGTAGTGAAAAAGAAAAGATATTCAATTTTGGTTATTTCAGTTGCATTAACAAAGAATAATCTCTTGGTAAGTATTAATATTTTTCATTTGAATCCACTTTATCAGGAACGTTATTTTTCTTGGAAATTGTTTCGTATAACTTTTGACAATATAATTTAGATTACACAACATCATCATCATCTGCGTCGGTTTGTAGTTTATTGTGTTCCTTTTTTCGACTGGACGTAGAGGAACACCCCTTGAACGTTGGCATTTTGGCCTGGAAGTGCAAACTAATAATGTGGCAATATCAATAGTTCTGAGTAAAATTTTATTTAGTGATTTGAAATAACAAGTCAGCTTTTCATGCGCGGAGTCGCTTTCTATATGTTCCATAAATATCATAAAATGTTGCCAATGACCAAAGATAATTTACTTTCATCCTCCTTTTAGAATGGGATTGGTAGGTTAATCCGTATATCCTTGTGGTGCATTTTCTTATTCCTTACTATAGTTATTCCTCGCGCTTACATCAAACGATTCGAACAGGCCTTAATTGTGCGTTCTCTACTTCATCCATAAAAAACCTAACTGAAGTCATACAGTATAGACCATAATACATTTCGCAGAACACGACCACATGAAGCCGGACACTTGTCAACGCTACCTCAGTATGTGTCCTGAAATCTGTGAATTTCACGTCGTTTTTACTTTGCGAGACGTATGTGAGAGAAAGTAATACTTTGCCCGACTCTTCTTGGGATTTCAGTTGTGAACTAGCCAGTACTACACGACGCTACTCTTGAAGCGCCTGCCACTGGACTTTGTTGTGCATCTGCTTAACGTGGTCACTATTATTAAACGATCCCATGGCGAAACTTGCTCTTACAAGCAACACTACTTACAGAAATAATGAGCTTCGTACTTGCTCCAAGGGCCGACCATATTCAAATTATTTCTTTTCATAGATTCAGTATTATCCTGCACTTCAGTATTATAACAATTGCTGTCTAACTACCGGGGTTCTAAACTGCAACTCGTATGCTTGGGCTACCGGCCATTGCCTTTATTTTACTCACCTGGCCTTTCGAGCTGTGAACGGAGTTCTCAGAACTTGCCCCGACAGGACGACAAGGGCTTAAAGAAAATGTTTCTACCATAGGGTAATGATGTAAGTGGCTCTGTATGTTAGCCAGCGTGAGTAGAAAACAAATATTTGAATAAATTTGCTGGAAACGTATCTGTGTAAATACAGCTGTAGAGGAACATACTGTTATTGTTAAGGTTCAGCTAAGGACCCTTCACAAAGATCAGGTTAAGAACCGCTCCATGCGGCACGTCTAGCGGCGCAGGAGATCCGCGGCAACGGCCGAACAATGGCGCCCAGTTCGCGTGAGGCGTCTCTGTCGTGCCACGGAAGATGAGCTGTCGGCTGCGTGCTTGTGCGGTGAAAGTGTTACTGCCGGTAGATAAGTAACGTACAGCTGGCTCAGTGGTCTAGGGGTATGATTCCTGCTTTGGGTGCAGGAGGTCCCGGGTTCAAATCCCGGCTGAGCCCTTGCATTTTGGCTTCCAATAACAGTGACCACCCAAATGTATCGTGAACTGAGCATTCTCAAAATCAGAAATATTGCTTCTTGGAAATACGAATTAAAACAGTAAGTTACTCTGTAGATCTACATCTAAGTGATTACTATTCACAATAAAGTTCCTGGCGGAGGATCCAATGAACCACCTTGCCTCTACCGTTCCACTCTCGAGCGGCACGCGGGAAAAACGAGCACTTAAAATTTTTTGTAAGAGCCCAGATTTCTCTTATTTTTTGGTGATGATCATTTCTCCGTATATAGGTGGGTGGCAACAGAATGTTTTCGCAATCGGAGGAGAAAACTGGTGATTGAAATTTCATGAGAAGATCCTGTCGCAACGAAAAACGCCTTTGTTTTAATGATTGTCACTCCAATTCACGTATCATGTCTGTGACACTATCTCCCCTATTTCGCGATAGTACAAAACGAACTGCCCTTCTTTGTACTTTTTCGATGTCATCCGTCAGTCCCACCTGATGAGGATCCCACACCGCACAGCAATACTCCAGAATAGAGCGGACAAGCGTGGTGTAAGCAGTCTCTTTACTTGACCTGTTGCACCTTCTAAGTGTTCTGCCAATGAATCGTAGTCTTCGGTTTGCTCTACCCACAATATTATCTATGTGATCGTTCCAATTTAGGTTATTTGTAATTGTAATCCCTAATTATTTAGTTGAATTTACAGCCATCAGATTTGTGTGACTTATCGCGTAATCAAAATTTAGCTGATTTCTTTCAGTACTCATGTGAATAACTTCACACTTTTCTTTATTCATGGTCAATTGCCACTTTTCGCACCATACAGATATCTTATCTAAATCATTTTGCAAGTCGTTTTGATCATCTGATGACTTTACAAAATGGTAGATGACAGCATTATCTGCAAATAATCTAAGACGGCTACTGAGATTGTCTCCTATGTCGTTAATATATATCAGGAACAATAGAGGGCCTATAACACTTCCTTGGGGAACGCCGGATATTACCTCTGTTTTACTCGATGACTTTCCGTCTTTTACTACGAACTGTGACCTAACTGACAGGAAATGGCGCATCCAGTCGCACAACTGAGGCGATACTCCATAGGCACGCAGTTTGGTTAGAAGAGAAACAGCGTCGAAAGCCTTCTGGAAATCTAAAAATATGGAATCAGTTTGCCAGCCCCTGTCGATATCACTTATTGTTACTTCATGAGTATAAAGAGCTAGTTGTGTTTCGCAAGAACGATATTTTCTGAATGCGTGTTGACTGTGTGTCAAAAATTGTTTTCTTCGAGGTACTTCATAACGTTGGAATACATTATATGTTCCAAAACCCTACTGTAGATCGATGTTAGTGATATAAGCCTGTAATTCAGCGGATTACTCCTACTTCCCTTTTTGGGTATTGGTGTGACATGAGCAATTTTCCAATATTTAGGTACGGATCTTTCTGAGAGAGACTGGTTGTATGTAATTGCTCAATATGGAGCTATTTTATCTTCATACACTGAGAGGAATGTGACTGGTATACAATCTGGACCCGAGGCCTTGGCTTTATTAAGCGATTTAAGCTGCTTTGCTACACCAAGGATATCTACTTCTATCTTTCTCATCTTGGCAGTTGTTCTTGCATGGAATTCAGAATATTTACTTCGTCTTCTTTGGTGAAGGAGTTTCGGAAAACCGTGTTTAATAACTCTGCGTTAGTGGCACTGTCAACAGCGACTTCACCGTTGTTATCGCGTAATGAAGGTATTGATTGCGTCTTGCCACTGGTGTGCTGCTTTATGTATAACCAGAATCTCTTTGGGTTTTCTGCCAGATTTCGAGACAGACTTTCGTTGTGGAAATTATTAAAAGCATCTCGCATTGAAGTACGCTCTATATTTCGAACTTCTGTAAAACTTTGACAATCTTGGGGATTTTGCGTTCTTTTAAATTTGGCATGCTTTTTTCGTTGCTTCTGCAACAACGATTTGACCCGTTTTGTGTACCATGGGGGATCAGTGCCATCACTTATTACTTTGTGGTATATATTTCTCAATTGCTGTCGATACTATCTCTTTTGAAACATTCCACAACTTTGCTACGCTTACATGATCAGATCGGAAGGAGTGTCTTTTAAGAAGGCGTTAAGAGCATTTTTATCAGCTTTTTTAAATAGATATACTTCGCGTTTCTTTTTGATGGTTGTAGGTGTTACGATATTCAGCCTAGCAGCAACTGCCTTGTGGTCGCTAATCCCTGTATTCGTCACAATACTCACTATTTGTCCAGGATTATTTGTTGCTAAAAGGTCAAGTATGCTTTAGCAACCATTTACGCTTCGAGTGGGCTCATGAACTAATTGTTCATAATAATTTTCTGAGAAATCATTCAGTACCATTTCGGATGACGTTTTATGCCTGCCGCCGGCTTTAAACGTATAATTTTTCCAGCATATCGAGGTTAGATTGAAGTCACCACCGACTATAATTGTATGATCGGGCTACTTATTTGAAATGAGATTCAAGTTGTCTTTGAACTGTTCAGCAACTATGTCATCTGAGTCGGGGGTCGGTAAAACGATCCAATTAATTGTTTATTCCGATTATCAGGTATAACCTCGACCCATACTATTTCACACGAACTATCTACTTCAATTTCTCTACAAGGCAAACTACCTCTGACAGCAATAAATACTCCACCATCAACTGTGTTTAATCTATCCTTTCTGGATACTGTTAGATCGTTTGAAAAAAATTCGGCCGAACCTATTTCCGGCTTTAGCCAGGTGTGTATCTACAACTATTTAAGCTTCAGTGCTTTCTACTAGGGCTTGGAGTTCTGGTTCTTACCCAACACAGCTACAACAATTTAAAACGACAATACCAATCGTTTCTACAACTACCTTACTGTGTTTTACCTGCCCACTTTCTGACGGACGCCCCTTCTGTGGTTCCCTGAGACTCTCTAACCCAAAAAACAGCCCAGTCCCTTCCACACAGCCCCCGCTACCCGCGTAGCCGCCTCCTGTGTGTAGTGGACTCCTGACCTATTAAGCGGAACCCGGAAACCCACCACCCGATGGCGCAAGTCAAGGAATCTGCGTCCTACACAGTCACAGAACTGCCTGAGCCTCTGATTCAAACCCTCCACTCGGCTCTGCACCAAACGACCACACTCGGTTCTATCGACGATGCTGCAGATGGTGAGCTCAAGCTTAATCTCGTAAGCAAGACTGGCAGTCTTTACCATTTCCACTAGCCACCCTAAACCAGACAGAATCTGCTCCGATTCCACGCGACACTCGTCATTGGTACCGACATGAGCCACCACCTGCAGTTGGCTGCACTCTGTAATCTTCATGGCATCTGGAAGCACCCTTTTCACATCCGGAATGACTCCCCCCAGAATGCACACGGAGTGCACACTGGCTTCCTTCCCCTCCTTAGCAGCCATGATCCTAAGGAGACCCACTACGTGCCTAATGTTGGAGCTCCCAACTACCAGCAAACGCACCCTCTGTGAATGCCCATACCTTGCGGGCCGAGAAGCTTTAGGGTGGACGATTGCATCCGGCTGAGAGACATCGTCAGCCACAGATAACGCCCGAAACCTGTTCGTCAAACGAACCGGGGAGGCCCCAACGATCGGCCCCTCAGAAAGTTTTTCGCTGCCTGCCTGACTTTGGAATGACCTCCCACTCGACCACAGGCCAACATTAGTGCACGCAGTACCTGGGGCGGTCAAAACAGTGGACCGATCAGAGGAAATGTGGCACGTGCTCGATGTCCCTCGAATCCCCACGTCCGATTCCCCACAGTGACGCCCCTTGGCAGCAGCCTCAAGCTGTGTGACGGAAGCCAACGCAGCCTGAAGCTGTAAGCGAAAGGTCGCCAACTGAGCTCACATCTGTGCACAACAATCACAGTTCCTATCCATTACTGCAGTCGCTCCTGTTTTAAGGTCGTAAAAATATGCAACAAACGAACTGCATGTTAGACATTTCCCATCGAAATGTACAACACCTTCCGCACAGCTGCAATATCACATTTATTGTGTCTCGTTTGGTTTCTGTTGTGTTGTGTTGTTTTGGATTATCTTGCAAATGCGGATTACTACAACATGTACTGATTGATGACATGTAAGAAACAAAGACGAAATACTGAAAGTTCAAGAACTTTGTTGGTGGTTAAAAAAAATGCTATAACGCACTGGTGATACTGCAAAGCGACAAGTCTTTCGGACAACAGGAAAAGAACTGTTGTTACCGCAATGAGAAAACACCATTCTAGACATTTCTAAAGACAATTTTCAGAACGGTCTTACCAAAATAGGGAAACTTGGAAGTGTGACAGTTACTGTTCATCTTACACGTTGAAGATTTAGATGATAGCATTAGTTACTATCTCAGACTTAACGCAATTATTTGCGAGAGATAATACGAGATAAAAATGGTACAAATGAATAAGGTCCATAGTTGAAGAGAACTGCTCAAATATGTGGGACCCATACCATGCTGGAATAGCAACAGACTTCAAGCGCATGTAAAGAAGAGCGGTGGGAATGATAACAATCATGTTTGACTGGCGAGAGTGTGTAACAGAAATGCTGAAAAATCATAATAATGTAACGTCAAAGAAGATGGCGTACATTCCGCAAAAAAATACTTAGGAAATTCCAAGAACCGGATTTCATGCTGGTTATATTACCCAGTCCCCTGGGTGTACATCCAGTACAGACCGAGCAGATAAAATTACACAAGTAGCAGCTTGCTCGGACGTCTACGACGCACCATTCTTCCCACGCCCCATCCGTGATTGGAAGGTGAGGAATCTCATTATATTATACAATCACAAACACTCTCTGCCACATAATTCATAGCTCAGATACAAGTAATTGTGTTACTCAAAAGTTTAAGAAATTTGTAAACTGCAAACATTCGCTGATTCTGCGCTTCTTGTTTCTCCTTATTGCTCCGTAGCTAGGAGAAAATAATACGTGTCTTGTGGGTCAACCTTAATGCACAGCACTGTTACACCCAACCTAATATTTGGGAAAAATTGACCCATTTTCCAACTTTCCTCATAACATAAACCATCCTCTCTTCACTGAAATGGGAGCCTTGCAATACTTCATTTGTCGTAGCTTCTGGAACTTATGTCTGCAGCGACATCTATAGAGACGTAAGATGAGGAAGTTTGCACACTTTTCAAAGTTTTGTAGAGTAGGACTAACTAACACGTGATGGGCTTTAAGTATTGGAAAACCGCGCGATGTGCAAGTTGAGAATCGTAGACGAGGGTTTGAATCAATCCTGCAATGAATGCGAATCTAGTGTAATGGATAAAATACCAGCGTGTTCTAATCTGCTCAGTGTTGTTTGTCTGCTAGCACTGACAACTCTACGCAAACGCCGCTGCTCTCGGTCGTTATGTGAAGGGCGTCGGCCACTGCGTTGTCCATGGTGAGAAATAACGTGTGAAGTTTGGTATTCTCAGCACATTCCTGACATTGTGGACCTCGGATTACTGAATGCCCCAACGATTTCCGTGAAGGAATGTCCAATGCGTCTAGCTCCAACTACCACTCCGCGTTCAAAGTCGTCGTGCGGCCATAACAAAAGACAATTCCGCCAAACTACTGCCCTTTCATAACTTGTGCATACGATACGAACGCCACATTAATACGTGCATATTGCTGTCCCATGACTTTATCATCCCGGCGTACGTGGGATATTAAATGATAATCTTAATTTGTAGTGATGACTGGGTGTTGTGCGATGTCCTTAGGTTAGTTAGGTTCAAATGGCTCTGAGCACTATGCGACTTAACTTCTGAGGTCATCAGTCGCCTAGAACTTAGAACTAATTAAACCTAACTAACCTAAGGACATCACACACATCCATGCCCGAGGCAGGATTCGAACCTGCGGCCGTAGCGGTCGCTCGGCTCCAGACTGCAGCGCCTAGAACCGCACGGCCACTCCGGCCGGCGGTTAGTTAGGTTTAAGTAGTTTTAAGTTCTAGGGGACTGATGACCATAGATGTTAAGTCCCATAGTGCTCAGAGCCATTTCTTAATTTGTACCTACAAATGCTAAATGGTTTCTTCAAACTGTTCATTATATTCGTAAGGCAAAGAATTAATTAACACTACCGTGTAGGAAAAATCACATTTGTTTATTAGGAGGTAATAACGACGTTTTTTGGCTCCTTTGAAAGTGTTAAAATCTTACCAATATTCACAATACTTGGAATAACATAACTCGTGAGCCAGTTGGAGGTGTAGGTAATGAACTGACCTTGCGGGGGTGTGGTAGGGACACAACTCAATTAAAAAGGTAATACTTGAGTACATGTGAGGAATATTGCAGTTAATTTATTAGCTATTTCATTTGCAGCATGTAGAAATTAACGCCAGTGTCAAATTTTGATACCATGGATCGTGGACCATATGCTGGGCTTTGAAAATCTCAGTGGGGATTCGCTTTGCAAACTTTCACTGTCGAAAATATTACAATTTATAAAATTTTCGGGTCTATCATGCCATGGTCGGGTAAATTTCACATTAAAACCTAATGTTTTGTCTGAATCTGAGGAGGAGATTTTAAGGGGGGTTCGTAGTTTCTTTGAGTGTCGGAAACTGAATGACATCTGGATCCCGGGCTGAAGAAAATAGATACGTATCGTCCGTCACGGCGTGATACCAACAGCGGACCACAGGGCACCCTACAACAGCCAGTTTCGCCCGGATATTCAAAGGATGTAATTTCACGCCACGCGTAAACGGAATTTTGCTGCAGTCAGTAGCGAGCCAGGGTGCGATTAGGACACTCAAAAAAGCTACGATTTCCCTTGGAAATGTCTTCCGAAGATGGGGACGAAACGTTGGGCTTTAATGTGAAATCCATCCAACTGCAGCGTAATAGCGCCTAATATTTTAATAAAAGCGATGGGCTCAGCCGGGATTTGAACCCGGGACCTCCTGCACCCAAAGCAGGAATCATACCCCTAGACCACTGAGCCAGCCGAAGTGAATAACACGCATACGTCTATGGCTGTAGCAGGCTTTCCAGTGTGTGAGTTTGTCCTTGAGTCACGAAAACATCTTACGCCTATCGTTTAGGATCCTGATGCTGTTTTCGAACGTGAGCATTTAATCGTGTGCTACTGGGTGTTGAGCCGAGAGGCTGTTTCCGTTTTATGTACAATATTTCGAAGAGCGACCAAATCGAGTAGTTCAGGAACTGCGAATTGTGCTGTTACGTGCACACACGTTAACTGGATTCCAACCTGTGAAAGGGTACAGTACCGCCCAACATTGAAAATAGGTACGAAATTCTTGTCAGAACAACACATTTTTTGTGTAAAAGTAACTTAATTTCAACTAATACAGCGAAGCCGGATACCAGTGTGGGAAAGAATGACTATTTATTTAATTGATCACATGTGCACTCCCTCAAAATAAATCCCTACATCCAGTTTGGTGAGATCTGGGAAAGGAATGAATGTATGGTCGTCTGCTAACCACAGATAGTGAATCGGAATATATGATCATCTTTGAGTCGATCCTTTGGCTACCTTTGGTGAGACCAAAGAGATGGAAGTTACCAGAGCTTTGAGCGTCTGAAATGTGGCTGACCAATAAGGTAGCAAGGTGCTTCTCCCACTTCGAGAGAGGTGCGAGAGAATCAGAATACGGCCATGTTTCAGCACTCTGCCGCTGAACCTTCTGCTGTAAAGACCTGTTTTTTTGTTGTGCTCCGCAATGAAAGAGTGGAGGCATGGTATGGATGTGGAATATTTAAGAGTAGTTAGAATTAATACTTTCTCTTTCACAGGACCTTTTGTGGGGAAAATTACAAAGTTGAGGCAGGTAATTTTAAGGGGATTGTAGTAAACCAACGGTCACAAAGAGCCCACGTGTAGTTATAAGTTGAGATACTTCCGTGAGCTTAAGCTGAAGTATTTAAGAATTAATAGCGTGTGTACAATAAGCTGAAATATTTAAGAATTAATAGCGTGTGTACAATAAGCTGAAACATTTAAGAAATAGCGTGTGTATCATATGTTGAAGTATTTAAGAAATATCATTCCGTGTGACGCTAAATTTAAACTCTGAGAGAGAATCAAGGTGAGTCGGCCGTTTTTCCAGCAACGCCACTTGGCTTGCATTGCACAGGAAGACGTGCGTTTATCTCCAGAGTTCACAGTAGGAAAGTAGAATTACAAAGTGGGGCAGTGTCGTGTGAAACTGGGATAAATATTGATTGAAGTGGGAAAGCGGAAAGTGATGAAGTTGTAACCGTTCTTTGTGTAATATTTCATATTGTTGTGTTGTGTATGTCTTGTAATTTGGGTATGTGTGTTTTGCATGGGAGTAGCAAGGTAGTTTCGAAAGATTTGTGGGTATGCCTGTTCCTTCTGTATCGCTCGATCTGGAGGAAAGTTTCGTGAGGATTATTGTGAGAGGCGAAGTGTGAGGTATAATAAAAGATCCACCATCCGATCCAGGGAGTGCACTGTTGCGGTAAATAGATTACGAGACCATAGTATAGAGATTCACTAACGTAAAGCCATGCCCACTGGGCGGAATTTCTCATGTGATTTTGTTGTAGGTTGTAGAATTTGTGTGTTTAGGAATAAATCAAATAGTGAAAAGAAAGAGATTGGTGGCCTTTTTTCATTAAATTGTATGTTATTGTAATGTCCCGAATTTATATAAAAGCCGTTAAATCAAAGACAAAAGGTAAATGTGGTATTGCCAGTGCGTAGTGTACAGTCAGAGTTCTATAAATCACTGATAGTCAGATGCGTGTTTCCGTTGCGTATTATTCATACAGGAGGATAATTTGTAACTAAATAGTAAGATACGAGAATTCATGTTGCTCGATAAATAAAGGAAGATTCCACTCGCTTGGCAAACCACTCATCTTGCAGGCCTGACTGCTTGATGCCACAGTATGAGAAAGGCAAGTGGGTGCCTCTCACCTGAAATATTACTATAGTGTTCTTCGTTTACTTTTCCCACGTAATGTTAAAAGTATGAAGGAAGCAATGTTGGATGCCGTCGTCAGGTCGATGCGAAGTCATTAAAGGCAGGACATGTGAACTCGAATTTTCGATGATGCGATTCAGAACATGGAGAAACGAGAGACAATCTGATCTTTGAAAAACACGTACGATCAAATGACGAACATCACTTTCTGGTCTAGATTTGGGTTTCTTCTAAACTATCAAGGAACCTGTAATTAATTTTAGTTTGTTTTATTACGGCCGAACAGTGGCGCCCAGTTCGCGTGAGGCGTCTCTGTCGTGCCACGGAAGATGCACTGTGGGCTGCGTGCTTGGGCGGTGAAAGTGTTACTGCCGGTAGATAAGTAGCTTTCAGCTGGCTCAGTGGTCTAGGGGTATGATTCCTGCTTTGGGTGCAGGAGGTCCCGGGTTCAAATCCCGGCTGAGCCCTTCTATTTTGGCCTCCAATAACAGTGACCCCCCGTATGTATCGTGTACTGAGCATTCTCGAAATCAGTAATAAGTTCCGTTTCAGCCGCGCTCGCGAGTGGCCGCTGTTAACTGTTGCGCTGCACTTCAGTGTTTACATCGCTGTACGTGTGCTTCGCCGAGTGCCGTCCGTCCGTTAATCTCCGTGTTCGTTCTTGTTCCTTGTGATCTGATAGCTCTTTCTGGTCTTGCTGCTGCTACTTGGAATTTCGGTTGTTTAACCGAAATTGCTTCGCTGGATTAACCATGGCTACAAACCTCAGGAAGAATACTCTGGTATTTGCTTTTGACAAAGAATCCCGTCCTGTTCAGCCGACATCCCTGGAAATAGATGACTGGATTACACAGGTAATTAGTCTAAATTCTGAAACCGTTCATACCTGGCAACTGGATCAGGAAAAATACTGTGTTTTTGTCAAGTTAATCAGTGCTTCGACTGTTGATAAAGTGTTACGAAAGTGGGGCTACGAAGTAGATTTTGTGCATAGAAATGGTTATAAAAGTAAGGTTTCCATCTATAGAGCGGACATTCATTACAAAACCGTTCGTGTCTTGAATCTCCCCATTGAAATTGAAAATGATAAGATTAAGGAAGCTCTTTTAAACTACGGAGACGTTAAATCAATTGCAAATGAAAGATGGTCGCCTCGCTTTAAACTGCAGTGTTTTAACGGGGTCCGCTGTGTAGAGATGGACGTTAAGACGAATATTCCGTCTCACATAACTGTTTGTGGGTATAAGGCACAAATTGTTTATACAGGTCAGGAAGCTACATGTCATATATGTAACGAAACCGGCCACTTCAGACAGGAATATCCGCGGCGAACTGTTGTGCTTAAAAGTAATTTGATACAGCGTCAGAAGCTTACCTTAAATGATCTGTTACCAAAGAATAGCCCGGAACAACTGGTTGAGGATGTTAACGCAGCGGGACAAGCTGATGTCTCCCTTCACGATAACAGTCAATTTCCCCCGTTAACAACAAAAGGAAACCCCGTTGCCACTGCTCGTGAAACTGAAATGCAACCGAAAAAACGACCTCTGGAGATAACTGATAGTTGTTCAGAGGACGAGCTGTCTTGTCCCACTCCCTCACTTCGCAAGCAAAAACAGTGCGATGAGAAGGCAGAGGAACCTGAAGGCAAAATGCGAATGGAAACTAATGAACAGAAAGATAATACACATACGGTACCAGAAAATGAAAGGGGTGTAAGCAGCATTAATTTGCAAGAAACAACAGGTGCAGTAACCGATTGCAAAGATCAGAATCTATCTGTTAATAACCAAATTCAGGGAGAGGATGCAAAACTGCAGTCTCCATTTGTTTCCCTCGATCAGAAAGTGAGTGAAATTAATAAAGAACGAGGAAGTGGTGGCCAAACTGAAATCACGGTCAACACCTCAGGGCAGGCGCCGGCAACCGAAATTGCTAAAGCGTCTGCCGCTGCTCCAGATAAGCCGCGAAGTAAAATACCGACGCAACCAAATGAGAATGTAGCTCGTAACCAAGGGAAAGGAAAATCCAGTAGGGGCGACCCAAGCCCAAAGAATGTTCAGTCCGAAACGGTCGTACACGAATCACTGGAGGAAAAATCAGAAAGTTTACCAGGACATCAGTCTGCTTGCGGTACAAGAGAAAACATCAGAAGTAGAAAAAAACGGGACAGTAACTAATAAACTGATTGAAGTGTTATTCCATGCTCAGCCTTCCGAGAAAACTGTTACAGCTTAACTGAACCCTGAACCACAGTAAACTAAATTAGTTCAACAAAACAACTACATAGTGACAGCACAATGACGCAATCTTATTCTGTCACCACTATAAACATAAATAAAATCACGACCTGTTTGAAATTATCGGCCCTTAAGGAATTTTTGTACGAATCCGCGACTGATATTGCCCTGTTACAAGAAGTTCTAATTTCGGATTTGGTAATTCCCGGTTTTGTCAGTTACATAAATGTGTCTCCCGAAACAAGTGTTGGAACAGCTATTTTGGTAAGGGAAGGGATTACAGTAAGCGAGGTGGAACGACTGGAATCCGGAAGGGGAATAGGACTAAATATCTATGATGTGACTATCATCAACTTGTTCGCCCCTTCAGGAAGTTCTCATCGAGCTGACAGGGCACGTTTCTTCAAAGATGACTTGATATACTTGTTAAGGAAATCACCAAGACAGTTATTACTTGGAGGTGATTTTAATTGTGTTTTAAATCGAAAAGATCAGTTACCTAATTTTAATTTCTCAAGTGAACTAAAACAATTAGTTACTGGTTTAGAATTAAAGGATATATGGGAAATCAAATACCCCTCCATTGTTGAGTTCACTTATGTCACGGCAACATCACGTAGCAGGATTGATAGACTATATATTTCTAAAAATCTTGTAACTTCCGTGACAAAAGTAGAAACCATTCCTACGTACTTTTCAGACCATTCAAGTGTCTTAGCTTGCATAAATCTAACAAGACAGCCGGTTCGCCGATTCAAGAATCAGTGGAATTTGAACACTTCCTTGTTAGTTAATCATGATTTAGAAGATCTGATAAAAGAAACATGGGCAATATGCCTGCGAGCCCGTAGTAGATATGCCACTGCTATTGACTGGTGGGTTAAAATGGCAAAGCCAAAGTTGAGGAAAGTTCTTATTCAATACAGTGCCCAGAGCGCAAGGGAAATGAAATGCACTATAGAGTATTACTACTCCGTTTTGAGAGATCTATATGATCAAGTCTCAGCAGGTTCCTCACTTCGGATAGCAGACATAAAAAAAGTCAAAGCCAAGTTACTTAATATCAAGAGAAGTCAAATGGAAGGGTTGAAAATAAAATCGAAGGCAAATTCGGTGTCAGCAGATGAAGCTACTTCCTTATATCATTTAGTGAAGCATACGAAAAACGGGAGAAGGACTTTTATTGAAGAAATTCGAACAAAACACGGCACGATTCTCAGAACCCAGCAGGATATCATGGACGAGATTTATCGCTATTATTGCGAGCTATATTCTGTACATCAAAGTAGTGATGTTTCCTTGGAAGAATTCCTTGACATCCTAGCCCCACAGCTGACAGAAGATGACAACGAAAATTTTCTCGAGGTTGTCAGTGAAGAAGACGTGTATGAGACTCTGTGCGCCTCGCCACCAAAAAAATCCCCAGGACCGGATGGTCTGCCAGCAGAATTTTACGTCCGTTACTGGCCAATAGTAGGTGCGAAAATCACGGACATTGTAAATGAGGTTATTCAGGGTAAAATGATTCCGGCTGAGTTTAAGGAGAGTAAAATTGTTCTGGTGCCAAAAAATAATGGAAACAAAGATTTAAATAATTTTCGTCCAATTTCATTGCTGAATTCTGATTATAAATTAATAGCTAGAATAATAAACAAGAGAATTTCGTGCCTTACAGATAAAATTATTAGTCAACATCAGAACTGTGCGCAAGGCAGAACCATTTTTCAAAATCTAGCGGAATTCAGGGATATCATTGCAATAACTTCTGTAACAAACATAAAGTGTGCTTTATTGTTTTTAGATTTTTATAAGGCGTTCGATGTAGTAAACCATGAATATCTTCTACAGACATTGAAGAAAATAGGTTTCAACGATAGGGTTATACAGTTGATTAAGAACATAGCAACTGGAATAAATGCTAAAATAGCGGTGAATTGTCAACAATCCAGGCCGATGCAAATACAACGAGGTGTTCCTCAAGGAAGTCCTCTGTCCATGTCGCTCTTCGCAATTTCGCTGGAACCTTTCCTCCGACATGTCCATGCTACATTAAAAGGCTTAACATTATCAGGAAACAAAACAGTTATAAGAGCCTATGCTGACGATATAGGGGTAATTATAAGGAATAATGACGAGGTAACCACGCTAGCAACAGTGATTGATTCGTACTGTAGAGCATCTGGAGCCGATGCAAACGGAAAAAAAGTAAGATGTTAAATCTCAGAGGTTTTGATAATATCAACGTCGAGTGGGCAAAATTAGTCCGACAACATAAAACACTTGGGATCACCCTGACAGCATGCCCTATGAAAATGACTGCTTTAAATTGGAAAGTAGCAGCAGATAAAGTGCAAGGAGCCATTGTAGAGAATTTAACTCGATATATGAACCAAGTTCAAAGAACACAGTATATCAACTCATGCATCCTTGCTAAGGCTTATTATACTGCCCAGCTGTTTCCAATACCGAGAATGATAGCGAGGAGAATAATGTCCAAAATCACAAAATTTTTGTGGAGAGGTGAAGTGTTCAGAGTATCTGCTAAAGTAGCCACTTTAGATCCTAAAAATGGTGGACTAGGATTAACTGATATAACGGATAAAGCCTCTGCTCTTTTTATCAAAAGGCAAGTTAATTTAATAAGAGACTCGCGAGAAAGCATAACCAGCCAACTTTTCGAGATCATTAAACCTCCAAGCCTGCTTCCCCCGATTGACGTGCAGAATATCAACAGTCGCTTGCAGCACGTGAGGATTTTCTATGTTGGGTTTAGTTATGTCAGTGTCGAACTCAGTCAGTCCCGACACTTAACATCAAGAGCCATAATGCGGGAACGAAAGAAAAGCGAAGGAAGAAACAAAATAGAACGACAGTTTCCAAACATTGAGTGGACTGAGATTTGGAAAAACATTAGTTCTAATGTGCTCACGTCTAATATAAAAACGTCATGGTACAAGACAGTTAACAACATAGTTAGCACCAATGAAAGACTGCACGCAATCGGACTCTGTGAAACAAATTTATGTCAACAGTGCCATCTAGTTGACACAGTAATTCATAGATATACTTGCAGTGGTCACATGAATAGTTGGAAGTGGATCCGGGAGCAAATAGCTCTGATTACAAGAACATCCCCTGAGTATATATCGCTGTCATTGATACACAGGCCTGAAGCACGCTATTTCCCAGAAGCAAAAAATAACGCTGTGTACTGGTTGCTGGGAAATTTTGTTAACTACGTCCTTAACAAATTAGGATCCGATAGCATCATAGAGTTCAAGGTACACATGCTGTGTGAGTTCCACAAAATTAGAAGCTATTCGAATCACAAGAAAAAGTTCGGTAATATGCTAAAAATTGTATTTGAAAGAATGGGCATTGGTTAATATAAAAAAGAAGACTGTGTTGACAGTGATGTATTGTAGTTACCTTAAGGATACTATTTTTAAGATTTTACAGTATATTTATGATGTGTGCTTACTTTATTTCAGAGAGTAGTTTTTTGAAATTTCTAAGCTAATGTACAGAACTTATGTGACATTGAGTTGTGTGTCTAATAGTGCCAAACACAAAACATGAAAGGTGCATTATTGGCTTATACTAGAAATTTGGAAATAGACAGTTTTTATAGAAATCTCCTTATCGATTGGTTAAAACCATATTCAATGACTGGCACATTGCGCTGTTCATTTTTGCAGTGAAAAGACTGATTATATAGACCTGATCACTTCAAATACTTAGATACACTTAATGTCCAGAAAGTGTAGTTGGAAGGCTAGTCAACTTTATTATATGTCTCCTTTCCGCCATTCTCAAGTATTTATGTTCAATTTAATTCTTCTGGTGATTTAGTCAGTAACACAATCTTCTGTTGTCTTTCCTTAATGTCAGCGCAATTGAAATGATCAAACCGCTTTGTTTAAATAACTACATGTATGTTTAACTTAGAATGTATTTGCAATGTGTAACATTGTTTTTTTTAATAAAGGTTTTATAAAAAAAAAAAAAATCCCGGCTGAGCCCTTCCATTTTGGCCTCCAATAACAGTAACCCCCCCGAATGTATCGTGTACTGAGCATTCTCGAAATCAGATATACTGCTTTATGGTTAAACAAAGTAAAAGAGTAAACGGCACTATAGATGCTCAATATTACAGTGTCAGAGTCCTGTTAGGCAATTCCCACCAAATGTTGCAATACCTCTGCACATGTTCTGCATCAGATTTTCGAGTCCGATCTAGCTAACGTTATGTTATTTCGCTTCTTGTTTCTCGCTATTGCTTCATTGCTGGGAGATAATAATGCGGGTCTTGTGGGTCAATCTTAATGCAAATTACTGTTAAGCCCAAACTAATTTTTGGGAAGGTTTTGCCCATTTTCCAACCTTCCTTCCAACGCAAAACCTTTTTTCTGCTCTGGAGTGAGAGGCTTGAGACACTTCGTTTGTCGTAAAGTGGGGAACGTTCCGTCAATAGCGAAATCTATAGAGACGTAAAACGAGGATGTTTGCACATCTGCCAACGCATGGTAGAGTAACTACTACGGTATGTTTTTACACAGTGTCCATTTGCCTGAACTCTCAGAACAATTTAGGCGAACGGTGTAGCCATAGAGAATGATACAGATGAACCTAATTGAAATTAATTTATGATCAAAATTTTGAAGCTGCAACAACCACACAAGGTTGAGTTTAGTATATGTGAGCTTCCTTTAACACGCGAAATCAAAGTCACATAAAATTACTGCTGTTCGATGGGATAGAATACGATGGTGAGTTACATTTCACGTAACCACTGACTGTAGTATCGTAGTTTATCGGTACTGCCGGAGCTGGCGCCTACGAGATTCCTGCGGGCGCGCGAGCGGCGCTTTGAACATCGCCACCAACGAGGAACCTCCAGGCCACCGACCAATGAAGACAGCCAGGGCGGTGTTATAAGCGGGGTGCATCTGGGCACGAGTCTTCAAGTACAAGATTACTTCTTGGAGCTCGTTGGTGCCGAACGTTAAACCCAGGAGTTCTGTCGGCAATCATACGGTGCACTTGGACACATGCCTGTCTCGGGCCTCTGCTTATAGTTAACAAAGTCTGCAACAAGTGGCCAACAGTGTAGCAGGTGTTTCGCCCAAGTTGAGCACAGTATATTTATTTGAAGTGCACTTGTGTCAACTGATCGTTTGCTTGCCTCTGGAGATTCCTACTGCTACCTAGCACCCATTTATTATTAGCAGCAAGAACATAACATTTGGCTCCTCGGAACATAACGGTTACCGATTCGCGATTTAACACTGACAGCTCGGTGTCTTAGGCAACAAATGCAAAACACAGCTTTTTATGGGGTTTAGAACTCTGGTTCTTTATTCGACTGGTGTATGATTCGACTCCGTGCCTGACAATCCTGTCTTGGAAATGTATACCGTTTCCCTAAATCAGTGAAACGAATGCTGCGATACCTCATTTCCTTCTCCATTCTTGCTCAGTTACACCTTGAGATCCGCCTCAAATGACAGTGTACAGTGAGATGACAAATGTCATGGGATATCGGACGTCCTTTTGCCCGGCGTAGTGCAGAAACTTGACGTGACATAGGCTCAAAAAGTCGTTGGAAGTCCCCTGCAGAAATATTGAGCCACGCTACCTGTATGGCCATCCATAATTGAGAAACTGTTCCTGGTGCAGGATTTTGTGCACCAACTGACCTCTCGAACGTGTCCCATAAATCTTCAATGGCATTCATGTCGGTCGATCTGAGTGGCACATCATTCTCTGTAACTGTCAAGAATTTTCGTCAAACCAGTTGCGTACCATAGTGATCTTGTGGCATGGCGTATTATCATCCACACAAATTCCATAATTGTTGTTGAACACGGAGTCCACGAATCACTGCAAATGGTCTTCAAGTAGCTGAACATAACCACCGGGTTGAATAGTGACTTGTTGACGATTTGTGTCCATGGCTTTGTGGGGTCCGCGCCACTCTCGAACCCCACCATCATCTCTTACCAATTGAAATTTGGACTCATCTGGCCAGGACACGGTTTTCCAGTCGTCTAGGGTCCAACCGATGTGGCCACGACCCCGGGAGAGGTACTGCAGGCGATGTCGTGTCGGGAGCAAAGGCAAGCATGTCGGTCGTCTGCTGCCATAGCCTATAAACACCGGATCACCCCGCATTGTCAAAACGGATACGTTCGTCGTACGTCCCACACAGATTTCTGCGGTTATTTCATGCTTTGTTGCTTGTGTGCTACGCAAAGGCTGCTACTCTCTGTCTCAAGTGAAGGCCGTCGGCCACTGCTTTGTCTGTGGTGAGAGGTAATGCCCGAAACTTGGTACTCTTGGCACACACTGGGACACTGTGGATCTCGGAATAAGGAATCCCCTAACGATTCCCGGATGTCCCATGCACCCAGCCCCAACTGCCATACCGTGTCCAAAATCTGTTAATTCCCGTCTGCCGCCATAATCACGTCGGATACCTTTTTACATGAATCACTCGGATAACTTTTTACATGAATCACCGGAGCACAAATGACAGCTCCCCCGATGCATTGCCCTTTTATACCTTCTGTACACGATACTACTACCATCTGTATACGTGCATATCGCTATCCCATGACTTTTGTTGCCTCAGTGTAGGCGGGACATTAAATGACAAAATTCGTTTCTTCCTATAAATCCTAATTGGCTTTTTGTAGTTGTTCACCATATCCGCAAGGCAAAGAAATGATTAATTCTACCGTTTAGGAATAATCACAAATATTGATTACGAGGGAATAACTGTTCAGTGACTCCTCTAGAAGTGTTCAAAATCGTACCCCTTTCCGCAACAATAAACAATAACACAATGACTGAGCCAGATGGCACTGTAGGTAACGCATTGGCTGCCGGCGACGCGACCCAAATAAAAAAAGATGAGAGGCGAGTAGGAGCATCCAGAAAGTAACGCCACTCTCAAATTTTTGTACTACGAATCGTCACCAGTGCATGAACTCACGTTTGGACCGTATGCTGGCTTCTGAAAATCTCACTGGAGATCCCCTCCGTCAGCAGATCGATGGTACAGAGGTTCTAGGCTCAGACGACAGGGCTGAACAGAAAGCTTGTAAAATATAAACTTTCACGGCCGGAACTGTCACAAATAATAAAATATTCCGCGCTATTATTCCGCAGTCGCATGGATTTCACATTAAAATCCAACGTTTCGCACCTCATCTACAAGGGCATTTTGAAGGGGGACCTTAGCTTCTTTGATTATCCCAAACTGAATGAAATTTGGATCCCGGTGCTGATGAAGAGGTGTATGAGTCTTCCACCACGGGGTGATAGCAACAGCGGACGACTTGCTGCTGTCAGTAGAGAGCCTGGGTGTGAAACGGACACTGAAAGAAAATGAGAGCCCCTTTGAAAATGCCCTCCACAGATGTGGACGAAACGTTAGGTTTTAATGTAACATCTGTCCGACCACGGCATAACAGCGCAGAATGTTTTATTAAAAGAGAAGGGCTCAGCCGGGATTTGAAGCCGGGACCTCCTGCACCCAAAGCAGGAATCATACCCATAGACCACTGAGCCAGCTGAAGTTTGTAACATGCAGACGTGTACAGCTGTAGCAAGCTGTCGAGAGTGGGAGTATGCCCTTGAGTCATGAAAACATGTGACGTCTCTTGTGGGACCCTGAAGCAGTTCGAGAATATGCGCATTTAATGGCGTGCGTATCAGTATTGAGGCGAGATGTTTCCGTTTTATGAATAACAATTCGGCGAGTGACTAAGCCGATTGTTCAGGTACTGCGAGTTGTTCTGTTATGTGTACTCTCTGACTGGACTCCAACCTAGAAGATCACAACATAGGTCTTCGTTTACTTTTCTCATGTAATGCTGAAAAACTGAAGGAAGCAATATTTAATGCTATCTTCAGGTGGATGAGGAAGTCATTAAATACAGAACGTTAGCTCGGATATCACAAGGATGAGGAAGGAAATCAACCATATCCTTTTTAAAGGAAACGTCCCCCATTTCCCGTCGGCCGGAGTGGCCGTGTGGTTCTAGGCGCAACAAAAAAAATGGTTCAAATGGCTCTGAGCACTATGGCACTTAACTTCTGAGATCATCAGTCCCCTAGAACTTAGAACTACTTAAACCTAACGACATCACACACATACATGCCCGAGGCAGGGTTCGAACCTGCGACCGTAGCGGTCGCGCGGTTCCAGACTGTAGCGCCTAGAGCCGCCTAGAGCCTATGACCGTTCGGCCACTTCGGCCGGCTCTAGGCGCTACAGTCTGGAGCCTAGCGACCGCTACGGTCGCAGGTTCGAATCCTGCGTTGGGCATGGATGTGTGTGATGTCCTTAGGTTAGTTAGGTTTGTGGTGTCACCGCCAGACATCACACTTGCTAGGTGGTAGCTTAAATCGGCCGCGGTCCATTTAGTACATGTCGGACCCGCGTGTCGCCACTGTGTAATCGCAGACCTAGCGCCACCACCAAGGCAGGTCTCGTGATACGAGAGAGCACTCGCCCCAGTTGTACGAGAACCTAGCTACCGACCAGATGTACGAAGCCTTTCTCTCTCATTAGCCGAGAGACAGAATAGCCATCAGCTAAGTTAATGGCTACTAACTAGCAATTTATAAGTTCTCATGTTCCAGTACTTCACGCCCGTCTGCTTTAGTCTAGCGTGCATTTTCAGCCATCTCAACTTCACGGTGTCGGCACAGATACCGACACAACAAGGTTTAATTAGTTCTAAGTTCTAGGCGACTGATGACCTCAGAAGTTAAGTTGCATAGTGTTCAGAGCCATTTTGAACCCCATTTCCCTGACTTATTTAGAGAGAGCACGGAAAACCAAAATCTGAGTTTTCAAACTGATAGTTGAATGCCCGTCCTCCCTAACCTAAGATTAATGCCTTACACCTCTCTCTGTCGTAATGTAGAAGATGTAATCACATATATATTACGACCATCTCTGTCAACTTCTTCTAATGAGGTTTCCCTTCACCTAGAAATACTTTCTTCTTCGTGTTAATGTAATCTCTGGAAATGGTATACATGCTGTGTGCTAAGTAATATTCTCGTGAAAATACATCTCAGGTAGCATATCTGAAGGATGATGCAGCGGAAGGAAGATGCAGAAAAAAAGATCAGTTCTTAACGGCCGTCAGCGAAGAGATCATTAGATATCGAAGCTCTTTTACTGGACTAACAAGGTGGGGGTGGGAAGGGGGGAGGGGTGGTTGGGAAATATCGGGGTAGTCTTTCGAAAGTTCTGTTGTGCAAGTTATCGAATATCACAGACTACTGTCAGTGAATTGTGTCTGAAACACACAGATTATTTTCTCTCCTTTATCAGGTGGACTAAACAAAAGACACAGGGTTAGCTTGGATAGGCCGGAGTGGTCGATCGGTTCTAGGCGCTACAGTCTGGAACCGCGCGACCGCTACGGTCGCAGGTTCGAATCCTGCCTCGGTCATGAATGTGTGGGATGTCCTTAGGATAGTTAGGTTTAAGTAGTTCTAAGTTATAGGGGACTGATGACCTCAGAAGTTAAGTCCCATAGTGCTCAGAGCCATTTGAACCATTTTTTAGCCTGGATATTAATCTGGCGCCTTTTGCACAAACAGTTGTCATACCCCTTTTTAATTATTTTTTTGAAGGTAATCGTAATAGAAAGTAATACACAAGATCTCGCATTGTGAAGGTGTAAATTGGATACAATTTGATGCTTTAACTATACAACTATTTGGCACAAATGGGGCACGAACATTAGAGAGTCTGCATATCCGTTCCCCATTGCATTGCCTCGATTCGCTTTTTCTTAATGTATGTACAGAGAGATTGAAGCGTTAAGGGCCCTAGCAAATTAAATAAATAAATCCTAACTACACCTAAACCTCCTGCCCACCTAAGTAATTTAAGGTAACTAAAAGCGGCCATCGTTCGAGTTCCAATTCTTCAGGGCGATGGGAATGAGGGATAGGAGATTCAAACAAGCATGAAACAACTTTTTTCTCGTATTACATCCTTTCATTAGCCTGTACGCGTGGGTGCATCATACCACGTAAGATGATCACAGATGTGTCATAAAATAGGAGTGGCACACCCCAGCTGTGGGGCGAGGAGGTTAAGAAAGAAGCTGTGGAGATGTCCTATGAAAGTTCGTCAGTAATAGGGCAACTTGGCAAGCATAGTATGTGCGATCACAACCAGATACCAGAAGTCGAGGACCGCATGTGAACTATTGTGAAAGAGGTACTCTAAAACCTGTCCTCGAAATGAGATGAGTGTATGGTGTTTTAGAAGAGGGTAATATAAAGTCTGAGGTAACCAACATTGGCAGAGTGCGCTGGTAACAGCCCACAGTGCATTGAATGAGGATCCAAATGCCCCTTTCAGGGAGCATGTACGAGAATGTTCGTCCGCTTCGTCAAGTTGGCAGTCAGACCAAAGTGCTGATGTCGCCAGTCCTATATGATAAAATCGACAATTGGTCAGGAAATTACAGTGACACTGACATACCAGAGTGAATGCACATTTGATGGTAGAAAGGGTGCATAGATGCATCCTCAAACCGTCCGCTAGTTAATGTCTGGGTGCTGTACCGCCATGGGGTTGTGAAGGGTGGACAGTGTAAACAGAGGATAAAAGTCCTTCACACAGAAAGGGAGGGTGACCAGGAGATTGTTCCGAACGTAGCTGAATTCGACAAAAAAGTTATGATATGGTACAATAACAAGGAGATGTGTGCTATATCGATCAGTAGTTCGAGAGGAGCTGGTCAGAGGATATCCAAGAGACAGCATGTTAAAGATGTGGAGGACCCCAGGCAGTGCTACAGTATAGTATGCACAAAGAGTGCAGGGGATTACACTCACACAAGTCAAAGGCTGCCTCTTAACATGTGCAGTGTTAGACTGTTGCAATGGACCTTGAAAGGGCCCCATGCTGACAAAAAATACCCTAACGGTGATTGACGTTGGAGACCAATGAGTTACGACATTGGGAGGATTTGGCAAATAAGTACCACTTTAGGGGCACATACGTGCTGAGATCGGACACACGGTGTAGTTGGTTCCACCTGTGGTGGACGAGGAGGTGAACATGGTGCTCTATGTACTGTAAAGAGCGGCTGCAAACCAATGCCACAGTGCAGTGTGTGAGGCCCATAAAGTCAGTCCCTAAGTAATGAATAGTGTGTAATATCAACAGGGAGCGTATCCAGCACCGCAACTTCAAGTCCACGTCCGATGTGCATCATCATCGACTTGTGTACATTGAGGATGCTACGCAAAATATGTCTATACTGCTGGATCGAGTCGATTGTGTCACTGAGTTCTGGTGTGGAGTAGGCGAGAGTTAGAGCGTCTTCATAGGCACTGAAGCGGTAGGTATTATCGGGTAAGATGAGACCCTGCAGGGAGCTGTAAGGTGGCACCATACAGTAGCTGGGACATAGGACATCCTTGATGCAGAGAGTGGCGTACAGGAATCAGTACAACAGGTCTCCAATTGACTCAGACGGTGGAGGCAGCAGGAAGAAGCAACTGATGGGTCGCGTCTACAGAGATTTGAGGAAACCCCTTACGTTTAGTGACCATGAGGAGGAATTGATATCTAACGTGACTCAAGGTACTTACAAAATCAATAGACACCAGTGCTGCACGGAGCTGACAGACCATGGCATTCCTCCAAAGCCGCCTGAAGGGCAGCTTTACAACCACGTGCAGTCTGTTCTGGTGAAAGTACCGTAGGTAAGACCGTATGTATGTGCACTGCTAAGAGGCGCATGTAGATTTTATAATCCGCATTCATTAAGGTAAGGGTGCGGCATGCGGTGACATTTGTCCCTCCTGATGGCTTAGGTACCAGCAAAAGAACGCCAGTGACAAATTTGGGTGGTACCAGTAAGGATGGCGTAAACAGTTCCCAAAGCAACCCTGTCCAGTGAGGGAGCATTAAGGTGGTCAAAGCTCGGTAGAACTCCAGTGGGAGACCACCTAGTGCCGGCGACTTGTTTTTGCCCCCTTGTCGGTTTCATCACCTCGTCTGAGGTGATTGCAAACATCATAGGTGTTGACTCTGCAATGGTGAGGATTCGTTCAGGAGCGGAACGGAGGTCTTTAGGAATTGGCTCCAGCATCAGATAGTCATCGTAAAAGTGGAGACAGAGGTCAGCGAAGGCATACACCACCGCCGCCTCCATTGTGTGCCGAGTACCATAAGAGGTGGTGAGGGCAGAAACAAAAGAGTCGACGTCGACAACGATGGCCAGATGCAGCAAGGACCATGGACAGTGATTCGTTGTGTAGAAGATCCTGTTATCGCAAATGTACCGTGACGCCAACAGTTTATCTTGTTGGAGGGTGAGGAGAGGGGCTTTAGTAGGCTGGTGCTCCCTATGGACATTAAGTGACGGGGGGAATGCGTTGAGATCGCGAAGGATGGTGTAGTGAAAATTGGTGGTGTCCCGATGTTACACCACTGCTTCCTTGCCACATTTCATGAAGACCTTTACAACTGCAGATTTCACGCACTTAATCACCAGTGCAACGTGGACGCATGCTACGGTAGATGCTTTTCGCAGGACACCTATGTAGTGGCAATACGTCGTCGTCAGTGCTGTGGTTACTAAGTAGGAAACGCTAAGGTTGCAGAACCCGAGCTGCGCCAGACAGTCTGAGGTGGTAGAGTGTGCAGATGATGGCACAATGGTCCGAAAGCGTAAGGGACCATTTTTCTGACTGGGAGATGTCATTTCCAAGGTAGACAGAGACATAAAACTGCTCGAGTCTGCTCACAGAATGTGCTGTATAGCCGGAGACGTCGGTATGATCCTTCTCCCAAACATCAACGAGATGAAAGTCCACGATGTGGCGTCGGACATGGCAAATAACCATCTAGTCCTTTGTATGGAGGACTCAGTTGAAACTGGTGTCTACAACAAAGCTAACATAGTGTCCCGAAATCAGTGAGAAACGTCGTATGCGAAGAACGTGGATCGCTGCTGACAGTTTGTGGAGCCACACAGGGTGTAGATACTGACGTTCTGGCGCACTGCCGATCATGTTGATGTTTAATATAGCAAACCTGTACGCCTATGCTAAAGGTGGCGGATGCGCGCATACCGTCGCCGGAGGCGGCATGGGGCAGGGACTGCGAAGAGGTCCTGTCCCACCGACCGGAGTGCGGTCAGTGAGATGTAGTGGTGGTATTTTAACCCCGGGAAGAAACCATTCAATGTCAAGCGCCTTTGGGCGGGCGAAGTCCGAGCAAAAAGGTGAAATGTAAAGTCGTTTTGCATTACATGTGCGCGCAACGGCCGAGGTGATCCAGACACGCGACACGTGCCTCGCTAGCGGAGCTCTGGTACCTAACCTCTCCTGAGCAGTGCCGGCGGCATACTACCTTTACTATTATTAACTATAGACAGTAACATAACAACTAAGCTATATAGCTCTTTAGGTATTATGTTGGCCTTGGGGGCGAGGGGAGGGGGGGAACGCCACTCAAATAAAAAAAAAAGTGAGACATCAGTACGTGCCAGAAATGTTGCTGCTTATTTGTTAGCCACTAGATTTTCGCCCGGATATGGCCGGTTTCCTCGCCCATTGCTGTCCAATTACAGCTTCAGATCCGTCTCAATGCCGGTACCCTAGACCGGACGTTACACGATAAACCGCATTACTTCCTACAAATGTTAAGTGGGCTCTTCAAAAGTTCATTACATTCGTAAGGCAAAGAATTGATTAATGCTACCGTCTAGGAGTAATCACATTTGTTTATTAAGACGGAAAAACTGTTTAGTGACTTCTCTGGAAGTATTCGAAACTTTGTTACTTTCCACTGCAATGAACAATATCACAACGATTGAACCAGATAGCGCTGTAGGTAAAAAATGAGACACGATTAGGTGCATCCAGAAACTGATGCACTGTCAGATTTTGTACTACGGATCGTCACACAGCAGAAACTCACGTTTGGACCATATGCCGGGTTCTGAAAATTTCAGTGAGACCCCATCCGTCATCAGATCGATGGAACAGCGTTTATAAGCTAAAGAGGACAAGACAAAGAGAAAGGTTGTAAAATGTAGCCGGCCGGTGTGGCCGACCGGTTCTAGGCGCTACAGTCTGGAACCGCGCGACCGCTACGGTCGCAGGTTCGAATCCTGCCTCCGGCATTGATGTGTGTGATGTCCTTAGGTTAGTTAGGTTTAAGTAGTTCCGAGTTCTAGCGGACTGATGACCTCAGATGTTAAGTCCCGTAGTGCTCACAGCCGTTTGAACTATTTTATTTTTATTTTTTATTTTTTTTTTTTTTTTTTGTAAAATGTACACTTTCACGGCTGGAAATGACACAATTAATAAAATATTCCAAGCTATTATGCCGTGGTCGGAAGGATTTCACATTAAAACTCTTCGTTCCCATCTGCGGAGGGCATTTTCAAGGGGGGTCGAACCTTCTTTGAGTGTCTGAAACTGAATGACATTTGGATCCCGGTGCTGAAAGGAGTGTGTAAGAGTCTTCCACCACGGGGTGGACAACGGCAACCGACAACGGCCAGTTGCGCCCGGGTATTCAAGCATGTGCTGTCCCACCACAGCATGGGAGCACGCGTGAACGGAATTTTGCTGGTGTCAATAGCGAGCCTGTGTGTGAAACAGACACTCAAAGAAGTTACGATCCCTTTCGAATATGTCCTCCACAGATGCGGACGAAACGTTAGGTTTCAATGTGATATTGTCCGACCACGGCATAATAGTAAAGAATGTTTTATTAAAAGAGAAGGGCTCAGCCGGGATTTGAACCCGGGACCTCCTGCACCCAAAGCAGGAATCATACCCCTAGACCACTGAGCCAGCTGAGGTAGAAACATGCAGACGTTTACAGCTGTAGCACGCTGTCCAGAGTGGGAGTTTGTCCTTGAGTGACGAAAACTTCTGACGTCTCTTGTGGGACCCTGTGGCATTCTGAGAGCATGCGCTCATAATGGTGTGCTTCTGGATGTTGAGCCGAGTTGTTGTTTCTGTTTTATGCATAATATTTCCACGAGCGGCCCAATCGACTGGTGCCGGTGCAGCCGGCCGCGGAGGCCGAGCGGTTCTAGGCGCTTCAGTCCGGAACCGCACGACTGCTACGGTCGCAGGTTCGAATCCGGCCTCGGGCATGGATGTGTGTGATGTCCTTAGGTTAGTTAGGTTTACTTAGGTCTAAGTTCTAGGGGACTGATGACCTCCGATGTTTAGTCCCATAGTGCTCAGAGCCATTTTTGTCCCGGTGCTGCAACGAACTGTGGTGTTATGTGTACTAATTGATAGGACCCAGCCTGAGAGATTACAAGAGAGTTCTTCGTTTGCTTTCCCTACGTAACGCTGAAGGAAGCCATATTGGGCTATCTTCAGACCGATGACGAAGTCATTAAAGACAGAACATATGCTCGGATAGCACATGGATCAGGAAGAAAATGAGCATATCGTTTTCAAAAGAAACATCCCGCCATTCCCTGACTTATTTATGAAAGCACGGGAGACCAAAATAGGAGTTTCCGAACTGATCTTCTCCAATCTGAATTCAGTGCGGTGCATACCTCGCTCGGTCGTAACGCTGAAAATTTAATCGGATGTGTACTACTATCTCATTTGTCAACTTCTTCTAGTGGGGTTTGCCGTAAACCTGAAATATTTTCTTCTTTGTGTAAATGTAATTCCTGGAAATGATATACGTGCTACGTACTAACTAATATTCTGATGAAAATACACATCGAGTGGAATACCAGAAAGATGAAATTATGGCAGCGAAAGAGTCGTGGATGGATTATTAGACATCGTGCTGGGTGAAGTTTGAGTTTCCTTCAGAAAGATCCGGAAACTGGCTTTTATCAGTTTATGCGAACCACTGAAAAAAAATTCTTTTTGGGTTTTATTTATAAAATTATTTATGTAACACAAATTCTTGCTTATGAAACCTTAAACATGTTATATTTACAGTGTAGTTTACACACCGTCTTTTGCAATAGTCTAATTTAGGCCACATGTGTTTCGTTTAATTGCCGAGCATCTTCAGTGGCCACTGTAACAATGCGGTTTTTCTCACAAATCTGTCTGCCAAGATCGTAAACAGTTCTCGTGTTTTACATTGTTACTGCTAAACAATATTAAATTACAATTGTTACTCACTATTTTTGTGCTTTCTACTTCATTGCGAATGTTCTTCGACACATACGGTAGGTGCTCCATTTTTAGAACGCAGCATTTCACTGACAATAGGGACTCTTTTTCGTTCCATTGAGACATTTGTGGACACATGTCGGCACAATTGTACACGCGGTGCTGTGAACTGCATTCCGAAGACTAGTGTAATAGCCAACCCGGAGCGAGAAGGGGGGCGAAGAAAAACGGCCAACGTAACTTTTTGCGCGAAAAATAGGTAGGTATTGAAGAGATTAACTTTTTGACACTTTATTTGCATCAGCTGCTCGTGAAGTTTCAATAATTGCTAAAATCACTAATTATGCTTTATGCCCTGATATTTCTCCAGAATTAGACCTCACGGTGATCAGTTTGATACCCCACTTGCTGATTTCCCACTTATAGTTTGGCTATGAAAATTTGAGAAAATGCATTTTATAATTTATAGGGAAGCTTGGCGAAGAGTTCTCGGGCTTCCAGCCGGGTGGCGGTGTCTTCAAACTGCGACGTTTCGACGAGTGACATACTCATCATCTTCTGGCGAAGTCGAAGAAGGGAAGCTTGTTTCCGCTCGACACAAAATTGGAAATGCGGTCGCGAAGGTAAGGCGCTGGCCTTGGCGGAAGCGGTGTTCATATATCAAAATGGACCATTCTTACGTGTTGATGATAAAATTTTCAGTAGTCGGAATGTTGCTAAAGTTCTGATCTACACTACTGGCCATTAAAATTGATACACCACGAAGATGACGTGCTACAGACGCGAAATGTAACCGACAGGAAGATGATGCTGTGATATGCAAATGATTAGCTTTTCAGAGCATTCACAAAAGGTTGGCGCCGGTGGTGACACCTACTACGTGCTGACATGAGGAAAGTTTCCAACCGATTTCTCATACACAAACAGCAGTTGAACGGTGTTGTCTGGTGAAACGTTGTTGTGATGCCTCGTGTAAGGAGAAGAAATTCGTACCATCACGTTTCCGACTTTGATAAAGGTCGGATTGTAGCCTATCGCGATTGGGGTTTATCGTATTGCGACATTGCTGCTAGCGTTGGTCGAGATCGAATGACTGTTGGCAGAATATGGAATCGGTGGGTTCAGGAGGGTAATACGGAACGCCGTGCTGGATCCCAACGGCCTCGTATCACTAGCAGTCGAGATGACAGGCATCTTATCCGCATGACTGTAACGGATCGTGCAGCGACGTATCGATCCCTGAGTCAACAGATGGGGACGTTTGCAAGACAAAAGCCATCTGCACGAACAGTTCGACGACGTTTGCAGCAGCACGGACTATCAGCTCTGCTTAACAAGTAGTTGCTCTGCCATTATGCCATCCGGACACAGTTGTCACAACAGTCAAAATGGTGTCTGTTCTGTCGGACATGTCCGAAAGAAGAACACCACATATATATAATCAAGGCGATGACGGCCAATGATCCCTTCAGTACAGATGCACACCAATCTCGAACTTATACGGGAATCGGCGAGAAGCGTGATGAGGCTAATGATGAGCAGGGATACCGCGTCAGTAGTGTGAGGTATAAGCTGAGATTTTGGGTCTGTCGGGAGGCGTGCTAGGGTAGTCCGTGCGGGTGTGGTGACCACAGTGCCCGGATGGCATAGGGGTCACCGCAACTGCCTAATAATCAAGAGACTCGGGTTCGAATCGTGGTCTGGCACAAATTTTCAACTTGCTTCATTGATACTCGTATAAATCAATGACCACTGGCAGCTTATCTCTTCAGTATTCTGTGCCATGATTATTAGAGTTTCAAGACTGATCCCTCGTAAAAGAGAGGGCTGATTTCCTTTCCTATTTGATTTTGCAATCAAAGAAAGTACGCCATTTGTTATGATCTGGATGTTGATGTGACGTGAAGACTCAGTCTTCCTTTTCTTCGTCCCAAGAGATTCCATAATTGGTTTTTATGGTCATCAGTTTTCAGTCAAAGACCTTTGTTCCTAACGTCTCTCCCACCCTGCAGAAAGCAAAGAAAACCGCTCATACCAGTAGCTGTAACGAACCTTATGCAGTTGACGCGAAGGCTACGGCGTCCTGCTGTGCGATACCGTTTTTGTACGCATCTATCATGCGACATATTTCTTGATGGTGCACAATTGTGACCTGCAATCAGTACCTGTTTGTCGCACGATTCTCCTGGGTCCCTGCAGAACAGACATACGGTATATGTGCATTCCTCCGCGATTGCCCAAGCACGGCTGATCCGACTACATTCATTTATCAAAAATGGTTCAAATGGCTCTGACCATTATGGGACTTAACAGCTGAGATCATCAGTCCCCTAGAACTTAGAACTACTTAAACCTAAGTAACCTAAGGACATCACACACATCCATGCCCGAGGCAGGATTCGAACCTGCGACCGTAGCGGTCGCGCGGTTCCAGACTGAAGCGCGTAGAATCGCTCGGCCACTCCGGCCGGCCCATTCATTTATCCTTCACTCTGATTAAATGACCAACATGCCTCGTTTTGTCTACCCAAGTGGTCTCTTTCAAAATCTAAAACTTTTGAAAAAGCTGTGAAATGCTCTTTCGAGGTGTATAGCTTCCTTAATTTTTTTTCTTTCTTTCTGATGATCACAGTGAAACGGCTATTTTGACGAGTTATTCCCATAATTTATTTTGTAAAAATTCTTATCCTGCTGTTGGATCGTCTGAGAAAGTTAATATTACAGAAAATCGTTGGGAAATCCAAAGGTTGAAAAATTTAATGCAGTGGTTCGAAACAGTTTAGAGTCCATTACCCCCTGAATGCAGTCAGATATTAGCTAGTACCCTTCCTCTTGCTCCCGCACCATCTTCAACATCAGCACATAACTTAATCTGACAATGAATAAGAATTTTGTTTAAACAGTTTTATTTTTAAAGTGACGAAAGACATATTATAGTACTAATGAGTTAGTGAGACATCTACTGCTGCTTATTTCAAACTGCCTTTCTTTATAGAACGATGGAGCCGTTATCAGCGCATTGCGAGTGCTACCTACAATTCCTTCTCAGAAAAGGAAACTAACTATCCATAGTAAGAGCAGATACTTGTTACACATCACGCTTCCTCTGCAGCACCCCTCTCTCTTCTACCACATGGTGCACCCTCATTTAAAATCAGTTAATTTAAAGACAGATTTAGGTTAAAAACAACAGTCAAGATCGCAGTAATATTTGTTTATTAAGCGGTTTCGGCTTATATTAAAGCCATCTTCAGAATTTTTGGCCCCCGATGGATGGTGCTGGCGGCTCCTCGGTTTTCTCGTGATGCCACGATCGTACACAGTGAACAACTCGGAGAAGGTATTTTCATGAGGCAAGTATACGGGATAGATATGTATGTTCAGTTTTAGTGTCATACATACGTGGTACAAAGAACAAAGTATGTGTTTATAAGGTGGACTATGTGAGGAAGATGTCGTTCATACATTCGTTTCACAACCTCCACCACATTGTGCCACGCATTAATGGTAGTATTTGAGAGAAAAAAAAGAACCAATAGGTAACTTATGTAACCAGTCTTATTGTCTAATAAAATAGTGATAATAGTTTTGACTTTTTAAAAATAATTTAGTTTCGTGACCCTTTTGTCTTAACCCCTCAGAAAACGTCATTTTGCCTCTCAGAGTTAACTACGCAAGCATGGGAAGCGGTATATCTGATGTTTGGTAAAGGTAACCAAACAGTCTTCTTTTTCTTTTGCCTTTATCCAGTACCTGGACCGGGTCGGCATGGTTCTTGTTGGATTTGGCACTGTTAATGTCAGAGGACGGCCGAATGCCCCTCCTGTCGCCACCGCCTCCAGCCAACCGAGGACGGAATTAATATCCCCAGCTGTCTGCGAGTAGTGTTATCCATGTGGATGTGTGCAAACTTTTTCTAAGACAGTTTTTTTAAATTTTTGTCGTCCTTGCTCTACTTATTACGTACACATGTCTCTCTTACTGCTACTATTATCAGTGTCGATAAAATTATTTGTATCAGTTTTGATAGTGAGAATATTATATAACTTTTCTATAATATTGGGGGGGGAAATTGGACAGGTGTACTTTCGAGTGAACATGGTACCCGGTAATTACTGAACACGAATATTTTGCTGCAACCTTCAAGCTCTCTTACCAGCACTCCATAAAGTACTCTACATTAAATTTAACCTCATGGGTCGCTTTAGCAAAGACAAAAATTATAATACTGAAGTAAGTATCGAACTGCACAAACCACTGTTGGAAAGATCTGTTCCTCGCAGACCGAACACAGCTACTTAGCATAGCTAACTGCGTCGTAATTATTGCACAGGGCTCACAAGGACGCTATAAATAAGTTGTTTACTGAGACGAAACCCTTTTAATTTTAGCAGAGTATAAGTTTTGTTAATCAAATGTCATCAGCTAAAACTGTATCAATGCGCACACTTCGACATCTTGCATCACTTGCATGTCGTGTATCTTAAGTGAAACAGTTCACATACTAGAGGTGATGACTGTAAAGGGGACATGTAAAGCGGAGTGTTGTGTATGTGAGGTTGGTTGCGATGAAAGCGAGAAATAAAGTGAGGCAGTTCGGTGTCATTACGTAGCCTACACCTCTCAAATACCATGAAGGGGATAGGCTGGTTTATCCCCAACAACAGACGGTTATCAATAGTGTCATTTGCCATCATTCCACAAGACACCATGCAGATCTGGCATGTGACCCAAAAAACTGTCTCAAGGTTTGATTACGAGGAAATTTACCCCCTCTAACCCCCTTCTACGTCACTGTATCCCTTCTCTAAACCACCCCTCTGCCCACCCTCTCTTTAATACGTTAATTAGTTGTTAAATACGGCTATACCATTTCGAGCCTAAAATAAAACTTTTGTCCACCCCGAAGAGCTTCGTCCAGCAAAAGTGAAAAGATTTCGGTGTGTGATGTGCACATTCTTTATGGCAAGTGGCCACTTCAATAACATTGTTGTCTATGAAACCAAGAAAGTACTTCAGGTTGGTATTTTGGAGTGCACCTGCCCAGATTCTTCGAATGCATCATGCAGAAACGTCTAAAATAAATTCTGCTTCAGATCACATCATGACAACGCACCAGCTAATCACAGAGTTTCGCGAACGGACCCATCTTTGGTCGTCTGTGTACAAAGCATACCATACCTGAAGGAGATCTCAAAAAACAGCTTACCGCGAAGCTTTCTCCAAATCGTTTGAACGGATACAGCGATTCGCAGAAAATCTGCTACAGAGTTTTAAAAAGGTGCGTATGGATTAATTTCAAAAGATGATAATTACGATACAGTTTCAAAATTGTCAGCACACCCCGCACATAGCAGAATCCCTTGCTCTAGTATTTTCCACCATATTTCCCACATTGTTAAAAAGTAAATCCTTCTGCTAAATTTCTTCGTTATAATTTGAAGCGCCGCAGGATTTCAAATAACAGGCCATGTACTAGTTTCAGAAAACTGGACAAGAGTTTCCCTTCTAGCACATATGAGTGGCACAGTATGCACAGGAAAAATATGAAAGGGCAAAATAGAAGGGCTCAGCCGGGATTTGAACCCGGGACCTCCTGCACCCAAAGCAGGAATCATACCCCTAGACCACTGAGCCAGCTGAGAAAAAGAAATTTCAGGTTTCACATCTGTAGCTCGCTTTCAGTGGTGAGAGTGTCCTTGAGTCACGCCAACACCTCACCACCCTCGCGCGTTCCTCAAGCAAGTTAGTAAACAAGAAACTTACCAGCAAAGAGAATGTGAGCAAGCACGCCAGTTTGCAGGCTTTATCCATGTTGCGAACCTATTCTCCGTTAAACCTCTATATACGTCCTCCTCTGTCGATTCCTGTGTTCAGTGTCGGTCACTGAATGGAATCTGTAACACCTTATAAAAGAGCTGAGTTATGTGGATAATTGAACTTATCAGTTCTTAGAGAATTCAACTGTACAAGATCCTGTAGGACTAGTGTCGATTTGGATTTCAGAAAAGATAAAGTTACCATGACAGAAATAAAATGTAAAACTTGAAATGTAACGCATGGTGTATGTTTACTAATACGTCGTGCAAAATACAAGGGTAGTTTCGGAAATAATTGAATTAATTTCGCATTTGTTTAATATTTCTTTGCAGTCCTTTGGGTTACACGGAGACAATATTTATGATCGACATTCCCAGTCTGGGAAGCTTTACTATTTGATCCACGATACTGAGCCTGTACACCTGGTGAAACGGGAAGTTCACCTAGAGGAGGAAAATGAGATCAACATATCGATTGTTTCGTCGCTGAACAAGGAAACCGAAGTGTTACAGACTGTAAGCCACATGAGGTGACATTTCTCAAACATAATGCACAGTTTTGCTTGAAGTTTCTGGCATGTGACCGAAATAATTAATCAGGTTGATTCCATGGGAATAATTGTGCCACACGACCATGATGTAATCCAGGACAGAAAGATCAGATGGGTCATAATAGTGTATTATTTGTATTTTACTGCAGATCTAGATTTCAGCTAACAGCGCAGCTATAATTTTATTCGTATTACAAACGTTACCTTAACCCACCTTTATATATGGATAATGAAAATAGAGAGCGTTAGCCATCCAAGATGGCTTAAGTCGTGGATAGCTGTGTAAATACGTAAACAGCAGTCTCAATTTGGTTATATTGTAATATGTGTCGTCCTAAATATGCTGAGTTTACATGACTATATATAACGGTGTGTAATGGTGCAGTTGGCATTTTGTACAACTGTGACACGGTTCTTGGGTGGAGTGCTTTTTGAAATGTCTGATTCCTGTGTTATTTTTGCATTTATAGCACTGACGATAGCTGCTCTGTTAGCTGAAATGTAAATCTGCAATTAAATATAGATAACATTACGATCAATGCTGACCTTCTTTCTGTCTTGGAGCAAAAAGGTTGTTATCTGGTGACTGGCTCAGCACGAAAAAAGTACACGCAACATTTGCGTGAGGATGTAATATCGGCTCGACGTCACGATAATAAGGTACTGTGAAATTTGTTCCCTATGCAGTTGTGTCTATAATGGCGATTCGTAGCACGCTGGACTCGCATTCGGTAGGACGAGGGTTCAAACCCGCGTCCGGCCGTCGTCATTTAGGTTCTCCGCGATTTTCTTAAATCGCTCCAGGCAAATGCCGGGATGGTTCCTGTGAAAGGGCACGGCCGACTTCCTTCCCCATCCGTCCCTAATCCGATGGGACCGACGACTACGCTGTTTGGTCGCATTCCCCCAAATCAACCAATTAATCAACCATGGCGATTCGTTTGTGATCATAATCTATGACTGAGCTTATCGAAATTCCTTTGTTCGTTGCGAAGCTAGATCTCAAGCCCAGTTTCAGTGTGACTCATTCTGCCTCGAAGACTCTCATCCAAGTTTCATCGCTCGCGGAAATTCGATACAGAAATGTACAATGAGATGACAAAAGTCGTGAGTTAGCTATATGCACATATACAGATGGCGGCAGTATCGCGCACACAAGGTACAGCACACAAGCTGTCATTTGTACTCAGGTGATTCATGTGAATGGTAGCTGGATGTAGACGCGTGGGATGTTCTATTTCGGAAATCGTTAGGGGATTCATTATTCCGAGATCCACAGTGTCAAGGGTGTGCCGAGAATACTAAATTTCAGAGATTACCTCTCACCACGGACAACGCAGTAGCCGACAGCCTTCACTTACCAACAAGAGCAGTAGTGTTTGCGTAGGGTTGTCAGTGCTAACACACAAGCAACGCTGCGCGAAATAACCGTAGAAATCAATATAGGACATGCGACGAATGCATCCGCTAGGACAGTGCGGCGAAATTTGCTGTTAATGAGCTATAGCAGCAGACGACCGACGCGAGTGCCTTGGCTAACAGCACGAGACAGCCTGTAGCGCCTCTTCTGGGCCTGTGACCATATCGGTTGGACTCTTGACTAATGGAAAATCGTGGCCTGGTCAGATGAGTCCTGGTTTCAGTTAGTGAGAGCTGGTGTTAGTATTCGAGTGTGGCGCGGACCCCACGAAACCATGGACCCGAGCCGTCAACCAGGCACTGTGCAAGCTGGTGATGGCTCTATAATGTTGTGGTCCTGAGATTACATGGAATGAACCTCCTATGGTCAAATTGAACCGATCGCTGACTGCAAATGGTTATCTTCGGCTACTTTGAGACCATCTGCAGCCATTCAAGGACTTCATGTTCCCAAACAACGACAGAATTTTTATGGATGTCAATACACCATGCCACTGGGCCACAGTTGGTCGCGTTTGGTTTCAAGAATATCCTGGACAATTCGAACGAATCATTTGGCCACCCAGATCGGCCGTCATTAATCCCTTTGAAGATTTATGGGACATTATTGAGAGGTTAGTTCGTGCACAAAATCCTGCAACGGCAACAGTTTCGGAATTATGGACGGCTGTAGAGGCAGCATGGCTCAGTATTTCTGCAGGGGACTTCCAACGACCTGTAGAGTCCATGTCACGTCGAGTAGCTGTTCTACACAGGGCAAAAGGAGGTCCGACACGATATTATGAGGTATCCCATGACTTTTATCACCGCAATGTATGCACGATATTCAACGACGAACTTTCGCTTTAGCAAGGCTGTAATTTCCAGACATTTCTGCAACAGTTCTGAAGCTCAGCATGGCATGATCCACCGCTCAGAAGGATTTCTCACGTTTAAATCATCTGTCAGATTTCGGAGTACTGAAGTTAGTCGGATCCCTGTCATGTGAGAAATTTCCTCTCACGAGGAGCCCATTCTTGAGCATACGTCACAAGTTTCACTCTTCTTCCATCTTTGTTTTCGGCCATTGTGGTGATGGATCATCATTTGAGCGCACATTTCACTAAGAGAGCGATTAGGCGACAAAAAATGTACTCCAATTGACTGTTAACCAGCCACAAACTTCCTATCCAGCGCCGAAGACTTTTGATGATATTTTTTCCACGTAAAAGTTTGATGTCTTCAGTGGTCCCAGTTGTCGAGACCTGGGCAAACATTATTTAAGAAGACGACTGCACTACAGATGAAACAAAATGTTTTTACCTACAGCGTTCAGTTTCGATTTACTTCAATTGCACCATCCAGTCTACCCTGTGAATTACGATTGAAATGACCCTCGTAGTACATGACACAGGTTACTGATGTTCATTACAATTACAAATACAAATGTTCCAGCCAACGGCCTGCCTTCGCTGTCGCAGTAGTGAGATCGCGGTAGGATCATGGGCGGTATCGTTGGGCATTCACATGTTCTGGCATGAGAGTCAAGAGCTGAGCCATTAATCTCACTTGTAGAGCTTAGCTTCTCATCCAACACTTCACATTATTTCAGAGGGACCACATCTGCCCCGGTAATTCATATTGTGCGTGACTTGTACGGAACAAAGGAGTCCATTCTGTATTTGTGCAGCTAGCATATTCCTTCCACGGGACGACGTTCAAATCCATCCCGCCGATCCAGGTTTAGGTTTCGTGTGGCATCCTTAAATCACTGGAGGCAAATGCCTGGATGGTTCCCTTGAAAACGGACGACGGCTTTCCTTCCCCATCCTTGGAACATTCCGGGCTTGTACCCCGTCCCCAACGACCTCGATATCAACGGGACGCTAAACCCTGTTCTTTCTTCCGTAAGTGAAATGAGGTTCAAGGGAATTTATAAATTAAATATGTGGAACATACTTTCATTTGAAAGCTAATATCAAATTATCACAAACAAACAAATATATGTACACTGAAGTCCATAAGGCAATTTTGCAACCCTTACTTATACAAACCGCATGAGCGGACGTGAGATTTATACGTGACACCCGTGTTATTTGATAGTCTTGACGGTATATAAATCCCTTGGTACTTTGAGGAAATTCGTCCCTGTGTCGAAAGATCTGGCCATCAGTAACTCCTGTAGTATTCTTTTAATTGCACTGTATTAAAGGCCTATCTTTTTATTGGTTCTGGCAAGTTACTGAATGTGTGTCCTTGAATAATCGACACATTGTTGGCTAAAGTAAGTGTCTTTACATCTTTAATCTACAGAGTGGATTAAAAAGTAACGCGTCCCTCGTCATAAAACTTTTAATTATGAATATATAACAGTGGAATTAATAGACACACGTCAAAAAAAGTTCTGGATGACCTCGGTTCCGAGACTTCCAGAACCTATACAGAAAACTGGAATAGAGATCATCATAAACATCATTTCCGCCATTTTTATTGCTCATGAAAGCCACGCATTGTATGTTGTACCACCATACAGCGAGACCTTCAGAGGTGGTGGTCCAGATTGCTGTACACACTGGTACCTCTGATACCCAGTAGCACGTCCTCTGACGTTGATGCATGCCTGTATTCGTCGTGGCATACTATCCACAAATTCATCAAGGCACTGTTCGTCCAGATTGTCCCACTCCTCAACGGCGATTCGGCGTAGATTCCCAAAGTGGTTGGTGAGTCATGTAGTCCATAAACAATCCTTTTCAATCTATTCCAGGCATGTTCGATAGGTTTTATGTCTGGAGAATACGCTGGCCACTCTAGTCGATCGATGTCGTTATCCTGAAGGAAGTCATTCATAAGATGTGCACGATGGGGTGGCAAATTATCGTCCATGAAGACGAAGGCCTCGCCAATATGTTGCCGATATGGTTGCACTATCGGTCGGAGGATGGCATTGACGTATCGTACAGTCGTTACGGCGCCTTCCATGACCACCAGCGGCGTACGTCGGCCCCACATAATGTCACCCCGAAACAGCAGAGAACCCTCACCTTGCTGCACTCGCTGGACAGTGTGTCTAAGGCGTTGCCTCCAAACGTCTCAGACAATTGTCTGGTTGAAGGCATATGCGACACTCATCGGTGAAGAGAACGTGATGCCAGTCGTGAGAGGTCCATTCGGTACGATGTTGCGCCCATCTGTACCGCGCTGCATGGTGTCGTGGTTGCAAAGATGAACTTCGCCATAGACGTCGGGAGTGAAGTTGCGCATCATGCAGCCTATTGCGCACAGTTTGAGTCGTTAACACGATGAACTGTGGCTGCACGATAAGCGTTATTCAACATGGCGGCGTTGCTGTGAAGTTTCCTCCGAGTCATAATCCGTAAGTGGCAGTCATCTACTGCAGCAGTAGCCCTTGGGCGGTCTGAGCGAGGCAAGTCATCGACAGTTCCTGTCTCTCTGTATCTCCTCCATGTGCGAACAACATCGCTTTGGTTCACTCCGAGACGGCTGGATACTTCCTTTGTTGAGAGCTCTTCCTGGCACAAAGTAACAATGCGGACGCGATCGAACCTCGGTATCGACCGTCTAGGCATGGTTGAACTACAGACAACACGAGCCGTGTACCTCGTTCCTGATGGAAAGACTGGAACTGATCTTCTGTCGGACCCCCTCCGTCTAATAGGCTCTGCTCATGCATGGTTGTTTATATCTTTTGGCGAGTTTAGTGACATCTCTGAAGAGTCAAAGGGACTGTGTCTGTGATACAGTATCCATAGTCAACGTCTGTCTTTAAGATCTCTGAGAACCGGGGTGATGCAAAACTTTTTTGAAGTGTGTAGAACTGTCATCTACAGCACACTACCGTTTAACATTGTCACCATGCATATGTACACATTCGCGCCATCATTCGACCGAGGCATCAAAACGTCAGGAAAAATTCATGTTTTGGTTCTGGACTCATTTTTCTGGGAATGATTTTAAAGCTGTTGATTGTGATCTCTAACTCATCTGTCTCCTCAAATCACATCAACAGCATACCCTCGTCTGACATCCGTGACAGATGGTGTCGGTCGGTCGGTGCGCGGTTTATCTGCAATGTCCGCTTCTCCGTTAGCAAACGTCTTCACCCTACGCTGCACGTTGCTAACGTCCCCATAAACTTCCTTCATGGACCAGTTAAAACAGCTTTAAAACCGTGGGTCAGGAAGCATAACCCTTTTTGACTATTTTTCGACCGTGACTGTCTCAAGAAGTATGTAACGGTTTTATTAAATTACCGCTACCATTCACAAACTAAAACCTTTACATGAACATAACCCTGTTTTTTTTTTCAAACTGGTTTGTCTGCCTGGGTGCAACGATGGTGCAAATGTGTGCAAATACATGGTGACTATGTTGGAATATAGTTTTGTGCAGAGGACAGTTCGGACTATGATCTGGACAAGTCCGCTGTTGTATGTTCATTATTAATTTTTTTGTGACACTCTAGGCATTACATTTTGATCCACTCTCGTAGTATTGATTCCATGAACTAATTTTAATGCCAATTCCTTAAACAGGCCACTGCAGGACAGTCTTGAATTCACGACAGAAATAAACCGTGTTGCACGCTTTCGGACTAGGAAAACTTTAGGTTTGCTTTATGAATTACCCTTAAGAGTGGTCCCTTATAACACTGCAGAGTGAAAGTGAGCCACGTATACCAGCTTTTTTTATTTTTGTGTCACTCATGCCTGACAACATCCGCCTTGAAAATAAGATACGTTTACCGGAATGAGATTTTCACTCTGTAGCGGAGTGTGCGCTGATATGAAACTTCCTGGCAGATTAAAACTGTGTGTCCGACCGAGACTCGAACTCGAGACCTTTGCCTTTCGCGGGCAAGTGCTCTACCATCTGAGCTACCGAAGCACGACTCACGCCCGGTACTCACAGCCTTACTTCTGCCAGTATCTCGTCTCCTACCTTCCAAACTTTACAGAAGCTCTTCTGCAAACCTTGCAGAACTAGCACTCCTGAAAGAAAGGATACTGCGGAGACATGGCTTAGCCACAGCCTGGGGGAGAGCTTCTGTAAAGTTTGGAAGGTAGGAGACGAGATACTTGCAGAAGTAAGGCTGTGAGTACCGGGCGTGAGTCGTGCTTCGGTAGCTCAGATGGTAGAGCACTTGCCCGCGAAAGGCAAAGGTCCCGAGTTCGAGTCTCGGTCGGGCACACAATTTTAATCTGCCAGGAAGTTTCAAGATACGTTTAAGCGTTCCAGGGTAATCGAATCGACGGTCTCCCCATTACGTCGCTGGATACGATTGCAACCATCACCGCGGGCGAAATTGAAGCGCGATTTCTCATCTGAAGATGAGGACTGCCATTCGTCGGTCCATTGTGACACCATGCACGCAAGTGTTAGGGAGTCAGCAAAACACTTGCTTCGGGCACGCGATCGTAAGCCATCTGGGCGCACTCAATCACCAATCGCTTATCGTGTGACGCGTGGCGCTACAATTGCCGGGCTGTTGTGGCTCAAGCGGTTCTCCTGGACGTACCTTACACACTATTGATCACAGAGTGGATGCCTTACCTCGTCGTAAACCATATGTGCCTTGCTTTGACCACTATTGCTACATAAGCAATTCGGTCAACACATGCCATTACAACCACGTTTATATGTCTGTTTCGCATACACCTATTATATCAGAAAGCGACACTGCTCATTTCTCATCTCATACTTGTCTTCTCCCTCACTAATGGCCTCATCGTCGTCGTAACTTACACTGGCCTCAATCCAAAGGGTAATTTGAACACCGCATTGCTTCACTGGTTCTTCGTCTGTAATGACCTCCTCGTGCTAAATTAATGCTGTTCTCAATCCGAAGACTGATTTGAAAACATGTGTGATATGTTAAACACCGTCTTGGTGGTAAATTAATGCAGATGATTTGGAAAAACGATACTATAACGTTCGAACACAGTATTAGTAGTCATGCTGCTTAACCCAGTCACGTCGATTAAATATCAAAGCGTGAAGTTGCAGATCGACATGAAATGGAACGAGCATCTGAAGTCGGATGTAGGCAGGTGAACGATCGACTTCAGTTTATTGGGAGATTTCTAGGAGAGTGTAACTCGTCTACAAAGGGGACCACATATAGAACACTTGTACGACCCATTCTTGAGTGTTGCTCGTGCGTTTGGGATCCCCGCCAAGTCGGATTTGATAGCGGTAGGTTTAAGCAACATGCGAGTATTACGGAAATGCTATTGAGAAACTTCACTTAAAACTTCCGGTTTGACAGCCCGTGGACGATACGTAAAATTTTCCCCTAATGTTTCGTCTTCGGCTGCAGGAGATATCCTCAAAGATGAAGCCGCCCTAGGGAAAGAATCAGGATAAACGAAGAACAGTGAACGCCCAAGGAGAAAATTTTTCTTCCGTTTATTAGTAAGATCGCATTGCGAAAGTGATGAAAAAGTATCGAGTTGAGACTATTTTCAGACACCCCAGGATGATAAAAGAATATTTAAGAACGACAAAAGATATACGACATCCTTTGGCTGAAACGGGTGTATATAAGATTCCTTGTACTTGTAGACTATTAGTATATATTGCTACTATGAAAAGAAGTGTTATCACCCGTTTAGTTGAACATAAGAGGACATACGGATAAACGGCCATAGCGGATCATGTGTACGCAGAGGTTAATCATCGAAGAGATCGTGCTGTAATACGCACTATATAGAGACACTATTGAGATTTGCAAACACCATAATAATTTTAACAGAAAAGACGAAGTTGTCACGTTACGTAAAGTGTGGATCTCGACTTTGCATCGACAGAATGACTATCGATTACTTTAAATCGAGAATGTTGGCACTAACAGAGATAGTGTCGTAGCTGGCGTCATTTGATGGATTATGGTGCCCTCTGTACTGCCTATATATTCGGCTCTCCCTCGAGTTCTGATTGCAGTTCGCTGCTTCTCCTCTAAGGACGACTCCCGCAGCCGGAAACGAAATTTTACCGGAAAGTTTTACATGTCGACCACGAGCTGTCAGCCCGGAAGTTTTAAGTGAAGTTAACACCGGCCGTGAAAGCCTACATTGTGTGAACTGTTGAGAAAGTTTTGAAAAACGGGATTTTCAGCGCACTACTGCCACAAACTTACATCTCGCACAGAAAAGATAAGAGAAATTAGTGCTCGGTCGGAAGGATGTATGACTATAGCAGTGGCACATGGTACTCTCCGCCGTTCACCGAATGGTGATTTGCTGGTTATGTACGTAGTGTACTGTCTGCAGCCGAGAAGAATACGCGCGGCAAGAATTCGGCTGCAGTGAGATGACATGATGACATGGTCTGGACATAATAGTATGCGCTATTCTAAATTTCATGAATGTATTTAACTCAACTTTATTATTGCGGTTATGTATATTATTTCATTTCTCGGTCCCAGATGGAACTGGAATGAAATTTTCACTCTGCAGTGGAGTGTACACTGATATGAAACTTACTGCCAGATTAAAACTGTGTGCCGGACCGAGACTCTAATTCGGGACCTTTGTGCTTCGCGGGCAAGTTCTCTATCGACTAAACTACCCAAGCACGATTCACGCCCCGTCCTCATAGCTTCAGTTCTGCCAGTATCTCGTCTCCTACCTTCCAAACTTCACAGAAGCGCTCCTGCGGACGGGGCGTGTGTCGCGCTTGGGTAGCTCAGTTGCCGGCACGGTAGCTCAGCTGTTCGGTCAGAGGAATAGCTGCCCTTTGTAATAAAAGAAAAACTGAGTTAATGGATCAATGACGAACGGGTGTCTTGAGACGTCCCCCCCGAGCAGTTGCGACGAACGAAAACGAACAAAATGAGATTTTTTTTTTTAAAAGAAAGATCGGTATAACACTTGCCCGCGAAAGGCAAAGGTCCCGAGTTCGAGTCTCGGTCCGGCCCACAGTTTTAATCTGCCAGGAAGTTTCAGGTAGAACTGGCATCAGAGCGCTTTTTTGTTGTTTGTGTTTAGTGTCGTTACCAAGCCTGGTAGGGTATATAAAAGGCGTGAAAAGCACCAGCCGATACGTGGCCACTGTGAAGAATGCGATGATGTCATGTACTCGTATGAGACAGTGTTGTCAGCACCTGAAAGAGTTTGAAAGGGATCTCGTTGTGGGTCGCCATTTGGGCGGCTGGTCGTGTCCTGCAATACCCAGATTTGTGACGCATTCGGATATGATAGTGGTCTGATATAGGACTGCATGGAAACATGAAGACAGTTTGGAAGGTAGGTGACAAGGTACTTGCAGAAGTAAAGCTGTGAGGACGGGGCTTGAGTCGTGCTTGGGTAGCTCAGTCGGTAGAGCACTTGCCCGCGATAGGCAAAGGTCCCGAGTTCGAGTCTCGGTCCGGCACACAGTTTTAATCTGCCAGGAAGTTTCATGAAGGCAGACATAATCGCCGTCAAGTTTGCGTACGACCACTTCTGACGACCAGAATGGAGGATCGCCGTATTGTGCATCAAGCACATCGCAGCCACTCCACATCACGATCGTCCTTAGAGATCAAGTAATGGACTCCCTGTAACATTGTGTCGTCCCGCGCAATTGGTGGAAGACCAGCAGCAGCCGGGCTGTATAATTTACTATACCATGCGTAGTCTGCCGTTAACAACACGACACAGACGGCTGCGTCTGGAGTGGTGCCGTGACCAGGAAGTGGGGACTGGTGATGAATTGCGACGCGATATGTTCGACGATGAATCGTCGGGATGTTTGACAGCGACTTGGGGAGAAGTCCCATTGTTACAGTGTTTTGGTATATCAAGAAAATTCTGTGTCCTCGTGGGGTGCCTCTCATGTGAAATTTATCATGGTGTCATTTTTAAGAAGACAGTGCTCGTCCACAAATGACACGTCTCTACAAAGTGTCTGCTCGGTGTTGAGGTATTCCCCATATCAGTCCCCTGTAAACACGTATGGGACCAGCTCGAACGTCAACTCCGCCACAGTGACAGTACCCCAACATTTGTAGGCCAGCCTGCCTCAGGAGCGGATATAACAACTTTTACACTCTTCTCACCAGAGGAGGTGCAGCGTTGTACTGATAATTGGGCTCATACTGCCAAGTTTTGTAAATATGGCTCTGTTTTGTAATCACTGAAATAACATATTCTCTCAACCTACGAAATTTCATTACGTTTCCTCCTCCCCTTCCGGCCGCTCCATTTTAAGGCAGTGTATGTTAAACCATCTAAGCTCTTCAGTGTACCGATACTTCGGAAATAGTATCGGTTATGATCTCGATTTGTGAGTACACTGTTTTAATACCGGCACTGTGCATGCAACTACTGAAATGTTTGTTTTCGTCATGACCAGCTACAGGCACACGTAGAGTTTCACGTGGACTCCAAACCACGCTGCACATTTCACGTACGGGGGGATGATGTTTGGTTTGTGGGACACTCAACTGCGCCGTCATCAGCGCCCGTACAAAGTCTCAATTTTTGCACAGTCCAATTTTTACACAATCCAATCTAGCCACTGACACGAATGATGAGGATGATGATGATGAAGAGGAGGATGATGATGACGAGGAGGAGGAAAACTTAAACACCCATCCCCAAGCAGAGAAAATCCGCAACCCGGCCGGGAATCGAACCCTGGACCCCGTGATCCAGAGACAGCAACGCTAGCCACTAGACCACGAGCTGCGGACATTTCACGTACGTGAATCATTGTTACAGGTGTAAACGTGGTAACAGAAAAATATCTAGGCCTGATTGTGGATCGAATGCCAAACATTAGGATTTGTTGTCTGATATCTACATCCATAGTCATCCGACCTTGGTGCTGACGAGATGTTCAAACTGTGGTGTGATCCGAAAAGCGAAGTGCCACTGCAGGTTTGGTTACCACATGATGGAACCACTAGGGAACGTAGTCGCTGCCAGAAGTAACGAGAAATAAGAGAAGATGACGTAGATTCAAATGGTTCAAATGGCTCTGAGCACTATGGGACTTAACATCTGAGGTCATCAGCCCCTAGAACTACTTAAACCTAACTAACCTAAGGACATCACAAATATCCATGCTCGAGGCAGGATTCGAAGCTGCGACTGTAGCGGCCGCGCGGTTCCAGACTCTAGCGCCTACAATCGCTCGGCCACACCGGCCGGCTGATGACGTAGACATACCCTTAAGAGTTTCTATGTGTCACCGCATTAGCTCGTTTACGTGCAGTTACGCTGACCAGCAATCATCACTGAAGACGATAGCATCGTCTCTATGCCGAGTCGGGAGTGCCAAAATTGTGTTAGACGGAGATCTCCATACATGTTTATCGCCGGTTTTTCTCTGCGAGAAGACACTAGATCTCGTTCTGTACCAAATGATATATTAATGTTTAGCGACTGTAATAAATACTCATGACCTTCCTGTGTAACCAAGTTGAGTATTTCGTCTTGTTCATGTTCTAATAAAGTGATCTAATGGTTCACCTGCTAAAGTATAATCCGGGCGTCTCCGGGGGTAAAGCTAAGAACCCATCACTGTTACCGATGAGTGTTATTTCGTCTGGTACAGTGCAAACAGCAACACTTGGTATTGTGCTTGTATCAGTCCTCCACACTTGTATGAGATGGAATCATTTCATCCGTCGCAAACTGAATGTCAGATAAACTGCTATGGAGCTTGATGTACTGCCTGTGTCTAAGAAGTGTTTAGAGCCGTATAAGTGTTCCAGTGGACCTGAAAGTAGCACCGATTAAATGTCCTATTGACGTCATTTCTTATGCCCAAACATACAAATTATGAATTCCTTCATAGTTTTTCCATGTCTATCTTCTTTGGTGTACTTGGTGACACACAAGATGAAGTATAATAAGTGCGCGTGTTGACCTTGAGTGACTGCCGCATTCCCAGCACACTCACTTGGATATACATGGACTGTCCTGCCTTTTAAGTGTAGCGCCCGCCACAACTGGCAGCGGCCCTAATTAAGAGCCGATACGTTATGGCTGACGCGCTGGTCACGAGTCGTTGCTAATGACCAGCTGGCCATCACGGGCGATCTCCGTCGACCGTAAACACTGCTTACAGCGGCAGCAGGGAGACAATCCGCTTACAAACACGCCTCTCTGGTCGGTATCACTCGTTCACTTAACCTGTAGCCTTCACAAACTTCGTCAGTGAATCAGATAATCCGTAGTATCTTTGCTGCCAACCAGTTAATGTAAATTTATCTTTTGAATTTATCTTTAATTAAATCACTCACTTACCAAAGCTTTTTCTGCTCAAATGGTGACTGATACTTATTAAAAAACCTACATTTGTTTCACGTTTTCTCAATTAGAGGCGCTCCTCTTACGAGATACCTGCTACTTAATTCCGGCGCTGTAAACCAGAAATATTAGTTGCAATGGTCTTGAATATCCTCAGATCAACACATGATTACTAATACTGGTAACAACATTCGCCATTATTTCACCCAGTGGGTTGAAATAAGACTATAAATTCTTAAAAAGAAACTGCATGTAGGCATAAAAAGCATTTTTTTTTTTTCGTCCTACCTCTCACTGTCGATCGTGAATTGTTTATCTAGTACAATAGTCGACATACTTATGAAGCTCGTGAGCCCCCGTATCATTTTTAAAATCTAATGTTAGCTTCCAAAAGAAACTAGGACAGACATAATAACTTAAAAAAAATTACATTCGTTTATTGCGTACAAACTTTCATTTTTAGAAAGTATGAAGTGAATTTTAATATAAGAAAAAGGAATTGAAATTCAGTTGTATTTAAGAAAGAAGCCAAAGTGTAGTTAGTAATAGATTACAAATGTGAGAATTCTTATTAATTTTAGTGAGAAGATGTCAAGGATCAAAGTGATCTATCAATCATTATGTTTTTGTACTTACTTCTTATAAATTTCATACCGGAAAAAGAAACCTCACACAAATATGTAGAGCTGAACATTACCTTCACGTTGAGACCAACATTGACCAAAATTAGATATTTTTCTTTAGGAATAAGAGGCCAAATACTTTCAGAGCTTGAAAAAAGCGATTTTGGAGATAAACCATTTTAAAAATCAATTACTTCCAACTCCACTGCAGTACTGTTTCTTGAAAAATTAAAATGCTCCATGACACCAGTAGAGAACTCTTCAGCATCAATTTCTGTAAAAGCACGGTCGCAGGTTCGAATCCTGCCTCGGGCATGGATGTGTGTGATGTCCTTAGATTAGTTAGGTTTAAGTAGTTCTAAGTTCTAGGGGACTGATGACCTCAGCAGTTAAGTCCCATAGTGCTCAGAGCCATTTGAACCATTTTTTTGTAAAAGCAATTTCACAAACTATGCAACAACTGAAATAATTTTGATATATTGGAAGCGTTTTTGGATTGACTTCCCCAATCCGAAAGAATTTCAACGTATTTTTTGGTGTTGTAAGGAGATGTTGGAAGAGCCTCGTTTGCCTGGGATCCGTTGCAAATAGGAAAACTGTTTATATTCACTTCGTATGAGATTTTTTTTCACAGTTCCACCTTTTTTGAGAATGAAGCAACATATAAACTTGTTGCACCAATATCTGTATTCTTAACTTGCAGCTGCAAGTTAAGGATAATTAACTTTTCTGTGATGTCTGCGAGAGAAGCAAAACCCTGCATTCAAACTGGATCTTCTAGTTCACAGAAGGATTCGCCTCGTTTTTCCAAGAATTTTGCTAAGGCAGGAAGCAACTTTTGAAAATGTTGTAAAGCTCAGCCTCTGGTAAGCCAACGAACTTCCGCATGAAGCAATGGATCACCATAGTGACATCGGTCAGTGGTCTGAACAAACGTCTCTTGAGTTGCATATGCTCTAACTTTGTTTACAAGACTATGAATCCCTTCTCTCCGCCTCCGCAGTGCTCCATCAATTGCTAAGTCCACCAACTTCTTTACAGGAGTATTTTCAGAGTTGATAAGCCATTTAACTGATAAAAATCTATCCTGTCTTACAGTGCGTCCTGTTAGTAGTATAATCTTTACCAGCCTCTGTCTTATTTCGAAATTATCAAAAGCCATTCTTGCACACAGGGCCAACTGAGTTTTATCAATATCAGTCGGTTTGTCAAGCTGTAGGGAAAAAAACTGCTACAGCGATTAAAGTTAGTTTTGAGTTGTGAAGTAACGTCAGAATCGGAACTCATAATCCCATTCCTCCTCATTACTTTATTTGAAAAAAGCTGTACAGATTTAATAGTAAACATCATCTCACTTTTATTTGTGAGACAACCAAATAATGAATGGGCAGCTTCTAAAAACGCAGTATTCATTAATTCGCTTTCTTCAATCTGTGCAATAATTTTTCAAACTTTGGAAGACGCCTCAATTGCGGATTAATTCTTGTCTGATGATTTTTTTAAAAGATGATTACTGAGCATAAAGTTTGGAATTTAGGCGCCTCGCATTTCTTTCCGTAGAGCAGAATCCAGTGGCAAATCCTTTTCAATGCCTCAGAGAAGGTTTTGAAGTGATGTTCGAAGTTCAAAGTTCATTTTCGTTCCAACTGATACACTTAACATAACACTGTAGACGCACGCACTTGTCCTTCGCCAGGGTAAAGAACTTAGGCTGCCCCTTCCAAATGAAAGTGGCTTTTTGTTTTTGCTTGAACACGCCATCATTAGAACAAAACTAGTTTAGTGTCAATGCGTAAATCAAACCATCTGCGTTAGCAAATGTACGTAAAAAATCAAGTATGTGGCCGAAAATGTAGTATTCATGACTGACAATGGCCATTGCGCGGACAAACAAGCAGTCATCATTAGTGCGGCCCCAGCTCAGTGGAGCAATTCAGGGTAGCGAGCCTGAGTGTTACCACGAGCTATGGAAAATGTCCCCACGAGCTACTAGTAGCTCGCGATCGACGATTTGGCGGTCACTGATGTAGTATAGTACAGTGCCGCTCTACAAAATTACTTACGCTAAAATTACTTTTATATTTCATTGCATTTTGTTTCATTAATTGAAAGACCAGAAAATTATTCATTCTGCGATATCCTGGTGTGAAACCATGCAGACGCTCGGCTTCTGTCACAAAATAAAAGAAATAGCATACGTCAGAGTGGTTTAAAACGATCACTATAAAGCCAAGTAAATGATGATCATGTTCTGGCATTGTACAAACGAGCATATCAAAACATACATATATACATACATACTTACATACGTCGCAAGCCACCATACGGTCCGTAGTGGAAGACCCCTATACCACTGACCGAGCGAGGTGGCGCAGTAGCTAGCACACTGGACTCACATTCGGGAGGACGACGGTTCAATCCCGTGTCCGGCCATCCTCATTTAGGTTTTCCATGATTTCCCTAAATCGCTCCAGGCAAATACCGGGATGATTCCTTTGAAAGGGCACGGCCGACTTGCTTCCCCATCCTTCCCTTATCCGATGCGACTGATGACCTCGCTGTCTGATATCCTCCCCTCAAAACAACCAAATCCCTATACCACTGCTGTTATTTCCTTTCTTTTTTCACTCATAAATAGACCGAGGAAAAAATAACAGACTACAGGCAGTTGTACCTGATTTATCTTCTGGGTCCTTACGCGACGTGTATGTTGGTGGCAGTTGGATCGTTTTGCAGTATGTCGCAAACGACAGTTTTCTAAACTTTCTCAGTAGTGTTTCGGAAAAGAACGTCTTCTTCCCTCCATGGAATCCCACTTTAGTTCATGGCACAATTCCGTAAGTTTCGCGTGTTGATAGAACCCACCGGTAACAAACCTAGCAGCACGCATCAGTTGCTTCGATGTGCTTTAATCTGACGTGGTGGGGGTCCCAAACACTCGAGCAGTACACAACAGTGTTGTCGTACAAATGTTCTGTACGCGTTCTCCTTAATGGACGAGCTACGGTTTTCTAGAATTCTTCCAGTAAACCGAAGTCGTATCCTTCGCCTTCCCTACAACCGACCTTAGGTGCTCGTTAAATTTTGCGACGCTTTACAACAATGTTATGCCTAGATATTTAATTGAATTGACCGTGTCAAACTTTCAGTGCAGTCTAACAGGATTCATAGGTGTAGTGTCAGACACAATGCATTGCATCGATGAATATGCTATATACGTTCTTGCTTAAATAACTACAGATATGTGTGGAAACAGTGAAATCGCTCACAAACAAACAAAGGAACCATAATTAATGTCTACCAGTATCTCATATAGTTATCACCCGTAGATAACATTGCTACGTACGTTGTAACAACACAGTATGTAAACAACCTTCTAATATAATGTGAGCGGTACAAAAATGTAACATGTGAGTCTTGTGAAGAACAGTTATGAGCAACCTAAGTTCCGGAGGACTTCGTATAATTCACCGCCTGACGAAAAAAGTGAATCAACCAGAGGAACAAACAAAACGAAACTTCGCAGAGTGAGAAGGCATGTGATGTTCTTCAGTGATTACAAAATCGAGTCAAATTTACATGTAACTTGGTAATATGGGCCCATTTATCAGTATAAAACAGCATCCTCCATGGGCTGGATGCGTGCACTGATTCCGTTGGAAAGGATGTTATAAAGACGTTGTATTCTCTCCTGAGGCACGCTGACTCCTGCTGTTGTAATTAGTCTTGCTTGTTCTGGATACTCGCATTGGGATGGAGTTGACACACGAGCTGGTCCCATCAGTGTTCCGTCGCCGACAGATCTGGGGATTTTGCTGGCCGTGGAAGTATCTTGTCATCACGCATACTGTTCATAGAGACACGATCCATGTGTGTATGAACAGTCTCCTGAAGATAATTGACACCACGATACTGTCGAATGAGAGGTAACACATGATGACACAGGAATACAGTGATGTACTGTGTTCACTCGGTCATTCGCATATCAGAAACTCACACCCAACGGCTCCCCAGACAACGTCACCAGGAATAACACCGCTGTCCCTCTCCAAAAGAATGGAAGAATGGGACGTCTCCCCAGGTCGCTGCCATGCTCACCGACATCTGGGGTAGTGCAGAACGACGATTCATCGCTGAACATAATGCGATGCCATTCATCATCAGCCCACGATTCCCAGCAATGGCACCACTCCAGACACAGCCGTTCGCGTTGTGGTGTTAACGGCAGCCAACACATGGGACCGTAATTCCGTGGTGCGGCTGCTGCTAGTCTACGACTAATGGTGCAGGGAGTCCATTACTTGTTCTCACATAACAGGCGCAGACGTGAATGGGTCACGACGTGCTTCGTTATTCTTCCTTGTGATGGTCATACATGGTCGATCGGAAATTTGACGGCGAGCGTAGCTGCCCTTACGTTCCCGTGCAGTCCATCAACTAGCCACTGCCACATCCGAATGCCCCACAAGTCCGGATATTCGTCCAGAGGGCGCCAAATTTAAAACCACAATGAGGCCCCTTTCAAATTCTGTGAGGTTCTGAGAACGCTCTTTCACACGAATACCCGTGGCATGTCCATGTTATTCACTACACGCGAACAACACTAATGCTCTATGGTGGCCGGTCTATCTATCACGTACCCGCGAAGTCTTGTACGTGTACGAAATTACATTGATACACCCGACCTGGTCTTCTATGGGCTTCACTTTTTTGTCTGACAATGTACCACGGATGATATTTGTGGTATTTTATACTCGTGGCCAGGTGAATTAGACAGAGCGTTCCTGTCGAGACGTTGGTATGGAACAGTGCGGTTTGTTACGTGACTGGGATGTCATAAGGTCTTGATCGGGCCATCGCCAACAAATTATACTTTATTGTTCATTATACTTTATTGGTCATTTACTAGATTAAGTCTTCTTTCTTTATATATATATATATATATATATATATATATATATATATATATATATATATATATATATATTTCTTATATAAAGAAAGAAGGTTATTTCTTATTTGGGGTTGAAATTTAATTATTTCTGGTATATATATTAATAAGTTTAATTATTTCTGGTATATATATATATATATATATATATATATATACTTTTTTTTAGGCTAGAGTGGTTCCTATTTTGCTTTTGATTTTAGACTGGGGTTATCAACCTGAGCGGTTGCAGGCTGGTGTTTATTTAATTTTGTATACTTTGGTTGCTAGATTGCCTTTGTTGTTAGTTTTATTTAGGGTTTATGATTTTTATAATACTTTATATTTCCTTTTATTGAGTGATTTTGGTTCTTATTATTTTATATTTTATGTTTTTATAATTTTGGCCTTTTTAGTTAAGATGCCAATATTTTTGGTTCATTTATGATTTCCTAAGGCCCACGTAGAGGCTCCTGTTTCTGGTAGAATAATTCTTGCTGGTGTTTTATTGAAGCTAGGTGGTTATGGAATTTTTCGTGTAATAAAGGTTATTTCTTATTTGGGGTTGAAGTTTAATTATTTCTGGTTGTCTGTGAGTTTATCTGGTGGAGTTATTGTTAGATTTATTTGTTTTAGTCAGGTTGATTTAAAGTCTTTAATTGCTTATTCTTCTGTCGCTGGCTGGACAAGGCGCGCTATAGCATCGTGTCTGATCGCAGCCATATCCAGGATGCTGAGGAAGGGAACGCTCCGAGACGGAGCGGTTGCTGGACTTTTCAAGTGCCGTCGTGTCGAAAGGTGTATCCCGCGCACCCAGATTCGTGAAAAACCTTCGGCGGCCGCTCAACTGCCTTGCGAACCGGCATCCAATGGCCGAATCAATATTTATACGGGACTAAAGTTCCTCCCAACGACATCCTTTATGCAATATTCTCAGTATTCGTGCCGCGTCAGAATTCAATTAAAACTCTAACTTTGGTTGATACATCTATCGTCTTCATCAGAACAACTAGCTGAACAAACCTGTGACAAATGGATCACCTCTTCTTTGAAATCTCACTCTGCCCATATTGGAAAGGATGGCGGACCGACAAACAAAATGTAAGAAATGGTCGGAAGTGATCCCTACACGAAATCTCCTCTGTGAATCAATTATGTTTCCTTACAACTCACAACGTAATATCTGTTTTCCTATAACACGATTTATGTGTGTGCTGTACATTAAATTACTCCTGATGGACACTCCTAGACAACTGACAGTTGCGACAGATTATTGATTGGTCAACAACGGCGTTCTACTAGTACAAGTTTATATGCCGACTAGCTCCGCGGATGATGAAGTGATTGAAGAAGTGTATGATGTGACAAAAGAAATTATTTACATACTTAATGGAGACGAAAATTTAATTTTAATGGGGGACTGGAATTCGATAGTAGGGAAAGGAAGAGAAGGAAAAAAATATTAGGTGAATATGGACTGGGGAAAAGGAATGAAAGAGGAATTTTGCATCATCGCTAAGACTGTTGATACTGAGAAAAGCTTTTCTGAAGAAGAATTCGTTAATATCGAGTACAGATTTAAGAGTTAAGAAGTATTTTCTGAAGCTATTTGTCTGGAGTGTAACTACATATTGAAGTGAAACAGTTTAGACAAGAAGAGAATAGGAAGCTATTGAAATGTGATGCTGCAGAGGAATGCTGAAAATCAGATGGATAGATCGCAAAACTAATGAGGAGGAACTAATGAGGAGGTACTGAATAGAATTGGGGAGAAAGAAATTAGTGGCACAACTGGACTGAAAGAAGGGAACGGTTGATATGACACATTCTCAGACATCAAGGGCTCAGCAATTTAGTATTGGAGGGAAGTGAGGCCGCGCGGAGTAACAGCGTGGTCTGGGCGCCTTGCCACAGTTCCCATGACTTCCCTGTCCAAGGTTCGATTCCTCCCTCGGTCATGGGTATGTGTCTTGTCGTTAGTGTAAGTTAGTTTAAGTTACATTAAGTAGTGTGGAACGGATGACCTCAGCAATTTGGTCCCTTAGGAACTTACCACAAATTGAATTAATTATAGGGAAGTGTTGGTGGTAAAAATCATAGAGAGACACGAAGAGATGAAAAGAGTAAGCAGATTAAAAAGGATGCAGACAGCATGCTTATTCGGTAATGAAGAGGCTTGCATAGGATATGTCAGCATGGAGAGCTGCATGAAACCAGTCTTCGAGCTGAAAAAAAAACAACAGAAACTACTTCTATTTGTGCGCGTTACACTAAATTTGTTCATTTTAAGGGTCAGCTGCCAACTGCTTTTTTAAATTTTTTTATGCTTTTATTTTTTATTTTTTATTATTATTTTTTTTTTTTTTTTGCAATTCATTAATTACAGATTTATCTAAGCAACTCAGTTTAGCCCGCCATGTTAGCCGAGCGGTCTAACGCACGACTTTCCAGAGCGCGAAGGAGCGCCTGGTCCCCGGCACGAATCCGCCCGGCGGACTTCTGTCGAGGTTCAAAATGGTTCAAATGGCTCTGAGCACTATGGGACGTAACATCTGAGGTCATCAGTCCCCTAGAGCTTAGAACTACTTAAATCTAACTAACCTAAGGACATCACACACATCCATGCCCGAGGCAGGATTCGAACCTGCGACCGTAGCAGTCGCGCGGTTCCTGACTGAGCGCCTGGAACCGCTAGACCACCGCGGCCGGCTTTCTGTCGAGGTCCGGTGAGCCGGTCAGTCTGTGGATGGTTTTTAGGCGGTTTTCCATCTGCCTCGGCGAATGCTGGCTGGTTCCCCTTATTCCACCTCAGCTACACTATGTCGGCGATTGCTGCGCAAACAATTTCCCCACGTACACGTACACCACCATTACTCTACCACGCAAACATAGGGGTTACACTAGTTTGGTGTGAGACGTTCCCTGGCTGGGTGGGGGGAGGGGGGGGGGGGCGGCACCGGGGGGCCGAACCGCACAATAATCCTGGGTTCGGTGTGGGGCGGCGGTGGAGGGGTGAAGTGGACTGCGGTAGTTGTCGTGGGGTTGTCGACCACTGCGGCTGCGGCGGGGGCGGAGCCTCTCCGTCGTTTCTAGGTCCCCAGTCAACATCAACAACACAGTTTAACAAAAGTTAAATGGTGGTGCATAGGGATTTTGTGCAAGCTAAGTGGACTTCACCGTTCTATTTTTCTGTGTGTATGCCTTCGTTAATTCTTCAGAACAACTAACGTGTTTATAGTTTTTCAAATTTTATTTTGTAATTTGACCACCTACCTATTCCGTTCAGTAACTGACATATGACAGGAATTCTGTGTTTACTGTTTCTTTGCCTTTACTTACTGAGAAATGTAGCATATCTCCTATTAGCCAATTTTTGGTGCTAGGATAAAACTTTTTTTTCTGTTTTAACACCGCGTGTACGTGAAGGTTGGAGGGATTTATTCCTTTTATTCCTTGCATTATCACCAAATTATTTTTAGTCTGTAACCAGGACAAGTTTTCTCGATGTACAAACCTATGTATCAGGCTACCAAAATACAACTTTAGCGTTGATGACTGGGAGTCATATTTATTCTACAGCTTTCCCTTTACTGAAATTACCTCACTGAGTAGCCTTCTAGTCACTGGCGAGGAACTGAAGATGTACGTTGCTCCAAATGCTGCTGCGTTTGAGATTTGTATATTTTTTGAATATTCTGTTTTGTTTTAGTTTCTTTATTAGCCAACTTCAAATTGTTTTGCCGTTATTTTTTCTTGTCAGTTTCTTTTACCTTAGATGTAAAATAACTCTTTCTCAAAGGCTTCCATTTAGCTTAGCATCCAGTGAATGTAATTTAGCACTTGTGGTGCAGATATACTTTGTGGTGTACTTCAATGCAAAATTTTGTTAAGCAGGCTAACTGATTTTTTTTTTTCTTATTTCCACGTCTTGATTTATTTGTCACGTCAATTAGACCTAATCTTCCCCTTTCTGTGGGTAATTTACGATGTGTATTTTTACTCTGAATATGTTTCTTTTCTAGAGAAACTATCCAGAGGGTGATACGGTTTTCGCTGCTAAATGTATTACTGGACATATCTAAGTAATATAGCTGAATTTCGACACGATAGAAATGTTTATAAGGATTGTTTTGTCTACGATATTAACTTTTATTTGAATATGCGCTTGTAGTGCTGTTCGGTTTTGGCCCCAGGCTGATGCTGTTGTTTGACTTTTCATCCAACTCACAATATTTTTGTTTCCACTGTTTGGACCCATTCGAGGCAACGTTGGGAGACCTGCTCCTCGCTGCAGCGATTTGTTCTTTTTTTTTTTTCGTTCATTTTTGCTGCGAATCCTATATCGTAAATTTGCGTTACTTAATTAAATTGCTGATCATTTCATGCAGTGATCCTCATACATATCCGTACTCTACTTGTACGTTCTTGATTCCATTCACCTCAACACGAGTGGTGTTTTATCTGTCTCTCTTAGTAGTGGTTCAAGAGGATATGGACATAGACAAATCTTGTCCAACTGAAAATTGTATTTTAATCGGTTTATTAGATGTCCATTGAGCACGACTCCGGCTGTTACATCCTTTAACATGTTGTTAACAATGTTGACAAAGGATGATTTCAGACTTAGAGCTTGCATAATTGCAAGTTGGAGGAAGGTATGAGATATTATTTCAAAGGCTTAGTCGAAATTAATTGAAAGTAAAGCTGTTTGTCTACGGATGGACATAGGAACTCTTGAAATTACAATAGTTACTTACCTGATAGTGCAATTTGTTCTTCGTGTATCATGTTTTCAATACTCTTTGTGAGTAGACATTCCACAGTTTTAAAGTCTGGTAAGTGATAAAATCCGCTACAGCTGTAAAAATGATTTATTACTTAAAAGGTAAATGATTTTACAAGTGTAGCGGATTTTATCATTGATGAAGAATAACAGTTGTGTCCCGTCAAGAGAAATTTGGATTTAAAATCTGATTGTAACGGTCTTCCATCAGCTCAGTAGGCTTATGGGATCACGTCGCCTTACTATAGGTTAGGAGTTCCTTGTTGTGAGAAATGTGATCCAGTTTGTTACTAACAAAAACGAGTGATGGATGTAGTAAGCTGCAATCACAGATCTCGATAATCCAGGGGCGGGAGACTCAAAGAGCTGCGCGATTATGCAAATGAACGTAGGCTCAGCAAGAAACGGATCTTTCCCACCGCACAGGAGACTTTACGAGAGCTTGGATTACATATTTCATGCACAGATGAGGCCCATAAACAAAGTACCGGGACGAAAGTCCTGTTGTTATCCAAATATAAAACAACAAACAAACTTTCTCTTCTTGTAGATGAACAACGCCAGCTTACAAAATGTAACCGTACCACCAGCCACCTGAAACGGCATTCGATACTAACGTTATATCACTACGAGGAAATTTTGAAAGTTGTGAGGTGAGATAACCTAAAGGAAACAGAACAATCAAACTGGGATTCGTTTCCGAAACAGTCTAGCAAAGCATAACCAACAGTAAACGGTGGCTCAGGAACATACATTCTCCCAGCACAAAAGCAAGTTTTAACATTACGTATTAAAACCGGTCAGCAGCCTAATTGGGCATTTCGTGTCAAGCAAAATGATAAAGCAGAAGGCAGAGCTAACGCAAACCTAACCTTCCTTGACCCACACTCTAAACTCTTTCCTTACATCTGTTCCTGCTACAACACAGTAACCTAACCTTGCAGGTAAATGTGCTACTAACAAACAAATGTCCAATGAGATAGTGAACAGTAACATATGCCTCTCAACAACATGTAATTTAAATGAACTAGACGTAACAGTTTATAAAACCAATTATCGACACACATGAAACTAGTAGCAATACTGAACAGAGAAAAGCCGAAATGATTCTGAATTTAAATCAGAGGGTCTGCTAACGATCATAATCAATGACTTCATTGCTTAGTACAGGGTCTATATGCCTGTGCATTAACCAACTTGCATTAGAATAGATAACACAGTAAACAGTTCTTTCTCAAACTCGGATTGAAGCAACTAAACAGAATGCGAATCTCACTACACTGTCTCTGAAGGAGCCTTTGCATTGCTTGATTAACTAACTAGCCTAGTACAGGAGGACCCTGAAACTTTCATGGTTTGAAGAACCATGCTCATTAACAATGAGAAATGGTAAGTATTCATATCATTAATTATTAAGTAAGTAAAGCACAACACACTGTAACTCTTTAAATAACAAATGGGCTTTGATAAGCAGTCTTCTGACCTACTCAAAAATATAATTGGCTGTGCAAGTGACAACCCAATATTAAATTAAAGTTCAACCACTTTCTCTGAATTAAATTCACTAGGATAGGATCCTGTCCAGGTTTGTGATTTGGGATAATCACATGTTAGTAAAACCACGATTATTACTAAAATCAATCAAATTTCACAAATACCTGGTCCATGTACAGAGTGCCAAATATAAACAATTTAGTGGAAGGCTTGTAGAACTGTTGGCGTAATTTGCAGTGGCGATTAACCTGGCGGCGATGCAATCATAACTGTTATATATCTTCTTGGCGCCGGAATTATATTTATAGGGCCATGCCAGGCCATGCCATGATAAGGGTATCACCAAATGCAGCATCCGAGGACCATAAATACTGCCCTTAAGCTCTTCTGTCCTCAGAACTCCAGGAATACGAGCCACAGTGATCCGCTACTGCTGGCGCGGTGTTAACCACAGCATTGCTCAGCCCGGACTCACCCGTCACGAAGGAGGAGTTGCCACTTGCGCGCCAACCGCACCTTTTCCACTCCACCGGGCTACTTCCGTAGCTCCGGGGCTTCCCCACGTCTTTTACATTCCACACTACGTTCCCTAACTACGGATCAAGTCATTTACAGTATATTGTATAACAATCATTTCAGTAGTTATTTAAATTCACAAGCATAATTTAAACAACGTCTTTCAAAATTTCACATAATTCAAATATGTATACATAGTCAAAGAATTTCCATGACAGATGCAATATAATACATCAGCAATACTACAATTGACATAGAAATAGCGATACAGGTACAAAATAGGTAAAAAATTGTTGTTACAAAAAGATATAACCAGAAATGATTCCGGCCAAGTTCCGTCTATGAACTGATAAAATGAAATGCACCATGCATTGTCTATCATACAGTACTCAAAATACTGAACACTAAATATGCATGTACATACGTTATGAGAGAAGAGGTTGCCGGTCTCAGGGATCGCGTTATGAACCACAACAGTCACTGGGAATTTAAATACAGCTGTATTAAAATAATACTTGATGCTCGCAGTGGTTGTGGGGCAAGATGAAGAGATGCAGAAGAAGAAATTACAATTAAGAAGAAGATCGCTCAGCTACTAACTGCACTGGAGAAGAAAGTAGCTTCCATCAAGTGCAAAAGGTGCCATTGAGATCCCATCATTATTTATATCAAGTTGCCAAGACATCATGTCAGTTGATATTACTATAAACATGAAATGTATTCGCAATTGCGGGTATAGACAACCATCACCTGTATAATGGAATGGCGACAATGAAAATTTGTACCAGACTCGAACCCGATTTCCGCGAGCTCGCATTATCATTGGGCTGTCCGACCACGCCCTACACCCAGACCGAAACTTCCATATGTCGTCAACAATGTGTCTGTAACCAGCACTCGTACACCCATTATGTACATTCCTGTAGAGGGGAGACATTTTAATTGAAAGTCACTTGCCCTCTGTCGGCGGATAAATACGATATTGCAGTGCCTGTGTTGTTCAGAAGTACGATGCAATGTTCCTACGGACATGCATTATACAGCTGATGGTTGTCCGCATCCGCAACTGCGAATACATTTCATGCATTTCATGTATTTCACAACAGCTGCAGTCACCGCAGTGTCTGTTTCGTCGGACATGCATGCATTCCGAAGGAACATTGCATCGTATTTCTGAACAGCAGAGGCATTGCAATATCATTTTGAGACTACTAAGCTAAAAACTGTGAGGCGGGAGGCGGGGGGTGGGGGTGGGGGGCAGGAAGCGGAGGAGGCAGCGCACGTTGGGTATTTATGAGTTTTCAATTCAGTGTGGTGTGTACCATGTGGATATATACACTCACTAACCACTGATGCAGGAGCAACCGCAGTGTTGCATAGAGAGCCCTCCTGCCACCATGGGAAATGGATGGTTCTGCTTGCCACGTGACTTAGATGACGTCAGACCTTACCCTTCGGCTAGGTGGTCGAGATCAGGATGGGCTCTTCTGTATTGGCTTAAGAAGATCGTTCCGTTGTTGTTGTGGTGTTCAACTCAAAGGCTTCTTCATGCTAATCTAGTCTGTATAAGCCTCTTCATCTCTACATAACTACTATAACCTAATTCCTTTTGCACCTGCTTCCTATAGTCAAGCCTTTGTCTTCCTCTACAATTTCTATTCCTCACACTTTCCTCCCTAACAAAATTGGCGATTCCTTGAGGCCTCAGGATATGTCCTATCAGTTGATCCCTTCTTTTATTCAAGTTATGCAAAAACGTTTTTTTTCCCCCGATTCGGTTTAGTACCTTTCCATTAGTTGTTAGATCTACCTATCTAATCTTCAGCTTCCTTGTATACCAAGTCAGTTCAGAAGCTTCAATTCTCTTTGTCTATTCTGTTTGTCGCCCATCTTTCACCTCCGTTGAATGAAACACTACTTTTGGAAGGACTTCCCAGAACTTACACCACTGAAAAAAAATCCGATGATGGCATGTGAAGCGAGTGGGACACTAGATGTACTGATAACGGTTTCAAAGTAGTCCTCCAACAAATAGCGAGGTGGCGTAGCTACCAGTGCGCCATCTGTGTCTACCCTTTAATAGGTAATGCTTACAGCCAGAAGGCTCAGTGTGGTACACACGTGCGAAGCAAGCAGGCAACCATGCCACGGAGATGCATCCGTGCTTCTTAAAGCCAAATGAGGGAGTCTGAAAGGGATCAAATTGGGCCTTTCGGGTGGCGGGACGGTTAGTTTGGAGAACTGCCAAGCAGGTTGAACGTGCTGCGTCAGTAGTGCAACGATGCTGGTATCAGTGGTCACGTGAAAGTTCTCGCATCCGTAGATGTGGCTCTGGACGCTCACGCACCACAGACGCCCCCCAGGATCGTCGCATCGTAAGGGAAGCAATGGCTTATCGTACAATCGCCATAGCACAGATACGAGGATTGCCCAGAAAGTAATGCACCACTTTTTTTCTCAGCCGAAAACAATGCTACGAATGCGAAATGTTACGTATGTATTACTCGAAGTCTCCTGAGTGAGCGCACCAAGTTTCCGTCACTTCCGACTGATAGCATAGCTGCAGAGCAGTTCCGTTATTGAATTTCTCACTGCAGAGAAAGAAACTGTGGGAAATATTCTCAAACGCTTGTGCTAAGTCTATGAAGCATCTGCTGTCGACAGAAGCACAGTTAGTCGCTGGGCACAGAGGGCGAGGTCGTCAGAAAGCGGTTCGGCGGAGCTCCCTGATTTGCAGCGGTCGGGGAGACCATCCACGGCTGTCACGCTTGACATGTTGCAGCGAGCTGATGTCATTCGCGACGACAGACGCATTACGACTCGGCGGCAGTTGACGCTGCATCTGTCAATCAGCGAAGGAAGTTCACGCAGTGAAGCACTGGCTCTGCAACGAGGTCAAGGATTGGTACCGACAGGGCACACACGCCCTTGTTTCGCTCTGGACGAAGGCCGTAGAACACGCTGGAGATTACGTGGAAAAATAGGGTGTATAGGTAAACCACCATTCTTTGTGTGCGTAACTCTCATTACATTCAATAAAGAATTGTTGAACAAAAATGTGCGGTGCATTACTTTCCTGGCAGCCTTTGTAAAAGGGCTTGTGAACCCAGACAAGTGAACACGAACTGGTTAATAACTGTGCGACTACGGAAACGCACACCTATAGCTAGTCATCCACTTACGCCACAGATCGACGACCACGGCTTTTCTGGTGCCGACAGAGGATCAAGATGGAAGGCGCGCCCTGGTCTTTAGCGGCGAAAGCAGATTCCACCTACACGCAAGTGGTGGTCGTTTGAACGTACGACGTAGACCTGACGAGCGCTGTCTCGTAGAGTGCATTCGTCCAAGAAACACTGCCCCCCCCCCCTCTCTCGCAGGCCTTATGGTCTACGATTCTACGATGCGATAAGCTACAACTCTCGTTCACCTTTGGTGCTTCTGGTGGAAGGGACGCTAACCAGTTTTCAATAGTGCAGAAAGTTGTTATACCCGTCTTTTTGCCGTTATTGCAACAGGATAGTTCTCGCTGCTCGCCCACAAAATGCCAGTGAAACTCGAAGTACTCGGCTAGCACGATCTTCGGACTTGTGTCCAATAGAGGACGTGTGGGATATGATCGGACGGGAAGTGACTAAACGCGAGTTGTTAACCAACAGCTCATACTGAACTACGTGAACAGGTCTAGCTGGCTTGTTATAACGTGTCCCGGGACAGTATTAGCCGTTTGTACGACCGACAGGATGCCACAGTCAGCACCTATGAAGGCTACGCCACAAACTAATACGGGTGTTTCAGCATAGCTCGATACCTGGTGCCACAGAACCGCGTGTGCTGCTGATTTATAAATGTACTCATTTCATGTACCTCATATGAACTGTTAAAACGATAAATGTAGAGTGAACTGGAAACCTCTTGAAGAGTGTACTAATGTTTTTCCCGGCAGTGCATATTTATACAGGGTGTTTCACAATTCCTATTATAGGGCCCTAGTGGTTGCAGTGGGGACTTCGTAGAGACAGTTTTGATAAGAAAGCCATGTCCAGAAGCCGGCCGTTGTGGCCGAGCGGTTCTAGGCGCTTCAGTCCGGAACCGCGCGACCGCTACGGTCGCAGGTTCGAATCCTGCCTCGGGCATGGATGTGTGTGATGTCCTTAGGTTAGTTAGGTTTAAGTAGTTCTAATTTCTAGGGGCTGATGACCTCAGATGATAAGTCCCATAGTGCTCAGAGCCATTTGAACCATTTTTTTGAACCATGCCCAAAAAAATACCGTTTGGATATAAAATAAGTTTGAAGATCGGATCACATTCAAATCTGCGCCGCTTCCGTGGAGCACCTCAATCAACTCTCCTATTTGCGAAGTTACTCATTTCTCACTATGGTGGTTGTTGTCAGATGGAAGCGGTACATATGATGTCATTATTACAACAGAGATTACTGTGAAGGGGGAGATCTAAAAGTGATTCGATCCTCAAATTAATTTTTTTTTTTAATCCACGCGGAACATTTTCGGACCTGGGTTAATTATCAAACGTTTATCTACTAAGTCCCCTACACAGCCCCTAAAACCTGATAATAGGAATTGTGAAACACATTGTATACTCGAATACAAATAGGGGGCCGTCGACTTTAACGTCCTTGTTGACGGACGGGTCACATGCCCTCATTCCTCACTTCACTAGACAATGCCGAGATGTCCGAAATTTTATCTAGGACATTAGTTCTAAGACTGTTAGTAACTTAAAGCCATCACATTTTCTCCGTCTGTCGGCCAAATATCGACGATGAAACTGCCTCAACGGGATTCAAACGGACTACTCCCTACACTACAGAGGCGGATGAGTGGCCTTGCCGTCTAAAATAATCCTGGGAACCTCTAACCGTCCAGATAAACGCTTTTCTTGAATTTTTGCATTGTGCTTAATAGAAATAAGATAACTAGCTCATGACGAGCTGTATTTTCTTTTTTTCTTGGGCACAAAACGCACAAGGAGAGTAACAAGAATTTTATTGTTCTTTCAGGAGGGGGTTGGGGGGGGGGGGGGGAGAGACATCGTGTAGGCTACATCCACAAGGCCCTCTGGATGCTAGATTCAAAGTTACATCTGGCTACGTCATTGGTACGTCTACTGGTGAAGTACTCACACTATAGTTACTCTTTGAACCTTGGTTCTATCCACGTTGATGTTACTTTCCTGCAGCAATAATCATATCAGGCAGTTTCGTTAAATTGTTCATGTATTGTGGAAACTGTATACCTGCACCAGCCTGGAACTGGACCACGGATCTCCTGTCTTCCGCAAGCAGTCATCCAGTTACAGGGATATTAGCACCCATGGAGATATCCCTGTGATCTAACAGGCCCTTCACTAAACAAGTCTCCCCTCCTCTCACCCGAGTGGTGCTGTTCCGCATACGCCTTGACTGAAACTCATTGTAATGTTTGGAAATGACTGGAAGCAAACAGTATAACACTGAGAACTGCGTCATTTATGGAGACATCTTATTGGTTCGATCGACAGATTGCTATAAACAGAACATTCGAGTTTCAATTAGGGATTGGCACAAATTTTCGGGTATCACAATATATTGTTGGTTTTCTAATCAGTGTATTCTGCAGCGACAAAATGCTATCTTCCCAAGTGTATAATTCTTCCAAAGAGGTGGAATTCCTCTCGTCTGGCGAGTGTGGAATATCGCTGTTATCTTGGTAGCGGCTGGGCAATTCTGGCAGTGTAATGTATGCCAACGTGTTCTAAAAGAAAAAAATAAATAGAAAGTGGTAATACGTGACAACGGTAATATAAAGTATAAATTTGCCACCTTCGTTAGAGCACTAAGAAGCAGTAAACAGCCTTTCAAAAGCATGTTATTGTATCTGCCTCAAGAAACTAATAGTGCTATGGCTTAAAGGGAACTGGTATCATAAAATCATACGCAGAGAACTGAGAGCAGTGCGTTAAACCAAAGAATAACGGGGGGGGGGGGGCAGTTTTTTGTGTGTTATTATTGTGTGGGTATACAAGAAAACTGCACCCTCTATTGTTCCTTGATTCCACGCACTGCTCTCAGTTGTCTGCATATGATATATGTATGGGGGGGGGGGTATGTTTTTTGTGTGTAAATGATATACCTTCAGCAGTAAGTGACAATAATGTGTAAAAAAGGTAATGTCATTAGGAAGTACACACTTAACAGAAGAACTGAATTCAAGAGTTTCTCCAAATAAGAAAGAAACAAATCGATATTTGTGTGAGAATAATTTGTGAAGGAAACGATCTACATGCAAGGACAAGGCAACTGAACAATAGTAATTGACTTTGCATGAGGACTCTGCTCTAAAATTAGTAGAGCGCTAGAAGTTTATGCATGTTGCATGTAGCTCTTCTTGTCACCTCTTAGACTGGAACACCTATGCTTAAAAGGTAACAAACTTTAAGCAGTTTAGGTCTGCACGCACACCAGTTTTGAGCCAGCGATAAAGAAAAGTAAGATTTTCACCTCAATAATCTTTTACATGGACAGCGTCTTCGATAACGCCGTTCTGCTTCATTCTGTACATGGGAAACTTCGCTCGCGTGAATTGACCTCAGGTCAGAGAAGGTAACAGAGCTTTCCAACTCGCAGTGGGGGGATCCTATTATTTTGAAAGCATATAAAATTTTCAGAGTTAACCTCCCCCAGGCTGTGGCTAAGCCATGTCTCCGCAGTATCCTTTCTTTCAGGAGTGCTAGTTCTGCAAGGTTCGCAGGAGAGCTTCTGTAAAGTTTGGAAGGTAGGAGACGAGATACTGGCAGAAGTAAAGCTGTGAGGACCGGGCGTGAGTCGTGCTTCGGTAGCTCAGATGGTAGAGCACTTGCCCGCGAAAGGCAAAGGTCCCGAGTTCGAGTCTCGGTCGGGCACACAGTTTTAATCTGCCAAGAAGTTTCATATAAAATTTTGACGGCAAATCATAATATACGCAACGCACAAGATATGACTTGGAGTTTGGTATGAACGCAATCTACCCGGGAATCGGAACGCACAAAAGGATGCGGTCGACGCCTCGCTCCAGCTGTTAACGACGGCTCCGATGGCGAACAAGGGCCGCTCGTTACCGCGGTTATGGCTCATGCATTATTCATACTGGCTGTGAGCGAGGGCAAATCTGTCCGCAATACCTTCCAAGCGGCGCCAAGCTATCGGTTCGTCTCGCACTCTGCACTCTTGCAGCCTCGTGCTCATGCGGCTGTGCTGTACGCTCGTTGTGAGGGCTACCGTTGGTGGAATGTCGCTCCTGTTAGCTTTACCCTCTGTTTGGTGCTATTTCCACCTCGATTACCCTCGTCCCCCACCGACCAATCATCTCCTACACTTTGAAGCCTCTGGTACGGCACAATCATCTAATTTTGAAATGTTCTGTATTCCATCAGAATTTCTAGAACAACTGGGGGAAGTGGCAACAAAACTATTCACATTGGCGTGTGAAATGTATGAATTTGGCGACATACCATCTGACTTTCGGAAAAACATCAGCCACAAAATTCCGAAGACTGCAAGAGCCAACAAGTGCGAGAATTATCGCACAATCAGCTTAACAGCTCATGCAGCCAAGTTGCTGACAAGAATAATATATAGAAGAATGGAAAAGAAAATTAACAATGTGCTAAATGACGCTCAGTTTGGCTTTAGGAAAGATAAAGGCACCGAATAGGTAATTCTGGCATTGTGGTTGATAACGGAAGAAAGATTAAAGAAAAACCAAGAGACATTCATAGGATTTGTCGACTTAGGAAAAGAGTTCGACAATGTCAAATGGTGCAAGATGTTCGAAATCCTGAGAAAAATAGGTGTAAGCTATAGGCAAAGACGAGTAATATACAAAATTTACGTGAACCAAGAGGGAAGACCAAGGACGAAGTGCTCGGATTAAAAAGGACGTAAGACAGGCATGTAGTCTTTCGTATTACTGTTCAATCTATACACTGAAGAAGCAATGAAGGAAATACATGAAGAAAGATTCAGGGCGAAAGGATATCGATGATAAGCTTCGCTGCTGGCATTGCTATCCGTAGTGAAAGTGAAGAACAATTACAGGATCTGCTGAATGGAATGAACAGTCTATTGAGTACGGAATATGAATTGAGAACAAATTGAAGAAATACGAAACTAATGAGAAGTAGCAGAAATGAGAACAGTGAGAGACTGAACATCAGGATTTGTGATCGCTAAGTAGATGGAGTTACGGAATTCTGCTACCTAGGCAACAAAATAACGAACGGAGCAAGGAGGACATAAAAAAGCCGACTAGCACTGTCAAAAGCGGACTTCCTTGCCACAAAAGTCTGCTAGCATCTAAAATAGGCATTAATTTGAGGAAGAAATTTCTGAGAATGTACGTTTGGAGGACAGTACTGTATGGTATTGAAACTGGGGGAAAATCGGAACAGAAGCAAGTCGAAGCATTTGATATATGGTGCGACAGAACAACATTGAAAATTAGGTGGACTGATAAGGTGAGGAATGAGGAGGTTCTTCGGAAAAACGACGAGGGAAGGAACACGATGACAGGACGTCTGTTAAGATATCAGGGAATAACTTTCATGGTACTAGAGGGAGCTGTTGAGGGTAGAAACTGTAGAAGAAGACAGGGACTGGAATACATCCAGCAAAAAATTGAGCACATCGGTTGCAAGTGCTACTCGGAGATGACAAGGTTGGCACACGAGAGTAATTCGTGACGGGCCGTATTACACCAGTCAGAAGACTGATAGCTCAAAAAAGGTAAGTCCACCTCAGTGGTTGTACTCTAATGCTGACACTCAGTTTCAGAAGTGTTTGTGGTACTAATGACATGCTGAGATATGATCCCCCCTACTTTCAGAGGCGTTTTGCATCAGGTGTTTATTTGTCCTGTGAAGATAACTTAGGTGAACAACTATGCAGTTTAGTCAAAATTAAATCGTAAGAAATTAGTGTATAATGTCATATCGGCATCGAAGTCGCAATAGATGTAGCACATATTTGAGTTGAACAAGGATGGAAAAGGGAATCGATCGTTCTTAGAAAAACATCCTACAGGTGGTTTAGCGAATCCACGGAAAACTAAATCACTATCGTCGGACGAGACTTAAATCTGATAATCTGGACTATGAAGCCTCTATCTTAACTGCAGGACCCCTCGCTCGAAGTGGACGGAGTGAGGTGGCGCAGTGGTTAGCAAAGTGGACTCGCATTCGAGAGGACGACGGTTCAGATCTGCGTCGGGGCATCCAGATTTAGGTTTTCTGATGGTTCCTCTGAAAGGGCACGGCCGATTTCCTCCCCCATCCTCGACGCAGTCGGAGCTTCTGCTCCGTCTCTAACGACCGCTACGTCGACGGGACGTTAAACCCAATTTTCCTTCTTAGCTTGTTTGAACAGCTTAGTGCTGTCATCAAGACTTCGTCATCGAAAATAAAAAAGGGAAAGAGTTGCTGCCAACCCGCTTCATCTATATAAGGGAAAGGAAAGAAATTAACAACAAAGTATGCTACAAGAATGAAATTAGTATTATACCGTGTAAAAGCTCGCGTCGCAGGCACTTGTTGTTGTTGTTGTTGTTGTGGTCTTCAGTCGAGAGAGTGATTTGATGCAGCTCTCCATGCTACTCTATCCTGTGCAAGCTTCTTCATCTCCGAGTAACTACTGCAACCTACATCCTTCTGAATCTGCTTAGTGTATTCATCTCTTAGTCTGCCTCTACGATTTTTACCCTCCACGATTCCCTCAGTACTAAATTGGTGATCCCTTGGTGCCTCAGAACGTGTACTACCAACCGGTCCCTTCTTCGAGTGAGGTTGTGCCACGAACTCCTCTTCTCCCCAATTCTATTCAATACCTCCTCATTAGGAGGAGATGGTCTACCCATCTAATCTTCAGCATTCTTCTGTTGCACCACATTTCAAAAGCTTTCAGAAACGACTTCCTGCCGGCCGCGGTGGTCTAGCGGTTCTGGCGCTGCAGTCCGGAACTGCGGGACTGCTACGGTCGCAGGTTCGAATCCTGCCTCGGGCATGGGTGTGTGTGATGTCCTTAGGTTAGTTAGGTTTAAGTAGTTCTAAGTTCTAGGGGACTTATGACCTAAGATGTTGAGTCCCATAGTGCTCAGAGCCATTTGAACCATTTGAAACGACTTCCTGACACTTAAATCTACACTTGATGTTAACAAATTTTTCTTCTTCAGAAACGCTTTCCTTGCCATTGCCAGTCTACATTTTATATCCTCTCTCCTTCGACCATCATCAGTTATTTTGCTCCCCAAATAGCAAAACTCCTTTACTACTTTAAGTGTCTCATTTCCTAATCTAATTCCCTCAGCATCACCCGATTTAATTCGACTACATTACATTATCCTCGTTTTGCTTTTGTTGATGTTCATCTTATATCCTCTTTTCAGGACACTGTCCATTCTGTTCGACTGCTCTTCCAGGTCCTTTGCTGTCTCTGACAGAATTACAATGCCATCGGCGAACCCCAAAGATTTTATTTCCTCTCCATGGATTTTAATTCCTACTCCGATTTTTTTTGTTTTTTTTTTTGTTTCCTTTACTGCTTGTCTCATTCCCTTCTCAACCACTGCTTCCATTTCATGCCCCTCGACTCTTATAACTGCCATCTGGTTTCTGTACAAATTGTAAATAGCCTTTCGCTTCCTGTATTTTACCCATGCCAGCTTCAGGTGGCAGGCGCTTATAGGAGAACAAATAGACGCGCGAGTAGCTACATTTGAAGGCCCGTTAACTATGATTAGCTGCTAAGGAACCTGTGGGGAAAGATTACCAGAGGCGATGATAAACGAAACACTAGACCTCAAGAAAAGATAAGCGAAAGACGTCAAAAATTCAATTAACTTTAAGAACTGCTAGGGATGGTCTCCTTTGAACAGGAAATATCGGTATTTTTTTCTTTATTTGCATTCTATGATCACGAAATGTTGCCTTCAAACTATATATTTCATTCAATTATGAACAACTATAGACATAATACAGACAAGATCTGGAGAGGGTGGGAGGGAATCAACAATCTCAAGTGTATCTGAACTCTTCAATTGGTGTAAGAGCGGCCAACGTGCTATATAATCATCCACTGGCTCCGACAGTAACACCAATAATAATTATAATCTTACCAATTAAGCGAAATGGATCAGACGGATAATTGCGCAAAAAACAGATTTTGACATAAAATTATAGTTAGCGCATGTAAATGTGAAACAATGAAAATTGATTTCAATATGTATTTAGATCTTTTAATATATACCATTTATTTTTTGAATGTGTTGATAGAGTCAGTATCGAAAGGCATCGTACGTGTTTTGTGTTCGTGACCACAAGATTAATAGTTTTATGTTAGGCTGATCAGAAGCCAAAACCGCTAACAACACAGACAGAAAATCAGTCTCACAATAAAAATCAGTCATTAGCTGCACAAAAATTTTAATTTCACTTTCCTGGTTTCAACAGATTAATCTGCCATATTAAGAAGTTTGATAAGAGCTTAGAAGGATAGATGCTGACGTCAAATAAGAATCGGACGATAAAGACGTCCTTCGTTAAACCTTTATTTACTGTATTGTTAAAAATTTAAAATCAGAGTTAAAAATTTTACTTTAATATTTGATGAACTCTTATTGAATTAACAACAAATTATTTTGTTTAAAATGATATGGATTCGTTTTTCGTATTCAGATCCATTAACGTTCATTTTTCTACATTTGCAGCTAGCCAGTGCTTCCCGCGCGAAGTTCTCTTCCGCTCCTTCCTCGAAGACACCCTCAGGCAAGAGTGCATCTGCTTTCCCCTTCATTTTATTGCCTTTCAGTTCACACGAACAATCAGTATTGCTGAGGTTTTATCTGTGCCTCGTTAACGCTGAGCGACTGTAGATAAACAGGATTCAGTGAGACAAATGTTCAGTTCCCGGATAATTTATGTGTAGCGATGCTATCTGCCGTTCCTCTTGTATACCAAGCCTGCTATGCTGCGTATGCGGCGAGTTCGGTGAACTGTATGCTAACGGTTTGTGACATCCCCTTCAACCCGCAACCGCATACAAAAGCACAGAAATACGAGGAGACAGTTATTGAACTATATCGAAAAAACATAAATTAGTTACAAACTACGGCATGCACACACTTTATTCAGCGTGCAAACGCCACTACAGATATTCGGATTTAGGTTATGACATGTTCGATATGCCTGTCATCATTGGCAACGATGTGACGCAGACGAATAGCGAAATTCTGTCTGACCCACTGAAGTGTCGGAACATCGATGCTGTTGATGAACTCCTGAATGGCTGTTTTCAGCTCGGTAATGGTTTTGGGATTATTGCTCGTACACCTTGTTTTTAATATAGGACAACACAAAAGAGTCGCATATGTTCAGATCCGGAGAATATGGCGGCCAATCGAGACCCAAGCTAGTGGCCTGTGGCTACCTCAGAGCCAGAATGCGGCCCCCAAAGTGCTCCTCCAGGACATCAGACACTCTCCTGCTTCGATGGGGTTGAGCTCCGTCTTACCCGAACCACATCCTGTCAAAAGCAGGGTCGTTTCGGATAACGGGGATGAAATCATCTTCCTAAACCTTCACGTACCGTTCGGTAGTCACTGTGCCATCAAGAAATATCGCACAGATTTTTCCTTTACTGGACATTGCACACCACACAGTGACCCGTTGAGGGTGAAGAGACTTCTCCATCGCGAAATGCGGCTTCTCAGTCCCCCAAACCCGCCTAATTTTGCTTATTGACAAATCCTTCCAAATGAAAGTGGGCTACGTCGCTAAAGCAGAACATGAATGCGCATGCTAATTCCCATCATACGCCGCGGCCAACCGCGCAGTTTGAACGTTCTAACGCAAACCGTTCAGAAGTTACGACGATTTTATTTCATATAATTCAGTGACTGTCATCCTGTAGAACTCTTACTTTTCTGGTTCCTAGTCATTTAGTTGCACCTGTCGCTGCAGCAATAAATAAATAAATAAATAAATAAATGCTGTAGCTCCCGACAGCACCACAGCTTAGTAATTGGGTTTTATTGCTTTAAGATGACCGCATACTCTGGAACATCATGAGTTTATTCCCCAGTGAGAACGATAACTAGTCACGTAGATGGCAGTAGAATGGTGCACCGCAACCATTACAAGTCTGCCTTTCTCTGTCTCGATCTTTTTGTAGTGTTACCTCTTATGATCCCACGGTAACAGTACCATTTCACCAAGGAAATGTAAAATTTGAAGTGGAATGACATTTTTACTGACAAGGGAAGGACCTCAGCTCGAGCGGCTAAAGCCGAATAAAAGCTATTTTCGGCCATAATGACTACGTTTGTGAGCCGTGACGGTGTGGGATAATTATTTATTTGTAATATCTGCTACTAGTCACTTTTTATTTTTTGTTTTATGTTTAGTCTAATATAATACAACGCGTTTCGAACATGTTCTGTTCATCTTCAGGCGTTTATACATACATACAGAGAAAGGTTACTTAAAAATAAACCGTCTTAAACTAGATTAACTTAGAACTCTTAGTCCATTGTTTGTTACTGTAGTGGCTGGTGTGGCATTTGGGGGGGGGGGGGCAGTGGATGGCCAGAAATCGATGTCACTGATGTCTTCTGCTGGTTGATTTTCTGGTGGTTGACTATGTATGATTCACAGCCTGTATAGGATGCTGATAGTTTTGCATTAGATGTGTTTTGCAAAATAGCATGAAAGGCTTTTATACGACAGGTGATCACTTACGATATCATCACCTTGCAGTTTCACTTGCATTACTAGTGTAATGGCGGAACTGTTGCGTAACATTACACTATTGCGCTTTGTCGCTGATTTCCGACGTAATTGACTGTACAAATTGCTTCGACTTTCATGTTACGTTATGCACGTAACACAAGATGGCGGACCTGTAGCATGTGAGTCATATGGATTATCGAGATTTTGTATCGATGTTTTTGCTACTGACAGATTTGTAGTCATTTATTTACATTGAACCATCTTGAATCTATTGAATTAGAACTGGCTTAAGACTGTTGAAAATTTTGAGTTTTTGAATTAGGTTATCTCATTAAGAATGTTATCTCCATGTTTTGTATTACGTATGAAAATTTCCATTTCTTCCATGAACCCATTCTTTTACTTTTTCCTATTTTGTGTAAAATTGCGAGATTGTCTTCGATTTTCAATGGGTGGCCTCTGTCTTTATTTGAGTTGCTACTGCTGATTTGTTACATTTGTCAAATCTGAAGCAGTCTAAATGTTCTTTGAATCGAGTTCTGAAATTTCTGCCTGTTTAGTCGATATAATATTTATTACATTGGCTGCAGGTAATTTTGTAAATGCCAGATGCATCAAGACTTGTATCTGGTGGTTTTATATTGTGAATAAGCTTCTTTAGGTTGTTGTGGGCTGAAGCAGATTTTTACTTCTGTGTTTCTGTATAGTCTTGCTAATTTGTCGGATACTATTCCAAGATATGACATTTTTACATATTTGATTGCTGGGGCACTGTCAGTTGTGAGCGTAGTTTGATGTTGTTTGTTCAGTTAATTTTTTCTGTTATTACATGGTATTAATTAGAGAAGGATCATATCCATGGTTTATTGCGGTATATGTTATGGTTTCTATTTCTCGTTGGCGCTCTGTATGTTGAAGTGGAAATTTGTGTGCTCTGTACAGCATTGATCTACAAGCAGCTTTTTTGTGGGAGGAGGGATGTGTAGAGGAGTTTGGTATAGTGGCCTCAGTGCCAGTAGGTTTTCTGTAAACATTGAAAGCTACCTTTTGGTTCCGTTTTGATATTTTTTATGTCAAGAAAAGGTATGGTGTTGTTCTCTTCCTGTTCAAGGGTGAATTGAATATTTTTATGTAGGCTATTGAATTTGTTAAAAAGGTTTGTCACTGCATCCTCTGTGCCATCAAATAGAATGAGGGTGCCATCTACACTCCTGGAAATTGAAATAAGAACACCGTGAATTCATTGTCCCAGGAAGGGGAAACTTTATTGACACATTCCTGGGGTCAGATACATCACATGATCACACTGACAGAACCACAGGCACATAGACACAGGCAACAGAGCATGCACAATGTCGGCACTAGTACAGTGTATATCCACCTTTCGCAGCAATGCAGGCTGCTATTCTCCCATGGAGACGATCGTAGAGATGCTGGATGTAGTCCTGTGGAACGGCTTGCCATGCCATTTCCACCTGGCGCCTCAGTTGGACCAGCGTTCGTGCTGGACGTGCAGACCGCGTGAGACGACGCTTCATCCAGTCCCAAACATGCTCAATGGGGGACAGATCCGGAGATCTTGCTGGCCAGGGTAGTTGACTTACACCTTCTAGAGCACGTTGGGTGGCACGGGATACATGCGGACGTGCGTTGTCCTGTTGGAACAGCAAGTTCCCTTGCCGGTCTAGGAATGGTAGAATGATGGGTTCGATGACGGTTTGGATGTACCGTGCACTATTCAGTGTCCCCTCGACGATCACCAGTAGTAGTAGTAGTAGTAGTAGTAGTAGAGGGGTTTTGGGGGCGCACGACAGCAAGGTCTTCAGCGCCCGTGCAGTATCATAGTGAGACGGGTGTCAAGAAAAAAAAACCCTCAGAACATTGACATAAAATGGAACATAAAACACGGGGAACAATCATTGAAAAAATGTGCTCACCCACACCGAAGCGTGGGATGAAGCAGGGCGTCAGCAGTAAAACATGGACAACACAGGAAGAAAATGGTAGAGGGAGCTAAAACAATGTAGCAGATGGAAGTGGCTGGCTGACCGCAAGGAAAAAAGGGGAGGAGTCAGCCACTCTGCAACACACTAAAACCTCCAGCCTAAAAGTTTAGGCCAGAGTCCAGACACATCACAGAACTTAAAAACCCTAGACACACACGTCTCATCGTCAGCTAAAACACAAGGCAGATCCCCATCAACTTGTGCTTCTGCCCTTGCATCACGGTATAAAATGCAGTCTGTTAAAATGTGCCGGACAGAGATGTGCACACCACAAGCGTCACAAAACGGAGGATCCTCCCGCCGTAATAAATAGCTATGCGTCACAGGACAGTGCCCAATCCGCAGACGTGTGAGGGCCACCTCTTCCCGCCTGAGCAACCGGCAGGAGGAACGCCACGGCCGAGTGGTTGACTTTACCGACCGCAGTTTATTGGCCGACACCGCCAGCCATTCGTCCTCCCACAACTCCATGCACTTCCTGTGGAGTGCAGCGATGACTGACTGCAAGGGGATAGGACACTGGACCACATCATGCTCTCTGCAGGCCTCCTTGGCAGCCCGATCAGCCTGTTCATTGCCCCATATGCCGACATGACCAGGCACCCAGCAGAAGGATACCTCTTTACCCCGCTGTTGGAGCAAGTACAGTTGGCTATGTATCAGCTGGACCATCTCTTCAGTCGGGTACAGGTTCTGCAGCGATTGTAAGGCACTAAGAGAATCGGAGCAGAGAAGAAATCGATCGCCCCGAACACGATGCATCTGCTCCAGTGCCGTCAGGATCGCGTGGAGCTCCGCTGCGAAAACGGTATATTCAGCAGGGAGGCGAATCCGGGTAACATGGTCAGGGAACACCATAGAACAGCCAAGGAAATTCTCCTGTTTGGAGCCATCAGTGTAAACCACAGTGAAACCGTGATGCACATCTAAAATGTTAAAAAAAAGTGACTGGAATGTAAAATCTGGCGTGCCATCCTTCTTAAAACGAGTCAAATCTAAAATAAGTTTGGGTCTCCGGAGGAGCCAAGGTGGAGATCTGCTCCAACCGCGACGTAAAACACGAAGACCAGCCATAGACATTGCAGCGAGGCAATCCTGTGCGCGAATCCCATAGGGCTGCGTCGCACGTTGCCGGTTATGAAATAACCGTGCCAGAGGAGGCTGAGCAACGGTATGGTATGCAGGTGTGTATGGTGTGGACAAAGTTTTATACGCCTGGCGTACCGTAAGTAGCCGTCGCCGCATATGAAGTGGCGGTTCACCAGCCTCTGCACAGAGGCTTGGTATGGGGCTAGTTCGGAATGCCCCAGTGGCCAACCGCAGCCCTTCATGGTGGACAACGTCCAAAATCTTTAAGGCCTCGCAGACCCATACACCGTGCACCCATAATCGAGCCGAGATCGCACAAACGCCCTGTAAAACTGGAGCAGACAAGTCCTGTCAGCTCCCCATGTACTGTGGCTAAGACATTTTAAAATGCTTAAAGCCTGAAGCGACCGCCGTTTCAGGTCTTTAAGATGAGGTAACCACGTGAGCCTCGAGTCAAAAATGAGCCCCAGAAATCTCACCGTGTCTTTAAAACAAAGAATAGTGTCCCTCAAGCGCAACTCAGGAAAGGTGAAAATCGAACGAGAACGGTTAAAAAGAACACATACAGACTTCTCGGTGGAAAACTTAAATCCACTCTTCAGCGCCCAGTCATCCAAACGCCTAATCGTAAGTTGCAACTGACGAGTTGTCGTTGCAAGGCTTGAAGAAGAGTAGAACAAAGAGAAATCATCCACAAACAAAGAACACTGGACAGGACTTTTCACCATGGACGTAATGCGATTAATAGCGATGGCAAACAGAGTCACACTTAAAACGCTACCCTGAGGGACACCATTCTCCTGCTCAAAGCGATCAGACAGGACGTCACCAATTCGGTATCTAAAATATCGTGGCGAGAGGAAAGACTGAATAACAAGAGGAAGACAACCACGAAAACCCCATTCGTGAAGCTGCTCCAGGATGAGACGCCGCCAAGTGGTATCGTAGGCCTTCTCGATGTCGAAAAATACACCTATAAGGTGATGACGGCGTAGGAAAGTTTGTTGGATAGCCGCCTCCAGGAGAGCAAGGTTATCGAAGGTGGAACGAAACCTCCTGAACCCACACTGATAGCGACTAAGTAGCTGCCGGGATTCTAACATCCAGACAAGGCGGCGGTTGACCATCCGCTCCAAGGTCTTCCCTATGCAACTAGTGAGGGCAATACTACGGTAGCTACTTGGGCTCGAGCGGTCTTTCCCAGGTTTTAAAAAAGGGATTAAAACTGCCTCACGCCACGCGTCAGGAAAGTGACCCGACGCCCAAATGGCATTAAAAAGTGCGAGGAGGATTTCTTTGTTGCGCATTGTGAGGTGCCATAGCATACTGTAATGGATCCTGTCGTGACCAGGGGAAGTATCACGAGCTCCAGACAATGCAGAATCCAGCTCCCACATAGAAAAAGGGCAGTTGTAAACTTCATGAGAGGTGGGCTGGAAGTTCAGACTACACCTCTCAGCAACCGCTCTATGGCGCTGGAAACCTGGATCCTGACTGGTTGTGGCAGTAACTGTCGCAAAATATGCTGCCATAGTCTGGGCAATGTCTCGCGGATCTGTGTGGAGAGTGCCGTTATTCATTACAGCAGCTATGGGGCACCTCCCTCCTCTGCCAGAAATTCTCCTAATGGTCTCCCACACAATGGAACTTTTGGTGGAACGATTAATGGTGTTCAGGAACTTTTGCCACGACCTCTTCTTGCTCTCACGAATAATGCGGCGACATCTCGCCCTCGCCACCCGAAAGGCTGCAAGATTCTCAGCAGTCGGCCGACACTGGAACCGCCGCAGAGCCGCACGCCTGGTCCTGATTGCAGAGCGGCATTCGTCACTCCACCAAGGCACAGGTGGCCTTTTCCGGTGGCCTGTGGACTGTGGAATGGATGCCGCAGCGGCATGGTGGACCGTTTTGGTAATATGATCCACCCACACCTCAACATTCGCACAGTGTTCGAATTGGGCCAACTGGCTATAAAGTGTCCAGTCAGCTCCACTGAGTACCCATCGTGGTGGTCTCCTTTCGGGGCCCACGCCATGTGGCAGGTGAATCCAGATTGGGAAATGATCACTGCCGTGCAAGTCAGCGACCACTTCCCAGTGAGCACTAGCGGCAAGAGCTGGAGAGCAAAGCGAGAGATCAATGGCAGAGAACGACCCAGTCGCCGTGCAGAAATGAGTACTCTGTCCTCCATTGAGCAAGTAGGCACAGGATGACAGGAGAAGCCTCTCAATTGCTCTACCCCTGGGACAGGTAATTGCAGAGCCCCAAAGCACATTGTGGGCATTAAAATCACCACAAATAATGAATGGCTGGGGGAGCTGTGTAAGAAGGTCGGTGAGGGCCGCTTTATCAAGAGCATCATGTGGGGGCAAGTAAAGTAAACATACAGTCAATGGATGACGCACGTGCACGGACACAGCGACGGCCTGTAGAGTCGACGTAAGTGAGAGAGGCGAGGAATGGTAGTCCGTCCTGACGAAAATACCTACGCCTCCTCTAGCTCTCTCTCCACGCAGGTCGTCCTTTTTGTGGAGTGTATAGCCTCGTATCTCAGGGGAGTATGATGGATGGAAATACGTCTCCTGGAGACAGAGGCACGATGGTCGACCCTGAGAAAGTAGACGAAGTTCCTCCACATGCGTCCTGAACCCTTGCAAGTTCCACTGGAGTATGGGAGCCATCTATGTTGGGGGTAGCACCTTCATCCTGTCTCTCCGACGGGGTGGGGAGACCGCAGCAGGTGGAGGGGCACGCGTGGGACGAGATGATTGCCCCACACATACATCGTACTCCATCAACTCTGGGGAAGAGTCAGATGAAGCCTCACGTAAAACAACATCCGCATGGTCAGATGGTTTACCACGGGATTTGACCCGCTGTTGCTGCTGCACAGTAGCTTTCTGTGGCTTGGTGGACTTTGGGGGAGCGGATGTGGGAGTGGTAATTGGCGCACTGGGCCTGGGGACAACCTCAGCTGTTGGAGGCGCGAGGGGCTGGACCAAGTCCGCCACTGTACTTTTGTCTGCCGTTCGAGTAGGGGCTACTGGCTCTGGAACACTGGCTGCGTTGCAAGTGCACTGACAGCTACAGGTGTTAGTGCCAACACTCACCACCTCAGTCTGCGTTGAGGCATCGACTTTTGGAGTAGGCTTCTGTACCAGGGATGCAAAAGATGTAGCAAATGTGGGAGGTTGCATCGACTTATAAATCTTCTTGGCCTCACCATAGGGGATACGCTTGGTTGTTTTTATTTCCTGGACCTTGCGTTCCTCTAAAAATATGCGGCAGTCCCTACTCCAAACAGGGTGGTTCCCAGAGCAATTAAGACATTTAGCCGGAGACGAGCAACCAACTCCTTCATGAGCAGCCTGACCACAGTTTCCACAAGTCGCATCGCCTTTACAGCCTAAGGTGGTATGCCCAAAACGCTGGCATTTGAAACAGCGCATTGGGGCCGGGAAATAAGGCCTCACACTAAGGCGAAGAAAGCCAGCTTTAACATGTTCAGGAAGTGTTGTGCTACTGAAGGTCAGAATAAAGGAGTCGGATTTGACAAGAGTGCCATCAACCCTCTTCATGATGTGTTGGACATCAACGATACCTTCCGGAGCCCACTCACGTTGCAGTTCTTCCTTGGGAATATCAGCTAGATCCCGGCATGTCACAACATCTTTGCTATAGTTCAAGGTGCTGTGCAGTTCGGTGTCTATGGCATACTCTCCAAGGCATTTAGCAGATTGGAGGTTAGTTGCTTGCTGGGAAGTGGAAGTTTCCACTAGCAAGGTCCCATTACGTAAGCGCTTCACCGATTTTAAGGAGCCACAGATTCCCTCCAATCCCTTTTGTATATAGAAGGGCGAAACCTTCTCGAAACTACCCTCCTTCCGTTTCACAATGAGAAACACATTCGGATTACCAGAATGCATTCTGTTACCTAAGACTGGACTTTTCAAAGAAGCGCCGGAGTCAGGGGGACTGACTGCACGGGCCCTCTTAAGAGACTGGGTGTTAGAACCTTCCAGCGGCCCACCCTTTCCGCTGGGAGGAAGAAAAGAGAATTTCGAAGGATCCATCTCGGTCCCACGAGCAGCTAGGGAACTAGAAGTCCACCTAGACAGAGCCCCGCGTGCCTAGGTAAGCCTTATACAACTGAGGTGCGGCAGGTTCCCCAGAGGTTGCCCGCTATCGACTGTTCCACCTCAACAGCCATGCATCTCATCAGCGCGCAGCACACCTTGAGATTGAGGGGTTTTTTATAGAGGTTTATTCCATCCTCGCGATCCGGGCGGTCAAGCCAAGATCCCCATTCCCAGAGACACACAACATTCCACCGCCGCGCCGCACGGTGGTCGTTGAAGTATGCTTAGAGGTTACGGTGACGGGGGACTGGCGGCGCTTACCAGTCCCCAGCTCAGGAACCCCGGGGTCGCCAAGCCCGCACCCAGCAAACGAATGCTGAGCCCCTGGGGGCCACGATCACCAGTGGTGTACGGCCAGTGTAGGAGATCGCTCCCCACACCATGATGCCGGGTGTTGGCCCTGTGTGCCTCGGTCGTATGCAGTCCTGATTGTGGCGCTCACCTGCACGGCGCCAAACACGCATACGACCATCATTGGCACCAAGGCAGAAGCGACTCTCATCGCTGAAGACGACACGTCTCCATTCGTCCCTCCATTCACGCCTGTCGCGACACCACTGGAGGCGGGCTGCACGATGTTGGGGCGTGAGCGGAAGACGGCCTAACGGTGTGCGGGACCGTAGCCCAGCTTCATGGAGACGGTTGCGAATGGTCCTCGCCAATACCAAGGAGCAACAGTGTCCCTAATTTGCTGGGAAGTGGCGGTGCGGTCCCCTACGGCACTGCGTAGGATCCTGCGGTCTTGGCGTGCATCCGTGCGTCGCTGCGGTCCGGTCCCAGGTCGACGGGCACGTGCACCTTCCGCCGACCACTGGCGACAACATCGATGTACTGTGGAGACCTCACGCCCCACGTGTTGAGCAATTCGGCGGTACGTCCAGCCGCCCTCCCGCATGCCCACTATACGCCCTCGCTCAAAGTCCGTCAACTGCACATACGGTTCACGTCCACGCTGTCGCGGCATGCTACCAGTGTTAAAGACTGCGATGGAGCTCCGTATGCCACGGCAAACTGGCTGACACTGACGGCGGCGGTGCACAAATGCTGCGCAGCTAGCGCCATTCGACGGCCAACACCGCGGTTCCTGGTGTGTCCGCTGTGCCGTGCGTGTGATCATTGCTTGTACAGCCCTCTCGCAGTGTCCGGAGCAAGTATGGTGGGTCTGACACACCGGTGTCAATGTGTTCTTTTTTCCATTTCCAAGAGTGTACATATCTCTTATAGAATTTAACTTTGCTTGTGATATCATTTAGTGTTAGTATTTTATTTTCTACATGTTTGATAAATATTTCAACTATCAGGCCACTGAGAGGGCTTCCCATTGCTAGTCCTACGCCCTGCTTGTAAATTTCATTGTTAAAGGAGAAGTAATTATGTGAGAGTACTAAATTAAGTACATCTATAAGTTCTGTGATCTCTGGTTTGCTCATTGTCTTGTTTCTCAATAGGTTCATTCTTATTATCTCAACTGTTTCATCAACAGGTATACTGTTGTAAAGGTTTACAATATCTGGGGATAGAAGCTTAGCTTGAGGTGGTACTGTCAAATCTTTCAAACTGGTCATAAGTTCATAGCTGTCCTGTGTGGAATATGGTTTTTGAAATGTGTATTTTTTTTATACATACATACATTTTAAGAAACATGATGGGTCTGTACTACCACCCATTAATTTCATTTATCTGCAAAATTCTGTATTTGTGTAGAGCCCGTGTTTCATGGTTAACGAATGAAAAGGCTTCAGAAACAAAAGTGTCGGAAGAAACAACATCTGACCATCAGTTCACAAGAGTCGTAGATGAGGAATTATGTGACAGAAAGCTAACCAATTGCTTCAGACAATTTGTATTAACAGATGTTGTAGTCACAGAGACGTATTTCCCAAAATGAAGTTTATGTTGTCGTACTGCCTTTATTCCCAATAGAAGTCAAGTGTAGAGTTTCAGTGGAGTGATGAAAACACAGCGGAATGGAACAGTATGTACGCTTGATAAGGGCAGTATGTGGACATGCCACATCATTTTCGGTGTATCCGCACAGTAGTTGTGAACTATCAAAAGCGACAGTGATCACATTATCAAATGATACCACAGGAATATCAAATTGCTAAGCATATCTTTGCTGCGCATATGTTAACTCATCTCTGTATCTCTATATCTCGGTGCAGAAAGCTGGTTATAGGTAACCGAGCGAAGAGGAATAACAACATATACAGGGTGTCCCAGAAATGTGGGACAAACTTCGAGGGGTTGTAGAGGGTGTCTTGAGGAACAAATCGAGGGTAGGAATGTGTCCGGAAACATCATCCAATGACGAAGTTGTAGGCGCCGGCATCTGCGTTTAGGCCACCCCTGAGGCAGCAAACGTGACTTGTACGCTGACGGATTGTAGACGGAATGTCTCGCATTCTTGTTTGTTACTGACTGATTACCACTGGAGCAGATGGAGCTAGGTACTGCGTAGAAAGACCTTGTCTCCCATGAATGAGATGGTCTGCTGCCTGATGGATGACTGTTTCGTATACGAGTTTCCATCCACAGCGTATTTTTCTCCTGGAACACTCTAAAATCTCCTTTGGTTTTCGGCATGCAGGAGAAAAAGAAACTGCAGATGGAAACCCGTGTCCGAAACCGTCATCCAGCAAAGCAACAGAGCATCTCATTCGTAGGAGACAATGCCTTTCCACGCACCAGCTAGCTCCATCTTTTACAATGGCGATCTTGGCAATCAGTCGCCATCACTGAATAACGAACAGAATAGCGAGACGTTCCACCTACCGTCCGTCAGCGTAGAATGACACGTTTGGGGGCTGGTTTAGTGGCAGGCACCGGCGCTCTGTAGCGTCGTTGGATGACGTCTCCGGACATGGGTTCCTATCTTCGATTTTTTTCTTCAACACACCCTATACAACCCATCAAAGTTTGTCGCAACATATATGGGACACCCTGTGGATCGTGTAACGTGCTCTGCGGTTCGTCGGTTTCTAAGCGTACAAAATGAACACTGCGGCTGGCACAGAGTTCGCACTGTCTAAAAATATATATGATTATCTTTGGAAAAACTGCATTCCGTCGAAGGGGACGTATGGTGATCTCTCTTTCCGTTGTATCTTGCCTACTCGTCAAATATGGGGCGCCTAGGAAACCTCTCGGATCGCTAGACAACAGTGCAAGCAAATCGTGTTAACGAAGTTTATTACAAAAGGAAGCCAGTGGGGCCTTGCCGCAGTGGTAACACCGGCTCCCGTCAGATCACCGAAGTTAAGCGCTGTCGGGCTGGGCTAGCACCTGGATCGGTGACCATTCGGTCTGCCGGGCGCTGTTGGCAAGCGGAGTGCGCTCAGCCCTTGTGAGGCAAACTGAGGAGCTACTTGATTGAGAAGTAACGGCTCCGGTCTCGGAAAGTGATATACGGCCGGGAGAGCGGTGTGCTGACCACATGCCCCTCCATTTTCGCATCCAGCGACGCCTATGGGCTGAGTATGACATGGCAGCCGGTCGGTACTGTTGGGCCTTCATGGCCTGTTCGGGAGGAGTTTAGGTAGTAAGTTACAAAAGGAAATGATTACAATACTTAACTTTATGAGGTACAGATGTGTCGCGAACAAAGAGCGGCAGACAAACAAATCTTTCCAGTATCCACAGTTGGTAATAAAAGAGAAGTAATATAGTTAATACAAGAGAAGTAATACAGTTCGTAACCCGCTGTTATACAAGTGCCTATTCTTGATGCCGCTGTGGAAGTCGTAGAACTGCTCGTCTTCAACTGAGCCGCGGCCACTCTCGCGCTAGTTTTATTTCCTCACCTTTTGAGGGTAATTTTGTTAGGGCTTTTGTCCTTTGGACATTTACTCCTAAATGATTTGCGAATGATTTTTGTTTGTTAGCTTTACTTTTGGGTTTATCGTTGCCGTTTGTGGGTGTTTTTTTAGTGTTTCTTTAACGACCATACCGTAGTTGTCGGGGTGAGTGGATGATTATGGGTTGACGGACTGTTGATATTATGAGGTGATATCTGAGTCACTAGGCTGCACTAGTCATTTTGTGTGTTTTTTGGTTTGTTGGTTTTTGTTTTTATTATTTTTGTAGGGAATTTTATTTTTTTGTTATTTATTGGTTTTTTATTTTTGTTATAGACGTGTTCTACACATGGTTTGCTAATGTTAGGAGGAGTTGCTGGTTATTATTTTTGCTTTGTCTCCTTTGCTTTGGTAGTTTGGCCTGGCTTGGGTATTTGTTTCCCATTAGTCTTGGAAGATCGCCTTGGGTCTTTTATGACGGTCTCTGGCAGGGTCGCCGTGGTTTCATAGAAGGAGTTTACAAGGTCTTGGAAACGTTACTTTAGGAAGGGCACTTTGGAGGCTTCAAGGAGATTTACTGTAGGGAATCGGTAGGGAAGGTGTAGCGCATGTTTGAGTACCGTGTTCTGCACTCCCTGAAGTTTCTTTATGTGTGTGGCGGCTGCGTAGCCCCGTACAGGGCAGGCGTATTCCACTATCGGTCTGATTAGGTTACAGTAAACTCTTATGCCTGTGCTTGCGGCGAGAGAACTTTCTGTGTTCACAATCGGGTATAGGGTGCTCATCCTTCCGCAGGCGCGGCGGCGTAGGTTCTCAATGTGCGGCTTCCAAGTCAAACTCTTATCCAGGGTTACCGCCACGGTAGTTCCCGGTTTCCGACCTTGAGGTGAAGGGGCCTCCTCATTAGCGGGCCTCGTTTCCCGAGACGGCTTGTAATTAGCATTGCCTGTGTTTTTTCGTGGTTTATAGTGATGTGGCACTCCCTTGCCCATCCTTCTGTTCCACTCACGATTACATGCAGTCGTCTTGTGACCACACCCTGGTTTGCGTTTCGCATAAAGAACGCGACGTCGTCCGCATACTGTGCCGTCTTTACCAAGGGAGCGATAGGGGTGTCAGCCATATATAGGCTATAGCAGCTGGGCCCTAGCACCGACCCCGTGGCACATCGGCACGTAAGCGTCTCATTGTGGAAAGGGAGGAGTCAATTTTAACGGAGAAAGTTCTACCGATAAGATAGTTTTGTAGAAGTTTGACTACCCATCCGGGGAAGCCTTGGGTGTATAGTTTGTTAAGTAACCCTTCGTGCCATACTTTGTCGAAGGCTTTGGCTACATCAAGTAGCACTATCCCACAGTAGCTTTTGCGGTTGAAGGCTTCTGTAGCGGCCTCAACTAGCCTCATCATCTGTTTTGGGGCTGAATGTTTTTGTCTGTATCCGAATTGGAACTGAGGGAGTATTTGCTCCCTGGCGATGTGTTGTTCGATTGGTATGATTAGAAGGCGCTCTAGATCTTGCTGAGGGTTGGCGGAAGACTAATTGGTCTTTAGTGCGGTGAGAATAATGGGTCCTTTCCAGGTTCTGCTATCGCGACCACTTCCGCGTGTTTCCAGCTTGTTGGAAACATGTGGGAACGTGTCATCTCGTTGAAGACGTTCGCGATGTGTGTGATTGCTAGTGGCGGGAGTTTCTTAATAAGTTGATTTGTGAGACGGTCGTGGCCTTGTACCTTTTTCGTGGGGAGAGACTTTATGACTTTTGCCACGTCTTCTGGGGCGAAAAGTGGTGGTTTGTCGTTTTTGTCTTCCTCTGCTGCGAGGAAAACATCAAGCTGGCGTTGGACTGTGTCCTCGTGGTCCCTATCCTGCGTCTCTGCTGGTTGGAATTGCTTTTCAAACATGTCTGCGAGCGCGTTGGCCTTGTCATCTGAGCTGTAGACCAGGCCGCGCTCGCCGTGCGTCTTTTAGTAAACTGCTGCGTAGTCTGCCTTAGGCTGTAGTCGTCTACTTTGAGGGCTGAAAGGCGCGCGGACCATCGCAGGTTGCGGTGCTCCTTGAGTGCTACTTTCAGCTTATCTGCAGACGGTTAAGCAGCCTCCTAGTAGCCGGATTTCTCGCGATCTTCCAGTCTTTTGCGACCCTATTTTTGTGTTTGATTTGCGTCAACAGGTCTTCCGGGAGTTGTATCTGAGGAGGCCGTCCGTCCCTTTGTGGGGAGTGGCCTCCTCTGCTGCTCGCAAGATCGTTTTGCTGTGGCCTTGTAGCTCCTGCTCTGCTGTATTTGCAGTTGGAGGCGGGGGCGCGGGCAGTTTCAATCGCGACGTCTTGCCGAAACTGCTCCCAGTTCGTGTTTTGTACACCTGGCGGTGTGGTAGGGCTACCCTTCCACCCACGTCGACTTCTACTATAACAGGGGCGTGATCGGAGGACATTCTATTTAGAGTGTACGCGGTCACGAACCCTGTTATTCTCCTAGTGGGTGCTATGTCGAGGACGTTCGGTCTGCCTCCGTTTTTCGGGAAGTGGGTGGGCTCGGCCGGGCCCCATACGTCGAGATGGTTGTCGCGCGCGGGTCGTTGCAGTTCACGACCGGCTCTGATCGTGACTCTAGAATGCCAGTCTGCGTGCTTGGCATTGAGATTGCCTCCTATTAGGAGCTTGCCTCTGATCTGCGCTAGTGCGAGGTTGTCGGCTTCGTCTAGTACTCGAGACGGTTGGCGGTATGCTCCAACGACTGTTAGGGATTCTCTGACTGTGGTTACTTCTACTGCCACTGCCTCCAGCTGACGGGCAGCGGGTGGAAAAATCTGGTCGTGGGGATCCCTCTTTTAATGTACACTACTGGCCATTAAAATTGCTATACCACGATGATGACGTGCTACAGACGCGAAATTTAAACGACAGGAAGAAGATGCTGTGATATGCAAATGAATGGATTTTCAGAGCATTCACACAAAGCTGGCGCCGGTGGCGACGTCTACAACGTGCTGACATGAGGAAAGTTTCCAACCGATTTCTCATACACAAACAGCAGCTGACCGGCGTTGCGTGGTGATACGTTGTTGTGATGCCTAGTGTAAGGAGGAGAAATGCGTACCATCACGTTTACGACCTTGATAAAGGTCGGATTGTAGCCTATCGCGATTGCGGTTTATCGTATCGCGACATTGCTGCCCGCGTTGGTCAAGATCTAGTGACTGTTAGCAGAATATGGAACCGGTGGGTTCAGAAGGGTAATACGGAACGCCGTGCTGGATCCCAACGGCCTCGTATGACAAGCAGTCGAGATGACAGGCATCTTATCCGCATGGCTGTAACGGATCGTGCAGCCACATCTGGATCCGTGATTCAACAGATGGGGACGTTTGCAATACAACAACCATCTGCACGATCGTTTGCAGCAGCATAGACTATCAGCTCGGAGACCATGGCTGCAGTTACCCTTGACGCTGCGTCACAGACACGAGCGCCTGCTATGGTGTACTCGACGACGAACCTGAGTGCACGAATGGCAAAAGTCATTTTTTTTTTTTTTGATGAATCCAGGTTCTGTTTACAGCATCATGATGGTCGCATCCGTGTTTGGCGACATCACGGTAAACGCACATTGGAAGCGTGTATTCGTCATCGCCATACTGGCGTATCACCCGGCGTGATGGTATGGGGTGCCATTGGTTACACGTCTCGGTTACCTCTTGTTCGCATTGACGGCACTTTGAACAGCGGACGTTACATTTCAGATGTGTTACGACCCGTGACTCTACCCTTCATTCGATCCCTGCGAAAGCCTACATTTCAGCAGGATAATGCACGACCGCATGTTGCAGGTCCTGTAAGGCCTTTCTGGATACAGAAAATGTTCGACTGCTGCCCTGGCCAGCACATTCTCCAGATCTCTCACCAATTCAAAACGTCTGGTCAATGTTGGCCGAGCAACTGTCTCGCCACAATACGCCAGTCACTACTCTTGATGAACTGTGGTATCGTATTGAAGCTGCATGGGCAGGTGTACCTGTACACGCCATCCAAGCTCTGAGTTCTGTTTGACTCAATGCCCAGGCATATCAAGGCCCTTATTATGGCCAGAGGTGGTTGTTGTGGGTACTGATTTCTCAGGATCTATGCACCGAAATTGCGTGAAAATGTAATCACATGTCAGTTCTAGTATATTTATCCAATGAATACCCGTTTATCATCTGCATTTCTTCTTGGTGTAGCAATTTTAATGGCCAGTAATGTATATGGCCACCCCCCCTCCTGCGGTTTGCCCGTCTTTCCTATAACAGCAGTAGTTGGGTACTGTTGATTTCACTCCCAGTTTTAGGTGCATTTCCGGCAGTGATCCGCCGCCGCTCCCTGCTGACCGGTCTTTCCAGGGGGCCTCACGGCTTCGCTACTTATGTCCTCTTCGTGTCGAGGGCGCTGCCGTCGTGTTGTCATCCTAGAAAGGGGTCGGTCCGCGTGCAATTAGCTGACGTCTTCTTCACAGCCCTCTCTGCTCTAACTTTCCCGAACGGCGTTCCGGCGCTTCGCTTTACACTGGAAAACTTTCAGACACAAGTCACAGTCTATGAGTCAATCATAACCGGTTTCGGCCCGCATTAGCCATTTTTATGCTATTGGTCATGGGCAGTGTTTGATGAACAAAACCTTCATTAGATGCATTGCCAAACTAAAGCCAACGTGTGTAACGTATGTTATGTTCACGAAATGCTGCCCATGACCAATGTCCTTCTTGTCTACTACTCGTTGTAGAACTTGGCCTTTTCAGCGCTTCTTCGCCAGTTATCACGATCCATCCCCTACAGGCCATTCCCTGTAGCTCATGCATGATTATCTGTCTGATTTTCCATTCTGACCCACTGGAGTTCCATCAAATACCGTTTTAGCTACTTCAGTACCACTCATCTGGGCTATGTACTTTACCCATCGTAATCCGGCTGCTTTCGTTATCCTTCTAGTAGATGGCGTGTTACATACAGTGTACAGCTCATGATTGTGTCTCCTCCTGCCCCCCTCCTCCTCCTCCTCCATCTTCCATCTTCCGATTCCACAGGTTGGACTAACGATTCGTTGAAGTACCTTTCTCTTAAAGGCATTTACCACTCAAATATCTGTTGCTGTTAATGACCAAGTTTCTGAGGTGTATTTAAGCTCCAGTCTGATAAGTGTTTTATAAAGGATGTACAGAACCATGAATCCCCTCAGTCGCTAGTTTTTTGCTCTTTCATCATCAACTAAATCATTAAATTCTTTCTGCATGGTGATGTAATGCCGTTCCATAGTAAATTTGAGTTACCTGTCTATTATGCGAGTGCATAATATACACTGACGGAAAAAATCGCAACACCAAAAAATAATTAATGTAGAGTAATGAAATTTCGAGTATACATTTGTCTAGGTAACATATATAAGTGATCAACATTGTAGAATCACAAGCTAATATGAGCGCGAGATAAGCCATTGCAAATGTGATATGCTGGTACATTAATAACTGGTGTAACCACCAGAATTTTGAATGAAAACATGCAAATGTACAGGCCTTGTGTTCTACCGGTGCCGAATGTCAGATTGTGGGCTAGAGTTCCACGCCTGTTGCACTTGGTCGGTCAATACGGGAACGGTTAATGCTGCTTGTGGATGACTCTAGAATTGTCGTCCGATGATTTCCCATATGCACTCGATTGGAGACAGACCAGGTGACTGAGCAGGCCTTGTCGACACTGTGTGCGGCACATTAGGTTATAACAAGGACTGTTGGTATTTTTAAAAATATCGGGAATCCGATATGTCGATATTTAAAAAATATCATTATCGGGTTCGGCATGTCGAATAAAAGGACCGATATATTAACGAATAAAATAACGAAGTACTAACCTATAAAACTATCGGGTGCGCATTGTATATATACTGGCGGTTTCAGAGCTGCGTATTTAGGTATTGATTTATTATTAGCTACTCCGTACATCAACAAGGCAGCAGCCTGCTTATCCACTTCAGAGCAATAACTGAAAGGAAAACGACGCACTTTCGCCCTCGGTGACAATCACTTTGCTAACAATCGCAGCTGCTTGGAACTGGCGCAATAAAAGAGGTCCGATGGATCCGTCTTTCGGTTTCGTCACGTATCAGATTTGTCCGGAACACTTCATGATGACTTCCCCGTTTGTTCATTTCCGCAAACGCCAGCGACCCTGCAGCTGTAGTGGCAGCCTTGCGTGGTGAAGTTAAACGTTGCAGTTTCTGTTGGTAGCGCCCTCACAGGTCCCCGCCCACCGAAAAGACCAATTTTGTCATTTAGCTTTTTGTTCATCATTTTCAGCAACTATATTTGAAGAGTGCCGATATGAAGCAATAGCATGCTAGTTGCGTTAAAAATTGTTTTTTCACGCATCTGGTGTGTTACTTCTTCACATTGTAAATCTCACTTTTTCAGATCGGAAATCTTATTCCATTCACCCCACCACCCTCCACCTACACTTTTGCCACCTATACTTATTTCACACAGTCAAAGAGAGAGACTGGACGTGATGAAAACTCAAAAAGTAGTAAGACTGCTTCACACAGTGGAAGTAAAGTTATGTTCCACTACAATTTCAAATATTTATCGAAAATTGTTAACAAAATGTAACACAAAAGTATCGGCACTCGATATTGTCATATCGATATATCGTGGGAAAGATATCGCCATGCTTCGGCATATTTTTGAAAAATATCGATATTTTATCTGTCAACAGCCCTAATTACAACAGCGGTATGTGGGCGAGCGTTATCCTATTGGAAAACACCCCCTGGAATGATTTTCATTAACGGCAGCAAACAAGTCGAATCCCCATATTTCCGTACAAATTTGTAGTCAGGGTGCGTGGATAACCAAGAGAGTGCTCCTGCTGTCATACAAAATCGTACCCCTGATCATAACTCCAGGTGTAGGTCCAGTGTGTATAGCACGCAGTCAGGTTGGTTGAACTGGTCTCCTCGTAACCAACACACTGCGCTCATAGGCACCGAGGCAGAACCAGCTTTGATCAGAGTACATAACAGAACTCCATACTGCCCTCCAGTGATCTCTCTCTTGACACCATTGGAGTCGAAAATGGCAGTGTTTTGTGGTCAATGGAACGCACGCTATGGGGCGTCTGGTTCGGAACTGCCCATGAAGTAATCGATTTCTAACAGTTCGCTGCTTCACATTAGTGCCAATTGTTGCTCAAATTGCTGCTGCAGATGCAGTACGATACGCCAGAGTCATACGCCGAACACGATGGTCTTCCCTGTCGGTAGTGTCACTTGGTCGTTCAGAAGCTGAGCTTCTTAACACCCGTAAATTCTCGTTACCACTGCTCTCAGCAGTCATGTACAGTGGCTACATTCCTGTCAGGGTCTTTCTCCACTATCGCAAAAGAACATCGAGCTTCTCGTAGCCCAGTTACACGACTTCGTTCAAACTCAGTGCGATCTTGATACTGGCGTCTTTGTGGCCTTAAAGGCATCCTTGACTAACATGAACTCACCATGTCCAATCTCAAAGATAACTAACAATGACGAACGTTAGAGCGAGTATTTAACGCGAATCTGATTTGCATCCTCATAGTCATGCAACTAGCGTCACTCTAATGCGACTAGTGCGAAATTTGAAAAGACATATTCTTTCAGATGTAGACTTTTGTGTCGGACAACTCCTTCTTAGTGCTGTGATTTTTTTTCCGTCTGTGCATATTGATAATTCTCGTCCTTCTGTTCTGTCAATCCCATTCAATTTTAAAGGCTGTTGACGATAGATCACTTGACTGTCTCTTTTTGTGGAAAAAGCCACTGGACCTTTATACCACGAACAAATGGCGAAGGTCAAAGAACGCCGATACTACTAGTCTACCGAACTGAAGAATGCTACATCGCAGTGTTAATTAAAATGTTGCGCTGTACCGAGTGCTTCCGAGAAGGACCGAACAAATCCGAGACAGGAGGATGCCCAGCCCGCGCGCGACTTCCACATCGGGCTCGCGTGAAGTTTGTCACGCCTTGATCGATCCTGGTGTAGTATAAGGCGGGCTTAGTGACAACTGCACTTGTTCTGGACGATTTGCTTGTTGTAGCTTTACGGCGAGACTTGTGAGTTGGAGCGACCAAAATATATTTGGGTTGTTCTCTTAAGTAATCCGATCACACGTAGTTTTCAGAGTATTTTATATTATTTTCGCATTTTGAAAGCACTGGGGACACGGTTCTTTGGCTCTCTAACGCTGAGGGAAATAAAGACAAGAATAAATCTGAACCCGTCTGGGACTGCATTTGGCCGGCCGAAGTGGCCGTGCGGTTAAAGGCGCTGCAGTCTGGAACCGCAAGACCGCTACGGTCGCAGGTTCGAATCCTGCCTCGGGCATGGATGTTTGTGATGTCCTTACGTTAGTTAGGTTTAACTAGTTCTAAGTTCTAGGGGACTAATGACCTCAGCAGTTGAGTCCCATAGTGCTCAGAGCCATTTGAACCATTTTTTGAGACTGCATTTGGCTACTAGATTAACTTCTCTTTACGAAGCTATTGGACCGACTAGGTAAGGTTAAACTGCCAAAAGTATTCGATATGAGATTATGCCACGTTATGCCAAATTATTTCGAAGCTCCTGATGGTGACAGACTGGTACCGCTGGGGGTGAGCAGGTTGACGGCTCCTTAGGTAAAGACCGTGCTGTTCTCACTGACAGAACGGTTCTCATTTCAGTAGCGTATAGTGTGTTAGGAGCTCTCATAGGAAATGAGTTTTTCAAGACCAATATCGATTAGGCGTTACCACATCTCTCTACGAAAGAAGCAGACATCGTTGGCACATCAGGTCATTAATGAGCGTATGCACAATATGTAGATTAGCGGTCAGGAATGCAATGAGACCGAATTTAAATAATCAGTTGGTAAAACCATGACCCCGTAAACTATTTTTAAAAGACTTTTTAGCTTCGATATGTTGATACTTGTCATGGAAATGAAAACCGAGCACCTTCATCGAAAGCCTTCGAAAGAATTTGAAATCTGGTAACTATTAAAATGTACTGTTAAATGTAAATGTGTTTTACAGAAACCGTTGAATGTGACAGACGTCTGCAGCAGTGAATTTGGGTACTATAAACTTTATCCATTAGATGCAAATACGGTGGGAATCGATATAGTTAAATTTGAACAATTTTTTTCCTGAGATGCTCGTCCGTGAAAACTAGGTAAAAACAGGCCATTGAATAAGTATGTATTAAGTGGAATATTGCAATAGAATGAAATTTTCACTCTGCAGCGGAGAGTGCGCTGATATGAAACTTCCTGGCGGGTCACGAGTTCGAAGCTTGGTCCGGCACACAGTTTTAGTCTGCCAGGAAGCTTCGGAAGATTGCAATACTTGTATGTATAATCAATTGAGCGTAGAAGCTTTCAAATTTCTAAGACACTTTTGGTGTTGTCAAAGAGTAACACTGAACGTCTACATATTGTTCCGATGCCACCTACCTGCCTTGTTCATATGGAGCCAGCTTTGCGGCACGAGCAGAATTCGTCCAGACGAGTACTGGGTTTCTGCTGTGGCGACGCACATAGCAAAGCTTGAAGTACGAAGGACGTCAAGGTGTGCACTGCAGGTGGTTCTAGTAGATCAGACACACCTTTTGACTTCCATGTCCATCAGTGAGCCACAGTGTATAATCAAAGGTGGAAAAGTGAGTAGTGTTTGTTCGAGATGTCGACCTCGTCCTTGGACTGCACCGTCAAGTACTGCCTCAGAACCGTGTAGCTTATTGTGGGTTCATAGTCGAACAGTGCTGAATTCTGATCCCCGCATATGGTGTTTCCAGGATTACGGTATGAACTTTTAAGAATTACGGAGAAGTTACGTACCAGTTTGATATAGGGAACCGTCATGCGCAAAGTACTGACTGTGAGTCAAACATTACGAAGACAGACCTTTTGCGAGGTACTGTGACACTGGGAATCACAACTCTGTAGATGTGAAGAAGCACCAACACATATTTGTAGTGAACTTGTCAGTGGGCATGAGCAATGATTGATTAATAGTCTATCTCAGACTTATATATTTGTCACTCTTTACCAACACTGAAAGTTTATACCATCATCGTCACGGAAACATCCCGTACAATCTATAAACATTCTGAAACAGTTTCAAAACATGCTGGATGTACTAATTACCTCAGGCAACCAAAGTACCTTTTTTTTAGCAAAGGAATTCGGCAAAACAGCCGTGCACATTGAGAAGTTACTTTATTTTCGCTACCAGTTTCGGCAGTTCAGTATGCCAGCTTCTGACACCATATGCACATCTCAAAATGATCGATATTAGCATATGGAGCCATCTGTCTCTGAATGTCTTCCTTCGAAGACTTGACTGCAGCCCGAGAAAGCCCAGGCCCGAGATTCGAGTAACAATCAACTAACTAAGAAAACAATACATGATGTTGTTGTTGTTGTTGTCTTCAGCCCAGAGAGTCGTTTGATGCAGCTCTCCATGCTACTCTATCCTGTGCAAGCTTCTTCATCTCCCAGTACCTACTGCAACCTACATCCTTCTGAATCTGCTTAGTGTATTCATCTCTTGGTCTCCCTCTACGATTTTTACCCTCCACGCTGCCATCCAATACTAAATTGGTAATCCCTCGATGTCTCAGAACATGTGCTACCAACCGATCCCTTCTTCTAGTCGAGTTGTGCCACAAGCTCCTCTTCTCCCCAATTCTATTTAATACCTCCTCATTAGTTATGTGATTTACCCATCTAATCTTCAGCATTCTTCTGTAGCACCACATTTCGAAATCTTCTATTCTTGTCTAAGCTATTTATCGTCCACGTTTCACTTCCATACATGGCTACACTCCATACAAATACTTTCAAAAACGACTTTCTGACATTTAAATCTATACTCGATGTTAACAAATTTTTCTTCTTCAGAAACGCTTTCCTTGCCATTGCCAGTCTACATTTTATATCCTCTCTACTTTATCATCTCAGTTATTTTGCTCCCCAAATAGCAAAACTCCTTTACTACTTTTAAGTGTCTCATTTCCTAATCTAATTCCGTCAGCATCACCCGACTTAATTCGATTACATTCCATTATCCTCGTTTTGCTTTTGTTGATGTTCATCTTATATCCTCCTTTCAAGACACTGTCCATTCCGTTCAACTGCTCTTCCAAGTCCTTTACTGTCTCTGACAGAATTACAATGTCATCGGCGAACCTCAAAGTTTTTATTTCTTCTCCATGGATTTTAATACCTACTCCGAACTTTTCTTTTGTTTCCTCCATTGCTTGTTTAATATACAGATTGAATAGCATCGGGGATAGGCTACAACCCTGTCTCACTCCATTCCCAACCACTGCTTCCCTTTCATGTCCCTCGACTTTTGTAACTGCCATCTGATTTTTGTACAAATTGTAAATAGCCTTCCGCTCCCTGTATTTTACCCCTGTCACCTTCAGAATTTGAAAGAGAGTATGCCAATCAACATTGTCAAAAGCTTTCTCCAAGTGTACAAATGCTAGAAACGTAGGTTTGCTTTTTCTTAATCTTTCTTCTAAGATAAGTCGTAGGGTCAGTATTGCCTCACGTGTTCCAACATTTCTACGGAATCCAAACTGATCTTCCCCGAGGTCGGCTTCTATCGTAAGTTAAAAAGCAAATAGTTATCTTTTTATAACGGATGCTGGAAGTGGTGGCCATGGGCACACACGCATCGCTGACTTCGTGTGATGACGTTATCAGCAACACGTTGTGTTTCTGCAGACGTAATGTTGTTAATTTCTGCAGTAATGTCTCGTCTGAGATCGTCTATTGTGCGAGAATTGTCAGCATACACTTCGCGTTTTAGGGTGCCCCACAGATAAAAATCACACGATCTTAAGTCCAGGGACCCTGCGGGCCAGAGGCCTCCGCTGACAAGTTTGTTTTCAGGGAACATTTAGTGGTGTGGGACATACTTTGGTTGGATGTGTGAGCGATTGCTCGATCTTGTTGGGATATTGCGTACAGCTTCTCTGCATCTGATGATTGTGCACAGATAGAAAATAACCCCCCCCCACCGACTTGCGCGACTGCTGGTAATGTCCTTGGAAATTCTGTCTGTAGTTTCAGAGGTCCTCACTACCGATTGCCTATTCTTCTGCACATTCTGAAAAGATCCTACAGCTCTCTCCATTTCTTGTACAGATCCTGAATAGTGCTGGTCGTAGGGAGTTTCCTACCAGGATACTTCGCTTGAAACATTTCTTTACATTCTTTGGAGCCTCTCCTTCTCTAATACTCAACAATATCAATTCGCTGTTCTAATGCGTACTGTTCCAATTAATTGGTACAGGAGGCCTACCGCCTTTGTGTGTGGCACTTTTTACCATAGTACCGAATAAAAAATTAGGATGCAATTTAAAATAGACGTAGTGCTGTTCGTATCTTCGTAACGAACAACGTTACAAGGAAGGCAGTCATGCTGGCTAATGTCCCCGTGGTAGCTAGAAAACACTTGTCTGATACGTTTTATCTTTTATTTTGCTTCTGGACAAAAAGTTGTTTGGTGTTGTCAACATAAACGGGATATCCTGCACAATGAATAGAAATAAGTGGCTGGTTGGAGCGGAGGAAAACTCCATTGAATACTTACACACTTGCTGAACATTATGATAAGGTGCAAATCTGTGCTTTTTGTCACAATGGATAAATAAGAGTACGTTCCACAGTTTATGTAGAATGAGTAGCCGTTGGGTAATTTACTTATCATCGGAAGATATTGGTAATATCGAAACTGTTTGCCACGACGCAGTCGATAGCTTGCGACGAGGAATCGTTGATGTAAACTACAGGGAGAGAATGACACTGGTGGAAGGAGACAGGGGAGTGTGTGCGAGAGGAGAGAAGTGGAGAAGCAGCACTCGGAAATAAATGAAGACGCCATTTTACGTTACACTAGATTCAACGCGACGAACCTAATGGTGTTATAAAGAAAGGACATGTACCTCTTACCTGTAAAACTCAGACGTCGATTGCGCAGCGTAATTACCAGAGAATTTAATAAAGAAATGTCTTACATAGTGAAATTTATAGACGCTTATGTTACACAAGAGCTAAGTTGCCTCGCATGTAAACGAGAACAGAAACAGTGACGACATACGCGTGGTACATACTGAAGGCCAACATACGACCCCACATTAAGAGAAAGGATAAATGGACTGCGAAAGCATAAACAAGCTTTCTTACTGCCACTAAACCAGGTTACTCGTGCTGAACAGTGCTACTTGACGGTCGTTTTGCACTCGTGGTGACGTATTTATGACGTGCGAACAGCAGTTGTTTAGCCGTTAACGGTGGCGTACATCTTAGGAGACACACACTCTAAACATTATACGCTAAAGATCCTTGACAGAATGTCTGAATTATCCACTTCTCGTTCCGACTTCTCAGATTTGTATTCTGTTCTGTTATTTTCCCGCCCCCTCCCACCCCGCTGCTTCTATTCAGAGGGTCTCGTTACTTGTGTGGGAAACGGGGCGTCGGACCCTGGTGTGTGAAACGACTTCGTCACCTTTCTTGAAAACATTCGTGGGCGTGTAGAGCAAATTCGACTCTTAGACGCTGTGAAATGTTTCCGGCCACAATAACGACCAAAGCTTTAAGGTCAGTCTTTTGAAATGAGATCATAGCACTGGCCCACAATGTCCCATTCAGTATTCTCGGAATTCCGTGTCAAATTACTCTCTCACTCGTTTGCCTCAGAGTATCGATATACAAGGCAGTTGCAGTTTCACACAACTGTAAATATTGTTGTCTTGAGTCCGAAGATTAGTCCGATGCAATTCTCCACGCTGGTCTGTCCTGTGCTAAACTCTTCGTCTCTGCATAACTACTGAAATCCGCTCACTGTACCCGAGTCTCGGTCTCCCTGTACTGTTCTTACCTCCTCACACTTGCCTCCGGGAAGACGGCGGCTGAAATCCGCGTCCGACCATCCAGAGATACGTTTCCCATGCTTTCCCTAAATTGCTTAAAACGAATACTGGGATCCTTTATTTGAAAGGGCAGATTCCACCCCCAGTCCAAGCTCGCGTTCTGTATCTGTCTTTAGCGACCTGGTCGTTGACGGGATGTTAACCGTAATCTCGCTTTCTTTTTCACACTCCCATCCATTATCAAATTAACTAGTGCTTGATACTTCAGAATGTGCCGTATTTGCTATTACTTCTTTTAGTCAAATTATGCTATAAAATTGTGTTTTGTCCAGTTCGATTCAATACCTCTTCATTGGTTATCATGTACCCATCAACTCTTTAGTATTCTTCTGCAGCAGTGCATTTCAATAACTTCTGTTCTCTTTTTACCTGTACTGCTTGTCATCCACGTTCCACTTGCTATACTCCAGACAAAACTTCCAGAAAAGGCTTTCTAACACTTAAAAGTGTATTATACGTCAAAATAATTGCGAACTTCCAATTCTTTCATCGTGTATAGCAATATAGTTCCTGGTACCGTTTCGTTCTAAGGAAACAGCCTTCATAATAACTAGAAGCGTACCATGTTTCTCTTTTAGACTGTTTCGGTAAAGTCGTTATGCGAGGGAGTCCCCTGCGCAACTTGCCGTCTCTTTGTCTTGGAGTCCCGTCTAGAGTGAAGGAAGGTTAGAGAGGTTCACACTTTTACGGCTGTATCATACGAAACGCAGCATAACTCAAAATGGAATAGGTTTGGGCAAGACATTGGTCGTGAATTTAAATCAGTAACCTCACGGAATTCTTATTGGGTGATGTACGGGAACTCCGTAAGATCTAAATCTGGAGGACTAGACTGCAATTTGAAGATTTTTCCCCGGATGCAAGTCCAGTGCCTTAGCAGGCTTGCCACCTAGCTGCACCAGTTAAGTAACCTGAGGCGGCAGGATTGATGACATAACAGTTTGTGGATATTTAATGAGACTAATTTTCCTGACTGCAGATGGAATAAGCGTAATTCCTGCTAGTTCGACTGTAAAATCCCCAATCCTTTGAGTCCATTCATAAAGTACCAAGTCAGTCATAGTTCTACAGATTGCTGTTCTCGACTACTCTGGGACCTCTTCCTCCAGCGTCTGGCTTACCAAATGCCCCGTCATTCAACAAAAATGAAACATAAAAAAATGGAGTAAAGTCCGACAATGTCTGCCTTCGTCTAGGCAGTTTCCTTGCAACGAACCTCTGAGACTTCTTTCTAAACGCCACTCTTTATTGTGCTGTTGTAGATAAAGAATACAGTCTACGCGATCACATGAATTAAAAAAAAATCCTTATAAAAGACACGCGATATCTTGAAGTCTACTCAGTAGCACTGGAAATATTTTAGAATTCTTTTGGTGTTACGCTCTTCACAATATAGAATACATTCGTATCCGCAAACAATTACTGTTTTCAAATGTAAAGTATTTAACACATTACCTATTTATAAATTAACTTAAAAATTTCATTATTGTCTGTCACAGAAGCCGAAACGGTGGTATGGAAGTGAAGGATTGTTACTGAATTATGTTCTGAAGAATATGTAGTCAATGCTGTTCCAACTATTAGACTTCATCACGGTAGTTTGAAATTTAGAATTGAAAGTTGATCATTAAGGAGATTCATCTTACAAAAACCGTTCTCATCAGTCCTGGAAAAGTTAACTGGAAAAATGTGGAAGGAATATGTATTAATGGAACATATCTGGAATACCTTCGTTCTGCTGGTGACATTGTAATGATTGATTCTAGTGTAAGTAAACGTCTGCAGTAAATGGAAGAACGTAACAAAGGAAACTTGAAAGAGGAATCAAAGTACATTGCAATAAGACTATAATAATGTGTATCCAATGTATCGAAAAAAAGTAATACATATTGACAATGAAGTCATAGAACCTGTTCTTTACGGATTTTTATCGTGGCCTGATGAAGATGACTGGATGGACAACAAAAGAAATAAAAAGAAGAATGAAGATAACCTGGAGTTCTTCTGGTGAAGTAAACAGTGTTTTCAAAATAAAAATTTTAATGTGTGTGAAATTGAAAGTTGACAATCGGCGTGTCGCATCAATTTTGACTTGAGGCAATGCGAACTGGACTTTCAAAGTGAAATGTAACTAACTGGAGAGAAAATCATAAATCTGACTGTAATGAGAGTGAAATTCAGTTGTGCTGGACATCTTACCGGGTGAATGAGTGGCAGGTGGACCAAGGAAGTACTCTCTTGGATTCAAGGAGATGAGATGAGAAGAGAGAGAGAGAGAGAGAGAGAGAGAGAGAGAGAGAGAGTCGAAGACCTAATATGAGGTAAATAAATGACAAAAAATATACATTAACAACATGGATGCGCACTGCCGAAGACAATAGTGAATGGAAAAAAATAGGAGGCGGCCTATATTCAGCAATGCATGTCAAATGACTGGTTCTAATGATATCATTATACACTACATACATGTTCCGCCCGGCTACGGCAGGCATCCTCTGATTTAACCAGTAGTATCAGGGTTGGATATTAAAAATTATCGTTACTCGCTCAAGAATTACCTACAGGAATCGAATTCTAGTCACTGTTTTCTTTGCGTTTTTGTTAATACATGTTTTTGGAGTCTACCTTACGCAATCGCATACTTGTATCTTCTCACACGAACAAGCCGACCGTGGTGGCCTAGCGGTCCTAGGCGCTTCAGTCCGGAACCGTGAGACTGCTACGGTCGCAGGTTCGAATCATGCCTCGGGCATGGATGTGTGTGATGTCCTTCGGTTAGTTAGGTTTAAGTAGTTCTAAGTTCTAGGGGACTGATGACCTCAAATGTTAAGTCCCATAGTGCTCAGAGCCATTTGAACCATCACACGAACATGCTTGACCACCACTATGGCTAGAGGTCTGCGCGGATGCGGATATCCGCGGATATATCCGCGGTATTTGTTACCTGGCGGATAAAATCGCGACCGGCGCGGATATCCGCGGGTCGTCTGCGGATAATGAGCAAGGCATCTGCCCAGTACGTATGTTGCAATTTTAGTCCAAAACTTCAAGTCTGTTGACATTCTTGGAATCTTGCAGGGCCCGGGTAGAGCGGATATCTGTTGTCCTTAGCCCCTGACTACGACAGACGTAGCTGTACCCAAGAGACCTGCGCCTAATCCGTTTCCGCGACCGTGTCTTTTGTGTGGCCTGTGAAGTGCTCTCTGGGTGGCAAACCTGCCCACTGTCTACCAGACAGGTGCCTGTTGCAATTTTCCGCTGACTTCAGTTAGCGCTTTGTAGTGACCGAGTGACAACGTGCATCGTAGCAAATGTCAGTGAGAGTTCTTTCTTCAAATGAACACCATATCGATGGATACAATTTCGTGTAAGGTGAAAAAAGGTGATTTTACATTAGTGAAGGAAAACAAATTGAAATCGCCAATTTGGAAAAAATTCGCATACGTATTTGATGGCAACGAAAAGATAAAAGATATAGTGGCTTGTTTTGCATGTAAAAAAGTATATTCCTACACTGGACACAAAAGTGGAACTTCAAATTTGCTAAAGCATTCGTGTGAGGCTCGACAAAGTAGCATAATTACTTATTTAAATACCAAGAGAGACGTGAAAGTTCCTGAAGTTCCGCCAAATTTGAAGACAGCCGCGACAGAAAAACTTATCTTGTCAGCAAAGACATTTTACCATTCCAAGTTGCGTGTTGATCTGGGTTTCTCGAGACGGCACAGTTTCTTATTTATTTGGGGGCCAAGTACGGTGCAGTGAGTGCTAAGGAACTGCTACCTCATCCAACCACTCCTAATTCCTATAATCACTGATTTTGTTGTGACTCTTCGGAAGACGAATTATTTCTTTCAGACAATGTCAATTATTGCTGGCAGTTTAACTTTTTCACAGGTGCGCCAGCGTTTTGCAGTGAAGGCCTAATACTGTAAATATTTTCACCTGGAAATGACGAGGACTGAACGCGTAAGCTATAATATAATCATCAGCTGACATGAATGGCTTCAAAATTTTGCACATCCAAGCAGTGAGTACAAAAAAAAACTGTCGGTAAATGATGCAATGTGCTAGTAACAGTTTAAAACCATCGTCATTTTCAGCTGCCTTGGCACAAGAGCAGCGAAATATAATTGTTTCTATACACGTATTTTCATCATTTAATACATTTACATTGAGTTTTATTTTTTTAAATAGCGTTTCCAATCTCACTACATCCGAGCCGCTACTGTGTGTGCTCCGGAGCGCCAATGCTTTCCTGTTTGGAATGGTCTGCTTTAGAGTAGGTATAGAGCATTTCCCGTGATTTAAGAAGTCAAAATTAGTTAAGTTGTCGCAGAAATGGCACCCTAACAATAACTATGTCACCACATACCATAATTCTAAATACTACTGTCTATTACTATTAATTACTCATTCAGAACTTAAAATATATGCGGATGCGGATAAGGAACTTGCGGATGCGGATTAATTGCTGCGGATGCGGTTGCGGATTAGGACCTTGCGGATGCGGTGCGGATGCGGATTGCACTTTTCTTATCCGCGCAGACCTCTAACTATGGCGTTGTCAGTGAATACACTGTTTAGTATTAAATTAAAGGAAAAACACGTTAGAACTCATATCATACAACACTGCGCGGTCACACTAATGTGACCACCTGTCAAAAGCCTGAAAACCATCCTTGGCACCGGGAACTGCTGCGAGACGTGCAGGAAGTGAGCCAACGAGGTTCTGGAAAGTACGGACAGGGATGTGAATGTGAAGTCATGGTGACTTAAGTGGGTGCTGATTGGGATTTGGAGCCAAGCTGACTTCAGTGCCGTGGCCAACTGCCCAAGCTTTCTAGACTGAGGATCTATGACGCGATCAGCCCGATCGAGGTGGCTCCGCCGATTCTCAAATGGTTCAAATGGCTCTGAGCACTATGGGACTTAACTGCTGTGGTCATCAGTCCCCTAGAACTTAGAACTAGTTAAACCTAACTAACCTAAGGACATCACATACATCCATGCCCGAGGCAGGATTCGAACCTGCGACCGTAGCGGTCTTGCGGTTCCAGACTGCAGCGCCTTTAACCGCACGGCCACTTCGGCCGGCCGCAGATTCTCGACTGGGCTTATGTCCGGAGAGTATGGTGGCCACGAGGATACGGTAAACTCATTCTGGTGCTCTTCGAACGACGCAAGTACACTGTGAGCTGTGTCAGATGTCGCATTGCCGTGATAGTAGATGCCATCGTACCGAGGAAGAACAAACTGTAAATAGGTGCACATGGTGCCCAAGGGTGGATGCATACTTGTGTTGATCCATTGTGCCTTCCAGAATGACGAGATTACTCAGGGAATGCCGCGAAAACATTCCCCAGAGCACATTGCTTTGTCAGATCTTCGCTTTCAGACGCTTCACGCCAATGGCCATCTGTCCGATGGAGCATAAAAGGGGATTCATCTGAGAAGGCCGCCCGTCGCCACTCAGTGACGTCCCGTTGAGGTTCTGGCGTGCAAATTCCAGCCTTCTTTGTCCGTGAACAGTAGCCAGCTCGGGTGCATGAAAAAGGCGCCTGCTGCAGAGGCTCACAAGCAGTAACGTTCGCTGAACGGTCGTGTAAGAGACGTCTTGGTAGCCGCTTGGGACATCTGGGCGGTCTGTTGTGCACCAGTGCACGTCTATTCGCCCGTACACACCTCCGCAGCCGTCGTTCACCCCTGTCATCTATGGCTCGTGGTGCGCCACTGTTGCCATGGCGCCGGTTTTGGATACCGACGTTCTGCCATGGACAGTATACTTTAACCACGGCGACACGCGAACAGTTTACAAACTTCGCCGTTTCTGAAGAGCTCCCATCGTTGGTCCGTAAGCCAAATGATCATGCCCTTTTGGACGTAACCTAAATCGCCCCATTTCCTTATTACAACAATGACCGCATTGTTTCTATGTCCCCGCGACACGCTGTACATTTCATCCACTGCTAGTGCAGCTACCTGCCCACTGAGAGGCGTTATTGCACGTTGACGCTGAACATAGGCGGTGGTCAGATTAATGTGACTGGGCCGTGTACGTTTCTCGTATATGCATCGAACAGTGCAACATGTGATAAGTAGTCTGCATAGGAGACGACTATTACACTTTACAAGCTATAAGTGTATTTCAAAATGTTCTGCAAATTTAAATGTTTTTTCAGGTTCAGACCGAGGCTGTAAAGATAGTACAATAAGTTACAATACACACATTATCATGCAATAGCTATATAATAAAAACTAGACAACGTGTAAATAATAAACAGATAGTGTAGTATTAGTTCGAAGTTACATTTACATATAGTACATAATGAATCGCGATACTGACAGTGCCACAGTAGTGCCGAAACTAGGAACTCTTTTGGATAACGCGGAGCAGGTCTCCAAAAATATGAATTACTAAAAACGGTGCCGGCCGGGGTGGCCGAGCGGTTCTAGGCGCTACAGTCCGGAACCGCACGACTGCTACGGTCGCAGGTTCCAATCCTGCCTCGGGCATGGATGTGTGTGATGTCCTTAGGTGTTCTCGAAAACACAATAGCAAACAAGCGGCTAAGTTATATTTCTGTTTCTACATAAAATTTCCAATCTGTTTTATACCACAAGGTACAATATGGTAATGCTTAATGGTAAACAGTGGGATAGGGAGAGTACCTATTCATATGAAATGATATTCCAAAACAATGATTTTAGGATGAAGTATGTATTCAAAAAGACTGAGTATAATTTCGCGTGATCTTCACACATAGCAAGGGTCTGAACAATACTATGCTTAAGAAAGTGAACAGCGATTTATAAAGGGTACAACGTTAACAGAGAATTTCTATAAAACCAAATAGCTCAATCAGTTAATATGTTACAGTACGACTCAGGGAAATGAGGTGGTACTTTCCTCAGCTCTGAGAAACTGAACATAGTTAACAAGCCGGCCGAAGTGGTCGTGCGTTTCTTGGCGCTGCAGTCTGGAACCGCGAGACCGCTACGGTCGCAGGTTCGAATCCTGTCTCGGGCATGGATGTGTGTGATGTCCTTAGGTTACTTAGGTTTAAGTAGTTCTAGGGGACTAATGACCTCAGACTTTGAGTGCCATAGTGCTCACAGCCATTTGAACCATAGTTAACAAATTGCCAATCATTATTTCTACAAATTAGGTGCGCAGTGCTGCAGTCTCAGATCAAACTTCTTCTCTCCAAAAAAATAACATTACTCACCACTTATATTCTTTTCACCTTTTAGTATATACCTTATATTTAGTATATACCTTATATTCGCCGGCCACGGTGGTCGAGCGGTTCTAGGCGCTTCAGTCCGGAACCGCGCGACTGCTACGGTCGCAGGTTCGAATCCTGCCCGGGCATGGATGTGTGTAATGTCCTTAGGTTAGTTAGGTTTAAGTAGTTCCAAGTTCTAGAGGACTGATGACCTCAGCTGTGTGAGTCCCATAGTGCTCAGAGCCATTTGAACCATTTTGAACCTTACATTCATCCTTTCTGCCCTTTACAATACACTTTTTTTCATCTAGCAGATACCATCACAAGCCAACACAGCACTAGTAAATACATCCATCACTGCGCAGAGGCAAAGACTGCGCCACGACAAGACCAAAGATTGTTCCACAGTAACGTAACTTGCTCTCTATCTGACGTAAAAATCAAAATGTCGTGTCCACCCTACAACATAAAAGAGAATTTCAGCCGTAATAGGCAAAAGGGCGGCATGGATGCTCAGCTTCATACCCATATTTTACGAAGCTAACTTATTGATCACGAATAAGAGACTTCCGTTTCATATTGTCATATTACAAACACAATTTTATTTGTTGTAATGTACTTATGAAACTGCATTATTTGTATATCGCATTGTCATAGATAATAAGCGTGATCACTGCGGTAGTCGATTATCCCTGATCGTCGTACAAGATGACGCTTCTAAACGAATATGCATTCCAAAACGACATACATCTTTCTCATTGTCGCCTTGAATAAATTGCTACAGTGGTCTGATATTTTTACTGTAGTTGAAAACGTTTGTTGAGTTTAAATAATAGGTTATGTGACCCTCTCTGACTCTGTCCTGTGCAAGCTTCTTCATCTCCCAGTACCTACTGCAGCCTACATCCCCATGAATCTGCTTGGTGTATTCACCTCTTGGTCTCCCTCTACGATTTTTACCCTCCACGCTGCACTCCAATACTAAATTGGTGATCCATTGATTCCTCAGAACATGTCCTACCAACCGATCCCTTCTTCTAGTCAAGTTGTGCCACAAACTTCTCTTCTTCCCAATCTTATTCAATACCTCCTCATTAGTTATGTGATCTACCCATCTAATCTTCAGCATTCTTCTGTAGCACCACATTTCGAAAGCTTCTATTCTCTTCTTGTCTAAACTATTTATCGTCCATTTTCACTTCCATACATGGCTACACTCCATACAAATACTTTCAGAAACGACTTTCTGACACTTAAATCTATACTCGATGTTAGCAAATTCCTCTTCTTCAGAAACGCTTTCCTTGCCATTGCCAGTCTACATTTTATATCCTCTCTACTTCGTCCATCATCAGTAAAGTTATTTTGCTCCCCAAATAGCAAAACTCCTTTACTACTTTAAGCGTCTCATTTCCTAATCTAATTCCCTCAGCATCACCCGACTTAATTCGACTACATTCCATTATCCTCGTTTTGCTTTTGTTGATGATCATCTTATATCTCCCTTCAAGACACTATCCATTCCGTTCAACTGCTCTTCCATGTCCTTTGCTGTCTCTGACAGAATTACAACGTAATCAGCAAACCTCAAAGTTTTTATTTCTTCTCCATGGATTTTAATTCCTGATCCAAATTTTTCTTTTGTTTCCTTTTTCTGCTTGCTCAGTATACAGAATGAATAACATCGACTACAACCGTGTCTCACTCCCTTCTCAATCACTGCTTCCCTTTCATGCCCATCTACTCTTATAACGGCCATCTGGTTTCTGTACAAATTGTAAATAGCCTTTCGCTCCCTGTATTTTACCCCTGCCACCTTCAGAATTTGAAAGAGAGTATTCCAGTCAACATTGTCAAAAGCTTTCTCTAAGTCTACAAATGTTAGAAACGTAGGTTTGCCTTTCCTTAATCTATTTTCTAAGATAAATCGTAGGGTCAGTATTGCCTCACGTGTTCCAACATTTCTACGGAATCCAAACTAATCTTCCCCGAGGTCGGCTTCTACCAGTTTTTCCATTCGTCTGTAAAGAATTCGCGTTAGTATTTTGCAGCAGTGACTTATTAAATTGATAGTTCGGTAATTTTCACATCTGTCAACCCCTGCTTTCTTTGGGATTGGAATTATTATATTCTTCTTGAAGTCTGAGGGTATTTCACCTGTTCATACATCTTGCTCACCAGATGGTAGAGTTTTGTCTGGACTGGCTCTCCCAAGGCTGTCAGTAGTTCTAAGAGAATGTTGTCTACTCCCGGGGCCTTGTTTCGACTCAGGTCTTTCAGTGCTCTGTCAAACTCTTCACGCAGAATCATATCTCCCATTTCATCTTCATCTACATCCTCTACCATTTCCATAATATTGTCCTCAAGTACATTGCCCCTGTATAGACCCTCTATATACTCCTTCCACCTTTCTGCTTTCCCTTCTTTGCTAAGAACTGGGTTTCCATCTGAGCTCTTGATATTCATACAAGTGGTTCTCTTTTCTCCGAAGGTCTCTTTAATTTTCCTGTAGGCAGTGTCTATCTCACCCCCAGTGAGATCAACCTCTACATCCTTACATTTGTCCTCTAGCCATCCCTGCTTAGCCTTTTTGCACTTCCTGTCAATCTCATTTTTGAGACGTTTGTATTCCTTTCTACCTGCTTCACTTACTGCATTTTTATATTTTCTCCTTTCATCAATTAAATTCAATATTTCTTCTGTTACCCAAGGATTTCTACTAGCCCTCGTCTTTTTACCTACTTGATCCTCTGCTGCCTTCACTACTTCATCCCTCAAAGCTACCCATTCTTCTTCTACTGTATTTCTTTCCCCCTAGAACTTGTAGTAATTAAACCTAACTAACCTAAGGATATCACACACATCCATGCCCGAGGCTGGATTCGAACCTGCGACCGTAGCGATCGCGCGGTTCCAGACCGAAGCGCCTAGAACCGCTCGGCCACTTCGGCCGGCCCCTACTGACAATTCCTGATATTTGCCCGCCCGTCATACAAGACGGGCCAAATATTCCGAATGCAAATACATTTTTGGACACATGGCAATTTGTATACAAGGAGGTATCATAAATTCATGATTATTGTTTCACGTCGTTCGTTTCATTTTTAAAGATATTTTCTCTTCATTCCCGCAGCTACCGTTATCCCAACGACTACAGTAATTCCATATACTGTCGTTATTTAAAGCTATAAAAGTATGAAAGTTTCGCACGGCTCCGCTGATAAATTAAGCGCCGGACAGACAGAAAATGACAAAGAAACAACACCACGTGGAGATTGGCGTGAGACGAGGGAGGTTGGTGTACAGAGCGATAAAAACAACTTTCTCTTAATCAGTGTATTCGCCGTTTCGCAGTAATTATGCTCTTCACATTGTTTTACATTTCCTCCCTGAGCTAGTCGGTTCGGCAGACAATTTCAACTGAGATGTTATTACTGTAATAGCAGAGAGAGAGTTAATTCCACGTTATTAAATGCCCATCAAAAGATGCCATAGTTTACCTGCCCGGTTAGTGGAGCGCTTGGGAGCGCAGCTTCCGGGTTGCGGGGAGGCTAGCAAAAGCAAGCCCCGGATTGAATCCGCCTCTCTGATTAACGAGGGCGGCTGACGAGCTGACTAGTCTGGATGTGGTGTTTAGGCTGTTTCCAACATTCATTTAGTAAATACCGGGCTGGTACCTACTTCCTGCCTCAGAGGCTCGCTACGCAAACATTTAGAAGACGTTCTCACGCTTGACCATAGACTTACTCTAAACGCAGACATATAGGGTGTGTAGGTTCCGTCCCAGGGGGGATGGTGACATGAGGAGGAGAGGCATCTGGCCGCCAACTAACACCGCCTCATCTCAAATAACGATACTGACTCCGTAGAAGAAACGGGGAAAAGCCAAAAGAAGAAGAAGAAGAAGAAGAAGAAAAAAGATGCTATAGTTTGTTCGGCTCCCAGAAATCAAGAAGAAAGATGTCGCAGATTACTTATGCAACGAGGTAAATCTCTCCAAACGTGGTCTTCTATCTGCAAACAGCAACCGTGAAACCTTTCATGCTTGCAAAAGAAATCACGAAGCGTATTCGAAAGGTAAGGATCATTTGTTTATATTTAAGTGGTGGCAGTTCAGGATAGATTTGCACGAATGCAGTGCTATATATCGATTGTTTACGAAGCCACATAAATCACTATTTTGATTTAGCAGTCTTTTGACAGAAGGCGAAAGAAAACAAAAGTGACCTGAAAACTCGTTGCTTCCGCCAGCCACGAAGTGTGAGCTGTAATTAAAATTTTGTATGCAAAAGGATCTGCAGCTGCTTTGATGGTTCAGGATTAAAATTGTGGAGCAGCCAGGATTGTTCAGGATTTGTGTCTAGTTTATGGGCCGACAGTAATGAGTGAAGGAGACGTGAGACAATGATGTCGCGACTTTAATGTCAGAAGTGCCAGACCCAGTATCCAGACAGATGAAATCGTGCAGTTCTGATCTTATCCGTAATTGTTAGTTGGCGTGACAGCCGGGGAATTCCCTCATGTTGGACGTATCACTATTTACACCACTGTCAAGGAAAAGCTCGGATACCACAAATTGTGGGTACCAAAGATGTTTGCCGTCCAAATGAAAAAGTAAACAGTGTCATGTAGACGAATGTTTTTGGTTCGCTATCGACGACATAGAGACGATTCGTTTTCCCACGTTGTTACGGCCGACGAGACTTGGATATCCTACACCAGTCTACATCTACATCTACATCTACATCCATACTCCGCAAGCCACCTGACGGTGTGTCGTGGAGGGTACCCTGAGTACCTCTATCGCTTCTCCCTTCTATTCCAGTCTCGTATTGTTCGTGGAAAGAAAGATTGTCGGTATGCCTCTGTGTGGGCTTTAATCTCTCTGATTTTACCCTCATGGTGTCTTCACGAGATAAACGTAGGCGGGAGCAATATACTGCTTGACTCCTTGGTGAAGGTATGTTCTCGAAACTTCAACAAAAGCCGGTACCGAGCGTCTCTCTTGCAGAGCCTTCCACTGGAGTTTATCTGTCATCTCCGTAACGCTTTCGCGATTGCTAAATGATCCTGTAATGAAGCGCGCTGCTCTCCGTTGGATCTTCTCTATCTCTTCTATCAACCCTATCTGGTACGGATCCCACACCGGTGAGCAGTATTCAAGCAGTGGGCGAACAAATGTATTGTAACCTACTCCCTTTGTTTTCGGACTGCATTTCCTTAGGATTCTTCCAATGAATCTCAGTCTGGCATCTGCTTTACCGACAATTGATTTTATATGATCATTCCATTTTAAATCACTCCTAGTGCCTATAACAACAACAGTCAATCCAATGACGCCATTCAACTTAGTGAGAAAAATTCAGCTCCTTACTCGAGTGGTAAAATGACAATTACCGTTATATGGTTGATTTTGTGGCACGTTGTACAACAACTGCAGCTGGCGTCTGCTAGTAAATGTTCACCATCTAAAATCAATCGAAAGCTGACTATCGTATGGAATAATCCTTCTCCATAAAAACGCACGTCCTCACACTGCTGACGTACCGAGGATGAGATTTAGCATTTCCATTGTAAACTTTGCCGGCCGAAGTGGCCGTGCGGTTAAAGGCGCTGCAGTCTGGAACCGCAAGACCGCTACGGTCGCAGGTTCGAATCCTGCCTCGGGCATGGATGTTTGTTATGTCCTTAGGTTAGTTAGGTTTAACTAGTTCTAAGTTCTAGGGGACTAATGACCTCAGCAGTTGAGTCCCATAGTGCTCAGAGCCATTTGAGCCATTGTAAACTTTCCGGCCATTCACCCTACAGTCCAGATCTCGCACCCAGTGACTGTTACCTCTTCCTGTACTTGAAACAATGGCTTGATACTCAACGGTTCGTAGGTGACGACGAACTCAAGACAGCCAGTGTACTTTTTTCAGTTTCCAGGTGGAGAACTTCTGTGAAGAGGAGTGGAGAAGATATTGTAACGTTACGAAAAGAATAGAACTGAACGGCGATTGCGCGGAGAAGTGGAACTGCTTTGTAGGGGACTAAAACTGCCAATAAAAGCTTCTTGTGTCACATATATGTATATAAAACACAACGGCACGTGCCTTTCGAATACGTTTCCTGTGTAGCATAAAATACACTATAGATCAAAAGTATCTGGACGCATATTAGCGGACCTCAGTATGGACTGAACTTTATGAACACTTGAACTCTAGTGGGGACAGATTCAATGAGGTGTCTGAATGTTTATGAATGAATGAATGGCAGCCCATTCTTCCTCAAGAGCCGAAGGTTCTTTGGGCAATTTCAGAAATATTATTGTCCACAAACCATTGCCTCCTACTGAACGACAAAGTGCACTGTCATGCAAATACAAACAATAATCAGCAGAGAAGTGTTTGTGTGCTGTACGCAGTAAAATGTGTCCATATTCTTTCGCACTTAGTGATTTCATAAGCGCAATAAGGGAGTCACAACCCAAATACGAAAAACACTCCTATACCATCACACCACCTATTCCGTGCTTCTCCGTTGGCACTACACATGATGGCAGGTAACGATGTCAGAGATTCGCCAAACCCAAACCATGCCATCGGAAGGCCACAACGTATAGCTTGATTCATCACCGCAAATCCCTCATATGTAGTCATCCACCGCACAGTGGCGTTGTCCTTTACACCATCTCAAGCGTCGGTTAGCGCTGACGACAGAATGTGTGGCTTAAAGGAGCTGCTCACCATTGTGCCACATTCGTTTTAGTTCCCTACGCCTGGTCATTGTGCTGGCTGGAATGTTGATAGCATTGTGGAGTCACGAGTGACTTCTTCCGCTGATTTCATGCAATTTTTTTTACACCCACCCTCTGCAGTGCTCGACGGTCCCTGCCCCCCCCCCCCCCCCCCCCCAATACATGAGGTCTACCTGGTCTCGGTGTAGGTGTGGTTGTTCCTTCGCGTTTCCACTTCGCAATTACTTCACCAACAGTCGACTTGGGCAGCTTTAGAAATGTTGAAATGTCCTTGATGGATGTATCACTCAGGTGACATCCAATGACTACTCCGCAAGTCCGAGGCCACTGAGCTCTCCCGACCGACTAGCTCTGCTCTTACTGTTTCTCTACTGACAACTATACTCCCTACCTTCATTTTCAGTGGCAGGTCCGCCTTTCATGACATCTGTTGGTCAGTTCCGCATTGGCCGGCAGAAGTGGCCGTGCGGTTCTAGGCGCTACAGGTTCGAATCCTGCCTCGAGCGTGGATGTGTTTGATGTCCTTAGGTTACTTAGGTTTAAGTAGTTCTAAGTTCTAGGGGACTGATGACCTCAGAAGTTAAGTCCCATAGTGCTCAGAGCCATTTTTCAGTTCCGCATTACATAGTGGTGTCCGGATACTTTTGATTAGATAGCGCACAACGGTCTTTACTTTCCGAAAACGCCTCGTACGTACCGTAAGATATTTATTGCTCACGTGTCACCTTTCTGCTCAACATAAAATTCGTGATGGCTCATTGTTCTTGTTTCAACTCGTGCAATATTCGTTCGCACCGGAGTGAGGAAGTCGGGCGCATAGTGAACAGCGCAGTGCCAGGACTTAGTCATCCTTCCGGCAGAGAATGGACGACTGTGAAGGAAGGCTGCCGGCAGGAACAGGAAAACTGCTTTGTAACCAGTGGCTGTAACACGAAGGACATCTCCACAGCGAAGCCACGCAACGGTTCACAGGGCTCACCGCGGTACTCCGGGTGCCCCGCAACAAACGCTCCTCCTGGGGAAGCCACCACGGCCAGCAACTAACGTTGCAACTCTTATAGCGGTTGTTGGAAAACGAAAGAAATTGTATTAGTTTCATAAAGTTCGAATCATGCACACCTTGAGTGTACGTACGTAACAATTATGGTCTTACGAATCAAATTAATATTTCAACAATTTCGAATGACTCTGAAGACCAGTTTTCCTCATTATTCAGTGAATCAAAATAGTTATTCAGCTGGCCCACACAGATCGCCGGTTCTGTTTGTATGCAAAACGTGTTTTATTATGTAGTCTGCAACGGGTTGATATGAGGATAAAAGCGCTCAAAAATATACAAAAACGAAAATTACTAAAAACGTCAAATTAAAATTACATAGAAAGTGGTTCATGCAGATATGCAAAATATGGCATTTTAACGATAGATTATAAATTTGGACTTGGATTTATCCATGGCAAAGTATCTCGTAATGTATCAATGGATCTGACCAATGATTTAATGAATTAATATTAATTAGAACATTGTCATTTGTATGAAACAAATTACCTGTGTCATAATACTTCGACCTTTTACATCGGCTGTGACACTTTAGTTAGCCTACTTCGGAATGATTTTCATAGAAACTGTCGGAAAGCAAAGTGAGCAATACTATCATTCCTATCATTCAGGCTCCGCAGGATTAGTTCACGAAAGCTAACCTTCGCCTCCCCCCCCCCCCCCTCCTAGCCACTCGAAAAAAATCTATTACATCATCTGGAATAAGAGGTGGTTCCGACTTCCAGTACGAGTTAATAATGCTACAGATAATTTCTAAAAGAGAAATCAAATATGAAAACCTGAATCATTCGAAGTAAGCTTGTAAAGTAAATACATATAACTAAAATATCGATATAAAAAGAGACGGGTAATTTCAAAAAAATTTATGTAATATCTGTAATGTCTGTTATGTTACATCAAAGCTAACTCCGCGGCGTTTATCATGTTCATGTTCACTGGTGCTTGCTGTGCTTCATCGTACTTGACACAAGCGTAACGCTGCCTCCTCTTTAGTTGGTGGAATGTACAACATGTTAACATTGGATTGACGGTCGCCTTTAATAAAAGTTATGAGCTGGACCTGCTAGTCAGCTCCAACTCGACTTCACTGAAACTGAGCGGGATTTCTGGTCGTTTTAACTACGTAAATTACTTTCGACAGCAACTTTGCTTTAAACCGTGTATTTTCTTCCATAAACTTACCCAATTACAGTTCGCAACCATATAACAATAACTTTTAGTTTCGACTTTCACCCAAAATCAACCACAGTCTTTCGTGTCTTTACTACCACTGACATTCTTCGGGAGGTGTGGTTGCATAACCTATGGCGGCCCCTCCAGAGCACCTTCAACTTGTGCCAGTGTGGAACAGTGCTCTCCACCAGCAAGATCAGCAAGTGTAAAAGCCCGCTCGTCGCTCAGGCTGCACATCCAGGCAACGCCTTATCTTACTTGAGCCTGTACAAAGAGACACATCTCGTCGGTGAATTATTTTTACAACGTTCATCTAAGCTATATATAGTGTTTTTGTATTTCGTTCACACGGCTATATCCTCCATACTTTGAAAGCCTAACGGTGTGCCATGGCCTTTCCCATGGAAATGTTGTGGGACACCACAAATTGTACGCTTCCTTCTGAAGCAATCGATTAGTAACAGATCGATTCGTCGCAGTCGATGTCTGACTTACGAAAACAGCGGAGAATTCAATAGAATTATATCACCGACTCGTAACAGGCTGCACTTTTAGGTTGCTCTACAACTTGTATCTGAAATAGAGGAATGGAAAGGAAAGGGAAAGAGTGGTTGGTTGGTTGGTTGATTTGGGAGAGGGGATCGAAACAGCTCATCAGTGGTGGCAGAACGACGTCCATTCTTGGTTCTCCGGGAATAGAAAAAAATCTCAGGGGACCATATCTGGCGAATACTGTGACTTAGGTAACATACCGGTTTTGTTTTTTGCCAAAAAACAACGAACAAGCATTGAGGTGTGAGCGATAGCGTATTCGTGGTGCACTTTGCATGAGTGGTTTTGCCACAATTCTGGTAATTTTCTTCAGATTGCTTCAAGCAGACGTTGCGTGACTTGCAGGTAATATTCCTTATTGATCGTACGATCATAAAGCAGGAACTCGTGACGTACTATCCCATTGTAACCGAAGAAAACAGAATTATTGAGTCAGCTGCTGTGGCAATTAGCACCGACTGAAACAAGGAAGGAGATAAGTTGCGATGGCCGGTGATAGGAATCCAAAGTGATCTGTACATCACACCACTTGCAGGTTAATACAACACTTTGTTTCTAAAAAGGAAAGAAACAGAAGTTGACTTCTCGTCATGGGGTGACTTCCTGTGCCTCCCACATGTCATTAATTCTACACTCTATTACTGCTCGCAAAACGCAGGCTAAGTATCGTCTTCCTATTACAAAGCACTGATGCTCTCGAAGTGTGCGACCGAACTGCCCCGACCAGCGGTGGTCGGCTGGTTAAGTCGGCGTCGACGGGTACTTCCCCCGCTCTTTCCATCGGCGAGCGAGTCAGCGCCTTCTTGATGCCGTTTCGCGGCGCTGCGCTGGTCGGTATGCAGTCGATGCTTTAGTACTGCACAAGAAGAACCCTCATATGTGATCGAACTTGCCGATTTTCATTCGGTCTTGGCTCTTCAGGCAGTTCCCATTGGGACGTCTGGGCCTTGGTTTCGACATCATAGCCGTATACCCATGATTCGTTACCTGTTATGACCTTCGTTAGAAGTTCTGGATCGTTGTCGACGTCACTCAGCAATTTATGCGCGATGTCTGCCTGATGTCGTTTTTGGTAGAAATTCAACAACTTCGGAACAAACGTCGCATGTCTGGAAACTGATTGCACCTCGCACACAGCCTGAAAATGGCACACTGAAGTTTGTGAGCCTACTCGATATTCCTTCGGAACACTGAATTATTCGGTAAGTAACCAGTGGAGACAACCCTGAACAACCTCTGAAAATGCGTGTGTGCTGTTGATGTGCGCCGATGCAGCAAAACGCCGGCAGAAGGTCGTGGAAATGCCAGAAGGAAGAGGCGGCGGGCGCTGAGAAGTGTGCCGTACGCTCGCACCCATCCACAAACACACGTGCAGGGCAGGAGGCGTCACCCCTGGCTGCTCGCGAAGAAAGGCCGGAAGCGGCCGCGGCAGGACCCACTCTGACCTGAGTCAGCCGGGGCGCTGCGCCGCGCCGCGCTGCACGGTCTGCGCTGCAGCTGCCCCGGTTACGAGGCGAGCGCTTTGTCCGACAGAACGGCGGCTGCTGTGAATATCGTAACTATAGTCCGATTAAAATTTCTCGATAGTTGACGTCTGTCACTACAGTGTTTTCACATCCGCTGCCAGCTACATCTCGGTTGTGGGCGACACACAAACGCGGCGGGTCACTTCACAAATGCTCTTAATGTGTAACGAGGAGCAATGTTGGAAGTGACGGCCACGAGACACGTCGGAAATGCGAAATGCTCTGTCGGCAGCTTATTTTAAGTGATCAATGACTGAACTGCGGCAGACGACGCGTTTCGTACCACTGAATTTCGCTCGTGTCCTAAGCTAACCACAACCTCGTGATGTGCGATGTATACGAGAAAACGGCGGTCAGCAATCTGCGGCAGAACTAAAATCACTATCGCTTTGTTGACGGACAGGCTGTACGAGCTGCCGCGTTACCAGCCGATGACCTTTCAGCGATGGCATTTGGTTGCAGATTATAGGAGAGACAGGCAGCTTCCAAACAAAAAAGGAACAATAGGAAGAAAAATAAGAGCAGCTAAAAAGTCAGTAAGATGATGAAAATGACGCTGCAAAGAATCAGAAATAAAAAATACAGTTACATGAGTTAATTGATTAAAAATAATAATCACATTCTTTTGATTAGATTTACAAATTTTTAAAAAAATTTAGCAATATTTGACGGTTTTCGAACCTACGATCTTTAAAATGTGATGCTTGTACGCTAACCATTCACTATGTCACCACCCGAAGTTCACTAGTTGTAACTCTGGTGATCCAGTCGCAACGATGAATTGCAGCCTTAAAAAATCCGCCTTCACTCAATGTAGTGAGAAGCTTATTTAATGTGAATCAGTCTCTATTACTATATATTGTAACTGTATATGTGACGTTGAATCTCGTCTTGTACGGAAGTATCCAGTAATGTTTGGTTAGTGCTGCGTATGAGAAGTGTATATTTCATTAGCATCGTTTTTTTTGTTTATTTGTTTACAACATGCTCAATTGCGGTATGTGTGTGTTGTATTATGACGATGGTGGTGATGACGATGATAGAAAGGAGAGGGTGAAACCGGTGCCGGAACATAACCTCATCGCGAATAGCACCAAGGGAGCCGCGAAGCTTAACGTCTCCGTGTGACGTGTGTGTGTGGTCTTGCTTTTGGTGTGGTTATCATGTGTGATGAAATACGAAATAAAAGTGCCAGATCCACGATCCGGGATTCAAATACATCAAGAAAGAAAGCTTGACAAGGAATTGGGAGTGAACTAAGCAGTTGTGTCAGTTTGACAGCGACGAACGGGTCGCGAGTGACATTGAGCACTCTGGTTGGAGACAACCAGCTCCAACGCGTGATGTGTCAACTATCAAATAATTTTAATCGGGCTATAGCTATCTACATCTACATTATACTCTGCAATGGTGTGTGGCGGAGGTTACTTTTTGTACCACTAACTGAGCCCTCCAACCGTGTCCATTCGCGAATAGCGCGTGGGAAGAATGATTGTCGATAGGCCTCTGTATTGGCCCTAATTTCTCGTATTTTCTCCTCATGGTCATTACGCGAGACGTATGTCGTGGGGGCAGTAATATGTTGTCCGACTGTTCCCGGAAAGAGCTCTCTTGGAATTTCATTAGTAAATCTCTCCGTGATGCACAACGCCTCTCTTGCAACATCTGCCAATGGAGTTTGCTGAGAACCTCCGTAACGCTCTCGTGACTAGACGTATCGCTGTTCGTTTGATGTTCTCTGTCTCTTCTATCAATCCCATCTGGTGGGGATCCGAAATAGATGAACAGTACTCAAGAACAGATCGAACAAGCGCGTTATAAGCCACTTACATCGTGGATGAGTTACATTTCCTTAAGAAATTGAAGAAATGTATGATGAAATAAAAGAAATTATTCAGATTGTGAAGGGAGACGAAAATTTAATAGTCATGGGTGACTGGAATTCGACAGTAGGAAAAGGAAGAGAAGGAAATGTAGTAGGTGAATATGGATTGGGGCTAAGAAATGAAAGAGAAAGCCGCCTGGTAGAATTTTGCGCAGAGCACAACTTAATCATAGCTAACACTTGGTTCAAGAATCATAAAAGGAGGTTGTATACATGGAAGAAGCCTGGAGATACTGACAGGTTTCAGAGAGATTATATAATGGTAAGACAGAGATTTAGGAACCAGGTTTTAAATTGTAAGACATTTCCAGGGGCAGATGTGGACTCTGACCACAATCTATTGGTTATGAACTGTAGATTAAAACTGAAGAAACTGCAAAAAGGTGGGAATTTGGGGAGATTGGACCTGGATAAACTGAAAGAACCAGAGGTTGTACAGAGTTTCAGGGAGAGCGTAAGGGAACAATCGACAGGAATGGGGGAAAGAAATACAGAAGAAGAAGAATGGGTAGCTTTGAGGGATGAAGTGGTGAAGGCAGCAGAGGATCAAGTAGGTAAAAAGACGAGGGCTAGTAGAAATCCTTGGGTGACAGAAGAAATACTGAATTTAACTGATGAAAGGAGAAAATATAGAAATGCAATAAATGAAGCAGGCAAAAAGGAATACAAACGTCTCAAAAATGAGATCGGCAGGAAGTGCAAAATGGCTAAGCAGGGATGGCTAGACGACAAATGTAAGGATGTAGAGGCTTACCTCACTAGGGGTAAGACAGATACTGCCTACAGGAAAATTAAAGAGACCTTCGGAGAAAAGAGAACCACTTGTATGAATATCAAGGGCTCAGATGGAAACCCAGTTTTAAGCAAAGAAGGGAAAGCAGAAAGGTGGAAGGAGTAGATAGAGGGACTATACAAGGGCGATGTTCTTGAGGACAATATTATGGAAATGGAAGAGGATGTAGATGAAGATGAAATGGGAGATATGATACTGCGTGAAGAGTTTGATAGAGCACTGAAAGATCTAAGTCGAAACAAGGCCCCGGGAGTAGACAACATTCCGTTAGAACTACTGACAGCCTTGGGAGAGACAGTCCTGACAAAACTCTACCTCCTGGTGAGCAAGATGTATGAGACAGGCGAAATACCCTTAGACTTCAAGAAGAATATAATAATTCCAATCCCAAAGAAAGCGGATGCTGACAGACGTGAAAATTGCCAAACTATCAGTTTAATAAGTCACAGCTGCAAAATACTAACGCGAATTGTTTACAGACGAATGGAAAAACTGGTAGAAGACGACCTCGGAGAAGATCGGTTTGGATTCCGTAGAAATATGGGAACACGTGAGGCAACAATAGAGGTCTATAATTGTGTGTGCATCTGTCCCACAGCCCTTCTATTAACGGAATGACCTACGCTACCTAGCGGCTGGAACGCTAGGTACCCTTCGTTGCTCAAGCGACGTTTTTAGGACCTCACCGCATTACAAATACCGTACTGTAATATCGAATCGTTTTTATGCATACTTGCACACGTGTCCTTCACTCTCTTGGTTGGTGATTGGCTGACGTGGCACCACCAAGATGTTTTTGTTCCCTACACTTTCTTCCGTTACCCCATCGATATTAAACCTACGTGTTCAACAATTTCTCTCCGGGGCAATAGCGATAATCCGAAGGTCGTAGAAGAGCAACCGCTCCAGCAGTGCCGCATCGGTAGCTCTGCTCGAAGACCAGCTGTAGGAAACTGCGCCATGCGGTAACAGAAGAGGCCGAACACCAGCGAGCTGCGCCTGCTAACCCCAGCCTTAATGCTGCGCCGGCCGGTGTGCCCGTGCGGTTCTAGGCGCTTCAGTCTGGAACCGCGTGACCGCTACGGTCGCAGGTTCGAATCCTGCCTCGGGCATAGATGTGTGTGATGTCCTTAGGTTAGTTAGGTTTAAGTAGTTCTAAGTTCTAGGGGACTGATGACCACAGATGTTAAGTCCCATAGTGCTCAGAGCCATTTGAACCATTTTGAACTTAATGCTGCGCCATATCACCACTCAACAACGGCGCAGCGGAAGGGCTCACAGCAACGCACTGCGCTGCCGCACAGGAGCGGTCTTACTGTGACGAACATTGGCTCTGACAAGGTATCGAGATGCGTGATATCAACAGTAACGGAATTTGCCGTTGGGTGATCAGTCGCAGATAGCAAGAAATCCGTTACTGCTCCTACTACCTGTACAAACTGTTGCAGAGGATTTTTTTTTCCTTGCGCTCGCCTTGGCACTTTTTATCATCTGCCCTTAAAACCCGCTACCTTTCGTTCGATTTTTGTCCATTTTCTGTTTCCTCGATCCGTCCATATTTGTGGGTAACCGTACGCAGACGTACGGATAACATCATGGCCGCAAATCCTGTGAACTCCTCGATTTGCAACTAACCACGTCGGAGGCGACAACAGATCGGTTGTGATGGTCATCACGTCGGTGTCAGCGTGGAGGCACTGCACCCTTTTTTAAAGTGAAAACAGAAACCTAATATTTATGAAATATTCTTCTTTCTTTCTTGTATAAATCTTGTAGTGCCATCCAGATAAAAGTAGTGTTTCACCCACAGAGTACTTAAGGTTTTGCAACTGTTTTATAACGTCTTAATTCAACATCTGAGAAAAACAATTGTTTCTGTGCATATTTCTCACTGTCATGTACGCTCTTTTCATTTTTTCCGCTCTGAGTTTGTTTCTTTTTCACTTTTTATGTTCGTATTTTCCCTCAGATATTTAAAGTTGTCAGTTTTCTTGAAGTTGGTTTTTAAAATTCTTGGTGTGTTACTTTCGTTGATCATGTATTCTGTCTTTTCAAACGATATTTGCGGACCAGCCTTTTCGGCTGTTTCGTTCAGATGTTCTAGTTTTTCTTTGCATTCTGTAAGGTTACACGTATTATTATGAGATCGTCTGCAAAGGCCTAACAATTTACTGCTTCTTTCGGTCTATCCAGCTTTATGAAGTTATTAACGTCTTTTCTTCCTGCATTTTCCATTCTCCTATAACTTTTTCCAGCACACAGTTGAATAACAGTACCGCCAAACCGTCTTCTCATCTAATTCCTGATACAGTTTGAAAGGGACGAGGAGTTGGTTCAAAAATTTAACTTTAGATACTGTATTTAGCAAGTTGTTTATTTGCTTGCAGAGTTTTCCTGTCTACTTCAAAGTCTTTCAGGGTGTGAGGAGGGAGTCTCTGTCTATGGAATCATACGCATTTTTAAGATAAGCAAATATTAGGTCAATCCTTTTACTTGATGTTGTGCTATACCTGTTTTTTTGTTCAACGTTTGGAATTTGCTCTAGACACGATCTGCTACTTATAAATCCAGCTTGATAATTTCTTTATCTGTCTGATGGTTTAGTATGTTCAGAAGAACTTTCGATAAGATTTTGTCTTCTAAAGGCAGTTTATTATTACTGTTGATATCCGTTTTGTCCCCTTTCATGTTTAGTGGGTGAAGTGACGCAATCTTCCAGTTTTCTTGAATTAGTGCAATGTCCAATCCCTCGTCAAGTTTTTCATTCATAACTGTAACACCTACATTTCCACTGAGTTCTAGAATTTCGGCTGCGAGGCCATCTTCACTTTTTTACATTGTTACATATAACAGCTAACTTTTAAAGAGTAAAGTAGGATGAAAACTAAGAGTTTAAAAGGTGGCAAGGAATCCTAGCACTTATAAGCAACGTTTAACATATGATAATTTTCAGCTGATTGCATGAGGTCTCGCTGACGTGAATGAGCTTGAGGCCAGATCGCCTGGAGAGAATATTCTATACAGATAAAGGCTGCCTGAACTACCTGCTGTCAACAATAAGTCGGACACGGTTCTTGAATCTACAGCAAACCACGTGAAGTTGAGTAAGGGAAGGCAGTAGGAGAACTACTCCTCACTAAAAAAGAAACTGACTTCTCGAAGATAGGCGGAAACGAATGAAAGGAGCAGCATTCCTCATTATTTATACTTCACATAGCTGTAGCGTGCAGACCATTGTTCAGTCTTAGCGCTAAAGAAAACACTGATAACTGTGAGTGCACAGTTTGATGGTTCAAATGGCTCTAAGCACCTTGGGACTTAACATCTGAGGTCATCAGTCCCCTAGACTTAGAACTACTTAAACCTAACTAACCTAAGGACATCACACACATCCATGCCCGAGGCAGGAATCCAACCTGCGACCGTAGCAGCAGCACGGTTCCGGACTGAAGAGCTTAGAACCGCTCGCCACAGCGGCCGGCGCACAGTTTGATTTTATATTGTGTAAGTGATGACATTATCAAAGTTGGGAGAGTTTTTTGTTATTATGGGTCTAAAGTTAACTGCGTGACACAGGTGCTTCTCAAATTTTTATGCTTACACTTTTCAAAGGCTATATTTTTTCTGAATTTCAGTTTCTTTGACTTAATGTTAAATGTTAAACCAACTTACTATTCACTGATGTAAACAGTTTATAATAATAATAATTATTATTATTAGACTTTAATATTTTGTGTAGTTTATGGTAATTAATAGTTATTATTATATTAAGTTATTATTATATTATTTGTAATTAATATTAAAAATTTGTACACATTTGTGGGACCTGCGCATTAAAGGTGAGATTGGCGGCAAGTTTGTTTGGATGGAGAGGGGGACGCAAGCGATAGAGACATTAACAAACCGGACCCCAATCTCCCCTCACTCCTGAACCGAACCCTGTTTGTGCCACTTCTTTTTATCATCTCCCAAACCTGTCACGACCATTCTGTCAGCCTGCTACCGCTCACAGTGTGAGTCTACTCGCTCTTCATGCTGGCGCCTGTTATCTTTCCACTCTCCTTATGGACTATTCGTGGTCTTCAATACAGCATCATTCCTGGGTCTCCTCTGACCTTTCTTATCTGTCGTTCGAACCTCACTTCCGAGGGTCTTTGCGCAGGTTGTCTTAGTTTTAATTGTTGCCTACAGTGACCAAGCGAAGTGGCGCATCAGTAAGGCACTGAGTCGTATCCGGGAAGGCAGTGGTTCAAGTCTCGTGTCAAGCCATCCAGATAAAGGTTTCTCGTTATTTACCTAATCTGGTGAAGGAGAAAGCTGGGACTGTTCCATTGAAAGAGTGCGGCAGATTTCCTTCCCCACCGTTCCTCATTCCGAGCTTGCGCGCTGTCTCCAATGGCTTGTCATCGACGGCACGTTAAATCCTGAGCCACGTCTCCAGCGGCTCTGGACTACGAATGCCCTCTGCCGCCGCAATACAGGGCGCCCGGCGCCAGCCAGACAGCCACTCCCACCTGGAACCTCTTCGCTGCGTCATGCTACGCAGACACCTCTTAGTCGTGGCACAGACACCATGGTCGGTGCTTTCCGTTCAGAGCGCCTATCCTTGTTGACGTTGAGAGCTGAACTCTGTTTCTTGCTGCATTATTTGTTATGAGTCTTCATACGTTTGGCGAAGTACAAGCCAAGTAAATCTCCTGGTTACTGTGTTTACCTGTTCGCTAACCTTTTCTGCTCCTGCCCAGCCTTCCTAGACGACAACACTCTGTAGCCCACCTCTCCTTACTGTTGTGTGTAAAGTCGTACAAAGCACAAAACAGTCCTCTTCTGGATTATGGGATCTTTGACAAACAGGATTGAAGAAGGACATCTATAAAGCTCAAAGAAGGGCAGCTAGAATTGTACACTACTGGCCATTAAAATTGCTACACCAAGAAGAAATGCAGATGATAAACCGGTATTCATTGGACAAATATATTATACTAGAACTGACATGTGATTACATTTTCACGCAATTTGGGTGCATAGATCCTGAGAAATCAGTACCCAGACCAACCACCTCTGATCGTAATAACGGCCTTGATACGCCTGGGCATTGAGTCAAACAGAGCTTGGATGGCGTGTACAGGAACAGCTGCCCATGCAGCTTCAACACGATACCACAGATCATCAAGAGTAGTGACTGGCGTATTGTGACGAGCCAGTTGCTCGGCCACCATTGACCAGACGGTTTCGGTTGGTGAGAGATCTGGAGAATGTGCTGGACAGGGCAGCAGTCGAACATTTTCTGTATCCAGAAAGGCCCGTACAGGACCTGCAACATGCGGTCGTGCATTATCTTGCTGAAATGTAGGGTTTCGCAGGGATCGAATGAAGGGTAGAGCAACGGGTCGTAACACATCTGAAATGTAACGTCCACTGTTCAAAGTGCCGTCAATGCGAACAAGAGGTGACCGAGGCGGGTAACCAGTGGCACCCCATACCATCATGCCGGGTGATACGCCAGGCCCGCATCTCGTGGTCGTGCGGTAGCGTTCTCGCTTCCCACGCCCGGGTTCCCGGGTTCGATTCCCGACGGGGTCAGGGATTTTCTCTGCCTCGTGATGGCTGGGTGTTGTGTGGTGTCCTTAGGTTAGTTAGGTTTAAGTAGTTCTAAGTTCTAGGGGACTGATGACCTAAGATGTTAAGTCCCATAGTGCTCAGAGCCATTTTGATACGCCAGTTTGGCGATGACGAATACACGCTTCCAATATGCGTTCACCGCGATATCTACAAATACGGATGCGGCCATCATGATGCTGTAAACAGAACCTGGATTCATCCGAAAAAATGACGTTTTGCCATTCGTGCACCCAGGTTCGTCGTTGAGTACACTATCGCAAGCGCTCCTGTCTGTGATGCAGCGTCAAGGGTAACCGCAGCCATGGTCTCCGAGCTGATAGTCCATGGCGCTGCAAACGTCGTCGAACTGTTTGTGCAGATGGTTGTTGTCTTGCAAACGTCCCCATCTGTTGACTCAGGGATCGAGACGTGGCTACACGATCCGTTACAGCCATGCGGATAAGATGCCTGTCATCTCCACTGCTGGTAATACGAGGCCGTTGGGATCCAGCACGGCGTTCCGTTTTACCCTCCTGAAACCACCGATTCCATATTCTGCTAACAGTCATTGGATCTCGACCAACGCGAGCAGCAATGCCGCGATACGATAGACTGCAGTCGCGATAGGCTACAATCCGACCTTTATCAAAGTCGGAAACGTGATGGTACGCATTTCTCCTCCTTACACGAGGCGTCACAACAACGTTTCACCAGGCATCGCCGGTAAACTGCTGTTTGTGTATGAGAAATCGGTTGGAAACTTTCCTCATGTCAGCACGTTGTACGTGTCGCCACCAGCGCCAACCTTGTGTGAATGCTCTGAAAAGCTAATCATTTGCATATCACAGCATCTTCTTCCTGTCGGTTAAATTTCGCGTCTGTAGCACGTCATCTTGGTGGTGTGGCAATTTTAATGGCCAGTAGTGTATTATCACGAAATATATCACGAAATAGGGGAGAGAGTCTCACGTACATGAGAAGCTAGTTGGTGTGATAGTAATTAAAACAGATTTGATTTTCGTTGCGGCGAGATCTTTTCACAGCATTTCAATCACCAACTTTCTCCACCGAATGCCAAAATATTTTGTTGCCTATCATCTACATAGTGAGATATGACCATCATAATAAATTAAATCAGAACTCGCACGGAAAAATTTAGATGTCCATTTGGCCCACGTGCTCTTCAAGAGTGGAACCGTCGAGAAATAATATGAAAGTAGTTCTATGAACCTTCTGCTAAGGACTTAAATGTGAATTGCAGGATAATCATGTGTATGCAGATGGGGACAGAAGTAACATCCAGAGGCATAGATAGTATTACATTGAAAAAAATATTGTACTTGACAGTACAGTTTCGTAACCGGAAATTATATGCAACAACGTAAATTTATAATGGTGGTTTAGTCATGAAAAACTATTGAGAATGGAGCAAACTCGGTACAAGATTTTAAGAACTTTGAATAAATTTCCGTTTGCGAGAAACAATTTTATGACGACATTGCAGTTTTTTATACATTGGAGCGAAAAACACAAACACAACGTGATTCCTTTAAAATCGGAATCACAACATACACCGAAATTTGAGTGACATTATAGGCGTCTTAGTAATAGAATGGATCAAGAGTTTTTCACCTTTGTCTCGCATCTATGCTCGATTATCAGAATCTTTCGTAGTCGTGAAAACTTTAGTCACAAAAGAAATGTCGAAAATTATATACTGAAAGAATCTAATCCGGCGATTTCAGACACTGGTGGTCCGGTCTACCAGCCACACGACGTCGGAATGTTCTGAGTCGGTTTCGTAAAAAAGACAAAGATAAATTTGAACATATATACTGTTTACAGTTGGAATATTGCTGCGTGTTGTGAAGTTGGCAAAGTGCTCAGTGAGGCCTGTAGGTTACACGACGGTTCTGAAAGCGTGGAGCCGCCGGAAGCAACCACGGCATTACATCTAAAGCGAAGTTCCTGTGCCCTTTCTTCGGCTGGTGTGGTGGAGGCAGCGGACAAAAAACTTTCAGGAAATTCGTTGCTACCACCCATTACAACGCGGATAAAGGAAATTACTCTCAGCCTGTGTAGAAAAGTCGCCACAGTCATTCCCAACGTCTGACATATGAGGAAGTTACAATAGCTTACATCACTATGAGCAGAATTAACAAACACTAACAGCGCCTTACCGACCTCATGCTGTACTACTATTAATGTAGAACAGTAGAATTTCATGAAAACTGAGCAAAATAACTCTGTATTTGGCGAAAATATTTGTCTTAGAGGATGTGTAATTTGAAACAGTTATCTGCTAGAAGTTACTGCCCTCTGTATCTTAAATCAGCGAGAAACATGACACGCACTTCTTATCCAAGAGTCAGTATCGCAGCTGTGTCAACGTTTTATAGTCTACGCCTGTCGATAGGGTGATGAGGGGAAGGGGATCGGCGGGAGACAAAAGAAATGATAAAAACAAACAATAACTGGGAACCAGACGCCATTTTATCATCGGGTATTTTTCAGTCAATGTTAGGTAAAGGCCGCTTGCCTTTCGAGATTCAGGACCATCACACATCCAAGTGGTTGTTTCCTTATGTCGTCAACGTATCTTCCATAAACATTTTTTTTATCTACATTTACATCGGGAGACAAAAATGTAATAGTTATGGGTGACTGGAATTCGGTAATAGTAAAAGGGAGAGAAGGAAGCGTAGTAGGTGAATATGGATTGGGGTTAAGAAATGAAAGAGAAAGCCGCCTGGTAGAATTTTGCACAGAGCACAACTTAATCATAGCTAACACTTGGTTCAAGAATCATAAAAGAAGGTTCTATATATGGAAGAAGCCTGGAGATACTGATAGGTTTCAGGAAGATTATATAATGGTAAGACAGAGATTTAGGAACCAGGTTTTAAATTGTAAGACATGTCCAGGGGCAGATATGGACTCTGACCACTATCTACTGCTTATGTACTGTAAATTAAAATTGAAGAAAAAGGTGGGAAATTAAGGAGATGGGACCTTGATAAACTGACTAAACCAGAGGTTGTAGAGAGTTTGAGGGAGAGCATAAGGGAACAACTGACAGGAATGGGGGAAAAATACAGAAGAAGAGGAATGGGTAGCTTTGAGGGATGAAGCAGTGAAGGCGGCAGAGGATCAAGTAGGCAAAAAGATGAGGGCTAGTAGAAGTCCTTGGGTAACAAAAAAATGTTGAATTTAACTGATGAAAGGAGAAAATATAAAAATGCAGTAAATGAAGCAGGCAAAAAGGAATACAAACGTCTCAAAAATGAGATCGACAGGAAGTGCAAAATGGCTAAGCAGGGATGGCTAGAGGACAAATGTAAGGATGCAGAGACTTATCTCACTAGGGGTAAGATAGATACTGCCTACAGGAAAATTAAAGAGATCTTTGGAGAAAAGAGAACCACTTCTATGAATATCGAGAGCTCAGATGGAAACCCAGTTCTTAGCAAAGAAGGGAAAGCGGAAAGGTGGAAGGAGTCTATACAAGGCGATGTACTTGAGGACAATATTATGGAAATGGAAGAGGATGTAGAGGAAGATGAAATGGGAGATATGATACTGCGTGAAGAGTTTGACAGAGCACTGAAAGACCTGACTCGTAACAAGGCCCCGGGAGTAGACAAAATTCCATCAGAACTACTGACTGCCTTGGGAGAGCCAGTCCTGACAAAACTCTACCGTCTGGTGAGCAAGATGTATGAGACAGGTGAAATACCCTCAGACTTCAAAAAGAATATAATAATTCCAATCCCAAAGAAAGCAGATGCTGACAGACGTGAAAATTACCGAACTATCAGTTTAATAAGTCACGGCTGCAAAATACTAACGCCAATTCTTTACAGACAAATGGAAAAACTAGTAGAAGCTGCCCTCTGGGAAGATCAGTTTGGATTCCGTAGAAATATTGGAACACGTGAGGCAATACTGACCCTACGACTTATCTTAGAAGAAAGATTAACGAATGGCAAACCTACGTTTCTAGCATTTGTAGACTTAGAGAAAGCTTTTGAAACTGGACTGGAATACTCTCTCTCAAATTCTGAAGGTGGCAGGGGTAAAATAGAGGGAGCGAACGGCTGTTTAGAATTTGTACAGAAACCAGATGACAGTTATAAGAGTCGAGGGGCATGAAAGGGAAGCAGTGGTTGGGAAGGGGGTGATACAGGGTTGTGACACAACTTGACTAGAAGAAGGGATAAGTTGGTAGGACATGTTCGGAGGCATCAAGGGATCACCAATTTAGTATTGGAGGGCAGCGTGGAGGGTAAAAATCGTAGAGGGAGACCAAGAGATCAATACACTAAGCAGATTCAGAAGGATGTGGGTTGGAGTAGTTACTCAAAGATGAAGAGTCTTGCACAGGATAGAGTAGCATAGAGAGCTGCTTCAAACCAGTCTCAGGACTGAAGACCACAACAACAACAACATCAATACTTCGCAAGCCACTTGACCGTGTGTGGCGGACAGTATTTCTGGGACCACTAACTGATTCCCCCCCCCCCTCCCCCTTTCCCATTTCCATTCGCGAATGGCGCGTACGAATAATGATTGTCGCTGAGCCTCTGTATAAGCTCTAATTTCTCGCATTTTCTCGTTGTGTTCATTTCGCGAGACGTATCCAGCAGGAAGTAATACGTTGTCCGACTCTCTCCGGAAAGTACTCTTTCGAAATTTAAGTAGTAAACCTTTCCGTAATGCACAATGCCTCTCTTTTAGCGTCTGCCAGTCGATTTTGTTGAGCTTCTCCGTAACGCTGTCGCACCGGTCAAATGGTCCCGTGACGAAAAGCGCCGCTCTTCGTTGGATCTTCTCAATCTCTTCTACGTCCATATTTTCCGGTAGGTACTGTTTACAGAAGTTTCTCATAATATGCTACATTTATTTAAGTTCAGGGTCACTAGCCAGAGTCTGCACCATTCATCAATTCCCTGCAGCTGTTCCTGCAAATCGTTACTTTCTTCCTGGCGTTGCTATCATCGTACAGAAATCTGCATCATCTTTGAACAGTCTTAAAGAGGTTTCAACGCATTCTGATAGATCATATATATACACTGTAAATAGTGACGGTCCTATCACCTTCTCAGGGACACACCGAAATTATCCTTACATCTGTCGATTGTTTACCGTTAAGAATGACGTGTTGGGCTCTATTTGGAAGGAAGAATTGAATCCAGTAGCAAATCTGGCCCAATACTCGGTAAGCTCGTATTTTTTTACTAAGCGGCAGTGCAGGACTGTGTCAGACATCTTTCTGAAGTCGAGGAACACGGTATCATCCTAAATGCCGCGCTGTGGATCTCATGGGGGAACAGGGCGAACTGAGTTTCGCATCTACCTTCTCACAGCAAAAAAGCAAGTAAAGAGTTACCTTAGTCCAGTTTAAGTCAATTCCGTAATCATCACATGAAAAATGGAAGGTGTAAGTCAAGAATGGAATCGACATTTTTGTTTCTGTATATCCATCGCAGTCAAACAATTCGCTCGATGCTAAGCTACCTTCCTTTTAAACTCAATGGACAAAATGTTAATCTCCCCCTCAAAGAAGCACACTGGTAGTCTGGAGCCTATGGTTTAGGATTATTTCCAGGCGCTTACGTGGCACTTTTGGGTCGATGTGGAAACGTGGCAATGGCAGATTCTTTTCACAGGCACTTTTCGCTCAGTGTAGAAATCTTATGTAAATCATTTTTGATCTTCAGATGACTCAGATGACTTTTCTACACGGTAAACAATCTAGTAGAGATGCTCGGATGGTCTCCTAAGTCGTTTATATAGATTAAGAACAGTAGAGGTCCTATAATGCTTCTTTGGGGGAATCCCAGATATAACTTCCGTTTCACTAGTTGACATCCTTTCAGTTACTACGAACAGTGTCATTTCTGATAGGAAATCACGAATCCAGTCGCACAGCTGAGGCGGTGTGGTAAATCACAAGAGAAGCGTCAGGACAAAAGAGTGTTACAATATCTGAAATTATACCAGTGATTATTTGTCTGTCAACAGAACTTAACAGTATCACACCAACTGTCAAAGAATGCAAGGACGTTTTACTGGAAGAACTGATGAAAAGGTATGCGTTAACTGAATTAAATTACCTTGCAGCAATTTGTACTCTGTTATGTCCAACGTTTAAAAATCTGCATTTTCAGGATCCAGTAGTATGCCTGCGAGCCATCCAATGACTCAAAATTATGGTTTATGAGCAACAAACTAGCCCAAGTGAGTCGGAGGAAGATGCTGTTTCGTCTGCTGTAACACAGGAAAAGTACTTCTGGAAACACCATAAGCAGTTAGAACTCGACCACAAAAAGAATACGTGCCGATATCTCTTTATTAGTCAAACCCGGCAATATCTTCAAAAAGAGACCTATTTGCAAACCTGGAAGTCTTGATAGTCGTTTTTTCCTTTTTGTATAAATATGCTCAATAATACCTTATCATTGTTGCAGCATCCGTGTTTAGTGAGCGTTTATTTTCAAAAGCTTTTGTAACTATTACTCAAAATAGAAATAAGTTCACAGTAATTGCCATTTTTGGGAAACCTTCCAAAAGGTGACTTTTTTGCTTAAGGATTATCATCAATAAGGAAATAAAAGCATTTAATGCATTTTATTAGATTACATAAAATAAGCAAGTAACTAAACTATCATACATGGGAGTTATTCGGAAAGTAAGGTCCGATCGGGCGTGAAATGGAAACTACAGTTAAAATCCGTTGACGCTTTGCACTGAGCACGTAAAGATGCCTAGAAAGTAGCGTGTGCCGCCAAATAGGAGGGCATGGTGAGAGATTTCGTCTGATGTCATGCAGGCCACATAACAAAACTGTCATGCGTTTCCTTCTTCATGACAATTTTTGGCCGCTCTCTGTAAAGGCAATGAAAATGCTCCTGCAGCGTTTTCGATGGGAAGTATTTGATAACTCACAAAACATCCCGTAGTTGACTCCCCCTGTCTCATCTCTGCTCACATTAACCGCTGGCTCTGAAAAGATCTTGGCACAGATAACAAGTTGTGGACCAGTGTAGAGAATTGTACATTAGTTACAAACTAAGGCGTGCACACACTTTGTTCAACATGTAAACGTCACTACAGATATTCGTATTTAGGTTCTGATTTGGTGTGGCCGAGCGGTTCTAGGCGCTTCAGTATGGAACCGCGCGACCGCTACGGTCGCAGGTCCGAATCCTGCCTCGGGCGTGGATGTGTGTGATGTCCTTAGGTTAGTTAGGTTTAACTAGTTCTAAGTTCTGTCGGAACATCGATGCTGTCGATGACCTCCTGAATGGCTGTTTTCAGCTCGGCAATGGTTTTGGAGTACTTGCTGTACACCTTGTCTTTAATATAGCTCCACAAACAAACAGTCGCACGTATTCAGATCCGGAGAACATGGCGGCCAATCGAGACCCATGCTAGTGGCCTCTGGTTGCCTCAGAGCCAGAGTGCGGTCCCCAATTGGTCCCCCAGGACATTAAACAATCTCTTGCTTTGATGGGGTCCAGTTCCATCTTGCATGAAGCACCTCTTGTCGAAATCAGGGTCACTTTGGATGATGAGGATGAAATCAAATCTTCACGTACCGATTATTCCTTGACTGGACATTGCACACCACACAGTCACACAATGCGGGTGAAAAGACTTCTCGATCGCGAAATGCGGGTTCTTAGTTCCCCAAACACGCCAATTTTGCTTATTGGCGAAGCCATGCAAATGAAAGTGGGCTTCGTCGCTGAACCAAACCATACCATGCGTATACTAATTCCCATCATGCCCCGCGGCCAACCGTTCAGTTTGAACGTCCTAACGCAAATCGTTCAGAAGTTATGACGATTTTATTTCATATAGTCCAATAATTTTCACCCTGTAAGTGTTGCTAATAAAACATTTTTCATTTTCACTGTGGTATCCATTTAGTGACCGTTCGGTCCTTACTTTCTAAATAAACAAAAATGTTCAAATGTGTGTGAAATCTTATGGAACTTAACTGCTAAGGTCATGAGTCCCCTAAGCTTACACACCACTTAACCTAAACTATCCTAAGGACAGACACATGCCCGAGGGAGGACTCGAACCTCCGCCGGGACCAGCCGCACAGTCCATGACTGCAGCGCCTGAGACCGCTTCGGCTAATCCCGCGCGGCTCTAAATAAACAAACACTGTCCGAATAGGCCCAGAAGGCCCAACGGAAGCGACCGCCCTCCTCAGCTACTAGGCGTCAGCGGGTGCGGATACGGAGTGGCATGTGGTCAGCACACCACTCTTCTAGCCGTTGTCAGTGTTTGTGGCCGATGTCGCTACTTTTCAAACAAGTAGGTCCTCAATTGGCCTCATAAGAGGTGAGTGCGCCCCGCTCTGGCATACCTGGAGGGTGACCCATTCAAGTGCTAACTCCGGTGGTGTAACGGGAACCTGTGTTACCACTGCGCCAAGGCCTTTGGCTTGTTTTCTTAATAGTCCTTGTATAACGAGTATTTCTTCATTTACACAAAAAATTTGAAAGTGTCGATGTAAGTACACTACTGGCCATTAAAATTGCTACACCAAGAAGAAATGCAGATGATAAACGGGTATTCATTGGACAAATATATTATGCTAGAACTGACATGTGATTACATTTTCACGCAATTTGGGTGCATAGATCCTGAGAAATCAGTACCCAGAACAACCACCTCTGGCCGTAATAACGGACTTGATACTCCTGGGCATTGAGTCAAACAGAGCTTGGACGGCGTGTACAGGTACAGCTGCCCATGCAGCTTCAACACGATACCACAGTTCATCAAGAGTAGTGACTGGCGTATTGTGACGAGCCAGTTGCTCGGCCATCATTGACCAGGCGTTTTCAGTTGGTGAGAGATCTGGAGAATGTGCGTGCCAGGGCAGCAGTCGAATATTTTCTGTATCCAGGAATGCCCGTACAGGACCTGCAACATGCGGTCGTGCATTATCCTGCTGACATGTACGGTTTCGCAGGGATCGAATGAAGGGTAGAGCCACGGGTCGTAACACATCTGAAATGTAACGTCCACTGTTCAAAGTGCCGTCAGTGCGAACAAGAGGTGACCGAGACGTGTAACCAATGGCACCCCATGCCATCACACCGGATGATACGCCAGTATGGCGATGACGAATACACGCTTCCAATGTGCGTTCGCCGGCCGGGGTGGCCGAGTGGTTCTAGGCGCTTCAGTCGGGAACCGCGCGACCGCTACGGTCGCAGGTTCGAATCCTGCCTCGGGGATGGCTGTGTGTGATGTCCTTAGGTTAGTTAGGTTTAAGTAGTTCTAAGTTCTAGGGGACTGATGACCTCAGAAGTTAAGTCTCGTAGTGCTAAGAACCATTTTCTTGTGCGTTCACCGCCATGTCGCCAAACACGGATGCGACCATCATGATGCTGTAAACAGAACCTCGGTTCATCCGAAAAAATTACGTTTTGCCATTCGTGCACCCAGTTTCGTCGTTGAGTACACCATCGCAGGCGATCCTGTCTCTGATGCAGTGTCAAGGGTAAACGCAGCCATGGTCTCCGAGCTGATAGTCCATGGTGCTGCAAACGTCGTCGAACTGTTCGTGCAGATGGTTGTCTTGCAAACGTCCCCATCTGTTGATTCAGGGATCGAGACGTGGCTGCACGATCCGTTACAGCCATGCTGATAAGATGCCTGTCATCTCGACTGCTAGTGATACGAGGCCGTTGGGATCCAGCACGGCGTTCCGTATTACCCTCCTGAACCCACCGATTCCATATTCTGCTAACAGTCATTGGATCTCCACCAACGCGAACAGCAGTGTCGCGATACGATAAACCGCAATCGCGATAGGCTACAATCCGACCTTTATAAAAGTCGGGAAACGTGATGGTACGCATTTCTCCTCCTTACACGTGGCATCACAATAACGTTTCACCAGGCAACGTCTGTCCTGTTTGTGTATGAGAAATCGGTTCGAAACTTTTCTCATGTCAGCACGTTTGTAGGTGTCGCCACCGACGCCAACCTTATGTGAAAGCTCTGAAAAGATAATCATTTGCATATCACAGCATCTTCTTCCTGTCGGTTAAATTTCGCGTCTGTAGAACGTCATCTTCGTGGTGTAGCAATTTTAATGGCCAGTAGTGTAAATCAGTACTATCGCAAGACGACTTGAGCACTACTCATTTCTGTAAGTATCGATACGGTGGTATCGGAACATCTCTAGGTGTGGAGGCGCATGTGGTCAGCACATCGCTCCAGACCTTGGATCCGCTACTTCTCAGTCATGTACTTCCTTATTTGGTATCACGAGGCTGGATGCACCCAGTTCCAGTCCTCCCGCCAAGGGTATATCGCTGGCAGACCGGGAGTAAAACCCGGTTCCTCCGCGTAGCAGTCAGTTGCGCTGACTACTTAGCTTCGCTGAACATTCGGGCTCCATGTTCGGTTCATATACCCAACTACCATATATCCAAGCTCAGCCGCCCGCTAGCCACTCTCTGCAGCCAAACTCGGCGCCTTATCTGATGCTCTTGTTTCACCGCGACTCTCTCGCTATGAGTTATTGAAAGCTGGTGACAGCGAGTATTCAATTAATTACGAAATCTGTCCGCCGCACGAGCCTGCTGTAAACAGCCCGCAGTGTTTTTCTTTCATTTTTTTCCCGCTCCTCCTGCCCGGCGGGCGTTGTTTCCTCGGCGGCGTTTCTTTCCTTTTGCGAGGATAAGCGGAACTGGTTCCCGGCGGGCGGTCCTCGCGGCATCTGCGATACGCACCGCTGGCCGCCGCCGTATTTACATCTTAAACAGCCGCGCGGCACTCAATTACACGCCGCGGGCGCCATAAAGCGTGCGGTCTCCAGCAGCGGAGACTGCCACACTGCCAGCTTGTCAGACAACCTGGTCGGCGCCGTCTACGCGAAGAGACCGCCGCCGGACCGCTCGTAACACGTCATCAACGGAGGGTGGCGAACGTCTGCTGAAGAGGACAACGCTAGTTATCTCAGATGTCATGGATAAAAACAAAAACTTTGTTAGACACCCTCTACACTGCCTGACAAAAAGAAGCACTCGGAAGACACGGTCTGCAGGAATTGTAACATCGTACACATATACACCATTGGCGGATATGTATATTTTTAGAGCTGCAGTTCTCTGTGACAGGCAGAACGACCATCACAGTGTGTTGGTATTCATAAATTTAGAAAACATTGTCAGTGGAGCGATCTGGTGCTATACTTGAGTCAAAACAACAGTCGAGATTGCAGTAACATTTGTTTATTATGACCGGTTTCGGCTTATGTTAAAGTCATCCTCACCGGTCTCTGTGGCCGAGCGGTTCTAGGCGCTTCAGTCCGGAACCGCGCTGGTGCTGTGGTCGCAGGTTTGAATCCTGCCTCGGGTATGGATGTGTGTGATGACCTTAGGTTAGTTAGGTTTAGGTAGTTCAAGTTCTAGGGGACTGATGACCTTAGATGTTAAGTCCCATATTGCTTAGCGCCATTTGAACCATGCTCCGTGCATCGTAACAGTTAACTAAGCCAGTAATATACTACTGAATAAATATGCAAAGCACGATCAAACAAATAGCTGAAACAAATGGCTATGATTAGACACTTATCGACAAATTCATATTTAATAAACCGAATGCTATACAGAAAATAAAAAAGAAACCCACTGCTTGCATTACCATACACAAGCAAACTCCTCTACAAAGTAGCAAATATTTTCAGACCAGTCAACATTAACACCGCTTTCACAACATGTAACAAACTGCAACACAGACTGAGCCACAACATAAACACACAGAGAGATAAACACTCACAACCAATTGTTTACAGACTAGTGTTTAGTACATGTAAGGCCTTCTATGTAGGTCAAACCGGGACATTTCCAAAAAAGATCCATGATGTCGCGAATGATTTTCGTGTATTACATGAAGTGGATAAGGGACACCGAATGGACTTGTATGAAGAACCAGAAATATTCAGACATGGAACAGTAAATGGTGACTAGTTGTTGAGTTATAAGTTAGACAGCTACAATGTAAATTTATTGAAAAATTTCTCCAACTTGGAATGCTCATTTTATTAATATATCTTAGATAATTAGAAAAAAATTGTTTTAACGATACCTAATAAATAAGAAATACTAAATAATTATACTGTTTATTAAGTAGCCGCGCCGGATTACCCGAGCGGTCTTAGGCGCTGCACTCATTGACTGTGCGGCTGGTCCCGGCGGAGGTTCGAGTCCTCCCTCGGGCATGGGTGTGTGTGTTTCTGTCCTTAGGATAATTTAGGTTAAGTAATGTGTAAGCTTAGGGACTGATGACCTTAGTAGTTAAGTCCCATAAAATTTCACACACATCTGAACATTTGTTTTTTGTTTATTAAGTACTAAGACATAAATCCCAAAGAAAGCAGGTGTTGTCCGATGTGATAATTACCGAACTATCAGTTTAATAAGTCACAGCTGCAAAGTACTAACGCGACTTCTTTACAGACGAATGGAAAAACTGGTAGAAGCCAACCTCGGGGTAGATCAGTTTGGATTCCGTAGAAATGTTGGAACACGTGAGACAATACTGACCTTACGACTTATTTTAGAAGAAAGATTAAGGAAAGGCAAACATACGTTTCTAGCATTTGTAGACTTAGAGACAGCTTTTGACAATGTTGACTGGAATACTCTCTTTCAAATTCTAAAGGTGGCAGGGGTAAAATACAAGGAGCGAAAGGCTATTTACAATTTGTCCAGAAACCAGATGGCAGTTATAAGAGTCGAGGGACATGAAAGGGAAGCAGTGGTTGGGAAGGGAGTAAGACAGGGTTGTAGCCTCTCCCCGATGTTATTCAATCTGTATATTGAGCAAACAGTAAAGGAAACAAAAGAAAAGTTCGGAGTAGATATTAAAATCCATGGAGAAGAAATAAAAACATTGAGGTTCGCCGATGACATTGTAATTCTGTCAGAGACAGCAAAGGACTTGGAAGAGAAGTTGAACGGAATGAACAGTGTCTTAAAAGGAGGATAGAAAATGAACATCAACAAAAGCAAAACGAGGATAATGGAATGTAGTCGAATTAAGTCGGGTGATGCTGAGGGAATTAGATTAGGAAATGAGACACTTAAAGTAGTAAAGGAGTTTTGCTATTGGGGAGCAAAATAACAGATGATGGTCGAAGTAGAGAGGATATCAAATGTACACTGGCAATGGCAAGGAAAGCGTTTCTGAAGAAGAAAAATTTGTTAACATCGAGTATAGATTTGTCAGGAAGTCGTTTCTGAAAGTATTTGTATGGAGTGTAGCCATGTATAGAAGTGAAACATGGACGATAAATAGTTTGTACAAGAAGAGAATAGAAGCTTTCGAAATGTGGTGCTACAGAAGAATGCTGAAGATTAGACGGGTAGATCACATAACTAATGAGGAGGTATTGAACAGAATTGGGGAGAAAAGGAGTTTGTGGCACAACTTGACAAGAAGGGACAAGTTGGTAGGACATGTTCTGAGGCATCAAGGGATCACAAATTTAGCATTGGAGGACAGCTTGGAGGGTAAAAATCGAAGAGGGAGACCAAGAGATGAATACACTAAGCAGATTCAGAAGGATGTAGGTTTCAGTAAATACTGGGAGATGAAGCAGCTTGCACAGGATAGGGTAGCATGGAGAGCTGCATCAAACCAGTCTCAGGACTGAAGACCACAACAACAGACATAAATATGCTTATACGTGGTCCAGTTACATTAATGTGACCACCGCCTATGTTCGACTCACAGATGGCAGGTGGCAGCATCAACAGTGGAGAGCATATAAAGCCCGTCGGGATACGGCGGAATACAGTGCACTCGTTGTCGTAATGCGGAAACGGAGCGATATGTTTGAAGTCCAAAAAGGCGTGATGATTGGCTCTGAGCACTATGCGACTTAAGTTCTGAGGTCATCAGTCGCCTAATACTTAGAACTACTTAAACCTAACTAACCTAAGGACATCACACACATCCATGCCCGACGCAGGATTCGAACCTGCGACCGTAGCGGTCGCTCGGTTCCAAACTGTAGCGCCTAGAACCGCACGGCCACTCCGGCCGGCCCGCGTGATGATTGGTTTCAGGCTAAGGGCGGGAGCATTTTCGGAACGGTTAAGTTTGTAAACAATACGCTTGCCGCCGTGGTCAAAGTACACTGTGCATGGCAAAATGGCGCAATCCAAAACCGTCGCCGAGACAACTATGGTCTACCACAGGGCATAGACGACAGCGGTGAACGACGGCTGCATATACACTACTGGCCATTAAAACTTCTACGCCAAGAAGAGATGCAGATGATAAACGGGTATTCATTGGACAAATATATTATACTATAACTGACATATGATTACATTTTTACGCAATTTGGGTGCATAGATCCTGAGAAATCAGTACTCAGAACAACCACCTCCGACCGTAATAACGGCCTTGATACGCCTGGGCATTGAGTCAAAGAGCTAGGATGGCGTGTGCAGGTACAGCTGCCCATGCAGCTTCAACACGATACCCAGTTCATCAAGAGTAGTGACTGGCGTATTGTGACGAGCCACTTTCTCGGCCACCATTGACCAGATGTTTTCAATTGGTGATAGATCTGGAGAATGTACTGGCCAGCGCAGCAGTCAAAAATTTTCTGTATCCAGAAAGGCCCTTACAGGACCTGCAACATGCGGTCGTGCGTTATCCTTCTGAAATGTAGGGTTTCGCAGGGATCGAATGAATGGTAGAGCCACGAGTCGTAACACATCTGAAATGTAACGTCCACTGTTCAAAGTGCCGTCAATACGAACAAGAGGTAACCGAGACGTGTAACCAATGGCACCCCATATCATCACGCCGGGTGATACGCCAGTATGGCGATGACGAATACACGCTTCCAATGTGCGTTCACCGCGATGTCGCCAAACACGGATGCGACCATCATGATTCTGTAAACAGAACCTGGATTCATCCGAAAAAATGACGTTCTGCCATTCGTGCACCCAGGTTCGTCGTCGAGTACACCATCGCAGGCGCTCCTGTCTGTGATGCAGCGTCAAGGGTAACAGCAGCCATGGTCTCCGAGCTGGTAGTCCATGTTGCCGCAAACGTCGTCGAACTGTTTGTGCAGATGATTGTTGTCTTGCAAACGTCCTCATCTGTTGACTCAGGGATCGAGACGTGGCTGCACGATCCGTTACAGCCATGCGGATAAGATGCCTGTCATCTCGACTGCTAGGGATACGAGGCCGTTGGGATCCAGCACGGTGTTCCGCATTACCCTCCTGAGCCCACCGATTCCATATTCTGCTAACAGTCATTGGCTCTCGACCAACGCAAGCAGCAATGTTGCGAGACGATAAACCGCAATCGCGATAGGCTACACTCCTACCTTTATCAAAGTCGGAAACGTGATGGTACGCATTTCTCCTCCTTACCCGAGGTATCACAACAACATTTCACCAGGCAACGCCGGTCTACAGTTGTTTGTGTTTGAGAAATCGGTTGCAAACTTTCCTGATGTCAGCACGTTGTAGGTGTCGCCACCGGCGCCAAGCTTGTGTGAATGCTCTGAAAAGCTAATCATTTGCATATCACAGCATCTTCTTCCTATCGGTTAAATTTCGCGTCTGTAGCACGTCATCTTCGTGGTGTAGCAATTTTAATGGCCAAAAGTGTAGATGTGCAACTGTTGAGCAAGTGTCCGTCGCGATGAACCAAGGGCCCACCAACAGTGTCTCCTCAACGAGCGTTCAGCGAACGTTAGTGCTTATGGACCTTCGCAGCAAGTGCCTGGTTAATACACCTACGCTAACTGGTGTTCATCGGCGACGAAGACTAGAATTTCCACGCTAGTACCGGAACAGGACGTCCATTTTCAGATGAACCACGTTTTATGCTACATCAGAGAGATGCAAACCCTGCAATAATCATCGGTGGGGCCCAGGCCGGAGGAGGGAGCCTTATGGTATGGGGAATGTTTTCATACAACTCCTTGGTGACCTCGCCATTGTGGAAGGCACAAAGATCAACACAAGTACGCGTTTATCCTTGGGAAACACGTCCATTTCATTCCTACACGCAGTTTGTTTTTCCTTGGCACGATGACATGTACCAGTAGAGCAATGCAATAAATCTCGAAGCTCGCAGTGTACGTGCGTGGTTCAAAGAGCACCAGGATGAATTTACCAGTTTCCTTTGGCCACCAAATTCCTCGGATTTAAAGCCGATCGAGAATCTGTGGGACCACCTCGATCGAGCTGTTCGTGCCATGGATTCTCAACCCAGATACCTAGAGCAGCTGGCCACGCCAGGGCTCCACATCTCTGTGGTCACCTTCCAGAACCTCACTGACTATCTTCCTGCACGTCTCGTATCGGTGGGCGCTACAAATGGCGGTTATTCAGGATTTTTGCATGTGGTCTAATTAATGTGACTGGACTGTGTATAAAACTTGTATATTCATAATGCATTCGCTGACCTCATTAAATTCCGTAAAACATGGATAAAGTTAAGTTTAGTGATACCGGCGACACCGTCAATAAAGCAGAGTTACCAAACACTGTTTTGAGAAATTATTTCACCGAAAAAGATGTAGTAGATGTTCCAGAATTCAAATGAACATCTTCGAACCTCAGTAATTTGGTGTAGCGAAGTAACTTAAGAAAGGCAAGTCTTTCCTGTCGAAACTAAATATCAGTTTTTGTTTCTTTTTGAGTATGCTGATGAAGTAGCTACACTTTTAGTAATCATACGCAACCGCTCGCTCGACGAACGGTCTGTTCCAAAAGAATGGAAATTTGCACAGGTCACACCAATACTCAAGAAAGGAAAATGGAAGCAATCAGATGAGTTACAGACGCATTTCGTTGGCATCGATTTGTTGTAGGATTTTGGAATATATATTGTGTTCGAACATTATGAAATACTTTGAAGAAAGCGATCTACAGACATGTAACCAGCACGGATTCAGAAAATATCGTCGTTATGAAACAACTTTATTCATACGAAGTAATGAGTGCTATCGACAGGTCAACTCCAGTTGATTCCATATTTATAGAGTTGCAGGCGGCTTCTGACACCGTTCCTCACAACAAGCTTCTAATGAGATCGCATGCCTGTGGTGTATCGTCCCGGCTGTGCGACAGGATTCATCACTTCCTGCCAGAACGGTCACAGTTCGTAGCAGGTTAACTGACGGCGAGGAAGGACACAGTTCATAGTACTTCAAGGGACAATCGAAGTTATTTCTGGGATTTCCCAAGGAAGTGTTGTAGGTGCTCTGCTGTTCTTTATCTAAATAAACGATTTAGGAGACAATTCGAGGAGACTCAGCAGATTATTTACGAATGATGCTCTCGTTCACCATGTAGTAATCATCAATAGATCAAAACGAATTACAAAATGATGTAAACAAGATATCGACATGGTGTGAAAACCGACAGTTGATACAGAACAATAAAATTTGTTAGATCTCCACATTACTAAAAGAAATCCGTTAAATTTCGGTTACACGATAAATCGCGCAAATTTAAAGTTTATCGATTCAACTAAATATCAAAGGACTGCAGTTCGAACAACTTAAACTGTAATAATGTCCTGGATAATGTTATGGGTTCAAATGGCTCTGAGCACTATGGGACTTAACTTCTGAGGTCATCAATCCCCTAGAACTTAGAACTACTTAAACCTAACTAACCTAATGACATAACTCACATCCATGCCCGAGGCAGGATTCGAACCTGCGACCGTAGCGGTCGCGTGGCTCCGGAATGAAGCACCTAGAACCGCTCGGCCACACCGGCCGGCAATGTTATGGGAAAGGTGAACCAAAGGCAGCGTTGTCAGAAGATTTAAAAGATGCAACAAACCTATTAAAGAGATTGTCTGCACCATGTTGTTGACAGATGACATCGGGAAAGTTCAAAGAAGGACACCTCGTTTTGTAATATCTCAAAACTGGGGAGAGAATGTCACGGGTATGATGAGCGAGTTGGGAGGGCAACAGTTGAAACAAATAAGTTTTTCGTTACTGCTTGATCACGAGATTTCAACGGCTAACTGTCTCCTTCAAAAGGCAAAATATTTTGTCGAATCCCGCATATACAGTGCGAAATAACCGTCTTGATAAGAGAAGAGAGCGTAAATATTTAGGTTTTCATTTTGCCCATGTGCTACTCCAGAATGGAGCGATAGAGAAATTGTTGAAATTGGCTCTATGGTCCCTTTGCAAAAGTCTTAAGTGTGTATTGCAGACTAATCATGTGCATTATATGTATACGGACTTAACACAACTTATGATTCCCCACAAAAGTTAATTTCTCTTACAAACTTACACCAGTTATTAGTTGCTTAAATTATGGTATTTAAAAAACGAATAAGTAACTACAAACATGTTCCTTTTACATACTACCTTAGGTAATATTCTAGATTTCTCTGAGCCGTTCTCGCTCCCAGTTACGTTCCATCAACTGTTGAATGAGTCCACTTTACCTGGAGCGGGCCTATTCTGATTACTTCTCGGAGGAGGAGGAAGACTTCATTGCGTTTTTCTCACCATACTAGCACAACCTACTGCTCTGATTCATGAAATCTTTTGTACTTTCACTCGCTTCTGTGATACCAATCTTTTTTCCTGGTGCTCAATTTTTGGTGGCTAGCGCTTTATTAATGTCCATAAAACTTAGAGTACGTCGTAATGTATTCATGAAACAGTTGTGAATAACTTCAATTGAACATGTATTACGAACAAATAGTGCCGCTACCGGTTTCGAACGGACAGCTTCATCGTCAGATGGATGTTTACATTTATAATTACATACACCGATTACTGTACCTGCAGTATTGGCAGTTTTTCGTAATGGCGAAAATTCGTCGAGGTGGTTGTGCTCTACAGCAAAAAATGATATAAAAAGCACTACTTTCCGTAATTGGATCTAAAAATGAGCCGGCCGGGGTGGCCGAGCGGTTCTAGGCGCTACAGTCTGGAATCGCGCGACCGCTACGGTCGAAGGTTCGAATCATGCCTCGGGCATGGATGTGTGTGATGTCCTTAGGTTAGTGAGGTTTAAGTAGTTCTCAGTTCTAGGGGACTGACGACCTCGGAAGTTAAGTCCCATAGTGCTTAGAGCCATTTGAACCATTTGAGCCATCTAAAAATGAGCAACACAACTTTCCAAGTAATACGAAACAGTTATTGCCTTTTAATGTCATTCTACTTGGGTGAAACTGTAAAACATGAACGCTTTTCGTAAGAATGTCCTGTGGGCGGTTACAGTTTATAGTTTCCACAACAACAAAAAGAAGGAATGAAAATGCATACGTACGTTTGTAATTAGTCTGGTGGCCAAGACATAATCACACTCCAACGTAAGTGCTCCTCGTTACGCGAACTTCTCGTTTTACTGCAATTAAAATAGATAATCACTGAGCTTAAGGCTGAAGCTGCTGTTCTTTCGTAACGCTTCCAGGTTATTATCAGTTGTTTCAAAAGAAAAAAAAAATTAATATTTAGTACCTCAAGTTACGACTGTAAAAAGACCTTTCCTTACGTAATAACGAACGGAAATCTATTTCACTTTATAACTCTGAATAACCACATAAACATGCGGATAACAAGTAACAAGCTAATAAATAACCAAATTGATATTTTTTACAAAGGAGAAATCTGAAGCCAGAATCGTCGTTGAAATACCGGTATGAGAGAACCGATTTCTTTCTTTTGTGTGTTTTACAACGATTGCCAGACACCCAAGTTACTTGAACTTTATTTACGGTTCGAGTTCACTTCATTGTAAGCGATAGCATTTTTGGCGTCTAGTGAAACTTCTATTATTTTTATTATTATCACACTGATCATAATTACGTATTGACAAGCTGTTGGAAAAAAAAGGGTGCGATCGTGCTAACCAAAACTACTATCACATTTTAGTGATCACAGTTTCGGAACAGTAACTGTCATCCCTGATGTTAACATAGCACTACAAGAGGTCATATTGAAAGTTGATTTTAAAATGAAGGAACCAATTCATTGTGCACACAGTGTTTCCATTCACTGACATGTTAAGGACTCATTTTCTGGGTAAATTTTTATAACTCGATCCTGTAATCTGAAAATTTAGCTCTGACATCCTGTAGAGCTCTCTTGAAAAAACATGCTATATTGACAAGTGCCTCACGATATGCATTAGGGAGTTTTGGATAAAGGGTACGTACTTAAGGAAAACTTACAGACATCCATTTAATCTTTTATTGTAATCTATTTATACATCAATCGCTAAAAGATCCTAATATTAATCACTGTAAAAAAAATTGTCTTGAGACAGACAAAGTAAGAGCGAGAGCGGAGAAGCTTTAGCGGCCTACTTTCACCCGCCCTGATAAGCCAACACATTATGACCACTGCCCAACGCGACGCTGGTTGTGCCTGGTTGTGGTGCGGGCACGTTACGCAGTAACAAAAGTATCTAAGCGCTGCAGACACGGCCGGGGCTCACCCTAGCGAAGATTAGCCCTAAAAGTGAGGAAACCCTTTGAGATAAGCGACTCTGACAAAGTGCAGCTTATTATTACGCAGAGCTTGTGAACGACTATCTCGGAAAGGGCGAAGCTAGCCAAATGTTCACGTACTACCGTCGTGAGCATCTACGGAAAGAGGTAAAAGGACAGTGAAAACTACCACCAGGCGCTGAATGATTGGACGTCCACTATTCACAGAACGTGCGGGCTCTGTAAAGAAGGATAGAAGCTGATCGGTGGCATTTCTGCTGAAAGAGCAAAATGCTCGTGCACGCACAAGTGTTTCGGAGCATACCGTTCATCTTACATTGCTGAGCATGAAACTCTGCAGCAGACTACCTCTACGTGTTCACATGTTCACCCAAGGACATCATCAGGTTACGATTGCAGTGGGCACGGGACCATCGGGATTCGACCGTCCATTAATGGAAACGTGTCGGCTCTTGGGGTAAATCACACTTTTCCTACACTAGGTCGATGGTCGCCTCCACAAACGCCGTCATCGAGGGGAATGGCGGCTCGGAAAGTAGAGCCCGCCACGGACGCAGGTTGGCGGTAAGAGTATTATGCTGTGGGAGACATTCTCCTGCGCTTGCACGGGACCCGTGGTGTAATCGAAGACATACTGACAGTTGCGAACCACCTGCATCCTTTCATGCTTGACGTCTTCCCCAACAGCGATGTTATCTTTCAGCAGTATAATTGTGTCTGTCTAGATTTGTGCACCCGTGATCTATGGATAGCGTCTTTGATTCGTAATCGAAATGTCCTCGGTCCCGGGTTCGAAAGCCGCCAGCCCTTAAATTTTGATTAATAACCAGCATGGCGGTCGAGGACTTCCATCATCAGAAGTCACCCTCATTTTGCCAGCGGTCTTGTCAAAGTGGGCGAAGGAGTGGACAGAGGTTTAGGTCCTTGGGGTTCTTGTCCTTGGAGTGGGAAACTGCCCCTAAGGCGGAAGAATCAGCAATGATCAACGGCATGAGGACGCAGAAGGCAATGAAAACCACTGCATTATGTAGCCTGTAATTGAAAAGTGTCATGATGATTGCTCGATTGGCAAAAGATTCCAGAATAGTCCCTCATTCGGATGTCCGGGAGGGGTCTGCTAAGGGGGAGGCGACCATGAGAAAAATATTGAATAATCGTCGAAAGGATAACGTTCTACAAGTTGGGGCGTGTAATGTCAGAAGTTTGAATGTGGTAGGGAAGCTAGAAAATCAGAAAGGGAAATTCAAAGACTCAATCTAGATATTGTAGTGGTCAGTGAAGTGAAATGGAAAGAAGACAACGATTTCTGGTCAGATGAGTATAGGGTAATATCAACAGCAGCAGAAAATGGTATAATGGGAATAGGATTTGTTATGAATAGAAAGGTTGGGCAAAGTGTGTGTTACAGTGAACAGTTAAGTGATAGGCTTGTCCTTGTCAGAATCGATAGAAAACCACCACCGACAACGACAGATCAGGTACAAGATGCGACAATGAAGTACTGAGACACATTTTCTTTGTAAGATGTGGCAACCTCGCAAGCTTGCGTAGGCACAATATCTTTGACCTTGGTCTATAAGCTGCTTCTAGCCGAAGTGGTACATCGATGCAACTGCTCAGTTGTGAGTTTTACTGTAATAAGTTAACATGAGTTTGTGTCTCTCGTCATGGAAATGGGACCGCATAATATTGTGCAACGGTATGCTATTTCTTTTTCCGTTAAATTGGGTGAAAACGCGACGACAACTTACGCAAAGCTTCAGAAGGCTTTTGAAGAGGAGGTTATGTCAAGAGCTCAAGTTTTTCGTTGGCATAAAATGTTTCGTGAAGGCAGAACGAATGTTGAAGATGAAGACCGCAGTGGACGATCATCAATCACACGGACGGATGTCAACTTGGCCAGGGTGCGTGAACTCGTTCGATCTGATCGAAGATTATCCGCGAAAATGATTGCAGAAGAACTGAACATCAATCGAGAAACGGTTCGTCTAATAATAACTGGAAATCTTGGTATGAGAAAGATTTGTGCAAAAATGGTGCCCAAAAATCGTACACCACAACAGCAAGAAACACGGAAAAATGTGATAGCCGATCTGTCAGAGCAAACAGAAATCAATCCAGAATTGTTGAGCTATGTTATCACTGGCAATGAAAGTTGGTTTTTTCAGTGCGATCCAGAGACAAAACGCCAAAGTTCGCAATGGTGCTCAAAGAGATCACCCAGACCAAAAAAAGCTCGCATATCAAAGTCAAAAGTGAAATACATGCTTGTGTGCTTCTTTGATTCCAAGGGAATTGTTCATAAAAACCAATATTACTACAAAGGAATTTTAGAAAGACTTCGTAAAAGAGTTCTTCTGTCCGTGCCAACATTGCTGATAATTGGATTCTGCATCACGATAATGCGCCATCCCATACTGTTCTATCAGTACAACAATTTTTAACCTCAAAACAAATTTCGGTACTACCACAGCCACCTTATTCACCAGATATTGCTCTGTGCGACTTTTTTCTATTTCCAAGAGTCAACACGGCGGTCAAGGGACACCATTTTCAAACAACACAAGATGTCCAAAAAGCAGTGACGAGGGTCTTGGAGGGTATTACAGAAGATAAGTTCCAGAAATGTTACCACCAATGGCAAAAGCGATGGAAAAAGTGTATGCAATCAGAAGGGAACTACTTTAAGGAGACAACACTAAACTTGACTAAAACTGTAAGCAACATTTTTTTTTCACATCAGTCTCATTACTTTATTGTCGCACCTCGTATACAAGCCGACGTCACAAGCTAAAGATGAAGAGAGAGAAAAATATGAGGGTACTGAAGGGGTAAAATAGTACATAAAGGGAGATGAAAATCTAATAGCGATGGGGGACTGGAATGCAGTTTTAGGGGAAGGAGTAGAAGAAAAGATTACAGGAGAATATGGGCTTGGGGCAAGGAATGAGAGAGGAGAAATACCAACTCAGTTCTGTAACAAATTTCAGCTACTCTGTTCAAGAATCACAAGAGGAGGAGGTATACTTGGAAAAAGACCGCGTGACACGGGAAGATTTCAGTTAGATTACATCTTGGTCAGACGAGATTACGAAATCAGATACTGGACTGTAAGGCGTACCCAGGAGCAGATATAGACTCAGATCACAATGCAGATATAGACTCAGATCACAATGTAGTAGTGATGAAGAGTAGGCTGAAGTTTACGACATTAGTCAGGAAGAATCGATACGCAAAGAAGTGGGATACAGAAGTGCTAAGATGGCGAGAGAGGTTTGAAGTTCTCTAAGGCTATAGATAAGGAATAGTTCAGTGGGCAGTTTAGTTGAAGAAGAATTGACATCTCTAAAACGGGCAATCACAGAAATTTGAAAGAAAAACATAGGTAGAGAGAAGGTAACTGCGAAGAAACCATGAGTAACAGAAGAAATACTTTAGTTAATCGATGAAAGAAGAAAATACAGAAATGTTCACTGAAATTCAGGGTTACAGTAATACAATCTGGTGGGGAATGAAATAAATAGGAAGTGCAGGGAAGCTAAGACGAAATGGCTGCATGAAAAATGTGAATAAATCGAAAAAGAAAACGTTGTCGTAAGGACTGACTCAGCATATAGGACAGTCAAAACAACCTTCGATGACATTAAAAGCAAGAGTGCAACGGAAACTCCACTGTTAAATGCAGAGGAGAGAGCGAATAGGTGGAAAGAATACATGGAAGACGTCTATGAGGGGAAGATATGTCTGACGTGATAGAAGAAGAAACAGGAGCCGATTTAGAAGAGACAGGAGATCCTGTATTAGAATAAGAATTTAAAAGAGATTTGGGGACTTAAGATCAAGTAAGGCTGACGGGATGGACAGCATTCCATCAGAATTCCTAAAATCATTGGGGGAAGTGGCAACAAAACAACTATTCTCGTTGGTGTGTAGAATGTATGAGTCTGGCGATATACCACCTGCCTTCGCAAAAATATCCTCCACACAATTCCGAAGTCTGGTAGAGTTGACAAGTACGAAATTAACGCCCAATCAGCTTAACAGCTCATGCATCCAAGTTACTGACAAGAATAATATACAGAAGAATGGGAAAGAAAATTGAGTATGTGCTAAATGGCGATCAGTTTGGCTTTAGGAAAGATAAAGGCACCAGAGAGGCAATTCTGACGTTGCGGTTGATATTGGAAGCAGGACTAGAGAAAAATCAAGACACGTTCATAAGATTTTTCTACCTGGAGAAAGCGTTCGACAATGTAAAACGGTGCAAGATGTTCGAAATTCTGAGGGAAATGGAGGTAAGTTATAGGGAGAGACGGGTAGTATACAATATGTACAAGAGACAAGAGGGAATAATAAGAGTGGACGACCAAAAACACAGCGTTCAGATTAAAAAATGGTATAAGACAGGGGTGTGGTCTTATCTGTTCAATCTGCACTTCGAAGAGGCAGCGCTTAGCACACCAGAAAAACTACCTATTCCATCTCCTTGCTCTCACACACAGCTATGTAGGCTACCACTGTGTGCCAAGCGTTCTCTTCCTCCGATGCTACTATCTCAGACCAGAAGCAGCATCTTTGGCTCTGAGGTCGTGCACAGTCAGCGATCTGCATTAAAAATCCTATCAGAGACACACATCGTTTATAATATCGTAGTTTCATTTTTAATTATGATATTCGGGTGCCCCAGTAGACTCCTTTTAGGATATCTAAAAGAACGCGTTTACCAGGCACACGTGAGATCCCCCACCTGACCAGGAACAAGTTTCCACCGGAACTGCTGTGAACAGCAGCTGATCACGTCGTTCACCTGATGCAGCATCTCATCGACGTCCCTGTGCTCATATAAACAATTTTTTGTTTATCTGAGCGCCAAGTTTAGCTTTTTTCCTGGTTATGTCACCACTAAAGTGCAAATATCAATTATTCTGCAAATTATTTAGGTGAAGTGCAGATTAACTAAGGTGATCCGTTAAAATACCGAAAATTATTTCATTTCTCAAATTACCTAGGTAATCTGCAAATTACCTACATAATCTGTGAAATTAAGATCTTTGCTTGAACACCAGCAACGTTTCTGTACGTTTAAATTAACATAATGTTATTTATTTTTCAATATCTAAAGAATAAAATTAATAAAATCAACAAATTAGTTCATATAATCAATCGTCAAAATTATAAGACAAAGAATCAAACACTTCAAGATATTATTACAATTAAGGAAACGAATTTGGGAAACATATGATATAATTATTCTAATTTATTAGTGTAATCTAACAATTGGTGAAACTTTGAATTACATAGCAAATGGTTTTTGCGACAAGCACACCTGTTTGTGGTACATTTAGATTTGCAGTCATATTTTCTATAGCTCTGCCAGCAGTAAGGGACTGTTTTATTGCTATTTGGCGTAAAGCTGTTTCTACAGAACGGACATTACCTTCCGTTAAAAATCTTTCTTTGCAAACACTGATTACAGATTTTGCATACAATTGTTTTAAAATACCCGTTTTAGAACAAAGTTTGTAAAATGCATCCTCTGTTTAACTAGGAACCAAAGCGAAAATTGAGCGGACATCAGTTTTTGCTCTGTCTACTTCGGGTACTATAGTTCTTACAGAGGCAACTTCATCGACATTTGTGTGCTTTGCATTAGAAAATGCTAACATTCTCTTTGCTTGCTTTTCTAAACCTTTCTTTGCTTCATCACGCTGTATTTTCTGATCCATATTCTTTTGACAGATGTTGTACAATACATTCTTAATATATCCATCCTCTTTAGGATCTATTTCACCACAAATTACGTGAACAGACAAATCACACGATTTGCATTTGTGCGCACGTGATCCTGCTTTTGATCAAACAATGCAGACTATGTCTTGTATAGCCCTTTTCTCAGTCTCTGTACGAAATTGTGATGGCGATTCTGGTGTAGTAGAGTGTAAATCAGCTGTTCTTCAACATGCAGAGGTGATTCCTTGGAGGTGCAGGATAACTGAATATTCTTCATAACTGTGTCCTGAATCAGCGGTGTAGAAGACAGTTTACGATTACTATCGATAAATTCTTGTATTTCTATAGGTTATTCTGTAGGAGCAAATAAGAGACTATCCTCTGGAGTAAGATTTAATTGGATCCCATAATCACAGTCTCTTGTGAGTCTTCTAATTTTTGAAGGTCTTCTACATTATTTATCGAAGGTAATACACACTGTGGTATAATAGAAGAAGACAACCCCACTTTTCGGGGAAAGCCGAACATGGCTTTTAATTCTAGAATGATAGGTACGCTTCTTCGTGAGTTGTGCAAATCATATGCGCTCACTCCACTTGTTACTTCGGTTACCGGCCATCCAAATGTGTCAAATTGCTCTGAGCACTAAGGGACTTAACATCTGAGGTCATCAGTCCCCTAGACTTAGAACTACTTAAACCTTACTAACCTTAGGACATCACATATATCCATGCCCGAGGCAGTATTCGAACCTGCGGCCGTAGCAGTCGCGCCTTTCCAGACTAAAGCGCCTAGAACCGCTCGGCCACACCGGCCGGCTCCGGCCATTCAAGTAGTGAGCATGTTTTAGATGTCTTGATTCGGCCGTCCTACACTTCATTGACTTCGGCTGTGTCTGTGTTTGTCGTTAACCATTTTGGTTTCTGGCCTCTAAGATTTTATTGCAAAACTTGCATCGGGTATCAGAATGCTAAACACTTGGGGTACCAAAAAGGTGAAACAAGTTAGAGGCTGCTTCATCCTCCTGTTTTGATGTGAGCAGCTACAAACAACAAAGACATTAGCTGCCTATGTGCATTGATTTAACCAAAGGAGAAAGTTGAAAATTTGTGCCAGACCTGGATTCGAACCTGGATCTTCTGCTTACTAGGCAGTTGCGCTGACCACTGTGCCATCCGGACGCAGGGGTCATCGTAATTGCGCGGATTACCCTAGCACTCCTCCCGCCAGACCCAAATTCTCAATAAATCTTGCAACGTAGGGGGTTTATTGTATAGTTATCGATATATTAAAAAATATCTATTGGTAGTCTTAGTCGACCTTGAATTGCTGTTTGACTTTAGTTGGCTCTGTTTAAACGGTTATGCCCCCAGTATCATTTGCATAGAAATTACCATTCCACTGTAATTATTAAATAAAATTATGGTGATTGCTGGCTACGAAATCAATAATGCGGTTCTTAGTATATGATACCAAATTAAGATTTATTCAGAAAACAGGATGAGCAATATTTCTAGCCTAACATGACAATCCGATACACTCGCTAACCTAACTAGCCTATCATTGGCACAATGCATCCACTTTCCTAACTACTTAAGTCAACACTGTACCCGCAAGTGACTCTATTGAAGTTCTGCCTGAACGGACACAGACTCAGAGAGCGCCAGTCAAAGAGCTAGCGGAATATGACCTCATTTAGAATTACGGTGCCCTACTTTGGCTGATGATTGCTAATATCACCAGCCGGCCGCGGTGGTCTAGCGGTTCTGGCGCTGCAGTCCGGAACCGCGGGACTGCTACGGTCGCAGGTTCGAATCCTGCCTCGGGCATGGGTGTGTGTGATGTCCTTAGGTTAGTTAGGTTTAAGTAGTTCTAAGTTCTAGGGGACTTATGACCTAAGATGTTGAGTCCCATAGTGCTCAGAGCCATTTGAACCATTTTGCTAATATCACCGTGATTCTCCGTGATAATTACGACGGTCGGCCCAGCCAACGTCGTGATGCCGTCTTTCCCGTGAGCGAGCTTGGCTTTAATCTCCAACGTGGACGTGGTTTGCGTCCGTAAACTCCTGTACGTAAGTGTTCAATTGCGGAGTCCGTCACGATTCAATACTCAAGCTACTTGCACATATGCCAAGAGCAGTTGCTCGACTCAAGTGCGCGGCAGCAAAGGTACACTTCAGATTGCATATGAACACCACAAGTTAGTACAAATCTGTTTCTCTCCTTAGAGGAACAGATAATGCTATGTGTGTGGAGTCGTATGCTCTAAACTATTGAGTAACCACTGGACTCAATGCCAGTAACTTCTCCAACCTACTTCTCTCCACGCTCTCCAAGCATGGCAGCCAGACACCGCGACTGCTCTCCTCCACAGCCGACCGCAGAGTCCCCCTTCAGAGTTTTTGGAAACCTGGCCGTTCTTCGCCGCATGTATCCGTGCGCGTTTGTACCCAACCACGACAAAGAATTCTCCCGCGGTTACTGTTGCCGCCAAACTTTTAACACGTATCTCTACGCGCTCTGCGCCAATCCCGTCACAGTCTTCCGCAAATTTTCCACTATGGCGCGAAATCGGCTTTCTCTCTTTCGCATATAGCTCCTTCTCGCTTCTTGTTGTGATGGCCCAGCCTCTCCGAACGTCTTTGGTGGTCTGAAGTGCCCGCCAGCCAACAAAGGGGTCCGGCCGCGGCCATCCAGTTAGTTTGACATAACATAAACACCTTCCTTAGGGGTCCCGGCCGTGTTCCAGCCTCTGACCCCATCTCGTTAGTCTAACATGACACACACAACTTCCTTTTCTGAGTCCGCTATCTCCTACCGGTGGGGCAATTATCAATTATTATTCGGTGTATTAGTACTGATTTAGCATCATGTAAGGTGCAAAATCTGGTACTTTACAATCTAAGTCTATGGCTGCAGTACATTAGGACCTGTTTTTATAAAACAGATCTGAAGATGGTCGTTATAGACCGAAACCGGCGGTCTGACGACCAAAAATTTGTGAACTTAGACGTAAAGTAAAGGAAATTTATTCTGTATTCGGGTCACTGTTCTATTTGCGACCATGTCGCAGCTTACCAAATTCTCAACTTATACCACTCAATACTGACGTGTGCACCTTACCTATTTAATTCATTGCTCGTGGCATGTCACTGGTTCCCATAAGAGTTCGAGCTTGGTGTGTATCTGTACTGAAGGGATCCTCGGCCATTCTCGCCTGAAATATATATTTGTGTCTGTTCTTTCAGACATCAGAAAAGTACAGACACCACTTACGTATACATAATTACGTCGAGGACGGCCTTCAGTGCGCATGCACACCGAGTTCGAACTCGTATGGGAATAGGCGTGATGCTGCGAGTAGTTAGGATAACGGGCAAGACGCATGTGATTAAATTGAGAATTTGGGTCTGATGGGAGGTGTGCTAGGGTTCGAATCCTGGTCCGGGACAAATTTTCAACTTGTCGCATTGATATAAATCAATATCCATAGGCAATTAATGTCCTTAATTCACTCGTGTCTTGACCATTTAGAAGCCCGTTAGATTAGTGCAATCGGTGGGACCGCCACAAGCTGACTGCTTGACTTGACTACCGTGCATCGCCGCCATGTTGGCAGCCACTGTTCGCTATTCGTCTGCGCCACATCGTCGCCAATGATGGCGGTCATATCGAACATGTCAAACCTAAATCCGAATACAGTAATATCAGAAATTGAGTCCGCCTTGATGCAAAACACCTTGTTATTCGTTTATTTCTTATAACAAGGTGTTTTGCATCAAGGCGGACTCAATTTCTGATATTTACTGTTTCTCTATGCAAACGCAGGCCAAGTGGAAGAGTTCCAAGATAATATTATTGCTAAATCCGAATATCTAGTAGTGACGTTTAATTGTTGTATAAACCGTGTGCATGCCGTAGCTTGTGACTAATTTACGTTTTTTTCCATACAGTTCAATAATTGTCACCCTGAGCACCGAGGTGGAGCGCCAAATGCCAGATGTGTTCTGTGTTCTTTCATGTTGGTTGTTTAGGTACTGTGTTTCTGAGGCGTCAATCAACTAGTTGTGAGGAGGGAATCTTCTGCAGCGCCTCTGACATATTATTCCTGTACTGAGAGAGACTCTTTTGTCACACCTAGCCGTTATTATTTAGAATCCGGCGCCAAAACGTGTGTTCTGAATGCTGTCTGCTGTGAAGAAACTAGCAATGACTCTAGGGATTTCTAATAACCAAATTCGTAGCGAAACGTTCTTGACGAAGATCTGTGGTAGATTCTCCACACTGCTGAAAAAATTATAGGACACGCGTCATCCATATACTATAAAAAAATCACTACTTTGGTCCAGAAAATAAATACCTATAATCCTTAACATCTGAAACTACTTTCCTTCTTCATTAGCGCTGACTTTTCTATACTTGAAACAAGTTTCATTAAATACTTTCAACTGTTAACGTTCTCACTTACGGGCAGTGTGCGTTTCTGGTTAGTCTAGTTATTTTAAAACCTAAATATTTTTTTGCTTTCAGCAATCCTCATTGCTATGAAAACAAACCAAACGATAGAATAAAGATTAACAAGGCAAAAAATCCATTACCGCAACGTGAATGACCACATCGAGAAATAATCAGTGCCGGCCGCTGTGGTCGAGCGGTTGTAGGCGCTTCAGTCCGGAATCACGCGGCTGCTACGGTCGCAGGTTCGAATCCTGCCTCGGGCATGGATGTGTGTGATGTCCTTAGGTTCGTTAGGTTTAAGTGGTTCTAAGTCTAGGGGATTGATGACCTCAGACGTTAAGTCCCATAGTGCTTAGTGCCATTTGAAGCCAAATAATCAGCTTCCAGTGTTAGCAGACAACGCCTTCATCCTCTGTTTCTGCGCATGCTAGGGATATTAGAACTCTACACTTAGCACAATGAACTGATTATTGACATGCGTCCACCTGGAGTAGCAGATATCGCTCAAAAATTCGCTCTTGTAAAATCGTCCCTTGCGCGGATCTGATGCGACCGTCGCTCACTCCATGCCTCTCCAGCTAGCGCTCTAGCATTGCGTTTTGGGAGCAGGTCGGAGTGATGTCTTAACGTGCAGATAATGTCCTGGAAGCAAAGATTTACACTATTGTATTGTACTGTATAGAACAGGGGACCTAGAAACGACGGAGAGGCTTCGTCCCCGCCGTAGCGCTCAGTGGTTCACAACCCTAAAACAGGCTACAGCAGTCCACTCACCCCACACCGAACCCAGGGTTATTGTGCTGTTCGGCCCCCAGTGGACCCCCCCCCCCCCCCCCGTCTCACACCAGACGAGTGTAACCTCAGTGTTTCCGTGGTAGAGTAATTATGGTGTACGCGTACGTGTAGAAAGTGTTTCAGCAGCAATCGCAGACATAGTGTAACTGAGGCGGAATAAGGGGAACCAGCCCGCATTCGCCGAAGCAGATGGAAAACCGCCTTAGAAACCATCCACAGACTGGCCGGCACACCGGACCTCAGCACTAATCCGCCGGGCGGATTTGTGCCGGGGACCAGCACGTTTTCCCGCCCGGATAGCAGTGCTTAGACCGCACGGATAACCGGGCAGGCCTATCCTGTAGTAAATAACTATTTAACTTAAAGCTAACCATCACAAACACTGTCCGCCCCGATAGCTGAATGGTCAGCGTGACGGATTGCCGTCCTACGGCCCCTGGTCGGGGATTTTCTCCGCTCAGGGACTGGGTCTTGTGTTATCTTCATCATCATTTCATCCCCATCCGGCGCGCAGGTCGCCCAGTGTGGCGTCGAATGTAATAAGACATGCACCAAGGCAGCCGGTACTGCCCCGTAAGGGGGCTCCCGGCCAATGACGCCAAATGCTGATTTCCATTTCTATCACAAACACTAAACATCACCAGGTGTTTCAAGCTGTTTATTTCTACGCATCTTTAGATCCTACGGGTTTATTATTATTATTATTATTATTATTATTATTGGAGATGTTTGTTGTTATTATTATTATTTTCATTTTTTGAGGTGGTTGGTGATTTCCGTCGTTTACCTGGTAGGCTTCCCATATCTGGTCCTGACGTTGGAGTCGCTGAGGTGGCATGGAGAGCCCATGGCGGCTGCTAATGGCGTTCTTCCGCAGCAAAGGCCGCATCGCCGCGACCTTCAATCTGCAGACAACGAAAGAATTCTGCTGTTAGTGTTGGCTCAAGCGTACTTCACAATATCATCTACATCAGCAATGGCTCTTTTCATCTCTTCATAACTGATCTTACCACAACTCATACTACTACTACTACTACTACTACTACTAATAATAATAATAATAATAATAATAATAATAATAATAATAATAATATAATACCCTAACATTCCATTGATATGCAGACAGAATCAGCATCATTGCAAACTTCATGATTCTAAGTTAACGTGAAGTACCCTATAGGCTTTCATGAGTGAGTCTGCGAGTCTCAAAATATGTGACATAAATGGCCGTATCTTTTGAGTGCATTAACTTACGTTTTTTATACCTCCAAGGGACCATAGACCTTAATACGTGACATAAACTTCAACTTCCTGAGAAACAAGTGTTGTTAACAGACGGGTAGGCAGACAGACAATCGGTTACCAAATGACAATTTTTTGTGTTAGAATTAAAACTTAACAATTTTGGAAGTTTTTCATGTAGTTGTACTTTGAAACCTTGCTTGCTAAATTTCGTGATTCCAAGCCAACTAGAAGTACCATATAGGTTGTTTATACGTACCAAAATATTTGCCGGTCGCTGTGGCCGAGCGGTTCTTGGCGCTTCAGTCCGGAATCGCGTTGCTGCTACGGTCGCCGGTTCGAATCCTGCCTCGGGCGTGGATGTGTGTGACGTCCTTAAGTTAGTTAGGTTTAAGTAGTTCTCACACTAGGGGACTGATGACCTCAGATGTTAAGTCCCATAGTGCTTAAAGCCATTTGAACCATTCTGAACCAAAATATGTGACGTAAGTGGGCAAGGTTTCACAGACGTCAGTATGTGGCATACATTTTAACTTGAGATGTGTACCTGTTCCTGAGAAAAATCGTTTTTAACAATCGGACAGACAGACAGACGGACAACAAAGTGGGTTCCGTTTTTATCAAAAAATGGTTCAAATTACTCTGAGCACTATGGGACTCAACTGCTGTGGTCATCAGTCCCCTAGAACTTAGAACTACTTAAACCTAACCAACCTAAGTACATCACACACACACACACACACACACACACACACACACACACACACCCATGCCCGAGGCAGGATTCGAACCTGCGACCGTAGCAGCAGCGCGGCTCCGGACTGGAGCGCCTAGAACCGCACGGCCACCGTGGCCGCCTCCGTTGTTATCGACTGACGTATGGAACCCAAAAGAGGGAGACTACGATTTAACATCCAGTCGACGACAAGGTCATTAGAGGCTGGGCACGAACTCCTATTGAAGAAGTATGAGAACGGATATTCAACGTGCCCAATGCAAGGAACCATAACGGCATTCCCCTTTAGCGATATGAATAGTCTTACAGTGATTTCAACGGCAGTTCTCCCGAATATGAGTCCAATGAGCTTCTTTGCTCGTTTTTTTCGCAGTGAAACATAATCAGGTTAAAAACTCGTAATTCATAAACATTATTCATTCAAGAGTGTGTACTGTCTGAAATATTCGTTTCCGATCATTGGTTCCTTGAAACTTTCAGTGCTCTTACCGGCTCCATCCGCGCGCGACGCTGAACCTGTTCTCTCAGCTTGAACTCCATCAGTACCTCTACCCTATGGTCAAGTCTTCAGAAAAGCTGTGTTGCATACCTAACGGGACTCAAGAAAAACGGCGAAGCCAGATCGTAGAAACTGTTTCCAGAATGTGCCTTTCATTCTGCAGCGGAGTGTTCCCTGCTTTGAATCTTCATGACTGATTAAAACTGTGTACTCGGCCGGGACTTTTGAATTCATAAACATACTGTGAGGTCACGTTGGGAGTCGTGCCCGGACTGCGTACTCTTAGGAGCATAGCGCGCGAAAGCAAAGCTACCGTGTTCGAAACCCGGTCCAGCACACGTGTTTGATTTGTCAGGAAATTTCAAAACAGCGCACACTCTGCTGCTGAGTGAAAATTCCCTCCCAATAGTTACTCATTTCAAAACACTCAGTTTATAAGGCCCCGGGCAAAAATTAGGCACCACCAGAAGACATCACATTAACACCATGTAACACCCCTCTAGCGCGAGTGTTAAGTGCAGTGTTTCACCCTCATTTCCAAACAGTCCCAGACATTTTCTGTGGCATTACGATCAGGTGATTTACCAGCCAGTCAAGGAACGAAGGGAGTCAGAGAGTTCGTCAAATCATTGACATTTGCGAACAGCCTCGTCAACACAGTTGTTGTCATCTTAGAAGATCGTAGTGTCCACACAATACTCATCATGAACATGTACATCTACATGACCACTTTGCAATTCACAATTAAATACCTGGCAGAGGGTTCACCGAACCACTTTCAGAGTATTTATGTACCGTTCCACTCCCGAACAGCGCGTGTGAAAAACATAAGCTTAAATCTTTCAATTCGAGCTCATATTTCTCTCATTTTATTACGATTGTCATTTCTTTCTGCTTTCCAGAAGAGCACAAAGCGTAGAGCAGGTAGTCTCTTTAGTAGACTTGTTGCCAATTAAACGCAATCTTGGTTCGCCTTCCACACGACATGATCGTTCCAATTTAATTCATTTTGTAAGTAAGAAACGCCTTTGTGTTACTGCAGCATGTTCTATTTGTTCCAGACGCGTTTCCCCTTTTCTTTAAGGCAACTTCAGTGGAATCTAGTTTTATTTTGATGTGCGATACTGGCAGATTATAAAACAGTTTACATCTTTCCTTTTACTTAAATAAGTGATCACTTACAGTTACATATATTTTCGCTTTATAAACATTTTTCTTCATAATTTCCATGTTCTTTACGTTAATTGCTGTGTAGTACTATTATTCTCCTGTCACTAGCTGTACATGTTTTACCTAATACTGTTATTTAAAGTAGTAACTACTGTGTGTTCACTTTGTCTCTTCCTATTTGATTTGTTTAATTTCCAACCTAAAGAAGTATATGTTGAAAACTAAAGTACGTGAGAATGTGCTTATGTTTCAGAAGTGAAATTATAGTGCGACCTCCAACATGTGACCAGATGAGACGAGACGTAGAAGCCAGCCAAGAACTCGCGTAACTGTAAATAATCACTTACGCACATACAAAATAAGACTTGAACAGTTTTATAATCTACCAGTATCGCATATCAAAACAAAACTGTGCCACTGTAGATTCCACTGAATGGCAAAATGCGTCTGGGACAAAAAAAATTGCAACAAGAAAAAGGCGTTTTATGTTTTTTTTTATTACAAAGCGAATATTTCTGTGCTTACTGTGGAGGATGGCCACGCAAGCAAACTTGTTGTCCTGATTTAAGTTGTTCGTAGTCGTAATGCGTAGGTATTTAGCCCTTAGATTTGGGTGTAATCGAAATTTAACGAATTCCTTTTAGTAATAACGTGGAAAGTTTCACACTTTTCACTGTTTAGAGTCAGTTGCCACTTTTCGCACCATACAGATATCTTGTCTAAATCATTTTCCAATTCGTTTTGAGCTTCTGATCACTTTACTAGTGGGTAAATGGTAACATCATCTGGAAATATTGTAAGTGGGCTACTCAGACTGTCTTCTAAACCGTTTATATATGTTAGAAGCAGCAGAGGGCCTGTAACACTTCCATGAGGAACGCCAGATATCACTTTTACTCGATGACTTTCCATCAATTATATACTATGAACTGTGGCCTTTCTGATAGGAAATCATCAATCCACTAGACAAAAGGGCCACACTTGGTCACTGAGACTGTTGAAATAAGCATCCTGGTTCATGTTTGTGGTAACGTGAATGACTGGGGACAAGTCAAGCTACGAAGAAAACGTCAAAGATCCACCTCCGGCGTGAACTGGACCCCCCCACGCACTGCGGGTTAAATCACCTTATTTCGTCGTCGGTGCACTCATTACCCTGTATCATATGAAAAAAGCCAAAATCGTGACTCATCAGACCTCGTTACAAGCCTCCAGCCAGCTACTATCCACTTTATATGTTCTTAGCCCCACTTAAGCCGTGCAGCTGCATGTGCACTGTTACTTTTTCAAGGTACCCAATTGAAAATGCCCATTGCATACAGATCCATGTGCAATGTTCGCTCAGAAACAAGAGATGGACCAGCATACACTGGCAGCAGCAGTTCCTATCGAGTATAGAAGCAACTTTCGTTGGCAAAGTGTGACACCTTTCTCTGTTGACAAACGGTTAGTATCTCTTTACGACCATTGTTCGTACATGTTACATGGCTGCGTGTCATACACCATCGCTTGTAGACACATTGTATAGGCCATGCTGAGAGCTTCTCTGTGCCTCATGTCACGTCTTCACATCACCAATCGTACTGCAGTGGCTGCATAAACGTTCACACTGCCGGCCGGGCCGGGCCGGGCTGACGCGTACTGGCTCGGCTCGTGCCTATCCAGCTCAGGCCGACGTGTAGTGCATTCACACTGCGCGCCGCGCCGAGCCGGGTCGGCGAAATGGGGGAAAATTCACTTCTCCGATTTTCATGTTCTAAAAATTCTTAGCGGTATATAAGACTGCGCCACATCGTTTTATGAACTCATTTTTTCCTTAAAAGCGTTACTTACGTCGTGAAAAAAGAAAAAGTCTACTTTTCGTTTCGCGTGATTTCTTAGTTTCGTAACACTTCCCAACCGATTTTGAAGAAAGTATGCGGCTAAAAAATCTTATTTTTGTACACGTGCTAGTGTAACATCTTTGCTTTGTATTGAATCATTTATCTTTTCATATTTCTTAACAGTCATTGTGCAATGATGCTATTTGTCAACGTTGTGCACTTGATTTACAAATCTTGTAGTGAAAAAGTTATGTAGCGGGTAGCTCACTGTTAGATCCGTTTTAGACCATACATTGTTGCGAATGAAATGTAGCTAAAAGTACCAGAAAGTTTTTGAAATGATAATGACACTGATATCTGTCTCTGGTCACAAGTAATGCGAGATATTCAGTGGCGTCAGTGCCGCGTCCGCAAGCCACGGAGTTCGAGCGGTTACAGCTTGGTTTAATGTAGTCATATTATGCAGGACAGAAAAAAATTAATTACTAGTGATCAGTGGTGTAAAACTAATCACAAAAACAAACTGGAGATTTGTGATACGTTTACTGCAGAAACTGAAGCGCAATTCTGTAGTCTCGTTGTCTACTTTAACAGAAAAAATAATGGAGAGTTAATGAAACTACTGTACATCGACACTGATGTGCGTTTCATTGTTCTTCATTGTTTTTTTTTTTTTCTTCCTTGGCGGGCTGCGCTGCACTGTCAAGGTAATCCCCACTCTTTGGCTAAATGGATGTCAGCTGCCGGAGGCCAAATAAATAAATTTTAAAAAATCCCCACCCTTCGACAGCTGACAAGCAAGTCCGTAGAAAACGCAGCTGCAGCCAACAGCTGCTCGCCTTTAGCTAGTCTGTGCTGTCGTGTAGAACAATGTCTTCACTCTTTTATTCGTATTGTTTTGAATCTGCTGTAACTCGTCGAGTTTTGAAGTACAGAAGAACTAGGAGGTTATGGATTCATCCCATAAATAGCGACAGACATTTAGGAGAGTTTTTTCTTTATATGAAGAACTTAAAAACTATCCTGAAAAATTTTATTCTAATTACAGAATGAATCATAATACATTTCAGTATGTGCTGCAGAACATTCAAGACAAAATTTCTAAACAGAACACAAATTTTCGCAGAAGTATAACAGCAGAAGAAAAATTGTGTATAACGATAAGGTAAGATTCGTTAGTACAAAATTTTTGGTTTGCAGTAGAACTTTGTACAGCATTCGCTACCTCCAGTTAATTGTAGTCATGCTTTTGTATTTTAAATTTCACAAACGCTAACCTCTGAGGGGAAGAGAGTTTATGGGACTCCTGAGAATCATTAGGAAGTAATTAGCTTCGTCATTTTGGGTAATGTCTTGCTGTGCCTTCAACGAAGAATCGCAGAAATACTCCTTCAGAATTTTACAACTTGTTTCTTTTTTCTTCATGATGCAGCGCTTGGCAGTGGTGATGGTTCATCACGTGGAGCCACTGATGACCTCACAGAATTCTTTTCATTACCTTGTAAGATAGACAGATTGATAGGCGAAGAGTTTTGAGATAATGCCCTTTGACTCAGTGGTTCTATTTCCACTGATAAGGAACTGCCACAGCATGACTTTACAATGCATTATCATCTGGTAGGGACACATTTCCGTCCCTCAGTGACACTCATATCTGTCTCCATTTACAAGTAACTGCGAACTATTCAGTGGCGGCAATGCCGCGATCGCTGGGAAGCTATTGTTGTAAATGCATGTAAATACGGTAGATTAAATAAATGAAATAAAAGTAATTTCGCATGTATCATCATAATAAACGTAATTTTTCCTCACTGATTGTGAAATGTGAGGTAACATCTTAAAATAAAAGACGTGTGCAGTCACACTTGTGAAGAAAGCAGAAGGGAGACGTGTGATGCGTGTACTGCAGAAGCTGTAGTGCTGCTCCACAGGCTCGCGCCTGCGGTCGGCTCGCGCCGGCAATATTAAACACTCGGAATGTCGTCGGCTCGGCTCCGGGAGGCTCACGCCGTGTCGGCGCGGCCCGGCCGCCAGTGTGAACACCGCAATTCAAAACCATGTGTTTGATATCGAAGCGGGCGGCGGCCCGGCCAGGCTCGGCTCGGCCCGGCCGGCAGTGTGAACGCAGCCTAAGGCTGCGTTCACACTGCCGGCCGGGCCGAGCCGAGCCTGGCCGGGCCGCCGCCCGCTTCGATATCAAACACATGGTTTTGAATTGCGGTGTTCATACTGGCGGCCGGGCCGCGCCGACACGGCGTGAGCCTCCCGGAGCCGAGCCGACGACATTCCGAGTGTTTAATATTGCCGGCGCGAGCCGACCGCAGGCGCGAGCCTGTGGAGCAGCACTACAGCTTCTGCAGTACACGCGTCACACGTCTCCCTTCTGCTGGCATCACAAGTGTGACTGCACACGTCTTTTATTTTAAGATGTTACCTCACATTTCGCAATCAGTGAGGAAAAATTGCGTTTATTATAATGATACATGAGAAATTACTTTTATTTCCTTTATTTACTCTACCGTATTTACATTTAAATTTGTGTTCTGTTTCGAAATTTTGTCTTGAATATTCTGCAGCACATACTAAAATGTATAATGATTCATTCTGTAATACGAACAAAATTTTTCAGGATAGTTTTTAAGTTCTTCATGTAAAGAAAAAAACTCTCCTAAATGTCTGTCGCTATTTATGGGATGAATTCATAACCTCCTAGTTCTTCTGTACTTCAAAACTCGACGAGCTACAGCAGATTCAAAACAATACGAATAAAAGAGTGAAGACATTGTTCTACAGGACAGCACAGACTAGCTAAAGGCGAGCAGCTGTTGGCTGCAGCTGCGTTTTCTACTGACTTGCTTCTCAGCTGTCGAAGGGTGGGGATTTTTTAAAATTTATTTATTTGGCCTCCGGCAGCTGACATCCATTTAGCCAAAGAGTGGGTATTACCTTGACAGTGCAGAGCAGCCCGCCAAGGAAGGAAAAAAAACAATGAAGAACAATGAAACGCACATCTGTCTCGATGTACAGTAGTTTCATTAACTCTCCATTATTTTTTCTGTCAAAGTAGACAACGAGACTACAGAATTGCGCTTCAGTATCTGCAGTAAACGTATCACAAATCTCCAGTTTGTTTTTGTGATTAGTTTTACACCACTGATCACTAGTAATTAGTTTTTTTTCTGTCCTGCATTATATGACTACATTACACCAAGCTGTAACCGCTCGAACTCCGTGGCTTGCGGACGCGGCACTGACGCCACTGAATATCTCGCATTACTTGTGACCAGAGACAGATATCAGTGTCATTATCATTTCAAAAACTTTTTGGTACTTTTAGCTACATTTCATTCGCAACAATGTATGGTCTAAAACGGATCTAACAGTAAGCTACCCGCTACATAACTTTTTCACTACAAGATTTGTAAATCAAGTGCACAACATTGACAAATAGCATCATTTCACAATGACTGTTAAGAAATATGAAAAGATAAATGATTCAATACGAAGCTAAGATGTTACACTAGCACGTGTACAAAAATCGGATTTTTTAGCCGCATACTTTCTTCAAAATCGGTTGGGAAGCGTTACGAAACTAAGAAATCACGCGAAACGAAAAGTAGACTTTTTCTTTTTTCACGACGTAGGTAACGCTTTTAAGGAAAAAATGAGTTCATAAAACGATGTGGCGCAGTCTTATATACCGCTAAGAAATTTTAGAACATGAAAATCGGAGAAGTGGATTTTCCCCCATTTCGCCGACCCGGCTCGGCGCGGCGCGCAGTGTGAATGCACTACACGTCGGCCTGAGCTGGATAGGCACGAGCCGAGCCAGTACGCGTCAGCCCGGCCCGGCCCGGCCGGCAGTGTGAACGCAGCCTAAGGCGACTAGCACAGGAGTGGCCAAGCATTCGGTTTGCAGGCCACGCCTCGGCACGAGTGCCGTAGCGCTCAGCCTCACTGCACATTTGCCCCACCACTACGGCTTGCTGTCTGAGCGCAAGGAAGGGGAAGAGGGGAAAGCTGCGAACACACTGCATTTAAATAGCAGTGCAGCCACACAACATATGACTTGGTTTTATATTTCACATTTCGCAACAACATAGATCACAAACGAAACAAATTTTCAGTATTATTTAGTTATTTTTGGCCCACTGAAGGCATAATATAATTTTTATCTGGTACAATCTATTGGTGTACGGACAGATGCATACAGTTCACAGATTTTCGCATTCAGGTTGTTAAATAATCGTGACTTACTTACTTTCATAAACGAGAAGGTCTTTCACACAAATATATCATTCGAAATATTGTACGCCACTGGCCATTAAAATTGCTACACCACCAAGATGACGTGCTACACACGCGAAATTTAACCGACAGGAAGAAGATGCTGTGATATGCAAATGATTAACTTTACAGAGCATTTACACAACGATGGCGCCGATGGCGACACCTACAACGTGCTGACATGAGGAAAGTTTCCAACCGATTTCTCACACAAGCAGCAGTTGACCGGCGTTGCCTAGTGAAACGTTGTTGTGATGCCTCGTGTAAGGAGGAGAAATGCGTACCGTCACGTTTCCGACTTTGATAAAGTTCGGATTGTAGCCTATCGCGACTGCGGTTTGCGTATCGCGACATTGCTGCTCGCGTTGGTCGAGATCAAGTGACTGCTAGCAGAATATGGAATCGGTTGGTTCAGGAAGGTAATACGGAACGCCGTGCTGGATCCCAACGGCCTCGTATCACTAGCAGTCGAGATGACAGGCATGTTATCCGCATGGCTGTAGCGGATCGTGCAGCCACGTCTCGATCCCTGAGTCAACAGGGGCGTTTGCAAAACAACAACCATCTGCACGAACAGTTCGACAACGTTTGCAGCAGCATGGACTATCATGTCGGAGACCATGGCTGCGGTTACCCTTGACGCTGCATCACAGACAGGAGCGCCTGCGATGGTGTACTCAACCACGAACTTGGGTGCACGAATGGCAAAACGTCATTTTTTTCAGATGAATCCAGATTCTGTTTACAGCATCATGATGGTCGCATCCGTGTTTGGCGACATCGCAGTGAACGCACATTGGAACCGTGTATTCGTCATCGCCATACTGGTGTATCACCCGGCGTGATGGTATGGGGTGCCATTGGTTACACGTCTCGGTCACCTCTTGTTCGCATTGATGGCACTTTGGAAAGTGGACGTTACATTTCAGATGTGTTACGACTCGTGGCTGTACCCTTCATTCGATCCCTGCGAAACCCTACATTTCAGCAGGGTAATGCACGACCGCATGTTGCAGGTCCTGTACGGGCCGTTCTGGATACAGAAAATGTTCGACTGCTGCCCTGGCCAGCACATTCTCCAGATATCTCACCAATTGAAAACGTCTGGTGAATGTTGCCCGAGCAACTGGCTCGTCACAATACGCCAGTCACTACTCTTGATGAACTGTGGTATCGTGTTGAAGCTGCATGGGCAGCTGTACCTGTACACGCCATCCAAGCTCTGTTCGACTCAATGCCCAGGCGTATCAAGGTCAGAGGTTGTTGTTCTGGGTACTGGTTTCTCAGGATCTATGCACCAAAAGTGCGTGAAAATGTAATCACATGTCCGTTCTAGTATAATATATTTGTCCAATGCATACCCGTTTATCATCTGCATTTCTTCTTGGTGTAGCAATTTTAATGGCCAGTAGTGTAACATGTTTGCGAGCTCATTAGGGAGACACACAGAACAGCAACGTAGATGTACTGGACGATTTTAACGTAAAGGGATTTGCCATTGCAACAGGAATTACCTAGCAGTTCAATCAGTTACATCTGCACTTGTACAGGGTCGCTTTCAACTGAAATGACAAACGGTCTTGAAAAAGCTCGAAAAAAGATGTAAGTTGGCAGTGTCCTCACTACCCTTAAGAAACTATCCTTGTAAGTCTTTCAAGGCCACGGTAAACTCCTTAAACTTCGTGTTTTCTTTAACGAACTGCATTTGTCAGAATGGATCCTTTCTATAGTACGATTATGATATTAAATGCATCTCCATCAAATCAGATAGAACTTGTTCGTCACCTTGTAATGTCTTACTGTGGGCAGTGTCCAATCGAGCCCACTAAAGATGCGAGGTCTGCAATCAATTTCGAGTGTTCTAATTTTCATTCCTATACTCCTTTTTCGTTCATAAATTCTACAATTGCGAGTTTTAAATCGAAATCGAAATATCGTTCGCACTTCACAAAAGTACTTTGCAAAAATGTATGAAGTTTCTATTCTCTTTGCACCAATTCTGTCGAGACTGTGGCAACTGACAGTGGAATAATGCGAGCGACGTTATAAATTTTACTGTTCGTACCACCAATTTCTTCATGTGCTGCATGCCGGCAAGTTTAGCACCAAGTGTTTCTCGATGTACAGAATAATGAATTCCGTTTGTCGATCGTTGTGATTTTTTGCTGTGTACTCTAACATAAAATTGGTGAGAGGTAGAAATGGACACTGCAGGGGTGTTGAGTACTGTGACTGTTGAAGACCATAGGTCGTACATCAAGATCGAAACTTAGCGTGGCAAAAACCCGACAAAAATCCGTAGTTCCTTAAGTGAAGTTTGTGGCTAGTTTACAGTGGACCGTTGTATAGTTTCACGAGGGGTTAATCGTTTTCGTGGTGGTCGTATGAGCACTGACACCAATATAAAACCCGGAAGGTAAAAAACGTCAGCAGATGAACAAATGCTCTTGAAGAAGATCGCAGTGCGACTTGTGAGAAACTGTCTGAAGTCACAGAGATTCCCCAAAATCAGCATTCCGTATTCAGACAAATTATATGAAGAAGGGAAAAAGTTTCTGCGAGATAGAACCTTAGACTGCTGAAGAGAAGTAGAAACGCCTGGACATTGCAACCTTGCTGAAATGATTCGACCGTGAAGGTCAAGGAGCCTTGTGTCGAATTGTCGCTAGTGATGAAATATGCAGCCTTTGAACCGGAGTTGAAATCACAGTCAAGTGAGTGGAGAGCTTCACTTTCTCTCTGTCTAAAAAAATTTCGACGCGCTCATTGAAAATCAAGCAAATAATGATTTTTGCTGATGATCACCAAAGATTCATCATGACTGATAGTCCCACGCGGAACAAGTGTCACAACAGTGTATTATGGTAAATTCACGCAAGACCTACACAGAAAAATGCACAAAATCCAACCTCAGTTGGTCGAGGCTGGGCCACGACAGACCGAACATGAGTCCACCGGACTTGTTTCCACAGTCGAAAAAAACCTTTGCGTGGACGTCCTTATATTCTCTGGAAGAAGTTTCTACTACCTTAAGCCTAGCCATTCGACAGGTAAACAAAAGTGGTGTCCTGGATGGAGTAATAGAACTTCCGAGACGTTGAAATTCAGTCGTAGAGAAGCAGTGAGACTATACTGAATGACTAGATATTTAAGAAATTAATGAGCAAGTAAAAAAAATTAGTGAGCATTATCTATAAAATATTCCTCGTATATAAAGTCTCCATACTCTTCGTTCAGTTCCGTCGAAAACTGTTGCAACTGATAGTGGATTAATAGGGAATTTTACTATTCCTACCACCAATTTCTGCATGTGCTGCATACTGGCAAATTTAGCACAACGTGTTTCTCGGTGTACGGAACAATTAACCCAGTCTCTCGATCGTTGTAGTGTTTTGCTACTTCATTGCCAAGTAAATCTTTAAATTCATTGTGCATGGTATCGTAATATCATTTCATAGCAAATACTTCAAGAAGAATATAATTATTCCAATCCCAAAGAAAGCAGGTGTTGACAGATGTGAAAATTACCGAACTATCAGTTTAATAAGTCACGGCTGCAAAATACTAACGCGAATTCTCTACAGACGAATGGAAAAACTAGAAGAAGCCGACCTTGGGGAAGATCAGTTTGGATTCCGTAGAAATATTGGAACACGTGAGGCAATACTGACCCTACGGCTTATCTTAGAAGCTAGATTTAGGAAAGGCAAACCTACGTTTCTAGCATTTGTAGACTTACAGAAAGCCTTTGGCAATGTTGACTGGAATACTCTCTTTCAAATTCTGGAGGTGGCAGGGGTAAAATACAGGGAGCGGAAGGCTATTTACAATTTGTACAAAAATCAGATGGCAGTTACAAAAGTCGAGGGACATGAAAAGGAAGCAGTGGTTGGGAAGGGAGTGAGACAGGGTTGCAGCCTTTCCCCGATGTTATTCAATCTTTATATTGAGCAAGCAGTGAAGGAAACAAAAGAAAAATTCGGAGTAGGTATTAAAATCCATGGAGAACTAACAAAAACATTGAGGTTCGCCGATGACATTGTAATTCTGTCAGAGACAGCAAAGGACTTGGAAGAGCAGTTGAACGGAATAGACAGTGTCTTGAAAGGAGGATATAAGATGAACATCAACAAAAGGAAAACGAGGATAATAGAATGTAGTAGAATTAAGTCGGGTGATGCCGAGCGAATTAGATTAGGATATGAGACACTTAAAGTAGTAAAGGAGTTTTGCTATTTGGGGAGCAAAATAATTGATGATGATCGAAGTAGACAGGATATAAAATGTAGACTGGCAATGGCAAGGAAGGCGTTTCTGAAGAAGAGAAATTTGTTAACATCGAGTATAGATTTACGTGTCAGGAAGTCGTTTCTGAAAGTACTTGTATGGAGTGTAGCTATGTATGGAAGTGGAACATGGATGATAAATGGTTTGGACAAGAAGAGAATAGAAGCTTTCAAAATGTGGTGCTACAGAAGAATGCTGAAGATTAGATGGGTAGATCACATAACTAATGAGGAGGTATTGAATAGTATTGGGGAGAAGAGGAGTTTGTGGCACAACTTGACAAGAAGAAGGGATCGGTTGGTAGGGCATATTCTGAGGCATTAAGGGATCGCAAAGTTAGCATTGGAGGGCAGCTTGGAGGGTAAAAATCGTAGAGGGAGACCAAGAGATGAATACACTAAACAGATTTAGAAGGATGTAGGTTGCAGTAGGTACGGGGAGATGAAGAAGCTTGCACAGGATAGAGTAGCATGAAGAGCTGCATCAAACCAGTCTCAGGACTGAAGACCACGACAACAACAACAACAGAAAATTTGCGACTGCATAGCATATTTTGAGAATTTTCGTCCCCCTTTTCTGTCATTCCCAACCATTTTTAAAGGCTTCTGACGACAAATTGCAAGACTGCCTCTTTTTGTGCAAACTACCACTGGAACTGTGACCACGAACGAGGGGTAAACAACACTGACACCGCGATTCTGCTGAGCTAAAGAGAGTTGCGCGAAACGGAAAATGCCACACTGCAGTATAAAATGGAATAGTCGCGCTGTACCGGGTGCTTCCGGGAAGGATCGAGTAAAGCCGAAATAGGCTGAGCTTGGCCCGCACGCACGCGGCACTCACACCCCAGCTTGGCACGCCGTGGCCGGCCCAGTACCGGCTCATACACGCTACTTCACTGTCGAGACGGAACATCAGCGGTGGAGGGTCACATGACACAATCTAGAGTGCTCCAGAGCGACCTGGTAACTTATGTTTCGCCAGGTGAGCTTATTTTGACCCTAAATGTTTGGAACGCACGGAAGAGGCGCTTAGTACGCGTCAGAGCTTAGTTTAGTGGCATAACGCGCAAACTAGACAGAGCTGTAGCGGCTGTTCGGCTCCTGAGAGAAGTACCCGCTGCTGCCAGGACGGCCTCAGACAGATGCATTACTGGCCATTCACGACGGAACTGCGCGCCGACCTTCGCGACCGCCCCCGCGTCGCCGGTCGCGCCTCACGCGGCCAGCCTTTTACGCCCACGCCAGTTCCCAGCCTTCTGATCTACGACGTGTGCCCTCGTGCGGGGCTCGTGCTGCATTAGCGGCCCGTCACGTGACCGCGGCTATAATGGAGCAACGCAGCGCCCTCTGCTGCAACGCTAGGTCGCCCGCTCGCTCGCCGTTAGCAGTTATGTAAATCGGGCCGCAGCGCGCGACGCTGTAGTCCGTTCTCGTGAGGGCGTCTGCAGGGACCGCGACCTTAATGAGGCGACGGAGCGGGGAAAATGGCTCGCTTTCCAGCTTTCAGTGTCTCATCGCACCTACATATCTCTTCTAGTTCCACGATGTACACCTTTAGTTTACAATTGATATAACAAACACATTAAACACTCCAGAACGAATCTTTCGCTTCAATGAAAAGTGTATGCCGTTTTTAGGGTTCCGTACTATTATAGAAACACTTTGTCGTCCGTCTGTCGCTCGGTCCGCCTGTTACGAAAAAAATCAAATGGCTCTGAGCACTATGGGATTTAACATCTGTGGTCATCAGTCCCCTAGAACTTAGAACTACCTAAACATAACTAACCTAAGGACAGCACACACATCCATGCGCGAGGCAGGATTCGAACCTGCGACCGTAGCGGTCGCGCGGTTCCAGATTGAAGCGCCTAGAACCGCACGGCCACACCGGCCGGCCCGCCTGTTAAGAGCCCTTCTTCTCAGCAACGAAATGACGTATGAAGTTGAATTTAATACGAAGACGATATCAAAAATTTAAACTTTTAAGTCAAGTGAATCAAAAGATACGGCCGTTTATATCGCAAATTTTCATACTCGCAAACTTACCCATCAAACCTATAGTTTACTTCCCGTTGACCTACAGTAACGAAATTGGTCAAAAAGCAAGGTTTCACGGTACTAATTATATGATACGAAAATTTTTTGTCGTTTTCTCTTCATCTGTCTCTCTGTTAGACTGTTATGACCCCTTTCCTCCCCCAAGGGGTACGCGTATCGCATTCAAATTTACGTTACGTACTAGGGTCTACGGCCTCTTGGCAGTGTCAAAAATTTAAGCTTCTAAATCAATAAAATAAGAATATAAGACCATTTATGTCACAAATTTTGATACTCGCAAACTGACGATGAGAACCAATAGGGCGCATCCCGTTGACCTAAAATCAAGAAATTTTGGCAAGAAGCAACTTTCACAGTACAAGTAAAAGGAAAAAAGAAATCAATAATTTATAATTACGTGTCATGAAAAATACCCCTTTTTCTCAGGAACGGTTAGACGCATCAAGTAGAAATTTATGTCACATACTACATTAAAGGCCATTAAAATTGCTACACCAAGAAGAAATGCAGATGATAAACGGGTATTCATTGGACAAATATATTATATTAGAACTGACTTGTGATTACATTTTCACGCAATTTGGGTGCATAGATCCTGAGTAATCACTACCCAGAACAATCACCTCTGGCCGTAAGAACGGCCTTGATACGCCTGGGCATTGAGTCAAACAGAGCTTGGATGGCGTGTACAGGTACAGCTGCCCATGCAGCCTCAACACGATACCACAGTTCATCAAGAGTAGTGACTGCCGTATTGTGACGAGCCAGTTGCTCGGCCACCATTGACCAGACGTTTTCAGTTGGCGAGAGATCTGGAGAATGTACCTGCCAGAGCAGTAGTCAAACATTTTCTGTATCCAGAAATGCCCGTACAGGACCTGCAACATGCGGTCGTGCATTATCCTGCTGAAATGTAGGGTTTCGAAGGGATCGAATGAAGGGTAGAGCCACGGGTCATAACACTTCTGAAATGTAACGTCCACTGTTCAAAAGTGGCGTCAATGCGAACAAGAGGTGACCGAGATGTATAACCAATGGCACCCCATACCATCATGCCGGGTGATACGCCAGTATGGCGATGACGAATACACGCTTCCAATGTGCGTTCACCACGATGTCGCCAAACACGGATGCGACCATCATGATGCTGTAAACAGAACCTGGATTCATCCGAAAAAATGACGTTTTGCCATTCGTGCACCCAGGTTCGTCGTTGAGTACACCATCGCAGGAGCTCCTGTCTGTGATGCAACGTCAAGGGTAACCGCAGCCATGGTCTCCGAGCTGATAGTCCATGCTGCTGCAAACGTCGTCGAACTGTTCGTGCAGATGGTTGTTGTCTTGCAAACGTCCCCATCTGTTGACTCAGGGATCGAGACGTGGCTGCACGATCCGTTACAGCCATGCAGATAAGATGCCTGTCATCTCGACTGCTAGTAATACGAGGCCGTTGGGATCCAGCACGGCGTTCCGTGTTACTCTCTTGAACCCAACCATTCCATATTCTGCTAACAGTCATTGGATTTCGACCAACGCGAGCAGCAATGTCGCGATGCGATAAACCGCAATCGCGATAGGCTATAATCCGACCTTTATCAAAGTCGGAAATGTGATGGTACGCATTTCTCCTCCTTACACGAGGCATCACAATAACGCTTCACCAGGCAACGCCGATCAACTGTTTGTGTATGAGAAATCTGTTGGAAACTTTCCTCATGTCAGCACGTTGTAGGTGTCGCCACCGGCGCCAACCTTGTGTGAATGCTCTGAAAAGCTAATCATTTGCATATCACAGCATCTTCTTCCTGTCGGTTAAATTTCGCGTCTGTAGCACGTCATCTTCGTGGTGTAGCAATTTTAATGGCCAGTAGTATACAATCCATGGCCCCTTGGTGGTGCAAAAAATTTGAGCTTCAAAAAAAATGGTTCAAATGGCTCTGAGCACTATGGGACTCAACTGCTGAGGTCATAAGTCCTCTAGAACTTAGAACTACTTAAACCTAACTAACCTAAGGACAACACACACATCCACGCCCGAGGCAGGATTCGAACCTGCGACCGTAGCGGTCGCGCGGTTCCAGACTGTAACGCTAGAACCGCTCGGCCACCAGCGGCCGGCATTTGAGCTTCTACGTCAAATCAAGAGATAAGGCCATTAACGTAACACATTTTGATATCGTGCCAGCCTCGGTATCGATAAGGGGCAAGAATCTTCGAAATCCTCGATTCTCGCTATGTATTAACTGTCTATATACATAATTAAGTTTGTACGGAACTCTCGGCGCGCTAATCCTACTCGCAACTATCGGGATATTTTGAAACTTTCTAGCGGAGTAAAACTGTGTACCGTGCAAGGACTTCGTCTTTATTGGACAATGATCTTAACTAAGCTAACCATGCATGGCTCACGATACACCTTCACGGCTTCGACACCACCTGTCCTATTTTCCCAAGTCCGGGGAAGCCTTCATTCATGCCTTCCTGTCACAATCCGGGACAAGAAGTCCTCTCCCTCAGCTTCAAAACATTGCAACAAATCAAGAGAAATGTCTTTTCTGTGCGATTTGTGATCCACCGTTAGACACCACGTGACCCATCTTGCACACACTTTTGAATATCCAAGAGTGCGGATAATTGCATCCACACTTCCTTTGCTGATTGTCGCTGCAGCTTGTCAGGTATGAAAGCCGTGGATGGACCGCTGCAAATCGTGGAACTCCGCCAAACCGTCTTCTGATGACCTCATCCTCCGTGCCCAGCGACTAACTGTACTTGTGTCGACAGCAGATGCTACGTAGACTTTGTACAAGCGTTTGTGAATATTCCCCACAGTTTCTTTCTCTGCAGTGAGAAATTCAATTGCGACACGTTTTTTGTAACGTACATCACCTGCAAACACCATTTTGAAACTGAACTGCAGCTACGTTAGCTGTTAGAAGTGACGGAAACTTGGCTCGCTCACTCAGGAGACTTCAAATAGTACGTAGTAACTTTTCGCATGCGTAGCATTCTTTTCGGCTGAGAAAAAAATGCGGTGTATTAATGTCTGGGCAACACTCGTACATAGAGTACAAGATGTTTACGTAAGTGATCTGAATGTTTTGTGATAGATAATACTATCTGTTGTGTATAGAGTACAAGATGTTTATCAAACTCATCTGAATCAATTGTCATACATAAAGTTTGCTTCTACGATGTAGCTCTTAGATTTTCATATACATTGTGTGATCAAAAATATTCGGACACCCCGAAAAACATAAGTTTTTCATATTAGGCGTATTGTGCTGCCACCTACTGCCAGGTACCCCATATCAGAGACCTCAGTAGTCATTAGACATCGTGAGAGATGCGAATGGGCGCTCTGCACCCCTTGGTCCACTGTTTCCGATGTGATAGTGAAGTGGAAACGTGAAGGGGCACGTACAGCACAAAAGCGTACAGGCCGACCTCGTCTGTTGACTGACAGAGACCGCCGACAGTTGAAGAGGGTCGTAATGTGTAATAGGCAGACATCTATCCAGACAGGAATTCCACACTGCATCAGGATCCACTGCAAGTACTATGACAGTTAGGCAGGAGGTGAGAAAACTTGGATTTAACGGTCGAGCGACTGCTCATAAGCCACACATCACGCCAGTAAATGCGAAACGACGCCTCGCTTAGTGTAAGGAGCGTAAACATTGGACGATTGAACAGAGGAAAAACGTTGTGTGACAAATCAAGGTACACAATGTGGCGATGAGAAGCCAGGGTGTGGGTATGGCGAACGCCCGGTGAACGTCATCTGCCAGCGTTTGTAGTGCCAACAGTAAAATTCGGAGGCGGTGGTGTTACGGCGTGGTCGTGTTTTTCATGGAGGGGGCTTGCACCCCTTGTTAATTTCCGTGGTACTATCACAGCACAGGCCTGCATTGGTGTTTTAAGCACCTTACTTCCCACTATTGAAGAGCAATTCGGGGATGGCCATTGCATCTTTGAACACGATCGAGCACATGCTCATAATACACGGCCTGTGGCGGAGTGGTTACACGACAATAACATCCCTGTAATGGACTGGCCTGCAAAGAGTCCTGACGTGAATCCTATAGAAGACCTTTGGGATGTTTTGGAACGCCGGCTTCGTGCCAGACCTCACCGACACACATCGACACCTCTCCTCTCGGTGAAGAATGGGCTACCATTCCCCAAGAAACCTTCCAGCACCTGATTGAAAGTGTGCCTGCGACAGTGGAAGCTGTCATCAAGGCTAAGGGTGGGCCAACACCATATTGAATTCCAGCATTACCGCTGGAGGGCACCACGAATTTGTAAGTCTTTTCAGCCAGGTGCCCGAATGCTTTGGATCACTAGTGTATTTAGAGCTAAGAACATAAATACCATTCTCAGGTCATGAGCTTAATTCACAATGAACCTTAATGCGAAGTGTCTGTTGAATATGCGCCTCATCCCGTAATTATTGTCAAACGTTTCAGCAGAGTGAAAACAAAGACTCCCTAGAAATTGAACAACGGCTTTCTGTCCGAATGTGCATGCCCGAACGAAGGTCAGGAAATGGAGAAATAGGGTATCAAATTAACCAGTTAATTAAGAAAAACTCAATTAATGAATCGAGGAAAAAATTGAAGTATTTCATGCACAGCAGCCACTAGAAATGACACGTCAAAACATTCATTTCTTCAAGGTCTAACTATTTTGTGCACAACAGGTTACAGTAGCCTAAAAATTGTGGAGCTATTTCTTTCATGTTGAAAAAATAAATAAATATCAAATTAAGCATGATCTGAAACTTTTCTGCTTTCTGAACAAAACATGAAAATAAAAAAGGAAAAAATAAAATTGATAAAAGAAATATTTGACGCGCCTAATTTGCTGTAAATGATTTATAGCTTCATTCAACGGCGCATTATATGTTTCTCTAATCTTTTTTTGTTTCCTTCTTTTGGAGAAATCGTTTCACAATACATTTGACCAATTTTGTTACTTTTTTTTTCGGAGAGCCATATATTGCCAAGGTTGTTTCGATTATGCCGCAGAAGTTTCGCTGAGAAGCCCTTACACATCCTCCATACAGTCCCGATCTCTCCCCAGCGATTTCCATATTTTTGGAGCCCTAAAGAAAGACATTCGTGGCCGTTAATTTGTTCAGAAGAAGAAGTGCACGCCTGGGTTCAATCATGGTTCCATAGGCAACCGCAAACATTTTTCCATGAAGGAAAAAAAAAAGGTCCAAATGGTTCTGAGCACTATGGGACTTAACTTCTGGGGTCATCAGTCCCCTAGAACTTAGAACTACTTAAACCTAACTAACCTAAGGACATCACACACATCCATGCCTGAGGCAGGATTCGAACCTGCGACCGTTGCGGTCGCGCGGTTCCAGACTGAAGCGCCTAGTACCGCTCGGCCACATCGGCCGGCGAAGGAATTGACCGTCTTGTCTCACAGTGGGATAAATGGATTAACAGTTATGGCGATAAATTTTGAAATAACTTAAATGTTTATTTCGCAGTACAGTATATAAATTTTTTTTTCTTTAAAAAGAAAGGGTTACATTATCGGTTTCAATGAACTACGTCGTCATTTTCAAATGCAAAACATCATTTGGAGAATATATAATGGGAATTATGACCATACAGCCGCCAAAAATCACGAGAAAAGAATGAGGCCAGGCAACAGGGGGCAATGGTGGCACAACCAGGTCACTATAATTTATGTCTATGCTTGCCCAAACGTCCATTATACATTAGGACATGGAATGAACGTTTGGGCAAGTATAGACATAAATTATAGTGACCTGGTTGTGCCAACATTGCCTCTGTTGCCTGGTCTCCTTTCTTTCTTGTAATTTTTGTCGGATGTGTGGTCATAATTCCCATTATATATTCTCCAACTGATGTTTTACATTTGAAAATGACGACGTAGTTCGTTGAAACCGGTAATGTAACCCTTTCTTTTTTAAAGAAAAAAATTTATATACTGTGATTGTGGCTTCACTATTGTAGTGTCGCCGCGTGGGATTGGCCAGCGGTCTAAGGCGCTGCAGTCATGGACTGTGCGGCTGGTCCCGGCGGAGGTTCGAGTCCTCCCTCGGGCATGGGTGTGTGTGTTTGTCCTTAGGATGATTTAGGTTAAGTAGTGTGTAAGCTTAGGGACTGATGACCTTAGCAGTTAAGTCCCATAAGATTTCAGACACACATTTATTGTAGTGTCAAATAAACATGTAAGTTATATTTTAGTCACGCTCCTTCTTACAATCATGTGAGAACATAGAATTTTGAAATAATAAACAGTTTACATACCTTTCTCAATAAGTCTCTCTTTCACTTTTGACTGCGCCTGTTACGTGACATACAAGAAGATTAAACTTACACGACAAAAGTGTGATGTGAACTACTGCTTTGTCTCTAATCTTATATTAACCTATCCTTGAATTATTCCCTTTGTGATTACATTTCTTTTATTAACTGGCCATGGTTAATTGGATGTTTAGTTTTTAACATTTTGTCATTTCACTCCACCACACTATTCATTTTCAGTTCTGGTTCTAAACCATAAAAATTATTCCCCAATACGAGTTGTTGCTCTCTGTCCATCTACATTTGTTGGAGATGTTGCCGCAGAGGACTGTGCGGCTGATCCCGGCAGAGGTTCGAGTTCTCCCTCGGGCATGTGTGTGTGTGTGTGTGTGTGTGTGTGTGTGTGTGTGTGTGTGTGTGTTTGTCCTTAGGATAATTTAGGTTAAGTAGTGTGTAAGCTTAGGGACTGATGACCTTAGCAGTTAAGTCCGATAAGATTTCACACACATTTGGTCATAGTAACTGGTTAGTAAGTAACGTAAAGAGAAGGTAGCCCGATGATAATCTGACTTATCTCGGAGAGAGAGCTCATATTCAAATACTCCATTCGATTGGTCTACGAAATATTCGAGAAGGAAGCTACATAAAGTAGGAAGACTTATATGCGTAGTACGACACAATAGCAAACGTCCAAGAATTGCAATTAGAGTCTGATAAACGGCCTATGAAACAAGTACGAAATGACTGCCCGCACGTAAAGCAGTATTTATTTGCCTGGTGTAACAGTTATGCGGTGTCATTAGCGAGAAGTCGACCTCCGCCAATGCGACGCAGCGCCTACCGTAATTCTCGGCTCCTGTACGAGCTGGGCGGTAACAAAGCTACGCACGTCCGCCGAGGGTGCCATGCGGGCATTCGCCCCCGCTCTGCTATCGGCGCTTGTCTTTATACAGGTACGTGTCAACTGCAAGCATCTCCTGTTGTCACACTTAGGCCTGCGAAGGAATCTCGGAAATAGAATGACACCCGTTGTTGTTGTTGTTGTTGTGGTCTTCAGTCCTGAGACTGGTTTGATGCAGCTCTCCATGCTACTCTATCCTGTGCAAGCTTCTTCATCTCCCAGTACCTATCGCAACCTACATCGTTCTGAATCTGCTTAGTGTATTCATCTATTCGTCTCCCTCTACGATTTTTACCCTCCACGCTGCCCTCCAATACTAAATTGGTGAACCCTGGATGCCTCAGAACATGTCCTACCAACCGATCCCTTCTTCTAGTCAAGTTGTGCCACAAACTTCTCTTCTCCCCAATTCTGTTCAATACTTCCTCATTAGTTATGTGATCTACCCATGTAATCTTCAGCATTCTTCTGTAGCACCACATTTTGAAAGCTTCTATTCTCTTCTTGTCCAAACTATTTATCGTCGATGTTTCACTTCCGTACATGACTACACGCCATACAAATACTTTCAGAAACGACTTCCTGACACTTAAACCTATACTCGATGTTAACAAATTTCTCTTCTTCGGAAACGCTTTCCTTGCCATTGCCAGTCTACATTTTATATCCTCTCTACCTCGACCATCATCAGTTATTTTGCTCCCCAATAGCAAAACTCCTTTACTACTTTAAGTGTCTCATTTCCTAATCTAATTCCCTCAGCATCACCCGACTTAATTCGACTACATTCCTTTATCCTTGTTTTGCCTTTGTTGATGTTCATCTTATATCCTCCTTTCAAGACACTATCCATTCCGTTCAACTGCTCTTCCAAGTCCTTTGCTGTCTCTGACAGAATTACAATGTCATCGGCGAACCTCAAAGTTTTTATTTCTTCTCCATGGATTTTAATACCTACTCCGAATTTTTCTTTTGTTTCCTTTTTTGCTTGCTCAATATACAGATTGAATAACATCGGGGATAGACTACAACCCTGTCTCACTCCCTTCCCAACCACTGCTTCCCTTTCATGCCCCTCGACTCTTATAACTGCCATCTGGTTTCTGTACAAATTGTAAATAGCTTTTCGCTCCCTATATTTTACCCCTGCCACCTTCAGAATATGAAGGAGAGTATTGCAGTCAACATTGTCAAAAGCTTTCTCTAAGTCTACAAAAGCTAGAAACGTAGGTTTGCCTTTCCTTAATCTAGCTTCTAAGATAAGTCGTAGGGTCAGTATTGCCTCACGTGTTGATATATTTCTACGGAATCCAAACTGATCTTCCCCGAGGTCGGCTTCTACTAGTTTTTCCATTCGTTTGTAAAGAATTCGCGTTAGTATTTTGCAGCCGTGACTTATTGAACTGATAGTTCGGTAATTTTCACATATGTCAACACCTGCTTTCTTTGGGATTGGAATTATTATATTCTTCTTGAAGTCTGAGGGTATTTCGCCTGTCTCATACATCTTTCTCACCAGATGGTAGAGTTTTGTTAGGACTGGCTCTCCACACCCGTTAGTCGCACTGAAACGTTCCTTTGTCTCGTACTGACACCTTAGTTGCGTAGCGCGAAGTCTCACTCACTTTCGCGGCCGTCAAAATCATTTCACTCTTCGCGATGGAGCCCTTACGACAGATTACAAGACCGATCGCTTTCTTAATGAATTAGGAAGCGTTTGTCGGGGATCCAGATTAATTTGCTGCAGTACAGAATAGCCTTATAAGGATCTGCAACCTCGCTTTGACCTGCCAGACAGGGTTAAACGTATCACTGCTCCAAAAATCAAAGATTAATGCGCTAGTGGTATCGAACTGCATTCAGCAAGATTCCGAGGTCAGATCACTGGACCGAAAACTGTACACCGCTAACACACTAGTACAAGGGTTGGGCAAAAGTAGAAAAACACCGCGTGAAATGAATGCTTGAACACAAATGCAAATCCTAGCCCAGCCTGTAGGTTGTCTGAACAGTGTTATGTCTACTTATGTGGATATGGTGTCTGCTCTTTCGGGCATGACCGAAAGAACAGACACCATTGATGACCTGCAGCTACTTAAGGGTGTTGATATATATCAACGGAGACAGGTAAAAATGTGTTCCCCGACCGGGACTCGAACCCGGAATCTCCTGCTTACATGGCAGACCCTCTATCCATCTGAGCCACCGACGCCACAGAGGATAGTGCGACTGCACGATCTCGCGCACGCCTCCCGCGAGACCCTTATTCTCACCTTGTATGTCCACACCCTACATTCGTAGTGTCCCACCCCAACACTCTCATTATTCGTCCGAAAGAACAGACACCATATCCATATAAGTAAATAGTTCTGGGAATACCGGCCATGACCTTTTTCTGTGCGGATGCATACATATTGCCCGAACTCTTACGGGACTTGGTAAGAATGTCTTCCACGAGTAATGAGTGTGTTGGGGTGGGACACTACGAATGTAGTGTGTGGATATACAAGGTGGGAATGTGGGTCTCGCGGGAGGCGTGCGCGAGATAGTCCCTGCAGTCGAACTATCCTCTGTGACCTCGGTGGCTCAGATGGATAGAGTGTCTGCCATGTAAGCAGCAGATCCCGGGTTCGAGTCCCGGTCGGGGCACACATTTTCACCTGTCTCCGTTGATATATACCAACGCCCTTCAGCAGGTGAAGGTATTAATGTAACTCTAATTTCGTAATAGTGTTATGTCTGGTTGCGAGTGCATTATGTCGGAGTCCCGTAAATTCGAGCGTGGGCAAATTGTTGGCGCTCGTTTGGCCGATGCTTCCATAACCGAGGTAGCCGATGAGTTTAGTGCTTCAAGAGGCACTGATCGAAGATTTATACCGTATACGGAAACAGCGGAAAAACGTCATCCGTTAAGTCACAACCAGGACAAAATTGTATGTTGAGCGATCGTGACGGACCGTCATTGAAGAAGATTGTGATGAAACATAACAGGACGGCACCTGCAAAAGTCACTTGTCGCACTCGCGAACCTTGTCGGTATCAAAACATCACGAAGGGAAGTCCGAACGCTGGGAACTGCATGGAAAGTTGGAATTCCACTACCACTCTTCCGTGACGCAAATTCCTGTAGTAGGGAAACGTGGTCCCGAAGCTATAAGGTCTGGATTACGGAGCAACGGAAAAAGTCATTTGGTCGAATGAGTCTCGTTTCACACTTTTTCCAACTTCTGACTAGTTTACGTCTCAAGACTGAAACATGGAGGGGGTTCGATAAAGGTTTGCATAGCCGTGCCGTGGTGTTCCATGGGCCTCATGGTTACTCTGCAAGGTCGCATTACTGCAAAGATTATGTGACCATTTCGACTAATGAAGTCCATCTCAGGCTACAGTGTTTGTTCCCCAACTGTGATGCTGTGTTCCAAGACTACAGGGCCCCTGCTCACACAGCTCGCATCGTCAAAGACTGGTTTTGTGAATTATTACATCTCCGGTGGCCACCATAGTCAACAGATTTCAATATTCTTGAGCCTTTGTGATCTACCTCGGAGAGTAGAGAGCATGATCACCGTCTGCCTCCATCACCGTTACCTGAACTTGCCACCATTTTGCAGGAAGAATCGTAGAAGATTCCCTTGAAAACCAAACAGGACCTGAATTTATCCATTCTAAGACGACTGGAAGCTGTTTTGAATACCAACGGTTTTCCTACACAGTATTAGGCACGGTAATGTGTTGTGTTTTTGGTGATTCCATACATTCGTCCACGCTCTGTATTTATTACGAAACCAGGCCGTCTAATCACGTACACGCACTAAGGCGCAATATTTCCCTATAAAATTTTAAAGGGTTAACTGCAGTATCACGCCCTTACACGGGAACGATCTAACGAATTCTTTTACGCGTTCCATACTGCCGGAATAACTTTATCCGTCACTGAAATTAACTCAATACCGACTTGATGTACGCGACACTTAAAAAATCATCTCCACCCCCATAGGACGCACAGCGTGTCACCTATACTCAGCAGGACTGCTGGATGACTGTGTTTTCACTAGATCTAAACAGCTCCGCGAAATACACTGCTTGCCAAAAAAAGTGAAACACCCAGAAGCCAAAATCGGATGTCGACGTAATTTCCTAAAAGTACGCACCATCGGCGGATATGTAAATTATTAAAACTGTAATTCTATGTGACAGGTACAACGACCACCACAGTGCATTAGCGTTGTTTGTGTATAGTGTTGGTTCTAGTCCTGGTAGGATATACACTGATCAGCCAGAACATTATAATCACCAACGTACTATAAACATAAGCCCGTCCACGTCATAGCAGCATCGCCTGCCGAGGAATGACTGCTGGTCAGATACACGCACGGTGCATGCAGCATCAGTCAGTGTGCTGTCCATATGTGGAGTGGGGAAGACGTGTGATCTATCTGAGTTTGAGCGAGGTCAGATATTGATGACCCGGAGGCTCGGTACCAGCATTTCGGAAACTGCAAGACTTGTCGGGTGTTCGAAGAGTGCTGTGGACAGTGTCTTCAACATGTGGCGAAACCAAGGTGAAACCACGTCCAGACGTCGTGGGGTTAGGCCGCCAACCCGCATTACAAATGTCGGACGTCGTAGGCTGGGCGTTCTGGTAAAACAGGGCAGGCCGCGAACCGTGGCGGAACTAACACAAGACTTTAATGTCGGTCAGAGCACAAGTGCGTCTGAACACACAAAGCACTCGACGACGCATGCATGTGCCAATTTTAACACCACGACATCGGCACGTGACCGTCGGCACTGGTCGTTGGCGCAGTGGCAAAGCGTTTCATGGTCTAATGAATCCTGATACCTTCTTCATCATGCCGGCAGGAGGGCGCGAATCTAGGGGAGCAGCTCCTTGACACGTGCACTGTGGCGTGCAGACAAGCTGATGGTGGCTCCATAATGCTCTGGAGAACATCTCCATGGGTCCAGTGGAGCTCGTGCAAGGCACCATGACGGCCAAGGAGTATCGTGCACTCGTCGCAGACCACGTACACCCCTTCATGACGATGATGTTTCATGACGACAGTGGCATTTGTCAACAAGATAATGCGCCGTGTTACAAGATCAGGAGTGCGGTAAGTAGTTCGAGGAACACAGTGGCGAATTCCTATTGATGTGCTGGCCCCCCCAACTCGCCAAATCTGAATCCAGTCGAACACATTTGAGATGTGACTGAACGTGACGCAGAGCTCATCAGCCCCTCCCCAGAGTTTACGGGAGTTAGGTCAGTTGTGTGTGCATATGTGGTGTCAACTCCCTCCAGCGACCTCCCAAGGCCTCACTTGCCTCCATGCCCGCTGTTACCCGTGCTGAAGATGGACATACCCGCTATTAGGTAGGTGGTCATGGTGTTCTGGATGTTAAGTGTACAGAGGGACGCGATTGCGCCAGATGTAGAATGACCACTGTGAGGGACACAAAGATGCTGTGTACTCTGTGAGATAGCACTATCAGAACGAGACGGATTTTTAAAGGGGCCTCATTGTGGGTTTCCATTCGGCCATCTGGTCGAATCGTGGAGCATTCGGATGTGACAGCGGATCGATGTTGAACTGCATGATTAGATTAGATTAGATTAATTATTCATTCCATAGACCCATAAAAGAGGGAATCCTCCTGGGTGTGGAACATGTCAGATAAACACATTACAAAAATGTAATTAGAAAAACTTGAGTTTCATTAATTTTAATGATCCGCAGTCAATAAACAGTAAAATTATGTACATGACTTAAATTTAAAGTTCTAATATTTACAGGTTTAATACTTGCATCTGCTTTCATTAAATCTATCATTCAGACATTTGCTTGTTCCTTGGCTATTACAACCAATTATTGTCAAAAATTAAAGTAAATTATTCATTTCAGTGATCCTCAGTTGAGAACAGTCAGATCATGTACAAGATTTAAAATTAAACTTCCACTATTTACAGACTTAAGACTTACATCTGCTTTCCATACATCCATCATTCACACAGTAGGTAGTTATTTGGCTGTTACAACCAAGTATTGTCAAAAATTAAAGTATAATAAATTTTCATTAGAATGGTCTACTGCACTTGGTGAGAAACTCATGTATGGAATAGAAGGAGTTGGCCACCAACAATTCTTTTAAATTATGTTTAAATTGTGCCTTGTCTGAAACTAAACTCTTAATGGGAAGGTGAGGACGGGCATGGTTCCAGTCGATCACGCCTGACCACCACAAAGGAGGAACACCATATTGTGCACCAAGCACATCATAACGCCTTCGCTTCTGAGTCTACCATCCGGCGAATAATGGAGTCTTAGGACGTCCTGTGTCATCCTATACCATTGCTCGGATATTAGCAGCTGCCGAACTAGGGTATTACCGTTCCATGCGTAGGCTGCCGTTAAAATCACAACACAAACGGCTCCGTTTGGAGTGGTACCGTGACAGGGAAGCATGGGCTACTAATGACCATCGTTGACGAGTATGGTGGCTTCCAACGTTCTGGAGAGACATAACGGTTTACTCCTGGCGCCATCGAATATGACTTAAGATCACAGCTGATAGTAGTTGAGAGCTATCTTGCGTCTCCATGTATTACCTCCAATGCGACAGTACCTTGGTGCCGTTTTTCAAGAGGGACAGTCATTTTCCACACATAAAATTTGTCTGCGTGACGTTGAAGCATTACTGTGACCAGAAAGACCCCCAGATGTGTCCCTGATAGAAGATGTGTGGGACAAGCTCGGATGTCAACTCTGTCACAGTGCAGGATATCAAGGATCATTTACAACAGCTATGAGTCACCTAGCCTCGAGATACCATAAAACGGCTTTATGACCAACTCCCCAACCGAATCACTGCATTCGTCCAGGCCAGAGAACGTCGTACTGGTAAGTCGGCCGATACTCTCAAAGTTCTCTGTATATTTGACTCAGGTACGTAATCACCGAAATAACATCACATGTCCTACCAACCCCGAAGATTCCTATCGTTTCCATTCCCCCTTCTGGGTGGATCACCTTTTTTTATCAGAAAGCGTAGCATGACTGAACGCGGTCAGAACAGATTAACTTTCGAGGCTAACGGACGGCACCGCCGTCAAAACACAAGTCTCCGCTATGGAGTGAAGCCAGTCAGACCGTGCAGCCGCCCTGTTCCGACCCTTTTGTTTAGCGAGACCTCCATCTGGCGAGGCTTCGGGAATATCCGCTGGACTCTTTTTAACAGCCGCGATAATAAGGCGCGGCCGTCTGAGTTGTCAGACACAGAAAGCAAATAAAAGCTCCACCCTAATCGAAATCTCACACAGATAATTACTCCTCTGGAACGTCGTCCCAGCAGACTCTTAAATGATACGTTACAGCGTCCATGTAACGTATGTGGCCATTTCTCTCAGTCAAACAGAGCAGCAATTGCTCATTTCTTCTCCTACTTTCGCTCCTTACTCCATTCGTTTTTCAGTCCATCACATAATTCGTTTTCTCTCCTCTTCATTACCTGAACCCAACCACATTCCTCTTTCTGCCCTGATCTAATCGATTCTCTCAATCCCCTGCTGGCAAGGCTAGCATTTTAAATCTACCTACCCTTAAATTATCTTCATTACTCTACTTTCCGCAAATACATATAAACTGTGTTTTCTGTTATAGCTGTTAGTGATTTCTGTCATAACTATCTTTAAGCATTGTATTACGTACTAGATAACACGCCACCCGCCAAGAAAGCTCCAAGACTTGTTTTATACCTGGCGTAAAAGCGACTCCAGCGCAGTGACTACGATGGCAGGTTGAACCATAGTTCAATTCTTTTATCTTGGCGGCTCGCGCATGCCCGCCCAGACGCGGGAGATTGCTGCGTTGCCAGTAGCACGCGCCGAGAGACGCAGCGCCATAGTATAGTATAGTTCGCAAACTAACGTTTAGGGGGGAGCTCGCAGTTTATGAAGTAAAGCCACCACGGCCGCATTAACCTTTTCGCTGCCTCAGAGACGTGCTCCCCGCATTCCGCGCTGTGCGCGATTTTGTCATCACTGTGCACTGCTCGCCTGTGCAGACACATTGTGTTACGACTGCTTTGACACACTTAGCATTCGATTTCACAAAAACTATTCGGCCCAAAAATTTGATTTTTACACATCTTCTTGACTGATACCTTCACCCCATAAATGACCTAATTTTGTTTCGATGTTCAACGCAGTTATTGTGCAGCATTAAATGTAGTAAACCATTGCACGAAATTTTGAAGAGTTTGCAGAGGTAAAAGTCCACAGCGTATACTTTCCGTATGGTCGATTTTAGTTGCCACTAGAAATTTCAAAAAATTACAGTCATACGAATAAAACTCATGAAGTAAGACACTTCGATATTATTTTTAAATAAAGAAAACACTAAGCACCGATCAAGATTTGAACACGGAACCTTTTGTTTTTCAGCCAAGTACCTTAACCATTACGCTAACGCAACTCGTCGTTCAATGGATTTCCTGGGTACTTTAAAGAATGACGCAAAATACCGACAAACACTGTTGGTATGATTATGAATTACTCACGTTTCGTCGAAGTACAATAGGAAATAAACAATTACCGCTGTTCTCTATTGCGAAAAAGCGATTAGTGAGAATGAATTTCCTTGCTATTGCCTGAATTAGGAGGCTTATTGCTTGTTTGGTTTAATTAATTAATAGAATATGAAGCAGTTGGTGTAAAGAATGCTTTTTCCAAACTTTCTTTTATAGAAAGTCTGCTATCAAGACATTGCTTTTGTTCAATTACTTTATTTATGACTGAACGTTTCTAAAACTGCGGACACTCGTCCGTGCTCTGCACTGCAGTCGAGCTCTGGCAACGTCGTTCTCTGTTCATTGGCTGACTGTTTTAGGATGTCAGATGCGCAGAACGAACCTAAACTCGGCCGCCGTCATAAATGACGCGCACTTTAACAACTGTAATTAACAAATGGGCATTCGAACAGCAAGGCGCAGAATTCACATGAAGGATCAACACTTTGACGACATAACTGACGTTCAAGACAATGTGACGCAAGAGTTGAACAACATCCCGAAGGAGGACTTTGTTGACTGGTTCACTTGGTTGTGTGTGAGTTCTGTGTGTCGTAAAAAAGTGGGGAGAGACTATGTAGAACACTTGTAGCACTAAAATGCACCATCTTAACTTTTTTTATTAATCCAGTCTCCAAACTTCTTCGACTGACGCTGTAAGATCTCTAAAAATATAAATCAATGAAGAATAACTAGTTAGAAGTTAAAAAACAGCACTATGTCTGTAACTTTGACACTGAAGATAAACAAATAGTTATTAAAGACATTTGAAATCTGTCTTTGCTGCTACTAAAAATTAGTATTTATTTTACCATATGCGTTTCTATTGCTTTTGTAAAACATCGCCAGTGATCTGAAATGAATTTTTTAGACAGGCTGTATATGTTACTATATTATGAAGTAAAAGACTTTCCTGTATTCTGTAATGTGGTACTTGTTTTTAGTCATTTGATTTTCATTTTACGTAACGGTATGCCGTAACTGTATAAGTTTGTTGCAGTGAAAAGCAGTTCCGGTTGTACGATGTTTTACTGATACAGCGGATGTCGACTGACTGTACATTCCTCACAGCAACATGTACTTCTTTGGTTAACAGTTATATGCGAGCTTTGTACGTTGATACATCTCTTGGAACATAGTAATTTTTTGACGCAGAAACATTTAGTTTTATTTAAAAAACTGAAACATTAAAAATCTTTACAATAACTTTATTTGTAGATTTAAAAAAATCCGTGTTGTTTTATCCTAAAACTGAACACGTACGTACAGTTAATTTTTCTCGCAAGTATTTTGACGATTTTACCGCATTTGGTTCATGTAGCATACTGCATGTAGGATTTTCAACTTGAAAAGCCGTCAGAATGCTTAAGAAAGGGAAACAAGCATGTGTCCATCCACCAAGGGGTGTTAAGACTGATTAAACCAACTAAGAGATACTTCCTCCTTTGGCCACTGTTTTCTTATTGCTTCGGGAGATTCGCTATCTTTGACGAACAACCGTGGGGCAAGAGAGAGATGATAGTGGTTTGCTTGCATTGTCTATACTGACGCGTGTGCCAATGCTGTATTGACTGGTGAAGTGCTCCACAGTACCACGTCTGCAAAGAATGAATAATTGATCAGACCTTGTTAATGCGTTTGTATGAAGTCGCCGTTAAACACGTTAGCATAAGCGTGTAGTGAGGTCTGAGCGTTATAACACTCGTTCATTAGCTATGTATCTCGACCTTTAGATCGTTTTAATCGCCGACTCCGAGAGCTGCCTCCACTTTCATTGTTTCCGCTCCATAGGTTTTACAACGGTCAGTTACTGCTCATTGTTTACACAAATCTCGATACACGTTAACGGTGGTAAACCGTTGGCGAAATCACAGTTTTGCGAACCCCATGGGTCTGTCTTTTATGACGCATTATTAGACCCATTCCTTTAACCATCCAGTTCCGAACTGTTAATCTGCGCTCCTTGTTAGTCCAGAACCTTACGCTAAGAAGTTGCGCGCAAAAACCATAAAGAATAGCGCTTGCCCATCCAGCCGAATTTACAACCTTGCAGGGTAATAGTACTTATAAGCCAATGATACCTCAATACATCTTATGGACGCTATTATATAAAATTCGAGGGGCCTTCAATAAGTAATGCAACACATTTTTTTTCTCAGCCAATTTCGGTTGAAAAAATGCGGAATTTCTTGTGGGACATCGTGGACTATTCCAGCTTCGGCCTCCATAGTTTCATGAACTTCCTAAAGGTGGCGGCGCTACACATAGCCTTCAAGATGTCGTCTGTAACGGAAGTGCGTTCCAAGCAGAGAACTCTCTTTTAGAGAGAAAACGAGAGCATCGCAGATATTCATAGGTGCGTGCTAAATGCAAAAGCACGTTGAGTCGTTGGGCGGGGCGTCTGTCATCACCGCAGCAAAGTCGCGCAAAACCATCGTATGTCCCGCCCGCCGGCCGGCCGTACACAACCGCGATTCCTGCCGTGTTGGAACGAAGAAACGACTTCAGTATGTTCGCCGCCATAAAAGTGCAAACAAGCTTCTCCTTCTCCATGACTACGCAAGGCTTCATACAAATTCTCGCACCCGAGAGGAGCTCACAAAACTTCATTGGACTGTTCTTCCTCATCCACCGTACACCTTGGATCTCGCACCTTCCGACTTCCATCTGTTTGGCCCAATGAAGGACGCAGTCCACGGAAAGCAGTACGTGGATGATTGGGAGGTTATCCAGAGTAAGCAGACACAATAGCGCCTTTCTTAGCAATCATATACAACCGCTCACTTGACGAAAGGTCTGTTCCTAAAGACTGGAAAGTTGCACAGGTCATACCAATATTCAAGAAAGGAAATAGGAGTAACCCATTGAATTACAGACCCATATCACTGACTTCAATTTGCAGTAGGATTTTGGAGCATATACTGTACTCGAACATTATGAATCACCTTGAAGAAAATGACTTACAGATGCATAACCAACAAGGATTCAGAAAATATCGTTCTTGTGCAACGCAGCTAGCTCTTTATTCCCATGAAGTAATGAGTGCTGTCGACAAGGGATCTCAGATCGATTCCATATTCCTAGATTTCCAGAAGGCTTTTGATACCGTTCGTCACAAGCGACTATTAATCAAATTGCGTGCATATGGAGTATCGTCTCAGTTGTGTGACTGCATTCGTCATTTCTTCTCAGAGAGGTCACAGTTCGTAGTGATAGACGGTAAATCATCGAGTAGAACAGAAGTGATATCTGGCGTTCCGCAGGGTAGTGTCATAGGCCCTCCGCTGTTCCTGATTTATATTAATGATCTAGGTGATAATCTGAGCAGCCCCCTTAGATTGTTTACAGATGACGCTGTAATTTACCGTCTAGTAAAATCATCAGACGATCAATACCAATTGTAAAATGATCTAGAGAGAATTTCTGTATGGTGCGAAAAGTGGCAATTAGCACTAAACGAAGAAAAGTGCGAGGTCATCCACATGGTTACTAAAAGAAATCCGCTAAATTTTGAGTATACGATAAATCGCACAAATCTAAGGGCTGTCAATTCGACTAAATACCTAGGAATTACAATTACGATCAACTTAAATTGGAAAGACCACATAGATAATATTGTGGGGAAGGCGAAACAAAGACTGCGCTTTGTTGGCAGGACACTTAGAAGATGGGGCAAACCCACTAAAGAGACAGCCTACATTACACTTGTCCGTCCTCTGCTGGATTATTGCTGCGCGGTATGGGATTCTTATCAGGTAGGACTGACGGAGGACATCGAAAACGTGCAAAGAATGGCAGTTCGTTTCGTGTTATCGCGCAATAACGGTGAGAGTGTCGCATATGATACGTGGGTTGGGGTGGCAGTCACTGAAACAAAGGCGGTTTTCTTTGCGGCGAGATCTATTTACGAAATTTCAATCGCCAACTTTCTCTTCCGAATGCGTAAATATTTTATTGACACCCACCTACGTAGGGAGTAATGATCATCATAATAAAACAAGATAAATCAGAGCTCGAACGGAAAGATTTAGATCTTCCTTTTTCCCACGCGCCATTCGAGAGTGGAATGGTAGAGAAGTAGGCACTGAAGAGCCAATTGCAGAGTAACCATGTAGATGCAGATGTATTGACGCAGCAGGACCTTGGCTCCAACGTCAACCAGTACAGTGGTACCATGAAGGCTTATAGGCCCTCAGAGTAAAAAAATTGAGTGACATGTAATATTTTGTCTAATGTAATATCTTGTATAGACACCTTTTATTAACCTGACACGTTCCACATCATTACGAAGTGTCGTATTCATGATCTATGGAACAAGTACTAATCTAATCTATTCTAATCTAATCCGTCGCACTGAATGGAGATTGCATTGAAAAATAGCGTTTTGTAACCGAAGAGTGGAGAATAATGTGGCGTATTGTAATCCCGAATAAAACCAACCTGTTTTCAGAAAAAAATGTGTTGCATTACTTATTTAACGCCTCTCGAAGTTACGTGATGTTTCCAACATTATCAACCTCCCCCCACATGCAGGATTTCTGTAATGGACACGGAGAAAGCATTTATTCCATGAGCTTTCGCTATATCTGATTCCACCTACCACAAATTTGTCGTTTCTACCTTTTCATGATTTCCACTAAATTTCTTTAATATTAATACTTGTGTCTTTTGTTAGACTCTACTTCGAATAAACTTAGGCACCGCTGTATACTGCAAAACTTTTCTTCTTCCGTATATGACGACTTGCCTCTTCTGAAGAAGATGTTCCTAATTTTTTGCGTCAAAACCGCGACAGGTGATAGAGGCTGCCAGATCTATTGCTCCGAGATGCGAAAACGATCGGTTGCCTCTTTTTCTGGTGCAGCTTGGTCTGGAACACTAAATTCTCATGCTGCTTTAAAAATAATAAAAGATCTAACAATTTTGCATAAAAATCAAGCATGCGGTTTCGCTGTGCATTGCACATCACGCACAAGTCGTGAATATGAGCACTAGTGCTAGAGCCCTTACACTTAAAAACTGTGCAGACCACAGATATAAACGATGGCAGCCGATCTGAACAAATGCATTACAACGACAGATGAAATTGTACATCTGTCTATCTAGGTTCCTCAACAGGGATGTCATACTCTTAATGACCTGTTGTGTGACCACACGAAAATATCTAGAGGAGAACAATCTGGCGATCTATCTGGTTTGCCGTTGAGATCGTACATTTAATTTCCTATCTTCAGTTACTTCCCCCTCCCCCCCTCCCTCCCACCCAACCTACCCTGCACTGTCTTGTTGTGACATAAGAAGTTGAGAGGATTGTGTACACTAAGCATCAGCAAAGCTGAACAAAACGCTTTTTATTACCACCGTAAAACGCTCTCAGATACTGAAGCACTAAAACCTTACGTTAAAGAATATAAGTAATTCAGTGATGAAACAGATCTAAGCGACTTTGGTTTTCCAGTCAATACTGAGGACAGCTTTCTGCACTTTGGTGTTGAAAGTTGGCAACAGCACTGCCAACTGTCAGGGATCTTGCAACGCGCTGGGATGGTTTAAGGTGACAGAACTATGAAGTGAAATTAATCGTCCGATAAAACTAATTTAATACTATACAACCACAGGAGACCGAGCACACAACTTTAATTAATTTAGTGGCTCGACTGCTAATCTAGGGGTCTAGTTGTACGCTGTTGTATTGTGACCTTACGAAAACAGCTAATGACTATCTGGAAGGCCTAAGGGAACAATCAGTGAATGATGTATTAAACACACGAATAATGTAAGTAATTAAATAAAAAAAAGGGAATAAAGATTGTGATCCATCAGGGTATTAATGTAAGCTAGCCACACTATTGATTTTCATTGTCATTTTATTCACAGAAGACAAAAATTTACTTACAAGGGAACCTCCCCATCGCACCCCCCTCATATTTAGTTATAAGTTGGCACAGTGGGTAGGCCTTGAAAAACTGAACACAGATCAATCGAGAAAACAGCAAGAAGTTGTGTGGAACTATGAAAAAAATAAGCAAAATATACAAACTGACTAGTCCATGCTGAAGGTAGGCAACATCAAGGAGAGTGTGAGCTCAGGAGCGCCGTGGTCCCGTGGTTAGCGTGAGCAGCTATGGAACGAGAGGTACTTGGTTCAAGTCTTCCCTCGAGTGAAAAGATTACTTTCTTTATTTTCGCAAATTTATGATCTGTCCTTTCGTTCATTGACGTCCCTGTTCACTGTAATAAGTTTAGTGTCTGTGTTTTGCGACCGCACCGCAAAACCGTGCGATTAGTAGACGAAAGGACCTTCTCCAATGGGAACCGAAAACATTTGATCGCAAGGTCATAGGTCAACCTCAGAAGTTAAGTCCCATAGTGCTCAGAGCCATTTGAACCATTTGATGTATACAAATACAGACTGAAGCGAAGAATGGAAATTTGTACCAAGGCCGGGATTCGAACCCGGGTCTCCTGCTCACAAGGTAGATATAGTAACCACTACACCACCCTGGCACAGTGGCTTTGCGCAGCTGCTCAGGTTACCTGTTCGAGTTTATGGAGAATACCAAATGGGGTTGAGGCTTGAATGGGAATCTGTATTGAGGAGGTAGGCATGCAGATGTGCAAAGCCACTGCACCAGGGGGGCATAGTGCTTAGCGCATCTGCCTCGTGAGCAGGAGACACGAGTTTGACTCGCGGCCTCAGTAGAAATTTTCATTCGTTGATTCGTAGGTGTTTGAGGTTTGAAAAGATCTCTGGAACCATACTGTTCCATTAGACACACTGCTATATATGATAATCGTAAATAACTGTCCTAGCAGAGCTATGACAAAGCATTGTGCTGTGTATCAGATCGTTAACTTCAACAAATTCCTAACATTTAAACAGTTCATTCAAGTCTCAATAACTGATTCTTTAAATTATACAGACTTCTGAAGTTGCAAACTGTAACACAAACTGCTGAAGTCCAAACTAGCTGCACACTATGCTCTCATTAAAACACGTGGCTCGTAGGCTGCACCAGACCTTAGCACCTTGCAGAACCAAGAGGCCCACCTCTGCTTGTGAGCTTGAATTCTGTGGGGGTCCAGAGGGGAGAGTGGGGCTGGCTGGGCGGTGGAAGCGATTCACACATTCAGCTTACTCGGAAATGGAGTAGACGTGTCCAGCAGCACATGTCGCATAAGCGGAGTTCCACACTGACATCAGCTTCTCACGTCGGAAATCGGGGAACCAACAGCTAAATATTTCACTCGCAGCCTTTTAAGCTGTCCTCTGAGGTTCCTGCCTAACCACACTCTCGGAACCGCGATATATTCGGAAAACAACTGCCAAATCTTTGTGACAAGCAAAAATACAGTTAATGTCACTGCTGGTCGTTTCACTCGCAGCAATTTCATCCTTCGTCTTCTAATCAGAAAGCAGTCGCAAACTCGAACAGATTCGTCCCTAAGAATGTGCACTCTTATAAGTAAATAACATCGAATATCGCAGAACATACTTATATTCATAAGAAAGTCCCAGATGTTTTAAAAGCACTAAAATGAAAAACAAAATTATTAGCTTATAGCCAGATGCGAACCCATTTCTTTCTGCTCGGTGAGAAACGTTCTTAACTATTGATCGCCGCCGAAGACATCCATGTTTTAGTTATAATGTTGTTCATCTTCGTATCTCTTGAAAGCGTTTACCGATGATGCGTCATTAACTGACAATTATAATAAATCGTACCTGGATGACGTATCTGTGATGAATCTTAAATGTGCCCTAGTCGTGAGACGACATACTGCAAATTATAATATAACAATAGCGAAATACGACTAAACCAGCATAGCGTCTGCGCATCGAGTGACACGGCATTTTGACGTCACTTCTAACAGCTGCTGGTAGGGGTAAGACTGTGTTAGCTGAATAAGGTGAGCCGCTCAGGCTTTAACGTTTGCTCATCTCCGCTTGCTTTCTCTTCGTCTTTCTCAAGCGACCACCCCTGATGGAGCGTCACTTACACTACCATTCAATTAGCCGGCCGAAGTGGCCGTGCGGTTAAAGGCGCTGCAGTCTGGAACCGCAAGACCGCTACGGTCGCAGGTTCGAATCCTGCCTCGGGCATGGATGTTTGTGATGTCCTTAGGTTAGTTAGGTTTAACTAGTTCTAAGTTCTAGGGGACTAATGACCTCAGCAGTTGAGTCCCGTAGTGCTCAGAGCCATTTGAACCACCATTCAATTTTACGTCCGAAATTCTCGACATATTGCATTTTAAACACACACGATATAATATATCTTTGCAATTCAATTGTATTTATTCCATTATTACACATATTAATTTTATATAACGCAGAAATTACTTTTCCAGATAACTATTTTACACTAGACAATGAAACTATAGGAACCTAGTCAAATTCACAACTTAATTCCTCATGCCCCTGCAATATCACTCTAGTCAACTTAAATTCTTACATCATTTTTTACCAAAATTTCTCATTAAACACATGTACATAAAGTGAGATAGTAAGTTACAGTCTTCATGTTACTACTAATTTTGGAATGTCGCTATGGCATATTCAGCAAATTGTGTATAATAATTAGTCTGTCGTTTACTGCAACAAGTAATTTTTTTTATAGCTGACTTCAAGTACTATCAGATAGTACATCGTACATAATAATAACGGATTTGTAGCTTTTGTTACTGTTGTTATAAATAATTTCACATATAAATTGTAATTACCTTGTTAATATCTATTTACAAACATGGTAACAATTTTGTAGGAACATCTTTTTATACCTGTTTAAGCACTGTGATTAGATTTTCTGTAGCTCTCAGTTTTTTGGTGATTAACATATGCTTTAGTTTTGCACACAGTCAGAATCTCGCCACGCTGCTCAGGTTCCATCGCCAAACAGTGATTCAGTTCAACCCCTTCCCAGAGTGGGAAGGTCCAGGCGACATGTTCTTACTGGCTTGTCAGTTATTTAGTCGACATCTGCATACTAGCTTGTTAGGTATTTACTCACCTCACTGCTGCCACTCGGACTGTGCAACAGCTCTTGCTTCCCTGTTTCGGTGGCCAATCTGCTACAAGTGCCAGCCACATATTGTTCAATGAAACCTGCTGCTTCTTGACCGAAATATAAATAAAACCTAATGTTTGTAACGTTACAATCTTCATTCACCTTATGGAGAGTAGGAGGAATCTGAACCTTAGAGTAGTAGGATAGCTTCTGTTCTGGCACAGTTTATTAGTGCAGGCTGCGTACATTCAGGGGCAAGCATATATTGAGGGACAAACCTGCTTGATTTATGACCTTAACCTGTTGTTCAGCTAAGTGGTTTATGAACCTGTGATGGTTGATTTTGACATCCTGGGGATAATCAGTCCTTCTGAGAAACCTGGCCGGCCGCGGTGGCCGTGCGGTTCTGGCGCTGCAGTCCGGAACCGCGGGACTGCTACGCTCGCAGGTTCGAATCCTGCCTCGGGCATGGGTGTGTGTTGATGTCCTTAGGTTAGTTAGGTTTAACTAGTTCTAAGTTCTAGGGGACTTATGACCTAAGATGTTGAGTCCCATAGTGCTCAGAGCCATTTGAACCATTTTTTTGAGAAACCTGCCACCTATTCCTCCATAATCCCCCACCTCTCTCAAAACCTCAAAACTTCCCCCATCCCCCTCATTGATACTTGCACACTTTTGATATCAAATTAATTGACTAAATAATTAAATCGATCAATTAATTAACTCGTCCCCCTACTTGGAAATTCCCCCAGCCTACTCCCCCTTCTGCCCTGCCCCATCTGGGAGTTAGTGGGAAAAGGACTCAATCTATACTGAGACAAAGGATCTCAATGGCAGGAAATACAATTACATAGCAAAGGATATACTGTTCATTTATAAAATTCAAGTTTCAAATGTTGAATTTCTTTATTTGGCGGGAAAAGATCATATCCAGCAATTAAATGTCCTAATTATGTAATTCCACCACTGTAGATCGGATACGTTCTCTTGTTGGAAAAAATGTTCACATATGAGCTCACCTTGACATGCAGGGATCGACTGAGCTAGTGGACAATGCCATCACCACAGGATGTCTTGACACCTCCACGCCAATTCCCCTCCCTCCCCACCCCTCCCAGAAAAAATTGGTGGGAAAAAGACTCACACTGTGCTGAAGAGAAAGGATCTCACAACACGAAATTCAAATCAGTGTCAGTAATATATGGATGAATATTCTTTATTTAATCAGTTTGCGGGCGACAGGGATCCCACACTTGGGTAAATCTCATGTCTGCTCTCAGCAACCCCGCTTCCCATGACATAATAGCTGTAAGCACCAAAGAATGCAATGAAGTGCAATATAGTAGCCACTGTTTGTGGTTTGCCGTGTGTGTGTCTGTCGTAAGGACGCCGCCACAAAGGTTAAAAACCGCTCGAGAGCCTAATTACAGATCACAATACTAAATACCACTGACGATGGACGAGATATCAGCCCCCTTTGATCTCGCGGCCCCCAAACAAAGCATCAAGTGGCAGCATTTTGTTAATCAGGAAATTCCAGTCTTGCTTGCTGTCTGTCTCCTTCAAGAGGTCACTTCCTGTTCATCTGTGTGAACACACAGATGGAGGTCTTCATCTGTCCTCAGAGTACTGTGTTACTATTGGCTAATGCTGGGGACAAAAGTAGAGCTGATGCAATTTTGATATCAAAAATAGAGTTAAATAGTTTATTTCCACTACGCTATCAAAATGATTGTTCAGTAATTTACAGGAGTCAAATAGATCGCTTAAAACGCTCTCCTCCACTTTACAGTGTTTGAGTATCACACGCAAACATTACTCAAATCAAGTAATAAAATTTGCGCCACAAATAAATTGTAGCACTAAATATATTCAGGGTCTTGTATGCACCAACGTTTGACAACACAAACACCTTCCTCCACCACAACGTTTCAGTAAATATATCTGGTGAAGAAATCCTACCGATTGCACAAACTCGAGATCGCAAAGCACGCAACATCTGCCGATTGCTGGATACCCCTGTTTGGTCCAGCTGGGAGAGACATGCACCTACGCCGGCCATGCCGGCAGCTGCACACCCATCCTCCAGTGTCCACACGTTGCTGTAGTGAATGCTCAGAAGTCAGAGAGAGATGGTCACCAACCAGTCAACCAATCAATTTACTTGGGTGGAATTATCATCCATCACAAACACCCATTATACTGAATCTTCTCACGCAACACACGTTTGCTTCTATCGCTGCTCACCCAGCACACCGGTCACTTCGTCAGTCCTCATAGACGCAGGCAAGAGCAGACGCTTCTGCGCATTCTTTGTATTTAACTGCACACCATGGGCCAAAATAATTCGCGACTTAACAGCCTCCAAAGCCTCGTAGCCACTCATGTTGCTGGCTGCAACTAATTAAATAGATCAATTAATTATCCCATCTCCTCTGTGGTAATTACTCCAGTCCTCCCATTTCACCATCCCCTCCCCTCCTCCCCCCCCCCAACTCCCACTCCCAGCTAAAAATTGGCAGGGAAGGGACTCGGTCTGTGCTGGAGAGGAAAGATTTCATGACAGGAAATTCAATGATGTAGCAAAGGAGATATGGTTTATTTACAAATTTCAAGTTTCAGGGACTTAATCTCTTCATTTGGCGGGAAAACCTCACATCCAGCAACTAAATATTCTAATTGCATAATTACACTGCTGTAAATTGGTGATGGTGTCTTGTTGGGCCGAGCTGTTCTAGGCGCTTCACTCCGGAACCGCGCGACTGCTACGGTCGCAGGTTCGAACCCTGTCTCGGGCATGGATGTGTGTGATGTCCTTAGGTTAGTTGGGTTTAAGTAGTCCTAAGTTCTAGGGGACTGATGACCTCAGATGTTAAGTCCCATAGTGCTCAGAGCCATTTAAACCATTTTTTGTCTTGTTGGAAAAAATTTTCGTGTATGTGATCACCTTGACATGCAAGGATCGACTGAGCTAGTGCACAATGCTGCAACCACAGCACATCCCACCCCTGCACCACTTGCTCCCTCCATTCCCATGCCTCCCAGAAATAATTGGCGGTAAAAAGATCCACTCTCTGTTGGAGAAAGGATATCACGACACGAAGTTCAAATCAATGTCAATAATATACTGACACGTAAGCTTTATTAAATCAGTTTGCAGGAGACAGGGCTGCCAAACTTGGTAGATCTCACATCTGTACCCCCATCCCCCAACCCCACTTCTTATGATGTAATGAAGTGCAATATAGTAGCAAATGCAGAATGAGATTTTCACTCTGCAGCGGAGTGTGCGCTGATATGAAACTTCCTGGCAGATTAAAACTGTGTGCCCGACCGAGACTCGAACTCGGGACCTTTGCCTTTCGCGGGCAAGTGCTCTACCACTGAGCTACCGAAGCACGACTCACGCCCGGTGCCCACAGCCTTACTTCTGCCAGTATCTCGTCTCCTACCTTCCAAACTTTACAGAAGCTCTACTGCGAACCTTGCAGAACTAGCACTCCTGAACCAGTAGAGCTTCTGTAAAGTTTGGAAGGTAGGAGACGAGATACTGGCAGAAGTAAAGGCTGTGGGTACCGGGCGTGAGTCGTGCTTCGGTAGCTCAGTGGTAGAGCACTTGCCCGCGAAAGGTAAAGGTCCCGAGTTCGAGTCTCGGTCGGGCACACAGTTTTAATCTGCCAGGAAGTTTCATAGTAGCAAATGGTTGGGGGTTTCCTGCGCATGTCTCTATAGTCAGGATGCCGCCACGAAAGTCAAAAAACGCTCAAGAGCCTAATTACAGACCTCGATACTGAATACTGCAGACGACGGACCAGGTAACGGTCCCCTTTGATCTCATGGGCCCCAAACTAAGGATCAAGTGGCAGCATTCTGTTGATCAGGAAATTAGAGGCCGGACACTCCCTTCTCATCTGTGTAACCGAAGCCTCCAGATACACAGCTGAAGGCCTTCATCCCTCCTCAGAGTAATGAGTTCCTATTGGTTTATACTGGGGAAGAAGGTAGAGCTGATGCAATTTCGATATCAAAAATAGCCTTAAATAGTCCCTTTGCACTGGCCTATCAAACTGATTGTTCAACAATTTGTAGGAGTCAAATAGATAGCTTAAGAGATTCATTTCCACCTCACAATGATCCTCCTTCGTGATAAATCATGTTTTCAACGTCTGAGTATCACACCTAAATGTTATGCAAATCAAGTAATGAAATTTCTGCCACAAATAGATCGTAGCACTATATGCATCTGAGGTCTTGTATGCACCAATGTTTGAGAGCACAAACACTCTCCTCGACCACAACGTTTCTACTAAACAGATCTAGTGGGAAATATCCTACCGATCACTAAAACTCGCAATCGCAAATGCTAGGTAGCCCCGTTGGGTCTGGCCGGGAGAGACCCGCACCAGCGCCGGTCATGCCTGCAGCTGGACACCCACCCCCCGAGCATCCACACGCCTGCTGTACTGAATGCTTAGAGGTCAGAGAGAGACTGTTACGAAACAGTCAACCGATCAATTTACATGGGTGAAATAATCGTCCAGCACAAACACCCATCATACTGAATCTTCTCATGCAACACACATGTCTGCTTCCATAACATGTTTTTGAGTGGGGTGCGCCTTTAGCAAAACACAATTTTGTTTTTTTATGCCAGTCATGTTTCACTGCAGTTGCAGCATCATCAGTGGGTTTCACAGAAGGGTGGATTATCCCCAGAGGGTGAGAATGCAACCTTCAGGGGGTCATAAACCACTTAGCTGAACAATGAGTGAAGGTCATAAATCAATCAAGTTTCTCCATGAATGTATGCTTGCCCCTGAATGTATGCAAACTGTACTGATGAATGTGCCAGAACACAGGTTATCCCACTATTCCTTAGTTGGCGGTCGATATCAGAGAAGTAGTTTGGTCAGGGACATACGGAAGATTGGGGAACCAGTAAGATAACTATGCAGCTGCACTGTAGTGTTGCAAGATCTACAAGCTATCTCAATAACTCCTTTTCCTTTTTTAATACGTACAGAATGTTTCATATTACATACAAGTTCAATATCAGAGACTATACTACAGGCCATAGATTCACATGTAATGTTTACAATCTTACGTTATATTACCAGGGAATCCATGCGAAACTGACGCACTTTTATAGTTTTAAATAATGACTGTATTTGGAATAAGTGTAGTCGTTGGGATAAAGGTAGCTATGTGAATGAAGAGACAATATCTTTAAAAAATGGTCCGAACGACGTGAAATAATAATCATGAAATTGTGATTCATCGTTGTATATTCATTTCCATGTGTCCAAAAACGTGTTTTGCATTCGGAATGTTTGTTCCGGCTTGTACGATGGGCAGAGATCAGGGACTGTCAGTAGAGCCACATAACCTATTAACTTTATGTTCTGTTATGTTAACCGGGGACCTAGAAACGATGGAGAGGCTCTGTCCCCGCCGCAGCCGCAGTGGTCCGCAACCCCACGGCGACTGCCGCAGTGCACTTCACCCCTCCACCGCCCCACACCGAACCCAGGGTTATTGGGCGGTTCGGCCCCCGGTGGACCCCCCTCCTCCCCCACCCCTCCCCCCAGCGAACGTCTCACACCAGACGAGTGTAACCCCTATGTTTGCGTGGTAGAGTAATGGTAGTGTACGCGTACGTGGAGAACGTGTTTGCGCAGCAATCGCCGACATAGTGTAGCTGAGGCGGAATAAGGGGAACCAGCCCGCATTTGCCGAGGCAGATGGAAAACCGCCTAAAAACCATCCACAGACTGGCCGGCTCACCGGACCTCTACACAGATCCGTCGGGCGGATTCGTGCCCGGGACCAGCGCTCCTTCCCGCCCGGAAAGCCGTGCGTTAGACCGCACGGCCAACCGGGCGGGCACCTATAACTTTAACTCGACACTTTCAATAATAGCCATTAAGTTAGGCCGTAGTAGTAATAGGTTAACAGCACTTCAAGCCCATCATGACAAATATTTTTTATATGTCTGCAGGCTTTCGTGGCCGTTGTCACTAAAGTTAAAATCTTCTGGGTTGTTAGGCCGCACCATATTTCCTTTAATATGATTGACGTTTCGACACCTCTGCTGGGATCATCTTCAGGATCTTCCGGTGTCCTCTATTGCTAGAGCACTGTCAGAGACCAGTGTCGCGTTCTCTTGTAAAGGGGAGTTTTCCCGCGTTTGTGCTGAAGAAGTGAGAGTATTTTCATAAAATCTAAGTTACAGTACTGAAACAACGAAATATTTTTAACCACAAATACATTTCCCAACATTTTCTTACAACAAATCGTACCAATAACGACGCTTCATCGAAAGATCCTCAATGTTCTGATGTTTTGAAACAGTATATATTCACAGGACATACGTCATTAACACAAAACTCACCAAATACAGGCTTCATCTGATTAGAACAAAATCCAATACGGCATCTCTGCTTGAGACGTAGACATTATACGGATGTGACGTAGGGCGGCTAGGTTGAAGAGAGTGAGCTTCTGTAGAACCCACATTTACATATTGCTATATAAACCTAACCGACATTTCAGGGCGCGGCCTGAAGACTAGCTATTACCTGTTCAGAAAACATCACTTGATAACAACAGCTATCAAAAACTTTGATTGTCATTATGTAAATTCGCGTGGGAAATATTCGAAATGTACCCTGGTAATTTAAATTCTGTAATCCATTATTCTGGGGCACCTTCACCTCAGCCATGTTTGATTCAGGTTGTATGCTCCCAAAGTATTAACATAAAGAAAATTGAAGCATAAACTACGAATGGGGCATCAGCGTAGAGTTTACACTAACAGTGTGGAGAAATGCAGGCCAGACACTTTGTTCTCGGGAACCATGCATCATTCGAGATCTGCTCACAGAAAAACTAAAAGTACTTGACATGACCAAAGTCTGGTTGAGATAAATACTTAGTTTTAACGATAACTTATTTGATGCTGATGGCACATATTTTAATGTTTGTTTCTTACATGATAAATGAATATAAGAAATGATTTTTAGTAATTTACCCATTACTTTTTTCCTGCAGACAGGGGGAAAAAAGCACGCATTTTCACCTAGTTAATTTTCGAAAAGATTGTGTCCAACTCTTTTTTTCCTTTTGAGAATAAACACACTTTCGACCAGTGTACTATAGATCCATAACCTCTTTCTGTATTAATTTCAGGTGGACTCTGCAGTTAATATCCTGAAAGAATTAAGACGAAACGGAGGAAGCCTTTCTTGGGTGCTGGAACTTCAAGTGCGATCTCATCCCGAGTACACCAACAAGAAAGAATATCGGTCTCGGAACCCACCCATTCACGTGAAAGGTATAACACAGGAGGAGGTGGAGCATGCAGCAACACGTAAGCAGCTCCTGACAACTGCTGACAGAAGAACCAACACATTCCTCGATACCAAGGCCCTTGACGTTACTCGACAACGCCCTGAAGGCACAGATGCCCAAACTGAAAGGATAAAGAGTGGTAATGCACCAGGAATTGAGAGAACTCTGGCACAGAATGAGACTGAACATACAACTACACAAAGTCAGCTGTTGGCTTCTGGTGAAACAAGGAGTAGCGCTCCTCTGGAGACCAAACTCCTGGAGGCTGCTCAAGAGCAAAACGCAGGCACAGATCCCCAAGCTGGAAGGAGGCAATTTGGTAAGGTACAAGGAAGTGAGAAAGCTCTGGCACAAACGGAAACTGAGCTTACAGCAACACAGAAGCAGGTCCTAGTAGCTGATAACAGTAGAAATAACACATTCCTGCGGACCAAAGTCCTTAACATTGATGAAGAACGACCTCAAGGGATAGATTCCCACACTGAAAGGAGACAGGGTGGTAATTTACCAAGAAGAGAGGAAGCTGTAGCACAGAATGAGACTGAGCGTACAGCAACAAAAAAGCAGGTCCCACTTGATGGTGACAGAAGGACCAGCACTTTCCTGGAGACCGAACCACTTGGGGCTACTCAAGAACGAACTCTTAGCTTAGATATCAAACCCGAAAGTAGACAGAACGGCAACTCACAAGGAAGTGAGGGAGCTCTAGCAAAGACGGATACCGAGTATACAACAACACAAACGCACGTCCTGGCAGCTGGTGAGAAAAGAACCAACACATTCCGAGAGAGCAAACTCCCTGATGTTACTCAAGAACGACCTGAAGGTACAGATGCCCAAACTGAAAGGAGACGGGGTGGTGATGTACCAGGACGTGAGGAAGTCCTAGCACAGAATGAGACTGAGCATATAACAACACAAAAGAAATTCCTAGCAGATGGTGACCGTAGAACCACCAAATTTTTAGATACCAAACTCCTTGTTGCTCAAGAAAGACCTAAGGGCACAGATGCTCAAACCGAAAGGAGACAGGGTGTTGATGTACCAGGAAAGAAGGAAGCTCTCGCGCAGAATGAGACTGAGCTTACAGCAACACAAAAGCAGGTCCCACCAACTGGTAACACAAGGACCAGAGCTTTCCTCGAGGTCAAACCCCTTGCGGCTTCTCAGAAACGAAATGAAGGCACACAGGACCAAATTGAAAAGGGACAGGGTATTCAGGTACAAGAAAATGAAAAAGCTCTGTTGCCATCATTTGGCGGTAATGGTTCAGAGACTACCTTGATAGAAAGTGGGAAAGAAATGCATCAAGTCGCAAAGGATTCTAAAGAGGCAAAGAGCTCGAGAACCAACTCGCAGCGACAGGCACCAGGCTCGTGGAAAGCCACTGAGACTTCACAAGGGAGTGATCAGTTTACAACAACGGAAAATGAACGCCAGATTGTTCAGGGTAAATCTCAAATGACCAGAGGAGAGAGTGATGCAACTACAGAAGCAAATGTGGTTTCCTTGGCACCTGCAAAGGACCGAACTAATCTGAAAAGGAACAACGTGTTGATGGATGCTGTAGAAGGAGCACAAGTGGCTGCCAAAGCTGAAATGAACAGTCTGGAGCCAGAGGAAGTGCTGAGGCAGACAACCACAGAGGAGGTCGGGGTAGCCCAAAAAAGCCAACTGGAGCGCTATGGGGCATCTCGGAGTAGCACAGACCGAACTGCAGCCTCAGAAGGGAACGAAGTAAAATTTACGGATGATTTAACGAGCAACAGCGGGTTCAAAACAAGCACTACAGGACGTTCTCTTGTGTCACAAGATGGCGGTGAAAGTGAAGTGGATTCGAGTTTGGAAAATCCTGCCACACTCAGGATGACAACGGTAGTGGACGAGATGCAGGTACTACTGCAGGCCGACGCTACAACGGCGGGCGGAGGCGACTACGGAGCACAAGTGGCTGCCAAAGCTGAAATGAACAGTCTGGAGCCAGAGGAAGTGCTGAGGCAGACAACGACAGAGGAGGTCGGGGTGCCCCAAACAAGCCAACTGGAGCGCTATGGGGCATCTCGGAGTAGCACAGACCGAACTGCAGCCTCAGAAGGGAGGATACGGCCTCTCGCTATTGTCTCTGATGTAGGGATAGAGTACACGGGCTTAGCCAGGGACAGTGAGCTGTACGACTACTGACGAGAGCGTGAATTCGACTGAAGAGGATCAAATGGGAGACCAGTTCTAAGGTTATAGACTGAGTATTTTGCAAATCTGAATTTAACGTTGAATAGAGGGTACTTGAACTATTCAAATTTCATCGAATAACCGGTTTATTTTACCGCAACTAGTTCTAGGCTTAACCCGATCTTCTATTGGCGGTGTGCATTTCAGGGATAAATTACATACTACGTAATTGCGAAATATGTATTACGGCTAAGGTAATGATGCTCAGAAGACTTTCTTATTTTGTTTTATTTTATAAAAAGCACGCTTCCTCTGCATAATACACAGTGGTCAGCTCAGAAGAACGCCTGCACGGGGTGAGACAGTGTGCGGGGGCTTCCTTCCAGCACACAGTTCTCAATGGTCTGTGTTATTGGGCGCCCCAGAAATACTGCCCCACTACTACACGTGTTTGTCGGTATTGTTGTGTTTCGCTGTTCGACCTATTTAGGCTCCTACTTTCTTTTATTTATTTATTTTCACAGCCGCATTGTAAGCAAATACCTTTAGAGAATACCCTGCAATTCCCGATGCTTTAACTGAATAAAACGAAATGCGTATCATGACGAAAAACATTTCGGTAGTTGGATACACAGTACCAATATTAATAGCGTAATTTAAACAGACGTAAATGATCAATGCACACACAAAGGAAGATTTTCACCGACATTATTCCGAAGTAAAATTGAGGTAAAGGTACGAGACGATTTAATGTACAGGGTGTTTATAAATGATCGGTGCAGTTTTCAAAATTAATAATAAGTCGATTTATTACTTCATATGGGTAAACCTTACAGCATAAGCAGCGGAAGTGGCCAAGTTTTTGATGCGCTACCCGCTGTTCACGTAGTGTCTTTTTCCAAGTTGACGTCGCAACAGAAAGAGGATTTCTGTGTGCTGCGCTTTGAGGTGTTGAAATCTGTGGTCACAGTGCAATGTGAGTTTCGTGCACGGTTTAGGAAAGATCCACCACACAAGAATAACGTAGGTAGATGGTATCGGCAGCTCGTGGGAACAGTCCTGGTCGACCTCGTGTGTCTCGTGCAAAGATCGAAAGAGTGCGCGAGGCATTTCACCGAAGTTCTGGCAAGTCACTTAGTAAAGCATGCAGGAAATTATTCATGCCGAAGATTACACTGTTGAAGGTGTTGCGTATGCGGCAATGTTTGTAACCGTACAAAATGGAACTAGCCCTTACATCAGCAGACAAAGTGAAAAGAGTTGACTTTTGTGAAGAGCTACAATTAAAAATGGAGGATGTTGGTTTTATAGAAAGACTCACCTTCTGTGGCGAAGGCACTTTCTTTATAACTGACAAGGTGAACACACGCAATGCCCTTACCTGGGGGAAGTGAGAAACCACTTAAACTAATAGAGCATGTGATTCTCCAAAAGTGAACGTTTTCTGTGCGGTGTCGCGGGAGAAGTACACGGCCCATTTTTCCTCCAACAACAGGACGGCCCATTTTTCCTCCAACAACAAAGGGAGAAGGGTAATTTATTTCTAGAAAGGTCGGAAACCTGATTGTTATCCCAGGTAAACACCAGTTATGGTGATCACGTTTAGCAACTGGATGGTGCTGTTCCCCATTTTCACAGGAATGTACGAGAGCTTCTTGGTCGTGTTCTTCACCAAAGCTGGATTGGACGAGCTGCAGCAGCAGACAGCAACCTTTTCCCTGGCCACCCCTTCCGCCATATTTCACACACTGCGATTTCTTTCTGTGGCGGTTTGTGAAAGACCGAGTTTTTGTACGGCCAATGCCCTTGTTTCTTGAGGAAGCGTGTGATGGAATAAAGCATACAGTGCAGACCATCACGAAGAACGTGCTACACTGAGTAGGAAGAATTTGACTACAGTGTAGATGTGTGTCGTATGATCAAGGGCGCACATATTGAAGGATTGTTATCAGTACATCAAAAGGTTGGACAGCTGCCACAGCTTAAAGTGTAATGTTTGCCCATATAACGTAATAAATTGATTTATTATTAATTTTTAAAACCGCTCTGTTCATTTATAAACAACTTGTATTATACGTTTTTAGAACAACATGTACTCTGCTGCTCTGTAGTAGGCTTGTGTCACTATACACTTCAGACCTGATGCGCCCATTCTTATGAGCAACGAACAGTAAAATACGTCATTTGAACCCGAAATGCATACTGCTATCATGATTTTAATTCCAAGCAACTACGGATATCTCCAGCCATCATGGATAAAACGGTAAAATGATGGGAATTTCTGTGTGGAAGAACCTTTTCAGACAGGTAATAGGAAATTTGAAATAAGATTGACTCGCTGCTGATAAGTCTTCTATTAGGTCCTTCACCACAAAAGCAAAGAACTTTGCTGCATTGTATGAGTTCACATTAAATTTTGAAGTGAGTACAGACTTCACTCAACGCTCCACAGGAGTTACTGTGTTATTTAATATTCGGAAAAGTATGTTCTGTGCGCAAAATGCGTTACAAATAAGTGTTGAAAGACAAAAAGAGAATATTTACTATAAACAGTGTTTTATAATGAGCAGCCATGATAGTAATCACACTCTTCGTGTGGTTACATGCATCGACATGTTAAGTGCTGTTAAGATTGTTTTACAGAATGTAGTATAGTTATATTTATTCTACTCGAAATGTGTTTCGCCCCGACTTCGAAATTGTAAGTTCTTTTTCTCATTCTCTTAGTGAGTATGTTTCAGATCTTTCATTCATATTGGCACAACACATCATGTGCTGTAAACATACGTAAATGCTGAAAAAGGTAATGGAAACGATTGTACCCGACGAAAATGTGTTTTTTTAACACGTATTTGTTAATTTCTTGCTGTATGATAGATCTGATTCGTCAATAAAGTCATTTACATATAATCTTAAAAATATCAGACTTAAAAACTAGCAGATTTCTAATGAGTGTCAACTATAACAATTCAATGTCTTTGTAATCATATACCAGTTAACACAGAAAACGAGCACTGAAGGTACTCCTCCTGTGGTAAAGAAGAAAGACTAATTAGCCAACAGATCTAAAGCCCTCTCTATGAAACCCAACACAAATTCTTTTAAAATACTGTCTCTCTGGCAAAAAAGTGAAGCATCCAGAAGAGGAGACGAAAACGAAATGAAACTTCATGGGTTGAGATGGTGTGTGATGTTATTCCAGTGATTAGAAAATTGTGTCAAATTTACAGAGAGAGAACTTGGCAAAGTGGGCCCAAGTATCAGTACGACGTTCCGTCCCCTCTGAACAGGATGCATGCACTTATATGGTTGGGAGGGCTTCCATAAAACCATTGTATCCTCTCATGAAACAAGCTGGTCAACAGCTGTTGTAAGTGGTCTTTGATATCCTAAATACAGGATGTCTGAAAAAGAACTCCCTAGTTTTAGTGTGTCCTAGAAACTGTACAAAGTGACATACACTATTATAGTTTGTGGTGTTTGATTTATCAACCCTCCAAGTTTGGCTCCCCTGCAGTTGGCAGGTCTGCTTGAAGTTGAGACGGCACCAGTGCTGGCTCTTTCCTCTGTTCTCTGTTCAGTCCAGTTATGCGTGCAGTGCAATGCAGAGCAACTCAGCAACAACGTATACTCCACAACATAAAGCGTAGTGTTATTTAGCTTGTGAAAACTGAGTCAGTTATAACAGTGCTACGTAATTGTAGACTTCAGTATGGTGGTGAACCATCTACAGCAAAAACTGTCCGTTATTGGCTAAAGTCTTTCAAGAAAATGGCAATTTTTAAGAGCAAATTACCAGGTAGTCCGAGAACTGTCAAATTACCAGGTAGGCCGAGAACTGTGACATGTTGACAGACTACGTCTTTCACCAAATGGACGATATTGAGGCGGAAAAGGGGCTTGTGTTTTTCCAACAATATGGCGCCTCATCTCATTACAGCAACTATGTATGTGCGTGCGGCTCTTGACACTCGCTTTCCAGGAAGGTGGATAGGCAGGGCTGGCTCAATACCTTGGCCACCACGAAGCCCAGACTTAACCTCACTGGACTTTTTCTTTTGGTGCCACACAAAAAATGTTGCGCACAGTGAAAAGATCAGAGACACCAATCATTTACGGGAAAGCATTGTCGTGGCGTTTGGGACAGTTACACCTGAAATGTAGGTGAATACTTGGCGCGAAGTAGAATATCGTCTCGACGTGTGTAGGGACACACGTTGAAGCCTACTAACATTAAACAAAACTTGAAGGAATTCTCTTTCATGACATGTACTCATTGATGTGATTTTTCATTAATTTCCTCATTAAATTTATACTTAAAACTAGGGAGTTCTTTTTCAAACACCCTGTACTTGCAGTGGGACGGAGTTGACGTCAACGTTGGCCCCACACACATTCTATCTGGGCAGATCTGGGGATCTTACTGGCAATGGACGAACCTTAACATCACGCAGACGATTCATGGAGACACGTTCCATGCGGGGACAAGAACTGTCATGTTTAAAAATGGCACCACGATACTAACACCTGCCAGGTAACACGTGAGGGCGCAGGATGTCCGTGTCATAGAATTGTGCCATCGAAGTTCTCTCAGTCGCTACCAGCCGTGATCTGAAGGAATATCCGATGGATTCCAACACCATTAAGTCAAGAGTATCTTCGCTGTGCCTCACCAAAACATTGGAGGAATGGGATCCCTCCGCAGGTCGCCACCATACTGGGTGACGCTGTTCATCTAGGGTAGAACAGGACTGCGATTCATCGCTGAACGCAGCGCGACGCCATTCACTAGCAGTCCATATTTCCTGGTTCCGTCACCAGTCCAAAAGCAGTCGTTTGTATTGTGATGTTAAATGCAGTGTATAAATGGGTCGGATTTCCCTAGTTTGGTTCCTGGTATTCTCCGACCAATGGTGCGAGATGGTACAGAACGTTGCAGGCAGTCCATTACTTCTTCGCGGATGGCAGGCATAGCTGTGACGGTGTTACGATGTGTTTGGTGCACAATACGACGATCTTCCTTTGTAGTGGCAGACTTGTGCCTGCCCTCAGGTTTCTATGCAGTCCAACATCGGGCCACTGTCAGATCCGAATGACCCATTAATCTGGATACAGCACCAGTCGGTCAATTGCAGATCCACAGTGAAGCCCCCTAGAAACTCTGTGGGGTGCAGATAACGCTGTGCGATAGGAGTGCGCGGCATCTTCGTGTCATTCGCAGTGATCTCCAACATCTGACGCTGTTCACTCCTATTATGCATTCACATGCATTCTTACAACACGAACAGCAAATACGGCGCTCAGATGGCTGTTCTAGCTGACTCAGAGAATTTCATATGAGCCGAAGGTATGTACGTGTACGACGTTAGATTGACATCAAACCGTGTCTTCCTGGTGTTTTACTTTTTTGTCACGCAGTTCTGTAGTATTTCTGTAGATGTATGTATGCATGCAGTGGCCAACAAAAAAACAAACCTTTTTTGTGGATTGTTACGTACACCGTACCAAAGGGAACCTATACACACTATTTATTTGTTAAGCATGTAACCTTTGTTTTACTTCTTCGTATTTTAAGTGGATGAGTGTTGGGTATCCCAGACAGAAATCAGTTACCAGCCCGACATTAACTGAACCTGATGTGAAAAATATATTAGAAAACCATACTTAAGCTGGTTGGTTGTAAGAAAACCCAATAGTTATTAATACAATACGGGGATTATGTTTACCTTGGTTCGTAAGCATACGTGTGACGCATTAAGCTGTACAGGGTGCAGTTTGGATGGAAGATTAGGGTTTAACGTTCGGCCGACGGCGAAGGCGTCCCGTCGACTGCGACATTATTAGCGAAAGATGAAAAGCTCGGATTGGACAAGAATGGGGAAGGAAATCGGCCGTATCCCATCAAAGGGACGATATTGGTTCCCATCTTAAGTAATTTAAGGAAAACCACGAAAAACCTAGATCTGGATTTGAACCATGCACAAGTGGGTTGAGAGTGCAGTAGCTTTAACAACTTTAGTGCCTCACTCTGTAAGAGTATGGGATGAAACGTATTTCATAACTTGGGTCCATATTTTAATGAAAAGTCATTTATTTTTCCTGAACTTTATGGTAAATTTTACAACCATTCATGCACGAGTCCAGTTATTGTAGTGTGGAAAACTCATTTTTATTGCGTATGACAAGTCATATTACTTATCTTTTGGTACCTGGTCATATTGCGCGAATTTTCGCCGTAAGAGGTTATATGTCGACAAATTTTTTTCCCAAAAATGCCTATGTTTGTACCTTTAAGGCACAAGAATAAAAACAGGAGGCCGGCCGGAGTGGCTTAGCGGTTCTAGGCGCTACAGTCTGGAACCGCGCGACCGATACGGTCGCAGGTTCGAATACTGCCTCGGGCATGGATGTGTGTGATGTCCTTTGGTTAGTTAGGTTTCAGTAGTTCTAAGTTCTAGGGGGACTGATGACCTCAGATTTTAAGTCCCATAGTGCGCAGAAGCATTTGAACCATTTTAAAAACAGTAAATGTTGCTCACAAGACAGTGTTTCAAGTGATATTGCCACAAACACAACTATTACTATAAAGCTTTATTTATGAGGACTATAGTAGTCAAGAAGCGTAACACACTAGCCAGTTCGCTAAGGTAGGACATTGTTGAGTGGGATCGACAAAACGCTCTTGCAGCCGACAAAGGCGGCTTCCGACGTAATGCCATCGCACACGTGGTCACGCTATTTAGTTTGAATAAAAAGTCAGCGTGGTTCAAAATGCCGAAGTAACGTGCTGCAACAGCATGAAGCGGGATTTGATCCCGGGACCTTCTTCACCCTAAGCGGGTACGAATAACGTGACCATACGTCACGCTTTGGGCGGGACTGTCCCGTTGCTCCCAGCCAGAGCAAAAGTACCGTGCTTTTGCAAACAGACCAAACGATAACTGATTAGACGTACCCACTACCTGCCTATATTCATTACATTCGAAACGCGGGGGTGACGGAGGCAGCGCGGGCGGCGTGGAGAAGAGAGAGCGAGTAACTTGCGAGAGCGAGACAGATGACAATCACATCTCGCGCATGCGGCAACATTGTTTAGTTCTAGTTTGTATTGCGATGTTCTGACCCACATGCCCATTCAAACAAGTCATTCAGCGCATTCGTGTTTACGTGTTTGTAACATTAGAAAATGCCTAAACGCTAGTGTACCTTTAATATTACTCTACAAAAAAGTATCCATTTATAAAACAAAGGAGCGGTGCATCAGGTGTTCGTGTGAAAAGTGTCGCACTGATTTTAGTGTTGGTGATGGTGGTGCCAGCGACATTTAGAAACATTTAAAGCTGGAAAAACACACGCTTTCCGATCAAGTTGTTGCTTCTAGCTTATGAATGCTTTACTTATTTTTGTCTTCAAAAGAACGGCTTTGCCGACTTCGAAGGATTTGGATGTGGCTGGCTGCGCGGAAGGTGCATGGACGTATCACACGGTCAAGAAAACCACAGATTTCGTTCGAATGACTTTGCCTCTAATTTAATTCATACATGTTTTGAGAAAAAATTTAGATGTGCTCGTACGAAATCCCATGCATGCTATTGTTGTAAATGTGCATGCATGCTATTGTTGTAAATGTGCTGACGCCTATGGTGATGGATGAATGGAAAGAACATCTTTGTGAAGCCTACTGCATATCTTTATTAACGGATGCTTCAAATCGTGGTTCAGTAAAATTATTCCCTGTTTTGATTAGATATTTTTTTACCTTAAGAAGGTGTGATAGTCAAGATTTTAGAGTTTCGAGAGCAGCCTGGTGAGACTTCCGATATTGTTATCGATTATTTGAAGGAGGTATTATCGTGCAACAATTTAAATAGGAAAATTGTGGCAATAATACTAACTGCAATTTTGGAAGAAACAACAGAAAATGGAGCAATAATGTTCAGGCAAAATTGCGTATCACTCGGAAGGCAACGCATTGGGATTGGATGTGGAGCCCGTGTAGTTCAATGGCTCTGAGCACTATGGGACTTAACATCTATGGTCATCAGTCCCCTAGAACTTAGAACTACTTAAACCTAACTAACCTAAGGACATCACACAACACCCAGCCATCACGAGGCAGAGAAAATCCCTGACCCCGCCGGGAATCGAACCCGGGAACCCGGGCGTGGGAAGCGAGAACGCTACCGCACGACCACGAGATGCGGGCCCCATGTAGTTCACAATGAGGTCAAAACTGTGGACTTCGAATGTACCACTGTGAAAATTTATATCTTCAGCATCCGAGTGGAAGCTCTCGAATTCTGTTATTCCAATGACAGGAACTGCTGGGATACAGCAAAACCAGGTAGCTTAATGCCGGCGCTTTAAAGAATTTTAAAAGTATTTGAGCCCTTAAAAATCTATTTTCTGAGTATCGATAAATGTCCAATATTTTAAGCTGGGCTAGGCTAGCACTTGGGTGGGTGACCATCCAGGTCTGCCGAGAGCTGTTTGCAAGCGAGGTGCACTCAGCCCTTGTGGGGCAAACTGAGGAGCTACTTGATTGAGAAGTAGCGGCTCCGGCCGGGAGGGCTGTGTGCTGACCACGTGACCCTCCATATCCGCATCCATTGATGTCTGTGGGCTGAGGATGACACGGCGGTCGGTCGGTGCCGTTGGCCCTTCACGGCCTGTTCGGGTGGATTTCAGTTCTAGTTGAATTTACAGATTGAGTAATATCAGAGATAGGTTACGACCCTGTCTTACTTCCTTCTCAACTACTGCTTTCCACTCATCTCCTTCGAATCGTAAATGAGGTCTTGTTTCTGTACAAGTTATAGATGATAACTTGTCGTTCCCTGTATTAGATTACCCTTGCTTCCTTCAGAATTAGAATGAGTGTATTCAAGTTAAAATTGTCAAAAGCTTTCTCTAAATCTACAAATGCTGTATACATAGGTTTGCCTTTCTTCAATCTATAATATGTCATAGAGACAGAATTGTCTCACGTGTTTCTACATTACTCTGGATCCCAAATTGATATTCCTCGAGGGTGGCTTCTACCAGTATCTCCTTCTACTCTTGTGTAAAAAAATTCGTGTTACTATTCTGCAACCATAAATTATTTACTGATGGTTCGGTATTATTCAAAACTGTCATGAACTCAAGGGATATTTCACTTTTCTCGTATATTTTGCATACCACATAGAACAGTTTTGTCAGGAAGGATTCAGGATTTACACTAATAGCAGTGGAAGTTCAAAAACGTAAAAAAATAATTTTTTACATGTGAAATTTCCTCATTTTTTCACTTATTGTCGGCTACATTTGTTGCTATGTGTACACTTTTCTTCATAATTAAGAGAGATTCTTCGGTGAATTTTGCACAGCGTACAGACAATAATTACAGGTGTATGAAGCTCTAGAATTTATTTAATTTATGGAAAATGATTGAGCTGTTACATTTTACACTTCATGTTAAGAAAAAATTCAAATTTTATAGTTAATTATCTCGATTTTTACCAGTTTTTAATAGATTTGGAAAATTCTAGAGTTTCGTACACCTGTAAGTATGGTTTGTACGCTGCGCAAAATGCGTCGAAGAATCTCACTTACTTATGAAGAAACATGTACCTATAGCAACAAATGCAGCCAATAGTAAGTGAAAAAAAAATATGAAATTTCACATGTAGAAAAATTTATTTTTATGTTTTTGAACTTCCACTGCTATGAGTATGAATCCTGAATTCTTCCTGGTCATGATGATAAAGTTTTATTAATTTATTTGTAAAAGCATAGACAGTGGAAATGACACTACTGGCCATTAAAATTACTACACCGAGAAGAGATGCAGATGATAAACGCGTATTCATTGGACAAATATATTATACTAGAACTGACATGTGATTACATTTTCACGCAATTTTGGTGCATAGATCCTGAGAAATCAGTACACAGAACAACCACCTCTGACCGTAATAACGGCACTGATACGCCTGGGCATTGAGTCAAACAGAGCTTGGATGGCGTGTGCAGGTGCAGCTGCCCATGCAGCATCAACACGATACCATGGTTCATCAAGAGTAGTGACTGGCGTATTGTGACGAGCCAGTTGCTCGGCCACCATTGACCAGACGTTTGCAGTTGGTGATAGATCTGGAGAATGTGCTGGCCAGGGCAGCAGTCGAACATTTTCTGTATCCAGAAAGGCCCATACAGGACCTGCAGCATGCGGTCGTGCATTATCCTGCTGAAATGTAAGGTTTCGCAGGGATCGAATGAAGGGTAGAGCCACGGGTCGCCACACATCTGAAATGTAACGTCCACTGTTCGAAGTGCCGTCAATGTGAACAAGAGGTGACCGAGACGTGTAACCGATGGCACCCCATACCATCACGCCGGGTGATACGACAGTATGGCGATGAGGAATACACGCTTCCAATGTGCGTTCACCGCGATGTCACCAAACACGGATGCGACCATAATGATGCTTTAAACAGAACTTGGATTCATCCGAAAAAATGACGTTTTGCCATTCGTGCACCCAGGTTCGTCTTTGAGTACACCATCGCAGGCGCTCCTGTCTGTGATGCAGCGTCAAGGGTAACCGCAGCCATGGTCTCCGAGCTGATAATCCATGCTGCTGCGAACTTCGTCGAACTGTTCGTGCAGATGGTTATTGTTTTGCAAACGTCTCTACCTGTTGACTCAGGGATCGAGACGTGGCTGCACGATCCGTTACAGCCATGCGGATAAGATGCCTGTCATCTCGACTGCTAGTGATACGAGGCCGTTGGGTTCCAGCACGGCGTTCCGGATTACCCTCCTAAACCCACTGATTCCATATTCTGCTAGCAATCATTGAATCTCGACCAACGCGAGCAGCAATGTCACGATACGATAAACCGCAATCGCAATAGGCTACAATCCGACCTTTATCAAAGTCGGAAACGTGATGGTGTGCATTTCTCCTCCTTACACGAGGCATCACAACAACGTTTCACCAGGCAACGCCGGTCAACTGCTGTTTGTGTATGAGAAATCGGTTGGAAACTTTCCTCGTGTCAGCACGTTGTAGGTGTCGCCACCGGTGCCAACCTTGTGTGAATACTCTGAAAAGCTAATCATTTGCGTATCACAGCATCTTCTTCCTGTCGGTTAAATTTCGCATCTGTAGCACGTCATATTCGTGGTGTAGCAATTTTAATGGCCAGTAGTGTAAATTTTTACATATTTGTGCCTCTCTGCTCCAAGTCGGTCCGTTTGACGTACTACCCCCTTTAAAAACCCAAATCAGTTAAGGTACTCATTAAAATACATGTATCTTTTGGTACATAACGTCACAGGCACACCCACCAATAATGTAATGTACATGTAACTATAATGTAGCTGATGATGGCAAAATGCTTCCGAAACGTGTCGTGCTAATAAATATTAGTAATAAGCGACTGAAGCAGTAGAAATGAGTTTCATAAAAACATTTTGTACTGTCTCAGACCTCGAACAGTTACATATAAAAAGGATAATTGTGAGTTAATCTTCTCTATTGTTCTCCAGCTCTTATTGTTCATTATTGGCTCTTGTATGTTACCCGAATTTTCCTCTAGTTTATATAAATTTTTCGAGAATTTCGAACATCTTGCACCATTTTACGTTGTCTTATACGTTTTTTAGGCCGACAAATCATAAAAAGATGTCTTGAATTTTCTTAAGCTACTTTTCCTAAAACCAAACTAACCATCATCCGTATTAGTATGGATGATTGTGGCAGTAAGTAGGAGCAAGAGATGTCAAAAGTACGTTAGTGACCTATCCTGCGGAGACGGGCTTACGTGTCACACCGAGGACGTAGGAAATAATCTACTAGGGTACTTGGTCATCACTTCCGTATTAATTGTATAACGAGCATTTAGGAGAAAAAAGAAGCATCTTCCGTGGAAGATGAGGTCATCCGAGATGTAGTACAAGAACGCATTGAAAGAAAATTGGGAAGAAAATCTGCTGCGTCCTAGTGAAAAATAGTCCTAATACTCGCCGTAATTGATTAAGGGAAACCCAAATCTGGATTTGAAACGTTTCCTCTTTCTACCGAATCCAGTGTCTTAATCCCTATGCTACCACGCTCGTGAGGAGGTTTTATAGCGGTCAGATATGTAACAGCGCAGCGCCAACTGAACAGCAATGTGTAAAACTTTTAAAAAATGTTCGAACGTTAACTCTGCTGTCTTCGCTTGCTTGTGCCGACGATATTCTTGTTTGCGTATCCTGACGACAATCTAGAATAGCGTGTTTGCGTCGCAGATACTATCTACAAATCCATGCGCTCCAATGACATATCCTCCGTTCGCTGTAAACTAGTTGGCTGTGTGCATTTGCATAGAAAAGCGCCTCTGGGCCTTTGTGTGTCCCGACGGTGAGTAGAGAGCATAGAAGTGTTAAGTCCACGGTCGTGTGTGTGTGCAGGAGTTACATAGTCTCCCTACTTCGTGTATTTACAATAAATAACCGGGGAAGGGCACGGATAAGAAAACTAAGAAACCCTTATGTGAGCTCTGAGAACAGGATTGACATGTATGTTGCGTCAATGATGGCACTTTCTCGGTGTGCATCCAGGGCACGTATTATTTGGGTTGGTAATAAGTTAGTTGCCAACGTTGCTAAAAGGTGGGAAAGAAGGGTGTTAACTGAGGCCCCGTCAACGTCGACGTAGTAAGAGTCGGAGTACTAGGGAGGACGCGGATAGAGTTGGGAGGGAACTCATACACTCCTGGAAATGGAAAAAAGAACACATTGACACCGGTGTGTCAGACCCACCATACTTGCTCCGGACACTGCGAGAGGGCTGTACAAGCAATGATCACACGCACGGCACAGCGGACACACCAGGAACCGCGGTGTTGGCCGTCGAATGGCGCTAGCTGCGCAGCATTTGTGCACCGCCGCCGTCAGTGTCAGCCAGTTTGCCGTGGCATACGGAGCTCCATCGCAGTCTTTAACACTGGTAGCATGCCGCGACAGCGTGGACGTGAACCGTATGTGCAGTTGACGGACTTTGAGCGAGGGCGTATAGTGGGCATGCGGGAGGCCGGGTGGACGTACCGCCGAATTGGTCAACACGTGGGGCGTGAGGTCTCCACAGTACATCGATGTTGTCACCAGTGGTCGGCGGAAGGTGCACGTGCCCGTCGACCTGGGACCGGACCGCAGCGACGCACGGATGCACGCCAAGACCAGGACCCGCCACTTCCCAGCAAATTAGGGACACTGTTGCTCCTGGGGTATCGGCGAGGACCATTCGCAACCGTCTCCATGAAGCTGGGCTACGGTCCCGCACACCGTTAGGCCGTCTTCCGCTCACGCCCCAACATCGTGCAGCCCGCCTCCAGTGGTGTCGCGACAGGCGTGAATGGAGGGACGAATGGAGACGTGTCGTCTTCAGCGATGAGAGTCGCTTCTGCCTTGGTGCCAATGATGGTCGTATGCGTGTTTGGCGCCGTGCAGGTGAGCGCCACAATCAGGACTGCATACGACCGAGGCACACAGGGCCAACACCCGGCATCATGGTGTGGGGAGCGATCTCCTACACTGGCCGTACACCACTGGTGATCGTCGAGGGGACACTGAATACTGCACGGTACATCCAAACCGTCATCGAACCCATCGTTCTACCATTCCTAGACCGGCAAGGGAACTTGCTGTTCCAACAGGACAATGCACGTCCGCATGTATCCCGTGCCACCCAACGTGCTCTAGAAGGTGTACGTCAACTACCCTGGCCAGCAAGATCTCCGGATCTGTCCCCCATTGAGCATGTTTGGGACTGGATGAAGCGTCGTCTCACGCGGTCTGCACGTCCAGCACGAACGCTGGTCCAACTGAGGCGCCAGGTGGAAATGGCATGGCAAGCCGTTCCACAGGACTACATCCAGCATCTCTACGATCGTCTCCATGGGAGAATAGCAGCCTGCATTGCTGCGAAAGGTGGATATACACTGTACTAGTGCCGACATTGTGCATGCTCTGTTGCCTGTGTCTATGTGCCTGTGGTTCTGTCAGTGTGATCATGTGATGTATCTGACCCCAGGAATGTGTCAATAAAGTTTCCCCTTCCTGGGACAATGAATTCACGGTGTTCTTATTTCAATTTCCAGGAGTGTATATCGAGATGTTTAAGAATCATACTGAAACTCGCACGAACTGGTTTAGGGAAACGATAGAAAACTTACATTGGGATAACCAGTCGGTTCTATTACAGTATTGAAAAATAATATCAATAAAGTCGGTGCACCTCGGTAAAGCTTGGGACTTGACCATCACGAGGCCACAGTGGCCGCGACGGAAACATTGTCATCGTCCAGATGGTTGAACACCGCTATACTCGTTGCCGGTATAAGGATGAGGCCATTCACTACACGGTCAATTTCTGCCAAGGATTTGGAGGTTTGCTTCGGCTGTAAGGCGAATTAAGAACTTATTTCTCTAAAGCCCTCCATATAACTACGCAGTGGGACTTAAAGTATCTCGCCCCTTCCACCGAAATTCTGCGATGCTGAGCGGCTGCCGTATCATCTATCATCTAATACAGAATAGTGTCATTTGGATGCGATATGGAAGAGCGTCACGTCAGCTGTTGGTTCCCATTAGTTATCAAGTTTGCAGGCACTGGAACTGCTATTTCTCATCCAAGTAGCTCCTGTATTGGTCTAATAGAACTGACTGGACCCCGTGTCATAAACAGTCACAGTTTCCTTATTTCAGACCAACATGGACGCATTGATCGCTCTGTTACGCAGATGGACCATTGCACCCAAAAGATAAATGACAAGTGTCCCAACAGTACAACAGATGCCCACTGATTTACAAGAACAAATCAAAAGGGCCGTCAGGCAGCCCACCTGTCTTGTTCCCAGAGAGGATGTACTGAGGTGACTGAAGGTCTTGGGATTGCGCTACGCACAAATACAGATGCCGGTAGCATCGCGTATACGAGATATGAAAGGGCAGTACATTGGCGGAGCTGTCATTTGTACTCAGGTTATTTATGTGAAAAAGTTTCCGACGTGATTATGGCCGTACTACGGAAATTAACAGACTGTATGCGGAATCGTAGCTGGAGCTACACGCATGGGATATTCCATTTCGGAAATCGATATTCAATGACAAAAGTGTGCCAAGAATACCGTATTACATACGTTACCTCTCATCACGGACAACGCAGCCGTCAACGGTCTTCACTTAACGACCGAGAGCAGCGGCGCAGTGTAGAGTTATCGGTGTCAACAGACAAGCAACACTGCGTGAAATAACCGTAGAAATCAAAGTGGGTCGTACGGTGAACTTATCCTTTAGAACAGTGCGGCGAAGTTTGCGGCTATGGAAGCAGACGACCGACGCGAGTGCCTTTGCTGACAACACGACATCGCCTGCAGCACCTCTCCTGGACTCATGACCATCGGTTAGACCCTAGACAACTGGAAAACTGTGGACTGCTCAGATGAGTCCCGATTTCACTTGGTAACAGCTGATGGTAGGGTTCGAATGTGGTGCAGACCCCACGAAGTAATGGAACCAAGTAGTCAACAAGGTGGTGTGCAAGCTGGTGGTGGATCCTTTATGGTGTGGGCTGAATGGACTGGGTCCTCTACATGTTCAGCTACTTACAGGCCATGTGCAGCCGTTCATGGACGTAATGTTCCTAAACAACAATGGTATTTTTATGGATGACAATGTTCCATGTCACTGGGAGACACTTGTTCGTGATTAGTTTGAAGAACATTCTGAACAATTCGAGTGAGTAGTCTGGCCCTGAACAATTCGAGTGAGTGGTCTGGCCACCCAGATCGCCCAACATTAATCCAATCGAATATTTTGTAAGATGGCAAGAACTATGCACCTTACATGAAGTCATTAAAGATCACCTAACTCACATTGAGCGAACAGTCGGGCTGAACAAAAAATGACTGACAAGGCACAATGCATCTTGTAGAGGGTATAGTATGGACGTATTGAAATAATTAATGTCAGGTGATGGTTTTAAAGTAATTCACACGACATGAAAACTTTGTGGACACGTGTCGATTTACTGGAGGCTAGTTTATCCCAGAGAAGTACTCAGAATTGACCATGGTCACTGGGGGAGCGGCTAAGGGAAGCGACAATGGGCAGCTTAGGGCAGCTCAAGCTCTGAGAAAGCGGTAATGGGGCACGGCCTCCAGCCGCCTTAAGATGAGTGACAGCATGGGTGGTTGACCCCGACCCCATGCTGGTGTACCGGGAAGCAGACGGAGAACTTGTATGCCTGTTGATAAATGTCCGTCGTCCCGTTTTCAGTGAAACATGCGAGAAAGCCGCACAAAGCTATGTTGGAGCGGCCAACAGAGGTCAAAATATGCGTGTTCGTGACTATAGAAACTTCACGCTGAATTCACAGTCTGCAGAGTCTAAAGTAAATCAGGTTGTAATGACACATTCCTATGCAGAGACATACAATATCTTAAAAGCTGCGCCAAAGATAAATTGAGAGGCATGTATATTATAATCTTTGTAAAGTTCACATTGGATTCTCTTTTGTTTGATACTCCAAGGAGCTAAGGGACACTTTCGATTGTTGCTTTGTGGAGGGTGGACGTGATTTTTGGACTGTGCGGAAAGGCAGCCATATGGTTGGTAATTATGGTTTGTGCGACGAGCACAGCAAGTCTTATTGTGTTGTGAATAAAAAATAGTGAAAAGTATCGAAGTGTTACGAAAATTATTTAAAGCGACGTAGCATAGTATTCCTTGGTTTCCACCGTCTTCGTGAAGTGAACCGATGCCGACTCATGATGGTACACACGGTCAACAAAGAGAAGAACATCGATGGCGACTAATGAATTAATATTGTGGCAGAAGGACTAATTCTACGTCCAAGGTGAGAACTCTGATTAAATCAACAATGACGTGGAATTTAAAATGTAAAATGTTTTTTATTTATTTCGCCACACTGGCGACCGCTGACAGGGACAGTGCTGGTGGAACAAAGAGTAAGTACTTCATTGTTGTGCTACAAATGTACTTGTACTAATTACTGTTTCTCTGTTACATGACGCACATGGAAAATGACGAATAAAGTGAAACAGTATTAACTGTATAAACGGATGGCACAATAACCAGAAGGAACAAGGACAAGGATTTACAAAACTAACGTAATCGTGAGTGACGCAGCTGAGCCGGAATTAAGGTAGGAAAGCGCAAACGCATGCAGTGGCTGCACCTTGGCTTAGCTCCACTTAAAGCAGAACCTTTTCCTGTCCATATTAAAATCCTGGTAGTGTTTGTGGCAACACACAATTACACTTTGATAATTACTTTTTTATGTTCAACAATCGCAGAATTAGAAGACTGTTTGTATAAAGCGTTTTTGTACTTATTTGCTGCGCTTAGCTTTTAAATAGTTTTTCTGGGAAAACCTAGCGTAGTTTTCGCGTCTCGTATTTCAGTGAGTGTTTCTTGATTATCAGAGTAGCTCATCAGAAGATTATCTTGGGAATTTGTCACCGTATAGAGTAGGGTAAACATAGTCATGTGTAGGGACTGTGGTTGTTGTGACCGGACGCAAGGAGAATTGGCCACTCTTCGGGGGCAGGTGGAGGCTTTGTCTGTTAGGCTCATCGAGCTCGAGGCGCAGGCGTCGGCTCGTAGTGGCGTTGGGGCAACTGTGGTGAGACCTATGCCTACTTCGGTGGCCTTGGAATCACATGGAACCCCTGATGTCGCTGCGTCTTCCGGCAGTGAGCATCTTACCGGTCAGCCATCACTCCAGGGTGAATGGCGGACAGTGGTGGGCTCGCGCGTGCCTGGCCGAAAGGCGAAGGTGGGATCTGGCCGCGTGGCAGCTGCCTTACCCCTTTCCAACAGGTACGAGGTGCTTCCTAGTGGTGATGACATCGTTTCCGAGCCACCACAGGATGCCTCGCCTGTTGGGCCAGTGGCCGATTCTCCGGCAAGGTCCCGACAGTCACAGAGGGCGGGCCTATTAGTTATAGGGAGCTCCAACGTTAGGCGGGTTATGGAGCCCCTCAGGAAAATAGCGGGTAGGTCGGGGAAGAATGCCAGTGTGCACTCGGTGTGCTTGCCGGGGGGTCTCGTCCGTAATGTGGAGGAGGCCCTTCCAGCAGCTATTGAACGCACTGGGTGTGACCGGCTGCAGATAGTAGCACATGTCGGAACGAATGACGCCTGCCGCTTGGGTTCTGAGGCCATCCTTGGTTCCTTCCGGCGGCTGGCTGATTTGGTGAAGACAACCAGCATCGCACGCGGAGTGCAAGCTGAGCTTAATATCTGCAGCATAGTGCCCAGAGTCGATCGCGGTCCTCTGGTTTGGAGCCGTGTGGAGGGTCTAAACCAGAGGCTCAGACGACTCTGCGACTATAATGGTTGCAAATTCATCGACCTCCGTTATTGGGTGGAGAACTGTAGGGCCCCCCTAGACAGGTCAGGCGTGCACTACACACCGGAAGCAGCTACTAGGGTAGCAGAGTACGTGTGGCGTGCACACGGGGGTTTTTTAGGTTAGAGGGACCCCCCCTTGGGCGAAACGATAAAATACCTGACGGCTTACCAGAGAGGACATTATCATCGTTGATAAAGAACGTCCGTCCTCAGAGACCAAAAACAGGAAAAGTTAACGTAATATTGGTAAACTGCAGGAGTATCCAGGGCAAGGTTCCTGAATTAGTATCTCTTATTGAAGGAAATAGTGCGCATATAGTATTAGGAACGGAAAGTTGGTTAAAACCGGAAGTGAACAGTAACGAAATCCTAGACACAGAATGGAATATATACCGCAAGGATAGGATAAACGCCAATGGTGGAGGAGTATTTATAGCAGTAAAGAATTCAATAATATCCAGTGAAGTTATTAGCGAATGCGAATGTGAAATAATCTGGGTTAAGTTAAGTATCAAAGGTGCGTCAGATATGATAGTCGGATGCTTCTATAGACCACCTGCATCAGCAACCGTAGTAGTTGAGCGCCTCAGAGAGAACCTGCAGAATGTCGTGAAGAAGTTTCGTGATCATACTATTGTAATAGGGGGAGGCTTCAATCTACCAGGTATAGAATGGGATAGTCACACAATCAGAACTGGAGCCAGGGACAGAGACTCTTGTGACATTATCCTGACTGCCTTGTCCGAGAATTACTTCGAGCAGATAGTTAGAGAACCAACTCGTGAAGCTAACGTTTTAGACCTCATAGCAACAAATAGACCGGAACTTTTCGACTCCGTGAATGTAGAAGAGGGTATCAGTGATCATAAGTCAGTGGTTGCATCAATGACTACAAGTGTAATAAGAAATGCCAAGAAAGGAAGGAAAATATATTTGCTTAACAACAGTGATAGGGTACAAATCGCAGAATATCTGAGTGACCACCATCAAACGTTCATTTCTGAGGAAGAGGATGTGGAACAAAAATGGAAAAAATTCAGAAACATCGTCCAGTACGCCTTAGATAAGTTCGTACCGACTAAGGTCCAAAGCGAGGGGAAAGATCCACCGTGGTATAACAATCATGTACGAAAGGTACTACGGAAACAAAGAAAGCTTCATCATAGGTTTAAGAGTAGTCGAATCATAGCTGATAAGGAAAAGCTGAACGAAGCGAAAAAGAGCGTAAAGAGAGCAATGAGAGAAGCATTCAACGAATTCGAACATAAAACATTGGCAAACAATCTAAACAAGAACCCTAAAAAGTTTTGGTCATATGTAAAATCGGTAAGCGGATCTAAATCCCCTATTCAGTCACTCGTTGACCACGATGGCACCGAAACAGAGGACGACCGAAGAAAGGCAGAAATACTGAATTCAGTGTTCCGAAACTGTTTCACTGCGGAAAATCGTAACACGGTCCCTGACTTCAGCCGTCGCACGGACGCCAAAATGGAAAATATTGAAATAAACGATATCGGAATTGAAAAACAACTGCTATCACTTAGTAGCGGAAAAGCGTCCGGACCAGACGATTCTACAGTGATTATGCTAAAGAACTTGCCCCCTTTCTATCAGCAATTTATCGTAGATCGCTGGAAGAACGTAAAGTACCTAGCGACTGGTAGAAAGCGCAGGTCGTTCCCATTTTCAAGAAGGGTCATAAATCAGATGCGAATAATTATAGGCCTATTTCGCTTACGTCAATCTGTTGTAGAATAATGGAACATGTTTTGTGTTCTCGTATTATGACGTTCTTAGATAATACAAATCTCCTTCATCATAACCAACATGGATTCCGCAAACAGAGATCATGTGAAACTCAGCTCGCCCTATTTGCCCAAGAAATTCACAGTGCCGTAGACACTGGCGAGCAGATTGATGCCGTATTCCTGGACTTCAGGAAGGCATTTGATACGGTTCCGCACTTACGTTTAGTGAAAAAAATACGAGCTTACGGAATATCGGACCAGGTTTGTGATTGGATTCAGGATTTCCTAGAAGAAAGAACACAACATGTCATTCTTAACGGTTCAAAATCTGCAGATGTAGAGGTAATTTCGGGAGTACCGCAGGGAAGCGTGATAGGACCTTTATTGTTTACAATATACATAAATGACTTAGTTGACAACATCGGTAGCTCCGTGAGGCTATTTGCAGATGACACGGTTGTCTACAAGAAAGTAGCAACATCAGAAGACTCGTACGTACTCCAGGAGGACCTGCAGAGGATTAATGCATGGTGCGACAGCTGGCAGCTTTCCCTAAACGTAGATAAATGTAATATAATGCGCATACATAGGGGCAGAAATCCATTCCAGTACGATTATGCCATAGGTGGTAAATCATTGGAAGCGGTAACGACCGTAAAATACTTAGGAGTTACTATCCGGAGCGATCTGAAGTGGAATGATCACATAAAACAAATAGTGGGAAAAGCAGGCGCCAGGTTGAGATTCATAGGAAGAATTCTAAGAAAATGTGACTCATCGACGAAAGAAGTAGCTTACAAAACGCTTGTTCGTCCGATTCTTGAGTATTGCTCATCAGTATGGGACCCTTACCAGGTTGGATTAATAGAAGAGATAGACATGATCCAGCGAAAAGCAGCGCGATTCGTCATGGGGACATTTAGTCAGCGCGAGAGCGTTACGGAGATGCTGAACAAGCTCCAGTGGCGGACACTTCAAGAAAGGCGTTACGCAATACGGAGAGGTTTATTATCGAAATTACGAGAGAGCACATTCCGGGAAGAGATGGGCAACATATTACTACCGCCCACATATATCTCGCGTAATGATCACAACGAAAAGATCCGAGAAATTCGAGCAAATACGGAGACTTACAAGCAGTCGTTCTTCCCACGCACAATTCGTGAATGGAACAGGGAAGGGGGGATCAGATAGTGGTACAATAAGTACCCTCCGCCACACACCGTAAGGTGGCTCGCGGAGTATAGATGTAGATGTAGATGTAGTGCGCCATCTTGTAAATTTCCGACGCGCAACAAATAACAATCGCGAGATATTTTTATTAATTCAACTGCGAGAGAATTTAAAGATTTAGATTAACAGTAAAGTACAGATAAAAATAATATCTTCACAATGGAATCGGAGAACTTTAATTTAACAAATGTTCATGGACACGTCACCGATTCTGACAATAGTGACGTAAATGATGACGCAATTAGTTTTTCAGCACAACATAATGTAGAAGTAAATACAATTCAATTGCACTCCACAGGGATTAACAATAACGAACCACTCGCAAATGAAACCTTGTGCACAGTCGATGAAGCATCGATTACCAGATCAGATGAAAATATTTCGCGTGAAATCAGTGAACCTAGCCCAGTTTCGATTCAATCAGACCGTGGCAGAGAAACAATGGCAACAAATAATGGCATAAATACAAACACACAAGCTTCGTCAGTTACGCTTGAGGCATTATATAGTCTGATGTCAAACGTGAGCGAGCAATTATCTGATTTAAAGATGAGTCACAACACAACGAACACAAAACTGGCGAATCTAGAAGTCAGCCACAACACAACGAACACAAAACTGGCGAATCTAGAAATCAGCCACAACACAACGAACACAAAACTGGCGAATCTAGAAATCAGCCACAACACAACGAACACAAAACTGGCGAATCTAGAAATCAGCCACAACATGACAAACACAAAATTGTCAAACATGGAAATTGGGTTCCAACAGCAGTTTTCAAGTGTAAACACGCAATTTGAAAACATACACAGACATTTCGATCAACGCTTAAATAAACTCACCAATGAAATCGATCAAAAGATCGAAGACAAAGTCATCAAAACCGTCAATAGTGTATACAATGTATTGGCAAATGACTTAGAAAAGAAATTGTCAGATCGTACAAACAAACAAGAACAGGAACTGTCAGAAATAGTAGAAACACACAATCAAACACAAACCGTACAAAAAGAAATACATGAAAACGTACAGGCTATTCAATTAAATTTAACAAGAGTACAGTCCGCATGTGAAGAAATACCTGACCAAGTTAATAAAGTTAACGAAGAAGTCGGTTTTCTGAAACAGGAGACTCGACGTATCAACGCGGACATTATCAACATAAATGAAACTTTAGAAAACGGTAATGTAAATGAATCAATAACTGACCGGGAAACAAAACTTTTTGAAAAATTAGGTAATGAAATCAAAGTAGCCGAGGACAGAATACGCAAGGAAATTGCTGGTAGACTGAATGTTTCAAATGACTTGCCTAAGTCAAGCAGCAGGCAGCGCGACACTTATTCGCCCGTGCCAGATTACGATGTCAATAACGCAGAACATCACGCGCCCAGTTCGGCGTATGTGCACGCACCGGCACAGGCAAACAATGGCTATTCGCCAAACGCGGTGCTGCAACAGGCAGTAGGTGTGTCGCCTTGCATCTCGACGATTCTAGTCGATGAGAGCCTGTTGAAACATAGACAGTTTCCAGTTTTCTCCACAGAATCCAGAAAAACTCATCCAGTCGTATTCGTAAGAGCATTTAAAAATGTCTTACCAAGAAACTGGACTGAGGCACAGAAGATAAGATATGTAGTAGGCTTCGCACAAGGCGACGCACTTTTGTGGGCCACAGACATGGCTGAACAGTGCGTCACCTACGAACAATTTGAACGGGCTTTCTTGGAGAAATATTGGTCTGCTGGGGTCCAAGAAAGACTGCGCCGTGAAGTATTCAACCCACAACCGTTCAACCTCAAAAACGGCGGGTTGAGAAAGTATTTCGAAAAGTACTTGAATAAGACGCGCTATTGGAACAATCCAATACCGCACGTAGATGTTCTCAAAATTCTGAAAAACAGACTACCCGCGAACTTACGCGAAAAATTGGTAACCATACCGGAGAACGACCTTGAATACTTTCTTTCCGTGCTTGACTCAATTGATCTAATATACGAAGAAGAGCCGAGCACAAGTAATCGGAATGAATATTCCGGAACCAATCAAAACAACGGTAACGGATATCATTTTAATGGCAGTGGACAAAACCCACACAGTTGGCATCCGTATGCGACAAGGCCAAATAATGGAACCTGGAATTACGGAAATCGGAGGAATTCGGCGCCACAGAGACGTGAAGACCGAAGGTACAGTACAGATTACGGTCCACGCCGGTATGGAAATGATAGAAATCACGTGAATGATTGGTCAGGCCCGCGTGATGAAAGGCGGCACACAAATGAAAATTACAATAGTTACAGTAATAGGAATGATAGACCAAGGAGGAATAGCGACGGCCGGTCGCAAGAAAATGTTGCACGCAGCGGTCCGGAAACTAATTGGCGACAGAATAACCACTCAGTACACTTTGTAGAAGTAACGGACAGTACTGAAGCAACGCCTTTGTCTCCCCCGGTAAACAACAATCGGTCGTAATGAGCCCCCACCGGCCGACCGATTTGACAACAGGGGGCACAAAGAAGCACACATTACATCTTAAGACAATTATTTTTAAGATATGATCAGGATGCGACCGTAGAAGATGATCTATGTGAAGAAGAGATGAAAGCACCGGACAAGGTAAGTGACCTCGTGCAGGCTGTAATAACAACAAAAAGATAGGAAACGTTACAGAATTTAACATTGGACAGGAAGTACTATTACGTACCCACCCAAAATCCTCTAAAATTAAGGCATTAAACAAAAAGTGGCAGTTGTTGTATGATGGCCCTTTCATTGTAATAGACAAACCCCACCCAGGATGTTATCTGTTAGGTAACACACGAACGGGCAAGGTGAAAGGGTTATACTCCCACAAGGACATCAAGGAATTTTTTCATTAAAGGTTATATGTTATTTTAGCAAAATTGAAATTGTACAACCTTGGATCACATAGTAAAATTGCTGTCATTAACCTAAGAAACTTGCGAACAACTGGGGGCATATGCCAGCTTAAAAACGCATATTTAACCAAACCTAATGAAACATGTGTTACTGTGAGTCTTAAGACTATAAAATAAACCATACGGTACTTTTGTAGTCTAACTCAGTTATTTAAGAGAGGGGAACAAAGACAAATTAGCGCGAAGGTCAGAGTTTGTTCGCTTGAGACGAGCAACAAACCACACGTCGAAGTTGCAATCCAACGCTCAGCTCATGAGCACGCGATAGCTGCATGTCAAGACGAGGTCACTGGCCGCGCTGTAGGCAGCGAGCCGGGGAGAAATCTTCCCCCCTTCCATGTCCGATCAGCTGAGCGTATACAAAGCGCAAAGGCGCATGCGCGATCGTGTCCAGGTGTCACGTGACTATTACACGATGGTGGCTATCAGGAATAATGTTCACCAACAATGCAGAGTTTTCCCCGCACCTACAGTCCAGTCGTGGTACGTAAGCGCGCATGCGCGGAAAGTTTAAAAGTTTTGAGACCACTCTTACTATGAGAGACAGAGACGAAAGTCATTCAAAAACAAGAAAGGAAAGGGTACACAAGTCTTGTAAATAGTAACTTAGAAAATTTAATTATAAGCTGGTATTACGTAATAAAAGTGAACATACAAGTACATACTGGTCATGGACGGTACTGTAATATTATATTATACTGAGTAAAATCTTAGCTTGTACGGAAGGAGAAAGAAAATAGAAAAATAAATAAATAATGCAGATATATAACCGGAAGAAAGGCTATGTACACGAGAACAGCACACAATTACATATAGGGAAAAAGCAGCAAAGAGGAAATCGAAGAGATAACGCATACATTTACATTACACAGTAGCTAGCGATTTTCAGAATGAACAACAAGGTAAACGCGGGAATTTTTGTGACTAAGGAAAAGAGTGACACAAGCTTTAAAATAGGGTAATAATAAACAGACCTATGCAGCGTGAGTAATGGGCTGAATCGCTCTCAAAGCAAATACCTAGGGTTTATAGAGAGAGACACACATTAACGTTAGGAAACACCTGAAGCACTCAGCAAACAACTTTGTAGAATATATAAGCTATACACGAGGGTACATGTACGAAAGCTAAAGTGTAAAGGAGGAAAATAGGGAATGTTGCACATTAATGGACTGTAAGGCAGCTATGTATGTAAGAAGAAATATTTAGTTGTAAGTATTATTAGTATGAGGGGACGATGCTCAGCACACCCTGAATTATTTTGGAATATTGAAGGAATGGTGCAGGGTACCGAAAAAGGGCCCCACCAGCAAAGTGTATATTATAGTGGTAGATATTTTTTTATGTATAAACGTATGTATGAATGTGTGAAAGGCGAAAGAAGCCCTGTACATGTACGGAACTTAAACAACGTAGAAGTGTATAAGGAAATTAAACTGTAAGACAACCTCGTATAAACAGGTATACCTAACGTCAAGAAACAACTTAATTAAAACCGTAAGACTCTACGAGTTTACGAGAAAATGCGAAAAAACTGATACAAAGTGCAACATTAGCGATGCTTCACTCAAGTATGCAAAAGGAAGGTATGAATTACTTTACCCACTTGAAACATGAAAGGAAAAATCATGTCAAAATTATATCTTTCACACATATAACAATTTACTGTCACAAAGAATGAAAATGATGTCGCCGCTATACGAGAAACAGGTAAGTAGTGTGATCGACGACCTGTAAGCAAAGGAATCGTCTATAAAATGAATTATGAACAAAAACGTCATAAAGAATTTCATGCTGCACTGAAGCTATGAAGGTCTGATTGTTCGTGTACATAGATTTTCATGACAACCGATGCATTAAAATGTCTATTTTTCTCCCATGATAACACAAGACGCCTATAAGCGCACTTTAATTGAAAATGATAAACTCACACAAGGGCGTGCCGCTATTATGAAACACTGTACATATTAATAGTAGCTAGACCCTGAACTTCAAGATTGTATGTTTATATGTCTATGTTAATGTAGGAAATTTTATTAGAGGTAATGATTTACAAGCACACCAGAACGTGCTTAAGCACAAAACACTGTACATATTAGGGTTATGCTGCATACAAATGATTATTTCGTGCATTTTCAGATTTTATACGCAAAAAACCGTAGCATACACGTAGTCGTTGCCACTACCCTAGGTAGAAGGTAGAAAATTCCCTTCCCAAGCTTCAGTGGAGCGGCTACAGCTGTATTCTCTGCATGCTGATGCACGTCGTTGCGTATGAAGAATACGTAACGGAGGTAAACCTTAACTTATACTCGAGTTCAAGAAGGAAAACAAAGGACTTGTTCCTTCTAACAGATTAATGGAAAAAGGCGAGTGTGTGTGTGTCAGTAAAATCCAAGACGAAGAAGCCACTATAAGTGGTCAAAAATTTTTTCAATTTTAGTCGATAGTTTTTTCCTGTAGTTAATGTAAACAATGTATTGTATATATTATATGTTATTCCATTGTATGTGATGTATTTTGTATTTCATGCCAAGTCCTGTGACTTACAAATTATGTGCATTGACCAGAAGTATTGAGGGGAATGAATCTCAGTACAATAGGTAAAAGGGGTTAATGCGAAGAAAAAAAAAAAGTGTAGTGAAAAGGAAGTTTCGATCGCAATACTCGCGGTTAAAGTGGTGTGTGTAGAAATTAAAATTGTGCAAAGTAGTGCTACGTTGCAAGTGTCAGCGAGCCTAAACAAGTGACATCGAAAATTGAAGCTTGTATCGTCAAACGACCCATGGCGTCACAGTAGGAAAGGACAATGCCAAACAAGTTTGACATGGTACGCTTCTTACCAGGAGCTGAATCGACGGGATCGTCCTCCGCCTCGCACATAGTGTGGTGTGTTCTTCGGGGCACATATTCCAAAGTACCTCGTCGTATCCAGTCTAAGTACTGGAAGGAACTACAAAAAGCACACGCATACTGAGGTTCGGAAGTCTCGACGGTACCCGCACGTCGGTGTATATTCAGTGCACTGTCGCGCGCATTCAACCAACGTCGCCCGCTAACGGACGACCAAACAATCAGGCGCGCGTATCACCCGCCCATATTCAACACGGGCTAGCGAACAAAGCTCGTCGCCCCAGAATAAATACAGAAAGCAATACAAGGACTTAATTTTCACCTCTGATGAGGAAGGAAACATTTGTGTGTAACGTTGTATTCAGTGTATATTTTATTGTACAAACTTTACTACATGATGTCATTTTCTCAGTATTAACCAGAACTTTGTATATTAGGATTAAGGTTTGTAAATATTAGCATAAGTATACCAAAAAACTGACACACACTCAGAATTACCAAAGAATTCACAGTGCCATGAAAATGAGACAATAAAAATGAAGTTGGTAAATAAAAGACCCCCAAACCTATCAATTGCAAGGTCGACTACTGTATCCTGTCAATCAAATAAAATTTTCTAGTGACAGTATACAGTAGAGGGGCAGTTGTAATGACACATTCCTATGCAGAGACATACAATATCTTAAAAGCTGCGCCAAAGATAAATTGAGAGGCATGTATATTATAATCTTTGTAAAGTTCACATTGGATTCTCTTTTGTTTGATACTCCAAGGAGCTAAGGGACACTTTCGATTGTTGCTTTGTGGAGGATGGACGTGATTTTTGGACTGTGCGGAAAGGCAGCCATATGGTTGGTAATTATGGTTTGTGCGACGAGCACAGCAAGTCTTATTGTGTTGTGAATAAAAAATAGTGAAAAGTATCGAAGTGTTACGAAAATTATTTAAAGCGACGTAGCATAGTATTCCTTGGTTTCCACCGTCTTCGTGAAGTGAACCGATGCCGACTCATGATGGTACACACGGTCAACAAAGAGAAGAACATCGATGGCGACTAATGAATTAATATTGTGGCAGAAGGACTAATTCTACGTCCAAGGTGAGAACTCTGATTAAATCAACAATGACGTGGAATTTAAAATGTAAAATGTTTTTTATTTATTTCGCCACAAGGTGAAGAGCGACAGATGAAATACGCCGGCCTCCGATGGGAACATAGGACTGAGGAATTTGAAGTACTCTCCTGGTAGCCAGAATTCAGGAAAAATTGGTGTTTGTGCAGACGCTAACCTTGATGGGTGGCCTGGGAGGAGCTAAATAACAGAAGTTGAAAGGAAGGGAAATTTTGTGGGAATTTGTTCACTTCCCAGAGCATGCATTGGTCGGCACTGGCAAGCGACACATAATTAACGCGACTTGCGCTGCAATTGGCATAAGTGATTTTGATGGAGGGGAAACCGAGGCGAAGAGCGGACTGTGAGAAGTCTCCGTAGAGGTCTTCCGTTCCCAGCTTGCCTAGAGTGTGGACGTGGCGTTCTTGACTCAGCTTGCCAGAGAAAGAGTGAGCATCTCTGCAGTTTAGGACTTAGCAAAGGGAACGATTGAGCTTGGAGATACGAAGTTTTGGTTCAGCTATATACTGAGCAAGATAGCTAGGAGTGAATAGGCGAGCGTAGCCTTGCAACACAACGAGGTCGGCCGACGTCCACACAACGACGTCGCTCCGCCACGCTGAATTCGGTGATATTGCGCCCGCTCCGGCCACTGATTAATTTGTTGGATCACGTCGGCAAAGTTTCCACGAGGGTTTCATGGGCCGTGTACTGTAGAATTCTTCTCGCACTTCGTATTACGCCTCTGTCAGTCGATAGGAATTACTTTTGATTTATCGCGCTTTACTCCAGGCAAACGCAATTTATTACCACTGCCTGTTAGGAGAGTCATGTAATGTGATGATTGAAGGTCGTGAGTTAAAATAAATCTGTGCTAATTGACTGCATCTGTTTTCAGTCAATTAGTTGAAATCCCAAGTCACTTTCTTAAATAAGTTTATGTTCAACATTTGCATCTGGTGTTCAATAGCTGAATATAACATCAATGTCCACACCTTTTTAATGAAAAGGGATCAATTCTGAATCAATTAATGTCAACACTGCCACCGCAGTTCAATCAGGAGTCACAGGGCCTTATTACTTTCTTTGCGTTATCCGACATTGCGGCAGTTTTGCACTCTCTGTTGATCTGTTAGTCAATTACCTGGGGTGAACACACACAAAAACCAGATAAGTGACAGGTGGGGTGTTACAGTTTATGTGACGTAATCGAGAGTTCAGTTGGTGCAGAAAATCCTGCACCGGCATCACTTTCGCAGTTATGGATGGCTGTAGAGGCTGCTTGGATTAATATTTCTGCAGCGAACTTGCAACGACTTGTTGAGTCGATGCCAGATCGAGCTGTTGCACTACGCTGGGCAAAAGATGGTCCGCCGCGGTATTAGATGTTATCCCATGACTTTTGTCGAATACTGACTCCAGCCGAGGAGATTTACGAAATTACAATTACACAGTCCTACACGACATTCACGACATGCGTGTAGCTCCGTATTTATTGGCACCTGTCCTTTTACCCTTCATAACTGGAAGGGCTTCAGCTTTTTCTGTATCTCTTAACACCCTCGAAACAGGACGTGGTACTCTGAGCTGCCCTCTTTCGTTTTGTATTTTGTTCAGTTTCTTGCGGTACTCCACCCCTTGACCAACTCCGATAAACTGCCACTAGAATAGGAACCAGTTTCTGACATTACCTAAAAAGATTCTTCCCTCAATCAAGCGGCTTTAGATGCTCAGCGACTCGCAGTCGCATATAGTTTTGTTTTTAAATACAGCTGCTGCCAATCGCGTTTCTTGTGTATGTAAATTATGTTGGACGTAGAAGCATTTATCACTAGGGCTAAGATAGATACTGCCTAGAAGAAAATTAGAGAGATCTTTGGAGGAAGTAGAACCACCTGTACGAATATCAAGAGTTCAGATGGAAACCCCGCCCTAAGCAAAGAAGGGAAAGGAGAAAGGTGGGAGCATATAGAGGGTCTATACAACGGCGATGTGCCGGCCGGAGTGGCCGTGCGGTTCTTGGCGCTACAGTCTGGAACCGAGCGACCGCTACGGTCGCAAGTTTCGAATCCTGCCTGGGTCATGGATGTGTGTGATGTCCTTAGGTTAATTAGGTTTCATTAATTCTAAGTTCTAGGCGACTGATGACCTCAGAAGTTAAGTCGCATAGTGCTCAGAGCCATTTTGAACCAAGGGCGATGTACTTGAGGACAATATTATGGAAATGGAAGAGGACGTAGATGAAGATGAAATGGGAGATATGTTACTGCGTGAAGAATTTGACAGAGCACTGAAAGACCTAAGTCGAAATAAGGGACCGGGAGTACACAACGTTCTATTAGAACTACTGATAGCCTCGGGAGAGCCACCCATGACAAAACTCCTCCATCTGGTGAGCAAGATCTATGAGACAGGCGAAATACCCTCAGACGTCAAGAAGAATATGATATTTACAATCTCAAAGAAAGCAGGTGTTGACAAGCGTGAAAATTACCGAACTATCAGTTTAATAAGTCATGGTTGCAAAATGCTAAGACGAATTCTTCACAGACGAATGGAAAAACTGGTAGAAGCCGACCTCGGGGAAGATCAGTTTGGATTCCGTAGAAATCTTGGAACATGCGAGGCAACAATGGCCCTACGACTCAAAAGATAGGTTAAGTAAAGACAAACCTACGTTTCTAGCATTTGTGGTGATGTGAAGGTCGATGGTAGCATGTCATGACCTCACACAAATGCAAGATACTTTTCGATCGGTACTCCTGGAATTTGCAGTGGGATGATAGTGGCTAGCACGAGTGGGTGGTTGTAGGAATCTGGAACATTCTATAATAATTAGTACTGGAATACATTAGTAAATAACTTTTACTTAACTTTGTCCTGCTACTGCACTCCTGGAACATAACTAATAACAACTATCTTTCTTGAATGCAAATGACTCATTAACAGACATTAACTGGATTATACAACAAGCAAGATAACACAATTTTGGTATTATGTGCGTAATACATACGCGAACTAGAGGCTGCGAACCTAACCAGCTGAAGGCTCGCTCGCGACCTATTGGTGACTCGGCCGATGCGATCTGCAAGTCTCTGTCCGTATTATACGGCGGCGCTGCAAGCGCCAGCGAATCCAGAGAGGTTGTAAGTGCTGGACTGCTATCGATTATCGCAACCTCTAGCGTGGTGTCTAACGTCTAGCGTGGTGTCTAACGTTGACACCACATGTGGACTTAGAGAAAGATTTGACAATGTTGACTGGAATACTCTCTTTCAAATTCGGAAGGAGGCAGCGGTAAAGTACAGGGAGCGAAAGGCTATTTACAATTTGTACAGGAACCAAATAGCAATTATAAGCGTCGGTTGCCTATTTCTTTGCACATTCTAAATGGATCCTATAGCCCTCAATTTCTTGCACAGATGTTGAAAGTGCTGGTCGTCGGGAGTTTCCTCTCAGGATACTTCGATTGAAACATTTCCTTACATTCTTTGAATCAGACTGTCCTTGGGTAACATCAACAATGTCAATTCGGTGTTCTAGGGTAGACCGTCCCACTTCTGCGACAACTCAACAATACAAGCTTCTCACAACAACTGACGCACGAACACACAGATAAAACGCAGTGAAGCCAACTTTCGAGACAGTCTTGCTCCGTATATTCGACTAGAGATGATTAAACGGTAATTGAGGTGTACTGGTTTTATGAGAGACATCCTGTACTTTTCGCTTGATAACTGAAAAGTGTTTCTTGTAGGCGAGGGCTCGGTCCAAACTCGCTCCAAGGTATTTTAGGGTTGCACAGTGTGTTCTAATGGCACTCCGTTTCAAGTGATTTGGGGTGGTCCATCTGCTTCTCTTCGTCATAGTGCGTAATGGCTCGTTGTTGGTGGTTTGACACCGGAAATGGAAGCTCAAACTGTAACGTACGGGTCCCCGTGAAACACAATGTATATGACGGTTTGGTAGCACCACATACGGACGAAGAGACTTACGATCCTGCTGTGTTTGCGTTCTTCGCGTTGTACTTGCAAACTTTCGCGGTCACCAGAAAGAGACCGAAACCGGGAGCGACTGTTGGCGCTGCTTAAACACTCATTGAGCTGCCGCACGTTACAAATTACGGGGTCATTTCATCGGCCGCAGAGTAATTGATAATGAAGCGGTGTGGCCCGTATTTACGGCGCGCAGTCCTTACACGCCTGACGGCGGTCGCTCGACACGCAGAACCCGCCATTGTTCCCAAATGAAGCACGCCCCTCGCTTTCTTTTGCTCCGCGCCACGCCGCGTACCACAGAGCTCCCTTTGTGCTCGGGCCCGGGCCCCGCGTCTCCCGTTTCGGATCTAGACAGCAGGCATAATCAAGACGTGCGGCGGGGGGCCGAAACGACCATTCGAGGACGCCAGCTGGCCACGTGTCGCCATCGGTGCACACACCAGGGTTTTGCAAATTACACTACTGGCCATTAAAATTGCTACACCACGAAGATGACGTGCTACAGACACGAAATTTAACGGACAGGAAGAAGATGCTGTGATATGCAAATGATTAGATTTTCAGAGCATTCACAAAAGGTTGGCGCCGGTGGCGACACCTACAACGTGCTTACATGAGGAAAGTTTCCAACCGATTTCTCATACACAAACAGCAGTTGACCGGCGTTGCCTGGTGAAACGTTGTTGTGATGCCTCGTGTAAGTAGGACAAATGCGTACCATCACGTTTCCGACTTTGATAAGGTCGGATTGTAGCCTATAGCGATTGCGTTTTATCGTATCGCGACATTGCTGCTCGCGTTGGTCGAGATCCAATGACTGTTAGCAGACTATGGAATCGGTGGGTTCAGGAGGGTAATACGGAACGCAGTGCTGGATCCCAACGGCCTCGTATCACTAGCAGTCGAGATGACAGGCATCTTATCCGCATGGCTGTCACGGATCGTGCAGCAACACTCGATCCCTGAGTCGACAGATGGGGACGTTTGCAATACAACAACCATCTGCACGAACAGTTCGACGACGTTTGCAGCATGATGGACTATCAGCTCGGAGACCATGGCTGCGGTTACCCTTGACGCTGCATCAGAGACAGGAGCGCCTGCGATGGTGTACTCAACGACGAACTTGGGTGCACGAATGGCAAAACGTCATTTTTTCGGATGAATCCAGGTTCTGTTTACAGCATCATAACGGTCGCATGCATCCGTGTTTGGCGGCATCGCGGTGAACGCACATTGGAAGCGTGTATTCGTCATAGCCATATTGGCGTACCACCCGGCGTGATGGTATGGGGTGCCATTGGTTACACGTCTCGGTCACCTGTTGTTCGCATTGACGGCACTTTGAACAGTGGATGTTACATTTCAGATGTGTGGCGACCCGTGGCTCTACCCTTCATTCGATCCCTGCGAAACCCTACATTTCAGCAGGATAATGCACGACCGCATGTTGCAGGTCCCGTACGGGCCTTTCTGGATACAGAAAATGTTCGACTGCTGTCCTGGCCAGCACATTCTCCAGATCTATCACCAACTGCAAACGTCTGGTCAATGGTGGCCGAGCAACTGGCTCGTCACAATACGCCAGTCACTACTCTTGATGAACCATGGTATCGTGTTGATGCTGCATGGGCAGCTGCACCTGCACACGCCATCCAAGCTCTGTTTGACTCAATGCCCAGGCGTATCAAGGCCGTTATTACGGCCAGAGGTGGTTGTTCTGGGTACTGATTTCTCAGGATCTATGCACCCAAATTGCGTGAAAATGTAATCACATGTCAGTTCTAGTATAATATATTTGTCCAATGAATACCCGTTTATCATCTGCATTTCTTCTTGGTGTAGCAATTTTAATGGCCAATAGTGTACAATGCGCAATGATTCATTGCCTACATGCTGCCTTAAGCCGTCGGCACACGGGTCGAGTTAACTAACGTTGACGTGGCTGTCTACGGGGTTTGTGACGTTACTTCCTGCTATACTATGTTTAGGAGACATTTCGTCATGTGAAACACAAAAAAAGTTCTGCGATATTTCGATAACGTGCCACGTGAAGTAGAACCAATAGGAAGCAACAACGCTCCCTACGTTACAACCAGAAAGTAAGAAGTCATAGTGTACCTGTCGTATTCAGTACAAGCCCGTATTCGATGGGTTTTATGTTATATTTTACACCCTATGACTATATACTTTTTCTAAGCACCAGCAAGCTGAAAGTCTCGAAAACGAGTTATTGTTGACAAGATATGTTGCAATAAAATGACGGGAAACCGCGTATTGGTGACTAAGGAATTTTCTTGTTAAGTTATTTTTCGCGTTATAACTCGCGTGTTGTGAGAGTAAGCTGTTTTTTAAGGCAACAACTCATTTAAGAATCACGAAAATGTGTCGTTCTTGTTGTGAATTGTTACAATTAAATAATGTCAGTTAACAACATTTCGTCGATTATAGTCTTTAGAAGACTGTAACATAAAATACGTGCTCACTAGAAAAAACGCAAAAGCGAGTTTGTTCGATCAGATGAATAGCTGATATCCTTACTGAATAAACCGTATCTTGCATTTTTGTCTTATTAAACATTCAAGGATATTGAAGTTTTTATATATGTATATCACAGACACACCAACATGACTAGCATATGATAAAGAAAGAAAATGTTTGTTTTGATAGAGCTAACGCATATTAGCGCAAGCTGCTTCGTGCCGTATCCCGACGGCTTTGGATTAATTTTTGCAAAAAGGATTTATACATCCACCGGCTCATTGATTTGCTCTTTCGTACGACTGTAGCATAGCAGAATCCTGTCTATCCGTTCTTCAGTAAATCGGATCCTTTCGAAGCAAAGAAACGGAGAGGCCATGTTTCATCCCATCAGAACAAATGGGCGTAGTATAGGTTAGCTTGAGCATTTCGAAAACTGAACAGCGTAGAGGCTGAAGTAATGACACTTTCTGCAGGACCTGACCATCGTTTTGCAGCACAATGCTCAAGCACGTATAGTGCAAGCTGTTACTGATTTTGCCGGCCGGGGTGGCCGAGTGATTCTAGGCGCTACAGTCTGGAGCCGCGAGACCGCTACGGTCGCAGGTTCGAATCCTGCCTCGGGCATGGAGGTGTGTGATGTCCTTAGGTTAGTTATGTTTAAGTAGTTCTAAGTTCTAGGGGACTGATGAACTCAGATGTCAAGTCCCATAGTGCTCGGAGCCATTTTTTTTGTTATTGATTTGTTTGACTGATGGAGCTGCTAAGTGCTATACCACCTACTACACTCCCCTGACTTAAACCCTCGTGAGTTCAACTCGATTTCTAAACTGAAGGAAAAGCTTCACCGCATTCGCTTCAGAACTGCTACAAATTCGTCGACAATAGGCCGCGCCGCTCTAACTGTCAACACAACTGTCATTGCTAAGTGTGTCCTACGAATTCCACATCGCTAGCAACGGGTTATACACAATGTTATGTTATCTGGGGACCTAGAAACGACGGAGAGGCTCCGTCCCCGCCGCAGCCGCAGTGGTCCACAACCCCACGACGACTACCGCAGTCCTCTTCACCCCTCCGCCGCCCACACGGAACCCAGGGTTATTGTGTGGTCGGCCCCCGGTGGACCCCCCAGGGAACGTCTTACATCAGACGAGTGTAACCCGTATGTTTGCGTGGTAGAATAATGGTAGTGTACGCGTACGTGGAGAACATGTTTGCGCAGCAATCGCCGACATAGTGTAGCTGAGGCGGAATAAGGGGAACCAGCCCGCATTTGCCGAGGCAGATGGAAAACCGCCTAAAAACCATTCACAGACTGGCCGCCTCACCGGACCTCGACACAAATCCGCCGGGCGGGTTCGTGCTGGGGAACGGCGCTCCTTCCCGCCCGGAAAGCCGTGCGTTAGGCCGCACGGTCAACCGGGCGGGCTGTTATACGCAATGCTGGTGATTACTTTGAAGGTCAGTAAAACTTTGAAACACATGTATATTTTGTACGAGCTGTAAATCAATAGTTGCCACTGTTAAAGTTCCAACCCTCGTTATAGAACACAGAAGCATGGCAAGTGCCGAGCCTGTGCACTTGGGACCCACCACCCAGTCTTCTTCATATGATTCCGAACACACAATACACTTTTCAGTCTCTTATATTGACCCATTGTTCCCAGCAAATTCCAGTTTTCTTCACCGCTTTATAGTTAGCTTTCAATGGCCACTCTTTGCGTGTTTATTTTGGAACATCTGATGTACGTTCAGCTACCTTTAGCTCTCTTTCAGAATTTCCTTTTTTGTGCCTTTAATCCTCTTCTGTGGCGATCTTTTTATTTTCTACTTGTTGAAAACGCTTCTCCTGTCTCCCTCGCAGCTACACTCCTGGAAATTGAAATAAGAACACCGTGAATTCATTGTCCCAGGAAGGGGAAACTTTATTGACACATTCCTGGGGTCAGATACATCACATGATCACACTGACAGAACCACAGGCACATAGACACAGGCTACAGAGCATGCACAATGTCGGCACTAGTACAGTGTATATCCACCTTTCGCAGCAATGCAGGCTGCTATTCTCCCATGGAGACCATCGTAGAGATGCTGGATGTAGTCCTGTGGAACGGCTTGCCATGCCATTTCCACCTGGCGCCTCAGTTGGACCAGCGTTCGTGCTGGACGTGCAGACCGCGTGAGACGACGCTTCATCCAGTCCCAAACATGCTCAATGGGGGACAGATCCGGAGATCTTGCTGGCCAGGGTAGTTGACTTACACCTTCTAGAGCACGTTGGGTGGCACGGGATACATGCGGACGTGCATTGTCCTGTTGGAACAGCAAGTTCCCTTGCCGGTCTAGGAATGGTAGAACGATGGGTTCGATGACGGTTTGGATGTACCGTGCACTATTCAGTGTCCCCTCGACGATCACCAGTGGTGTACGGCCAGTGTAGGAGATCGCTCCCCACACCATGATGCCGGGTGTTGGCCCTGTGTGCCTCGGTCGTATGCAGTCCTGATTGTGGCGCTCACCTGCACGGCGCCAAACACGCATACGACCATCATTGGCACCAAGGCAGAAGCGACTCTCATCGCTGAAGACGACACGTCTCCATTCGTCCCTCCATTCACGCCTGTCGCGACACCACTGGAGGCGGGCTGCACGATGTTGGGGCGTGAGCGGAAGACGGCCTAACGGTGTGCGGGACCGTAGCCCAGCTTCATGGAGACGGTTGCGAATGGTCCTCGCCGATACCCCAGGAGCAACAGTGTCCCTAATTTGCTGGGAAGTGGCGGTGCGGTCCCCTACGGCACTGCGTAGGATCCTACGGTCTTGGCGTGCATCCGTGCGTCGCTGCGGTCCGGTCCCAGGTCGACGGGCACGTGCACCTTCCGCCGACCACTGGCGACAACATCGATGTACTGTGGAGACCTCACGCCCCACGTGTTGAGCAATTCGGCGGTACGTGCACCCGGCCTCCCGCATGGCCACTATACGCCCTCGCTCAAAGTCCGTCAACTGCACATACGGTTCACGTCCACGCTGTCGCGGCATGCTACCAGTGTTAAAGACTGCGATGGAGCTCCGTATGCCACGGCAAACTGGCTGACACTGACGGCGGCGGTGCACAAATGCTGCGCAGCTAGCGCCATTCGACGGCCAACACCGCGGTTCCTCGTGTGTCCGCTGTGCCGTGCGTGTGATCATTGCTTGTACAGCCCTCTCGCAGTGTCCGGAGCAAGTATGGTGGGTCTGACACACCGGTGTCAATGTGTTCTTTTTTCCATTTCCAGGAGTGTATTTTTATAGACAACCTTGCTCACAGCCAGTTACATGCGTTCTTCACTCCATTTCCTTCTTACGTTTTTCGCACTTTCTGCCTTTTCAATCTGCCTGATACTGAAGGACAAGAGAGTGGCCGATACTGCAAAACAAATGGTTCAAATGGCTCTGAGAACTATGGGACTTAACATCTGCGGGCATCGTTTCTGCAAGCTCCCACCAACTGGCACCAATTGCTTGAAGAAAGTTGTTTATCGCAGTGTCAAAAAAAAAAAAATGGTTCAAATGGCTCTGAGCACTATGGGACTCAACTGCTGAGGTCATTAGTCCCCTAGAACTTAGAACTACTTAAACCTAGCTAACCTAAGGACATCACACACATCCATGCCAGAGGCAGAATTCGAACCTGCGACCGTAGCGGATCTCGCGGTTCCAGACTGAAGTGCCTAGAACCGCTCGGCCACTCCGGCCGGCTCATTATCATTGTTGTCGTCATCACCATCCATTATTATCATCATCATCATCAACAACAACTGCATCATCAGCCATTTATCTTTCATTGCTGGATAAAGGCTTCCGCTAGACTGATTCATGCATTACAGTGTTCAATTTTACGAATTCATATTTCTACTTCATGTTCTGTAATGTCATCCACCCACTTGGTATGCTCGTATTTCTTGGAATCCAACAAAAGAATTCCTTGCTCCACCTACCATCCATTCGTCTGGCTACACGTTACACATGTCTTAATTTTTGTTTCAGCTGCGCCTTTTTCTCTCCACTTTGCTGTCTCATCAGCTCCTTTATTTTCTTTTCTCTCCTAGTAATTCCCTAGATTCCATGTATTGCTCTCTGCGTAATTCTCAATTATTCTTTTTTTTGCATTAGAAATCCATGTATACCTTAATAAGCCAATACTGGTTGAAGACTTCCCATATGAGACACATAAGAAACTTAGTTTTGCAAACCCTTTTTAATTTACCATAAACACTTAAGGCCATGTTTCACCTATAGTTTACTTCTTTTGTTGTCCATCTTATCGCTGTCATCTAGTGCCAAAAATCCTATGAGTTCATTGTTAATTTGTAGACTTTTCACTGTGTTGATGAGACATTATTTTGGACTTGTTATAAATTATTTTCCGGTCTATATTTACTTGTGATATTTTAAGGTCTTCCAGCATTATTAATATACATTAGAGACATAAAGAATGAATATTATCAGCAAAACAAAGATAGCTCAGATAACCAGAATGAAATTTTTCGCTCTGCAGCCTAGTGTGCTGATATGAAACTTCCTGGAAGATTAAAATTGTCCGGACCGGAACTTGAACCTGGGACTTTCGTCCAAGAGCGCCCACACTATAGTTTGTAGGAGGGGCCTAGACCTGGGGGTACGTAGTATTTTTAAAATTTAGAGAGACGAATGGAAACTTCTAAGTAGTCATAAAAAAGTGCAAATTTCGATTTTTAAATTATACTTTTTCCTTTCTCTAGGAGCTGAGGAGGGGGGGGGGGGGGGAGGGCGCTCCCCAGGGCTTGGGTGCCTTTGCCTTTGCCTTTGCGGGCAAGTGCTCTACCCACTGAGCTACCCGAACACGAGTCACGATCCGTCCTCACGGCCTTACTTCCATAAATAAATTTAAAAGACTATACGATACATCTGTCGTAATCAATCTTTGCAACGAATGCGAAATACTGACTCACAATACCGCAGATTTGTATGCAAGGCAAAATTCGAATGTCGAAATGGACCAGAAAAAAGATGGTCAATATTATAGCACCAATCCCTCATCAGTTGCAATCGATTTTATCACCAAACCGGATAGCCACTAGAACCCCAGAGGTAGAAGCAAAAAATAGCGTCGCTTGGTTACTAGGACAACTCTTTCATTAGACAAATTGAAAACAAAGCCGCTTCGAATCCTGATGATAGAAAAAATTTTCACCACCATTACTTAGTCGGCAAGGGGAGAAGTGGTGGCGTAAGGTCCCTGATCACCAGACATTCCGCCAATGTCCTGGTTTAAATACCAAACCTCTCCGAGGCAGAATCTGATGAAGTGAGGCCATGTGACACTATTGACGGTGATCCGTCTGTCGGAGTGGACATTGATCATGGTGGCCTCTATAGTGCTATTAGCCAGGAGTAAGCTACGTGACGGCAGCGGGTTTCACACGCCACCTTCTCTCATCCTTATACCGCACGTATTACACTACACACACACATTATACCTGCATGTACGAGTAGTATTGCAAATATTGTAATGGAACTAATTGTAAATAAATAAAAAAAAGAAAACCTAAGAGCGGAGGCGCTACAGGAAAGCAAGCGCTGGGTAACACACAAAAACCCACTCGGAACCTGCATGGAATGGTAAAGGACTTTATTTCAGCAATTCGCCATCTTCTGAGATGGGTGTTTATGGTGGGGAAAATGTGAGGGCCTTTTATTTTTTTAAATCATTTTATAAAATAGATTTTGGGTTTGCAGTGGGTTTTCTGCTTTTTTTCTTTCTTTGTGCTATTTTGTCTAAACCTGACATGGTGAGACCGTGGCTGTGTACAATTTATGTAGGTTAATTCTTACAAAGAAGGAAACAGCAACCAGCCACTATTAATACTACTATTTATTTAGGTAAATGGCGACGTTACCGGTTTCGAAGTGGCAAGTTCATCATCAGACAGCCGTTCACATAATTTTCAAGATACAATTTACATTATCGTCCATTTTCGATTTTTATTCTTCCACTGTGGCGAAGTATTTTTGGTGTGTTGTTGCCCTCGAAACTTCCGCGCGATTTTGTTCCGAAGTTGCAGGATTGTATTTTTCCTGCAACATCGCAACAAAATCGCGCGGAACTTTCGAGGGCAACAACACACCAAAAATACTTCGCCACAGTGGAAGAATAAAAATCGAAAATGGACGATAATGTAAATTGTATCTTGAAAATCATGTGAACAGCTGTCTGATGATGAACTTGCCAGTTCGAAACCGGTAACGGCGCTATTTACCTAAATAAATTGCAATATGAATAGTGGCTGGTTGCTGTCTTCTTCTTTCTTTTTTTCCGAGAAGAATGTTTCTTCATAAATTAGATTAAGGTAACAACCTTGGAATTAAAAATAATTTCAAAAGAATCTCAAGAAGGATTGAACTGTTCGAAAGACGAATTTGTTTCACAAAAGACTTGTCAACCTATTAAATGGCAAGCCAGGCCGGAAGTCAACGATTGGCGAGTGAAACGAGGGCTGCAAGGTGAGACTGGAGATACTTCGGTCGGTAGAATACATGCCCGCGAAAGCCAAAGGTCCCAGGTTCGAATCCCAGTCTGGCACAGAGTATTATTCTGCCTGCCAGGAAGTCTCGAAACGTGTAAACGTCGACGGAATTTACCGGTAAGTGGCATCGCCTCGGGAATTGAAAGCCCTGCTCGGAACTCCCACGCTGATTTACGAGGTGACGACCCCTACATTATTTTGCACTAGTCGACACCACAGGAAAAGACTGCAAGCATCGCGAGGTAAGGAGAAAATTACAGACCACCGCGGCAGGCCTCGCCGTGTGCAGTGAGAGCGCGCGGCGCATGCGCACAGCCGTGACCAATCGCAGATGAATCGACTGTGTTCGGCGGCCGCTCAGTCGCAATCTTTTCGCTGCGCCCATCCGCCAGGACTACGCGGCTTTTATGTTTCGAAGCAGACCGCGTCCGATTGATGGTGCTGAATGGAAGACTGTTAATTGAAGACGGAAAGAATTCCTAAAACACAAAAAAGTCCAGTGACAATCGAATCAATTATCCACCGCTTTAGAATCAGTCCATGGCGCCTCTAGTTTGGAAAATTGTAACCCACATTGTTTAACGTTTTAGATCGGTTAGCCGTTACCACATAAAAGAACAAGTTGAAGGAAAATCTTTCATCCTTACATGAGTGCAGGTCATTCAGTCTACGACATATTTTTATACCCAGTCTCTACACAAAAAGAAACGAGTCTGCTCTGATGACTAGGGAACTGTGTCGTGTATTATTAGGACACAAACTACTTTTTTTTTTTTTTTGCCTTACGCTGTGACAAGTTGTGAATTAATTCTACTGAACTCGCCGCTCTTTTCATAGGGCAGAGATCGATTGCGACTCCTGCATTTATTACAAATCGATCGTGTCAGATGAAAACTCTTTTGTAAAATATAGGCTATAATTCCACATGATAAAAATTTGTTCTGATGTAACATAATAGACTATTTCAGCTATTTCGTAAAATTGCTTGAAATTATCCGTCCTTTTCTATACTGATCTTTTTATTTGCGTTTACTCTATCAGGTTCCTTCGTGTGGTTCCAATTTCCGTGTTCGGTTTCTCGTATGTAAATTATCCACAACTTTACTAACATGTATTTCAAGTCAGAACTACCTGTTATTCACAGTGATGTTCACAGCTTCTGGGGGGAAACTAACCCTGCAGAGCCTGGTACGAGAACACTGCTAATCTTAATTTTGGCGTCTTATCTGTTGTGGAACCATCGTGCAACTGTCTCATAAATCAGTCCTGAGAATGTTAATCACCAGTTGTTAAACGTGTCATATATTTATGAGAACACGTTTCGAGACAATGTTATCCCGTTACGAAGTGCTGTAAAATGAGGAAACAATACATTGTAATACTAAGCTTACTGGCAACTATGTAAACTGGAGCAGAGGCTGATAAATGAGATTTGCACAGGGATAACTGGCTGAGGAAAGCGGGAGTTTATGAAATAAAATGTCAGGATTGTGAAATAAAGTACGGATGGTAAACTGGAGAAATTTTAGAGTAAGCTCTAAAGAGCATAAAGAGAATAGCTCATCGACGGTGCGAAGCACCTCAAGAATGGGGAGCGTTAGTTGCGTAGACCACAGACGGCATGACGATACTGCACTTTGAGTGTAAAGGATCTGTCAAATTTAGAGGAGACAGAGATTTTTGCGCATTAAGAGGGGGTTAGTGTGTTAAATGAGCAGACCAAGTATCCAAGGGACATGTCTGGCCGCACTTCGGCCATGTCGTCGTTGAGAAGTAGCAACCAACCTATTCTGATTAGTGGCGATAGATGAAACATTTTCTACTGGTCATTCTGTGCAGATGCACACATTGGAACAGAGGTGTACTACTGTCGTTTAGGACTTAACGTTCAAAGATTTTACAATAGACAGTAGCAACGTACAAATATCTTTGGAATGAGCACGAATGCAGCTGCCTTTAATTTATAACTAGCTTTGTGAAAGTATAATGCGCCAACATGAGATGTTCAAGGAAGAGTTTTATGTTCGACAACGCATGTTTGCTGTTGGCTTTTTACTTTTGACGGTGCCTAATGGCATAAAATCTTTAAGGTTCAAATGGCTCTGAGCACTATGGGACTTAACTGCAGTGGTCATCAGTCCCCTAGAACTTAGAACTACTTAAACCTAACTAACCTAAGGGCGTCACACACATCCATACCCGAGGCAGGATTCGAACCTGCGACCGTAGCGGCCACGCGGTTCCAGACTGAAGCGTCTAGAACCGCACGGCCACACCGGCCGGCAATCTTTAAGGTACATTGTACTACAGGACGACATAAATGTTTACATAGTTCTCAGTATGTACAGTATTACGATATATTGATTTGTTTCCTTGTTCTATAGCATTTCATAATGGGATAATACAGCCCAAAAACAAGTGGTAAATATAACACACGTTTGACAAGTGGTGCGAAACATTCTCAAGACTGATTAAATTTGACATGTTTTAGGAAAGCTTTTGAGGCAACTGAGATATTTCAATTGAAGCACTAAGTCAAAATACCTCGAATCTTTACTTTTTATTTGAAAGTTTTAAGTAAAAGACAATTTTTCAATTAAACGATTAAAAGGTGAGTGGCAGTGGCAGTTGTGATGAGAGTCTTGGCACGGTATCTTGGAGTGAACAAGTAGACGCTTCGGCAGTTACAGCTGTAAACATATTTCGAGATGACACTGTATTGTGTTTGCTTACTGTCAAAGTGGCAACGTTGATGTACGGAATTATTTCAGTGCATTTCGCCTGTGTTATTATTTAAGGTAAAGGGATATCCCTCACCAATCCAAAGACCGGTTTGAACGCGACAGTGCTTTACTAGACACGGTCCTGATGGAGGTGGTATGCCGTTGCCTTCCTCCGACCTTTGAAATGACTTACCCCGTCAGTTATACTGGGACCTACAGTTTTACGTGGATTCCGAATTGCGGTGCAGCCCAGCATTTTTCAGTTTAATAGATACTGCCAGAGGTGAAAGAAGTCGTAAGTGACAGATTAAAATCCTAGGACTAACTGAGAATCGAACCGGATCTTTCATAGCCTGGCATTTTACGACGGAGCCACCAGGCCACCGGCAGAACAAGAATAAACAAACATTATTCAAAGTTTTTTTGTTTGTTACTTGTAAAGCGAAGATATCGCCAAACGAAAAACGCATACGTGGACCTGCAACCTTGGACAACCGGCGACCACTAGATACCTATTTCCAAAGGAGTTGTAGATTTAGGTTTCTTCATCAATAGTGGAAGCTCGCATTAATATCATATGAAATAAACTATTGGTATATCTCTGAGTGCAATCTCAGTCAATCTGCATACCTAGTAGCTCGGCTGGGATGTCTAAAACGGAGTAAAATGATTTTAAAATACCGAAATGTTTCTATTTTACCACTCATTAAGATCGTTTTTCTATAAATGTCTCCACCTGTGAACAATCAGTGTTAGAAGGTTAACGAATCAAAATATTACAGAAGCATAAGTTGCTGAAGCAACATTAGCGTGTAATCGTCAATTGTGTCCAGCAAATTCGCAACAGTCGTAAATTAAGTATTATCTGGCAAAAAGCTAAACAGCTACCGAAACAATACGAGCAACTGTTAAGACATGCACTAATATATTTCCCAATATATAACTTGTTGCGTTCTCGAATGTTCTTCCCTTATTCGTCATCGACCTGTAAATGATGTGTTGTCATATTTATGAATTATTTCGTCACTTACTGGTGGAACAGTTTCATTCTTAAGGTTGAAAAAGAAACGAACCGCCTTTTTTGTCAGTATGGTTGATTCGAACTGTTTTGGCTTCCTGAGCGATTATGAAAATATAACTGAATTTCACGTCATTTCGCTTACCCCAGTAGCGAACGGTAGAAATGAGGTTACGAATCACTCACTCTTGATACAAAAAGTCATAGTATCTTAATTAAGGAACTAACAACGATAAAGATTATTAACGGTCAACACAAACTTCCTAACGTATGTTGGAGATCAGTTTTGTGTTGTAAAGTGCTTAGAAATGAAACAACGTTTCAAAATATCGACAGTCATTTGCTACGGAAAATATACACATAAAACATATACGTACATACAAACCCATCAAACAATACTTATAAAAGAATATATTGAGCCAGTTTAGCTTATCCATTATACTTGGTGTTTTTTTTTTTTTTTTTTTTTTTTTTGGACGTAACTAACAGCGTCATAAATAACTGTATTTTCTCCTTCATTACAGCTGACTTTCAGTTGAAATGGTATTTCGTGAACATTGCTTCCGTCAACTTATGTTCTTATTTAATTTATATGCAATGTGGGTGGCAGCTCTGTTCTGTTCGTATAAAACCTAAATAATTTTTGGCTTTCAGATATCTGACCTCGCTCGTGTAAGAAAGCTCAATGAAAAAAAAATCTAAGTCAACATGAAACATTTGCAATTTTCCACGAAAACAAAGCAAGATAATTAAAATAATAATAATAATAATAATAAAGATTACGAAGACACAAAGCACGAAGTCCACTACTACACCATGAGTGATCGCTGCGAAAATGGGTTAATTTACAATGTCAGAAGACGACGACACCGTCAAAAATTTCTTCCCAGGTAACCTTGACGTTCTGTGACTTGACGTGGCGGTACGTTAAGGAGTGTGTGAATTCCGCCATTTGAAATGCGTCGTGGAATTTTTGACGTAGCATCAACACATGAGAACCTTTGGCCATGACATTAGGCCAGAAACACAAAATCTAGCACTCATAACTTGTGTTATGCGCCAAATCTGTTAATTAACAGTGTTAAACTATAATTTACAAGATGGACAGTACCAACCACATTACATATCGAAAACACTCTATATTAAAATATACATTTTACATGAATGAAATACTTACGGTTCTTAAGAAAAACAAAGTAAGGCATACAACAATTGTGTTGTGTTACAGATTTGTGGATATGAATGTGAACATTGTGATTAAGGTCTAGGAGTGTGTAGCTGGTTGACTGGATAACGCGAAGCGTAAGAGTGGGGGAATCCTAAGATGCAACTCATCATGCTTGACCTGGTCGGCGTGCCAGTGTTTATTTACCTCAAATGTTTCTAATAGACCAATTATTTACCTTTGTTGGCTATACTTCTGTGAGGGTTTTGTTTGTATGACCTCCTTTCAGCAAAAGTTGAACCTGACTTAACATAATCTACAGTTCGTTCATGCTCAGTCAATCTAGCTGCTGTAGCCCTGCCCGTTTAACCAAAATACAGTTCACTACAGTCAAAGCAAGTGATTTTATAAACACGATTATTACATAATAAATGTGATTTATCTTTGCTGTTGAATAAGATATTAGCTGTGGCGTCTTTTGCGTTAACTGAAGTCTTAAAGTTGCAAGATCTGAGGGTTTTGGCTTATTTGTTGGACGACGTTCCCAAACATGGGATGTACACCAGTTGAAACGTCCCCTTGGAAAAATTATTAAATGACTGTGCTTAAGCTGACACACAATATTTTAAGCGCAACGCAATCTGACTTTTAATAATCCCTACAAAAGAATGGCCCTGACTAACATTAAACTATACCTTTCACAAATCACTTACCTCACAAAAATCTTCGTTACTCGAACTACTGCAATACAGCGAGCGCCACTACTGCCAGCCAAATAAAAGATTCAAACTACGGAAGGCACTAACTACTGATAGGCATAGTTAGCAAATGAAAGATTTTGATAGAGAACAAACAATGTATTTACTTTAATAGCGTTCAAAAGTCATAATATATATAGCAGTTCATGACATCCATTCTTACAAATGTACTGTTTCTGATGGACACACGTCCAGATCATCCGCTCTCAAAAATCCACCATCTCACTTCCCCACATCCACCCCTGCTGGCGGCTCACCTCCAACTGCGCAACGCTACGCGCTGTTAACAGCCAACTGCCCAACACTACAATAGCCAACAACAATGCAAACCAGCCACAGATTGCACACAGCACAGCCAGTGATTTTCATACAGAGCGCTACGTGGCGTTACCAATATAAAAACCTAAACAGCCTACTTACACAGTTGGTTTTATTTATGGGTTTTACCACAGAGGGTGCATAAATATAGGGCAAGATCTTTCTTGTTTGTTACTTGTGCAGAACGTTGCCAACTAGATAAGACCTATATGAAATTGCTATATTTCCAATTCGATTTGGAAGTCCTGTTTTGACACTGGTGTCGATCTTTGACGATGTACCATGGAATGGAAAGCAGCATATTTGTGTGCTACTGAATGTTGTGAACAAGAAGCTATTAAAATGTCTGTTGTCGTATGTTTTCTGCAAAGTTTGATACAGTGCGTAGATGTACCATGTCTTAATGGATTTTTCATCGGTCTTCACAGTGAACTGTACGTTTTTGTGGTATGAGTTTAGATGTCCAAGGAATATATTGCTGCCAGTCGATAGACAAAGTACATCGTCTACTTACCAGAACGATCGACGAGGATTTCTGCTAGAAGTGGACTAAGTGAAGACCCTTTTGCCGAGCCATCTAACTGTTTATATAGATTTCCCTGGAACTAAAAATAGTAATGTTGCAGGCATATCTTTGTGGTCAGACACCGGCTTTGACATCACACCTAATACTAGACCAAAGATTCTGTGAGTGTTGATAATATCTTTGTTCGTAATATTTGGTTTCCTACTCACTAGTGTCTCTCGTGGACTTTAGTCAGTTGTTTCTGAAGACGCACCAGTAATCCGAAAACCGGTTCGAAATAAACAAATTTGTATAAGAAAAACGCAGTTTGTTTGTTTTCGACCTTAAAAATTATGTGTAGTCTCTTCTGGAGGTCTGTGATTAGGGCTTGTGGAATGTAAAATGGAGAAGAGTTTTTCTTTTTACGAGTGATCATGAAACTAAAGGGAAGACAAATTTAGAGTTTCAGTGAAGAGATTAAAATGTAAGAAAACGGAACAAGTCGGGGCAAAGTTCTGGTTGATCACTGTGGCTTTCGATACTGGCTACTGAAGTGCGGATACGCTGAAAATTATTTACCTTCTTCAAGTGTTTCCCTTGTTAAGTGTAAGTAGTGTTCCATTCCACTGTGTTTCAGTCGATTCATTGAAGCTCCAAATCTGTCTCCTCTTCAGTTCCACCAGTAAAGCCATCTCACTCTACAAGCACCGGTGGCAGACTTCCAGACGATGCCACACGTCTGACGCATCATCCACAGATCAAAGCAAAGCAAAGGCGAACTGCTTCCAGAAATTATTTTATTCCTCTCCTGTCCTGTCCACATTCAAATCATTACAACGAATTTAGATCACGACGCGGTGTAGCAGCAGGTGGGTGTTACCGTTACACCGGTAACTAATAAGGAATCGGTTTATTTCTCCATTTGATACCATTACACAAGATCACACTGAAACGAGGAAGCTTCTACAGAAGTAGGTGATTGAAGTTTGAAGCTATTCTCAGTTCGTTTTCTAGGCAATTTGTCCCAGGTAAAAATAATGTATCCGATTTTGTGTATATGTAGTTGTTAGTGTTGATAAGAGTGTGTACTCTAGGACCTACACCACTTTTACCACAGTTAATTTTTTTTTTTTAATTTTTCATTCGCTACTCATGACGGCAGAGTGGGCTGTTGTAAAACTTGGTTTTGCAGCAAGCTGGAAGTGGGGCAATGGCGTCCGCAATTGAGAGTATTAGGAAATGAATTTATACTTCTGGCATTCGCTTGGTAAGAGAGTTATATACCTCCCGAGAAAATTTTGCCCGAACCACGTATGGAAATTGCTTTTATTTCTTTGTGAGTTAACGATGTCGAGTGCCCCAGACGAAAACAAAAAATGTTTGTGTCTCTGTTTGGCCACTATATTTCACTGGGGCTAATAAGAGCTTTCAACCTCTAACAACCTTCAGGACAATGTAAGTTGCCACAGACGTGCGCAGAATCCCAAAGTAACGAAAAAAGATAGAACTGGACGATAGTAAGTTTTATTAACTGTCGTTTCTGTCTTCTTCTCTACTAAGTGCAGAGGAAAGACTGTCAACAGTTACTAATATGTCACTGTTCTGCTGGGAAAAATAATTATTTAAAAACTGATGGTGAAAATTAAAAATTTTTTAGAAGGTAAGTCGGTTTATGTTGATGTCTCATATGATGGGTGGACTGCTTTGGTGATTCAGCCTATATCTAATGCGGGGATTTCATTTTTTGTCATTGAGAAGATGATTTTTCAATGACCATATTGACAAGCATTATATCTCTGTACTTTCGGGACCCATCGAATGCTTTTAAAAGAAAAGTATATCGTTCTCCATTTTGAAAAATACTGAATTGCTTCATGTTTCAATGTGTCGATAAATAAATAATAATCCCGTTACCAGACCCTCCCCTTTTTGAGTGCTGTCTCGTTTCAAATACCGTGTAACTATAAGTGGTGTCCACAAATGCGGTGTACCCTCTGCAAATAACGGACCATGAAACAAAGGAGGTACCGCCTCCGATTACAACGGTGCAAAACTCACCGTAGGTAGATCCAGTAACAATGGACGAGCACCATGTGGAGTGACGAATACCGTTGTGTGTAATGCGAATGCTAATTAACGGAGCGCATTGTTCCCAGTGTGAAATTGTAGCCGGGAACATTATGAGACAAGCTTGTTTTTCTTGGTATTCTATTCGTCGACTAGCTTTAGTTTTTCCGGTCATCAAGACTGAAGCATGTTAAGTAATATAAGAAAGCAACTCTTCAATTTACGAGCGTACGTTGCAAAGGAAACTGGACGCAATGGAAATTTGGAGTCGGAAACCTCGCGCCGGCCGGTGTGGCCGTGCGGTTCTAGGCGCTGCAGTCTGGAGCCGAGCGACCGCTACGGTCGCAGGTTCGAATCCTGCCTCGGGCATGGATTGGTGTGCTGTCCTTAGGTTAGTTAGGTTTAATTAGTTCTAAGTTCTAGGCGACTGATGACCTCAGAAGTTAAGTCGCATAGTGCTCAGAGCCATTTGAACCATTTGACACCTCGCAGAATGCCTTTGCTCACCGCGCCACGTAAGGCTGAAAGGTTTCAGTGGGGTAAACAACAAATAAACTGGACAGCAACTGACTGCGAGTGAGTAATGTGCTCCGAAGAGTCGCGATGTTGCCTCTTGTGTGAAACGAGCTAAGACACTGGGAGTACAGACTGCCCAGCGAGGGGGCTTCAGCTGGATATTACGTGCCTAGATAAACTCGTGAACTTTCTTGCCGGATTGAGGCCATTGTAAGGGCTGCGTTACACGGTATTAGCCTAATGTCCAAATGATATTCGGTGTGACTGTGGAGAAGAACCGACAGTTCAGCACATGCTTCGGTGTCGATTGTGTGACGTTCAACAAGCAACAGAAAATGTATAGGAAGTGGCCACGTTTTGGTTAAAAGTAATTTAATCATAACTGTGTAAAATGCATGTACATGTACCTGTATGTTTCTCACACGAGAATAGTAATAAGCTTAATGTGTCCTGGGAGTGGTTAATTTTTTGTCAAGATACTGGGAAACCTGTGGTACTCGATTGTCGATAAACAGTCGCTGGCGAGTAATAAGAGCAACAGCGCCATTTCTGACAAGGGAAACTTCCCATCGCAGCCCCTTCTGAATTAGTGGTGAGATGGTCCAGTGGATAACGCGTCAAAAATTAAACACAAATCGTATACGAAAACAATAAGGAGGTGTACTGAACTGTCAAAAAAGAAGCAAAATAGAAACGGTGAACGGTCCAGGGTCAAGATGTGCAACATCGAGTAGAATTGGTTATCCACGACGTCGTGGTTATGTGGTCGTGGTGTGGGTTGGGAGGACGGGGGGGGGGGAGGGGGGGGGGAGAATCCGTGTTCAAATCTACCTCATGCCCCATAACAAGGCAGAATACGGCGCTGCGGTCGGCAACACCTATAGGCCTATAAGACAACAAATATGTAGCGCAGTTGTTAAATCGGTTACTTCTGCTACAATGGCAGGTTATCAAGATTTAAGTGCGTCTGAACATGGTGTTATAATCGGCGCACGAGCGATGGGACACAGCATCTCCGAGGTAGAGATGAAGTGGAGATTTTCGCGTGCGGCCATTTCACGATTGTACTGTCAATACCAGAACCCAGTAAAACATCAAATCTCCGACATCGCTGCTGCCAGAAATGATCCTGCAAGAACGGGACCAAGGACGACTGAAGAGAATTGTTCAGCGTGACAGAAGTTCAACCCATCCGAAAATTGCTGCAGATTTCAATGCTCACACGTCCAGAATTGCTACAGAGTCGCTCCAGGAACACCCTTCTGAGCTTAAGCACTTCCGCTGGTCGCCAAACTCCCCAGACACGAACATTATTGGGTATATCTGTGATGCCTTGCAACGTGTTGTTCAGAAGAGATCTCCACCCCACCGTACTCTTACAGATTTATGGACAGCCCTGCAGGATTCATGGTGTCAATTCCCTCCAACACAGCTTTAGACATTAACCATGTCCATGCCACGTAGAGTTGTGGCACTTCTGCGTGCTCGCGGGGGCCCTACATGATGTTAGGCAGGTGTACCAGTTTCTTTGGCTATATATACACAAAATTATGAGCTGTCTGTCCGGTCAATGACGTGTCTGTTCACTGTATTTAAAATTGTGTCTGTATCTGTGTGTGATGCCCGTTTGCAACAGCGAGGTATAAGGAAGAGACCTCCTCATCTCCGTACCTCCTATTTGTTCTACACCAGTACTACATGTTAGCCGGCCAGAGTGGCCGAGCGGTTCTAGGCGCTCCAGTCTGGAACCGCGCGACCGGTACCGTCGCAGGTTCGAATCCTGCCTCGAGCATGGGTGCGTGCGATATCCTTAGGTTAGTTAGGTTTAAGTAGTTGTAAGTTCTAGGGGACTGATGACCTCCTCTGTTAAGTCCCACAGTGCTCAGAGCCATCTGAACCATCAGTACTACATGTTATGATTCTTGTGTTCCGTTTCGGAAGTTTGACTCCTGAATTCCTTTGTCGTAACATAGTTCACACCCGTTTATTTGTTGTTTTAATTTCTGAGGTCTATGAGGCATCTCACCTGCCCTCACCATATCAAATTTACTTGCAACGGTAATATATTTTTTCCACATGACTCATTTTCTATAACCACTATATATTATGACAGCTGCCAAAACTACAAAAGAAGAACAGACATTTCAATGACCGGACGCAAAGTTCATAATTTTGTGAAAAAAAAAGAGGTCTGAGGCAGATTTGAACACGGATCTCCTTCTTTGCAGTCCAACCCGATGACCACTCAACCACGACCCCACAATTCTTGCAATTCGTTCGCCGTTGCCTATCTTGAACTTGGACCGTTCATTGTTTCTATTTTGCTTCTTTTTTCACAGTTCAGTACACCTTCTTGCTGTTTGCATGCTTGATCTGTGTTCAGGGTTTGGCGGGATATCCACTGGGCCATCTTACTCCTAAATCTGAGTGGGGAGCGATGGGGAGTTTTTCTAGTGAGAAGCTGAGGCGGTTAACCCATAACTTCAACGTGCGATCTCAAAGACAGCTAGCGTTTATTGTTACTCTGTTGCCAATGCGTAGTGGTGGGGTAGGAGATTACACCGTTCTGTAGTTGTTATTGACTGAATCGGTCGTGGTTTCCTTTGTCAGTAGCCACCGGAATATGACGTGATCTTGTACTATCACTGCTTCTTTCGTTCTAGCGTTTTCAGAGACCGCACCTGGGACTTTGCGTTATGGATTCAGAAGCTAGGTGTACGTCTGCTGTTCATATTACGGACCTTTACTTAGTACCTGTTTTAAATTGGTTTGAGGACAGTTTAGGAAGCCATGTTGGACCAGATAGTGACAACGAAATTGAAAGAGAACATAATACAGTATAGGAAGAGTGCAAAAGTGAAGACGAATTTCTTTTGCCACATTGAATGAAACAAGTGATCAAAGTGATGAAGACAGAAGTGTGGAGACTGAATTTTTAGCTGAAGATTCTACTAGAAATACATTAGGTAGAAACAAATATCGGTGGTCGTCGAAGCCTCTTCCAACGATTGTTCTTTCGCATGTTGGACATCTGTGGGGTGAATGCATTTGTCCTTCAAAATTCCCACAAAGATGATACGCAGGTGAACGGCTTTAGTTGTTGAAGAAGCTAGTAAACTCGTTGGTGACACCGCAGATAAAAAGCAAGGCAACAAGTATCACGTACCCCGTGAACTTCGTGCATCCTTCACCGTCTTTTGGGCGTAGCAGAACCAAGAGTACAAGTCGTTGTAGAACGATTCGAAAAACGCAAAACATGTTCCATCTGTGACCTATTGTTGTAAAAAGCCAGTCTGAATTGAAATGTGTACAAAAATTCCAGCTAGCGCAAAGAAAACCTCTTAGAAGGAAACTAAACACGTAAAAAGTACTAGTGCAGTTTTTTATTTCTTTCAAAGTTTTGTGGAAGTTTTTAATGTTTTTTTATGTTTTTATTATTACATGGCTAATAAAGAGTAAAAACATAGCAAAGACTAAAATTTGGAGTGCAAGATATTTGAGTTTTCATAGCATTAACATTATCATGTAATATTATGTTCATTTCGTCGAGTTTTCTGTTTAAATGCGGGTTTTTTCTATTTACTTCAGTATATTTTTTGTGTAGTACTAATGCAAACTTTTACATAAAATCTGAACTGCTCCACTGAAATTTCTCAAGGCAATTTTTATGGTTATGTAAATATAGCATATAGCAATATTGGACTGTGTGACAAAAAAATGATGTGAAGAAGCTAAGTGTTAAAAGCACCCACATAACACAGAGGTACGGCAAGTGAGTGTGCGACCTATGAGGATGGGGACTGCTTCGCTCACCGTCACGAGGAACCTGAAACTTCATACACAGGAAAATGAACTTCTTAGCGTAGTTCACACAGGGATCCTATCGCTCCCGAACTGGTACTGCTGTTATTCAAGCCAACAACAGATTCCCATGTCCCAGGGGGTATTGCTGGTCTAAACTGATGCAAGATTTGCATCCCATCGCAAAGGCATTCTCTGAAATAATGTTGCGGACTTGTGCAGGAGAAGTTTGGCTTAGTCTGGTACAAACTCGTCGACTGATGTCATTGTATTTTATATTTTCCAATACGTAAACGACTGAAACTACTTTAAATTAACTGAAGATCTTCAAATGAACACTTGCTTGTGGAATAACACACATACTGAATACAGAAAACTGCGACAAACGACGACAGGCACTAAAATGTTTGTCGGAACAGTTTGGCGTTTCAGTTTACAACGAGGGGCTTACAAAGCAAATGACATTCGACAATGAAAATGTAACTCTTTTTCTGTACTCAACCTGGATATTTTCAGCCACAATCCATCACGTAATCAGTCTCTAGATGACAGTGACGAATTCAGCTCTCCATCTCTCAGTTCTGAAAGTAGTTCTTGCCCTGAGTGTAACATACAATTATGTGTTTGCAACTACAAAGGGATATACAATTTGTTTAGTATACATTTGTGTGTCACATTTATGCCATGCTGTTCGTTTACACAATGTTATACTATAAACTTCACACAAAACTTCATTATTATGTTTCATAATTTAGTATTGTTTTACTGCATTATTGTGTGTTTCTTATACACTATGTTCCGCTGCAATTTTATGTCTACAGTGTTTAAATAATAAAAGGATAAAGCAACATCAAATCTGTGTTAGAAAAAAATGTGATAATTTTTTCTCCCGCCTTGACGTATGCTTTCAAAACGTCGATGACGGCTTCACACATTTATGGGACGAATAAAGAGATCCTTTGTTTAGAAATCTTGAAACTATACATGAGACTTGTAAAGGAATCTCCACTAGCAAGATATAGGAGGGTGGTTGCAGGCCTCGCGACTCGTGAAATCGAGATTCTATAATTCGTATTTTGTTTACTGATTTTGCATAGAACCATTCGTAGAAGGTGTTAAAAACTACTGGGAGTCATCCTTAAAAAATTGACAAACCGACTGCCATCTTCCAGCTTTAATATATCCAGGAGACAATGGCATTGTTCACAGGTAGCGCTGAATAGCTTCAGAATCAACATATTTTCCGTTTTTCTTCATTTTGATTTTTAATGAGGCGTAAAAGCGAAACAGAGAGACCTACCTAGGCTAGCTTCCGAGACACTTGGAGCTAAACTGCTCCTTTTAGTGTGTACAAGATTCTTTACTGCGGGGTTTTCCCTGAAAAGATGCGAGGAACTGAGTCGGGGCAGCCCCACAACAAAGATCCACAACATTGTTCCGGTGTGGAGTATATTTTAAGTATGAAAAAGGACTTGACAGCTGATTATTTCACGACGATACTCAAAGGACAGCAATTTGCTACGGACGTCGTTCTTTGATTTAGATAGATTTACCACAAATACTGGCATGGGCACTACGTCGCTTGTCTCTTAATCTCCCTTTTTATACTGGTGCACTCTCCCCAAGGCAAACCCTTTCTCAGGCACTGCCCGTGTAACGTCCACCGTGTGGAATCCGTACCAGATAGGGTTGATAGAAGAGATAGAGAAGATCCAACGGAGAGCAGCGTGCTTCGTTACAGGATCATTTAGTAATCGCGAAAGCGTTACGGAGTTGATAGATAAACTCCAGTGGAAGACTCTGCAGGAGAGACGCTCAGTAGCTCGGTACGGGCTTTTGTCGAAGTTTCGAGAACATACCTTCACCGAAGAGTCAAGCAGTATATTGCTCCCTCCTACGTATATCTCGCGAAGAGACCATGAGGATAAAATCAGAGAGATTAGAGCCCACACAGAGGCATACCGACAACCCTTCTTTCTACGAACAATACGAGACTGGAATAGAAGGGAGAACCGATAGAGGTACTCAAGGTACCCTCCGCCACACACCGTTAGGTGGCTTGCGGAGTATGGATGTAGATATAGACGTAGAGTACAGCTATCTAGTGAAACTTGGAACAAAAATGTCAGACAAGTAGTTCGAAGGATGAAAAGTACACTGCTCAGCCGTATAGCGGTAGCACAGGGTGACATTTATTGAATTATGTGAAATAAAATCTTCATAACTTCTGAACGGTCTGAGTTAGGACGTTCAAACTGCACGGTTGGCCGAAGGGCATGACGGGAATCAGTATGCGCATGATGGTTTGGTTTAGAGAAAAATGGCTCAAATGGCTCTTAGCACTATGGGTCTTAACATCTGAGGTCACCAGTCCCCTAGAAGTTAGAACTACTTAAACCTAACTAACCTAAGGACCTAAGGACATCACACACATCCATGCCCGAGGCAGGATTCGAACCTGCGACCGTTGCAGCGGTTTAGAGAAGAAGCCCACGTTTCAATAAGCAAAATTGGCGCCTTTGGGGGACTGAGAATCCGCATTTCGCGATCGAGACGTCTCTTAACCCTCAACGGGTGACAGTGTGGTGCGCAATGTCCTTAATGGCACGGTGACTACCGCGCGGTACGTGAAGGTTTTGGAAGATGATTTCATTCCCATTATCCAAAGTGACCCTGATTTCGACAAGATGTGGTTCATGCAAGACGGAGCTCGACCTCATCGAAGCAGGAGAGTGATTGATGTCCTGGAGGAGCACTGTGGGGACCGCATTCTGACTCTGGTGTACACAGAGGCCATTGGCATGAATTCGATTGGCTGTCATATTCTCCAGACCTGAACACATGCGACTCCTCCTTGTGGGGCTATAGTAAAGACAAGGTGTACAGCAAAAACTCCAAAACCATTGCTGAGCTGAAAACAGCCATTCAGGAGGTCATCGACAGCATCGACGTTCCGATACTTCAGCGGGTCACGCAGAATTTCGCTATTCGTGTGCGCCACATCATTGCCAATGATGGCAGCCATACCGATCATGTCATAACCTAAATCCGAATATCTGTAGTGACGTTCACAAATGGTTGGTTGGTTGGTTGGTTGGGGAAGGAGACCAGACAGCGTGGTCATCGGTCTCATCGGATTAGGGAAGGATGGGGAAGGAAGTCGGCCGTGCCCTTACAGAGGAACCATCCCGGCATTTGCCTGGAGCGATTTAGGGAAATCACGGAAAACCTAAATCAGGATGGCCGGACGCGGGATTGAACCGTCGTCCTCCCGAATGCGAGTCCAGTGTCTAACCACTGCGCCACCTCGCTCGGTCCACAAATGGTTCAAATGGCTCTGAGCACTATCGGATTTCACATCTGAGGTCATTAGTCCGCTAAGCTTAGAACTACTTAAACCTAACTAACCTAATGACACCACACACATCCATGCCCGAGGCAGGATTCGAACATGCGACCGTAGCAGCAGCGCGGTTCCGGACTGAAGCGCCTAGAACCGCTCGGCCGGCAGTGACGTTTACATGTTGAATAAAGTGTGTGGACGCCGTAGTTTGTAACTAAGTTAGGTTTTTTTCATATAGTTCAGTAATTTTCACCCTGTAGTATCCAAAGTTCTACTGGAACCTCTCAGTACCCCTGATCGCGGCGCTTAGTGGTAATACTGTTGTCACAAGTGAAGAAACTACCAAAAGGACAGTAAATTGGTACGGATGAAGAGTACAGCTATTGGGATACACCTGGCGAAAATGGTTTGATAAGTAGTTTCGAAGGTTGGAAAGATGGGCTGAGTGTGACGGAAATTATTTTGGAAAACTAGGCTAGTATCGTTGCTAATGGGTCAAAGACGTACCGCTCTCGCGTAAGCGGTCTCGTCACGAAGCCGGCTGGATTTATCCTCACTGGTAGACGGCTTTACGGCTTCTCTAGTGCGCTAATGCATTCGGAATGGAGCTGCTCGGTCATAAATTAAGCGTCAGTAAGCGGTAAACGCTGTTAAAAAGACAAGCCTGACCGATTACGCCGCGCCCGCTTGCGCCACAGATCTGCCTTCCCTTGCTGTAGAGAGAGAGAGAGAGAGCGCGCGCGCGCGATTGGAGAAAGGGACGAAGGGAGAGACAAGGAGAAAAGGCTGCGGTTTTTCGCTGTCGGTGTCTCGAGATTGCGGAGGAGATACGGGGCGACATCCATCGTACCTACATTACAGCATGTACCTGTTTGCTGAGCAGCGATTGTTGTACCTCTCAGCCGGCACTTTGTTCAAATTGGCGACACGAGTGACCCTCGGGAAGCACGACTTACTCTCTGCAAGTCTCTGTTGCACAAGTCGGGACATTACTTAAGTACTAACAGCTATTGCTTCGAAATGAACCACTTAGGAAAGCTTAGCTCTAGGGGAAATCCGAGTTTCATTGTCTCTCAAAAGGTGCATTTTCTGCGGCATATGATTACACGTACTTTCAAATTGTGGGCTGTGTGGCCTGTATTTTTATCGTAAATCGCCGCCTGTAGAATACATTCCAAATACGTTTCGTCACTAGAGCGTTATGTATTTGTAATTAGACTGCTGTAACTGAGAAAAAGTAGCCTGCCGGAGTGGCCGAGCGGTTCTAGGCGCAACAGTCAGGAACCACGCGACCACTACGGTCGCAGGTTTGAATCCTGCCTCGGGCGTGGATGTGTGTGATGTCCTTAGGTTAGTTAGGTTTAAGTAGGTCTAAGTTCTAGGGGACTGATGACCTCAGAAGTTAAGTCCCATAGTGCTCAGAGCCACTTTTTTGAGAAAAAGTAGATTATATTGCAGCTGTTGAAACTAACACCACGGTAGATTGTCTAAACATTGCCGATGATAAGGCACTGATATACGAAAAAAGGAGAGATGCAAAAATCACAGTGAAAAATACTGCTAAAATTGCAGTGAAAACCGGCCTCAGGATGGCGTAATAGGGTTCTGAATGCAGAGAGCGAGTGGAAGGTTGAAAGTCACGTGGTAGAGTAGGGGAAGAACATAAAAGATAAGCTAGATAAGAGTAAGAGAATATTAGACAGATCCCAAATACTGCAGAAATTACGATATATTCCAAAGATAACCTACAGAAAGACGAACCAATCGAGGGACGCCACACTGAGACACTGACTATCAAAAATCATAAATAAAGCGTTAAATGAAACGGAGACGAGCTCACTGAGCAAGAGAGCTTGTATCAGGATGAAGGATGGCGAACAATAGATCTTGAGTTAAGTTTGAGGTACGAGAATGTTGAAGTCTGGATACACAAATAAAGACAGCAGCTGTATGGGAGTATCTCAAGCATGATATGGGAAAGAAGACAGATTTCCCAGGAATATTATAAAAATGGACGATACCATGTGTTGAGGAAGAAAATATCTAATGTCATATGCAAGGGAAACAACAGGGTCAAAGAAGTCAGGGAGAACAGAAAGCAATTGGAATACATGAAAAATATCCTTACACTTCGGTGGAGGACAGATCCAGCTATAGGAAAACAACGGACACTAGGATCAAAATTGCAATCATGGAAGAAGAGAGAACCACAAGAAACGAGAGCTACAAGTAAAAAATAAATACTGAATTCTCGTGATCCTCAATGGGCGAAACGAACCAAATAAATCAATAAATACAAGCTAACTACAGATAGTTGTAATCTGAATATTTCATACAGATATTGCTTCCATCATAGAATACTATTGCCGGCCGGAGTGGCCGTGCGTTTCTAGGCGCTACAGTCTGGAACCGAGCGACAGCTCCGGTCGCAGGTTCGAATCCTGCCTCGGGCGTGGATGTGTGTGGTGTCCTTAGGTTAGTTAGGTTTAATTAGTTCTAAGTTCTAGCCGACTGATGACCTCAGAAGTTACGTCGCACAGTGCTCAGAGCCATTTGAACCATTTTGAACCCTAGAATATTATTAAAGGAGGCTTTTTGACGTTCTGAATGTGTTTTAACAACAAGGAAATTGGCTATCGTTTAAAGTGGCAGGTGCATTGAATCAAAGCAGCTATAGAGAATCCCTGGACAAATGTCTCTTCGTGTGTCCATTTCGGTGTGGATATTGTTTCCGTGGTGTCAGTTTAAAAGCCTAGCTGACCAAACCTGCAACTCCTTGACGAAAGGAGCATTCGTGAATAATTATACACTGCTTGACAACTGCTGAGGTACAGCTGATACTTGTTGTTAAAATGTGTGTGAATTCCTAAGGGACCAAACTGCTAAGGTCATCGGTTCCTAGACTTACACACTACTTAAACTAACTTATTATAAGAACAACACACACACACACCCATGCCCGAGGGAGGACTCGAACCTCCGGCGGGAGGAGTCGCGCAATCCGTGACATGGCGCCTCAAACCGCACGGCCACTCCACGCGGCGCCGCTGATGCTTGCTAAGCAGTAACTGCCAACGGCTAAAGAACAACCGATAATTGCTTCAGAAGATCGAACCAAAGATAGTAACAGGAAATATAAAGGGCAGGACGCGTTAACTTCAGCGAAGCCCGTGCACGAACGCTGTGTGTGCGGTCGATAGTTGATGCAGGACGGTGTTTGACAAAGATTACTGTGGAACCGTTTACTGCAGCATTTTCTATGACAACATGTCTCCAAGACATCATTTGAGTTCTTACGATCGTGAGTGAACAGCTGGACAGACGATTAAAGTGCGACAACAGTAACGGTGTATCCAGAACTGCATCTCACCATTAAAAAAGGCCGCCGAAGGTGGAAGTGTTATGTGGTAGGCAGACCACCACACTGCAAGGGGATCGATACGCAGCCCTAGTGGCGAAAAGGAAGAGACACTCCTAGGCAGATCGCTGTAGACCTTGCAACTGTTACCGGTACACGTGTCTGCCAGCACCATTTCGCGTCGATTAAATCATGCTCGTTTGTGTGTTGGGAAGCCTGTTAAATGCATCCAGTTTCAACTACCACATCGTCGAGAAAGAGTTCGTTGGTGTAGGCAGCATGTTGTTGGGAATCAGCAACAGTGATGCAGCATGATGTGTTCCGAGGAATTACATTTCACTGTGGCAAGTGATTGTGGCCACCAGTAAATGTGGAGAGAGAGGAGGAGAAAACGTCACACACCACAGAATGTTCATGGAAGTTACAGGTATGGCCCAGTCTTATGGTGTGAGCAGGCATTATGCATAATGGCCGAATACCACTGCATACCTTTGCACGAGGTACCATTAAAGCGCAGCGGTATTAGATTATGCCTGGGATGATCTAGGCAGGCGTTTTTCTCAACGAACAACCCCTCCCCGAACCGTACAGGAACTGACAATCGCTTTGAGCGAAGAATGGGTCAAAATATCCCAAGAACTCCTCAACAGTTTCGTAACCAGATGAAAAAGCTACATTTGTGCCCGAGGAGGAGTCCGGTAGAGAGTTTTATGTTGGGAGTCTGAGCTTGTTTCAAACATGAAAGTTATTTATTTAGTAACTAACCTAAGGACAGCACACACCTCCATGCCCGAGGCAGGATTCGAACCTGCGACCGTAGCGGCCGCGCGATTCCAGACTGTAGCGCCTGCTGTCTCACATGGTGAAATCGGTACCATTTGTCGTCATAAATTTACCAGTCTACCTCTGTTCCGTGTGTACTGTGTTTCATGTCGTCCATCATTGCCTGTGATTATTCCCGTCCATAAATGTTTCTCTTTTTGAGCAATTTTCTAACAGTGTACCACTATTGCGGCCAGTCAGTGCCTAAGAGCTACACCCTATTGCAAATATCTAGGACTACGTAGAGTAGAGCGCGAAGCGTTTGGGTCGACAGCCATGCAATTTTTGCAATTTTCCCGACCTGCGCGACCAGATCGGTTAAGATCTTGGATGCGGAACAGGGATGGTTGGCCGTTTATGTCTCCCCAGACTTGCACAGAGCCTTGTGGAGTTTAACTTGTCTCTAATGACCATGTTGTCGACGGAGCGTACCACCCTAACTATTCGACCTTCATACGGCTTTTAATCTGGATTGTGGAATGGTATACGCTTTTATGAGAGATTCATATTTTTTTTTTTTTTGGGGGGGGGGGGGGGAGGGGGGGCAATGGTGTAGCCTCACCCTGCTGCCTTCCATAGCTCTTGCAATCTCAGGCGGCGAAAATGTAAGGAGCTTACCCCTGTTTGCAGGCTCAGTAAATACGAGGGTGAGTCAAATGAAAACCTTAAATTTGTAATAACAAATCGAAATTTCGCGCCGTTATCCTTTAAGTTGCTACGCGTGCTGCAAACACCGTGCAGAATGGCCTGAAGGTGGCAGCATAATGCAGATGCACACATACCATCGCAGTATCAGTATAAAGATGGCCGCCCCACTTGCGACTTGCATCAGGGAAGAACAGCGTTCTGTTATTTGGTTTTTGCGTAGTGAAGGTGTGAAACCTATTGAAATTCATCGACGAATGATGGTTCAGTACGGTGATGCTTGTTTGTCACAGCAGCAAGTCTACGAATGGAGTAGGAAGTTCGCAAATGGTGTGACTTCAGTGGAAGATGCTGGCACAACGAGTTGTGACTCCACAGAACATTGCAGCAATTGAAGCCATAGTGAAGGAGAAACCGCTGAGTGACTCAATGACATTGCAGCATGATTACAAGTTATTCATGGGTCAGCACATCACATTGTGGATCATGTGCTCCAGTTTCACAAAGTGTCTGCAAGATGGGTGCCACGGCAGCTGACTCCTGAAAAGAGAAAACGACGTGTTGATGCTTGTGAAGAACTTCTCCGGCGCTTTGAACGAGAAGGTGGTGGCTTCCTTGCAAGAATCGTTACTGGGGACGAAACCTGGGGTCACTTCCACTAACCGGAAACGAAGAAAGCGAGAAAGGAATGGCGCCATTCCTCATCACCAAAACCAAAGAAGTTTTTAACAGAACCATCAGCAGGGAAGGTTATGCTGACTCTCTTTTCGGGCGAAAAAGGCGTCATTTTGGAGCATTACATGCCTAGAGGGACCACTGCCACCTGTGCATCATACACAGATCTCCTAAAAATCATCTGCGGCCTGCAATGAAATCAAAGCGACGTGGATTGCTGTCAGCACGTGTCCTTTTGCAACATGACAATGCAAGTCCCCACGCTGCCCGTACAACAGTTGCAACAATCACAGACCTGCATTTTGAGTGTCTTCCTCATCCAGCATACTCACCAGACCTTGCCCCAAGTGATTTCCATATGTTTGGACCACTCAAAGACGCAGGGGGAGGAAAGAAGTTCCGTTCTGGTGAAGAGGTACGCCACGCGATGCATGAGTGGTTGCGCGGACTACCAAAAGAATTTTTTTATAAAGGAATTCATGCACTTTGTAAGCGCTGGAGGACTTGCATCGAGCGTGGGGGAGATTATGTTGAAAAGTGATACAGCTTTGTACCAGTTCTGCACAATAAAAAATAATTTAAAAAAATATTCAAGGTTTTCATTTGACTCACCCTCGTATTACCAGGCCGCCGGGTTTTTAAATTGATTACCTATCCCGTATTCGACCGTGCTTGGGAAACAATTTATAGGATTTGTAAAGGCCATAGCATCTGTGCAGGAAGCCTCCACTGATGGGGAAAGATTTCAGCTTCTCTCTGTGACTATGAGAATGAGCATCAGATCGTCACACACATTGTAACAAGATGTAGCAGACGTGCTTACTCGGGAAATGTAGAAGATATATCTGACGTGACGGAGGAAGACCTCGAATGGATTGAAAACTTAGATATCAATTTGTAGATTTAGATGTTAAATCTATTTATTTTGTAAACTTATGCAATTCTTGTATGTCAGCTGCAGTTTAGTTTGTATTGATATAAGCTAAGTAAATAAATAACTCGATCCTGTAAGGCGCCGGCAATTTTCCCACTATTACAACCCGAGCCGGGATCGCGTTGTTGTCAGAAAGCCAAGCGAAGAGCAGGGGTGAGTGATCATGTAAGGACGGGGCACTAATGAAACATCGTTCAATTAACAATCATTTATTGGCGCTAGTTTTACAATTACTCTGTCACTTGTTGTAACTGGGATTCACAGTCATAACAAACTATTTGAAGGATATCACATTTACGCCACTGACTGTTATAAGTTTTTATTGCACACTATTGCAATTTCGGCCTTGGGCCATTATCAAGTGCTGGTATTACGGCTTTAAGCCATGCCAACGTAATGTAAGCTGACACATTTGCATGTCGTTGTCAATCCTGTTAAATACATTCGTGTCGTTACACAGTGCGAGCACACGTATTCAAACATCGTAATGCATGTGTGATTAGTGATTGGTTAACGAACATGTGCATTTACAGGCGTTATGTTGTTTTACGATGTTTGAATACGTGTGGTCGCACTGTGCAACAACGACACGAATGTATTTAACAGGATTGACAACGTCATACAAATGTGTCAGCTTACATTACGTTGGCATGGCATAAAGCCGTAGTATCAGCAGTTGATAATGACCTAAGGCCGAAATTGCAATAGTGTGCAATAAAAACTTATAACGGTCGCTGGCGTAAAGATGATGTCCTTCAATTACTTCGTCGTCTTCGTGGTGCTGCCTAGCAGCGATCGTGCGAGTCCGCGCTGCTTGAAAGCGCAAGGTAGGACGTCTGCGCCCGGAGAGTATATAGGTCATACGTTGGCTGTGGTGAGTGCTGCGGCCCCGACACAGGAGATACACTGACCATTTGTGGCTTAGCTGGCGCCACACTCCTGCAGGCTTCTAACTTCAAAAAATAGAACTGTTGCCAACAATGTGCCAAAGCTTTCCTGCTCAAACACAAGAGCTGACCACGTCTTTTTGCCAACAGAAGTTCCCTACAGTCGAAAAGGCGATTCTCACTGTACCCATACACCTCCGCGAGGGAGAAGAACGAGCGTTCAAAGCTTGAGTAGTTTTTAACAGTTAAAGCCATTTTGAGTAAATTAACTCCTCTCAAAATGAAGGCAGCGGAAATCTGTTTCCAGAATTTGCTTCCTCCGTGTGTTAGGAATCATCATGAAGTTTCTTTTCTCTCAGAAATTTCCTTAATGGCTCATATCGTGACTGTAATTTCAAGAAGATCGAAGTAAAATTGACAGGAAATTGTTGATGCAGTGGTGGGCTGTTCATTCCTAAAAGGTCCTGATTGTTTATTGATTCCTACTCTACTCTTGCTTTGTTTGTGAACTTGTGCGACAATCCAAGCTGCAATTTTTTTTTCACGTGGCGGTCCTGGGAAGGTTCATTGCGTTACAGTTTTCCCGAATCCAAAAATAACGCCAGTCTCCCAGTTGGGATGACGGTTTTCTGGAAGTTCCTACAAATTGTAAGGCAAATCCTGGAGCATAATTATTCCCCATTGACATATCTTGTATCTCACAGGGTTTACTGTGGTTCTGTTGAAGAGAACGGAGATCTGCAATACATCGCATCCCAACTAGCTAGTCCTATCTTAATTAGGACAGTGGAAGGGAAAGTATGACTTTTGTGTCTTTATCTTAACCTTCTTGTGAACTGATATAAAATCTTTCGCTAGTTTCATAAACTGAGAAATCAAAGTCTCTCCCACCAAGAAACACAAGCATCAAATATTCCTAATGGAAATGACATGAAGTTCGGACTATCACACGCAGCAGGTACCAAAGAGCTTCACCAATATACTAGGAATTTAAGATGGGTAACGTCATCTGTTTTAGCTACCTTAAAACTTGTTATATTAGTCATATCGGTACCTGTAGGACCCGTTTGTGTGGTGATTCTAAATCCTGGTACTTTCCATTAGGGAATTTTTTATTTGTAATTCCTTGTCGGAATGTCTTTGATTCTATCTGCACACACGAATTTCAGTCATTGCATCGCTACAAAAGTATACTGATTTACAGTGCCTGACAAAAATGTGAAGCACTCGGAAGACATGGTTGGGCATCAATGTAACTTCGTGTAAGTACGCATCATCGGCGGGAATGTAAATAATTAGAGTTGCTTTTCTCTGCGACAGGTAGGACGACCACCAGAACACATTAGTGTTGTCAGTATTTAGTGTTGTTACCTGGCTCTCTAGTATATTCGTTTATGAGGAATGTGAACAGCATTAGATGCTGAGTGATCACTGTGAAGGGCACGGAGGTGCAACGTATTCGTGTGAGAAAGCATCATCAGCGCCTAACAGAGTTTGAAAGGGGCCTTATGGTTGGTCTCCACTCGGACGGCTGGTCGCATTGTGTAATATCAAGACTTGTGGGCATTCGGATGTGACAGTCTGACCATCACAAAGGCAAATCGCTATATTTTGCACGAAGCATATCGTAATCCATTCACATCTACGCCTGCCACGCGAGAACGAGTAATGGACTGCCTGCAACGTTGTGTGTCCTCCAGCACCATTAGTCGTAGCCGGACTAGGAAATTACCCACCCATACGTAGGCTGCCGCTAGCACCGAAACACACAAGGCTGCGTTTGGAGAGGTGCCGTGACTGGGAAGCATGGACTACTGGTGAATGGCGTCCCACTGAGTTTAGCGATAAACCTTGGTTCTGCACTGTCCTCGATGACCATCGTCGACGAGTACGGCGGTGGCTTGAGGAGATGTACCTTTCTTCCAGTGTACAATGAAAGGCACAGTGGTGATACTCGTGGCGTCAGCTTGTGGGGAGACATTGAGTATGACTTCAGGTTACAACTCATAGAGACTGAGGGAATTCTGATGGCAGAGGGGTATGTCACGGACACAGTCCATCCTCGTGTGCTAACTTTCATGCGACAGTATTGCGATGCCGTTTTTCAACTAGACAATGCTCTTCCACAAATGGCACATATCTCTATGAACTATATGCGTCATGTTAAGGTACTACTGTGGCCAGCAAGGCCCCCAGATCTGTTCGCGACAGAAAATACTTGGGACCATCTCAGACGTTAAATCCATCCTAGTTGCTTATTCGTCGCATGCTGCCACGCGATGGTACAGTGTGTGATCAAAAGTATCCGGACACCTGGCTGAAAAAGACTTACACGTTCGTGGCGCCCTCCACCGGTAATGCTGGAATTCAGTATGGTGTTGGCCCACCCTCAGTCTTGATGACAGCTTCCACTCTCGCAGGCATATGTTCAATCATGTGCTGGATGGTTTCTTGGGGAATGGCAGCCCATTCTTCACGGAGTGCTGCACTGAAGAGAGGTATCGATGTCGGTCGGTGAGGCCTGGCACGAAGTCGGCGTTCCAAAACATCCCAAAGGTGTTCTATAGGATTCAGGTCAGGACTCTGTGCAGGCCAGTCCATTACAGGGATGCTATTGTCGTGTAACCACTCCGCCAAGGGCCGTGCATTATGAACAGGTGCTCCAACGTGTTGAAAGATGCAATCGCAATCTCCGAATTGCCCTTCTACAGTGGGAAGCAAGAAGGTGCTTACAACATCAATGTAGGCCTGTGCTGTGATAGTGCCTAGCAAAACAACGAGGGTGCAAGCCCCCTCCATGAAAAACACGATCACACCATAACACCACCGCCTCCGAATTTTACTGTTGGCACTACACACGCTGGCAGATGACGTTCACCGGGCATTCGCCATACTCACACACTGTCATCGGATCGCCACATTGTGTACCGTGATTCGTCACTCCACACAACGTTTTTCCATTGTGCAATCGTCCAATGTTTACGCCCCTTACACCAAGCGAGGCTTCGGTTGGCATTTACCGGCATAATGTGCGGCTTATGAGCAGCCGCTCGACCATGAAATCCAAGTTTTCTCACCTCTCGTCTAGCTGTCATATACCTGCAGTGGATCCTGATGCAGTTTGGAATTCCGGTGTGATGGTCTGGATAGATGTCTGCCTATTACACATCACGACCCTCTTCAACTGTCGGCGGTCTCTGTCAGTCAACAGACGAGGTCAGCCTCTACGCTTTTGTGCTGTACGTGTCCCTTCACGTTTCCACTTAGCTATCACATCGGAAATATGGGACCTAGGGATGTTTACGAGAGTGGAAGTCTCACGTACAGACGTATGACACAAGTGACACCCAGACACCTGACTACGTTCAAAGTCCGTGAGTTCCGCGGAGCGCACCATTCTGCTCCCTCACGATGTCTAATGACTACTGAGGTCGCTGATATGGAGTATCTGGCAGTAGGTGGCAGCACAACGCACCTAATATGAAAAAACATGTGTGTTTTTGCGGGTGTCGGGACCTTTTGATCACATAGTGTAGGTCCGCAATTGTTTAGTACTGAGGAAATTGGATAATTTTTTATTTCGTCCGACCTAGCTGCATTGGTATATCCTGCTCTGGTGGTCACTGATTTCAGGTTGACACGCCTATTCTCAGACCATATACCTTGTTATTAACCGTAATTATGCACAAAAATGGTGCCAAAAGGCACTAACAGCCTCGTACAGTAAAGTATATTGTGGGCAAGGAGTACCCTCATTAATCTTATCCTATGTGTATGTTACAACTGTGTTGATTATGTCACTCAGCTGCAACAGATACATAAGCGAAGACCAATGAAGGTACTTGTTGCCCACAGCATACTTTACTATAGCCGCGCTGAGTGACCGCGCGGTTTGAGCCGCCATGCACGGACTGCGCGGCCCCTCCCGCCGGAGGTTCGAGTCCTCCCTCGGCCATGGGGTTCTTAGCATAAGTTAGTTTAAGCAGTGTGTAAGTCTAGAGGACCGATGACCTCAGCAGTTTGGTCCCTTAGGAATTCATCCACATTCGAACATTTTGAACTTAACTGTACAGAAGCTGTTCGTGCCTTTTGGCACCATTTTGTATGAATAAGTTTAACAGCAAGGTGTGTGCTTCGATAATGGGCCTGTGAGACAGAACCCGGTAAACCACTGCCGCAATATTTTATACTAACGCAACTGAGACGGACGAAATAAACAATATCCCATTTTCTCCAATCTAGTGCCACTACCCAGGATATCAATGATCAGTAACGACAATTGTGGGCCAGCTTGTCTCAGCAGAGCTTCATTACATCCTTCCCAAAATAATCACTGCATGCTTTCGGGGCAGAGCGGGTACAACGTCATGCTGATTAGTGGGCTCATACTGTCGAGTTCTTTGTAAGTTTGGCTCGATATTGTAGTTACTGATATAAGATCACATACACTCTCAACCCGTGAAATTTCATTTCGTTTCCTCCTCCCCTTCTGGGTGCTTCACATTTTTTGTCAGGCAGCGTATTTTTGCTGAAGTACAGACACTGATGGTCTATGTTTTAAGAAGAGTGATTGCAAGTGAAGAGACCAAGAAATATTTTGACTTTTATCGTTTCACTTTATACAGTGACAGCATTGTTGCTGTTGTGTTCGACTTTGTACACAATGGTAACGCGGGTTGGGCTACAAAGTGGTGTGGTAACTGTCGTCGTAGGAAAGCTGGACAGAAGCACAAATGATTAATGGACAAATTAACATAACAAACGAACATTTACTTAACTTATACACTGAAGCGCCGAAGAAACTGGTATAGGCATGCGTGTTCAAATACAGAGATATGTAAATAGGCAGAATACAACGCTGCGGTCGGCAACGCCTATATAAGACAAATGCCTGGCGCAGTTGTTTGGATCGGTTACTGCTGCTACAACGGCAGGTTATCAAGATTTAAGTGTGTTTGAACGTGGTGTTATAGTCGGCGCACAATCGATGGGAAACAGCGTCTCGGAGGTAGCGACGAAATGGACATTTTCCCCTACGACAGTTCCACGAGTGCACCGTGAATATCAGGTATCCGGTAAAACATCAAACCTCCGACACCGCTGCGGCCAGAAAAAGATCCTGGAAGAACGGGGACAAACGACGACTGAAGAGAATCGTTCATCTTGACAGAAGTGCAACCCTTCCGCAATTTCCTGCACATTTTCATGGCTATCAGCAAGCGTCACCATGCGAATCATTCAACGAAACATCATCGATATGAGCTGTCGGAGCGGAAGGCCCACTCTTGTACTGTTGAGGACTGCACAACTAATCTCTTTCAAATTGTATCGAGCGGATGGACGTGTACGGGTATGGAGACAACCTCATGAATCCACGGTCCCTGCATTTCAGCAGGGGACTGTTCAAACGGGTGGAGGCTCTGTAATGCTGTGGAGCGTGGGCAGTAGGAGTGATATCGGACCCCTAGATACGACTCTGACAGGCGACACATACGTAAGCGTCCTGTGCGATCACCTGCAACCATTCATGTCCATTGTGCATTTCTACGGACTTGAAAAATTCCAGCAGGACAATGCGATACCCAAACGTCCAGAATTGCTACAGAGTGGCTCCACTCTTTTGAGTTTAAACACTTTCGCTGGCCACCAAATTCCTCAGACTGGAACATTTTTGAGCATCTGGGATGCATTGCAGCGTGCTGTTCAGAAGACATTTCCACCCCCTCGTACTCTTACGGATTTATGGACAGCCCTGCAGGCTTCATGGTGTCGACTCCCTCCAGCACTACTTCAGACATTAGTCGAGTCCACGTCACGTCGTGTTGCGGCAGACAATATTAGGCAGGTGTAACAATTTCTTTGGTTCTTCAGTGTATTTCTCCTAGCGAATGAAGACATTAGAAATAATGCAATAAGAAACTGAAGTCCAGCTATCACAATGTGCTCAAAGAAAAGTCTCGCTGTACTAAAGCACGAATGATGAAGATGGCGGGCGCCGCGAGAAGGCGGCGCCTGCGTAGAGTCGTAGAGAAGTGGGCTGAGTCGCTGCCACCGGCCCTCCTACATTCCGGAGGCAGAGGGCGCTCGAGGTTGTAGCGGAACCTATTAAAAGCTTTACTTCACCGAAGTATGCGATACCCTCCAAATTCAACCAGTTTAACGAGTATTTATGGTTATAGAAAAGTTATTATGTATGTTAACAATGATTGCATAACATGTCTCCATAAACAGTCAACCCATTAAATTATACTGAATAACTGACCCACACAAAAGTTAATATCACTTGATCACTGATACAGCAAATGTCATCATGTAAAAGCACTAAGTTCATCTTAAATAATTAATATGAAGTACGAAAAATAGTGGCCAACTTACGTATTTTGGTTCTCCTTAAATAAAAATCACCCAGTGAAACCTATTTGTTCACTAAGACCGTTTTCACTCAGTATCCACGTAAACACTCCTATTTTAGACGAAAACCAATGTAATTCTTAATAATTCATGTTATTTACTTATTTATGCAAGTTAGAGAAGTCAATTGACAAACTTCTAAAAAACGGCCTTTTTGTAACTAAGAAGTATTCTGTCAAGTCAACAAATCTGTCTGTCATTTTAATAACCTGATAAATTATGTCACTCGATATAAATTAATAACTTTTCTGCACAAATTACGATAACAGATGTACATGTGACTTATAAACTATATCTCTTTTTAGTAGTTCTTTAACAAAGTTATAAATACAAGCAGCAAGAAGGGTCGGGAGCGGAGTCTGAATGTCACTTTGGTAAAGTATATGTGTGTTATTGTTCGAGGTGGATAAACATTGCAAAGACCATGTAAAAGAAGTGCTTCTTTGTGTTGTGTCATTGTCTTTGGTGGGCAGTGGAATTAAGACGGCCACCAGAGTAATAAATATTTGAAGTTTAAATATTTGTTGGTTTCGCTCATTATTTATCATCGAAAACACATCAAAAACACGGGACCTCATCTTTTTACCCCTAGACAACCAGATTTAGAGCCAGCATTAGCATCGAGACACAGCAGCGATCCAGCAAGCAGCAGCGATTACCACAATGCATTTTAATAGCGCCAACCTAACATCAAGGGCTAACAAGCTCCGTAAATGGGAGTGAAATAGTGCGATTATAGCAATATCTACGACTAGGCGACCATTATAAGGTACCGATCCGCTGTAAGTGTGGCTCAGCGAGCATGCCCCATTGGGTCCGCCAGGTCCAGAACGACCGCTATCGGCGTCTGAAGGAGGTTTGCAGTTCTGATTCTGTGATATCCGCGGGACGGTATCGATACGTGTTACCACAGCTGCAATGTCTTTGCATCGATGAATGTTTGTATATGCTTCCTACCCAGTTAAGATATCCGTGAGGAAGAAGGCATGTACCTTTGAAACATATCAAATTACTGTTTTTGCATTGTGAGCCTACGGTTTTAGTTTTCAAGAGGTCGCTCGGCCTCGTCGCAGATCACGTGAGTCACGCTGCGTGCTAACCCAGTGAGAGACGCATTCCGCAGCGGTGTGCGCCTGCCCGGACAGTGGCGTGCGTGTAATGGCGGCTCGCACCGCCTTTCCCACGGACGGGACGGGCACTTTACATAATTCGGGGCCCGCGGCCGGCTGTGGGTCCGGGGAAGCGTTAATTACGGCGGCCCTGCGCCCCGGCCCTAAGTGGCGCGCTTCCAGCCCTGCAGTCCGCGCAGACGCCACGATAAATGAGTCCCGGTCCGCCGGCTATTACCTCTGCTGAGTCGCAGAGCGTCTCCTAATGAAGTTCCGCGCGCAACAGTAATTAGTCCCGCGTAACGGTCCCGCTGGCGAGTTTCGCCGAATGCTTCTGATTAAAACGTCTCTTTTTTTCTCTCGAGACATTTCGTGCAAGACCGCAGTGAGCTGGCGGTCAAAATCGCTGCCTCCGTAGCCGTGGTCGCTATTGGCGTCCTCCCAGGGCTCGTAAAAGCATTCGTAGGCGAGGAGGTGGTCGAGTCTGAAGACGTCGCAGCGTGGAATTTCACGTTCCACTACACTGCAAAGCGTGAAAGAAAGGCTCCGGAAGCTCGAATTTTTGCCTCCTGGGGAGGAACGTGGCTAATGTGATATAACACCGGTTTTACGTCACATGTAGAACTTAGGAGACGCGTTACTGGGTTAAGTAATATGAAGTTAAATACCGCGTTTTGAGGTTTCTACGTCCGTACTCCGCAAGCCACCTAATGGTGTGTGGCGGAGGGTACCTTGAGTACCTCTATCGGTTCTCCCTTCTATTCCACTCTCGTATTGTTGTCGTATTGTTGTCGGTATGCCTCTGTGTGGGCTCTAATCTCTCTGATTTTATTCTCGTGGTCTCTTCGCGAGATATACGTAGGAAGGAGGAATATATTGCTTGACTCCTCGGTGAAGGTATGCTCTCGAAACTTCAACAAAAGCCCGTACCGAGCTACTGAGCGTCTCTCCTGCAGAGTCTTCCACTGGAGTTTATCTATCATCTTCGTAACGCTTTCGCGATTACTAAATGATCCTGTAACGAAGCGCGCTGCTCTCAGTTGGATCTTCTCTATCTCTTCTATCAACCCTATCTGGTACGGATCCCACACTGCTGAGCAGTATTCAAGCAGTGGGCGAACAAGCGTACTGTAACCTACTTCCTTTGTTTTCGGATTGCATTTCCTTAGGATTCTTCCAATGAATCTCAGTCTGGCATCTGCTTTACCGACGATCAACTTTATATGATCATTCCATTTTAAATCACTCCTAATGCGTACTCCCAGATAATTTATGGAATGAACTGCTTCCAGTTGCTGACCTGCTATATTGTAGCTAAATGATAAGGGATGTTTCTTTCTAATGATTCGCAGCACATTACACTTGTCTACATTGAGATTCAATTGCCATTCCCTGCACCATGCGTCAATTCGCTTCAGATCCTCCTGCATTTCAGTACAATTTTCCATTGTTACAACCCCTAGATATACCACAGCATCATCTGCAAAAAGCCTCAGTGAACTTCCGATGTCATCCACAAGGTCATTTATGTACATTGTGAATAGCAACGGTCCTACGACACTCTCCCGCGGCACACCTGAAATCACTCTTACTTCGGAAGACTTCTCCCCATTGAGAATGACATTATTGACTAACTGTAGCGTCGGTCAAGGACTATTCATGACTGATTGACGTGTACACACATCAACCAAACACTATCACCTAGGAACAGATTAGATGCACTTCATACTGCATAACACATGTTTTGTGAAGCCAAGGCCATATACACTCCAACATTATTGACTAACTGTAGCGTCGGTCAAGGACTATTCATGACTGATTGACGTGTACACACATCAACCAAACACTATCACCTAGGAACAGATTAGATGCACTTCATACTGCATAACACATGTTTTGTGAAGCCAAGGCCATATACACTCCAACATTATTGACTAACTGTAGCGTCGGTCAAGGACTATTCATGACTGATTGACGTGTACACACATCAACCAAACACTATCACCTAGGAACAGATTAGATGCACTTCATACTGCATAACACATGTTTTGTGAAGCCAAGGCCATATACACCCCAACATTATCGACTAACTGTAGCGTCGGTCAAGGACTATTCATGACTGATTGACGTGTACACACATCAACCAAACACTATCACCTAGGAACAGATTAGATGCACTTCATACTGCATAACACATGTTTTGTGAAGCCAAGGCCATATACACTCTCTACACACTCTACACACATTCGTAACGCGAGAATTCTGTAGGTTTGATTCACATATACTAATGGACAAACGTCTAAAGCAATTAGACGTTTGTCCATTAGTATATGTGCGCTTGGGCTCGTTTGCTGATGTATCCAGATATTGTGTCTAATCTTTCCAATGTGCTGCGTTCTGTTATCTAGGAACTCTTCAATCTAATCACACAATTGGTCTGATAGTCCAATAGTGCTATTGGAGAATTAGCTACCTGCCCTCATTGGGTTTCACCCATTTCCTTAACCGAGCGAGATGGCGCAGTGGTTAGCACACTGGACTCGCATTCGGGATGACGACGGGTCAATCCCGCGTCCGGCCATCCTGATTTAGGTTTTCCGTGATTTCCCTAAATCGCTCCAGGCAAATGCCGGGATGGTTCCTTTTAAAAGGCACGGCCGACTTGCTTCCCCGTCCTTCCCCAATGCCGGCCGGTGTGGTCGTGCGGTTCTAGGCGCTTCAGTCTGGAACCGCGTGACCGCTACGGTGGCAGGTTCGAATCCTGCCTTGGGCATGGATGTGTGTGATGTCCTTAGGTTGTTTAGGTTTAAGTAGTTCTAAGTTCTATGGGACTGATGACCACAGATGTTGAGTCCCATAGTGCTCAGAGCGATTTGAACCTTCCCCAATCCGATGAGACTGATGACCTCGCTGTCTGGTCTCCTCCCCCACAACAACCCAACCCAACCCACTCCCTTCTTGCATCATCGTAGAACACGGGCGTGACATGACAATACACGCGCACGCACTACAGTCACCTACATTAACAGATACAATTCAGACACAACTCTTACACATGGCGTGGAGAACGACCAAAGTGTGTGGAGGAAGAAAACCGACTCCGATTAGACGGCTGAACAGCTCCTCGCGGTCTACCAGCCAACTATGACACACGACTCTCTCTTTTATCCCTAAGTTGTTTTTGGTCAAACTATAGCTACAGCAGCTGCTTTATTTTCCTTTCACTTGTTGACTCTTTGCCGTATTCTCTATGGATCTGTAGGTTCCAGAATCAAAGATAAAGGTAAATTAAAAAGTCTGGAAAAGGAGCGGGTGGTAACGTACCTGATGATAATAAAGCAGGTCATACAATATTCCGCAACATCAGGTACAGATAAAAACTGATTAACATTAGCTACTGGCTGTCGTCTCGGCATCTTCGGGCGACATATTTTTAAAGATTTTTGTAATGTTAAACAAACATCGACCGAGGACATTGAAACGAAAACCAGAAGGACACGTGCCACTAACAGTCCACGAATGCTTCGATAATTTTGAACCTTGTTAATTCAAGGCGAGATGGCTGCTCCCAACCACGAATTATCAGTAAGCCCATTGGTGTTAAGTACTCGGGAAACTGTCCTAAAGTGTCCTTTCTGGTGCTTTGTATGATACTATAAGAGATCAGACTCAATAGTCTGCTGTGGACACAACAGTACATAGAATTTCGAAAGTAAATCTCTGTTTCTTTCTTGCCCTATCAATTTGGAAGAGACATCTGACATGAAAGGAAGTACAGGCCGAATGCAGTTCGCACTGTATGTGATGAATATGGAGGTCTTCAGAAGGAGCATGATCGCACGACACATTGGCCGATGCCGTGCCATTGATCACTTAATTACCTGGGCTCGAAAGTGTAGCTGGTTGGATTAAAAGAGGGGGAAAACTACGAGGTCATCAGTCCCTTGTTCCGAATAAAACAGTGCCACTAGTGTGAGAATAAAACAAACGAGACTGACAACTCAAAACGAAATGAAAGGAAAAATCACATGAACGATGAAGGGCAACAAACATGTAAATGAAACTTCCTGGCAGATTAAAACTTTGTGCCGGACCGAGACTCGAACTTGGGATCTTTGCCTTCGCAGGAGAGCTTCTGTGAAGTTTGGAAAGTAGAATGCGAGGTACTGGCGGAAGTAAAGCTGTGAGGACGGGTCGTGAGTCGTGCTTGGGTAGCTCAGATGGTAGAGCACTTCTCAGCGCAAGGCAAAGGTCCCGAGTTCGAGTCTCGGTCCGGCACACAGTTTTAATCTGTCAGGAAGTTTCATATCAGCGCACACTCCGCTGCAGAGTGAAAATCTCATTCCGGAAACATGTAATTGGACAAAAAGGGACAAGAAAACCACAGAAACGCAAGAAACGGGATGAAGAGATTAAAACAACAAAGCAGATTACCATGGCTCACTTACCAAGAGGAGAAAAAAGGAGAAGTCAGCCACTCTGCAACACACTGAAACCTCCACCCTAGAAGCACTAGGGTGGAGGACACAGAGGTACAAAGGATATGCGCTAAAACTTAGAGCAAATGATAAAACCCACCCTCACGAATAAAACGTAAAGCTAAATCAGCCGATGAGGAGTTGTCAGATAAAATTAGTGGCAACGAGCCCGGTAACCCAAGATTTCGTCGCTGGGCAGTCAAAGTGGGACAGTGCACCAGAATATGGACCACAGTCAACCGTGCGCCGCACCGACACTCAGGCGGGGCTTCACGGTGTAGGAGGTAACTGTGGGTCGCCCAAGCGTGGCCAATGCGGAACCAGCAGAGGACAACTGATTCCCTGCGAGAGGCCCGCATGGAAGACTTCCACACATTCATAGTCTCCTTAATGACACACAGTTTGTTGTGTGTCCTGTTATGACATTTGTCTCCCAAAGCCGAAAAACCCTACGGCGTAAGTCAGAACGCAGGTCAGGTTCAGAGATGCTCATCTCCAGCAGCGGTTTCCGCGTAGCCTGTTTGGCCAGCCTGTCGGCAAGTTTGTTGCCTAGGATTCCGACGTGTCCTGGGGTCCACACAAACACCACTGGACGACGGGACCTGTCCAGGGCATAGATGCACTCCTAGATGGACACTGCCAAAGGATGGGTACGGTAGCACTGGTTGACAGCTTGTAGGCTGCTCAAGGAGACATTACGCAGAAGAAACGACTCCCTAGGGCATGAATGGATGTGTTCGAGAGCACGAGATATAGTGAAAACACTGCAGCCATCGGGCAAGGAATGCTGTTCAAAATGGCCTCTTTGGACGTAAGCGAAGCCAACATGACCATCAGCCATCGAGACGTCGGTGTAAACCTCTTCAGAGCCCCGGAACACCTCAAGAATCGAGAGGAAGTGACAGTGGAGAGTGGCAGGAGTAACTGAGTCCTTAGGGTCATGCGAAAGGTCCAGACGAATCTGCGGCCTAGGTACACACCATGGAGTTGTATGCGGACGGATCTGGATGGGAGGTGGTAAAGGGAAGGACTCCAGTTCAGACAGAAGGGATCGCACGCGAACCGCAATCGTAGCCCTGAACTGGGCCGCCGATGCGGGCGATGATCTGCCGCGGGTGGAAAAAGGAGATGGTAATTCGGATGCCCAGGAGAACTACGACTGTGTGCAAGGTAACTGGCGAGCTGTTGTGCACGTCGGATTTGCAATGGAGGGACTCCAGCCTCCACCAAGACACTGGTCACCGGACTCATACTAAAAGCTCCTGTCGCTAGGCGAACACCACAGTGGTGCACTGGGTCGATTACATGCAACGCTGAGGGCGTTGGCGAACCATAAACCAGACTCCCATAGCCAAGGCGGGATTGAACAAGGGCTCTGTAGAGCTGCAGCAGAGTAGAGCGATCTGCACCACAGATGGTGTTGCTCAGGCAGCGGAGGGCATTCAGGTGCTGCCAGCACTTCCACTTAAGCTGACGAAGGTGAGGAAGCCAAGTCAATCAGGTGTCGGAAACCAGTCCTAAGAATCGATATGTCTCCACTACAGTGAGTGGATCGTCATGAAGGTAAAGTTCTGGTTCCGGATGAATGGTTCTACGCCGACATAAGTGCATGACACACGACTTAGCGGCCGAAAACTGTAAGCCGTGGGTGAGAGCCCATGACTGAGCCTTGTGAATGGCTCCCTGTAGGCGCCGCTCAGCAACACCAGTATTGGTGGAGCAGTACGAAATGCAGAAGCCGTCTGCATACAGAGAGACGGACGGCCCTACAGCTGCTGCTAGACCATTAATGGCCACTAAAAATAGTGATACACTCAATACAGAGCTCTGCGGGACCCCATTCTCCTGAATATGGGGGAAACTATGGGAGGCACCAACTTGGACACGGAAAGTACGGAGCGACAGGAAATTCTGGACGAAAATCGGGAGCGGGCTTCGAAGACCCCACCCGTATAATGTGGCAAGGATAAGATGTCGCCAGGTGGTGTCATACGCTTAACGTAGATCAAAAAAGATGCAACCAGATGTTGGCGTCTGGGAAAGGCTGTACAGATGGCAGATTCGATGGACACAAGATTATCAGTCATAGAGCGACCCTGGCTGAAACCACCCTGACATGGAGCCAGTGGACCACGTCACTCCAGGACCCAACCCAACTGGCGACACACCATTTGTTCCAGCAGCTTACAAACAACGTTGGTGCGGCTGGTGGGCCGATAGCTATCCACATCAAGCGGGTTTTTAACGGGTTTCAGCACAGGAACGATGGTGCTCTCCCGCGATTGCGATGGAAAGACGCCATCGCACCACATCCGGTTGAAGACGACGAGGAGATGGCGCTCGTAGTCATATGAGAGATGTTTTATCATCTGACTGTGGATCCGATCCACAGTCATCGGGACAATGTGCAAGTGCGCTGAGGAGCTCCCATTCCATAAATGCCGCGCGGGATTAGCCGAGCGGTCTCAGGCGCTGCAGTCATGGACTGTGCGGCTGGTCCCGGCGGAGGTTCGAGTCCTCCCTCGGGCATGTGTGTGTGTGTGTGTGTGTGTGTGTGTGTGTGTGTGTTTGTCCTTAGGATAATTTAGTTTAAGTAGTGTGTAAGCTTAGGGACTGATACCTTAGCAGTTAAGTCCCATAAGATTTCACACACATTTGAACATTTGAACTCCGTAAATGGGGGGAGGGGGGGGGCGTTATAGGATCACTGTGGCGTGTAGCGAACGAGAGGACTTTACTTTCCATCCGCCGTTTGAGGGTGCGAAAGGCTGGGGGGCAGTTCTCCGATGCACAGGCCCAAGCATAGTGCTCAGCAAAGTGCTCAGCAATCGCGTTTGCGTCAGCACATAGCACGGCATTGATGGTAACGTCAGGGGCACCTGTTGGGGTCTGGTACCCAAAAAAAAGGTCTGATCTTCGTCCAGACTTGGGAAAGTGACATATGGCACCCAATGGTCGGCACGTACGTCTCCCAAGACTTCTGTTTCCGTCATTTTATAAGCTAGCGTACACGGGCATGGAGTTGTTTGAAGGCTATCAGATGCTCTAGAGAAGGGTGTCGCTATAGAGCTCGCTGACGCTCTGTAATTGCCTCAGCGAGTTCAAGCGACCACTAAGGGACAGTCTTTCGTTGGGGGCACCCTAAAGAGCGAGGGATCGCGTTTTCTGCCGCAGAAACGATTGTGGTAGTCATTATATGATCAAAAGCATTTGCGATTGACCATTAGACGTCACGACAGGCAGACCCGCCAGCGTAATAATACACAGAGGGTATTGTGTTCTCAATGGAGAAGCAGTAAGAGCAGAATGAGTCTGTCAGAAGAACTCACTGACTTCGAATGTGGATGTCACCTGAGTAACAAATCCATCAGGGGCATTTGAACTCTTCCAAATCTGGCCAAGTCGACTGTTGGTGATGTGGCCGGAAACGGAAACGAGAAGGAAGAGCCATAGCTAAACCAAGACCAGGCAGGCCTCGTGTACTAATGGACAGGGACTGTCGAGAATTGAGAAGGGTGACTGTACTTCGTGGTGTAGTAATTTTAATGGCCAGTAGTGTAATATTCTGCATAAACATTTGGACATGAGGAAGCTAACCGCAAGATGGGTTCCAACTGCTGCCCTGGCCAGCACATTCTCCGGATCTCTCACCAACTGAAAACGTCTGGTCAATGGTGGCCGAGCAACTGGCTCGTCATAATATGCCTGTACACGCCATCCAAGCTCTGTTTGACTCAATGCTCAGGCGTATCAAGGCCGTAATTCCGGCCAGAGGTGGTCGTTCTGGGTACTGATTTCTCACGATCTATGCACCCAAATTGCGTGAAAATGTAATCACATCTCAGTTCTAGTATAATATACTTGTCCAATGAATACCCGTTTATCATCTGCATTTCTGCTTGGTGTAGCAATTTTAATGACCAGTAGTGTATTTTGCAGACTTGGACTGCTCCTATTACTCGGGCGGGATCAACAAATTAGAACAGCGTTGGACGAAGTGTATAAATCTAAAAGGAGACTATGTCGAAAAATAAAAAAGGTTTAGCCCAAACATGTGAGTAGTTTTTATTTTTGCACGGCTTTTTCAAACGCTCCTCGTATTGCATGCAATCATTGGAAGGGATCGCTCGCTAGTTCCGAAGTGGTACCATCAGTCGAGCTACCACAATCACTGTGCGTGGGGAGTTAAAAACAATGGAGTACAGTGATCGAGCAGGTCTTGGAAATCCAAAAACTTCTGAAGTCAGTGCTAAGCGGAACTTGAGGTGGTGTAGAGAGCGACGCTGCAGGACAGTGGATGACTAGAAAGAATGATGTGGAGTGATGAATCACGCTATATCCTGTGGCAAGTAAAGAGTTTTGTTTGTTGGGTGTCTGTAGAACATTACCTGCCCCCACGTGTAGTGCCAACAGTAAAGTACGGAGGAACTGGTGTTGGGGAATCGGGGCCTTTTTGGTGGTTAGTGTGTGGTCGCCTTATTGCGCTTCACAAAATCGTAAAGGAAGGATATAAACACATTTCACAGCATTGTGTACTTCATAGCATAGAGGAGCATTTCGGAGACGATGACTGTATCAGCTTGATGTACACTCTGTCACGAAGCAGCATCTGTGAGGCAATGGTTTATGGACAGTTACATTTCTTAAATGGAATCTCCTTTCCAGAGTCCCGATCTGAACCTAATGGAATACCTTTGAAATGAGTTAGAACATCAAGTTCTTTCTAGTTTCGCTCTGGTTTCGGTTCTTGAGAAAGGATGGGCTGCCATTTGTAACCTCTCAGTGTCATTCAATACGATCACGACGACACCCCTCGATCGACGTTAACACTCGTGGGGTCACTCGCCTTCATACATGGCAGTGGACGTTTGAAAATTCGTGACGCTAGCTCAATGGTCGTCAATTGATTTAAATGAATTTCCCGGCTGACTCTTAATTCAATTACTGCCACGGGGGTGAGGAGAAAGGACACATCCTGATGGTACCAGTATTATGCGTATTTAGATGTTCGAGTAATCTGAATGGTTTGCAATGTTCCAGCGATTCTATTCGAACTCTATGCTGATGTACCGACAAGGACCTTTTTCGCAGATAAACATGCAAGTACGTAATGGATGTTCAGTTTCACAATAGAGTTCGTCGCACTCACACATTATACAAACGCTGTAAGAACAATTTCATGCATTTATATTTTTTCGTGTCCCACAATATTGGTTGGCTAAATATTATGACGATACGTTGCATACAACTTCCACAGATATTGTTTATCATATAGTCAAGACTACGTAATGAAGCCAAAATCGTGGATAAAATTGAAATGCAGTTTGTTTATTAACACTTCTCTTTTCACTAATTAAATATGAAATATGAATCGGGATTGGAGGTGATGATCCTATCCTTTTTTAGTATTTTAGGTCCCCGTTAATTAATATCTGGTAGTTAATAAGCGAACTATTTTTTATGCTGGCGCGTTGTTCGTATCAGTTTCCCCCGCAACCGTCCAAGGATAAGATTCTATTAATGTTCCGCGCACACGCGTTTCACCATTTTATAAAATGCAGAATTACGTTGTGCACAACTTTCGTGGGTTCCACAACCATAACAGTTTCCCAAGAGTATTTCTCCCAGCTAACACAAAGTTCGAATTATGTTGTCGGATTCATTTTCACTCCACCCGACAATAAACGTCTCTGACCACTTCGTCGCTCGTAATGTATTTTAAACGTGCTTGAAGAGTCTTTAAATAATCTCCTTAGCGAAATTCTTAGTCTCGTACCACTTTTTCATCGACTAGCCCGAACGCGATAACTGAAGGTAGAGAACTCATTAATGTGTTACATGTTCTTTTATATGTATTAAAAAACAAACGCCCCCCTATATCTTTCTGTCCCGCTTGGTCTTTGCTTCTTTGCTTTTTATTACTTTTCATTATATTGCTTCTTAGTAATACTGTGCAGTTATTATAGTTTCGTATTACTTTCCCCTTTTTAATTCTTCCCCGATTTTAATTAATATGATGCTAACTGACACGCCTGCCCGCAAAGTACCGATATACATTGCTCCACAAACACTCAGGCTTCTCACTGAAATTACCCCTTTTAGAGTTCTATCCTTCATAAAGGCGAACATATTAATGTCCGCTAATAGGTGTGCGGATACTCTTGATAAGGTAGTGCAGTGGGCACCTGAAGAGTGAAGGAGATAAAAGGATCAAAACGAAGGCTAACTAATCGTACTGCATAATTCACGAGCTAAGAAAAAAAGGAAGGTAAAAACGGAAGGCAGCGGAAATTCCCACAATAGGAGTAGACGCGGTGAGGATTCCACTGGTTGCTTGCCTTCGCTCCGGCCGCGCCTCCTTCCAGCTTTGTCAGGACGCACAATAAGAAGGCTCCGGTGCGGAGAGGAGTGACCAGCAATCCAATTAGTGGTGCTGGCGGCCTTGCAAGGCCCTGCTGGCGTCGGCATGCGGAAACGGCTCCCGCCTGATCGCCACAGTGAACCGTATAGGGCTGCCGTTTCAAAACCTCTTGTGTCAGTAACGTACGAGCACACTTGCGCAGGCTACGTGAGCTAGTCGTCAGCTTCGTAGCATACTGTTGTCGAAGTGGTAGGTAGCTATCACATTACCTAGGGTTTACAGCCATTCACTGTTTCAGGTAGTGTAATTCTTACGTGCATTCCCTTCACGTGTTTAAGCCAAGTATTACGCACATTTATGCGATCGGGAATGCTCAGTAACAGCCAGGCTACATGTGCAATTGACAATTAAGCGTCAGCAAGGAGCATTAGTGAAAAAATGTTCAAATGTGTGTGAAATCTTATGGGACTTAACTGCTAAGGTCATTAGTCCCTAAGCTTACACACTACTTAAGCTAAATTATCCTAAGGACAAACACGCACACCCATGCCCGAGGGAGGACTCGAACCTCCGCTGGACCAGCCGCACAGCCCATGACTGCAGCGGCTGAGACCACTCGGCTAATCCCGCGCGGCTAGCATTAGTGATGAAATCATAGGAGACAATGTTGTGCAACCTTAGTAGGGACAAGATCCGACTATTCGGGAGTAGAATCTTACAATCTGAGACAGTGTTACGAGACAAACTTCCGTCACAATGTCCGCAAACGTGACATCAGATCCGCCTAGCAACAGCGATCTGAACGCCCACTAGCTGAATGTTCGGAGATATATATATATAGCTGAAAGTTTGAAGATTATATATATATAACTCACCCTGTCTTCCCGACGGACAAGAGGGACCCCACTTTTCTCCCTCAGCCAATAAGGGCACTTCGCTCCTTTTCTACATGTGTTTTCTACACATGTAGAAAAGGAGCGAAGTGCCCTTATTGGCTGAGGGAGAAAAGTGGGGTCCCTCTTGTCCGTCGGGAAGACAGGGAGAAAAGGAGCGAAGTGCCCTTATTGGCTGAGGAAGAAAAGTGGGGTCCCTCTTGTCCGTCGGGAAGACAGGGTTTGTAGAAAAGGAGCGAAGTGCCCTTATTGGCTGAGGGAGAAAAGTGGGGTCCCTCTTGTCCGTCGGGAAGGCAGGTTGAGTTAGTAACGAGGCGCCACTCCAAACGCATGGTCGAGTAAGCGGGGGCGACTCCAAAAGAACGGTCGCGAATAAATATTCCAGCTGTTAAACATGAGATAAAATGAAGGTCAGTTATCAGTGAACGCCACGTGTCGTGGGCTATGTATATCACGATGTGGAAAGTGAGAAATGTGTTAATGTGTTGTAAAGGGTTGAATATAACGGCGTAACCCAGAGCCGTCATATTGAAAATTCTGTTACGCGTGTGTCAAAGTATTTTCTTTATTAAAACGAGACCAGAGAAGTACGGCAGAGTCGCTTCCTTCTCGCTGCAATGCCACAGAGGGCGTTGTAGTAGGGTACTTGAGTATCCTTGTAAACCTAACTAGATGCTGGCTCAACGACGAGCCAACTTAGTAAAAATGCTTTCTTTGTTCGTTGTTTATTCATATTTTTCGTGGGATTACGTAGATAATGTACGCCATTAACTAAACCGATATTTAAATATGGGTACTTTGCAAACCATTTACAGATAAAAAAAGTAGATTAGTGTTCAGCTTCCGATCAAAGACATGGTCAATGGAAACGGAACATGAGTTCCGATTGGGAAAAGAAATGGGCCGTGCCTTTTCCAAGAAACCGTCCTGGCATCTGCTTTAAGCGATTTAGGGAGATCACGGAAACTCACAGCCCGGTAGGCCGGGCGGGAACTTAAAGCTTCGTCGTCCCAAATGCGAGTTGTCATTAGCGGAGGATGACACGGTGGTCGGTCGGTTCCCATTAGCCCCTCTGAGGTCAGAACAGCGGCGCTTTGGTTTGCGCGCTTACTTAACGAAAGGGGTGTTTGTAGTTAAATAACAGAAGCCAGTAAGTAATACTTTTGTACTAAATATACTAAAAGTTTCTAAATGCAATAGATGGAAAAAATCTTTAATTTTTACTACTATCTAATAATATTCAGATACTTAATATCATCGGGTAAATTATTAAATATTTTGATAACAGAATTATTCACTCATTTCTGAGCTAAACTCAGTTTTATATGTTCAAATGTTCAAATGCGTGTGAAATCTTATGGGACTTAACTGCTAAGGTCATCAGTCCCTAAGTTTACACACTACTTAACCGAAAGTATCCTAAGGACAAACACACACACCCATGCCCGAGGGAGGACTCGAACCTCCGCCGGGACCAGCCGCACAGGCCATGACTGCAGCGGCTCGGCTAATCCCGCGCGGCAAACTCAGTTTTAATTAAGGAGGCTAAAGGACATCTTTCTTCTTGTATTCTAGTTATGGACGCCATTATTCCCTCTGTCCTCTACTGGATGTTTTTACAACAAATTCTACCGTGATGCTGTAGTTAAACTACCAAATTCCTGAGACAGCGTTCTACGAGGTGGTAATTGGTGAGCACCACACAATTCCTAGGACTAGTTTTTCCTCACAGAAAACCGTCTTGAAAATAAATTACTTCAGAATGTAATTCCGTCTGACGCTACAGAATAAAAATAAAACGAAAACACAATATTCTTTTTGTTTCTCTGTGGAGTACGGAATGAGTTTTGCGAAGTAGAAATTTTAGCTGAATTAGCCAGCAATATCGCACTAAAATTTAAAACACGTCGTGTTAATACTTGGGTTCTATTACATTCTTTGGAGCCACTAGAGTTTGAGGTTAATCCAAACTTCCTTAGAATGTAACTCAACACTCCAGCACACAAGCATGTTACAGCCCTTTCATCTAAGGTACACATAATCGTATATGGACAAAAAAAAATTGAATGTGCTTACATTACAAGGAACAATTTGTCATGGCATATTAGTGTATGAGTGTTTTTCGACCTTGAACTGTGTCGTTTTGTCGTGACTGGTTTCACGAGCAGTAGTTGAGGTATAACAGCGGAGTTCGTGTGCAGGCTCATAGAGATTAAGAAACGGATTCGTATGCTAGTGGTCGACCACCACTACCTGGCTATGCTTGGTAAGTAAAGAAATTTGCAGCATCACTCTTGTTTCGTTTGTGTCAGACCTCATGCACGAACAACCCATCTGGCTGAGCGCAAGAACATGCCTGCAGTAGAACTCACGTCAGAATGGTAAAAAGTGATACGGGGAGTGTTAGGAAAAAATCGAGTTTGCGATCATCAAAAGAGATACTGCTGTGACCAGCGAAGCTCGCAAAAGAACCACAAGTTTCGTCGATTATGCAAGTGAGGGTTTACTTTGTTTAAAAAAAAAAGTTCAAATGTGTGTGAAATCTTGTGGGACTTACGTGCTAAGGTCATCAGTCCCAAAGCTTACACACTGCTTAACCTAAATTACCCTAAGGACAAACACACACACACCCATGCCTGGGTGAGGATTCGAACCTCCACCGGGGCCAGCCGCACGCTTTTTTTTTTAAAGTCAGTGCGGCTGGACACATGTGAATGTGTGGACGTTGCGTATTACACTGGGCAACAATGAAAATGTTTCGGGCTTAAAAATAGTAAATTTACATGTATTTCCATCTGCTGAATTCAAAAATCCCCATAAAAATGACAGATTACCTCTTGTTTTGAAGATAAATTGACATTTCATTTTTTAGAGTGAAAATTTTAAATATGGGGGAATTTTCTTTTGGGAGTTGGCACACCAGACAAATAACAAAACACAAATGCTCTTCAGTTTTTTGTAAGTCATAAACATAGATAACGTTGCTGTGACGGTGAATTACATGTAGTTTCTACTGAAATTAATGCAAAATTTCTGGTTCGCGAGTGATTTTTTAGTGTAAAATTTGTAAAAATGCCACGAAAATGTGTAAATATGGTGAATAACTTTCGTTATATTTGTGGTGACATAACATTTTCCTCACAGAAACGCAATCTGACGCCTCTTGTAAAGACTGCCTATCAGTATTATTTCGGTATGAAAGTAGGGTACCAGGACAAGTCTTGGGCTCCACATATATGTTGCAACGCATGTTCAGTTGCACTGCGAGAATGGCTGAAAAAGAAGAAACGATCTATGGCACATCCCATAACCCTGATTTTGAGGGAAAAGATGATAAACCGCACAGACTGAGTCAAGCGGAATTGAGTGATCTCATTAGAGACCTTGGCCTGTCAAAGGAGAATGCAGAAATTCTTGGGTCCCGACTACAGCAACGGAATCTTCTCCAAAGTGATGTGAGAATCTCACAGTACAGAAAACGTCACAGGGAACTGCTTCCCTTTTTTGAGAAGAAAAATAATCTTGTTGTTTGCTGCGACATTAATGGCTTGATGAAATCTTTGAATTTTGAACCATGATCCAACTGAATGGAGACTATTCATAGACTCCTCCAAGCTTAGTTTGAAAGCTGTGTTACTTCACAACGGGAACCTTCTTTCATCTATTCCTGTTGGTCATGCTGTTCATATGAAGGAGACATATGCAAATATGACAGCTCTCTTAGACTCAATTAAATGTCATGAACACAAATGGAAAATCTGTGGTGATCTAAAAGTCATTGCCATACTCTTAGGAATGCAACTGGGTTACACAAAGCATTGTTGCTTCTAGGAAATTGCATTATATTAAAGAAGACTGGCCTGCAAGAAATCTTCACCCTAGCGAGAAAAATGTCGTTGCCAAGCCTCTTGTGGACCCAAAAGACGTTCTTCTTCCACCCCTGCATATCAAAGAGAGAAATTTTCGGAATTAAGTGATGCAAAAGTTAAGGAAGGCATTTTTGTCGGACCACAAATAAGAGAACTTGTAAAGAATCCTGCATTTGACCACGTTTTGGAGGGGAAAGAAAAGGAAGCTTGGGAAGCCTTCGAGGGTGTTGTTCATGGATTTTTAGGCAACAAAAGAGATGACAACTACAAGCATTTGGTGACAGTGCTCCCGCAAAAATACCGTAACTTTGGATGCAACACGTCCCTTAAGATCCATTTTCTCCACTCGCTCCTAGTTGTGGAGCTGTTAGTGATGAACATGGTGAGAGATTCCATCAGGACATTTCTGTTATGGAACAAAGATATCAGGGCCGTTGGAATGAAGTAATGCTTGCGGATTACTGTTAGTCTTTGTGTAAGGATTCTGCAGAACTCCATTACAAGAGGCAAGCGAAGAGACGACAAAGTCAATAGGCCACCACATGATTCTCTTCAGACACGACCATCTGCGAAGTATTTTTCCAGCAATTTGGAGCTCTTAGCATGTAATTACCAGTCCAAAAAATCAACTGCACTTTCGTTGTTGTTAGCATGTATGTAATTAAAATGCATCCTTTTCTCTCAATCCGTTAATATGTAATACTTCCACCTTGTGTATATCATAGTGAGAGGCACCCACATGCTTTGCTCATACTGTGGCATCAAGCAGTCAGGCGTGCAAGATGAGTGGTCTGCCAAGCCCGCAGACTGACTATTAGTAATTTAAACAACTCTGACTGTTCACTACGCACTGGCAATACCACATTTTCTTTCTTAGCCAACGGCTTTGATCAACACGTGGCCATCGCACTGAATATGAATGGCGCACACATTACAAATTCTGGATATCATGACAACATACAATGCGAAGGAAAAGGCCACCAATCTTTTTCTTTTCATTATCTTTTTTATTCCGATAAATTCTATAACCTAAACACACCATTACATTTTCTACAACAATTGCACATGAGAAACTCCACCCAGTGGGCATGGCCTTACATTGGTGAATCTCTATCTTATGGTCTCGTAATTATCTAACACTACAGTGCACTTTCTGGATAGGATGGTGGATCTTTTGCTATATCTCACACTTCGACTCTCACACCCATCATCACGAAAATTTCCTCCAGACCGAGCGGTACAAAATGAACATGCATAACCCACTACCTCTGAACCTATCTTGCTACTCTCCCATGCAAACCACACATACTTAAATTACATGACATACACCACACTGGCAACATGGAATACAACACAAGGAATAGTCACAACGTTATAATCACATCACTTTCAGCTTTCCCACTTCAATTAGAATTCATCCCAATTTCACACGACACTTCCCCACTTCGTAGCTTTTCTTTCCTACTATGAACTCTGGAGGATATAGTCCGCAGCTCGTGGTCGTGCGGTAGCGTTCTCGCTTCCCGCTCCCGGGTTCGATTCCCGGCAGGGTCAGGGATTTTCTCTGCCTCGTGATGACTGGGTGTTGTGTGATGTCCTTAGGTTAGTTAGGTTTAAGTAGTTCTAAGTTCTAGGGGACTGATGACCATAGATGTTAAGTCCCATAGTGCTCAGAGCCATTTGAACCTTTTTTTCTGGAGGATATATGCACGTCTTCCTGTGCAATGCAAGCCAAGTGGCGTTGCTGGATAGACGGCTGACTCACCTTGCTTCACTCTCAGAGTATTATAGTTTAAATCAAGCGTCACACGGAAACATAACACGCAAAGTAATATTAAGAACATATTCGTCACACACGCGAGTCCTCAACTGATACCATGGACGAGTACTTCTCTTTATCCTTTGTCTCACACACAGATTGAGACTCACACAGTACTTACCACGTGGAAGTACTCGTCTCTAATTTCAAGTCCTGCACACGCCATTTCTTAAATATTTCCAGCTTATAGTACACACGCCAGTAATTCAGCTTAACTTAAGCACTCGGAGGTATTTCAACTTATTGCTACACGTGGTTTCATTGTGACCGTTGGCCACTTCCGAAGATTACTACGATCCCCTTAATATTACCTGCCTGACATTTAATTCTCGCCACAAAAGTTCCTGAAATAGAGAAATTATTATTCCAAACTACTCTTAAGTATTCCACATGCATACCATTCTATCCACTCTTTTGTCTTTACGGAGCACACCTAAGACAGGTCTTACCAACACAAGATTCAGCGGCAGAATGCTGAAACATGGCCGTTCTTCAGGTCATCTCGCACCTCTGTCGAGGTGGGGGAAGACCATGCTAGCCATTGGTCTGCCACATTTCAGGCGCTCAAAGCTCAGGTAAATTTCATCTCTTTGGTTCCACCAAAGGTGACCAAAGTACCGTCTCAAAGATGATCATATATTGCACATTCACTATATGTGGTTAGCAGACGACCATACATTCATTCATTTCGCAGATCTCACCAAATTGGATGTAGGGATTTATTTTGTGGGAGTGCACATGTGATCAATTAAATAAATAAATTGTCATTCTTTCCTACACTGGTATCCGGCTTCGGTGTATTAAGTGAAATTGAGTTATTATTACAAAAAATATGTTGTTCTGACACGAATAACGAAGAATGTTGTACCTATTTTCAATGTCGGGCGATACTGTACCATTTCTATAGATACTGAATCTAATAAAAATTTTTCATTGTCCTATTTGTTTTTCTCAACCCAAAATTAGTAGGCATTGCCCCATGAAGTGCTCGAAACATTCAAAAATTATTTTTTTTTTGCCCAGTGTTACTGAATAATCACTGTGTGTACTTAGTGTGATACTTTAATTGTCACCAATGAAGAGAAAAGTGAGGGCAAGAAACCCGGGGCGTCTCGAGACACGTCTTTGCTGATCATCGGTGCTCAATTCAAAGCGTGACTCATCGCTGAAGGCAGTTCTAATCCACTCAAGGAGATTCCAGGCCGAAGACGTGTCTGGAGACGCCCGCTGGAGACGCCCCGGACAGCGATGGCATACCGGTCTGACTGTCGCCCACCATGCGGCCCGACTTCCAGGAGTAATAGTCTGGGGTGCCACTTCATTCCATAGCAGGATCCCTTTAGTTGTCATCTGCCACATTCTTACAGCACAGCGGTACGTCGACGATATTCTACGCCCAGTTTTGTTGCCCTTCATGGTAAGCCATCCTGGTCTTACATTTGGGCAATATAATGATCGCCGCACACGGCGATAGTATCTCTTGCTTGTCTTGGTGCTTGACAAATCCTACCTTGGCCAACAAGGACGCCGCATCTCTCCCAAATTGAGAACGTGTGGACCACTATGGTAGGGCTCTCCGACCAATTTGGGATTTTGACGATCTCACGCGCCAGTTGGACAGAATTTTGGACGATATCCCTTAGGAGGGCATCCAAGAATTCTGTCAATCAATGCTATGCCGAATATCTGCTGGCGTATGACCAACGCGTTATTGAATTGCTCAATTTGTGAAGCTCTTTCTCTTGAATCCATTTTTTTCTGAAAATGTAGTCATGTGTTTGTCTGTACATGTACATTACATCCGTCCCATTTGGAAAACTACTTCGAGTGTATTTAATAATTGCTCAAATCATTAAAATAATACCTCGGCAAACTTGGATAAAGGATCTGGAATAGTAATTCAAAGTTAACACATATCTATCAACTCACTTGCAACTCCTGTCAAGCCCAGTGTAAGTAGGCTGTTTACGTTTTTATATTGGTAACGCCACGTAGTGCTCTGTATGAAAATCACTGGCTGTGCTGTGTGCAGTCTGTGGCTGGTTGGCATTGTTGCAATATTCGCTATTGTAGTGTTGGGGAATTGGATGTGAACAGCGCGTAGAGTTGCGCAGCTGGAGGTGAGCCGCCAGCAGTGGTGGATGTGGGGAGAGAGATGGCAGAATTTTAAGAGCGGACGATCTGGACGTGTGTCCGCCAGAAAGAGTAAATTTGTAATACTGGATATCATGAACTGATATATATATTAGTAGTGGCGCTCGCTGTATTGCAGTAGTTCGAGTAACGAAGATTTTTGTGAGGTAAGTGATTCACGAAAGGTATAGGTTATTGCTAGTCAGGGCCATTCTTTTGTAGGGATTTTTGAAAGTCAGATTGCGTTACGGCAAAATATTATGTATCAGTTTAGTGTTGATCAGAATAAGTAAAGAGAGAAATGTCTGAGTACGTTCAGTTCTGCTCAGCTGTTTGAAAATCAAATAACGTAAGAGGTTTATCAGCACAATCATTCATAAATTTTTTTTAAGGGGGTGCTTCATACCAGTACATAGGACAAACAAGCAGAAGTTTCCGAACGAGGTACACAAAGCACATGAGAGCTCTAAGAAGTGGCAGCACACATTCAACTTTTGCAGAACATCTAATGAACAAAAACCATAACCCCACTAATATCGAACACGATCTACACATTCTGAGGAACAGCAACAGTCTATACCAACAACTAACAATAGAAGAAAATTACCACATACAAAAGGCTATAGTCGAAGGAAAAATGTAATAAATGAAAACACAACACTTTGTAACAACACACTCTTTACCGCTCTGAGAGAACTGACCAAGGACACAGAACAGAAAGCACACACACGCAAAAGAGCCACTTCCGCATCACACACAGAGTCATAAATAATGAACAGAGGTCGTCGTAATTCGCGCTACAGCTTTTCATAGCCTTTCTCGCCACATGCGATACACCTCTCGCGACACACGCGAGCAGCAAGATGGCGTAATATTCTGAATCAGAAACAAAGTGCGAAAGTTTTGTTTTTCTGTGTATAAAAGCAGCCACATACCATCCAACGAACGTGAGTACACAAACAGCTAAATAACAGCTCAGTACACACCACATAACTGGTTTCCACAACACTACCACAACCCCAAGTATATACTGCTGATATACAAAGTTCACCTTTTAGTATTTTGTTTATTAACAGCCGCCCGCATGGTTGCAGATGACATGATGTTCGCAAAGTAAAAAACGGAAACAGAAAAAAAGAGCACAGAAAATATGTCACAAAAAGCGCCAATTATTGCTTAAAACATGCTGTAACATACAATAAATAAGGTAGTATAAAAGTATACATAGAAAACTGTATTTCCAAAGACGAACAGTACAGATGTAATAATGTTTTACTGTGTTTGTATAACCATGCTATTTTCTGCATGTTTTAGATTTAAAAACCCCACTGATGATGGTGACATTTGTCGCCGAAACTAGTTTGGGATAATAAGGAAATAAACGAATGACAAGGTGTTTTGCACCAAGGCGGACTCAATTTCTGTTATTACTGTTAATATTAACTCAGGCGGAGATCGCACCGTGAATGCCATTGGTTAGAACATCGAGGATGAAAACGCCTCAGAAGGATTTGTGAGAGCATTTACTGGTGTAGTTGAAAGCATGTTGAACTTCTAACAGTAACAAGTTTTGAAAATTAAGATAGAATTACTGAGCATCATTATGCAAACACCGCCTTTCCCTACAGATCGCTTCGCTGTTGCGGCTATGCCTCGCTGTGTTTAAGTCTGCCGGTGGCAGTTGCGATGGCTGCAAAACCAGCCATTGGTTTCGGTGCTAATAGCCCTTCTCTGCCAAAGTCTAAGTTCAACATCCGTTGGATGAGAGCCTCTCATCCTGGACGTGTGGCATCGAAGCAAAAGTGTGGTTTAGAAGAAAAGTCTAGGAGAAAAGTGTCTGTCTGCAGAGTGATTCCGGCAAGACAAACTTTGAGTCCTGTGGTTTTCGGCGTTGCAACTTCTTCTGAGTGCCGACCAGTGAGGTGTCGTCTTACAAGACGCTGTCCTCCCTTTTCTTACTCAGATTTGAGGTAGTTAACTAGTTAAAAAACTTAGTAGTCCTGGACTGCAAGAGGTGTATGCTTTACCTTCTCTCCCTATCTTCCTTCGTACACTGGCCAGTACGGTTAGATCTCTGTAAGCACAGTCGCGCTCTCTTCTCCCACTCCAGGATTGTTTATATGAACTAACAAGAGTTGTCTTTAAATTTCTTTAATCATTCATTTAGTTTGTCATACCCAGTCGGATTCCGGAATGTCATGCACTACACAGAAGACCCAACTTTCTGTTCCAGTCCCACTTCCTAAGATGTTACTTCAGCGACCCGTGTTTTTCTGCAAAGTTTGACTTCCTATTGAGTCCTCCTACAAAAGCTGTTCTGCACCTCTCGCCGTTAGGCGGCACACATCGCATGGACATGGCCTGTTAAAAACAAATTCTGTTGTCCTGCGCATTCCTGAGATGTACTCTGCTTTGTCTGATGGCAGATGCATAGCGCCAACTGTTTCGGGACGGGGTTTTTCCCCGTCTCTCTCAATTAACAAAAGCTTGCTCCAGCCGTTTTCTGAACTGCGTCACGTTTTCCTTCACACGTGGAGGCGAGCTGCCGGTTCTGCAAATGTAATGGAGGTAGACTCCCTAGATGGAGGGGGCGGCTTACCACCTACACAGCATTCCTAGCTGTTACAGGCGTCGGAATTGCTTTCCCAATGGCCTTTCGTTTAGCTATGCATGCGAGTTAGCATATGAAATCAAACTCTAAGGAGCTATGTGTTGTCAATCCTGAGTAGTAATTCATATTTTACTACCCAGTGGTCATTAATTTACTGCACTTAACTTGACCATCTCTTAGGGTTTCACAAACGTTATGGGACAGTCTCATGAAAAAGGTTGTGAAACAGGGGAAGAAGTGGTCTGTCGTCCAGATAGTTGTCGTGCATTTGCGGAGAGCATTTTGAACAATAATACTGGACATCAGTGTTTTTGTTGTAAAGAAAAATTTATCGTGAGGACTGTAATAATGACTCATACTGGTAGCATAAGTTTAAGTCATGGCCTTTATTTTGTTTCATGTCGGAATATTTGTCCTTTACTGGCACTGGAGAGAATACACTATGTGATCAAAAGTATCCGGACACCCCCAAAAACACGCTTTTTAGGTGCCTTGTGCTGCCACCTTCTGCCAGGTACTTCATATCAGCGACCTCAGCAGTCATTAGACATCGTGAGAGAGCAGAATGGGGCTCTCCGCGGAACTCACGTCAGGTGATTGGGTGTCACTTGTGTCATACGTCTGTACGCTAGATTGCCACACTCCTCGCCCGCATCTCGTGGTCGTGCGGTAGCGTTCTCGCTTCCCACGCCCGGGTTCCCGGGTTAGATTCCCGGCGGGGTCAGGGATTTTCTCTGCTTCGTGATGACTGGGTGTTGTGTGATGTCCTTAGGTTAGTTAGGTTTAAGTAGTTCTAAGTTCTAGGGGACTGATGACCATAGATGTTAAGTCCCATAGTGCTCAGAGCCATTTGAACCATTTTGAGCCACACTCCTGAACATGCCGAGGTCCACTGTTTCCGATGTGATAGTGAAGTGGAAACGTGAACGGACACGTGCAGCCCTTGTTGTTTTGCGTGGCACATCACAGCACAGGCCTACATTGATGTTTAAAGCACCTTCTTGCTTCCCACTGCTGAAGAGCAATTCGGGGATGGCTGTTGCATCTTTCAACACGATCGAGCACCTGTTCATAATGTGGCGGAGTGATTACACGACAATAACATCCCAGTAATGGACTGGTCTGCACAGAGTCCCCTCCCGGATCCTTTAGAACACGTTTGGGATGGTTTCGAACGCCGACTTCGTGTCAGGCCTCACCGACCGACATCGATACCTCTCCTCAGTGAAGCACTCCGTAAAGAATGGGCTGTCATTCCCCAAGAAAGCTTCCAGCACCTGATTCAACGTATGCCTGCGAGAGCGGAAGCTGTCATCATGGCTTACGGTGGGCATTCCCGATGGAGGACGCAACGAACCTGTAAGTCATTTTCAGCCAGGCGTTCGGGTACTTCTGATCATATAGTGCACTTCTGAATTACTGTAGTTCTGCCGAAGTGATAGGAAGCAGCTCATATGCGCAGACAGTAAAAAACCAGATTCTCCACCAGTCACAAACGGAGTGCCTCGGGGCTCGTTTCTTGGACCTTTTTTATTTATTGTATCTACATTACTGGCCATTAAAATAGCTACACAAAGAAGAAATGCAGATGTTAAACGGGTATTCATTGGACAAATATATTATACTAGAACTGACATGTGATTACATTTTCACGCAATTTGGGTGCATAGATCCTGAGAAATCAGTACCCAGAACAACCACCTCTGGCCATAATAACGGCGTTGATACACCTGGGCATTAAGTCACACAGACCTTGGATGGCGAGTAAAGGTACAGCTGCCCATGCAGCTTCAACACGATACCACAGTTCATCAAGAGTAGTGACTGGCGTATTGAGACGAGCCAGTTGCTCGGCCACCATTGACCAGACATTTTCAATTGGTGAGAGATCTGGAGAATGTGCTGGCCAGGGCAGCAGTCGAACATTTTCTGTATCCAGAAAGGCCCGTACAGGACCTGCAACATGCGGTCGTTCATTATCCTGCTGAAAAGTAGGGTTTCGCAGGGATCGAATGAAGGGTAGAGCCACGGGTCGTAACACATCTGAAATGTAACGTCCACTGTTCAAGGTGACGTCAATGCGAACAAGAGGTGACCTAGACGTGTAACCAGTGGCACCCCATACCATCACGCTAGGTGATACGGCAGTATGGCGATGACGAATACACGCTTCCAATGTGCGTTCACTTCAATGTCGCCAAACACGGATGCGACCATCATGATGCTGTAATCAGAACCTGTAGTCATCCGAAAAAATGACGTTTTGCCATTCGTGCACCCACGTTCGTCGTTGAGTTCACCATCGCAGGCGCTCCTGTCTGTGATGCAGTTTCCAGAATAACCGCAGCCATGGTCTCCGAGCTGATAGTCCATGCTGCTGTTCGTGCAGATGGTTGTAATCTTGCAAACGTCCCCATATGTTGACTCAGGGATCGAGACGTGGCTGCACGATCCGTTACAGCCATGCGGATAAGATGCATGTCATCTCGACTGCTAGTGATACGAGACAGTTGGGATCGAGCACGCCGTTCCGTATTACCCTCCTGAACCCACCGATTCCATATTCTGGTAACAGTCATTGGATCTCGACCAACGCGAGCAGCAATGTCGCGATACGATAAACCGCAATCGCGATAGGCTACAATCCGACCTTTATCAAAGTCGGAAACGTGATGTTACGCATTTCTCCCCCTTACAAGAGGCATCACAACAACGTTTCACCAGGCAGCGCCGGTCAGCTGCTGTTTGTGTATGAGAAATCGGCTGGAAACTTTCCTCATGTCAGCACGTTGTAGGTGTCGCCACCGGCGCCAACCTTGTGTGAATGCTCTGAAAAGCTAATGATTTGCATATCACAGCATCTTCTTCCTGTCGGTTAAATTTCGCGTGTGTAGCATGTCATCTTCATGGTGTAGCAATTTTAATGCCAGTAGTATATACCGTTTAGTAGAATCGTTGCTAGAGTATATTGCAATGTTTATCGAGATGCGGGTACAGTTTTAGTGATAGGTTTCGATACGAAACATCGCTTCCAATGTGGTACTGGAAAATCAGAAGCTAAGAGGCATCCCGACGTTACAGCGGGCAGCAGGCGCGCAGGCGGCCGGTAAGTCTCTAAGGCGCTGGCTGCCAATTATGCGTCTTCGCCCACGTGACCGGCGGGCATCAGCTCGCGTGGCGCCCGCCGCCCGCCGCCGCCGCCAGGTCATAAATCTCCGGCGCCGACCACCCGCGGGAACGCCCGACCGTCGCCGACGCCCGCCTGGCCTTCGTTCGCGGCGCTCTGCCTACGCTAATAAGGTCACCAGTCCGGAACGTACGCCCGGTTGCGTACCGGCGATTGTAATGCGACACTAATAGCAGGGGCTCTGTCGCTCTGGCGACGCAGTCTGAGGCTAGAGACTAATCGTAAACTCCGCAAGTGTGGCGTCACGCGTTTCGCGCTAGTGGCACATCCTTAGAATTTCTTAGACACTGGAAAACGCATTAGCCAAAAAGGAAAACTTCAGCGGAGCGTATTCGCAATCGTCACTTCTATCCCTGTCCGCCCCCGGTAGCTGAATGATCAGCGTGACGGATTGTCAATCCTCTTGGCCCGGGTTGCCAATTCTATGCCTTTGTGTTTTGGTTCAAATGGCTCTGAGCACTATGGGACTTAACTTCTGAGGTCATCAGTCCCCTAGAACTTAGAACTACTTAAACCTAACTAACCTAAGGACATCACACACATCCATGCCCGAGGCAGGATTCGAACCTGCGACCGTAGTGGTCTCGCCGTTCCAGACTGTAACGCCTAGAACCGCTCGGCCACTCCGGCCAGCTCGTTGTGTTTTCTAATACATTAGAAAAATATTGTCCACGTTTATCGCTGCCAAAAACTTGTAATTAAAAACGGCCAAGTCCATTATCATAACAGAGAAAGACTCAAATTTAAATACAAACGGAAAAGGTTTTAGAAATGAAATAAAGGAACTCAACACAGTAATGCAATATAAACAATAACTATGAAAATGGAAAACTGAAAACGAAGTGTAATGAATTTTAAAATTTTACTTTTATCTACACTACATACCTTTGAAATTGACTTAAGTTTTACGTATTCTTAAGAAAAGAAGGTTCGATTCCTGGCTGGGTCGGGGAATTTTCTCCGCCCAGGGACTGGGCCTCTTCGACTGCGGGTCGCCGAAGTGGCGTCAAATTGAAAGACCGGAACCCGGCGAACGGTCTGCCCGACGGGGGAGCCCTAGCTATACGATTAAATAAATAAACTTCTATCCTTTCCTGCTCCAGTCGTAAATGGTGCACGGGGAGACATACTGTTCACTTCCCTAAACGATTTTCAAATAAAAAGACACGCTCTGTTGCAAGTATCTATTTTAAATTGTCGCGTTTCGCGCGAGTGGCGCATGGTCAGAATTTCTTAGACTGTATAAAATGCGCAAGTCTAAAAGTAAATTTCAATGGTGCATAATCGTAATCGTCGAATATAAAACCGGAAGCCAAATCATGGAGAAACCCGGGTTGTGGATAGGCTGTCGCAGCCAACACGCCGCATAGCACAGTTTTTGTTTACTACTGTGCGATATGCCGGCCACCGCAAGCCTCTCCGCACACCGGTTTTCTCCATGATTAGGCTTCCGGTTTTATATTTGACGATTGCGATTACGCTCCGTTGAACTTTACTTTTTGACTGGTGCGTTTTCCGGTGTCTAAGAAATTCTGAAGATGTGCCACTAGCGCGAAACGCGACAATTTTAAAATATACACCTGTAAGAGAGACTGCCTTTTTATTTAAAAATGAGATCACTGTTGGTGAACCAGGCCGGCAATGGAGTGGAAAAACGTAATTAGTCCCTAAATGAGCGTCAGCTTCCTAATTTACCTTCGCGGTTTAATTCCCCGAGACACCAAACCTGATGTGATCAGAGAAAATTTGTCCAATTAACTATAGGTCGGAAATGCACTGTTGTAGAGCTGCGGCCCTAAACCGACAGCCAGTCAACGACGGGCGTGCCGAAGTTCGTTCGGCTGTCGAACATGCGTCTCCAGTCCAGCATTATCCGACTGGTCATTCGCCGCATCTGAGTTGGGGTTGGATTGTTTGGGGGAAGAGACCAAACAGCGAGGTCATCGGTCTCATCGGATTAGGGAAGGACGGGGAAGGAAGTCGGCCGTGCCCTTTCAAAGTACCCATCCCGGCATTTGCCTGGAGCGATTTAGGGAAATCATGGAAAACCTAAATCAGGATGACCGGACGCGGGATTGAACCGTCGTCCTCCCGAATGCGAGTCCAGTGTGCCAACCACTTCGCCACCTCACTCGATATCCGACTCTATACGTGCAGACTAAGTTGACACGTGACTGGTGGGAGCGACCGTAAATGGGAGATGCCGTTACGGCATCTCCCATTTACGGTCGCTCCCATCAGCCACCGCGCAGAGTGCCAAATTAATCTTGCTACTGAGCAAAAGTATTTACAAGTTCAACGCGCTAGTATTCTGTAACGAGTTGATTGCTAGTTTGCGAGACAGGGAGATACGCCAGTTTCGAACCGAATCCACATCACATTAACGACCATTTATCCGGCAGACCAAGCTTCTTTTCGCCCTGATCCTAAGAAAATGCCAAGCTGGTTCTTTTTCTCCTCACAGAACAGAAAAAAATAACATTCAAAAACACACGTTATAATTTACACGATTAGTTCACCTTTCGTTAACATCCAGCTAGAGAAATAAAATACTTTCATATTCAGGATAGCGACTGTCTACGAAGTCCGGACGTCGATAAAAAGGGGGGAAACACGAAAAAATATAAAGGTTTTATAGTAAATACACAACTACACATTATGACGAAGGTTACATTTCCTGTGGCAGGACAACGATAAACGATAATCGCTGAGGTTGACGCCCAGTTCCTTGTTTTCAGGAAGCCATTCGACACTGTTCTGCACCGTCGTCCAGTGAACAAAATACGAGCTTATCCAGTACCGGACCCGATTCGTTCAAAATGGTTCAAGTGGTTCTGAGCACTATGGGACTTAACATTTGAGATCATCAGTCTCCTAGAACTTAGAACTACTTAAACCTAACTAAACATACGGTATTTCTGAAAGAACGAAAAGAAAAGAAAAAAAAAGATCTGGGAGAGGGAA